>NW_022681459.1:6678086-7928086 GCF_009764315.1 Trachypithecus francoisi
GCTGCAATGAACATTTGCATGAATGTGTCCGTATGGTAGAATGATTTATATTTCTTTGGCTACATACCCAATAATGTGATTGCAAACACCGGGGCCTACTTGATGGTAGAGGGTGGGAAGTGGGTGAGGATTAAAAAACCACCCTTTGGGTACTATGCATATTACCTAGGTTACAAAATAACTTGCACACCAAACCCCATGACATGCAGTTGACCTTATAGCAAACCTGCACATGTACCCCTGAACCTAAAGTAAAAGTTTAAAAAAAAGGTGGAGAACCTTCCTATGGTAATATAATGAAGAAGGTATTTCTTGTTTCAAAAACCACTTATTTGAAGATGATTTTTCCGTGATTTGCAAGGTTAAAATATAGTGCATCAATATATATAATAAAAATTACTCTGCTAACAGCCTACAGATTCATTAAATTATAAAAATGGTTGAAGTGTAGTGAATGAGAATAGGTTTTAATTTCAATAACTTTAATAGCTGTCTATATTATACATACACATATATATACATACACATATCATTTATATACTGAAAATATTAGTCAAACTATTTTGAAAATAGAGAAGATAATACTTTAGAGAATTGTTCCCTGACCCTTTCCTAAAGCAGTTTTTTTCTACATGCACTTGAAGCTAACTTGTAGTGGATTTGGTATGAAAAATTGCCTCTTAAATCTTGTCAGGATTTTCTCTAATCTCATAAACTTGGAAATATAAATTGGATAATTTTCGATATTCTGTAATACCACCCTTGTTTTGAAAAAGAAAGCACATTTATTGTATACCAGGTCTTCCTGTATTCCCAACTGAATGAAAAAAAAGATGAAAAAATCTAAGTAATATTTAATTGCTTTAGGAATATATATCCCATCATATTTTAGCACCACTGGTAGGGTCATTTGAAAAAGAGGATTCTGGATTCTCATGATGTCTCCTTTCCTTAAATGCTATGTAAATTTTGGAAAGTTACTTAAAAGCTATAAACGAATGGTAAGTCTTGTGTCACAGTAGCAACAATGATGGAAGGTCATTCTGTGATGAATTACCTATCACAGTTGGTGGGAAGAGAGGCTGGAGGTGAACAGACATGTCAGTTTCTTTGCTTCATTTGTCCCATAGATATTAAGACATATCTGGAAATAAACTTGCCAAGTTTTCTGGTCTATATACGTATCACATAGGAGAAAAACATTTGAATAAACATTTTTTAGTCAGATATTCTACGGAAACTCTTTTCTGCTTGTCTATTTCCATATGAATATATTATATGTGCATTGTAGGATATGAGATAGTCTTTAAAGTTTTTCTGCTTCAGGATAATGAGATGTGAGCAGACATAAAGTGTATCACTTCTGGGAAGCAATTTTAATATTCAATATTGTGTTAATCACTTTTCATTTCTTCTAACATGGAGACTGATAGATACCAAATCGTGGATCTCTGACTGCCTGCGTTCCTGATTGCAGCTGGCAAGAAGCAAATACACTGCCTGAACTCTGAATAAAAATGTAGCACACGGCCGGGCGCAGTGGCTCAAGCCTGTAATCCCAGCACTTTGGGAGGCGGAGACGGGTGGATCACGAGGTCAGCAGATCGAGACCATCCTGGCTAACACGGTGAAACGCCGTCTCTACTGAAAAATACAAAAAAAAAAAAAAAAATAGCCGGGCGTGGTGGCCACGCCTATAGTCCCAGCTACTCTGGAGGCTGAGGCAGGAGAATGGCGGGAACCTGGGAGGCGGAGCTTGCAGTGAGCTGAGATCTGGCCACTGCACTCCAGCCTGGGCGACAGAGCGAGACTCCGTCTCAAAAAAAAAAAAAAAAAGTAGCACACACACCAAAAAAACCTTTGTTGTTCCAGCGACTGAGATTTGGAGATTATTTGCTACTGGAGCATTATCTAGGTTATCACAGTGGCTTCTATGTAAGATTCCATGCTAGGCTACATAGAGAAGTCAAAAAATATTATGACCTTGGCCTTATTTTCAATTAGTGATATGCTTCTCTCTTAGAGTAAAATGCTAACAAATCTTTCATTTCGTATTTAAAAAATAATTTTCCTTCATACTTCTTTAAACATTTATAGGCCCTAACTACCTGTGCTGAGTAGTTAGATATGCTCTTTAGAAATAAAAAGAAAAATTAAAAATCACATGACTCGTGATCTTACACTTTTGAGGATAAATAAAATATACACCCATTCTATCACTAATGAATTTCAAACAGTGAGGGGAAAAAATAAACACTGATAGTTCTAGGATGTCCAACATATCCCTTATAGATTTGTGAGTTTTCATGCACTTACTAGTATCTTGCCAGTAAGGTTTCTGTATGATTGATTTTAGAAAAAATTAGACACTTGACCCTTTGGGCTTCAGAGTACCACAATTGCCATTATAGACTATTAACCATAAATATAGGAGCCATAGTAGTTAAGAGATAAATCACGAGAGCTATTTCCAATTTCACTCTGACATATTAAGGAGCTTGGAAGTTCTTACTCTCATCCTTAAGACCAAAAAATAAAAAAAAAAATTAAAAAAAAAAGGGAGCTAAAAACCAACAACTTTTCTTTCATTCGTCAGTGTCTTTAAGTTGTAGCATAAGCCACTACTCTGCAATCTGGAGAGACAGGCAACCAAGCTCTGCCTAACTGCAGGTAAAACTGCTGGGGGCATGAACTGGGAGAAGTACTTAAATATAAATTTTGATGATTTTTTGGAGCCTGAGTGTGGATTACAGGGCATATCAGAATGCAAGAAAAATCATACTATGAAGATACAAAGGAAGCACCAGAATCAGACTCGAATATGGTATAGAAGTTGGAGTTATCAGACCTTGAATTTAAAATCACCCTGATTGATGTTAAGGGTGAACATGCAAAGTTGGACCACTAATAAGAATAGATTATTAATTGAAGCAGATACCTGAAAATATTAACGAAGAATAAAAAGGAAATGTTAGAAGTTTAAAAAATACACTGCAAGTCCAAATTCCTTCAGCGGTTTCATCAATAGACCTAACAAACCAAGGAAAAAAATTAGTGAGCTTGAATATAGGTCATTAGAAACTTTACAAACTGAAATGTGAAGATAGTAAAAGATAAAACAGACCATTCAAAACTGTAAGACAATATCAAAAGATGTAAGTGTATGCATAATTTGAATATCAGAAGAAGAAAGGATGGAGCAGAAGACATTTGAAGTAATAATGGCCAAGAACTTTGCAAAATTAATGACAGACAGTAAACCACATATTCATGAATCTCAGAAAACACCAAAACCTTGCAGCTGTAGTGAATAGAAAGCCCCACCTCAATGTTGCCTTAACCTTCATGACAGCGAGTACTGCTACAATTCTAGTGATCCTTGAAGGAAGAGACATTGCACTCCCCAAGGATGTAGTAAGGGAAAGCCCCATGCTAAACTGGTGAGAGTTCCTAAGTTTATAATTTTTTGGTTTACTCAAATATCTTCTTTCTCATGTTACAAATATGTTACCAGAAGAACTGGTTAGGGTAATTAACCAGTTTTGAATAAAATTTATGGGAGGCCATTTTTTTGAACTAGGCCCTAAGAGATGAAAACAAGCCAGAAGAAAGTCATTTGTGCTAGGGGCCACGTAATCAAACTAAGCTTTAGAACAGACCAGTTTTCCAAAACATTGGCGATTCATAGCAACTGATCTAAAGAGGCCAGTTAACTTGAGCGAGCTTGAGAAAGAAGTTCCCCTGCCTTAACTCTATAGGAAAATAACTTTAAAATGGCCAATTCACTTTTTCTTGCTTATTTCTGTTTTCTTCAGCACTTTTCTGCCTACAAAGTCAGCTCAGCTCAATGAAACACCTCTCTATTTCGTAGATGGGATGATGCCCAAATCATGAATCACTAATAAAAGCCAATTAGATCTTTAAACACAATTTGTTGCAATTTTAGTTGTAAAATGACACCAGTTAGAGTCACTACCTCACAGACTTGGAAAATATATTATACTTTATCTACTCAGTGATCAGGGCATGTCACTTATCCATTTATTTCTTCCTTAAAGGTAATTTTATTTCAAAGACTTTTTATTCCTACAGGAACTTTGTCAGTATCCCTCAATTCCATCCTAGCCAGTTTCCCTAAATTTGATTTTTAGTAAACAGTGGTGTTCATCCATTCTCTCACAGAAGGTTTCTGGCTCCTGCCTAGCCACGGGGAGGCTTCACTTAGCAACTTCATCCCTCATCACCACCATCACCCATCCACACAAAACACACAAACCCCGGCATACTGGCCATAGACTTATTATTAAATTATTTTAAGGTTCAATAATAGGAAGACGAGCATTTTACGTAACCATTACTGAACAAGGGTGCTCCTCCGGATAAATCTCATTTAAGCTTTTGAAGATAAGCAGCTGGGGACTAATTTTGCATTTATGAGAAAAATGAAATAAAAAGACATGCCTCATTAGGCCACCCAGAATCTTGACTAAGTCACAGTCCATTGATTTGGTCTCCTCAAAACAAACAAGCGAGCAAAACAAAAGCACTTGTCAATCAGTTTCAGCTCCTTTATGTAAAACGAAAGGAATTGTGTATTTTAAGAAATCAAAAAGCCTTTAGTATTGCTGATGGTACTTATAAAATTATCTTTCAAGATTTACAAAAGCTTTCATCATAAAAAATCCTTTTCAAAATAGACTTTGGCTCCCTAACCATTATAGTAATAGTAAGGAAACGCTCAAGTTTTTAAACATGTCACAACACTACATTTATGGTAGCCTTTATATAACAGTGTTTGTGTGAGTCAAGATCTCGTTAAGCATTTCTCAGCTTATTCTCTAGGGTGTACTGGCCAAACTCTAATCTCATAGAAAGGTAAACATAACTGAAGTATTGGAGAGTTGAAGGAAAATCTCTTCCCTGAAGGAGCATTTCTTGTGTTTTTAATCATAAATGCCAAAGGATAGGGCCATAAGTCCTTGTCTCAGTTTCTTAAGAGTGTTCTGAATTTGAATTCCATTCTTTTTATTTTCTATCCAGCTCCGTAAGGAGAGAGATGGCTATTGACCTGACCTTCTATTAGTTGTTCTTTGAACATTAGTAACATTAGTACTCTGATTAGTAACATGATATATAGTAAGCTATATATGGTTTCTCATTATAGTGACTTACAGGTATCTCCTAATTTTTTAAGTTCTTATCCTTTATTATGTTGTTGCCATATTTGTCCATGCTTAAGGAGTTCCTAACTGAAGCATACTTCCAGGTACAGTAGCTGTCATGTGGCAGATTCTCTTCAGATTAATTGTTGTCTAGTATTTCCTGGTGTGCCAGGTAGACCTTTACTTTCAGATTTTCGAATTGGCAAATCATACCTTTCAACATCAAGAGACACCATTAATAGACTCCAGTATCATATTCCTAGGTTTGTTAATTCAATATATATTTTCTAAGCATTTATAGTAGCTGTTACCACTTTAGTCTTAGGGTTATAAAAGTAATTAATATGATCCACTAGGCTCAGGAGTTACAAACAGATACATTAATTGATAAACAGAAAGTCAGGAAATTGCTAATACAAGGCACCAATATTTGGACTCCATCAAATAGTGGATACATACATTACTTTATAAAGATACCAGAAGGAATATGAAGAATACACAAACACTGTCTTACTTCTCACCAAAGTGGAAGGTGAGTTCTTAATTTTCGAGGGTCTGACATGAGTTCTTAATTTCCCATTAATTAAATAGTGATTACACTTAGGTAATGTGGTTAATGGAATATGATGGTTTCTCAGAAGCGTACTAATTCATGGCTTCATAAAAAAGCACTCACATAAAAACACACCCACATAATGTACTCATAAATTCTGAAACAGTGAATAACTAATTTTAAAAGTAGCCAACCCAGATGCACAAATATTATCTTAAAAGCAGATTACCATAGATCACAGGTGACCACTCCTGCTTCCATTAGAGCAAGAGCGATCTGGAATTAATTCCATCAAAATCCCTATTAATAGGTTGCTCTGCCATGCAATCTATTATATATATTTCGAGATTGCTATGCAATCTAATATATGTATTTCTGTTAAACCAACTTATTAACTCAAGAAATGTTACATCTATTTACTTTTCCTCTCTCATATTCTCATCTTCATGACTGCTTTGTTCTTCTACTGCCATAAACCAATCTTCCCTTCCTTCTTAAAGCTATGTCCTGGATACTTTTACATTTAATTGAATGTTTGCAAATTCTTGTCTTAGTATAATGTTACTTTCCCCTGAGGTCACAGCTCCCATTACAGCTTATTCAAATGCAAACTATAAAATTACCCAAATGCAGCACAAGAGAAGGCATCATTGTTATATTTGATTTTCCTTCTTTCTAAGGATTAAAAAAATCTTTCATATCTTCTGAGGCTCATATTTCTTGCTTTACCCATGTCTATCTACCTTTCCTAATTTCTTTTAACTGTCAAGATGCTTAAAAGTTAGATCAATCTCAATTCATTCTCATAGCCCTCTAAAACAGCTCTAAAATTTCCAACTATGTATGAACAAATTTGTCTGCAAAAACACTAGGTGAACACACAACATTTCATGAATCAAATCTGGACAAATACACAAAACACTCTTCAAACACTACCAACTACTTGAGTTTACCTCCTGTCTTATGGAACGTATTTTCCAAGTTTGGCATATAACTTTCCATCAAATTGCATATAACCTTCCACCTACCATTTCACAGTAAATCAAAAGCTGCAACCATTCCAATGTCCACTTCTACAAGCAAACTTCAGGTCTTTTCTGAGATAGTGTGACATATTTCTTGTAGTGTTGTTGCCTTTCTTACCATTTGACATATGTAATCCTGGCTACTGACTTTATTTTTTAAAAAATACGTCTCTAACAAAGCTTTGGAGTGTTGTGCCCTTACTTCCAACTTTTCGTAAGCCTTGCGGCTTCTATTATTTGAATTTACATAATACAACTACATAGCGATTTCTAAGAATGCATGTACTATATTATAGCAGAAATGACTGTATCTCCATTGGCGAAATTTTCTAAAAAATGGAACTACTGTACTAAGATGTTCTGGAGGGAATAAATTATACTGCGACATGTTTCCAACATTCAGTCACACATTAAAATCATCACCTTTTCCTCTGTGTCAACTATCTCTTCTATTCTCAGAGGTTAATTTTTCAATATTTATCTGTACTTTCAAATTTCATCTAGAAAAGTGAGTAAATTTGAGATAATAAGCTTTAGTGGTAGTCAAAACAAGAAAGCATACCAGTTTTTTTTTTTAGATTAATTACAAATATGCAAACAAAAAAACATGGAACTTGACTATGGAAGAAGATTCATGACATTAAGTAGATAAACCTTTACCATTCTGGCTTTGATGATTGGATAAATAATTCTACCATTAATCAATATATACAACATAAAAAGGGAGGTTTCTTTCTGAAAAATTTTTTGTTTTGTTTTTTTGAGATGGAGTCTCACTCTGTCACCCATTCTGGAATGCAGTGGCGTGATATCAGCTCACTCCAACCTCCACCTCCCAGGTTCAAGTGATTCTCCTGCCTCAGCCTCCCGAGTAGCTGGGATTACAGGCACCTCCCACCACGTCTGGCTAATTTTCTTTATTTTTAGTAGAGACGAGGTTTCACCATCTTGGTCAGGATGGTCTCGAACTCCTGACCTCGTGATCCACCCGCCTCAACCTCCCTAAGTGCTGGGATTGCAGGTGTGAGCCACAGTGCCTGGCCGCTTTTTGAAAATTTTGATAAATATAGGTTCGTTGATTTGAGGGGTATGTAGATTAGCATATAGAAAAATATGGAGATTGAAAGAAGAACTAAGAGAAAATTTGTTCACTTGATAATTGACTTTAGTATTGGAGATGTATAAACACTGAGGGAAAGATATAAACCAATGTGGAGGAAAACTAAGGAATCAAGAAAAAAAGTTGAATCTACAAAGGAACAAATTCTTTCTACTCATAACTGAGTTTAATCCAGATAAATGATTGGATGAGTAGGATATGAGGCACTCCCACCAACTGGAATGCGGGGCAATGAAGAAGCAGGTACAATTGCAGGTGGCAGAGAGAGTCCAAAGCAGTTCTAGGCTGATATGGTCTCTTTTTCTAAATTTATGTAATTTCTATTTGATCACCTTCCAGAACAAAGTGTCTGCTGTTTCCTACCACAGACAAAAAAAACTAACAGAACATAGAGCTCTTACTTATTCCGTAATTGCAACCTTCAGAAGTCAGTCAAGCAACACGTTTGTACATTCCAGGGGGCTGGGGGGTGGGGTGTATGTGTGCGTGTACATTTTCATCCACTGCCTCACAATTCCTGAATCGGTGTGAGAAACAGTCATCACTTGGTTAAAGGAAAACCAACCAACCACAAAGAGCGATTTTAAATGACTGCCAAGATGACCACTCTTTTTTTCAATATTTCATTTTTTATGATATTAAAAAATTTCACAAGCTTCTCAATGAAGGAAGGCATGTAGTGCTACTTCATGGCCATACCTTTATTCTTTTTCTCCTATAATCCCTACTTCTGTGATGTGAATATCAGTTAAAGTATTTAGGAGGAGTATGGGATCTCTTTACACATATCTGCTTATTAAGAAACAACACTATTACCAACGTGAATCTTGGCCTGGGATATAGTTTTTTTTTTATGATGAACACTTTCATGTTCCTAACATCATATTGTGAAAATCATTGTTTCAGTCATGCTGGAAAATATCTACTTTTTAATCCCAGCCTGTGTAAAATTTAAAACAAGCTCTTTAAAGGTATACAATCCTTTCCGGCGGTGATGACCTACCCACACGAGAACATGCCTCTCGCAAAGGATCTCCTTCATCCCCCTCAGAAGAGGAAAAGAGCCCCAATTCCTACTTCATGGATGTGAAATGCCCAGGATGCTATAAAATCACCACAGTCTTTAGCCATGCACAAATGGTAGTTTTGTGTGTTGGCTGCCCCACTGTCCTCTGCCAGGCTACAGGAGGAAAAGTAAGGCTTACAGAAGCATGTTCCTTTAGGAGGAAGCAGCACTAAAAGCACTCTGAATCAAGACAAGTGGGAAACCATCTCAATAAACACATATTGGATTTTTAAAAAAAGCTATGCAATCATTACTTATTTAAGCAAAATACTTTATAGCTATATGTCATATGCTTATTTCTTTTGGAAGAAACAAAAATGAATAATTAATATAACAAATGTTGCTAACACGAATAGTATTACTATTTCCTGATGAGAAAGAATTATATAAGGTTCTCTGTGTAATATTTTAGCTAGTCCAGGCCAGAACTGCCCTTCTAAGAAAACTTACATTGCCCATCCTTGACATAATTATAAAACTTACCAAATGTTTATTACTTATGGCAAGCATTTTTGGGGAGGCAACAACACAACTTAATAGCCAATGATGACAAAATAAAGAAATAGCAGGCTCCTAAGAAAGAGTGCCAGTGAACAAATGATTTTGTTATAAAGGATTGCTCTGGTTGAAATTCTAGAGTAGGGATACACAGTGCCTATGAAAGACAAAATTATATAGCTGAGGACATGCGATAAATACTACTGAGAAAAAATGTACAAAGTAATTGTGAATTAGGTTTATTTGATTCACTAATTTTTTTCCACTTTACTACCTATGTGTGCTGAAATGAAATCAGATGAGAGAAGTAAAATCTAAGCTGATGAAAAAATGCCTTTCATGCTTTTATACTCTACAAAATCGTAACTTTCTATCACGCTTATGCATAGGTTGTGACACTTTTTTAGTAGCAAAAATTTTCCACTTGAATACAAAGTTAAGAATTACAATGCCATGATCTCACAAGAAGAAAGTAAAAATGCTGGAAAAAGGGTGAAGAAACAGGTTGATCTGTTTGTTGTTTCGGTCAGTTAATAGATCGGAACAATATTTTACATCATACCTGGTTGATTTTGGCATGAGTGGTTAAAGGTTAGACAGTTTGTAGATTCCAATATTAATGGAGACCTGCAGGGTATTCTCACAAATGTTTTTAAATATATATACTTAAAATAACAAAAAAAAGCAATAATATATACAAATACTTAAAATACGTACTTAAAATAAATGGCATATTAATTTCACTGAAGTATTATCAATTTAAAAACCTAACCAGTTACATTTTTAATTTTTACAACTGTGTTAATCATTGTATAAAAACAGATAAAGACATTCAAGTAGTATATATATGGAACATTATGTGGCAATTTGAAAGGGTTAGATATAAATTAAATATTTAAATAACATATATAATTAGTACTTTTCTGTAGTAACTTAAATAATAACTGGTATTTATTCAGCACCTACACATGTATTACTGTTATTGTGGAGTACAAAAAAGCATAAGATGTATTTCCACCAATAATTTTATGATGTAATTATGTAGATATAACCAAAGTACATAAAACAATTGAAAATAGCAGCATTATATACTGATTCAGGCATTTAGAGACGAGTTGAATACATGAAAACATACTAGACACATATAATTCTTTATTTTCTTTTTTAATTATAGAACTGTATTGAAACAGCCCTATGTTCTGAGGTATTACCCAGAGTTATTTGAGAATAAGGAACATGTCCACCAAGGGTAACGTTGGAGCAAAGGTTTAGTAAGCTAAAGAGAAAATCTCTCCATAGTGTACAGAAGGCCTGAAAGAGGATCACCAGCTGTGAGGCTGAGTCTAGGTTTTTATGAACAGGAAGGGGAAGAATGGGCTTACTGGTCTTTAGGCTGTCTTGGAGAAAGCATCACTTAAAGAGGTATAATAGTGTAAAGAACCAATTGGAAGTAGAAGTGAAGGCTTGGCCTGGAACCAACTGGAGGTAGAAGTGAAGGCTTGGCTGGGACCAATCAGGAGCTGAATTGATGATTCACCCTATGTAAATGAAGACTTAGCCCATGGCCAATTACAGAAAGATAGGCATATGTAAGATAGGTGAAAAGTAAGAGACCAGTAGGTGAAAAGTAAGAGGCTAAGGCATGCCAAGGGGAGAGAAATGTGTCCAGAAATGAGTGAAATTTGTTCATCTGGATTCATAGAGTGAGAGTTTCCGTTCAAGGACACAGGCTCTTTCTTATCTGGGACCTGAAGTTTGATTATCAGGCTGTTCTTGGTTTGAAGGAGTTTTACCAAGGACCCACCCTAACTGCCTGTCTGACCGGTTTCTTCCTCCTCTTTCAGTATGATCTATACTGAGTAGTGATATCATGAGGGTACTGAAGCTAGGGTCTTGCTGAAAATGATGTGTAATAACAGTAGTGTGAAAATAAGATCAAGTAGAAGCCATTATATTTTGTTAATTGACAGACTAATTCCTATGCCATATCACCAGTTGTGATTAAACAAAAGCTGATTTTTAAAAGTGAATTAAACAAAATAGAAGCTCATATCTCTGAAAATATATATAAATGCATACTGTATATATAAGTGTGAAATAGTAGCATTTCATAGTTTATATGAAAGGAACTGTGGGGTGTCATAGATCCTAGGGTCCTGACTACTGTTCAACAATCCTCAGCTCACTGCTTGCATTGCAGGTCACCACATCATCCGACAGGTCTGTGGGAACCCTAACTCTGTGTATGTACTCTAGGCTCAATGCATGAGATCGATGAGAAAGGCTGCCCCTCATTCTAGGAAATGCTTCTTGGAATTGTAACACAATGTTTCACAAATTATATGAATGAAACTTAATAATATAACCTAGCTAGCTTCAATAGAAGTCGGGACACACGGTGTTTTAGCTGTGCATATTTGATGATATTTTATTTTATTTTATTTTTTTTTTTTTGAGGCGGAGTCTCGCTCTGTCGCCCACGAGATTCTAATTTATTTGAACAGATAAACCCTGAATTAGCAAACATGGAACCATCACTCCCAGGGAAAATACAGGGTTAGGTTCCTGCGAACCTCCGGACAAATTTTCATCAACCTGTCAATACATGACTTAGATTTATGTGTGTTTCGTTTTAAGACACCATATTTAATGTACATAGTTAATTCATTAACATTGAACTCACAGAGAAGCTTACTCTTTTTTTTCTGTTACAAGAATGCTTCCAATGGACTAGTGTAAAAGCATGAAGAAATGTCCTCCACTTAACAGTTTCTGTTGACACAAACACAGCAATACTTCACAATGTTAACCAATTATGTTGAGAAAAGTAAACTCCTTCTCCACAGTAATGGCAAATAAGGATAAAGATTGAAGAAGCAGATTATAGGAATCACCCTGGGCATTAAAAATAAATCTAGAAAGCAGACAATAGTGTGTGGATTTATACTGTTTTTCTCTGGAAAGAACAGATGGGATTACATAAGAAACCTAGACATAACAGAGGCGATTTTTTCTACTGTAAGGAATGCCATATTCAGAGGCTATATAACAAAATCAAAATGTTGAAATTTAGTGGCTGTCCTTGCACACACACACACACACACACACACACACACAAAATGCTTCATTCAGTGGGTTTATAGAAATCAATTTTCTGCACAAAAGGGGAAAATTAATTAATATAAAATTCCTCAACATAGTATTAAAGTATATAAATCCCTTTAAGGTGAAAAAGTCAATTACTATATGTATATTTGTTCATTTTTATTTTCTATTTTAAGAACCTTAATTTACTAAGAGAAACCAGAAATAACCAAAGAATACTAGCACCAATTAAACCTCATCAGTTTTTTAAGAGAAGATACTGTGATCCAGAGGCGTAAGACTTTTCTATTCAGATTCCAGATAAAGGCATAGAGAATTTAGAAGTTAGGTGCAAGCCCACTGCTATTATTTTTAAGACTTGACAAAGTATGAGGGAAGGTTCCCAGTTGTGAAGCAAATTCAGTGTACACTGGTTACCACTTCAGCCCACTGCATCTTAGACTGCAATTTCTACTGCTTGCACAAGTCCTGTGAGACAGAACAGTCACACAAGTTACCTGAAGCAGACTTGTTACAAATAGGGAGCAGGGGACAACAGAAAACCAGAACTCATGACAAGCTAGCCTGCCTAGGTTCAGGACAGCTATGCAGGGTAGTTTTGTCTGTATGTGTCCTAATTGCACCACAGCTGAGGGGCCCCAGAAAGTAGGCTGTCCTGTTTTGTTTGTTTGTTTGTTTGTTTTTTATCCCAGGGGCAAACTTGAATAGCTGAGTGAAATACTGTAGGACATCCTCTTCTAGGATGGGCAGGAACAAGGCCCAGGCTTTTCTGGCTAGTTTCACCCTATCTCAGAATGTTACATTCCCAGCATATTCTAAAGACAACAAGCAAGAAAAGAGTGACAATTGAATTTGTTCAAGTCCACCTAGAAAATGGCCTGCACCAGTTCACAACCTGCCCATTCCATACTTCTCACACTTGGTTCCTTTTGTTCTTTGACTGGTGTCTGGACCATGCATTTAGATAATAAATCTAATAAATAAAAAAAATAAAATCTAATAAATAAATAAAAATCTAATAATAAATAAAATCCACACAGCCAGACTTTATCTACAACCTTAAAAGGCCTACACCCTCCATCATCATCCTCTTTCCTAATTTCTTTGGCCTGAGGGTGTGCACAAATGAGGCTTTCAGGAACAGAAGACAGAGGGCCAAGAAGAAGGTCTGGCCCATTGGATGGGGAATTCTAGGTCCAAGATTATATTTTGGAAGAGGAATGCAGGCTCTGTATGGGCATATGCCCTCAGTGCGAATGGCTGCTTGGCAAATGGGTCACAGCTGGGATCTCTAAAGCCCTAATTCAAGAATGAGATCCCTTTGTTTAGGTCACAAGATGGGGCTGTCTAGCTATTTTACTTCATATCCAGGGTACATTCAGATTCCTTATAATTCCCATTACTCAAAATTGTTCACTTGTTTTAAATTTGCATTCTTTCTTCGTTTGGAACAAAGAGATCAAAATCCTAATTTATTATGTGGACTCACTGCTGCATACATTTTTCTAAGTAAGTATTTTATCTTTTATTAAATGTTTGTCTCATCTGAATTTTTTTAGTTACAATAAGATACTACATTGCTCAATAGGTATGTAATATGTCCAACATTAAAATGGACAATCTATATTTTTAACTCTGAAAATTTTAAACTTTGCAAAATCATACATAAAAAGGTTAAAAGACAAGATGAACTGTAAAAATAAGTGCAATAAATACATCATTAACTCACATATCTTAGATATAGAGGAATCATACATGAATAATAAGACAATAAAATTAAAATACAAACTACATAGAGCACAGAAACAATGAGTAGTAAAAACACAGAATCATGTAAATAAATGTCTGAAAATGTTGTGATGATCTACTCAGGTTTATGATCTACTAATCATAAAAAAAAGAGATAAATAGAAGGAAGAAAGAGGAGGAGAGAGAAAAAGAAGAGGGGAGAAAAAAGGCAGAAAATATTTTCATACCTTTCAAACTGATAAATTTCTTAAATACAATAATGCACAATGATAGATGAAATTGGCATTGATAGACTGATAGAGATGATAAGTAATATAATATTTCTGGAAAACAAATTACAATTAGAAATTATTTAAGTTTTAAGACATTCCACTTATTACATGTGTAGAAATCTAACCTAAGTAATTAAATGTAACAAAAATTATAATATATGGTCAAAAAACCCCCAAAACACCCTAAAGATACCATACTAGAAGAATGATGAATCAAATGTGACATGTATGTAAAACCAGGGAATCTCTGAAACAATGCAAATTTTGAGCAACATCATTTGTTTAAAAAATCTCCAACTGAAAAAAAGAATTATTTATGCTCGGAGTACATGTTCAGGTTTGTTACATAGGTAAATTGCATGTAACGGGGATTTGGTATAGAGATTATTTCATCAAAAATTGACAAATGGGATCTAATTAAACTAACGAGCTTCTGCCCAGTGAAAGAAAACTATCAACAGAGTTAACAGACAACCAATAGAATGGGAGAAAATATTCACAAACTATGCATCCAAAAAAGGACTAATAGCTAGAATCTAAAAGAACTTAAACAAATTAACAAACTAAAAACAAACAACCCCATTAAAAAGTAGGCAAAGGACATGAACAAATATTTTCAAAAGAAAACAAGAATTCTCCATTTTGAGCGAACATTAAGCATCAAAATTTTAACTTAAATTTTCTTATTTAGAAAAGAGGAGGCAGATTCAATGCTTCCTGTACTCCCTTTGCCCAGCTTAAAATTAGAGCCCAGTGCAGGCACCCAGAAACCCCAAACTAAGGTATAGGCATCAACTAAATGACTGTATTTCAAAAATGTGATGCATGTGTGAGTTCATGGTTGTCCTGCTGAGATCATTACTGTCAGCACCTTTGAAGCTTGCCTTGTCTGGGACCTGCCAGGCTCCTTATGAATTTCTTTACACCCCTGGTGTTGTGGGTGTCCACTCGCAGCTATTCTCTTTGCTGATGCCATTTTATTCCTGTTGTCAATTCTCCTGAAAAGAATTGTTTTAAAATACAACCCCTGGCAGGCTTTCTTGAGTATGTACTTTTGGCATCTTTGCCCTTGCCTAGGAATAACTGAAACTAGCTTCATGATAGCTCTTCTTATAAACATACACAAGACAAATGCTATTCATCAAGGCCATGACAGAATGGCTCAAAAACATTTCAGAGATGTTCAAGGCTGTCATGCCCAACAAAGACCCAGAGTGTCAAGGACTTGAGGTCAGAAGGGTTTCAATGGAGAGGTCTAGGTTATCAGTGGGTTGCAAGTCACCCACGGGTCCTGGAGGCTTGCTGCCCAGTGCTACCTCCAGACTCTGCTCCCCAAATTCTAGTGTAGCATTCCTTGGTCACCTCACCTGAGGCTCAAAGGGACCTAGGTGAGGTCTAATGAGCACTTTTCTAGTGGGCACCAGTGGTTAGCATTGGTGACATCTACATGGTGCTAACTCTGCAGGTATACTGAGCACAAGAGCTGTGGGAACATAGCTTCCTCCATCTAAACTTCAAAGGAGGCCAAGGGGACCCTTGGGGTCAAGGCAGGGACCTGCTGTAGGAGCAGGGTCACCACCAAGTCCCCATGGGATAATGTCTGATAGAGCCATGAGGTCAGGGCCACTACCGTGAGCCATAACTGTGGAGCCATCAATATGCAATGGCAGCCTGGAAGAGCTACAGGCACCTGACTCCAACCTGTGAGAGCTGCAGCATGCCAGGGGAGTAGGGTCCCTTGGAACCTTGGGGATTCAGTCCCCTTCCCAGTGTGTCTAGAAGGTGGGGCAGGTAACTAAAGATTGTTCTCAAGCCTTAAAATTTAATGTTTGCCCTAATCCATTTGGACTCGGTTGGACGTGTTACCCCTTTTCTCTTGCCTGTTCTCATTTGAATGGAAATGTTTATCTTATACCTCTTCTAACATCGCATGTTAGGAGCACATAATTGGTTTGCTTTCTCAAGCTCATGGCTACAGAAAAATTTTTTTTCCAGATGAATCATACCTTGAGTTTCCCTCACATCTAATATCTATGAGACTCTAGACTTTAAACTGTTGAGTTATGGCTGGAATGAGTTAAGACTTTGGGGGCTATTGAGATGGAATGAATATATTTTGCATGTGAGAATGACATAAATTTGGGAGGACCAGTGGCAGAATGTTGTGACTTGAATGTGTCCCTTCCTAAATGTATATGCTGAAACTTAATGGCTGATGAAATAGTATTAAGAAGTGGAACCTTTAAACAATTTTAGGTCATAAGGGCTCCTCCCTTGTGAATGGGATTAAGGCACTTAGAAAAGAGGCTTCACATAGCATTTTGTCTTCTTTTGTTCTTCTGCTTTCTGCCTTGTGAGAATGTATTAAGAAAGTCCTCACAAGGTACTGCTACTTCCATTTTGGACTTACTGACCTCCAGAACTGTGAGAAACAAATTTCTGGGTTTTATACACTACCTGATCCATGGTATTTTGTTACAGCAACACAAATGAACTAAGACACACCTCTTTAAGATATTGGGTTCTAGATCACAATATTTTATTTTTCTTGGCCTCCAGAGCCTCAACTGAAACCAAAACAAAAATTATTCTCATTTTAGCATGATTTTATATACTATATGTTGGTAATCATAGACATCAATATAAAATTAGGCATATAGAGAGATGTATATGTAAACATAATTAGGTAGAAACTGAATAGCACAGGGTAGTATATTTTCTGGAATTGCTACTATTGTCCGAACCAAGCAGATTGCAGACCTTCATCTTCTTTCTGGACCAGTTATCACCCAGTAGACTCAGCCACGTGTTGTATCCAGAGTTGCAATATGCATCCACATTAGTGATATTTTTAAGACAAAAATCCACTAATTCTATGCTTGTCATCTTTTATCTATCAATATACAAAATACAACTATGTTGCCCCAAGAGTTTTCTAACACATTATTTTCCTCACCATGAGTTTTACCTTATTGCCCCTATCTCAGTCTGCAGCCCTTTCCCTGCTCTACATCCTCTAATACAGAGCTCCACAATTGCAGAATTCTCTGCATTCACAACTTCACTCACCTTCACTGGTAACTGCACTAATTGAACTCTGGTTCTCTCTCTGGGAAATGTACATTACTCCTTATTCCCAAACTCTTTTTCCTTAAACACTTTGACACCTTGTTTGCATAATTTTCTTCATACCTAGATGTCATTGTCATCATCCTTAGTGAATATAAATGTCCACATACACACAGAAAACAACTAAATTATCAGTTTTATAATTATGTATGTCCGGTGAGCTTTTAGCCCTTCACTTGGCAATTCATTTTCCTAATTTCAAATTTGACCTCGTGATTATCTGTAATAAAATCTCTTTACTATGTTTCTAAATATCACCAATTCAGTGGTTCTACAATCTAATTTATTGCCCAGCTACTTGGTCAAAAATCTTGCTCGGAAATTGAAGCCTCTATCAATTTCTCCCCATCTACCTCTTTTTTTCACTTTGTCGTTATCCAGTTTGCTCCATGGTCCATGATTTCAAGGACATTCCTGCAAATATTCTAACTCTCTTGTTCTTCTGTTATTCCTATTTATGCTACCAAGCAAAACAGCAACCTTGGATGACCTGAACTATAATCACACAGCATGCCCTTACCCCAGCAGCTCACCAATACCAGATAATTTCACACATGAGGTCATATTAGCCTCCTAAAACTGCATTATCATCACTCACAAGCCTTTGCTACTGCCCATCAATCTCACTCTTCAAAAAAAAATTTGATCCTCTCTCCTCTCCTCAGATTTTGATTACTGCAACTTTCTCTCACTCCAACAGATGTCTTTGTCATCTACTTGTCAAAGAAAATAAAAGTCACAAGATTCGACCACAAACATGTATTTAGTACTAAAATATATAGACATGCATTTACACGCTCATCTATTCTAAGGTTAATTTCTCCTTATCTGTACTTTGAACTTCACATATTTTTGCTAAAGCAAAACTATATTATTGATTTTCCCTTATTTATCTTGCATATTCAATCTTTAATTCTCAACTAAAAACCCTCCACTGTTTTCTATTCTTACATTTTAATCAAAATGATAAAAGTATTGGACAGTAATATAACTTTCCCTATCTATCTATAGCAAAGAGAAGACTCAGAGATGCAAATTTGTGTGATGAAAAGTGCCTAAGTCTTTGGAACAACCAGTTAATCATAGTCTCTTCCTTGCCACCAATGGGATGGTGATGTGAACAAGAAATAAACTATATTTGTAATTTTAACTGCTAGTACTCTAATTGATCTCTTATAGTGTTCTAACAACTAGCATTAGTTTCACTGATGCAGAAACTGTTCCCTTGAAGTGATATTATGCTGTAAGAAAAAGTAAAATATATGGAATTGGTTAAGCAGTCAGGTGGCAGGTGAAATGAGCTGATATTTATATATGTAACCTGAAAATCTATGCCATAAAATGACAAGATACATACACTGTTTTCTGTAAGAATTGGGAAGTCAGACCTCATGAAAATTGTGCGTTTAACTCTGAAAAGGAATGTTAGAAAATACACTGATATTAGTAATTTGGGGTGTTACTACTTACAAACAGTGAGGCATTAGAAGAAAGAAATAGACTTAGAAAAAAATGTCTGACTATCTAACAAAAATTACAAGGAAGTTCAAACATATGGAGGCTCAAAGGTGAAAAAGTGAACGGCTTCTAGACTCCAAAGAGTAACAGATAAGATAGAGAAATAGTTGGGACAGCAAATGACATAAGGTTCAGCACTTAGACACTTCAGAGGTGGCCCAGAGGTTAACAGACAGTAAATATTCTTTTTTTCTTTTCTTTTCTTTTCTTTTCTTTTTTTTTTTTTAATGAGATGCACATTCAGTCTTGTCGCCCAGGCTGGAGTGCAATGGTGGATCTTGGCTCACTGCAACCTCCACCTCCCGGGTTCAAGCGATTCTACTGCCTCAGCCTCCCGAGTAGCTGGGATTACAGGCATGCGCCACCATGCTTGGCAAATTTTGTATTTTTAATAGAGACGGGGTTTCTCCATGTTGGTCAGGCTGGTCTCGGATTCCCAACCTCAGGTGATCCGCCGGTCTCAGTCTCACAAAGTGCTGGGATTACAGATGTAAGCCACCGCGCCTGGCTAAATATTCTATCTGAGGAATAAGTACGAGTCACAGAAAACAGCGGATAAGGAATATCCTGTAAGTTTGATCTAGGTTTACTTAAAGAAAGAAATTTTCCTGAGAGGGAAAGGGCCCCAACAAAATCGCCCATTAGAAACAGCAACCTCACACTCACACACACACAAACTGTAAGTCCTATCAAAATTTGATCTTAAATGGGAATTTGTGTGTAGTTGTCTTGTTTCGGTTCCAAAAACTGTACACTGGGTCTATCATTACAGGGAGTGAAGATAATTTGTATCCTTTTAGAGAACAGTTTGCTATACCAAAGCTAGCCACATGTGGATCTGAAGGAGAAGGCAGAGGAGCACCAGGACCTTCAGCTGTTTTAAGTAATTGAATGGGTATTGGATTTGCTGCCCTTGGAGAATGTGTGAATATGCCCAGTGTCTGAAAGAAAGGTGCAGGATGAGATATTCAATGGTCAATGGAGTAGAGAAAGACAGCCAACCACTGTAACTGTTTGCTCTGTTTCTCTAGTGTATACTAGTTGAAGCGATAGGACTAATTTTCTAGTAACTTCATTTTTCAGTTTTCAGTCTGTTTGCAGCTAAGTGGGGCTGTGTGATCTGTGCTTAACAATAGAGAGTAAGTATAAATGAGGCCTAGAAAAAAGGTGTGTCTTTTTCTGGTCCTTTTTTTTTTTTTTTGATGGAGTGCTGCTCTGTCGCCCAGGCTGGAGTGCAGTGGCCCTATTCGGCTCACTGTAACCTCCGCCTCCCAGGTTCAAGCAATTCTCCTGACTCAGCCTCCCAAGTAGCTGGGACTACAGGCATGCACCACCACACCTGGCTAATTTTGAATTTTTAGTAGAGATGGGGTTTCTCCATGTTGGTCACGCTGGTCTTGAACTCCAAACCTCAGGTGATCCGCCTGCCTCGGTCTTTCAAAGTGCTGGGATTATAGGCGTGAGCCACCATGCCTGGCCCTCCTGATCCATTTTTAATGTTAATAACTCCTAAGTTATAAATAGGGACTGATATCTGAAATGGAAGAAACTACCTGCTTTCTTCACTCTTTCATAAAAGTGCTTCCTTTTGTACCCACTAGACATCACACCCTGTCATCACTGGACTGTAACATGAGCTACTGAAATTTTGGGATTTATCTCTTACAGCAACTGTTACCTTAAAAAAAATCCAGCTTATATATTTTTATATATTTGAAAGGATAAAATGGTACTATGGCAGCAACCAGTTCTTGCCTCTCCACCCCATAGCTATCTTGCCAGATGTCATCACTGAATGTTATTTTTTAGTTTGTCCTAGAATTTATATGCATATTATAAAGCTGCATGCTTGCATCACCATTTAAAAATAATAATTTGTTAGCTTTCTACTATTGTTGTGTGTTTTTTGAGTATGTCATTTATGGATCTGTGTACCAAACACTTCATAGAAAGTCAATAAATAATAAATACATATACTTATGTATAATCATTATATTATATGTCATATATTAATATTTTATGTAATATATTTAGTACATACATTTTAAATATAAAATTATAGATAAATAATCCTCTTATACTTCTCAGCCATAAGTATACATTTGCTCACACACACACAATTAGTTTTTCTGTGTTCTAATAGAATTATACAGCATGAATAAATAAATGTTTCATATTTGCATTCTTAAGATTATACAAAGATGGTTCACAGGAACTCAAAGTGTTTCAATAATGTTTTAATGTCTGACTTACAACTAATGAAACAGTAACCCTTTCAGAAATTAAGATTTCTTCTAAATCTGTGGTAATTTCATTTTGGACTCTTGAAATTACTTCTCCATTCTGTGGTTAAAGTTATAATCATTATCTCCCTCTATAATTTCCCTGGAAATAAAGAGTTAACAGTTCTTTAAGCTTTCCTCTAACCTCAGGGACACCTGATAATTTTTTGACTTGCTTAAGCCCTCCTTGTATTACCAACTCAAGAAATTTTTAGGAAGTGTAACTGTACACAGGAAAGATGAAAAGTATCCAGCTAAAGGTTGCTTTTCAGACCAACCACTGTGTAAGTCGATGTCTATAACAAAGGGTCAAGAGACAAGAAAAAATATAAGGGGACATGAAAAGAGTGGCTGCCATCTTCTGCTATCAAGTTAATCTGTTAGATGTTTTCTTATTTTTATTACTTTGTTAATCTTTGTGTTCTTCGTAAAAGCCTTTAAAAGCTAAAAATGTTGCTGCATCATCTATAGCACCAAACACATATCCATGTGGTACAGAAATTGACCAATACATCTTCACAAAAGCAGAGTCATTTCTGAAAACGCAGTATAATAGGACTGACAAGATATAATCAGTGAAGAATAATCAAGTCAGAACTAATTAGTTAAAATATATTATACATAGACCCATTCAAATTTGATTAGTTTATTTTTTATGGAATTGTACATAATGACTAAACAAGAAACATGTAAATAAAATATACCATGACTATATTTCCTTCATTCACATATTATCACTCTAGACTCATGATAAAGCTATCTATGAACATAGCTTGTATATGTCATGCAAAATAGAACAACAACAAGAAAGTATTGCCAGTTGTGAAAATTTTAGCATTATAATATTTTGAATATCCTTAATGTCTTATTACATGCATGACTTCTAAATCAGCATGTTAAAATATTTGAAGGATAGTATATATGTGTATATGTATGTATACATGTATATTTTTTCTACTGATATGGTACTGAAATAGTATACTATATTCTCTCTTGATATTCAGTCCAACTTATAAGCAGCACCAAATGTTATTTTCTAAATGCATGCTTATTGAGTATTTCATTATGGATCTGTGTACCAAACACTTCATAGAAAGTCGATAAATAAAAACTACAAGTATATTTAACATATATGTACATATATGTTTGATATAATCATTAGGTTATCTTAATATATTAAATTTTATGTAATATATTTAAGATTATTATAAAAAGCATGTTTGAGTCATTCCAGTATGCATTTTGATTATTTTCAACAGTCATAAAAATTTAAATCACTTCAATGATATTAAGAATCTTTATTCACATAAAAATATGAAATGAAAACCAATTATAATAAAACAGAAAATAATAACTCTTTAACAAATACCTTATAATTTAGAGTAAATGACAGACTAAAATATTTCTCAAACATTTTGATAAAGACATCAGGAGTCTGATCGAAAAGATTTTTTTGAGACCTTAATAATTACAATAATTTAGAAAAAGTAATCATGTATTAAGTATTACAATAAACTTCCTTATGTAAAGAGCTCCAACTGTGGAACATAAAAGCTTCCAAATGTGGAAAAATAAAAGTGTTTAATCGACAACTTATTATTCAAGTTTTGCAAAATGTGATTTTCTTATATTAACTTTGACTTCTTCAGTCTAGTTCCCATCCACATTTCTCATTCATATCTATTAACACCTTTACTGTGTGAAGTGTGAGGTGAAAAAAAAATTATTGAAACAATTATAGAAGATTATTATTCAATGTAATATAGTCTGATTTAGAAATATTTTAGTTTTTACAGTAAAAACTGCCTAATAGTGCAGAAAACAAGACTTAGCCTTTGTAATTTGGTTTTCACATGACTTACATTGTATTATAAATTTTATGGCTACATAATGTTATATAAATGCCTTTATTATGAAGAAGACCCAAAATATATATGGTAAAAATTTTTAATAGGCCAATTATCAATCAATAGATAAATTGGTATTTCTAAGCAATCTTTTGTGTACAGAGAATATTAATGGAATTTTCACTAAATCATCTAACCTAGTCTAAATTGTGATGCTCTTGAGTTCTTATTTAAATATAGTATAACCAAAGGGTATTCATTAATAGCTTTTCTTAAACCCTATATCCTGCCGGGCGCGGTGGTTCACGGCTGTAATCCCAGGACTTTGGGAGGCCGAGGCAGGCGGATCACATGAGGCCAGGAGTTGAGACCATGCTGGCCAAAATGGCGAAACCCCGTCTCTACTAAAAGTACAAAAATTACCCGGGCGTGGTGGCGGGCACCTGTAATCCCAGCTACTCAGGAGGTGGAGGCACGAGAATTGCTTGAACCCAGGAGGCGGAGGTTGCAGTGAGCAGAGATCGCGCCACTGCACTCCAGCCTGAGACACAAGAGCGCGACTCCATCTATAAAACAAAACCCTATACTAGTGAATTACATCAGATATGTGTTGTTTATGCCTCCTTTGCTTTCATACTCATCTATATATACCCCATTTTCCTACCATCTCTGTGCCCTAGGAACCCGAACCTTTGGAAAGGATCAGATGGGCTTATTTTCTCACTTGTGCCTGGTTGGGTTCAGCAAATGCAAAACACCAATAAATGACCCTGGAGAAGTTAAATAAATAAAAGCTGTAAGCATCATTTAGTTTTTGAAGAGTAAAGAGGATTTTCTCTTTTTAAATTACATTTTCATGAAATGACTTGAGGAGATTTTTCATCTAAAGTATACTTTTTCCTCCAAACAATATACAAATATGGATAGCTTGAACATCTAACCTCAAATAATACACATACTTTTAAAAGTAGTTTATTCAATCTTTAAACAGAATTTTGAGTCTTAAATAATGGGGAGCTATTACTCAGAAAGAGTAAAATTTCTATTGCAATAATTGCTTATATTGATAAAATTTGAGCATTGGTATGATAGGGAGAATATCAGTTTATTTCTTTCTATTCGGCCCAAGTATTGTGCCCAGCAGGTACATACTAAATGTACGAAATGGCTATTGATTAAATTGATAAATATAGGAAAGTTGGAATCCTATAGCATTTCACAATACAGTGCTTTCACACGTACACATGCATAAGTTATTTGACTTTTTATAACTCTATAGGTATTGTTGGGCATGTTTTATCATCAGCTTCTCAAATAGTGCAATTTAAAAGTTTTTTTCAAGATCACATGGCTAGCTAAGTTCTAGAATCATGAATTCATTCACTTTCTTCTATAACCTCTTCCAGTGATATGGTACTACAATACATATCCCTTACTGTATTTTCTGATGTGATTAAGCATGTATTACTGTATACTCATATAGGCCACCACCAAAAGCTTATTATCTGTGATATGCTCACTTATTTATTTGTATCATTGCTATTAATGCTTACAATGATTCTAAAAAAGAAATAGTCTACATTTTTTCATCATTATTATTTTACATAAGAGGAAACTGAAGCAGAGAAGGCTAAACTCCAATACCATTCTCTGCAAAAGACACCTAGATGTACAGCATACTGGCCCATTTAAAAAATACATTTTATTTGCTATTAGTAATAATAAAAAATAAAACTAGTTTAAAAAAAGAAAGTGGAATTGGGGGCAATGAAAAAATATCCAATTGGTTCATCTCCAGAAGGATAAATAATCATTGTAACAAATTTTTCAAGTGAATTGGTATTATTTTTATATAATGGAAAACAAGCAAACATTAAATTTTCAAAGTTTTGCCCAGATTATGACATCATAGTGATCAACTCAATAATTATTTAAATACCAGTGTTCAGAATAATGCAAAATTCTTGTGCAGGGTTTGGTTATGTCTTCCATTTTGCTATCAATATCTGTATATTGTTTTCTCATATTAGAAATTGCTTACTGAGATATTTGAAATATTTCTAAACCAGACTATATTATATTGAATAATTTTTATTATTGTTCTAATAAATGCTTTTTCACCTCAAGCAGTAAAATTGTTAATGGATATAAAAGGGAAATTTGGATGGGGACTAGGTTGTAGAAGCCATAGTTAATTTAAGAAAATCACATTTTGTAAAACTTGAATAATAAGCTGTCCATTAAATGCTGTTTTATTTTTCCACATTTGGAAAGTTCTATATTCCACAGTTAGATCTATTTAAAGGACATTTCTACTGTAATAATTGACACATTATTGTTTTTCCTAAATTCTTGTAATCATTAAGGTCTCATAAAAATCTCTTTAATCAGACTCATGACAGTCTTTATCAAAATGAAAATACAGAGAGCCCCTTATTTAAAAGACAGGGGAGAGGTGCTGCCAGAGGCACTAAAATACATCATTTTGGTTCCATGGCATTTTTACTTTGCCCTAAATAACACAAATTTCTCCCACTTGAATGCCGATACATGGTTCCTCTACCCTCAAAACTTTGGTATACACAAAATGTTAAAGTATCTTGACCTGAATCTTTCTCAAGGGAAATTTGGTTATGATCCATACCCACTGTCAACAGCTGTCTTTTCATCATATGAAATGCAAGTATCCCCATAAAAAGAAATTTGATTATTTTTCATCTCATGTTTTTAGAGCAGGACAGCAATCACTGGCCTCAGTATATAGACTTCATGTGATTCAGCTGCCCAATATTGTTCCAGCCAGCTGTGTCTATGGATGAGAGAGGGTCACATGGTGTCCCACTCAGAGAAGCATTAATGGCTGTGCTGAGGCATTTCCCATCAAAGCAAAGGGTGAGCAAGTCAGTGTCTGTGATTAACACATGTAAAATGTGAAAGAAGCCATATTATTCAAATAGTTTAATTTGGCAAAACATCTGTTAAAAATAAAAATAGTATAAAATGTATGTGTTTAATTTTAACTATCAAGATATAAGTGTGAATATATTCTAAAACCTTGACATTCAAGACAAGAGCTCTGCTTAAAAGTTAGCTGATGGACAGACCTATATACTTTCTTTTCTTTTTCTTTTTTTTTTTTTTTTACATAAACCGCACTCATAATGCATCCTCTGCAATTTTCTGTTTCCATCTCTTTAAAGCACATCAAGCAATTACAAACACTTGTGAAGCAATTTATGGAGAACCATTTTAGAAGTCTATGATTTTTCCCCAGTTTTTTTATAGTTGTCCAGCCCACACTTACTTTTTGAAAGCATCTTTCAAGTAATTCACCTTTATAGAGTTGTTTTCAATGCATACAACTTCGTTTTCATAGAAACAACCTCTTTATTTTCATACACTAATTTTCATAAACTTAAGTAATATTTAAACAAATTTTGTAAGTGAAAAAACAAAAAAACAACTGGTATAAACAGATTTAGGGATAAACACATCTGACAAGTGGTATACATACTACCGAAACATAGAGAACAGAAGTGTGGGGAGAGTAGTCTGCCAGCCAAAGGCATTCAACAAGCATAGACTTCAGTAAATATGCTTAACAGAAGGAGTGGAAAGCATTGTTTCATCTGGTAAACTAGTAAAATGCAAGTCATTAAAAAAAAACTTTTATTATATTCTTATCCCTTAGTTCTTTAAATTTAGCTTATTTTATTTCAGCATTCTCAAACTGGTCTCTGTATGGAAAAGCAATGTGAAAAGGCATATTATTTCACACCTACTAAATATGTAATTAAACATTTAGACCTTACTTAATCTATATAAAGAGATAATATGGCCATATTTAGATGATGACCTTGAATCAATATACTGTTTAAATATATGACAGTGCAGTTTTTTTTTTGTTTTGTTTTGTTTTTTGAGATGGAGTCTTGCACTGTCACCCAGGCTGGAGTGCAGTGGTGTGATCTCTGCTCACTGCAAGCTCCACCTCCCAGGTTCACACCATTCTCCTGCCTCAGCCTCCCGAGTACCTGTGACTACAGGCACCCGCCACCACGCCTGGCTAGCTTTTTGTATTTTTAGTAGAGATGGAGTTTCACTGTGTCAGCCAGGATGGTCTCGATCTCTTGACCTCGTGATCCGTCCATCTGGGCCTCCCAAAGTGCTGGGATTACAGACCTGAGTCACCGCGCCTGGGCCAACAGTGCAGATTTTTAAGATGAAGTTCAGAAATGACACATTTATTGCATGATGAGTATTTGAAGTTTGAAAAATATGACAGCAGAAAAGAATGGTAGAACTATTCCAGAAACTTTTCAGAAAAGACACAGTTAATCAAGAGGGTTTACACACACACACACACACACACACACACAGACATGACACAGAAAAATTGCAAAGACTAAAATTTTTCCTCATGGCAAAAAGCAGTTTAGTGATTTTTAAATGGAGATTATACAAAGGGCACTACATTCAAACAAACCAGCTAAGAAATATTAAACAATGACTAGGACCAGAATAGGTATAATTTTGGAGGAAGATGTGTTCTGTTAGATAATTAGATTAATAGTTGTATTTTAATATCTGGAAGAAAAAACATTTTGAGACTATTTCAAGCCTTTGTTTTAGCAATAATTCAGCTTATTCTCTTCATTTATCCACCCATTTCTTTTTTTTTTTTTTTTTTGAGACGGAGTCTCGCTCTGTCACCCAGGCTGGAGTGCAGTGGCAGGATCTCAGCTCACTGCAAGCTCCGCCTCCCGGGTTCACGCCATTCTCCTGCCTCAGCCTCCCGGAGTAGCTGGGACTACAGGCGCCCGCTACCTCGCCCGGCTAGTTTTTGTGTTTTTTAGTAGAGACGGGGTTTCACCGTGTTAGCCAGGATGGTCTCGATCTCCTGACCTCGTGATCCGCCCGTCTCGGCCTCCCAAAGTGCTGGGATTACAGGCTTGAGCCACCGCGCCCGGCCTTATCCACCCATTTCTCTGAAACAATTGCTAATTTATGTTTCAAGATTTGTAGTCTGAAATACAAATTTAATTTTTATATTACTTAAAGCAGAAAATACAGATTTATAACATTCTTCAGTTTAAGAATACGATTCATATAATTTCTTGCTTTCAATAAACTTTTCTTAGCAATATACATCATTAAAATATATGCTCTGAAACGGTTAGACTTTTCCTCTGTTAGATTTTGTATCTATCTCTAAAACCTAGAAAAGTGTCTGGCATAACTTTAATGATCTATCAGTTCTCACTGCATGATGAATGAGTGCCGTGGATAGTCAGTTTTCCCTGATCAGTAGTGAAATCAGCAATGGCTGTGTAGCAAGCACTGGTAAAATACACATTAGTGTCCACCCGTGAACTTTTGTGTATGTATTTTTTGAGACATGATCTTGCTCTCTCACCCAGCCTGGAGGTCATGGGTGTGATCATAGACTAAGTTCACCGCTCGAACTCCCAGGCTCAAGCTATCTTCCTGCCTCAGGAGTTGGGATTACAGGTGTGAACCACTATGCTCAACTAATTTTTAATTTTGTTGTTGCTGTTGTTGACATGGGGTCTGCTATGTTACCCAGGCTAGTCTCAAACTCCTGGCCTCAAGTGATCCTCTCTGATCTTTAATGAGTTTCTACAAAGGAGATCCTGGCTGGGAGTGTGTGAGCAATTTCACGGACTTTGCTCTTTTGGAAACAACATTACTGTCTGCATTGTAAAAGAGTGCTTTAACTATAGTAGTGAGTCTCATTTTAAAAATTATATTATTTTTGCTTTTTTAATGTTAATTTTAGTTGGTGCACAAAAATTGTATATGTTTATAGGATAAAGTGATATTTTGATACATGTATAAAATAAGTAATAATCATATCAGAGTAATTAGCATTTCCATCACATCAAATATATAGCATTTGTTTGTGATGCGCACATTCATAATTCTCTCGTGTAGCTTTTGGAAAATATGCAATAAATTATCATTAACTGTCTTCCTCGTAGTCTAGTGCTATAGAACACTAGAACTTAGTTCTCTTATCTAGCTACAGTTTCGCAGCTGTTAACCTGCCTCTCCCTATTCTCTCCCTCTACCCTTTCCAGCCTCTAATAACCACTATCATACTCTACTTCTATGAGCTCATTTTTTTAGCTCCCACATATGAGTGAGAACATGTGGCATTTATCTCTCTGTGCCTGAGTTACTTTGTTTAACATAATGTCCTCTAGGCCCATCCATGTCACTGCAAATGATGGCATTTCATTACCTTTTATAGTTTAATAGTATTCCATTGTGTATGTGTACCATTTTTCTTTATTAATTCATCTGTTGATGGACATTGACGTTAATTCCCTACCATGTAATAGTAAATTGGCTGATTCCCTACCAATTTACTATTACAATAAATTGGTGGTTGCTGAAATCTCTTCAATATACTGATTTTCTTTCTTTTAGGTATGTATCCACTAGTGGAATAACTGGATCATATGGTAGTTCTATTTTTACTCTTTTGAGAAGTCTCTATGCTGTTATCTATAATGGCTGTAGTAATTGACATTCCCACCAACAATATATAAGAGCTTCCTTTTCTCTGCATCCTCTCAAGCATTTGCTATCTTTTCACTTTTCGATAACAGCCATTCTAACTGGGGTGAGATGATATCCATTGTGGTTTCAATCTGCATGTCCCTAATTGTTAGTGATGTTGAGCATTTCTTCATGTACCTATTAGCCATTTGCATGTCTTCTTTCAAGAAATGTTTCTTCAGATCCTGTGCCTATTTTTAATTTGATTGTTTTATGACTATTGAGTTGTTCTAGTTCCTCATACGTATATCTGGATATTATTCCTTTGTTGGATGATTAGTTTGTAAATATTTGCTCCAATTCTAAAGGTTGTCTCTTCACTGTTGATTTTTTTCTTTTGCTGTGTAAAAGCTTTTTGCTTTGACATAATCCCATTTTTCTATTTTTTTGCTGACTGTGCTGTTGAAGTCTTACCCATAAAACTTGTACCTAGATCATTGTCATGAAGTATTTCCCCCATGTTTCCTTTTAGTAGTTCTATAGTTTTAGGACTTACATTTAAGTGTTCAATCCATTTTCAGGTGATTTTTGTACATGGTGAGAGATAGGAGTCTAGTTTAATTCCTCTGTCTATTAATATCCAGTTTTCCAAGCACCAAGTATTGAAGAACTGTCCTTTCGTCAATGTATGTTCTGGTCACTTTTGTCAAAAACTACTTGGCTACAAATATGGAATTTTTTAGGTTCTCCATTCTGTTCCATTGGTCTATGTGTTGGCTTTTATACCAAGACCATGTGGTTTGGGGTACTATAGCTCTATAGTATATTTTAGTCAGGTAGTGTGATGCATCCAGCTTTGTTCTTTTTGCTGAGTACTGCTTTGGCTTTTCAAGGTATTTTGTGGTTCCACACCTTTTTTTGGATTTTTTTTCTGTGTTTTTCTATTTCCATGAAGAATGTTAATTGATATTTTGATAGAGATTTCATTTAATCTATAGTTTGCTCTGGGTAGTATGATCATTTAAACAATACTAATTCTTCCAACCCGCATGAGATGTCTTTCAAATTTGTGTGTCCTCTTTCATTTCTTTCATCAGTATGTGGTAGATTTTATTGCAGAGATATTTTACCTCCTTAGTTAAATCATTTAAACATATTCTATTTTTGTAATTATTGTAAATGAAATTCCTTTCTTGATTTTTTTTCAGCTAGTTCATTACTGGTGTAGAGAATGTTTACTTATTTTGTATGTTAATTTTTTGTCCTGCAGTTTTACTGAATTTGCTTTTCCATTCTGAGACATTTTTGGTGGAGTCTAGACTTTTCTATGTATAAGATAATGTTACATATGGGTTTGTCATATATGGCCTTTATTGTTTTAAGGCATGTTCCTTCTCTACCTGGTCTGATGAGTGTTTTAGTCATGAAGAAATGCTGAATTTTATCAAATGCTTTTTCTATATTCACTGAGATATATATTTTTTCTTCATTTTGCTGATGTAGTGTATCACATTTCTTGATTTGTGTATTGAACCATCTGTACAACCCTGAGATAAATCACACTTAATTATAGCTATTATCTTTTTGATGTGCTATTAGATTCTGTTTGCTAGTATTTTTTTTTTCTTTTGGAAATTTTTTTCATCTAAGTTCACCAGTGACATTGGCCTGGTAGTTTTCTTTAATTTTTGTGCCTTTGTCCGGTTTTGGTATAAGGGTAATGCTGGTGTCGTAGAATGAATTACAAAGAATTACATCCTCTTAAATTTTCTGGAAGAATTTTAATTCTTGTTCTTTTAAAGTGTTGTAGAATTCAGCAGCTAAGTCACTCTGGCCCTGCAATTTCCTTTCCGGGAGACATTTAATCATGATTTAATCTTGTTACTTGTTACTCATCTGTTCAGGTTTCTATTTTTTTGTGTGTGTGTGCTTCAATCTTGGTAGGTTACATGTGTCCGGGAATTTATCGATTTCCTCTTGGTTTTCTAATTTGTTGGCATATAATTATTTGAAATAGTCTTTAATTATCCTTTTTATTTCTATGCTATCAGTTGTAAAGTTTCCATTTCTGGATTTTTTTTATTACTTGAGACTTTTATAATTTTTTTTAGCTTAGTTAATGGTTTGTTTTATTTATCTTTTCAAAAAAACAACTTTTTGTTCTTTTAAATTGTTATTTTTGTTTCCGTTTTATTTACTTTTGTTCTAATCTTTATTTATTTATTTATTTATTTTTACTAATTTTAAATTTGATTTCTATGTGCTTTTCCAGTTCCTTATGGTGCATCATTCAGTTCTTTATTTGAAATATTTCTACTTTTTTTGATGTAGGCATTTGCTGCTGTAAACTTTCCTCTTAGAATGGCTTTTGCCATATCCAATAGGTTTTATTTGTTTATTTATTTATTTTTGTTTTTCTTTCTTTTAAAAAAATGGGATGCATGTGCAGAACATGAAGGTTTGTTACATAGGTATACATGTGCCATGGTGGTTTGCTGCACCTATTGACCTATCCTCTAAGTTCCGTCCCCTTGCCCCCCACCCCCTAACAGGCCCTGATGTGTGTTATCCCCTCTCTGTTTCCGTGTGTTCTCATTGTTCAAATTCCATTTATGAGTGAGAACATGCAGTGTTTGGTTTTCTGTTCCTATGTTAGTTTGCTGAGGATGATGGCTTCCAGTCTCATTCTGCAAAAGACATGATCTCATTCATTTTTATGGTTGCATAGTATTCCATGGTGTATATGTACCACATTTTCTTTATCCAGTCTATCATTGATGGGAATTTGTGTTGGTTCCATGTCTGTGCTATTGTACGTAGCACTACAATAAACATACATGTACATTCTCTTTGTAGCAGAATTATTTATATTCCTTTGGGTATATACCCAGTAATGGGATTGCTAGGTCAAATGGTATTTCTGGTTCTAGATCCTTGAGAAATTGCCATAGTGTCTTCCTCACTGGTTGAATTAATTTATATTCCCAACGACAGTGAAGTGTTCCTCTTTCTTCACAGACTTGCCAGCATCTATTGTTTCTTGACTTTTTAATAATTGCCATTCTGATTAGCATGAGATGGTATCGTCGTGGTTTTGGTTTGTATTTCTCTAATGATCAGTGATGATGAAGCTTTTTTTCATATGTTTGTTGGTCATGTAAATGTCTTCTTTTGAGAAGTGTCTGTTCATATCATTTGCCTGCTTTTGGATGCAGTTATTTTTTTCTAATAAATTTGTTTAAGTTCCTTATAAATTCTGGATAGTAGACCTTTGTCAGATAGGTAGGTTGCAAAAATTTTCTCCCATTCTGTAGGTTTCTTGTTCACTCTGATGATAGTTTATTTTGCTGTGCAGAAGCTCTTTAGTTTAATTAGATCCCATTTGTCAGTTTTTGCTTCTGTTGCAGTTGCTTTTGGCATTATCATCATGAAGTCTTTGCCTATGCCTATGTCCTGAATGGTTTTGCCTAGGTTTTTTTCTAGGGTTTTTATGGTTTGGGGTCTTACATTTAAGTCTTTACTCCATCTTGAGTTAATTTTTGTATAAAGTATAAGGAAGAGGTCCAGTTTCAGTTTGCTGTGTATGGCTGGTCAGTTTTCCCAACACCATTTATTAAATAGGGAATCATTTCTCCACTGCTTGTTTTGTCAGGTTTGTTGAAAATCAGATGGTTGTAGATGTGTGGTGTTATTTCTGAGGTCTCTGTCCTGTTCCATTGGTCTATAAGTCTGTTTTAGCACCTGTACCATTCTGTTTTGGTTACTGTAGCCTTGTGGTATAGTTTGAAGTCAGGTAGCATGATGCCTCCAGCTTTGTTCTTTTTTGCTGAAGATTGTCTTAGATATATGGGTTCTTTTTTACTTTCATATGAAATCTAACATAGTTTTCTCTAATTCTGTGAAGAATGTCAATGGTAGTTTGATGGAAATAGCATTGAATCTATAAATGACTTTGGGTTATATGGCCATTTTCATAACATTAGTTATTCCTATGCATGAGGATGGAATATTTTTCCATTTGTTTGTATCCTCTCTTATTTCCTTTAACAGTGGATTGTACTTCTCCTTGAAGAGGTCCTTCACATCCCTTGTTAGCTGTATTCCTAGGTATTTTATTCTCTTTGTAGCAATTGTGAATAGGAGTTCATTCATGATTTGACTCTCTGCTTTTCTATTGTTGGTGTAAAGGAATGTTTTTTATTTTTGCACATTGGCTTTGAAACCTGAGACTTTGCTGAAGTTGCTTATCAGCTTAAGGAGTTTTGGGACTGAGACAATGGGGTTTTCTAAATATAGAATCATGTTGTCTGCAGAAACAATTTGACTTCCTCTGTTCCTAACTGAATACACTTTGTTTCTTTTCCTTGCCTGATTGCCCTGTCCAGAACTTCCAGTATTATGTATAGTAGGAATGGTGGCAGAGGGCATCTTTGTCTTGTGCTGGTTTTCAAAGGGAATGATTCCAGCTTTTGCTCATTCAGTATGATATTGGCTGTGAGTTTGTCATAAATAGCTCTTATATTGAGATATGTTCCATCAATACCTAGTGATCTGAGAGTTTTTAACATGAAGGGATGTTGAATTTTATCAAAGGCCTTTTCTGCATCTATTGAGATAATCATGTGGTTTTTGTCTTTGGTTCTGTTTATGTGATAGATTATGTTTATTGATTTGTATATGTTGAACCAGCCATGCATCCCAGGGATAAAGCCAAGTTGATCATGGTGGATAAGATTTTGATGTGCTGCTGGATTTGGTTTGCCAGCATTTTATTGAGGATTTTTTCATCAATGTTCATCAGGGATATTGGCCTGAATTTTTCTTGTTTTTGTTGTGTCTCATCTCAGTTTTGTTATCAGGATGATGCTGGCTTCATCAAATGAGTTAGGGAGGAGTCCCTCCTTTTCCATTGTTTCGAATACTTTCAGAAGGAATGGTACCAGCTCCATTTTGTACCGATAAAATTTGGCTGTGAATCCATCTGGTCCTGTGCTTTTTTTGTGGTTGGCAAACTATTAATTACTACCTCAATTTCAGAACTTGTTACTGGTCTATTCAGCGATTCAACTCCCTCCTGTTTTAGTCTTGGGAGGGTGTATGTGTCCAGGAATTTATCCATTTCTTCTATATTTTCTAGTTTATTTGTGTAGAGGTGTTTATAGTATTATCTGATGGTAGTTTGTATTTCTGTGGGGTCAATTGTGATATCTCCTTGACCATTTTTTTATTGTGTCTATTTGACATACTTTCTTCTCGGTGCCACATGGCACTTACTCTAAAATCGACCACATAACTGTAAGTTAAACACTCCCCAGTAAATACAAAAGAACTGAAATCATAACAAATAGTCTCTCAGACAACAGTGCAATAAAATTAGTACTCAGGATTAAGAAACTCACTCAAAACCACACAATTAAATTGAAATTGAACAACCTGCTGCTGAATGACTCCTGAGTAAATAATGAAATTGAGGCAGAAATCAAAAAGTTCTTTGAAACCAATGAGAACAAAGTGACAATGTATCAGAATCTCTGGGTCACAGCTAAAGTAGTGTTAAGAGGGAAATTTATAGCACTAAACGCCCACATCAGAAAGCTAGAAAGATCTCAGACTGACACCCTAACATCACAATTAAGAGCTAGAGAGGTAAGAGCAAACTAATCCAAAAGCTAGCAGAAGACAAGAAATAACTAAGATTAGAGCAGAATTGAAAGCGATAGGGACATGAAAAACCCTTTAAAATTCAGTGAATCCCGGAGCTGATTTTTGTAAAGATTAACAAAATAGATAGACCACTAACTAGACCCGTGTGTTTTAGTATGTTGTGTTTCAATTTCTATTTTCATTGAGAACTTAAAAATTCTTTTTTTATTTTCTTCATTAATCTATTGGTCATTCAGGAGAATTTTTTTAATATGTATTTATTTGTACAGTTTCCAAAGTTCCTCTTTGCAACTTTCTTGGAATGTTTCTCTCTTGTTTCTATGCTAGTTTTATTCCATTGCAGTCTGAGAAGACACTTAATATAACTTCAATTTCTAAAAACATATGTTGAAACTTGTTTCATCACCTACTGTATGGTCTATCCTGGAGAATGTTTGGTGGGCTGATGAGAAGAATGTATATTCTGCAGCTGTCAAATAAAATGTGTTATTAATATCTGTTAGGTCCATTGGGTCCGTAGTGCAGATTAACTCGAATATTTATTTGTTGAACTTCTGTCTCGATGAGTTGTCCAATGCAGAAAGTGGGGTGTTGAAGTCCTCAACTATTATTGTAGTGGGTATATCTTTTTTTTTTTTTCTCTTTTGAGACAGTCTCACTCTGTCACCCAGGCTAGAGTGTAGTGGCATGATCTCAGCTCACTGCAACCTCTGCCTCCCAGGTTCAAGCAATTCTCATACCTTAGATTCCCAAGCTGGAATTACAGGTTTGCACCACCATGCCCAGCTAACTTTTGTATTTTTAGTAAAGACAAGTTTTGCCATGTTGACCAGGCTGGTCTCGAACTTCTGACCGCCAGTGATCCATCTGCCTTTGCTTCCTGAATTGCTGGGATTACAGTCTGATATAAATATTGCTACTTTGACATACTTATGGTTTCTGTTTGCATGGAATGCATTTTTCTATTTCTCAATTTTCAGTCTATATGTGTCTTAACAGGTGAAGTGAGTTTCTTGTTGGCAATGTGAAACTGAGCCTATTTAAAAAAAATAAAATCTATTCGGCTAGCCTATATTCTAAATTGTTGAATTTAGGCAGGCATGGTGGCTCACGCCTGTAATCCCAACACCTTGGGAGGCCAAGGTGGGTGGATTACCTGAGGTCAGGAGTTCAAGATCAGCCTGGCCAACATGGTGAAACCCTGTCTCTTCTAAAAATACAATAATTAACCAAGTGTGGTGGCAGGCACCTGTAGTCCCAACTACTCAGGAGGCTGAGGCAGGTGAACCACTTGAACCCATGAGGGGGAGGTTGCAGTGAGCCGAGATGGCACCACTGCACTCCAGCCTGGGCAACAGAGTGAGACTCCATCTGTAAATAAAATAAATAAATAAATAAATAAATAATGGAATTTAAGCCAGTTACATTTCAGTTTGTTATTGAGATGTGAGGACTTCCTAGTGTCATTTTGTTGATGTTTTTTTCTGATTTTGTATATTCTTTGTTGTTTTCTTTCTCTCTTTTTTTTTAATATTTGTAATTTGGTGGTTTTCTGTAGTGACATTGTTTGATGCTTTTCTTTTTCCTCATTCGTGTATCTGATCTGCCAGTGAGTTTTCCACTTTTGTGTATTTTCATGCCGTGGCATGTATTGTCATTTCACCTCCAGATATAGGACTCCTTTAGGCAGTTCTTGTAGTGCTAGTCTAGTGGTGATGAATTCCTTCAAGTTTCACTTGTCTTGGAAAGACCATTTTTCCATTTCTAAAGAATGGCTTTGCTGAGTTTTGTGTTCTTGACTGGCATGGTGTTGTTGCTTTTTTATTCCCAGCACTTTGAGTATAACATCACATTCTCTCTCTTGTCCTGTAAGGTTTCTGTTGAGAAATCTGCTGTTTGTTAGTGTGATAGGAATTTCCTTATATGTAACTTGACTCTTTTCTCTTGGTGTTTTTAGAATTCTCTGATTGTCTTTGATTGTTGACAGTTTGAATATAATATGCCTTGGAGATGACCTTTTTGGGTTAAATCTATTTGGGGATTTTTGAGCTTCCTGTATCTGACTATCTACATCTCTTTCAAGACTTAGGAAGTTTTCAGCTATTATTTTATTAAATACATTTTCCATGCCTTTTGAAATCTCATCTCCTGAATGTCCTAAATTGTGAAAATGTGTTTTTTGAGTGTACTATATATCACATAAGCTTTCATTATTCTTTTTTTCTTTTTTATCTGACTTGGTTATTTCAAACCTGTTTTCAAGTTAAGAAATTCTTTCGGCCCCTCTCTGCCCCGCTTCCCTGCGCGCGTGGCCGAGGCATAGCGCTGCGACCCCCGCACCCCTGCGAACAGGGCGCTGCGAGTGGGGTTTGGAGCGTACAGGCCCTGCTCTGCACCCTGCGTGCGGTCCCATCACCCGCCACCCGCGCCCTGCCCTCTGAAGCCCTGGCAGCTGGAGGGGGCGCCGTCCGGACGCTGCGCACTCGACCCGCTCTGCTCTCGGTGAGTAAATTCACAGAGAAACGTGAATAGATAACAACAGAAAGTGATACTGGAACAGTGGGAATCAGCAATTTTGCACAGGAAGCGTTGGGAGATGTTGTTTTACTGTAGTCTACCTGAAGTTGGGACAAAATTGAACAAACAAGACGAGTTTGGTGCTTTGGAAAGGGTGAAAGCTGCTAGTGAACTCTTATTCTCCTTTATCAGGAGAAGTAACTGAAATTAATGAAGTTCTTGCAGAAAATCCAGGACTTGTAAACAAATCTTGTTATGAAGATGGTTGGCTGATCAAGATGACACTGAGTATACCCTTCAGAACTAAGGATCTTATGAGTGAAGAAGCATATGAGAAATACATAAAATCTATTGAGGAGTGAAAATGGAACCCCTAAATAAACTAGTATGAAATAACGCAACCCAACAGAGTTGTCTGAAATTAGTGGTGGATAGAAGACTTAGAATAGCAACTTTTAGCATTACTGATGGGGGAAAAAAAAAAAAACTACTGTTAACACTGTTAATGAAGGAAAATGCCCTTTAACTTTCTAATGATTATAGATAAATATAAAACGAGTCTTTTTCACAATATCCTATGATTTATAGACTAGACTCTAGTGTTCAGAATTCATTAAATTATCCATGGTAAAAACTAGTTATAAAAATTACATAATTCAAAGATAACATTGTTGTTCTTAAGCCTTATATGATATTGTGACTTGCGTATATCCATACCTGCATTTGGGATGAAATACTTAATGATCTTTCCATTGGGAATAACTGGGAGTGAAGAGGGTTTTGTTGTTTGTACAGTGTCAGATGAGGAACACCACTATTTTAATTTTGCAATACACTGCATTTGCTGGTGTTATTTTTATGCGGTGAAGCAACAGCTTTGCAGCAAAATAATAAAATGCTTCTTCGTTAAGAAAAAAAAAAAAAGAAATTCTTTCATTTGCTTGATCAATTCTATTGTTGAATATTTTGATTTTATTTTTAAATTTCATTCATTGAATTCTTCAGTTCCAAGATTTCTGTTTTGTTCTATTTAAATGATATTTTGTATTGGTTCATTCTCACATTCCTATAAAGAAATGGCTAAATTTCCCAATAAATTTATTTAAAAAGAGGCTTAATTGGCTCATGGTTCTGCAGGCTGTACAGGAAGCATAGCAGCATCTGCTTCTGGGGATGCCTCAAGAAGCTTCTAATAATGACAGAAGACAACGGAGGAGCCGGTATGTCCCATGACAAAAGCAGGAGCAAGAGAGCAAAAGGCGAGGTGCTACACACTTTTAAATGACAAGATCTCATGAGAACTCACTCACTATCATGAGGACAGTACCAAGGAGAATGGTGCTAAACAATTTATGAGAAATTCACCTCCATGATCCAATCACCGTCCACCAGGCCCCACCTCCAACATTGGAGATTACATTTTAATATGACATTTGGGCAGGAACACACATCCAAACTATATCATATCTATATTCTTGTTGAATTTCTCATTTACATCATAAATTGTTTTTCTGATTTATTTTCATTATATTTGTTCGATTTTACTTTGCTGAGTTTTCTTTACAATTATTTTGAATTTCTTCTCAGGCATTTCATAGGTTTCTTTTTCCTTGGGGTTTGTTACTGCAGAATTACTGTGTACCTTTGGAGGTTCATGTTTTGTTTTTTCATGTTACTTGTGCCCCTACATTGATATCTGAACATGTCATATAACAGTTGCTTCTTTCAATTTTAGGAAGTATATTTTGTGGGTAAAGACTTCTTCCTGTAAATATATTTATAATGTCAGTTAGGCATGGTGGTTTGGCTTTGGTGGGTTCAGTATCTAGTTCCTGTATGGTTTTTTTTTTTTTTTTTTCTGTAATCAATGACAGCAGTGTCTGCAAATTTCTCAGTAGCCTAGGCTGTGGCATGGTTTTTCTGGGTATGAGTACAACAGGCAGGCTAGTCCTCAGGTTTCTGGGCAGCATGTATGGGTGTCAGCAGTGGTCCTTAGTCCAATTGGTTTTCAGGCCTCTGGGTGGCATGTACATTCTTATAGTGGTGGTGGCTAGCTCTACGTAGGCCAGTTTTTGTGTCCCTGGGAAGTGCATATGGGCACAAGTGGCCCCACTGCTTGAGGTGCAGGGTCACTGTCAATGGTGGTGGCCCCAGGCAAGTAGTTCTCAGGCTCTGGGGAGCATGAGCTTCAGCTCCTTGTGTCTTGGGGGAAGTCTCCCAATGTGCCAAAGCCCCTGTTCCCTAGGATATGGGACCCTGCATGAGTTCAGTTGCAGAGTGAACAGGTGCACCACTGGGTGGAGCTAAGGTCATGATGCAGTGGCCCTCCTGGTGGATGAAGAGGAAGGTTAACACGTTTCCTGGTTGTGTTTCTGCAGGGGGTATTGGGCCCCAGGGCAATACTCTGGTGTTGGCTCTTCTTTCAAAATGGTTCTGTGCTGCAGCAGCCAATGTCCTGGGGAGTGGGGAGAACCCAACATGAATTCCCTTTGTGGAATAATTCTGTTGCCTGGACTTCAAGCAACCCCCTATACTAGGCTTAGGGCCTGTGAGTGCTGGGGGGCTCTTTTGTAGCTAGAATTGCAGGCGTTTGTTGTGAAAACATGAACTCCTGGGTTTCTTCTTACCTGTTCCCAGTGCTGGGGAGTTTTATTGGCTCTAAGCGAACCCCAGCTGGCTTTGCTTATCTTTCTGTGCTGTCATCTTAACTTTTAGTGCCTGAGAGAGTCTTTGTAATTCCTTGCTGAATGGTAATGTTCTTCCTTAGACACTCTATTTGATGTGTTCTTATCTACTTGTTGTTTTGGCCCTTTTCTGTGCGGAGAAGGGAAGTGTTAGGTGCCTCTAGCCCACCATCTTAATGACATCCCAGGTACAATTTATTAATTGGATAAATACATCCATTTATGCTACTATAACAAATAACATTTTCTTCATATTAAACTCCATAAACTATCTGCATGTAATTTTGCTGTATTATGATGTAAGTTATAATATATTTTATCTAATATTTCATGTTAAAGCAAATTAAAGTAGAGACCAGGCCTGAAGAATCTCTAAACAGACAAAGCCACCTAGACATAAGGAAACTTAACATTGTTTGATTTACAAACATAAGCAAAACTTAATTTGAGCTACTTATTGTTATTGCCTATATTAAAGAAAAAGACTTAAGGCTAACCAGGCAGACTGTGTCAACTAATATATAGCTTTATAACTAGAAACTTTGCAGCAGAATAGATCAAATAAAGCAACTGTATAACTGCAACCAATCAAGTGTTTTCTCTGCTTTACTTCCATGTCCCTAAGCCCTCTGCTTACATTCCCTAGGCAAAGCCCCCAGTCGACTCCTGGTATGGAGCTGCCAGATTGATGAGTCACTGTTTGTTCAAATAAAATCTTCAAAAATTTTATTATGCCTCAGTTTACCTTTTAAAATTAATAATTTTCTACAGATAAAATATTAGGCAATTGATTTTTACTTTATAATTTCCAGTGGTGTACTTGTCATATGTCATTTTGTTGCATATGTTTTATCATATCTAGAGAGACATATTTCAGCCATTATCCTATTATTGTTTTAATATCATATAATATCATATTATTGTGACTTACAAACAGGTTTTAATATCAGAGGAAAATATGTAAAGCCATAATTGGCAACATTGTTGCCTCAGAAGTTATAGAAATCTGAAGTCGATAATTCATCTAAATTGACTCTAAAATTATTTGTTGAAGCTATAAAACTTTTATGACATCTAACAATTGCAATCAGAATTTGTTACAACTAATAATTAATTTAGGATAAATTTGAATGTTTTAAATACTGTCTTCTTATCAAAGGACATGATACATTGTTCCATGTATTAAATTCTTTATTGCCTTTTGATATACCATATAGCTCTCCCAGTATAGATTTTTTCAAATTTGCATTGGCACCATAAATTTAAGTTAGTATTTTTTGCTATCTAGCGATAATGAAATAAATATATTCCCAATATACTTACAAATGCACTGTCACTGAAATATGTAACAATAATATTAAATTGTATATGTCAATTTTATAGCTAATTAGATCTTTAGGCATTTTTTTATAATGACGGGATTTTCGGAAATTGTTAATATAGAATACAAATACTATTAATTTTGTCTCTCTTTTGAAAAAAAGGCAAATAGTAATACATATTTACATGCTATTCTTAAATTTTAAGGAACTGTTTTGATTATGGTGATGTTTACTTTTTGTTTAAGAAAGTTTAACAGGATTGAATATTAATTTCAACAAAATTACCTCTTGCTATGTATTTTGATTAAATGGTTTATTTTACAACTAATTGTGTCACTTAATGTTAATTTAACTTTGCATATTGAAACGATTTTTTAAAATATCTTACAATGTATTTTTGAAATTTAATCTGCTTCTCTTTGTGCATTGTTTTTGACCTATGCTACAAGATTTTATGTGATAATATGGTTTTATACATATTGGCTTTCTAAAAATTAAATTTTGGGTTTTTTTTTTACATTTCAACTTCATAAAACTATGTTTATCTCTCTTTTGGTTTTTTTTGTTGTTGTTCTGAGACGGAGTCTTGCACTGTCATCCAGGCTGGAGTGCAGTGGCGCGATCTCGGCTCACTACAAGCTCCGCCTCCCGGGTTCAAGCAATTCTCCTGCCTCAGCCTCCCGAGTAGCTGGGACTACAGGCGCCGCCACCACGCCTGGCTAATTTTTTGTATTTTTAGTAGAGACGGGGTTTCACCGTGTTAGCCAGGATGGTCTCCATCTCCTGACCTCGTGATCCGCCCACCTCAGCCTCCCAAAGTGCTGGGATTACAGGCGTGAGCCACCGCGCCTGGCCATCTTTATCTCTCTTTCCCCTTATTTGAGTAGTTTAACTGTTGTCTTTTCTGTTTGTATTTTTCCCCTAAAATAATAGTTCTTGAGTTTAATCATTAGTGCTATATTTCTCTTCATTATTATTTTTCCTTTTATCTTTGTTTCCCATGTTTCCTGAGGCTCACTTTAATAATACTTCTGCTAATTGATTGATTTTACTTAATTAAATTCAGTAAAATTTTATTTGGGTTCCAATTTTTTGGCCCAATTCTTTATCATATATAGCTTTTTTACTCTAATTAGCTTATAAATTATTTTGACTCTAACATTTAGCTTTATTTTGCCATGAAGCAACTAAAGCAGAGTATGTTTGTTGCAGATTTTCTTTTATTTCTATAATTTTGCAACATCATTAAAAAAGGAAACCTGTAAAATTTCTCCTTTGATGACTTTTGAAAATAATTTTTATCTGTGTGTGTGTATTTGAATGCATGTGTGTATGTGTGTGTTATTTAACCCCTAACCAATGATTATTGTTTCAGACTATTTCATAGGCCCTTAAAAATGATACATGTCTTCTGTATTGTTTATGGTTATAATTATTTAATAAGTCAACAGCATTCATCATATTCCATTTTCTCGTATCATTCACTTTTGCCCACTCGATTGCTCAGGGGTTAAATGATTTCTGAAACAGCTGTTCCAGTGCATTTTTGTTGCATTGTAAGATATTTTTTAAAATATATTTATAACATTTTTATGTTGCATTAAGGTCCATGAATGTTAGCTTATCTTTTTGGATAACTTCATTTATTTAATAATGTTTTTTCTGATTTCTACATTTTAATGTAATCATTGTGATATGTGGTTATACTGATGTTATTGTGGATTAGACTGAATCATTTCACTCTGAAGATATTTTGTACAATTTGTTTTAGTTTTGCTGTTTATACTCTTTAGAAAATACACAGTGAAGAGAATGCTTTCTGGATTTTCTTTGTGATTGATTTGTTTTTGTTGTTTCTTTGTAACTGCACATAATAATTTTATTTTTAGCAAGAGGTTTTAAACTAGTTTGTTTTTATATTCCAAATTAATCCTTTGTTAACTTGCATAAGTTTTCCTGTTATATTGTTGTGGTGATGGTTGCTGTTTTCTTGATTTACTATGCATGCTCTATGAACTGCTTATCCTCTGACTTTTTCCTCCAGCACTGATTTTAGCAAAAGTATATATCACATTAATTATTAGCTTTCTACACTTGGGATAGGTAATATTATCCATACTTCAAAATACTTTTAGTAAGAAGCAAATGTTTAAAAGCATTATTTGTCACTAGCCAGTTAAAAGTGGTAAAAACTAGGACTTTAACATAAGTCTCATTTTAAGGCCCATATTATACACACCTCGCAGAAAGGAAAAAAAAAAAATCCACTTGTACATTTTCCGAAGGCTACTAGTTCACATACTGATCCATAAAACAATATTTGATACTGCAAGAGAACATGGGCTGAGATGAAATGGGATGAGCTCATTTCAATAAAGTATATCTGCATATTTCAGGGTCTATGTCTGTTAATTGGTGTAATATTTTAGAAGACATGGTCAGTAATTTTCATTTGATATAAGTGGCCATTTGGCAACATGGTAGTGCTGTAAGAAGCTGAGTAATGGGATCAAAAGGACACTTGCCTTAGCTGACTATTACTTCTTATTTAATATACATTAAATAGACTATTAGTCAGGAAACCTTGTAAAGAAGCTATGGCATCATTTATAGTTATTGAAAATAATTTAACTAAATTCTGGTAGAATGATTAGAAGAAAGTGTTACACAGAAGAAAATGTACAAACAAAGGGTTAGAAGAATTTGGTGATGACCTCAATGAGATTAGAAGTCACCTGAAAATGACAGAGAACCTAGTCTCTGTGACTGCTAAGGTCAACTTAATACACGACCAGAGTTTGGTTAAAAGCAAAATAGTATTATTTTTGCATATGTTTAGTTTGCATACAGATGAAAACGATTAGGGCCAAAGTATAAGAATTATGACTATAAACATGTCTTCATCTGAAACTCACACACAGATAAATATCCTATTACAGGTTGCAGAAATACCTTCTTATACTACCTTAGTTACCTCAACCACAGTAATTGGCAGCAACACATACGGAAGTTGGGATGCTCATCAGAGGAATATTTTGGTGGCATTTATAAATCATTATAAAGTTTTAGAAATTATTTCTATAACTATGAACACATTAATAAATCTAGTACTTAAATGTGTAGGAATATTTTGAATATTTTGGAGCTTGGTTATCCTTTGAATTTCCAAGAATATCAATTAACTAGGCCATCAGATTTTTTCAAATATGATGTAATATTGTATTAAAATAACATTTCTGAAGAGAAAAACAGATCAATTTGTAACTCGAAATAAATCAAACTAGAAGTTGACTCATGTAAAGAACATAATCATGATGGATAATCTAAGAGAGAAAAATGTTTGTGTTGTGTTTCAGGTGTGTTGATAGATTTCATCCTATGAGAATAGATTTTTTTACTGTTATGTCATTTACATTATAATCAGATGAACAGGCCATTGACAGGTAGACAAATAAGTGAACAAAATGATTTCAGGAAGAAATAATTTGTCTGAAAATACAAAATACAGGGATATGATATAAGATTACCAGAATATCAAAGAGATTATCTGACTCATTAATGTGATGGTACATTTAATTAATATTAAGTACAAAAAATCAAATTTTAGATCCAAAAAGGAAGATAACTTCTAGTGAATTCTATTGTATGTTTATCATATTCCAACTCATAATGTGAAAAATAGGAGAGAATGATGCCAACATTTAGAGTAAAGCACAGAGAAATGATGAATTGATTAAGATCACCAATTTCATCACTAAATATTAGCCCTTACAATCCTTGTAATTCATTGGTTCCACTCCTTGAGCTCTCTGAGAATATATACAGACTGTCAAATGCAGGTAGATCAATAATTAGTGCATGATATTAAGGATTTCAAATGATAAAGTCTATACATGAAACTGCTTAAATAAGGTGGTATGTGACTAATGAGATTTCTCCATTTTGTGCTTGAACAAGTTTCTTAGTTCCAACAAACACACACACAAATGCTCAGCTAAATTTAAATTTCTGATAAACAGTTAATTTCATAATATAATTATATTCTAAATATTGCATGAAATAAATGTATACTAAAAATAATTTGTTGTTTTTCTGAAATTTAAATTTGACTAGTCATCTTGTACTTTACCTAGCAAACCTAGGCTGATAAGACTTACTTATATATGATAGTAAAAAACTTGGATAAAATATTGAATTTTTTAGCTTAGAATTCACTACCAAGGCTCTGGGAGAATATGAGCCATTGTAGAAAAATAAGATTCTCTAAAAAATATCAGGCTACTGGTGTGTGTCAATGACTTATGTTCACTCTTCAGTAAGGTGTTAAAGGAGACAGTCATCAATGTAACTAAAGAGAGGAGCTTCGATATATATAGTGTGAGAAAAGAAAGCCTTTCTGCTTCTTGCTAAAAATCCAACAGTGCTAAGGATCTATAATTTGAAACTGCCAAAAGTGACTTGTCTGCCCCAAGGTAAAGTTGTGGCAAGCCAAAAAATGAAGGTCAGAAATGTCACAATTTAGCTTGGCGTCTAAGGGCAAATTAAAACAAAACAAAAATCAGCAAGGGATCTTTTTATGTATCGCTTGCTAAAGTACATCAATGGATGCTGTGTTTGACAGAGGTAATAGTATCCTTACACATAGACACAATGTAAAAGATGGCAGATAGGGGATGGGGTGATTTGTTTTGTCCATTATTTCTCATTAATTAGAGTCAAATGTCAAGTAATGAAGTCACAAATTGAGACCTACAAATCTATGGATAAAATACAGAAAAGTCAAGTGTGGGCTCCACATTCAACTTTCATGATTTAATAGATTCCTGCTGCTGGATGTTAATAAAAGCCTGTCCTCCCCATTAAAGCTTTGGGCAGCAGTCTAAAGTTTTAAGAAAGAACTCTGGCATCAAGCTGCATGGAAAATGTGTGAGTCTTTCTTCTAGGAGACTCACATCAACAGTGAATGGGCAGACTACAGATCAGCAGCCTTGAAAACATGTCAGTGATCAAGTTACTTTAGTATTCGTGCTTTACTGGAGGTGATGTAAGCCCTGTACAAGTGATCACTGTATATATTTTCAATTTACAGCCTTTTCTAAATTAAAATCGTGGCCAGGAACTGTGGCTTATGACTACAATTCCAGCACTTTGGGAGGCCAAGGTAGGAGGATGGCTTAAATCCAGAAGTTTAAAATCAACCTGGGCAGCAAAACAAGACCCCATTTTTACAAAAACAAACAAACAAATAAATAATTGAAATTAAAAATTTTTTTAAATGGAAACTTAAAAAAATAAAATTTTACTGTGGTTGCCTTGTTTTTCCATTCACTGTTACATTTTCTGTGTGGAGTCATGTTTAAATTATCAGATAGTTCAAAGGTTGCAAGTTTTAAAAAGAAACATCTAGATATTTTAGGTTTATATGTACCTCATGTTCATATTCTGTAATATGATAGTACCTCTCAATAAAGGCATAATGGCTACCTCTTCATTCATATAATTGGTATATGAGAGTGTTGCATTGTATTAAAATTATTGAATGTGTATATTTAAGTGAAGATAGCAATCTATATACTTTGAGCATGTGAGGCATTGGATCTTGAGTTAAAGACTAGAGGATTTATTGTTTATCTGAGTTCATTATCTGATTTCTTTATGTCATTATAGTAACCAAGGAGGAGCACCCTTTTCACCAGGGATTGGGTTAAAAACAGCCAATTGACTACTTGATCCACATCAGAATCACCAAACTTCAAAAAATTATCACTTTTTTTATTTTTTTATTTTTTAGACAGGATCTCACTCTGTCACCCAGGCTGGAGTGCAGTGGTAAGATGATGACTCACTACAGCCTCGGCCTCCTGGGCTCAGGTGATCTTCCTATCTCAGCCCCCTGACTGGCTAGGACAACAGGCGTGCACCACAATGCCAGGATAATTTTTGCTTTTGTTGAGATAGGCTTCCCTCATGTTGCCCAGGCTGGTCTCAAGCTCCTGGGCTCAAATGATCCTCCTATCTCGGCCTCTCAAAGTGCTGGGAGTACAGACGTGAGCCATGGTGTCTGGCCAAGATAAAAGCTTATGACTCCAGAGTGTATAGGTTTCATATTCACTGGCAAAAGGAGATATACGAGAGAAAAAAGGATTCAGGAAGAAGAGGGGAAATTAAAAAAAAAAAAGTACCCTGAAGGAAGATAACCCTATATACTATTGTTTTCAATGTGGATGTTGTAAAACATTTGTGAGTTGTAAAACTAATCTACTGGTTGATGGTCAATAACTTATTTTTTTTAAAGAAACAGAATAAAATAGAATTAAATAGGATGGAAAATAGAAGTATTAAAATCATCAATGTGCATCATATAAAAAGTATTGTTTTATTACACTTTTATTTATTTGAACAGTGTATGTGTACATGTGTGATTTTCTAGGATTGTGATGTAAAATATATTTCTAACTTTAAGTAGTTGTTCAAAGATTTTTGAAATGCAGTGATGAACATATTCTAGTTCCAGGAGGTTATCATTTTGATGTATAAGCTACCCCAAGATTCTCTCTACTATCTGCATTTCTTATTTTTATTTTGCTTAGATTAATGTTATAAGTATTTTATATACAATAAGTCATTTAATCCTCTCAACATCCCCATGAAGGTGTTACTATTATTATCCCAATTAATGCAGTAATATAATTGAAATGTACAGAATTTATGTAATTTGCCAAAGCTCACTCAGTCGGCATATGACAGGGTTAAGATTTACACTGGCACCCTGGAAAACTGTCTATTGAGTGGAAGCAATGAAATATGAAACAAAATCTGTATTTTGTAAAAATATATTATAAAATGTTCCCTAGAAAAAAGACAATGCTCCTGAAACTGGAACAGATACTGTCATATTACCAGTGGTGCGTTAGAATGGAGGTCACACCTTCTTGTTGCTGAGAACTTTAGGCCCATCCTGGATCAGTTCCAGGTTTTATGAGAAAGTGGTACACTATGATAACTGCTTAGAAATGGCTGAGAAATCCTTGAATCTCAAAATGCCCACATAAATCTTTAAAGTGCTCATTATTTACAATAACATTAGTAACCCTTTTTCTTGAAAACTAATAGTATAATATAATTCATTGTTAAAACTTTTTGTTTCAAAATAGGATTTAGAATATCTATCCAGAGACCAAAACAATATCTTTGGTAATTAAGAAAAATGCAATTTATATTTTAAAATAAAATATTGAATTTAAAGTGGTATTATCTTTATGTGATAATATTTAGTTAGCTCATAAATATTTAAGGTTATTTATTTATTTATTGAGATGGAGTTTTGCTCTCGTTTCCCAGGCTGGAGTGCAATGATGTGATTTTGGCTCACTGCAACCTCTGCCTCCTGGGTTCAAGCGATTCTCCTGCTTCAGCCTCCCAAGTGGCTGGGATTACAGGTGCCTGCCACCATGCCTGGCTAATTTTTTTTTTTTTTTTTTGCATTTTTAGTAGAGACGAGGTTTCACCAGGTTGGCCAGGCTGGTCTCGAACTCCTGGACTCAGGTGATCCACCTGCCTCGGCCTCCCAAAGTGCTGGGATTACAGGCGTGAGCCACTGCGTGCGGTCAATACTTAAGATTTTTAATAATAAAGTCCGGGAATGAACCAGGCTCCCAAATGAAGATGCAGAAAACATAACTAAATATTATCTAATTTCATATATATATATATATATATATATATATAGTGCTAAGTATTATCTAATTGTTTATATATATAAAGCTAAGTATTATCTAGATATATATATATATTTACAGCAATTTATAAATAATGTAGCCACTGTACATTGCTTTAGAAAAATAGAGAATAAAGATGCTCGTAGTCATCCTTATACCTGTCTGTACAAGATACCTTCTTTATGCATTGGCTGAAGAATAAACATGAAATTCCAAATTTGTCTGAGGCCAAAATATGTACTTTTTCAACTACAATGATTTTGCATTTTTAATACAAGCTGGACACCTGTACGAAAAGGAGGAAGGTAGAAAACATTATTTATTTTCAGAAAAAATTAAAAACAGACCTAAGTTCAGTAGAAAAATGTGTTTCTGTGCCCAAATGTAGCTTGTGACAGAGACTAGTCATTAAATGAACTCATTTTCACCCAGAACATCTTGTTGTATGCGTTGAGAGAGTAAAACTAAGTTGGATGGAGTCAGGGTAGTGTAGGGTATGTAACCATGGTAATTGTTTCAGACTGTGGGTCTTTTTAACTTAAAACTGATTTCCTTTCTGTACTAATATGGAAAGACATGATAAAGCAACTACAAAGAATTTAGTACTAACATTTCTGAAGTCATTCACATGTCTAGGTTATCTTATTCAGATATTATAGCCAAAAGTGCTGTAAAATCTTTGTGAAGAGATGAATTTTACCAAATTTAAAACACTTTTTACTAGCTTGGCATTTTATGAGCATGGTTGAAGACGCAAACTTTGCAGAGAAGAAGTTAACATTTTTCCTCAGATGTACATATATATTACCAAGATCATTATATCAAAGTCAAGAGATAAATGTCCCTACATTAATAAATAGATAATTTAATGACTAAAAAAAAGGCAGCCCCACCAAGATGTCTTCATCCCTTCTTTGCAACACTTTTATCTCTGTTACTGTGATCTTGATTTTTATTCCCATTAGGTATACTACCCTTAATTCTCCTCTTTAAATGTCCTAGATGCTCTCAGCAACATCAAATTCTTATGATTCCCATAGTGCCTTCACAGTTTTAAGTACATTTTACTGCTCTGTGACTTGCAGGGCATAATATAAAGGTAAAATGTAACTTTTCAATCTTTTTTAGTTCAGTAAATTTATGTCTATAAGAAGTGAAAGAACTGCAGGAGGGATAATTCTCCAATGAATTAATATTTTCGAACCACCTTACCACATTGCCACATTTTCTCAGCTGTAGGGCTCAGCTGAGCAAGGAAGGCCAAGAGAAATGTAAGGGGGCAATGGTAGTTCCAGTAATAGTGAAAACACTGGCATAGCTGTTTGTAGCAATGCTCATTGTCACTGTAATGCTATTGCAAGGTCTACTCAATAATATTTAAACATAGTCATGCAAATATATTTCTAAAATTATGATTTTGAATTAACATACCATATTCTGAAAACCATAGTACAATTCTGCGTTCCTATATTCTGAATACGTTCCTATATCCTGAAAACCACAGTACAATCCTACATTCCTATATTCTGAAAACCATAGTACAATTCTACATTCCTGTCCAAAATTTCTAACATAGCTCAAGGTCAATGATATGTGCCAATCAGAAATCCTTCTCCCCTCACATTGGATAATGAGTCATTTTAAATCAATGTAAACACATCAGTTCTCTGCTAGAAAATAAAGTGGGTTAGACCGCACATGTGAAGATACTAAATGTAAGGCTTTAGATAGGATACTCTGACAATATTTGTATTTACTGTTCAAGCCTATACGAGTAGTTACACATCTTTTCACATACTACTGAAAAGCTAGATGAATTCTAATTATGTGAATTTAAACTGACTGTTATGAATAAGACTGTCTTCTAGCATTAAATCTGAGAGGGAAAAACTAGAGGAAAGCAAGTGGCTAATGGGAAAGTAATTGACTTTGTATGGCTACACATTTCTTATTACACAAATACTAGATTATAAGCAAAAGGGGTATTGTTTAAGAAAAATTCATACTATGTTTTTCTTTGCTCTCACACCACAGCAATCATCAACACACAAAAGGACTTCTGTGGCCAAACTGGTGTGTGGTGGGGGTTGATTTCCGCATCGGACACCAATAAGGTGTCCTCCAATTCAATTCTGACTCTGTCCACGTAGAGGTAAGTGTCAGATTCCACAGGTGGGGAGCTCAGTTTTCAGAACTGCCGTCCCTCCAGACACTAGTCGTGAGGAAAGAGAGAGACCCTCTCATAATTTTTTATATTGTTTTTTACTCAGAAAAGGAAAGAGAAGCGAAACTAAAAGCAGGTAGCCCGGTGCCCAGGAACCAGACCCGAAACCAGACCTGGGCCTGCCTGACCTAAGCCTGGTAGTTAAAATTCGACCCCTGACCTAGCAACTGTTGTTATCTATAGATTCCAGATATTGTACGGAAGGACATTGTGAAACCTCCCGTTCTGTTCTGTTTCACTCTGACCACCGGAGCTCGCAGCCCCTGTCAGGTACCCCCTGGCTTGCTCAATCGATTTTGACCCTCTCACGTGGACCCCCTTAGAGTTGTAAGCCTTAAAAGGGACAGAAGTTAAGCACCTGACGAGCTCGGATTTTAAGACACTAGCGTGCCGATGCTCCCAGCTGATTAAAGCCACTCCCTTCACTATCTCCGTGTCTGAGGGGTTTTGTCCGTGGCTGCTCTTGCTACATTTCTTGGTTCCTGACTGAATATTCTGAACAAGCAGCTTCAAGATGGGTTTTCCACAACCACCTCTTTTGGTTCAAGTAATTTTCTACAACAGTTCACAGTACTCAGGGAAACATTTAAATATACCAGTTGATTAGAAAGGATACTACAAAGGATACAGAGGAAGGACTGCCTAGGATCAGGTATGAGAGAAGGGGCACAGAGCTTCCGTGCCCTCTCTGAATGTGTTGCCTTCTGGGAATCGCCCCTTGTTCAGGTGTCTGTAAACTCTCTGAATCTTGTCCTCATGGGCCTTTTACGGAAAGTTCATTGGATAGGCATGATTGACAATTGTGTGGAAATGTGACTGGACAAAAGGAGTATAATCCTAACCCGGCAACGTTTGTCTGTTCAGATTCTTCTTGGCCTTGGATGCAGTATTGCTTCCTTCAGTGTGTGAGGCAGGACCCCCTCTGGAATGAAGGTCTTAGGACCCACAGTCAGATTAGAGTCCTGCCTTAGGCAAGTGAAAGGAAGACAGGAGAAGGTTGAAGAGAGAGATTCTGTTTTCTGAGACCCAATAACCCCCAACATTATGAAAAGGGATATGGGAGTTATGAGGCAAAAACTGGATGTGTGTATATATACACAAATACATATACAAATATACATATATGTATACACATATACATATATGTATATATACACACATGCATATATGTATATGTGTGTATGTGTACATATATACATATGCATATATATGACAAACACCAGTATATTGCAGAATAAGAGCAAGAAAATTTAATCTAATAATTTACTGATTAAATGTATACATCTGGAAAGTTATTCAGCACAGGAAAGAGAATACTTTCTCAGAAAATGTGTGCCTTGTGATTAAATATAAGATAATTAAATATAAGATAATAAAAATAAGATAAGATAATACGGATATATATATACACACACGTTCCAGAGACAGCAAGAAAGTGAGAAAAAATTTCTGAAAAATAAGAGAATAAATACAATAATAGAGAAAATAGCACTACCAAACCCAGCAGGTAGGGTATATGCAATCCTTTATGACTTAGAACTTTGGACACAGGAGACAAGCATGTGGCCCTTTTTACTAGAAATAACACTATCCATTTGACAGGGATAGATACTGAGAAGAAAATCTGCCTCACCGAATTTCTAGTTTCATGACTGTCCTCAAACAGGTTTGGGATTAGAATTTATACCACACCTGCTTCCAGAAAAACCCAAGTCAATAATTTAGTTTAAATACACCTAAGTTACGTTGTTGCTTTATTTCCCTGGGAAAAAGAAAAGCAAAACTTAATTAAAGCAAATCTCAAAAAAATTCCCTCAAAACTGTTCCCAAATGGTGGACTCCATAATCAGGATAAGAAAGATAATAGAAATATTAAACAAAAACCCTGAGACAGTAAATATTAAACTTATCAGAAATGGAATGTGAAGTAAATCTTTTTCACATATTCAAAGAAAAGTTGTTAACTTTAAAAAATCTCTGGGATTATTAACTTAAAAAAAACTCCAGACATACTTATAAATACTAAGCCAAATAAGACAGATATAAATTAATTGGTATGAGACATACTAAACAAATTCAACATTAATTTTTAATAAATCACTGCATGAGGGTAAAATATTTGATTCAGCAAGAAGATATAACCATCTCATGGTAAATTGCCTGGTAACATAGCTTGAAAGTAGATGGAACAAAAAATTGACAAAATTCCAAGAAGAAATTAAACAAAATTCAGAATCATATTGAGCAATTTTAGCACACACCTCCTGGAAGATAAATCAGACAAAATAATCTAATAAATCAGAAAAAATAGATAATTGAGGATTTGAACAATACAAGGAAGTTAACCTAATTGGTAGATATGAACAATTCACTCAATACCTGGAGAATGCATATTGCTTTCTAGAATTCATGGTAAATTTAAAAATTGACCTTAAAATAATTAGCAAAGTAAACTTCAGAAATTAAAATATGATATTATATATATATATCTCTTTCTCTGACCATAATGTAATTTGGAAATCAACCAAAAACATAACTAAAAGAAACAATTTAGAAAATATAAGCTGCACTGAAGGCAAACACAGGTAAAAGAATCAGTCACAATGGAAATTAGGATTTATTTACGTTGAATTGTTTGCCATCATAACATAGGTAAAAACTTTTGAAAACATACTTAACAGGATAATTTTATCTTTAAATGTTTATTTGGGAAGAAAGGAAATCCATGCCCAGGTTCTAACTTATGAGTTTATAAAAGGAATAAGAGAATAACAGCGGTGCATAACACATTAAAAAACAAACACACACACACAATCAACAAATGTAAATTCTTGTAATTTCAAATCTAATAAAATTGATCAACTTGTGGCAAAATTGATGAATAGATACAATTAGGAATTGGAAAGAAGACAAAATTCAGTATGTAGTAAAATTATTAAAAGAAGAAAATATGATAGAAAATTATACTATCAAATAAAAAATGTTCTTTTAAATAGAAATTTAAATAGAAAAATAAAAATTTCCATGCCTAACTAAAAATAGGTAATATGAGTAGTCTCACATTATTAAATAATAAAATTAATACTTAAATAATAACCAAACAGTTATCATCATTCCCAAAGCATTTTAATGTTGAATTCTTCCCAACATTTGTGGAATAAATCATTCTCACCTTAAAACAAGATTAAACAAGAACAACAAATCTCTTCAAATTTATAAATCTTGTATAAATTTGATACAAAAATTGTAGGAGAATGAGAAACTACAAGTTAATACACTCATAACTATAAATAAAAATTTAGCATTAATGTTAAAATACTAAATCCAACAGTGGTTTAAAAATATAATCCTCCCCCAAAATTCAAAACTGAATGAACATTTGAAAATCCACTGATGTAAGTCTCTGGATTAGAAGATTAAAGAAAATCAACATATTTATTTCAATGGATTTAAAATAATATTATTAGATTATGTTCAATAACAGTGCATGATCAAATTGAAAAGAATCTTAAATAGAATGACACAAGTAATTTCCTTAGTTTATAAAAACATAATAAGAATTATATTTAATAGTAAATTTTAAGAGCTTTTCCTTTGAAATGAGAAGCAAGTAAGGTATTTTCGCCATATCTCTTCAATTCAACATTCAGTGCATAAATAAACAAGCCAAAATTAAGTTGACATGATTGGAAAAAAAAAAAGAAACAAAATAGTTAGCTTTTGCAAAGTGAGTGAGGACAAGTTTATGTACATAGACAACCTGGAAGGATCTACAGTCAGATAATTAGAATTGTAAGGTTGCTGGCTGGATTAGTCAGGATAGCAAGAATACAATGTAGTAATTAAGAAATAAACACAACGTCTGGTTTGATTCATGCACACATTTATTCTTGCATATACCCTGTCTGATCTTGGCACGAGAAACTCTCCATAGTGCGTCCTACATGCTGTGATTCAGTGATCCAGGCTGATGCAAGCTCATGACACTGCTAAACTCCACACCAGGCCTCTGCATTTCCCAAGCAGGGTAGGCAATGGCCTTAGTCCCTTTGTGCTGCTATAACAGAATACCACAGACTGAGTAAATTACAAAAAAAAGAGAAATTTATTTTCTCACAGTTCTGGAGGCTGAAAAATTCAGTATAAAGGTGCAAACATTAGTGTCTGGTGACGGCTGTATCCATCGATGGCATCCTCTGACAGTGACATCCTCCCATGGCGGAAGTCACAAGTGCAAAAAGGGGCGAACTCTTGCTGAAACCTCTTTTTTATCAATCCATTCCTGAGCACTGAGCACCGTGACTTCATCACTTCTCAAAAGGCCCCCACCTCTTAATCGCATCACAATGGAGATTAAGTTTCAACATGAATTTTGTAGAGGGTACATTCAACCCATAACAGCAATTATGTTCACACATTAATATAAAAACAAAGATTTGTCTCTATAAAATGTTATACATTTATTTTGCATTCCATATTCCCAGATCCTAGAGTTAAAATCATTGTGAAGAAGTTTTTGAGCTTCTATTATGTGGCTGCAATATTTACAAACCTCCAAATATTTCAAAGCCACTGTTTTGGTATTGATTAAATGAGAATAAAATGTATTACGAGCGCACCTCAATTGCCCTGTCATATAGTATTTTATCCCATTTTTATCTCTCTCTTCCTCATAAAGCTTTTAGAGCAATAAAACAGTAAAATATATGCAGGAATAATTTTTGTGTTATAAAGATATACACAGATGTAATAGAAGGATGTGCAAGATACATTCCTAAGAATGTCAGAAATATGAACATCTATGATTGAGTTCATGATTCCCCAGTATTAACAAAATTGTAATGGAGAAAAAAATATAGACAATGTATAGGTTTAAATAGATAATAATAAGTTATCCTGTTTTGAGAGCCCCTCCAACTAATTAGGGGTTCCAGTACCAAAGTAGCTGGCAACCCTGCCTTAAGAAAATAGAAAGAGAGTTGGATGTGAGTGTTTACAGTGTGCCTCTCACAGGACCTTATTTTACCTGGTGGGCGACTTAATGCCTAGTTGTTTGACCCATGACCAGGGGGCTTCTCACACGGGAAACTTGCTTATACTGGTAGATGCCCTTGTGGCTCTTGTCTGATCCATGCCCAGTTTATACTTACCTCACCATCACTCTGGTTCCAGGACCTACAGATGTCCCTAATTTTTCAGATGGAAGGTACAAATTCAGTACACTACCACTATAAAAGTGCAATGACTTTTACTTACATATCCTGAGCAGGGAGGGCACGAGGAGTCCAGAGGACAATTCTCCATTCCCAGGTCCCAGGAAGCAGGGATGGAGGATCAGGCGGACAGAGACAGAACATTTTGGCAATCAGCAGTATGCATGAGGAAATAGGGTGTGGGACACTTTAAGTTCACAGACAAGTGCCTGAATGTCTTTAAAAGAAGGGGAACCAGTCAGCTAAGTGAGAAAAATGCTGAGAGTTCTTATCTCTAGCCACCGGCTTGAACCATTTGGATGTGGTATAGAACTGGAAACTATGTCAAGGATGACTGAGCCCTGCTTCTGGTGTTAGAAAGTTAAACCTGCCCTCAAAATGGAAGTGAAGCCAACATAAAATTATAAAAATACACCACATCCCTCACTGCCACTGCAGGAAAAAAAAAAATCCTGGAACGGTATAGATGGACAAATAAGCCAATACTTACTTCAAAAGTTTAAGAGAAGAAATATTTGATACACATAGGTCATTGGAGCTAAGCCTTGCAGGATGTGCAGCTTTAAACAAAGATAGATAAAAATGAGAGCCAATGAATTCCAGTCATAAGGAAAGAATGGAAATCAACATGGAAATTTACGAAGGCTACATGGATCATACTGACCAGTTCAGTGTGAGTAAGAAATGAGATTCATAAGAGGAAATAGTGGGATAAAGAACTTGGAATGGTGGTGAGAAGACAGGCCAGGGGTAAGGTCATGGAGGTCTTTAGTTATATTCAGTAGAAAATGTGTAATCATACAAATTCTCTGCCAGCATTTTGAGGCAAAATAAAACAGGGCAGGGGTTAGAATGTTGTCCAAGAAAAGAACAAAAGAAGAATGATTTGTGAGAGATGCAATTTGCAATTTAATTGTCCGAACTTGGTCAGGGATAATATGTGTCTGGGCAAACAGTGCCTGAGAGAATGGGAACACTATTTATCTAAATGGTGTTGTAATACCAATGAGCGGAATCATATTGCTGATAATTTTTTATATCACACGCTTTACGCAAACTATATTGAAACATTTAAAAAGAGTTTATTTTTAGTTTGAGGAGCAAGTAAATAGCAACCTATCAACTAAACATGTGCAACTTGAACTCAATAGGTCAAAGTGAGGAAGGAATACAGATTAGTGACCAAACTTATGCATGTGATACCTGAAATCATGGGAGTGTCTCACCGTTCCAAAATAAATATGCTGTAGAAAGTTGAAAAATAGAGCTCCCGATTTTATTTAGCTCCACCAAAATTAAAGGAAAATAATTATATACTTTAAATAGCATTTATTAATTACAATTGTATGTAAGGTGCTAAGAATGTATTAAAGACATAGGGCTATTGCATTGGGAGTTATACATGATATAAATGATGAATTGATGGGTGCTGGCGAGTTGACGGGTGCAGCACACCAACATGGCACAAGTATACATATGTAACAAACCTGCACGTTATGCACATGTACCCTAGAACTTAAAGTATAACAAAAAAAATAATTAAATAAAAAAAAGACATAGGGCTTAAAACAAAATTTATTCTCATGTAACATAATTAAATAAAACATAGATTAGTAAAAGAAATATAATCTATTATTTTTCAGCCTTGAATTGTGTTGGATATTTGGGCTGATTTCTCATAAATCATATGTCGCTAAATAGCCTTTCAAATGACCTTATCTAAATTTGGTGTATAAAGGGAAAAAGACTTATTAAAACTGACATAGGCAATGCCAAAATATGGATTCATGTATCATTTAAGAACCTATACTGGCTTTTCTTTTGTTTTTTGTTTTTTGTTTTTTTTAACTTCATGAAACAAGAGAGGTTAAGAAGTAGGATGGTAAAGGAAATGTCTTTATGATTAAGAAGTCATTAGAAACCTTAGAGAACCTGGTTGTATAGACTGTTAAAAGAGGCAGACATAACTCTCAGTGATTAATGAATTAGCCTGAGGAAGAGAAAGCCAAAAATGACATAATATTCTGAGAAATATAACCGAGGAAATACAGCCAAGAATATGATCTTCAGAGAAGTAGCAGAATCATTGGAAGATGCTTTAAGAATAAGTGCAATTATCATGTTTGCAGGCAACATGAAAATAGGAAGGACATAAATGATTCGGAAAGAATTTCATAATTGATTTAATAGGACCCCTAAGAATGAATAAGGGCATCAAGTCAAGGGTCTAATGCAAGAGACACATCAAATGATGAAAATAATGAGAGAAAAAGTACAAACACTGATTATATGGATACAACACAGTGATTAGCAAGGAGAAACGCTGGTAAAATTATAACAATAGAAAATGGTGACATCCTTTAAAAATGTACTTGAAGTGAAGATTCTCGACTTGCATTACTTCGCTTTTAAAAGTCAAAGACTCTTTTAAAAACATGGGCTGTTTAGGCCGGGTGTGGTGGCTCACGCCTGTAACCCCAGCACTCTGGGAGGCTAAGCTGGGGTATCACGAGGTCAGGAGATCAAGACCATCCTGGCTAACACGGTGAAACCCCGTCTCTACTAGAAATACAAAAAATTAGCCGGGCGAGGTGGCGGGTGCCTGTAGTCCCAGCTACTGGGGAGGCTGAGGCAGGAGAATGGCGTGAACCCGGGAGGCGGAGCTTGCAGTGAGCCGAGATCGCGCCACTGCACTCCAGCCTGGGCGACAGAGCGAGACTCTTGTCTCAAATACATAAATAAATAAATACGAATAAATAAATAAATAAATAAAATAAAAGCATGGGCTATTTGGATACTTATTTTCTCTTAAACCTGGAATTTGATTGTTATTGTGCTAACACTACGTTATGGTCCTTACATCAATTGCATATACACCCAGATACACATCTGCAGTGCCTATGTAAAATAAAATTATAAAAATATTAATAATGTAGACAAATGTACAATTGTATGTGTATGTAACTTTGTTAGGTATATGTTGCTTTTGGAAAGAACAAAAGTTAAGTATTAAAATACAGTGAGAGTTTAATAAACATATGGAATTTAATTTATACTCTTTAGCAATACAGCAATAAATCTCTCTAGTCATAGTAATTCTTGCTGTTTCAATAACATAACGTCTAAGTTCAGATATGTGCATGCATAATCTTTAACTTATTCTATACTCAATTTCATACTCAATTTCTAGGATTCTCTAGAAATGTGACGTACCTCTCTAGAATACCTGCTTTATCTTGAAAGCTCTCCGCTTCATTAAAATTTTTCAAATATGTATTCATATATATATTACTATAAGTATGTGTAGACACATATAATTTTATGTATATATGTACTTTATGCAAAATAAAGTACATTTATGTACTTTATTCTGCTAAAAACACATCTCTATCTTAAATCAACTTTAATTTTACTCAACTTTTTTAGTGGTTGAATATTTTTGATTTTTGAATAATTTCGTCATCTTAGCTTCCTTGGGGAAGTGTGTATGCCCTGAGTACGGAAGAGATTCAAAGGAAATAGCAGTTTCCATGGAAAAGAATGGACTTCACACCCTGATATAATAAATTAGACCTGGGTTGAGCACGGCAGATCATTTTGGCTTTCTGAGTTCAGCTTCTCATATGTAAAATAAGGGTATGAACTTTTATCTTGTAACCTAATGCAGCTGACCCTTGAGTAATATGGAGGTTGAGGGGCCAACTCCCATGCAGTAAAACATCTGCGTATAACTTTTGACTCCAAAAACGTAACTACTAATAGCTTACTGTACACTGGAAGACTTACTGATAGCATAAAATCAATTAACACATATTTTGTAGGTGATATGTATTATATATTACATTCTTACAATGAAGTAAGTGAGAGAAAAGAAAATGTTATTAAGAGAATTATAAGGAAGCAAAAATATACTTACTGTTCATTAAGTGGAAGTAGACCATCATAAAGGCCTTCATCTTCATGTCTTCACCTTGAGGAGGCTGAGGAGAAGGAGAAAGAAAGGTTTCTCTTGCTGTCTCACAGGTGGCAGATGCTGGAAAGGTGGACAAGGTAGAAGGGTAGACATGTGTATAAGTAGACTTGTGCAGTTCAAACTCGTATTGTTCAAGGACCAACTGTATATAAAAAATTCTCACAGAAATGCAACATTGTTAATAAAATATATTGTAATTACATCATTGCATATCGCTATTTTTATTTCTTCATAATTAGAGAGCAAGGTCTTTCTAGACCTTTCAGTATTTTTTTGCCCTTGTTAATAACTGATCATATGTTAGTAAAACCATATTGATTTTTTCCAAGTCAATAGCATTATAATATTAACATACCAAAACTGTAAATGATGTAGCATTTGGATGTATACACTAATCGCTTTTATATAAAGATAAAAATAATTTTATTGGCCCGGCGCTGGGACTCACGCCTTTAATCCCAGCACTTTAGGAGGCCGAGGCAGGTGGGTCACCTGAGGTCAAGAGCTCGAGACCAGTCTGACCAGCATAGTGAAAGCCTGTCTCTATGAAAAAAATGAGTCAGGCGTGAAGGCACGCGCCTGTAATCCCAGCTAGTCAGGAGACTGAGGCAGGAGAATCGCTTGTACCCAGGAGGCAGAGGTTGCAGTAAGCCGAGATTGTGCCATTGCACTCCAGTGTGGGCAAGAAGAGCAAACCTCCATCTCAATAATAATAATAACAATAATAACAACAACAATAATGTAGGAAGTATTTGGTGTCAAAATATGATTGAAGCTGTCGAATATTAAAATTTGACATTTGCATGCTAGTTATTGCTACATATGAACGTGTGGAGATGCCAAATTTGTGATTTAAAATCTATTTCAAATTACGCAGAGATACATTTCTCCATCTGAGTTTGAAATCACCACAGTGTTGCACAACTATTGGAATGCTGACACCAAGTGCAGCACAAACTTCCTGAGCATCACCTCTTATCTTTAAAATGTGAAGCATAGGCCGGGTGCTGTGGTACAGGCCTGTAATCCCAACACTTTGGGAGGCTGAAGCAGGCGAATCACGAAGTTAGGAGTTTGAGAACAGCCTAACCAACATGGTGAAACTCCTTCTCTACTAAAAATACAAAAATTAGCTGGGCATGCTGGCGCGTGCCTGTCATCCCAGCTACTTGGGAGGCTGAAGCAGGAGAATTTCTTGAACCTGGGAGGCAGAGGTTGCAGTGAGCCAAGTTCACACCACTGCGCCATTGCACTCCAGCCTGCGGGACAGAGCAAGACTCCATCTCGAAAAACAAAACTAAACTAAACTAAATAAACGTGGAGCACAGTAATTTTCTTTCCACAAAATGAGCTTTAAGTGAGATGTTGACCATGAATAATTTAGAATGCAACCTTATACGTAGTATTTCCTCAATAAATATAAGCTCCTTTAAATTTAAAATGTTACTTCCTTGAGATGCTAAAAACTTTGACTCTTCTCTTTAGAAGAGGGAAAACTGACTCAAATAAAATTTTAATTTATTACTTTTCAAAGTTAAATATTATATGATGCATTTCCCAACCAAATTCTTATTGGCCAGAATCGTACTATTTTTGTGAAAATGGAGGCATGAACATATCTAATGTTTAAGCAAAGAATCTTTAATATCTTTTTACAATAAAATTATTCCTTAAATCATATTCTAACAATGTCCATTAAAAGTAGAAAAGGATCTCTTTTTACTAAATTGTTAGATTAACCCATAAGAAATTATTTCTGAAGGTCAGAATGGTTGAATATCACACTTCATACAGCTCAACCTAATTAGTGCTCATTCTCTAAATCCCAATAATGAGTAAATGTGTCAGATAAGTCAAAATGTGAGTTACTGTTTTAACTATGCCGCTTGTAGATAAAAAAATAAAGCCATGCTTCTTGAAAATGTTTAATCCCAAATAAAATCTTGTTATACAATAAACAGAAGCCTTACTTTAACTTATTTACAAGGTCAAATTATGTGCAAGGTTTCTTTAATCTGAAATTTTTTAACATTTTAGTTATGATGTATTGACTGTATTTAGCTATGAATTGGAATGTATTCACTTTTACATTTTTGTAGATTTACTTTTACACTTGTAAATATGTGTTTTGCTAGGTATAAACATGTACAATTTTCTTGCTATGCAAAGTAATTAATGTTGCCTTTAAAAGAAATACTTTTTTTTGGTACTGTTTGATTTCTACCTCATATTCCTCACCACTCATCCACTGATCAAACTATAGCAGCAATATTATTACAGCTATTAAGTAACATATTGGAGATTTAGAATGTGTCAGGAAACCTCACTTATGTTACCCACTCACATTCATATAATGCTCAAAATTACCCTTTGCATCTGTACTGACATGTCCTGTTTTTCCACTATTAATCACAGATGAACTGTATGTTTCTAAGCAAGGCGTGTGCCTCTGTTGTGTAGTAGATCCCATCATTTATTATCTAACCAAGGACACTACAAAAGTAATTCTTCCTCTCCCCAGCATTTCCCCAGAATATAAACAAGCAGATACTTCTCTCTCATAAGTTACTGGACTATTTATTTTCTCCTCTTCGTAGAGGTGCCATGTTTCTTGGAAGAGTCATCTGGAAAATAATGTCCTTAAATTTCTTTCCTAGATTCTTCCTTTTATGTCGTTTTTATTTATAAAACTATAACTATTATTCAGAACAGGATACAAATTGTAGGTGTATTGCTTGGTAAATTATCACAAAATGAGATCGACAACAGGTAACAGTAGAAGCACTCAAGATGTTTTCATAGTGCCTCCTCCCAGTTGGTGTCCTCTTGCATTATTCCTCATTTTTGTTTATTAAGAATAATATTACTGGCCAGGCACTGTTGCTCACGCCTATAATCCCAGCACTGGGAGGCTGAGGTGGGCGGATCACCTGAGGTCGGGAGCTCAAGGCCAGCCTGACCAACGTGGAGAAACCCGGTCTCTACTAAAAGTACAAAAAAAAAAAAAAAAAATTGTGTGGCAGCGCATGCCTGTCATACCAGCTAGTCGGGCGGCTGAGGCAGGAGAACCGCTTGACCCAGCGAGGCGGAGGTTACCGTGAGCCGAGATGGCACCACTGCACTCCAGCCTGGCAACAGAGTGAGACTCCATCTAAAATAACAATAATAATAATAATAATAATAAACAAGAAGAAGAAGCATACTATGTATATTCTTGCATGCTTGTACTGAGGCATTAAAATAAAATTGATTGAATTTTAATTTAATTTTAAAATACACACATTTTAAGTACAAATAATCATTTCAAAGCTTAAACTCAGTGCACTCTCGGTTCCCACCTACCCTTCTCTAGAGGATGTTCTTAAAACATGCTAGTGTCAGAAGATAAAAGGTGCCTCTTGATGGTCCTTGTGCTAGTATTCAACCAGGTGTACTTCATTCACCCTGTACGTGTGTATTCTCTACCTTAGATGCGATACTCGAGGTCTCCATCCACTGTAGTCTTTTTGCATACACCAGACACCTACTCATATGTAACTTCTCCGAGGACATGTTTGAACTATCGGAGTTCTGGAGCTTCTTGGCTGCTTCTGCCTCCCCAAGTTCGATGTGTTTTTCTCTGGACCACTTGCGTAAATATTCTCATTATCGTCTTTCTTCTTCTTCTTTTTTTTTTTTAGGCGGAGTTTCAGTCTTGTCACTCAGGCTGGAGTGCAATGGCATGATCTCGGCTCACTGCAACCTCCGCTTCCTGAGTTCAAGCAATTCTCCTGACTCAGCGTCCCAAGTAACTGGAATTGCAGGCATGTGCCACCACGTCTTGCTAATTTTGTATTTTTAGTAGAGACGGGGTTTCTCCATGTTGGTCAGGCTGGTCTTGAACTTCCGACCTCAGGTGACCCACCCATCTCGGCCTCCCAAAGTGCTGGGATGACAGGCGCGTGCCACCGCAACAGGCAGTCTTTCTTTTTCCTAATCCAGCGCTTAAGCAGGACAGGAGTAGGATGCTGGATACCAAATGCTTCTAAGACACTGAACAATTTCAAAGGCTATTCTCTGGAAGACAACGAATAAGAGCCTCTACTGTGGGATTTACCCAAAGTTTCCTGGATGTTTCTGAAAACACCCCATCACCTAAAAGCAGAGTTTTGATAGAAATCTGTGTGTGCTCGTGTGTGTGTTTGCAGGAGGGAACAATACGGAGCAGTCAATACATTTATCCCCCAACTTTACTCCTTTGTCCTTTTCTGATATACCCATTACCAAAAGTCCTTTTAATGCCTATTTCTGTCTAGTGGGAATCTATTCTTTTCTTCCTCATTTTAGTTTCATGACTTTATGAAATTAGCAAATGGTGGCAGGGGTAAAAGTCTGTTATTTTGGAAGAAAACTATAGGCAAATCTTTTTTGTTTTTCTTAAATCCCCTGTACATCCTAAGGATTAGTAAGTGCTTATATGAGAGAAGTAAAAATGATATAAGAATGTCTAAGATGGTTACTTACTCTGAACTTAGCAAGGTCAACATAATACAATACATATATGTTAAGCTAAAATCAGAAAACAGAAAAAGAAATAAAGAAACAAACCTGAACACATTACTGGAAAAGTAGTTTAGTTTCCTATGTAAAAAGTGCAAGGGTGATCTTTTTTCCTTATCCAATGAGTTCAGCTGTGTCTGAGTCAATTTCATTATTAAAATTTTTTTAAAATGTAGAATTCTACTTGACCAAGTAAATTAGAAGTATACATTTCATGTTTGTTGAACTTTGCACAAAATAGAATTTATACAATTCCACTTGAACATGTTCATAATTATCTATTATTTAGTTTTTTATAGAAATACCAAATCAGATGTCTATTGATTTTTAAATTCTCATTTTCTTCTCAAAGAGTAAGCATTTGAATTTAAATGTCCAATGATAGTAAATTTGATATTGTATCATTATGACAACAGCAAAAATAATCTCATTGAGAGATGTTAATGAAATTTCATGTATATGTGATTTCATTACAATTATTTCATTGGTCAGCATATTTTAATGGAGTTTTGTTAGCTTTTTCATATTCATGTGTGAGAGCAAAAAATAGGCTAACATGCTTTAATAAGAGTCTGCATATCTTTCAAAAATTAATTTTTGAACATTGTTATTGGTTAAATTTAAAGAGGTAGATGAAAATTAGGATAAATATCTCACTTGACATCTTACTCTATCTCTGTGTAACAGAGTTATTTTTTACTTTACAGCATGACTGAGCAGTTCTCTGATTATTCTTCTGTTGGTAAGCTTAGACAATTGCTCTTGAAGCTTGTCTATGATAAAAAGAAGTCATAACGATTTATAGTATACTGTTTAAAGTTCAAAATTGCCCTGCTTGTAAACCTGGGAAAAACATACTTGCAGGTACCTTACATGTAACTTGTTGGTGATATAACTAATTGGAGATATGATTTGACTACATGACTAGGGATATAAAAGTCCTAACTGGACACTTGGGTCGATCTCTCCTAATCAGGTTTCTTTACATATGTGTTGGTGGTTATTTTCCAGGGACAAAGAGAATTCTGATAACCAAAGAAAGGATCCTGGTGAGCTGTTCCTAGGAGATTTGCTGATGCCCAGGGCTTATCTGTGCCTTCTTTCTCTGGCGGTACTGCATACTTCGCCTCAACAATGTCCTTCATAAGCATGCTCTGTGAAGTCTAATGAGTCATTTCATTATCCATCTATCCAATGCCATTACCAGATATATGCACATTGTACAGCTTCTTCTTAATTCTATTGGTAGTCACCTGTGCAATCTTGACAATATGCTCATACCTCAGTTTATCAAATAAACAATATCCAGGATAATTGCTTTATTGAATTTGGCTTACTTAATATACCTCTTCTTTACCAAATATTTTATATATTTTTGTTAGTTTCATGTTTCTTAATCCATTAATTTTAGATAATGTCTCAATGCCACTATGTAAGAAAAGAAAATATGTGCTTCAGCCCTCTCTCATCTATTTCTAAGTAGTTTCATCTTCCAACTTCCAGCAACTATAATTTGATTTTCCAATTGTATAACATGTTTAGAAACTATAAGTTTCTTTAAGTGTCTGTCAGTTTCAAAACTTGTGTTAGGTTTTCAAAGTCTACAACACGTTTAGAAACTATAAGTTTTGATGAGTTGTATAAGGATAATTTTTTTTTATTTTCATTTTTTGTCTACTAACAGGGAGGCAGCTACTCTGTACCACTTTAGGGTGTTTGACATAATAGGGTCCATCTTTTGATTTTAAACTATAAAATCTCAGCTCTTCTAACCCTGGGAATTGTGAATCCATACCTCTAAAATTAACTTGAAAATCTCTCATGAAGTGTACAAGAAAGTATAACTCGAAGTAGAACTACCTGTTCTCAGGGAGATAAGAAAAGTTTTACATTATTGTGTAATTTCATGTGAAATTTTATCCAGACTGTTTTCTCTTTCTCAGTACTCGCATTCATATAATCTGATCCATACTCAATAATAAATTGGGTCTTTCCTTTCTTAACAGTATGGAGGTCTCTTTGTGTGATAGGATTTTTTATTCTCTCATTGTTGCCTGTTTGTTGGTTCTAAAATTAAACTCCAATGTAGAGTGCTTGCAAATTTATGATTGTATAATTTTGTCCACCAAGAAGATTGATAGGAAAGAATGGATGATCTATATTAAAGTCATGAAGCTTGTCCTATTTGAATAAGAATGTTAGACACCAATGTATAATGGTATCCTTTTATATAGCACAGAAATAATTTTCAAAATGTATGTCACAAATTATATCATAATTAAAACATGATTTCTTTTGATAGATTGTTTTACCTAGAGTAGGCAATACTTTTTGCACTTTTATGAAAGATACATATTACTTCATTTTATTAATAAATACACCAAGCACCTTCTGACGTATTACATGTTAAAATGAATCTTACTTATATTTGGATGCATCCATCTCAGTGCCCTGAATTTCCTTTCCAATGCAGATTGGTCACTTTTTAGGCCTGCTACATGTTGCAGAATGTTGGATTCCCTAAATATCAACAACATAACCTGTTTCTAAGAGAAAGCTGACCAAGGTAAAGGACAGCACTATTTCTATGAAGCTTGGGCAATGTCTTGAAGTAGGGAAGAGACATTAGAATTTATTGAAAATTGGAGATTTAGTTTAAGGCAAGAATTTCAATGTTGATGGGCTTGATTAAGATTGGGTTAAGAATAATACATGATACAATAGCCTTCGATTAGTGAAAAACAAGGTGAAGATTTTGAAGCAGAGAATTTAATGAATCTCAGGTCACACACTGTTAATTTTTATTGAATTGAATAGCTGAGAGGTCTTCAGGAAGTTTCATAATGAACAATTAAACAATTTGCTTGGACTACAAACACTTGAGAAAGTACAGTAATGTTATTGAAGACAGTGGAATAGGAAAATCATGCTATTTTAGTGTTATGGGCTGAAATATGTCCCTCCAAAATGTATATATTGAAATTCTAACCACTAATATTTTAGAATGTGACTATATTTGAACATAGGGTCTTGAAAGAGGTAATTAGGATAAAATAAAGTCATAGGTATGGGCCTTAAAACAATCTCACTGGTGTTCTCATAAGTGGGAGAAATTTGGACATGGATATGCATATTCACAAAGGAGCAACCATACTAATGCCAAGGGAGAAGACGGTCATCTATGAATCAAGGAGAGAAGCCACAAAATGAAACTAATCATGCCAGCACCTTGATTTCAGTCTCCCAGCTTCAAGAATTTCTGAGTAAATATTGACCTTGTCTACCCACTTTGAGTTTCTGTTGCTTAAGTCATTCAATCCATGGTAGTTTTTGCAGAAGCCCTAGCAAATTAACATATGCAGGTAAATGGTGGATTGGTAGTTTTGGTCCCCCTGTATTCAGGTTAAATGTGGGGGTGGGCATTTTGATTCAAAACATATATTTTCTTTTTAGCATACTCCTGATTTTAGTTCACTGTTTATGCATACCTATGTATTAGTTTTAATTTTTATGTTGGTAATATATATTTTTCAAATATTTTCATATATTTGCTTAATGTTTAGTTTTTTCTGACCTTATATTTGATTGGCATTTTACTGAGTATCAAATTTATGTTCTATTTTACTTCCTCTTAAATATTATTCAGTTGTTTTCTAGCACTTTGTTATTGAAAAAAATTAATGTTACTTTAATACAAACTATAAATGTAACATATACACACTTTTTCTGTCTTGCATTCTAAAAACCTTTAAAGAATGATTATTAATACCTAGTGATTATTAGTTATCTACATAATTATAGACATTGTTTGTCTTTATGTTAGTCAACACAGGCTGCTATTGTGTTTTATTTATATTTATTTATTTTAATTTATTTTTTTGAGATGGAGTTTCGCTCTGTCGCACAGACTGGAGTGCAGAGGCCCAATCTTGGCTCATTGTAACCTCTGCCTCCTGGGTTCAAGCAATTCTCTGCCTCAGCCTCCCAAGTAGCTGGAATTACAGGCACCTGCCAGCACAACTAGTCAATTTTTGTATTTTTAGTAAAGACAGGGTTTCACCATCTTGGACAGGCTGATCTTGAACTTCTGACCTTGTAATCTACCCTTCTCAGCCTCCCAAAGTTCTGGGATTACAGGCGTGAGTCACTGCACCTGGCCTCAGGCTGCTGTTTTAAAAACTAGCATAGACTAGGTGGCTTGTGAAAAAAAGGTATTTATTTCTTCCAGTCCCAGAGGCTAGCAAGACCAAGATCTAGGTATCCACAGATTCAGTGTGGACCTGCTTCTTGATTCACAGATGGCCTTTTTTTTTTTTTTTTTTTTTGCTATGTCCTTACATGAAAGGAAGGGCAAAGGAGTTCTCTGGGGTTCCTTTTATAAGGGCTCTTATCCCATTTGTAGGAGTTGTCCTCATGACCTAATCACTTATCCAAGGCCTTACCTCCTAGAGTCCTCTCACTGGGGGTTAAGATTTCAGTAAGTGAATTCTGGGGGACACAAACATTCAGTGTATAATATTGTTCCTAACTGTGGCTGCACACTAAAATAAGGCATCAGAGCAACTTTTTTTTTTTTTTTTTGAGATGGAGTCTCGCTCTGTCGCCCAGGCTGGAGTGCAGTGGCCAGATCTCAGCTCACTGCAAGCTCCGCCTCCCGGGTTTACTCCATTCTCCTGCCTCAGCCTCCCGAGTGGCTGGGACTACAGGCGCCCGCCACCTCACCCGGCTAGTTTTTTGTATTTTTTAGTAGAGACGGGGTTTCACCATGTTCGCCAGGATGATCTCGATCTCCTGACCTCGTGATCCGCCCGTCTCGGCCTCCCAAAGTGCTGGGATTACAGGCTTGAGCCACCGCGCCCGGCCCCAGAGCAACTTTTAAGAGATAGCAGGACCAGATGCCAGACCAACTAGATAAGATTCTATGAGGGAGGGTCCTCTCAACCTCATTCTACATATTCTCTAAATGATTACAGCGTTATTGGGAATATACATACATTTCTCTTTATATAGGAATGCCATGTTTACCATCTTGACTACTAGAATCAACTTAAAATTAGCAAAGTGCAGATGATAGATTTAGTTTTGCTCAGTTGAAACTATGCTAGGAATTCTTGTGTTTTCTAGGCAGATAATTCCACTTTTTTAGATCCCTATTCTAGAAGTCAGTGTTGAAGTAACAATAATTCTATGCAACAAGTGGGAGAAGTTATTAATAAAAGCTAATGTAGCAGGACGAGCCACAGACAAAACCCCTTAGACACCAGGTTAAAGAAGGAAGAGTCTTTATTCGGCCGGGAGCCTTGGCAGACTTGTGTCTCAAGAACCAAGCTCTCCAGAGAAAGAGTTCCTGGTCCTTTTAAAGGCTTACAACCCTAAGGGGCCCACGTGAAAGGGTCATAATAGATTGAGCAAGCATGGGGTATGTGACTATGTCCACATACATTAGCAGTGGGGGTAAGCAATGCAAGTATTTCTGCATACCATTGCCTGTGACCTATAGATAGCACAAGCAATTAGGGTGGGGGTTAATCTTTAACCTACAGGCCCTGCCAATGGCACTGACCAGTCTGTTATTTTTCAACTTTCACTTGCTCCTTCTCTTTGGAAACAGGGGACAGTAAGAGAAATGGCCTCTCTCCTCAATAACAAATAATTAACAAAAATTTCAACTGTTGGCATAACCTTCTGTTAATACTCTGCTAATGCTTTCCTTTGCTATTCAACTCCACATGTCCTTCCTCTGTATTCCCAGCTTTGAGCTTCTTGAGGCTGCTATTGGGGAGAAGAGTGCTTCTGCAACCATTTCCTGTGTGTATATTGGACCATGACTCCCTTCACTATCTTTGATGGAGTCTTAACTTTCCATCTGCCTCTGATTTCCCAAACATGTGTTAAAATCTCTGAGCCACCAATTATTTTCTTTCTTGCTACCTCTGTATATTATGTTACTTTTTTTTCCCTTAAGTAGTCATCAGAGGGAAAAAAAGAGAAATATATTTGATATATAACAGATATTAATGCCTTTCACATTATGCCCCTTTTCAATTGTCTCAGAGTACAAGGCTGTAGATAAAAGCTATTAGGATAGAATAAAATAAAACCTTAGTTACATTGTGTTTACGAAAAATATCTGTTTATATGCTTGTTTTTGAAATTTAGTATTGAAGGTTTTTTTTTTTTTTTAATTAAAAAGAAAGGTTCAAACATTTTAATCTATTGGCCTCCAAGGTACGACTTTGGTGTTTTCCCATTCCATTTATTTTAATAAAAAATACCATATAACTGGGTTGAATTCACTCTAATTGTCACCATATCTTTACTGCTGAGGGATTTCTTATCCCGTGATTTCATCTTCTATCTGTTCATGAATAATTTTCAAAGATGAAGCTCTCATATTCAGACAGCTTTCTTTCAGTGTAACACCTCATCACCTGCACTGCAGGATACCCCAGATGCATGTCTCACACATCACGTTGGGTGTATCAAAGACAGAATGTTTACATTTATCTCAAATGCCTCAATGTTCTGTTTTAGGTCATTCTGTTTAGGGTCATTAGGAAAATCTGCAAAATTGTTGTATCTGGGATTTTATTAAATTAAGATATCTCTTTTAATCTTAGTTTTTTTTTGGGAGTATATAAATTTTGTTGGAACCAAACTTGGGACACAAACTTTCCATGGGAAAAATATGACTAGGAAAACCATGAGGCATCAAAAGAAAAATAGATTGTTATTTTGAGGACAAAATAATACAGAACTATGTTTAATTATATATGGCTTAAATATGCTTTCAAAATGTTAACTTCTGATGTATCACAGAAAAGTTGAAATAAACATTTGAGTTGCTGGGAACATCGTCACCTTTCCAGTGAGATGACCTTTCCGGCCTCTAGGGACAGAAGCAGTAGCTGTTATTCCAATGTTTAATCACTAGAACATATACTGAGATGACACTTGTGTAGCACTTCTATGATTTAACAGCAGTAAAGTTAGTAATGTCAGTGCAAATGCTGGAAAAGATCGAAGAAGCAGACCCCTCACAGAAATATTCAAACTTCGTGCAAACCCTGTTAGAAGCAACTTTGTCAGAATTCTAGGAAACGGTGAAAGATTCATAGCAGCAAAGTAAATGCTGAATTAAGAAAAAGACAACTTAAAAATGATAGAAATACTTTTTGACATTTTCACTCATCCTTGCCACACTCCCCTACTCAGCTCAGGGGTATCTTGAAGATGGCAGCCTTGGTTTCTAGTGGAATCCCTGGTTCCAGAAGAGGCAAAGAATTGCATTTGCCTGCTCTAAATTGCCTGGGGGCTTCCCGAAGTGTTGAGGCAAGGCACTTGTCTTTGTTTAGCATAACTGGGAACTGGGTCTGAAAATCTAGGGAGTTGACTAATAAACATTGTAAGGCAAGTGCAAAACCCACAGCCGCCTGGGGCAAAAGATTACACTTGAAGCAAACAATAGAGTCCTAGAAGCCAAGGAGGGAAAACAGGGGAGAGAGTTTCATTGGGAAATTAGGGCATTCAAAAGTTTCTGAGTCTACCTGGGATTTAGAAAATCACATGCATGCCCAGGGTAACACCCATGCTAAGAAAAGGCCTGTGAATACCCAAAATGTTCCCCTTTGGTTAAACTCCATGCACAGTGCAAACAGGATGTGCAGGCTAAGGCAGAGTTTTAAGTGGCCTGGCTGAGTATTGAAGGATTGCCTTATCACAAAGCCAGTCAGTAAAGAATGGGGAAGGTTTTGGATTTTTGCTTTCCTATCTTCTCTCTGTCTGTCTAGGGTCTCTCTCTCTCCCTCTGCCCCTGACAGTCTAGGAAATAACTGCCAAAACACTAGCTAGACAAAAATGAAAGGAAAAGCTATGTCAGTGATCAAACATTACAAAAATTACAGGTCAACAGTTTAACAACGAAAAGACGACCAAATTAAGTGGGCAAAGGGTATATACAGACATTTCTCCAAAGAACTTATGCAAAGAACCAAGAAGCAGAAAGCCCTTGACATGATGCTCAACATCATTAGTCATTAAGGAAATGCAAATCGAAACCACAATTGAGATAGCACTTGTCACCAACTAGGATGGCTTTTTAAAAAATTTAACTTATGGCTGGGTGCGGTGGCTCACACCTGCAATCCCAGCAATTTGGGAGGCCGAGGTGGGTAGATTACGAGGTCAGGGAATCGAGACCATCTTGGCTAACATGGTGAAACACAGTCTCTACTAAAAATACAAAAAATAAGCCAGGCGTAGTGGCAAGTGCCTGTAGTCCCAGCTACTTGGGAAGCCGAGGCAGGAGAATGGCATGAACGCATGAGGTGGAGCTTGCAAGTGGTAGTTGACAGAGGCTGGAGGATGGGAGAATGAGGAGTAACTGCTTGACAGGTACAAAATTTCCTTAGGGGATAATAAATATATTTTGGAGTTTAATAGAGGTGGGTGTATAGACTGTGAATGTACTGAATGCCATTGATTTGTTCACTTTAAAATGGAGCTTAAAATAGTTAATTTTATGTTATATGAATTTCACCTAAACTAAATTAAACTAAAACAAATTAAACTAAAATTAAACCTAAATTAAACTAAATTAAACCTAAATTAAATTAAACCTAAAGTAAACTAAAACAAAAAAGTAAAAGCTACAAACTTCTTGCTGTCCTCAAAAAATATATATGATATCTAATTTTTATATGAAAATCTGTCAAAGACCAGAGGTGGTTTATGTTATTTTGGAATTGACATAAACTGAAAGAAGGTAAATATTATTTGTAAATTTCAGTGGCCCTGAAAACTTTCTGTAACAAGTTAAGAAATAACAATAAGTAATAGTAAATTAATTAATATTTCCTTAAAATCCTAAGTTTCTTTGACTGAATCATATGGCTCTCTTATGTGGAAAGGTTTAGAGACATTGTTGTGAATGGTACCAGAGTATGCCACCCCAACACAGACCTTTTGCCCTATGAATTATTTTGAGCTAGGACTACTGAGAACCAGCAGACTCAGGAAAAGCTCTAAAAACAGGGCATTAATTTTCCCTTTGTAAAGGAAATTTCTATTTGTAAAGGTCTCTTTTTATCCCGGAAGAGGTGGAAAGTTCTCGGAACATTTTAAGAGTGTGCCTTGGGCCTTGATCACTCACATATGACTCAGAATAAACTTCTTTAAATATTTTACAGAATTTGACTCTTTGTCAACAATATCAGAATAGATTAAACATCCAAAATTTCTACAAATTGAAATGCCAATTTCAAATTTTTTTTCACAAGAACACAAATTGTCGTTAAATTTGGTGGCTGTTCATACTCACGGGAATAATCTGAACATAACGCATTTTCCTGCATTGGCCATGTACCTAGAAGGTCTACATTTTTTTTCCGTCTCTCTCTTCAACTTATTTTTCTTAGCAGAAATTTTGATGTCTTAGAATCTACCAGGATTCTTACAGTTAAATAGCAAATAATTTCATTCAAATTAATTAGAGATTTAAAATGAAGTTGGTGAGTAAATATTTGAGAATATTGAATCAATAATATACTATTTTTACACCATTCTTCTTAGTTTTTTCTCTCTCCTCTCCTCTCTTTGAAAGTCATTTAACTATTACCTGTTGAAAGCCCTGCAGGTGGCTCAGTGTTACCCTCATTATTCAACAGGAGCAAGAAAACTAAAGGAGCTTTTGTTCCTAGGCAGTCAAAACAAGATAGGCCAACAATAGTTACAAAGCTATGAATTCCGTGCTAATTAGAGATTTGGAGGGTTTTTGTGAAGCTGCTATTCTTTAGAAACGTTTCCGTTTCTCCTTTCTCATACATTCTGTCTTTTCTGTCAAGTGAAATGTGGCATCTGTGTGTACAGAAAGTTTCTGAGCTAAGTATTTTCCTTTCCAAGATTCAACACCTATGCATTGCAATCAAATCTCTTTTATACCACATTGTATAAGTACATAAAGGCAACAGTTTAATAAATTAATTTTTATTGAGCCTCTGTTAGTAAAAACTTATGCAATTAAATGGTATAGTGCATTAAAAATATATGAAGTGGTTTTATACTCTTTTCTGTGCAAAGGAGTTGAAAAGGTAACCATCCAAGGTTAATTACTGGCAGTAGTAGAAGTAGTATTTTTAGTAGGACAATATTTTGTTAAGTAAAACTAAATTATGCTTATACCTTGCTGTGATCTTATTTTATAATATTAAAGTTAAAGGTTACCTTACAAAACACAATTACCAACTTGCAAAAGTAGTTTAAAGGTCTGTTATTACTTTGCATCATTGAATAAAGTGTTTAAAAAATTGTGTGATAGTGAACAGAATGTATTTAGATTATATTAGTAGATCAATAATAATAATAATTACACTGTTTTTGCCAGGCCTAGCATTTCAGAGAAAACTAGGAATAAGCAAAGGTATAGATGGTAGAAGGGAACATAGGACAGAAAAAAACACATTTAAAATGCTTCTAATAATTTTCCAATTTTAAAAAGTGTCTAAAATCTCTCTGTATTTCTTTATATTTTTGAAAAATTCTGATGACTAGGAAGTTGCTGTTTTAGCTAAAATATGATAAATCTTCTGAACACTAAGTCCAGCCAATGTGAAATTTGGCAGGGCCTATTATCTCTGAGCTACTTCTTGGATTAACCTCTGTAGTGTAATGGAGACTGTTAAGACTCCTGGGAGTGACAGCAACCACAGTGACAGGAGAACACCTGGTTATTGGCATTTCATCCTCTATAATAGATGCCCAAACAGGTCCCCAGACACCTGCAGAAATTACTAGGGTGTGTTAGACCATGACAGTTGATAAATTATTACCAGACACAATCTGGAAATGGGCTTCTAAGCTTTACTATCATCTCTGAAGGAAAAAATACTATTTGCCTACCAGGAGGAAAACTCAGATAAATATTCTAAATAAAAAATCAAAATATATGCATCAGATAAGCAAGCATTCATTATAGTAAATTCAATAGCTCTTAGCAAAATTCGACAACAAAATAATGTTTAGAAAATGATCAAAAATAACAAAGGCATAATATAATTAATGTATATCAAAAATGACAATTTTATGGAGACTTACAGTTTTTGTGCACAAGGACACAGTACTGTTAACAGTAACTATATAAAATTTTAAACAGAAAATAAAAACAATGGTAGAATATTAGCATTGGTGTCAATTCTACATTTTAATTATGTACAGTACAAAATATGTTAGACTTCCATATATTCGTGCTAACCTAGTTGATGCTAATCTAGATCTAACCTAGTTCATGCTAACCTAGACGATCTTCCCAACGTCATAGAGGAAAATTTAGTGACAATAAAGCTTACTGAGTGTCCACTCCGGATACTTACTCAAATATTTCCTAATATGGGTATGTAATCCACATATATGAAAACTCTTCTTTCCTCCCCATTCTTGCACTCACACTTAACAAAGAACTCTTCCATAACCAAATGTGTGTTGTTTGTTTTTTCCCTCACAACAATTTAATTCTCTAATTCTCTGCAGACCCCAGCTGGGTGCCCTGCAATTGAATTAATTCTGACATTCACTGTAATTAGCACAAAACCTACAGGTTAAGGGCTTAGTCTCACAAACTGTCCACACATGTGAAGCCAGCCACAAGTTCCAGGTTTTTACTTGTACTTCTGACTTTCTGGCTATAAATTGGGGTTTCCATGACTCCCTTCCTCCAGTTCAGTCATATTCCGAAAGGGTTCATATGACTCAGGGAAGCATTTTACCTATATTACCAGTTTATTATATATTTAAGGATATGATAGAGGTTACAGGTGAACAGCCAGATGAAGAGGGGGACATTGGGTGAGGTCCAGAAGTTTCCTGAGTGCAGGAGCTTTTCTCACCACAAACGTGAGGGGTGCCACACTCCCCATATGTGGATATGTTCACGAAACTAGATATTCAAACCCGATAGTTCAGGGATTTTTTTAGTGGAGGCTTCTTCACATGGACTCAGTCTCTAGTCCCTCTTCCCTTCCCAGAGGATCAGAAATAGGGCTGAACATTCCAAACTTCTGATAATGACTTGGCCTTTCTGATGACCAGCCCCAGAGCAGGAACCCACCATGAGTTCACCCAGGGATTTTTATTTTTATTTATTTTTATTTTTTTTGAGACGGAGTCTCATTCTGTCGCCCAGGCTGGAGTACAGTGGCCCGATCTCGGCTCACTGCAAGCTCCCCCTCCCGGGTTCACGCCATTCTCCTGCCTCAGCCTCCCGAGTAGCTGGGACTGCAGGTGCCGCCACCACGCCTGGCTAATTTTTTGTATTTTTAGTAGAGACGGGGTTTCACCGTGTTAGCCAGAATGGTCTCGGTTTCCTGACCTCGTGACCTGCCGGCCTCAGCCTCCCAAAGTGCTGGGATTACAGGTATGAGCCACCCTGCCCAGCAACCCTGGGAATTTAAAACTCTTGGAGCTCTGTGTAAGAGAACTGGGCTTAAAGATCAAATATTAGTAAAAATGACACATCTAGTGCCCCCATTTATCAGGATATTACAAAGTTTTTAGAAGCTTTGTGACAGAAATTAGGGGCAGAGACCAAATATTTTAAAATTATGTCTCATATCTATATCTATATATATCTTACACCCAAATAGACATTGGTGTCACAAACTATCCTATCTCCAATCTATTTATCTTTTTAAAAATTATTTATTCTCCCACAAGCGGCTTTTCTCCCTGTCTTTTACTCTATTAAAATGGTGCATAAACTCTAAAATCTCATCACTCTGTTGGATATTCACCTCCTCTTGTCATGCTCCCATGCATGCAAAATTAAAAATTATACATTTACATTTATATGCCTTTTCTCCCGTCAATCTGTCTCTTGTCACTTTATTTTTCAGATCCAGCAGGAGAACATAAGAGGTATAGAGGGAAAGTTTTTCCCTCCTACAGGGCCAATACAATATGCTATTGTTAACATTGTAAACTGAGGTGTAATAATATTTTTAAGTGTTTATTTGAACAAACAATCATTTATGAATCCAGGAGCTCCAGACCAGAAGTGGTTCAGGGATTCCCTGGAGGAAGCATAAGGTACAGGCTTTTCTAGAGTGAATATGGAAGTAATATAAAGAAAGGGATATGATTTGTCTGTGTCCCCACCCAAATCTCATATTGAATTGTGATTTCCATAATCTCCACATGTCATGCAAGGGACTCAGTGGAGGATGATTGAATCCTGGGGGTGAGTTTTTCATGTGCTGTTCTTATGATAGTGAATAAATTTCATAAGATCTGATGGTTTTATAAAGAACAGTTCCCTTGCACATGCTCTCTTGCCTGCCACCATGTAAGACGTGCTTTTGCTCCTTCTTTGACTTCTGCCATGATTTTGAGGCCTTCCCAGTCATATGGAACTATAAGTCCATTAAACCTTTGTTTCTTTATAAATTACGCAGTCTCAGGTATTTCTTCATAACAGTATGAAAATGGATTAATACAGAAAGTATATTTGATTAATTACAGTTATAAAGTTGCCTCATTTAGTCTCTCCTGCTGGAAATATCTAGTCATATATTTAGAAGTTTGCTGGCTGCCTCTGATTTACTGAACTTAGGTATATATATATATATATGGGGGGAGAGAAAGAGAGAGACATTTACAAGAAATAAGCTAAATTTTGCTTATGTTTTCAAATTCAGCAAGGTTAAGGTCACTTGTCAGGCCTAATTGGTTTTGTTTGCTCTCAGGGATTACTCAGGCCTGGTCTCCATTTTAATTTACTTTAATATCATCTCAAGCTAGACGTAGACCAGTGATTCTGAAAGCATAGTCCAAAGGCTCCCACCAAAAAGCCATACAATGTTTAGAATCCCAAATATTTTTGACCCCAATTTACAGCAATAGAAGATGAAGACTTTGAATTGACATCCTTAGGAAAACATACACACAATTAAGTTTTGGTAATGTTCTGGTAAAGATATATTAAGGATATTGTTTTTCTGCTCAAATCCATTGTTACAGATGTTCCTCAAGGGACATCTATTACACTGAAAAAGAGGGACCTGGCTAGTAGAGAGAGGCCATATATGTTTAGACTTAAAAATTATGTTAAGTATAGAATAACTGTTGCTCCTTAAACTTGGAATTTATAATAAGCCAGCTGATAATTATCTGATTAGATTGATGAAAGAGTTGGATTGCCAAAAAAGCCACAAGTCTGTACTTTAAAACTCTGTGACTGGTAAATCTGCAAACTAAGCCTTGAATCCTTAAAATATCAATTTTATTTTATGGTTTATAATCTTTTGCCAGTAATTTGGAAAGTGTAATGAAATCTTCAATTTCCTAAAGAAGTATAATTTATCAAAACTTAGTAACAGAAAATCTAACCTCATCTAAAATAATTAAATAAAACTAATCAACATTAAATACTTACCTCCCCTCTTCAAATTCCACATGTAAACAAAACTATCTGGGCCTAGATGGGTTAGCACATTATCTAAAACAAATACTTAGATATTTTTAAACTAACGTGTATTCTGCCAGTGAGAAAATATTACTTCAATTTATTTGAGTTATAATCATAATAAGAAAAAAAGAAGGGGGGTGAAAAAGGAACACAGAAAATAGTTCAAAATTTTTTTTTTTTTTGAGATGGAGTCTCACTCTGTTGCCCAGCCCGGAGTGCAGTGGCACAATCTCGGCTCACTGCAAGCTCCACCTCCCAGGTTCACGCCACTCTCCTGCCTCAGCCTCCCAAGTAGCTGGGACTACAGGCGCTGGCCACCACGCCTGGCTAATATTTTTTTGTATTTTTAATGGAGACGGGGTTGCACCATGTTAACCAGGATGGTCTCGATCTCCTGACCTCATGATCCACTCACCTGGACCTCCCAAAGTGCTGGGATTACAGGTGTGAGCCACCGTGCCTGGCCAATAATGCAAATATTTTAAGTAAATTTTATCACGTCAAACTTAGTGTTGTATATAAAAAAATACACAAATAAGTTTACTTCAGCATAGAAAAGCAAAGATATCATTTGAAATTTCTTAATATATTATACATAATTAGATTTAAGGTTAAGGCTTTCAGAAATATATTTGATAATATTCAATATTCTACCATGATAAAATTTCTTGTCACTCTAGCACTAGGAAGAAATGTTATTAGCCTGCTAAATGTTGTGCACCAGAGAAAATACAGCTAGAATCAGCTAGAAACATTTCATTAAAAAATAAAAAAAAAAACTAGCAGTTCCACTGTTGTGTTTATAAACTGCAGTTTCTATTGCACACGTACACAGAGTATGTTAAAATATTTATAGTAGAGTCTCAAGAGTAAACCTTTGGACAAGACATAAATGTCTGCCAAAACATTAACTGAGCATAGACTGCCCTTCCCTCAAAAGTATATACGTTCATTCCTTATATTACCTTACAAGAGTCTTATAAACATAACATTAAGTAAAACAATACAAGCTTCAGACAGATATCTACAATTTAAACTCATAAAAAACCAGCATATATAGAGTTAGTGATGAATATATATGTCGTAAAACTACCCCAAAACTGCATAGGAATAATCGAAACTAAATACAGTAGTTACTTGCCTCTGATGAAGGAAGGGTAAAGTAAATACACCCAGGGATGTGGAGGGTGGTACCTATACCCTACTCAGCAAATTTTATTTTTTGAGCTATATTGTTGGTTCATAATTAATTATTATGCCATTCTTTACTCTTTCTTGTATTTGATAAATAAACATTTACTAATTCACTCTTAAAAATAAACAGTGAACACAGTTTTGATAGTTCTCAGTTCTGTGATGTTATTTCATAAAACTACATATACACACGTATAGATTTATGGTAATAAAATGCACAAATCTACATGTATGTGTGCCTGTGTATGTATATGTATGTATATAGATATTCCACAGCGGTAGTACACAGAAACTGAAAGTGGTCCACAAATGACAGAAATTATTAAAAAGGTATAGTAGAAATACATGATATGGAAAAATGAATAAATGTTTTTGAGATTACGTATGGACATAAAGCGAAAGAGCATATGCATAAATATATACAAAAGTTTAACATGTAACTTGTATGCTAAGAATTCATTTGGTTATTTCCAGATCACTTACAAAACTTTGAAGAACAGAACTGTTGCTATGGAGATTCTGCTTAATAGTCCTCAAACTAAAGGCTAAAAAAGCAAAAAATGCATTCATAAGAACATAATGCTCATGTTTATATTTTGAAGATCTATAGCATGAAGCACATGTTTAGGTATTGCCAAATTTTGAAGCAAAGTTTCTAATCCTACTTAATTTAAAATTATTTTGCTATTATTTTAGATTAATTTATATTTGTTTCCTATTGCTCTGTATTCATATTGACAAGAGATCAATTATATATCATCATTATGGGTAGTAGCTGGGAAAAAATCTTCATGAATTATCTGAAAGTCTTAGGAAGAACACATTCTGAATCTTGCAATTTTGTTCAGAGCTATCTCAGAGGCCCCTGTGCATAAAAAGGAATTTTCAGAGCAACAATTTTGGTTTTTTTCTTCCTAACAATTTGGCTTGGGTTCATAACTTGCTTATAGGGATTCACAGATTTCTAAGCATCCCAATCTGCAAAATTACCACATTTCATACATATTGCCCACCTAAGAAAGTCTGTTCCTCTTCAATCTGGCTTGCTCATCTGTGATCTGACAGATGGATTCTACCCACAGGCAAGAGAAAACCTTATTTTAAAAATAAAAATTAATTAAATCAAACTGAAAATCTCACATCAAGTTACAAAGAATTTTTATTAAATAAAATTGTAGTGGAGTACTGGCAGCATTGTTTCATATCCATTTTCATCTGTACAAAAAGTATTTTTTTTTAATTAGTGAGGTGTAGCTAGTGCAGGTATTATTTATCTAAATTTGGTAGCACAGTCAGATTGCAGCAGAACCATGTGGCGACCTTGTGATTTCTTATAAATGTCTATCCTTTCCCTCTTCCCAGATAATAAGATACAATGCTCTTGTTTGAAGCAAAGAAGATCCCAGTCACAAACAAGAGATAGTTATTGAACTAAACCAAAAGTTAGAATCCTCTTCCAAATTTATTCTTGCAGCTAATGGTAACTGTTGTGACACTGCTCTAGCCAATGGGGACAATCTATCGGGTTGTGGGGCTACAGAAAACACTTTTGAGTTTCCAATGAAAGGGACAGATTAACCGGTCAACTCCCCTTCTTTTTTCCTACTGTGATTGGAAGTATCATGACTAGAACTGGGACAACCATTTTGCTACTGTAATTTATATGCATGGAAGTTATAATTTAACATTCTTAGGATGGTAGATGAGAAATATAGAACAATCTTGTACCCTCAATGGCATGACTGAGTGGCTGAGCAAATGCTAGCAACAGCCTAGTGTCGATTTACCTTGTCCCTTTGATTCATAGGGAACCACATATATTATCTGTTTCTTCTTAAAGTAGCATGTGGGGTTGTTTTTAAAGTGTTACGCTCATTTTATCCAAGTTATGAGGTTTATGAGCATAAAGATACTGTGACATTTTATTATTATTTTAATGTTTGTAGGTTCAAAAATGATGCCCCTCTTTTCTGTCCGATCTTGGTAATGTGTGTCTGTTGTTCATGTTTATTATAGCTGGATGGTCATCAATTTTACTGATATTTCAAAGCAGTTTTGATATTATTGACCTTCTCTACTGTTTTTCTCTTTTTGATCTCATTGATTTCTGCTGTCATTTCTATATTTTCTCCTAATGGTGTGTTGCCTGCTTTTAGCTTAATTTGCTCTTTTTTCTGCTTTTTTATTAAAGGTAGATATTCAGATCATTGACTTGAGACATCTATTTTCTATATTTACTTTCTATATTTCTATATTCTATTTTCTAATTTTTCTTTACGGTTTTGACTGAATCGCACAAAATGTAAAGGTAAATGTCAATTTTGTCAGATTAGTTGAGAATGTTCTCCAAGTTTTCCATTTATTTACTCATTTTCTGCCTATTTGCTATATCAATTGCAGAAGAGTGTTAAATTTTCCACAAATTCTCATTGTGAAACATTAATATTTTTCCTAAAATTTTCTGAGATGGTTTTTTCTTTTTTAAAAAACTTTTTTTTTCTCTTGTTTCAGTTTGGGTAATTTATGTTTGCATGGCTTCAAGGCTTTGATTCTGTCTTTATCTCCAACAAGTCTGCCAATGTCACCTGCTATAGGTTTCTTTGTGTGCTACCAAAAAAAGGTATGTCAAAGTTCTTAAACTTAGTACTTCAAAACGTTGCCTTATTTGAAAACATATCTTTATAAAGGTAATTGAGTTAAAACAAGGTTATTGGGGTGGACCCTAGTCCAATATGACTTGTTTCCTCATATAAAATGGAATTTTGAACGCAGAGGCAGACATGCACAGACAGAGGATGATGTGAAGACAAAGAAAGCCATGTGAAGATAGACAATTGGAGTGATATATCTATGAGTCAAGGCATGCCTGAAGCTACCAGAAGTTAGGATGCATGAGGCAGATCCTTTCCTAGTGCCTTCAGAGGGAAAGTAGCCCTGATGACATCTTGATTTCATACTGTTAGCCTGCAGAATTTTGTTTTGTTTTGTGTTTTGAGATGGAGTCTCGCTCTGTCACCCAGGTTGAAGTGTAGTAACACGATCTCGGCTCACTGCAACCTCTGACTCCTGGGTTCAAGTGATTCTCCTGTCTCAGCCTCTTGAGTAGCTGAAATTACATGCATGCACCACCACATCCAGTTCATTTTTGCATTTTTAGTAGAGATGGGGTTTTACCATATTGGCCAGGCTGGTCTCAAACTCCTGACCTCAAGTGATCCATCTGCCACAGTCCCACAAAGTTCTGGGATTATAGGTGTGAGCCACTGCACCCAGCCTAGCACAGAATTCTGAACCAATAATGGTTCTGTTATTTTAAGCTACACAGTTTGTGGTACTTTGTTATGGAAGCCCTAGGAACTAATACAACTCTAAAGTTTTTCATTTCTGTTAGTGTTTTTTATTTATATCATTTGCATTTTATTCTTGATATATTTCTCATTTCTCTGCTGATTTTTTCTATCTGGTCATGCATGTTGGATTTTTACTAGATTATGTAACACATTAACCATAGTTATTTAAACTTCATGTTTAATGTTTCCAAAAATTGTGTAATCTTGCAATCTGGTTCTGTTAGTTATTTTGCCTCTTGGCATTAGGCTCTATTCTCTTGCTTTTTTGTCTGTCTTCTATTTTACATTGAATACCAACTCTCATATAAAGAACACTAGAAATTGAAGTAGACAATGTTTATGATTAAAAATGAAACTGCTTTTTTTCTACAACGCTAATATGTGTGACATTATGCCAATCTAGGAAGGAGTTGACTGGGTTTGGGTTTATTGTTAATGAAAGCTGCCTTTAGGTTTACTAAGGTTACTATACCATTGGCCTTGAGTTCCTTTAGTGCCACATCTTAACTACCTTAGATGAGCTGTCCTTAGATTTCAGGCTACTTGTTTGACCTGTGACCTCAGCATTCTGATGGACATAAGGAACTCTATTAGTTTCTAATTAATTGAGCTTTTCTTTATCATTGAAGAAATCATCGTTTTATTAGATTTCTCCCTCAGATCTCCTCAGGTCTCCAAACGGTAGAGATATTTTTAGTGAAAGTGGAACTCTTCTTGTTGTTTGAGAAAAATAATCATCCACATGATTAAGCACTTTTAGCCCTATAGCCCTATTTTTTGTAACTTGAAATCAAACACATTAGTAACTAAAATATCTTTTGTCTCAGGTTTTGTAACACACAAAGTCACATAAACTCACACACATACTGTGGAAAATGCATGTGTGTCTTTGTGCTTGTGTATATAGGTATATATATGTATATATAATATATATATTTTATATGTATATATAGTGAGAGAGAGAAAGGTATACCTAGATATGCAGTGCTTCAGAGTTGCTTATAACTATAGGTTCTCCAGTATTTATATGCAGTCATATATTGGAAAGTATAAAATATTCCAACATTTCAATACAAAACTTTCAAAAAATGTATTTATTGTCTGCTGCAGGAAAGGTACCATTTAAATATTTTGTGGGGTAAAACTTTCTAATACACTCTATCTTGAAAAAGTTTATAAAATAGGAGGAGGGGAAAAAAAGCACCATGTAGAGACAGTTTAAATTGTTCAAAATTGTTTTATTACTTTTCTATTGTATGTTGATTAAATATAGGAAATAATATATTATATACTATATCCAAATAAGATCATGTGATTTGTTTTTTGCAGCACTATTCACAGTAGTCAAGATTTAGAAGCAGCCTAAGTGTCCATCAGCAAACAAATCGATAAGGAAAATGTGATACCGATACACAATGGAATATCATTCAGCTATAGAAAAGAATGGGATCTGCCATTTGCAACAACGGCGGTGGAACTGGAGGTCACTATGTTAAATGAAATGAAGTAGGCACAGAAAAACAAACTTCATATGTTTTCATTCATTTATGATTACTAAAAACTGAAACAAAGGAAACTATACATTTCTGTAGATTCTCTATCTAAAGATAAGAGAGTAGAATGAAGCTTCCCAGGAAAGGTAATTGGGCATTGACAGGGGGGTGGGGACTGGGAATGGTTAAACGGGTATAAAAATATAGTTAGATAGAATAAATACAATCTAGTATTTCATAGCGCTACAGGGTAACTACAATCAACAATAATTTATTATACATTTAAAAATAACTAAAAGAGTCTAATTGAATTGTTTATGACACAAAGTAAGGATAAATGCTTGAAGTCATGGATACCCCATTTACCTTGATGTGGTCACTGTGTGTGGTATGCCTGTATCCAGCTATCTCATGTACTCCATAAATAAATATACCTACTATGTACTCACAAAAATAAACATTCAAAATTTTTAAAAATGGACATTTTATTTGAGCATTTCTATATAAATGTTTAAAGTATTAAAGGCATGAATAAATATTTACACAGATAAATTAAATTATACTGAGCTCCTTTCAGCTATAAACCTTACATTCCAATACCAGAGTAGCAATTTTCAAATTTATTTAATTTAAAGATGCTGTTTAGTGACATAGCAAGTGGATATGTCTCTGTTTTCTGAGTTCCTGCCTGTCGTAGTATGCTCAAGCTAGCCATAACAAAATATCACAGACTGGGGTGGCTTAACAATAGAAATATGTTTCCTCTCAGTTCTGGAGTCTGGAAGTTCAAGAGCAGGATGCCAGCATGGTTGATTTCTGGTGGGCACTCTCTTCTTGCTGTGTCCTCACAAAGTAGAGAGAAAGAGGAATCTCTCTGGTATCTCTTCTTATAGGCACATCAATCCCATTATGACACCTCCACCCTTATGACCTGATCTAACTCTTATAACTTCCCAAGAGCCCTATCTTCAGATACCATCAAACAACAAGTTACAACTTCAACAGATAACATTTGAGGGATCACAAACATCCAATCTCTTCCTCTGCATAGTAGTTTAAATAAAACTAGTTAGGATTAATGGAAATAAGAGTGTTACCTTTGAAGTGACATCTGATTCTATTTTAGTATTACTACTTAGTCATTAATGGATGCAAAACACACACATACCACACACACAAACACACATGCACACACACACACACACACACACATATGTCTGTATATTAGTTTATAAGCATTATTCATAGAGTAGACCTGTCTATAGGTCATCAAGAAGATTGGAACTGTCCATATTTTAAACCTATCCTGGGAAATTTATTTGATCACAGTGATGTCCTGCTCGGTGTTTCCACAAAAGAATTACCAACTACACTGAGAGAAGCATCTCAAAACAAAGGTGTGTCTCTTTTGTTTTTCTTCATTGTTAGGGTTGCTATGCTTTTTTGTTTACATTCTTCCATCTTTTTCTATGTTTTATAGAGCCTGCTATTATTTCCACAAAAGGACAACCATATTAAGAAGTAATATTAGCGAATTGTCTTAGGGTGTTAAAAATTGAATTTTATTGATTAAATAATACTGAGAAGTATCCTTTTAGGTTTAGTGATAACTATAAAAGAACATAAAATATAAAACCAACAATATTGTAGCAACCAGTTGGTTATTCCTGCTGTTAGTAAATCCATTTTACTTTTTAAGTTTTTGATAATATCAAAGATAATTGACTAAAAAAATTAAATGAGAGTGAATAAAAGTTTTAGGAAGACAATTAAAAGAAAATTGAAAAGGGAAAGAAAAGACTCAGACTCAACTACTTCCTAAAATAATATCAACATTTGTCATCTAAACTTCCGTTTATTTCTTTTCAAGTCACATGTGAAAGCTAGGAAAGGGGTAATTAATGTCTTCTGACGGAAGACTTTGTAAAGTTCAAGTATACAAAACAAACCAATTACTGTAGATTGAACTTTGTAGAATATACACAATTCCAGCACTTTGGGAGGCCAAAGTGGGTGGATCATCTGAGCTCAGGAGTTCGAGACCAGCCTGGCCAACATGGTGAAACCGTGTCTCTATTTTTTTTTTTTTTTTTTTTTTTTTTTTTTTTTTTTTTTTTTTTTTTTTTTTTTTTTTTTTTTGAGACGGAGTCTCGCTCTGTCGCCCAGGCTGGAGTGCAGTGGCCGGATCTCAGCTCACTGCAAGCTCCGCCTCCCGGGTTCACGCCATTCTCCTGCCTCAGCCTCCGAGTAGCTGGGACTACAGGCGCCCGCCACCTCGCCCGGCTAGTTTTTTATATTTTTTAGTAGAGACGGGGTTTCACAGTGTTAGCCAGGATGGTCTCGATCTCCTGACCTCATGATCCGCCCGCCTCGGCCTCCCAAAGTGCTGGGATTACAGGCTTGAGCCACCGCGCCCGGCCATCGTGTCTCTATTAAAGATACAAAAATTAGCCGGACGTGGTGGTGCATGCCTGCAATCCCAGCTACTCAGGAGGCTGAGGCAGGAGAATTGCTTAAACCCAGGAAGTGGAGGTTGCAGTGAGCCAAGATCGCACCATTGCACACCAGCCTGGGCAACAGAGTGAGACTTTGTCTCAAAAAAAAAAAAAAAATACACACACACACACAAAAAGGGATAAATTGAACAAATTACTGAACTGTACTTAAAAAGGAGGGATTCTATACAAGGAAGAATGTAAGTTTCATATATAGGAAATTAAAAAAATATGTATCAGGTTGAGCTGTTGATTTCTGAACAACATTTTCTTAAATGAATAATTTCTGAAATTAATGACATGTAATTTAAAGAAATGTGTGCTCTGTCATTTTGGCTTGAAGAATTGAGCATTGGGTAGCACTATTAGTTTTATGTAGGTACTAGTATTGTATGTCTGGAGGCTTTTATATAAAATTTTAATTTCTCAAGAATCATTCCAAGTATTCTCAAAAGAAAATACAAAGTTTTACGTAATTCATGGAACACTTATATTTGCATGCGTCAGTTTGTTAAAGCATGGGTAGGTTTTTTTTTTAAAATCGTCTTTTCTCCTTCTTTTTGCTAAATAATAAGACATAGACTTTTTCCCCCTAGATGAGACTGAAAGGTTTCAGTAGGATTCTATTGGACAAATCTGTCGATTTCTGAATCTCAATTGTGGACCAAGGTCAATCTTACAATGATACACTTCAGTCAGATGCAAACTGAGGAATACAGCCAAGTACTTGTTTTAAACACCTTGAAAAAAGTTAAAACATGTTTATCATATTTTAGGATATTTACAAAGGCAAACGTCATAGAAAAAAGAGAGGCCTTAGAGGCCAAATACCAAGAATAAAACTTACTGCTGACTCAGTAAATAAAGAATATTTTGTGTTAGTAGTAAATTCATTATAAACATACAAGTTATGCCCATGCCAATACTGCCAACATCAATATATGGTAAGCACTTTTTATGTGCAGGCATTGTGCCAGACAACTTGTACAGTACATTAATTTTTAATTTTTTTAAACACTCAAGAAATAGAACCAAAAGAAGAAGGGAATAAGGAGAGGAAATTTAATAAATATACGAAAGTTATTAAAAGCCAATTCTCTCTCTCTTACTACACACATGCCGAGACCAACTCAGTCGGGGAGACCCTAACCCAGCAGCGCTGGAGGAATTAAAGATACACACACAGAAATATAGAGGTGTGAAGTGGGAAATCAGGGGTTTCACAGTCTTCAGAGCTGAGAGCCTCGAACAAAGATTTACCCACGTATTTATTAACAGCAAGCCAGTCATTAGCATTGTTTCTATAGATATTAAATTAACCCAAAGTATCCCTTATGGGAAATGAAGGGATGGGTCAAATTAAAGGAATAGATGGGGCTAGTTAACTGCAGCAAGAGCATGTCCTTAAGGCATAGATAGCTCATGCTATTGTTTGCGGCTTAAGAATGCCTTTAAGTGGTTTTCCACCCTGGGTGGGCCAGGTGTTCCTTGCCCTCATTCCAGTAAACCCACAACCTTCCAGCGTGGGCATTATGGCCATCATGAACATGTCACAGTGCTGCAGAGATTTTGTTTGTGGCCAGTTTTGGGGTCAGTTTATGGCCAGATTTTGGGGGCTTGTTCCCAACACACACACACACCTTTATCACTCTTTCTCCATAGTGTATATGTGTGTATGTACTTTACAGATCAAATTTCCTCTCCTTTTTCTTGCATAAGGTCAGTTTTCAATTCATTTATGTAAAATCTCTCAGAGTGAGACCATGATCTGCCATTCTAAATTCCAAATGCCATAAGAGATGAAAAAGCTCTGATTGTTTTTGATTCATGTGGCCAGCACTAACACTGCTCTATGTAGAAAATGAGAACAGCCTCATAATTTGGAAATATAGCTACTAAGAGCTCAATAATATGATTCTGAGATTGATTATTTTTTTAAAACATGGAGTTGGTCATGATGACTTACAAATACATTCTCAATATTCTTGTCACATATAGAAAGGATTGCAGATAAGCCCTAAGCCTAGTCCTGTGGCCCTTTTTCCCGTCTGAATAATATTATCTTGGTAATGTAGACTTCGTGATGGTTGAAGTATTTCAGATGGATCTGTATTTAGATTAGGACACAGCAGAGCATGGTGTGTGTAACAAGGGGTTTGAAGCCAGGTATATCTGCATTTAAGTGTATGCTGTGTTCTGCGATTCCTCTATGGCCATGGCCAAATGATTTGCTGTTAATTTTCAGTTTCCTCAGTACCAAAAATAGGGGTCATAACATTAGTTATATGGTAGATTTCTTGAGTGGGTAACAAAAAGATAAAGATTACAACTTGTTTGGCACAATGCCTGCACATAGAAAATGCTTATTATATATTGATGTTGGTGGAATTGGCAGAGGTAGAAATGATGGTAGAGTCGTAGTTGGTAGAAGCAGTAATCTGTAGGGTAAGTGAAAGGGACAAGGCAACTTTCAACAGGATTTGGTACCTGATTTAGATATTTAACCCATAGCAGAATATGCGTCAACTATGCTGAGCAAGGCGTATAACAAACAGAATGGGAAGAAGCATTGGGACAATGAGGAATACCAGAAAATAGGTGATATACTAGCTCTTTAATTAATGCTATAATGCATTACCATTAGGGTAGTGGCTTATAAAACACAGATATATTATCTTACTGTTACAGAAGTCAGAATTCTGAAACGGTCTCACTGGGCTGCATTTGTTCTTGAAGCTCTGGGGAGAATCTGTTTCCTGCCATTCACAGCTGCTACAGGCTGCGCACATTCCTTGGCTCATGGCCCCCGGTCAGACTCTCCTGCCTTCCTCTTTATCTTTTAAGGCCTCCTGTAATTATCTAGTGCCCACTGGATAATCCAGAATTATCTTCACATAGCAAAGTCAACTGATTAACAACCGTAGTTCCATCTAGAATCTTAATTCTCCCTTTTATGTAACATAAAATGTTCAGAAATTAGGAGAATAAAGATGTGGACATCTTTGGAGGTGGTAGAGGGCATTATTCTGCCTACCACAAGTAAGTGCACTAGTTTGAAAATATTTTAGAAGTAAGATTTTATAAACTTTGTACTTAGGTCAAGAAAGGGGATAGAAATACACATGAATGAGTTACTTTGACAATTAAGGCAAAATAACTGATTGGTTTTTCTTCTCAAGATATAGATTGATGGCTGGTTCATTCCTACCCATTAATAAGAAATTAACCATCTGCAACAGAGTCCTTTCAAACAATTGTGTCATTTATAATCATGTGGAATAATTGAAATATTGGAACACATTAAAAGACAGATTGAATAATTAGAGACAATAAAGAAAAGCAAGGTTAAACATTATTTTAAATTTTTTGTGAGGACAAATATATATCTGAACAAGAGTCCAAATAAATGATTTTATCTGGAAAAGTGGCCATCCTGTTAAGCTGTTTCACTACGAATTTTCAATAACAACTTGCTTTTTTGATTCTGAATATGTAAAAGCTATTTAATTTTGCCATCTGTTCTCAGCATGATTACATATAAATTAATTGTGGGTAATAATTTTTAGAATGCCTTGAATGCCAAGATATTCAAAATGTTCCAAAGGGAGAATTTATTTAATTTCGTTTTCCAAAATAATAAAGCAAACTACTTTAAAAAGTGAAAGAATGATATAGTCTTTGCTACTTTAATGTAATTTTCATTTTTTCTTTTTTCAAGACTTTGGAGGAAATTGTATCCAAAGTTTTGCCCAAATTCCTCACACTGTTAGTAGGTTTTTGCTCAAGTAGAAATTCATTTATGACCCTTGTCTACTTTCATGTTTGCCACCTTTTAGAACTAAAAATTAACATTGAAATAATAAATTCTAACTCTTCTAAAGTGGTCAGCAAAGATAAAAATAATGTTGCAATAGTAAGATAGAAAACAAGTCATTTGTTTACAGGTAGATATTTTTTAAAAGATATAAATAGCTGACGGAGAAGCCTGAAGTACCTCAAAAGAAGAAACAAAACAAAATTAAACAATGATAAAAAATTTAACTAAGAATTATTAAGCAGCTATCACATGCTTGGAACTCTCATAAGTGGTTTAACAGAACAAATGAGGTTCTAGTTCTCATAGAACGTAGACTCTAGTACATGAAAGCAGGTAACATAAAATAAATACAAAATATAATACTGTCAGGCGCGTTGGTTCACGCCTGTAATCCCAGCACTTTGGGAGGCCGAGGCAGGTGGATCACCTGAGGTCAGGGTTTGAGACTAGCCTGGCCAACATAGTGAAACTCTGTCTCTACTAAAAATATAAAAAATTAGCCGGGCGTGGTTGTCGGCTCCTGTAATCCCAGCTACTCAGGAGGCTGAGGCAGGATAATCGCTTGAACCTGGGAGATCTCAGTGAGCTGAGATCGTGCCATTGCATTTCAGCCTGGGAAAAAAAGAGGAAAATTCTGTCTCAAAAAAAAAAAATTATAAAATTGATGAATTAATATATCATTTCTTCAACATTTCTCCTAATGCTTGTTTTATTTCTATATCATTGGACATCTAATTTTCTTACTTTTTAATTTGTGATAAATGTTTATTTAATTATAAACTATAATTTGCCTATCTTTCTGGGACTTTTCTCATAGAATAAATATATTTAGCTTTCAATTTTTTCTGAGAGTTAAAAAGTTATTGGTATACTTGTTTAAAAGAATACCAAACTCTTTTTTTGTAAAAAATACCACACTCTTGCATATTTATTTGTTTTGTTGAATGTTATTTGGTTCTTTTCTCAATTTTGTATGATCTTGTCTTAAATTTCAGAAGATATAAAATGTCTCTGAAGTATTATTTTGCTCATTGCTATAATTCATATGCATCCCTTATGTATGTGTGTATGTGCCTGTATACACGAGTCTGTGCTTTTCACATCTATATTTTGAATTGTAGGTTTTCCTCAAATGTATTATAATCCATGTATGCATACTAATGAGTCACCAAAAGCTGATTTAAAGCTTTCTGTTCAAAGGAAACGTTTCTTGTCTGATGGGCATCATTGCAGAGTAAGTGATTGTTTTCTGTTTGTTTGTTTCATCTTGTTTTTGCATGGTTCCCTTACTGGTCTTTACTGTGAGTTAATTCAAGTTCTTTAAGATCCTCTTATGCCTTGTTTGGATAATCAAAGTTTAACTTCAGATATTGTGGAACTCAGCCAGTGAAGAAAGCTATGGATTTCAGTATTCACTAGTCACACTTTGAAATGATACTCATATTTTTTATATAACCATGTGAACCACCTAACTTCTTCTTTGACTATTATTTCTGAGACCAGAACCCCTATTATTCAGTTTCTAAAGGTAATGAAATGTTGATCTTATGTGAAGCTTATGAACCAAGTTGCCACATTGCAGGGTTTTGTATAGTGTCTTAGAGAACTTGGGAACCACATTTTTATGCTAATTATTGAACTCTCCTGGCTGTGTTGAGTGTCCCACGTTGCATATATGTTCTGCAACATCAGGTTATATGCCTTCGGTTATTTCACACTTTTACAGTATCCCCAATATCTGCCCTTCCTAATATCCATATAATTTTTAGCAGATCTCCACAGTATCTGGCTCTTCTAATATCTACATTGCTTCCACAGTAATGAATTATAGGTTATAGGACAGGAACTATTTAAATTTGCTATCATCAAATCTCCAAGTTTGGTCACATCTGCATTAATTCATGACTTTTCCTCTATTGCAATTAAGACGTTGTCCCTCTTCCTACCTCAGGTCAACTTCATGCTTGTGCTCTAAATGGCAGTCTCTTCCACTTTTTTAGAACCTTAATGTTACTCGATGCTATTTCTATTCCTTATCTTGAGAGTTTTTCAGCCTACTCTCTTCATCTCACATTATAATACCTTAATGTCACCATATATTAAAATAAAAAAATTCCTTGCTGCCAGAAATTATTTTACAGCTCTTTTTATCTGTCTTTCATTTTTTTTTCCAAAGTGCAATCAACATTCAATGCTTTTTTTTCTTTTCCGCCTCCCAGGCAAACATTGACCTTAGGATTTTTTTTTTTTTTTTTTGAGACGGAGTCTCACCCTGTGCCACAGGCTGGAGTGCAGTGGCGCAATCTCAGCTCACTGCAAGCTCCGCCTCCCAGGTTCACTCCATTCTCCTGCCTCAGCCTCCTGAGTAGCTGGACTACAGGCGCCCGCCACCTCGCCCGGCTAATTTTTTGTATTTTTACATTTTACAGTAGAGATGGGGTTTCACCGTGTTAGCCAGGATGGTCTCGATCTCCTGACCTCGTGATCCACCCGTCTCAGCCTCACAAAGTGCTAGAATTACAGGCGTGAGCCACTGTGCCTGGCCGACCATAGGATTTCTTAATGAGTTTAATCTTCACTATTGGCAGAGTGTTCTCCTAGTAACACCATTGTTGCTTTGAATTATATTTTTTATTTTACTGTAACCTTAGATCATCTTTCTTATTTTCTTTTTTTTTCTTTCTTTCTTTTTTTTTTTTGAGACGGAGTCTCGCTCTGTCGCCCAGGCTGGAGTGCAGTGGCTGGATCTCAGCTCACTGCAAGCTCCGCCTCCCGGGTTTACACCATTCTCCTGCCTCAGCCTCCCGAGTAGCTGGGACTACAGGCGCCCATCACCTCGCCCGGCTAGTTTTTTGTATTTGTTTTTTAGTAGAGACGGGTTTTCACCGTGTTAGTCAGGATGGTCTCGATCTCCTGACCTCGTGATCCGCCCGTCTTGGCCTCCCAAAGTGCTGGGATTACAGGCTTGAGCCACCGCGCCCGGCCATCTTTCTTATTTTCTAAGAACTTGATGCAGCTGTCAGGAGCTCAGCTAAGTTGGAGAGAACTGAACTGCCAGGTGTCAGAATAGTCAATTAAGATAACAAGCCAAAATCAAAGTAACAGGCAAGGCTTTAGTGACTTACTGCGATTGTATAAGCCAGACACTAAACAGTTCTGTCTCCTTTCTGGTTCATGATGAACCCCAAGGAACAACACGTTGAGGGTCAAATGGATCAGCAAATATATGGGAGTCATCTCACCATCAAGGGAGAATGGAACAAAAAACTCCTGCAATTCTATGAACCCAGAGGATGGGAGAAATTAATGAGAAGGGCTGAGAGTGAAATACAGAGGGAAGAAAAAACATCAAGGCTGCCCTCCCTCTGAAAACGGGGTTTTAGCCTCTGTTGAAGGCCCCCTATAAAAAAGGCCTCTGAATAAAAGTGTCCAGGCTAGGATGCACCTGTAAGGACACATTTGGGCACAAGGGTCCAAGTCCTTGATTGCAACTCCCTGCAGCCCGCAGTGCCTTTAGCTGGGCAACAATGCTGGTGTGGGAAGAACAGCTTCCCCAGTAAGACCTGCTGGGTAAAAGTCTTTCCCATTTTCTATTTTCAGGCTTAAAAAATCACATACAGGTTTCTAACAAGAGCCATGCTCCTCAATGCTTACTCATGAAACACTTGGTTTCTGAAGTTTCCATTATGATATAATTCTCTTGAGAGATTATGCTGTGTAGTCTAATGGTAAAAAGCAAGAACTCTGAAATTTGACTCCTTGGTTTCAAAGACGAACTCTATCTTTTGTTAGCTTGTAACTCTGGGGAAATTGTATATTTCTCTGTGCCTTGATTTCCTCATCTGTAACCTGAGGAAAATAGCAATGTAAGAATTTAATTAATTTAGTGTAGATGTTTTACAATATGTTAGTGAACCTGTTATTATATTCACCTGAACACATTCCTCAGATTTTCAAATTCCTAAGCTTATACTTTCAGGCTTTGCAAAGTATAAAAAGAATGGTTAAGAGACTTTTCATGTATTTCTCATTTAGTTTTAAACATATGTGCCTTGTTAATTTAAGGAATATTTTAATTGAAATCATAAAAAGTAGTTGCAAATTTAATAATAAAACTTTCTTATTCCCTTATTTCATGTTTTACCCTGAGTTTTAAGAAATAATTTTTCCTTGGAAATTTTATGGAGGCATGATTTCCATGCCTGTGAGTTTGTAAGAGATAGGCTTAGAGAGATTTAGGTAAATGATTAAAGATCGATTTGTGGATAGGATACTCTTATTTACATGTCTAAAGTTTAATGAGTTTTTCTCCATGAAGAATATTCAGAAATCTCTTTCCATTCAAATACTATAGTATTGGAGGAATCTTAGGAGTAAATAATATAGTAAACTATTTCCCCATTTGTAGAGTCTCTACCTCTGTCTTTCTACAGATAACTATTCCCTCACTTCTGAAACAGGAGGGAAAACAAATATAAAAATTATGGTGAAAGATGGCTGTTGTAGACTGAACGTTTTAGACATCTCAAAATTTATGCATTGAAATCTAATTTCCGATGTGATGGTGTCAGGAGATGTGGCCCTTGGGAGATGATTAGGTCATGAATGGGATTGATAGCCTTAGAAAAGAGGACCCACCCTATTATAAGCTTCCTCGCCCTCTCCACCATGTAAGGACATAGAAAATTGGGCCATCTACGAACCAAGAAATAGGCCCTCCGCAGACACAAAATTTGCCAGGATCTTGAACTTTCCAGGCTCCAGAACTGAAATGGTCTGTGCAGTATTGTTAGAAGCCAAAGGAAGAAGTAAAATATTTCTAATATCTTAGAAGTAAGCCATAGTATATTCTTATCAAATAATTTTTATGTTAATTATATCATTTTGTTGTACATAAAAAGTCACTAAATTATATAGATAAATAAAAATTTTCCTAGACTTTTTGTGTCTACTCATAATAGCAACCTTATTACTAAAAGTGTTACATTAAGAATTACTGTGTTTTGAAAACTAGTCCAATTATATTTCTTCTGTATTATACTCTGATTTTTAAAAAAATGCATTGAGAACTGAAAAGAATAGAATAGGGGGTCCATTCAAGGAAAATATTATTCTTGCAATATGTCTGAGCAAAATCCATGGGGAAAAAATCATATATATATATATATATAAGTTTAGAATATGTAGTATCATTTCTAACCTACTTTCTGTTTTTCTTAGCTGAAGGTAGCCTATTTTATTTGTTGATGTAAATATGAACTTTTAAATAAAGTGATTTGAAACATTTACGGTATTGTCATTTAAAGTAGATTGTCATTTGAAAGTGAGCATTTTCAACAAGCATTTTGACCGAATTACAGATAGAGATATAGATAGGCAGACAAAATTCTACAATCTTTTTACATAATATCACCGTTTCCATTCTATCATTGATTAATATAAATAAATTCTGACTGAACAGAGCTCTTGGGTATATAACTTTTTCTTGACTTTCATTTGAGTTATGTACACAGGAAAGGTGTATAGTAATGATAATAATATACTTTATTTGCATAACACCTTTGACCCTAAAGCCCACCCAATGGTTTCATAAACACAGTTTCATTACTTCTAATGGAAGCAACAAATATTATCACAAAGAGGAAACAGAAAGATCAGACAAGCTGGTTATCCACATTATTTCAAGATTTATTTCATGACTTCTAAATATTATGATTTAACCTATCTCGTTAATTACCCTAATGAAAGAGGAATTTGAATATATCCTAAATCTAAGCACATTGTTAGAGAATAAATGGAATCTTAAAAAAAAAAGACTTAAATTGCTTGACTCTGTTGGAAATGAAGTTATTGAAAAAAAGTGTAAGAATTTAAATAGCATATTTTCTGGGCAACTCATTAGAGGGTGTGTTTAGTGTAGTATTCACAATTAAAATAAAAAGTGAAATAAATGTTCTATGTTAACTTTTATTCTGGAAGGAAATTTAACTGCTTAAATAGATTAATATTAGCAATTCAAGATATTTAATAATATCTCAAAATTTTTTAATGGCATTTATATACATAGAGAAAAAATTGTGAAATAATAATAGTCTGTCATGTGAATTTTTTTTAACAATAGAACCACCAGGAGGTAAAGTTGAAAAACTAAAATTTTAAAGCAGGTTGATAACAGGTAACTAGATATCAAATGTTACATTCTTCTTTATTACGTTTATTTGGCTACGCCATCAATCAAAGACACTTATATAAGGTTGTGATGATGTCACTTTCAATAACAAGCTTGACAGGAACAATTTTTATACATTGACATGACATCCAATTTAGGTACTCTCTGATTTTTCAGCCTGTCACTAGAAGAAGTTCACATTTCAAAAATTAGAACATTCACCACAGTAAATACTTTAGTTAAAAGTAAAAGACAACTACCTTCATGTATACTGTTTTGGCATGATCTTATTAAGTACTTATGTTTTTTTACACATACAATTTGATGAGATTGTATGTAAAAGACTTTTGGTCACTTGTGATGGTTAATATTGAGTGTCAACTTGACTGGATTGAAAGATGCAAAATGTGTTCCCACGTGTGTCTGCAAGGGTGTTGCCAAAGGAGATAAACATCTGAGTCAGTGGACTGGGAGAGGCAGGCCCACCCTCCACCCAGGTGGGTACCATCTAATCATCTTCCAGTGTGACTAGAATAAAGCAGGCAGAAGAACATGGAAGGACTAAACATGCTGAGTCTTCTGGCCTTCATCTTTCTCCTGTGCTAGATGCTTCCTGCCCCTGAACAACAAACTCTAAGTTCTTCAGCTTTTGGACTATCGGTCTATTGGACTTACATGAGTGGTTTGCCTGGGCCTCTGAGGTTAGTTCTGTCCCTCTAGAGAACCCTGACTAATACACCACTCAATAGACAAGCAGAACATGACAGATAGAATAAATTCTCAAAAACATAATCATAATATCTTTCGTAAAATAAAAAAATTGATCCAAAATGGCCAGAAAAAAATGAGAAATTGGATCTGCTAAATCTATGATACTGCTAGATAATCCATTATTAAATAATACATAGTTTATATATTATTCTTCCTAACTGAAATTTGTTGCTCTCTTTGATTTCTTTCATTTTTCCCTTTACAATTTCCATTTCTAGGTTTTTTTTTTTTTAACATTTTTAGTATTTTCATTTTTTTAATTTGATTTTTTCTATATACAACCATAAAGTTTTCATGTGAAATATGCTATATGAATCCCACAGGTATATGTAAGTACTAGCTTTTCAAGGTAATTTGTTAGAGTGTACTTCACACACTGGGAAATATTCAGACTTGTACATTTAATGGCAGCATTAAATGCTTTTGTATGCCACTTAATTAAACTACATTTCAATATGAATTAAAATGAAAGGTAGAGACCCCACAACATCCTCTGCTGCAAGTCATGTGCAATATCCAAACATTAATTTCATGAATAATTACTAAAAGTTTACTTTGATTTGCATTTCTGTAATAACCAGTAATGATGAGCTTTATTTTTTCATATGTTTACTGGCTGCTATTGCCTAGGTTTTCTTCTACGGTTTTTATGGTTTGGAGTTTTACGTTTAAGAATTTTACTCCATCTTGGCCGGGCACGGTGGCTGGAGCCTGTAATCCCAGCACTTTGGGAGGCCGAGATGGGCGGATCACGAGGTCCGGAGATCCAGACCATACTGGCTAACCCGGTGAAACCCCGTCTGTACTAAAAAAAAATACAAAAAAAAAAAAAAAAGTACAAAAAAACTAGCCGGGCGAGGTGGTGGGTGCCTGTAGTCCCAGCTACTCGGGAGGCTGAGGCAGGAGAATGGCCTGAACCCGGGAGGCGGAGCTTGCAGTGAGCGGAGATCGGGCCACTGCACTCCAGCCTGCGCGACAGAGCGAGACTCCGTCTCAAAAAAAAAAAAAGATTTTACTCCATCTTGAGTTAATTTTTGTATAAGGAGGGGGTCCAGTGTCAGTTTTCTGCATATGGCTAGCCAGTTTTCCCAGCGCCATTGATTATATAGGGAATCGTTTTTCCATTGTTTGTTTTTGTCAGGTTTGTTGAAGATCAGATGGTTGATGTGTCATGTTGTTTCTGAGGCCTCTGTTCTGTTCCGTTTATCTACATGTCTGTTTTGGTACCAGTACCATGCTGTTTTGGTTACTGTAGCATTTTTTAACAGTGAATTCCAAAAGAGGAGTTAGGTTTTGTTATTGTAGGTTAGCAGTCTTAGTTGGATACCCTCTGTATTTTTTGGTAAGTTCTTATTTTAAGTGACAGTGTAACAAGATCTGGGATGTAATGTGAGGTCCTTGTCAAAATAGAAAGTATGTATCACAGATTTCTAAATAGTCAAGCAGAGCAGCTAACATATGCAAGAAACTTGCCCAGCAACAACTATGTAATTTTTACTGACCATATGGTATTCTTTCTCCAATTGCCCTTCATATTTTGTATTCCAAATGATTAGCTAATATCTTATAATCGTTTGTGTTAAGCAATTCAATTCTTGGTCTAAAAATCTTAGCAATTTAGAATTTGATAATGTTACTGGGGGGAGAACAAAAAGGACATATATATTAATTTTCTCTTTGCTTTATGTCTGTTTTAAACAATTTTTGAGTGCAAAATCTGCCCTTGATGATTAGTCGCTTTGTGTTAAGAAAGCTTTAATGGTCTTTTACTAAGCCTTATTAAAAAATGGTCTTTTGGACTCTTTAAGAATTTTTTTCCTGATTTCCTATGAGGCCTTCCCATGTAGCCAATCATTTTCCAAAGGGCCTGATTTTGTAGTCACCCACTTCTCTGAATAATTATTCCATTTAGCTGGGTGCAGTGGCTCATGCCTGTAATCCCAGCACTTTGGGAGGCCGAGGCATGTGGATCACTTGAGGTCAGCAGTTCGAGAACAGGCTGGCCAACATAGCAAAACCCTGTCTCTACTAAAATACAAAAAGTAGCTGGGTGTGGTAGTGCCTGCCTGTCGTCTCAGCTTTTAAGGAGGCTGAGGTAGAAGAAACGTTTGAACCTGGGAGGCAGAGGTTGCAGTGAGCCAAGATCGCACAATTGCACTCCAGCCTGGGTGACAGAACAAGACTCTGTCTCAAAAAAAAAAAAAACAACAACAAAAAACAAACAAACAAAAAATCAGAATCAGTTCACATGTGTGTGTTTTATATGAGCTTTGTAGAAAAAAAATTAACATTTATTTCTGACAGCCTTTTATACTCAATGATTTAAAACTAACAGAAAAATTATGAATTTATTTTACATTAGTTTATAGCAAGCCATGCAGTATTACATTGTTTACAATATTTCACATCTACAGTCCCTTTATATAAGAGACATGCTGAAATAGCTAGGTCATGACTTTAAATAATAAAGAAGATTTTCACCATTGGATGGTGCCAATTTCGATAAGACAAATTGGTGAAATTGGAGGATCTACTTGCAGTCAGCCTTTGTTTTTTATTCATACTGATTCTGTATTCTCATTTTTGACGTTTGGTTCCTATTGAAATCACTAATGATTTTATCTTTTGCTCTTTTGTGGAAATAACTGAAGAACAACCAAATAAGAACAGACAAAAGCTATTTTTGAAAGTTTTTCATAGCGAGGGAGTCATTACCATCATCTGCACTTTGGCCGAGACCGCGAGATAGACAAAAGAGTGGAAAAGCTTTATAGTGGAAAAATGGAAAGCTTCAAGTGTGCCCTGATTGGAAGCTGTTAGCGTGGGGGAGCTGTAGGCAGTCTAACTAGAAGCAGGGCATCTCATGTGATTGATTAGGAGTGTATATTTGGCTTCCTCTGTCCTGTCTGATATTTGAAGTAGAGACAAAAATTTGGGAAGCTGTCAGTTATTAATAAATTCCTAGAAATTTTAGACTTATTGTTACAGGGATTATTGTTTCTTTTCCTAAAATATTTGCTAGAGATAATTGTTTTACTTCCTGAAAGTTTAACTAGCAGATATTAAATAGTTCAGCTTAGTAGATAATAGTTTGCCTTTCTGGACTGGTTATTCTAGATGACAAGTTGATTTCTTGGGCTGCAGATTTGTGAGTCAAATTTCTATGTTTTATATATGGTCATTGTCCATTTGTTTATCTAGTCTCAGTTTTCATAGGTAAACTTAAGATTTTATTGCCTAAAAGTTTATATTAAATCTGGGTTGATGAGCAAAGTAATAGTTGTAGATAAGTACACCTTTTTTTTTTTGTCTGTTTATTGTTATTATCATTATACTTTAAGTTCTGGAATACATGTGCAGAATGTGCAGGTTTGTTCCATAGGTATATAGGTAAACATGTGCCATGCTGGTTTGCTGCACCCATCAACCGATCATCTACATTAGATATTTCTCCTAATGCTATTCCTCCCATAGCTCCCCACCCCCTGACAGGCCCCAGTGTGTGATGTTCTCCTTCCTGTGTCCATGTGTTCTCATTGCTCAACTTGCACCTATGAGTACACCAAGGGTTAATTAAGAAAATGGCATTGATCTAAAATGCATTTGCTATCTTTTTGTGTTTGTCATGTATTATCAAAATATTTGTTATCACCTGAATACCTATTGTCAAACTCCTGTTTTCCAAGACAAGACTTTTAAAAAACAGTCTAACTCATTTTGATTGGACTTGCAAGAAAAAAAATGGCCTTTTTACTTTGGAAAATTTCTAGTCACCTCAGCTGATTGTCTATAAAAGGAAGGTAGCATTCATTGAGGAATAACCAGGTTTACCTTAGATTTTGGTCTTTTTTTCCCGAGGATGATGTTTAAACTTCTTCAAATTCTGAGGAGAATGAAATGCATTCATAAAAATATTTTTGCCATTTGTTGAATATCTTTTATATACTAGACAATTTCCTACCTTTATATATATATTTTTTCAATGACATCTCTAGTGAGTAGTATAATATACTTTTTTTTTTCACATGAAGAAAATGAGACTCAGGGAGTCTCTACATTCTGGCAGCTAGGGAGATAGAATTCAAAGTCCTAACTCCATTGTGCTTTATAGTTCCTCAAATGATGTAGTTTTATTTTGTCTACAAATTACATGTCTCTTAAAGTGAAACTATAAATTACATACAACACCGAATGTGAGAGGAACAGAAATGACACTGATATGGAATAAAACCTGATTCTTTCCTTAAGTCCCTGCACCACTAATGCCACAACTACTCGGCAGTGTAGAATCATCTGGGGCAATAACTTGGACTTAAAATAATGTTGGAAAAATATAATTAAAGAAATAACATAGGAAGTTAAAATAGAAAAGCATGTTTAATTTTTGCAACCCATTATCATAGTTTAATGAAGTTTAGACACTTAAAAAAATAAGTAACAGACAAAAATTAGAAACAGCCTAAATATACATATTAGGAGAGTAATTCGATAGGAATTATCAATCCAGGCCAGGCGCGGTGGCTCACGCCTGTAATTCCAGCACTTTGGGAGGCCAAGGCGGGCGGATCACGAGGTCAGGAGATCGAGACCATCCTGGCTAACACAGTGAACCCCCGTCTCTACTAAAAATACAAAAAAATTTTCTGGGCGTGGTGGAGGGCACCTGTAGTCCCAGCTGCTGGGGAGGCTGAGGCAGGAGAACGATGTGAACCCGGGAGGCAGAGCTTGCAGTGAGCCGAGATCGCACCACTGCACTCTAGCCTGGACGACAGAGAGAGACTCCATCTCAAAAAAAAAAAAGGAAAAAAAAAAAAAGAATTATCCAACCATACATTGGGTCATCATGTGTTAATAGAATATTATGTTTTAATTTGTTATATTTAACAGAGATTTATTAAATAAGACCTGTTAGTGTTTTTGATAAACAAAATAAATAATTTTTAACTCTATCTGGGTATTTAAATATTGATTGTTTTATGGTGGCATTATCTAGAATATTGTAACAATATATTTACCTGATTTTCATGCAAACATAATTTCCATTTTTTTCACTCAATACTCCAGGTAAAATGAATGTTCCTCCTTTCAGCTTTGTCATGACTGAACATTTGCAATTTTTTAGAGCATACGCCTGAGCTGAACCACTGTGTTCTGGCAGTAGACACTGTCTGTAGTCCAAGTAAAAAATAGTGTCTGTTGATATTTTTGTCTTTTTCGTCACTCTTGTATAGCAGATGAGTGTTCAACAAGAAGCTCAACCTACTAGCCTGATAAATGACATTTTCATTTCTATCTAGAAATGTTTTGCCATCATGCTTTTATATAAAATACATATAACATCATCATTTACAATGTCTTTACATTTAGCATGATCTATTTGCATTTGCTTTGTTTTCACTTTGAATTCAAAATACATATGGTTATTTTTCTTGTGTACTATCATATAGCACATTATACATAGCTAAAATTTTCACAGAATCATTCAGATTGTATGAAAAGGTGAATCATTCAGATTGTATGAAAAGGTACATTTTAACGTTTAACTCTGTCATTGAATCCTATCTATAAAGAGTATTATAGTTCCATTTATACTTACATAGAACCCTGTCATATTTTACCATTAAAAATTAAAGTTTAAAACAACCTTCTAAACAATAACATAAAATGCAATAATTTTAAACTTCTCATTTAATATTATATAAATAATCTACAGCAATGATTTCACTATTTGACCAATAGATTCTCCAGAGACTACTCAAATCCTGCAGACTAGATTTAAATTGGTCAAAACTGCAACATATAAACAATGGGTTGGTATTTATTTGGTTTTTGCTTTCTTCTAAAATGCGTTTAGCACTTCAAATTATAATCTGCCTTTAAAGAAAAAAAATGACTGTGGTAATAATGTTACCACACAAAATAAGGAAAAAGTTTCTAGGTTTCTGAGAATGCTTTGTGTTTTACTTTATTTTCGAGAGAAATAGAAGCCCAGTTGGGCCCTCTTGTCACCTTGTTCTCTACATTTTAGATGTTTGGGAGACATTCAGTTTCACGTACTGTCTTCTGAAAATGTGTTTCAGAAAAAAATAATAACTAAAAGTATGTCACTTAACACATTGTCTTGTAATGTATTTGCGTATGCCCTTATCTCCCATTAGAACAAGTGTCTCAAAGACGATATCTATGTCCTGCACATCTTTTATTTTCTCTGGCACAGAGCCTGCAAAAATTAGACAGGCTCTTTTTACTGAATATTTGGATATATCTAAGTATCTCATCTTTTGATCTCTTTGTATTATTGGGTTCTTATAGGCACCTTATTTGATTAATTACTTATTTAATCAAGAAGAGCTATTGAGCGCCTACCTCACGATAGCATGACAATCATCACTCAAAATTAACAAGGCTAAGCCAAAACAAAGATTTTTATTACTCCACCTCCTACCCACAACAATTTTTGTTTCTTTTTAAAAGTCTTCCCCATTTACATAAATTATTACACCATTCATACCTTGAACACATTTTTTAAATTACTTTTGTACCGTGGTTATATACATATAACATAATATTTACCATTGTAACAGTTTCAAGCGTTCAGTTCAGTGGTATCAAAGACATCCATAATGTTGTGTAACCATCACCACTACCGTCTCTGTACCTTTTCATCTTGTAAAACTAAAACTCTGTCTTCATTAAGCAATAGCTTCTCATGCCCCTCTCCTCTTCTACCCTTGCCTTTGGCATCCATCATTCTAATTTCCATCTCTATGATTTTGACTACTCTATCTCATGCAAGTGGAATTATATAGTATTTGCCTTCTTGTGACTGGCTTATACCACTTAGCATAATGATCTCAATGTTTATCTTTGTTGTTGCATATGTTAGAATTGCCTTCCTTTTTAAGGTTGAATGCTATTTCATTGTATTTATAGTTCATACTTTGTTATGCAATCATCTGTCAACAGACATGAGCTGCTTCCACATTTTAGCTATTGTAAGTAATACTGCTGTGAACATTGGTTGTACAAATATCTCCTCAAGACCCTGCTTTCAATTCTTTTGTATATATGCACAGAAGTGAAACTACTGGATCATAGACCACATTATTTCTGATATATGCTCAGGCCTGAATTCTTCTCTGTTTTCTTGGTAGTTCTCATACTGTCTGGGACTGTTAACCTTTTGTAATCTACGATCACTCCAACTGTAGTCTCCAAACTAGTATCTCTACCTCCACTCTTGTTTTCCAGTTCTCTTTACATAGAGGAATCATAGTAAGATTTTTAAAGCATAAAATAGTAAATTAATTCTATCCTCACAAAAAAGACAGATGGCAATGAAAACAATCCCAAATTTCTCATAACCTTCTACAATGCAGGTATCAAAATATTTGGCTTCTGAATTTTACATGACCAAATATGTGTATATATTCCTTGCCCAACATACAATTTCCTGTATCTCATAAAAATACAAGCAATACAAATGTCTTCCAGGACATTTGCAACTTTTTTTTTTAAATTTATGGTGTTTATTTGTTTATTTGTTTTCAGAGTGGAAAGTCTTTCAAACTGTTCGCATGCCTGACATTTCTCTTATTTAAATACCATCTCAAATGTCACTTTTTCATTATGGATTTCTCTCATGATCCTAAGCAGGGGACTCATCTAGTCACTTTCATATTATGCCTAATCATATCACATTTTCTTTTTGTTCTTATCACTATATGAAGTTATCCTATTTGTTTGTTTGTTTATAGTAGATTACAGATAGAAAGTTTGCTTATGGCAAATTTAAGTCATGAAATATCCACCACCTGCTCGTGTCTCCTGTATCACAAATCTAAGCAGGACAGTACAGTGTCTTTACCTGTTAACTACTACCCCTGGCCTCCTCCTCGGGGACTAGGGATTTTATAGTGACTTCAAGATTCAAACATAAAGGACCAAGATGATGTAAACTTGGCTATCCTGGGGTGATGGTGGATCCCACACCATAGCATTACAACAGATTTTTGTTAACCAAAGGCCTTCCCGATTTCCACATGACTGTGAATGTCAGTGTGAATAAATGCCAATAAGCATGAGTTTAAATAAATAGAAGGACATAGGCCAAAATGGAAGGAGACAGAGGCAGCATCCTGATTGACTGAGTTACCATAAGTGACTTGGGGAGGAAAAAATATCTGGAAATGACTGAGATATATTTGAATTGATTATATAATAGTATCAACTATAGAAACAAACTTGAATTTCCAGAACTAAGTCTAAATTCATTACAAACAAATAAACTTCCATTTTGATAGCACAAGAAATAATTAAAATACATGGCCACTAACTAAGAAGACAAGTACCTTTAAAAGCAGCAGAGGCTATCGGTACTTGATCCAGGTGTTATTGAAGCACGTGGGTCACTATTAGCAATTTCTAATAGAATAAAACTTTGTAAGTATTTTTACAAGAACAAAATCTGTAAACAATTGACTAAGGTTTTCCATCTGATTAGAATCTGTCTTATGAGATAGTCATAAATCATGACCGACTAGGCTACACTAAGAAAAAATTGCTTCTGTTATATTAAATTATAAGTGAAAAACTCTTCCAAACAAATACTATGATATTTTGTATTAAATATTTCCTTGACTCTTTCACATTTAATTCAAATAGAAGATTTATTTCCAATATGCAATTGGCAATAGAGAAATATGCAAGAACCATATGAAATTATATGTGCTACTATGGCAGACAGAATACATATGTAACAAAGGTTTAAATAAGTTTAGCATTTAGCAGGTGTAATCGCTGAAGAAAAAGAAAACTAAAAATATTTTGAGGGAAAGAGAATTTGTGTTAGCTTATAATGTTCTCTTTTCTTCCTTTCTTTCCTATAGCATTTTAGACAAATGGAAGGCTTAGAATGAAGATTGAACGAGTGGATGTTTGTGTTAGCTGAAGAAGAGTGCAAGGCAGAGCGAGTGGAGGAGTTAACCAGGGGGTATCTCAATATGAACCTTGCCATTAACTGAATAGTCCAGAACCTTTATCACACTCATAATTCACTTTCATATGGGATATACTTAGTTGTCTCTCCTGGAGAAATGATATTGCACCATACAAGATTAATATAGCTTGAGCCCTGGTGGTCATTATGTTGCACAGGTTTATGGTTTTTCTACAGTATTTTGATTTATGAGACCCTTCCTTTTAATAGAGGTTCATTATTTGTACATTAAGGTTGTAACTTACTCCATCATAGGGGGACTTCTATGAATCAGGGATCCTATATGGTTCAGACTGACATTACTGTCCTTTCTGACAGTATTGCTCAAGCTGAGTCATTTGTTAAATGTGCAGGCCCTTTGTGGCCTAAGATTCACTTCAGCAGCTGGGGAAACATTTCCATTCTGACGCAAAATGACTCTTACGTGTCATTTCATATGTCATTTAATCTAGGTGATAGATGCTTCAATTTAACTAACTCAGTATTATCTATTTATTTTGATTTTATAGAGTCCTCCATTAAAACATTCAAAAATACAAAGCTACGTTCTACCCCAGGCTTATCATGTCCCTTGCAAAGGAAGTAAATAGGCATAAACAGAATAATTGTATTCTTTTGCCTTTAGCTCATAGTATTGAAAATCTCTTTTCCACAGATGTTATTTTATGAAAGAGAGACAGAGAGAGAGACAGAGAGACAGAGAGAGAGACAGAGAGACAGAGAGAGAGAGGTGTGTTTAAGGTTAGATTCAATATTTATGAACTTTTTAAAGTTCTGAAATTCCACACACTTTTAATTCATTGTAGGTTTGTAGATATTACATTTCTATGTAACTTCATATATTTTGTTTCAGAACTCCATATTTCAAAGAGAAAAGAACAATTCTGATGAGATTTATTTGCTAAGGAATATTAATAGTGAATTTTTGATGAAATAATACCACTGTGCAAACTCTACTTAGTGATTTGAGATTTAGGGAGATGTTATTTGAAGTTTGAATTTACATAGTAAATTCAGGGAATACAATGCTTCATGTCAATATATGAAGGGTAAAATGATAACTAATAAGATGTCTTGGGTAAAGATCTATATTAGCAATACATATTTACCATGCAAAATATTTAAGTCTTCATGCTAGAATAGGTATATAGAATTTTCCAGAGGCTGGACAGGCAAATACAGATTAAAGTTATTTAATATTTAGCATATTAAGAGTAACCACAGCCATAAGAAATTGAAAAGTCGACTTTTGGAGTCTTTTTAATTTTGTATTGTTTCCTAATTACTGCTTTAAGGTTGAGCACAGCTGCCATTCCAAAGTCTTGTTTTTACTATTTTATTTTACATTTGAAAAATATAATATATTTTTACTTATAAGTGGGAGCACAAAAATGTGTACACATGAACACAGAGTATGAAATGCAGATGCTGGAGGCTCGGAAGGTGGGAGGGGGAGGAGAGGGACAGATGATGATTTAATAGGTACAGTGTGCCTTATTCAGATGACAGGCACACTAAAAGTTCTAGAGCCTGTGGATTACATTAGAAATATGCAATAAAAGGAGGAGACACGAACATTCGGAAAGAAATATTGCCAGTTTTGGTTACCTAGGTTAAAGTCAATAAATATGAGCTGATAATTAAATATTACTAAGTACTTGAAAATATCTATTACCTAAGAGGAGACGCAACAGAAACAAATATCAAAGGATTTATATGACCTAGATTTTGAAATGATTATGATCAGTTTACAGAAAAATGAGATGTTAAAAATAGGCAATAAGAAAGATTATAAAAATTATGTGTGGACTTTTAACAGTTAAATACAGAGCATATTAGAAGCAGTTTAAGAGGGAATCAGTAAGATGTAAGCTGAAGTATATTAGAAACCATGCTTATAGCAAAAAGGAGATATTGTAAAGAGAAATATAAACTACTAAGAGATTTAGAGAACAAAATAAAATTGTCTAAAAACACCTTTAATTAGATTCTTACAGGAAGAGAAGAGATGGAATAAAGAACAGGCAAATTCTCAAAGAAAGTGCTGGCTTATTTTCTGGAACTAGTGACAAACATAATTCCACATATTGAGAAATCACAATATATATAAAGAAAAATGAATAAGAATAAATCTACATTCACTCCATTAATTGTATATTGTAGGGTAGCAAAGATTAAAAAAAAAATTAAAAACAACTAGGGAGCTATTCCATGCTGTAGGACACTCGGTGGCATAGATCAAATCAAAAGACATTTTCTGAATATACAGAGTAGCATCACTAGTAGTGATCAAAGAGAACATTTTGCTGTGTATCTGAACTTTACGAATACAAGATTCACTTCAGCAACCAAAGAATAATTTCATTTTTATGCCAGATGACTTATGTATATTTTAATATGTCAATTTGCATGGCTGACATATTATAAGTGACTCACCAAGTAATTTGAAAAATCAGGATAGAGAGTACTTTTATATTTGTGTTGTATTTAAAGCAAAATCCTACATAATTTAGTTTAACGGGAGACTGAATTAGGCTGAAACTCCAAAGTGAGGCATATAGAGGAAAAAAAGACTAAGAAAACTCAAAGGAGTCTATACATAGGAAAATATCAAGCAGGTTTAATGTATTTGTAATATAAGATCTAGAAGAAAGCATAAGGCAAGAAAAAAATAACTTTTTATTTCGCCCTGAAATTTTATAAAAACTATACATTTATTTATTTTAAAAAATTGTTTCATCTTTTTTTGAGACACAGTCTCTCTTTCATAGGCTGGGGTGTGGTGGCACAAACACAGCTCATTGCAACTGCAGCCTCCTGGGCTCAAGCAATCCTCCAGTCTCAGCCTCCCAAATAGATAGAACCACAGGTGTATGCCACACTCAGCTAATTTTTAGATTTTTTGGAGACAAGAGGTCTTGCCATGTTGTCCAGGCTGGTCTTGAACTCCTAGGCTCAGCGAGCCTTCTACCTCAGCCTCCCATAGTGCTAGAATTACAGGTGCCATCTACTGCATCTGGTCAAAACCATAAATTTAGAGATAACTAAAGCTCAATTAAACCTCCCAAAAAACTAATATCAGGAATTTCTCCAATGTTTCCTTCTAGCAATTTTCTCCAAGTTTTACATTTAAGTCATCAGTGCATTTTGAATTAATTTTTGGGTATAGTGAATGATGAGTCTAGTTTCATGCTTCTGCATATGTGTATAGCAGACACCTGTGGCAGCAACAACTTAAGCATACCGTGAGAAAGGCCCTCTGACGTAAGAGGAGCTCTGAATTAAGGACCCCAGGAATAGCCAACCTGAGGATAACTTTTATTTATGAAGGACATCCAAAGCCTGGCACATTCCTTGGAATGCAGGCTGTACAGGGGATGGGAGCCCTTTGTTTTGAGTTCAATGGATTTGCTAAATAAACTGCGTACCTTTTACAAAAAGCAGTGGTTCACCTGTCCAGCCCACCACCACTGGACTGCTCCAGAAAGTAAATTTTTAATAAAACTCTGTCTCATTATTATATTGAAGAGATATCTGCACTCTCATGTTTACTGCAGCATTATTCACAACAACCAAGATATGGGATCAAATTTAATGTCCATCAGTGGATGAGTGGATAAAGAAAATATGGTACGTGTACACACTGGGATATTATTTGACCATTAAAAAAATGAAATTCTGTGATTTGCAGCAATATGTATAGAATTGGAGGTCATGTTAAGTGAAATAAGCCAGGCTCAGACAGACAAATATGACATGCTCTTACTCATATGTAAAGCTGAAAAGTTGATCTCACAAAATTACTGAGTGAAATGGTGGTTACCAGAGACTGGGAAGAGTAGTGTAGAAGGAGAAATGAATAGAGGTTGGTTAATGAGTGTAAAAACTCATTGGTAGATGGAGTATGTTCTAGTGTTTGATAGTACAATAAGGCAACTATAGTTAACAAGGATTTACATACAGTATTTCAAAATAGCTAGAGGAGAAGATTGGCAATGTTCTAAACACAAATAAATCATTTGAGGTGATTCATATTCTTCTTACCATAATATGATCATTACATATCATTTTTGTACATAAAAATATTACCTATACCCCACTGTGTTAGTATGTTTTGCATTGCTGTAAAGGAATACCTGAGGCTGGATAGTTTATACAGAAAGAGGTTCATTTGGCTTATGGTTCTGCAGGTTGTATAAGAAGCATGGTGCTGGCATCTGCTTGGCTTCTGGTGAGGCCACAGGAAGCTTTCACTCATGGAGAAAGACAAGGGGGAGTCAGTGTGTTACCTGGTGAGAGGGAGCAAGAGAGAGAGAAGGAGGGGCCAGACTTTAACCATCAGATCTCATGGTACCTAATAGAGCAAGAACTCATTATTACTACACGGATAGCACAAAGCCATTAATGGGGGATCTAACCTCATCACCCAAACACCTCCCCATCTCCAATGTTGGGGTTTAATTTTCAAAATGAGGTTTGGAGGACAAATATCCAAACTATATTACCCATGAGTAGGTATAAGTATTAATAAAAAGTAAAGTAAATAAATATAATTTGTTATAAAAAATAGAAAAAAAATAAGCCTAATGCCAGGAATTTTACAATCATCTCTCTGAAAACACGTGATAAACACAATTTTTTTTTTGTTTATTCAATATTATTGGAATGGGTAAAAGGGAAATATTTTATTATCATAAAATGGCTACATGATTATGAAATTATGTTTTTCAATTCTCTACATAATAATAGACTTTTGAAATATGCAAGTTAAAGTTTCATAGAAATTGAGGGAGAAATCATGATAGAGACTTTGGAATACTAAATTTAACAAAAACAGCATGGTTACGAGTCAACTGCACTCACATACATTGCCAGTGGAAAAGTAAAATGTTACAGCTTCTTTGAAAAGTAATATGCTTGTCTCCTGTAAATGTAAATAAACAACATTTTACCAAGCTATTTCACTTCTATAGGTATCAATCCAAGAGAAATCACAATCTTTGTCTACACAAATATTTTATGTCAAATATTTACAGCAATATTATTCATAATATCCTCAAATCAGTAATAATAAAGTAATTATCAACTGAAAAATTGATAAACAATTTGTGGATATGCAATGAGGTACTGCTAAACAAGTAAAAAATGGGAGAAGGAGGGAGAGTGACACGGGTTGGAAAACTCACTATTGGATGCTGCGCTTACTACCTGGTGACTGGATCCCAAACTTCAGCATCACACATATACCCATGTAAGAAACCTGCACATGTATCCCCTGAATCTAAAATAAAGGTTGAAATTATTTTAAAAAAATAAAAATAAGCAAATTACTTACATATGCATCAACATAGATGAATGCAGAAACTTTATACTAAGTAAAATAAGACATGTACAAAACAGATAAGCACAAACAATACGACAGTGACTTAGCGATTGCAACTGGTTAATGGTGGAGGCAAGGTTGGACTGCTTGCAAAGAGCACAGGGAAATGTTTTTTTTACTGACAGAAATTTATTTTATTGACATAGGGTGATGGTTATATGATTGTGTACTTTCAGAATATATTGACATGTTTACCTTTAAAAAGTCCATTCACGTCTGTGTAAATTATACCCCCAAAAATCCGGCCCCCAAAAGTTACACGGAGTCTTGCTCCATGGCAAGTCAAATGTTGTCCTTTTTTTTTTTTTTTCCTAAAAATCAAGTTGTTTTCTTACTATTGAATTCAGTTGCTTTTATATTTTTCACATTAACACTTTATCAGAGGTATGATTTGCAAACGTTTTCTCTTATATTTAGGTTGTCTCTTTCCTGTGTTCATTGTTTCCTTGGATGGGCAGAAGCTTTTTAGTTTAGTGTAACGCCATTTGTTTAGTTTTGCCTTTGTTGCCTGTTCTGTTTGAGTCATATCCAAAAACATCTTTGCCCAGATGAATACTATGAAGTTTTTCTCCTGTTTTCTTCTACTAGTTTTACAGGTTTAGGTCTGACATTTAAGTCTTTAATTTATTTTGAGTTGTTTCTATATGATGTCAGATGAAAGTCTAATTTCATTCATCTTCATGGGAATATTTAGTTTTCCTCAGACCATTTATGGAAGAGACTCTCCTTTCAGCATTGTGTGTTTTGGCATCTTTGTCAAAAATCTACTGCTTGTAAATGTGTGGATTTATTTCTGGTTCTAAAAATAATCTGGTTCATTGGTCTATGCATCTGTTTTAATGTCAGTACTAGGCTGTTTAAGTTACTATTGATTTCTCATATATTTTTAAATCAGGTAGAGTGTAATGGCTCCAGCTTTTTTTTTTTTTTTTTTTTCTCAAGAGTTTCTTGGCTACTGGGTGTCTTTTGTTGTTCCATATGAATGATAGAATCATTTATTTATTTATTTATTTTTGTTTTGTTTTGTTTTTTGAGATGGAATCTCTCTGTGTCCCCCAGGCTGGAGTGCAGTGGCGCGATCTCGGCTCACTACAAGCTCTGCCTCCCGGGTTCAGGCCATTCTCCTGCCTCAGCCTCCCGAGTAGCTGAAACTACAGGTGCCCACCACCAGGCCCGGCTAATTTTTTGTATTTTTAGTAGAGACGGGGTTTCACCGTGTTAGCCAGGATGGTCTCGGTCTCCTGACCTTGTGATCCTCCCGCTTCGGTCTCCCAAAGTGCTGGGATTACAGGCGTGAGCCACCGCGCCGGGCCTGAATTATTTTTTATTTCTGTGGAAATAACATTGAAATTTCGATAGAGTTCTTTCACCACCTTGGTTTATTTCCAAGTAGTTTTTAAGCTGTTATAAATGGGATTGTTTTCTTAATTTCACTTTTGTATAGTTTGTTGTTAGTGTACAGAAATACTACTAATTGTTGTATGTTGAGTTTGTATCCTGCGATTTTACTTAATTCGTTTATTAGACCTACCATTTTTTTTCTGGAATCTTTAGGGGATCCTATAGACATATGGTCTGAAAACAGAGGATTTTGCCTCTTTCTTTTCAATTTGGATGCCTTTTATTTCTTTTTCTTACTTATTTTTACTTATTAGGACTTTCCTAACTACAATGAATAAATGTAGCAAGTGTGGACATCTTTTGTCTTACTTTTGATGTTACACGAAAGTCTTTCAACTTTTCATCTTGAGGATAATTTTATCTTTTGACTTGGCATATGGCCTTTATTGTGCTGAGGTACATTTCTTCTACATATAATTTTTTGAGAGTTTTTCTTATGAAAGGATGTTGAATTTTGCCGAATACTTTTTTTGCATCTATTGAGAGGACAGTGTGGTTTTTGTCTTTCATTCTGTTAAGGTGGTGTATCATATTTATTAATTTGCGTATGTTCAACCATCCTTGCCCTGCAAGAGTAAATCCCAGCTGGTCGTGGTGAATGATCCTTCTAATATGCTGTTGAATTTGGCTTGTTAGTATTATGTCGAAGATTTTTGCATTCATGTTCATCAGAGATAATGGCCTGTAGTTATTTTGGAACCATGTCCGCATTCAGGTTTGGTATGTAGGTAATGCTGGCCTTGTAAAATGAGTTTGCAAGTGTTGCCTCCTTTTTACTTTTTTTTGTTGTTGTTTGGAAGAGTTTAAGGATTGGTGTTAATTCTTCTTTAGAAGTTTAGTAGAATTTAGGAATGAAGCCACCAGGTCCTGGGCTTTGATGGGAGACTTTTTATTACTGGTTCAGTTTTCTTGCTCTCTATCAGTCTGTTCAGATTTTCTGTTTCTTCATAACTTATTCTTGGTAGGTTGCATGTTTCTAGGAATTTATTCATTTCTTCTAGGTTATCTAATTTGTTGGTATGTAATTGTTCATACTTTGTTCATACTTTGTAAACATGAAACTATTCACTTACATTTTTAGCTAAATTGTAACTAGTTATCCAGATACTATTACTACTCACGGCATGGACTCTTCTGCAATTTTGACATGGAGTTCCAGGGTCAGAAGTTTTGTGAGAATGTGTCTTATGTGAGTACCTGAGGTGGGAAAAAAAAAAAAAAAAAACAACGTTTTAAGTTCACAGACACAGATGTTAATCTGTGAAAAATTCTTTCAGATCATTTATTTTATATGTGATGAAGGCACTGTAGAGATCTTCTTAAATTTGACAACAATCCCCAGCTCTTACATTGTTATCAATAATAGATGAGAAAATAAATCTGTCAATAAAACATCTTGCCAAATCTAAGATATTTTTATTTTCTCTATAAAGATGCTATTAAAAAATCTTTATCATATGAAAAAGATCGAGGGCAATATGGCCAAAAATACATATAATATATATTATTACAGCTATGCGTCCCACAGTCCTTTAATAAACATAAAAGGATATGCCTCTGTTTTTGGTAATTTTTATCTTTTTTTAAAATGTGTAATTAATTATGTACTTAATCATTTTTTTCTCTCAAGATGAATATTCATGTTTCAATCTAGTTTTGCTTTCTTGATTTTGTATTTTTTTAAGTGGGATGCCAAAGTGTATAAGCTTCAGGTCCTATAAATCCTGGGTATGCCTGTATACCATCTAGTAGATGACACCTTTGTATCTTTTCCTTTCTAGCTTAGAATTAAATAGACAAGGATAAATGTATATTTAGATCCAAGTAATTAACCAAGGAACTACTATGTGCTAACCATACACTAAAGTCCTTCACAATTGTTTAGTCCTACAACAAGCATATTATAATACTCATTTTAAAGATAAAGAAACTGAGACTGAGTTGAATTGTATTCCAGTATCACAGAAGAAGAGTGTCACATGGAATAAAGAATAGCAAAGCAAGTCATAATATATAACATTGTTTTTTTTTTTTTTTTTTTGAGATGGAGTCTCACTCTGTTGCCCAGGCTGGAGTGCAGTGGCACGATCTCAGCTCACTGCAAGCTCCGCCTCCCGGGTTCCCACCATTCTCCTGCCTCAGCCTCCCGAGTAGCTGAGACGACAGGCGCCCGCCACCACGCCCGGCTAATTTTTTGTATTTTTAGTAGAGACGGGGTTTCACTGTGTTAGCCAGGATGGTCTCGATCTCCTGACCTTGTGATTCGCCCGCCTCGGCCTCCCAAAGTGCTGGGATTACAGACGTGAGCCACCACGCCCGGCTACATAACATTTTTTAACAGTTCAACTGTACCCAATACTACACTGGATACGGATCACATTTTTAAAATGCCCATTCTCTAGTAAAGGACATAAAACTTTAAACAAATAAACACATCGACATCACAAATGCTTTAACAGAACTACCTACGAGGCATGGTAGTGGTACAAAGACTAAAGTATTTAACCTATGGGTTAAAGTTAGAAAATGTGTGATAGTGGTACATTTTTTTGCAGTATTCTTATAATATGAATAAGATTCTAATGGGTATGAAGTTGATAATTATCAAACCTAATAAAGGAAACAGCAAAATTGTATGAGGTCATATAGTATTTTTTGGAAATATTAAGCTCCTGGCTACAAGAGCAGAGGGTAAGACTTTGAGGGCTTTTAGGGTGTGGGAGAAGAAATGAACAACAACTTGGCGCATAGTGGGCTGGATATGGTCAAAGAAAATGAAGAGCAAAGCGTTACAGTTTTGGCCAACAAAGTCAGTGACAGAAGTGATGGACCCACACAGAAAATGATGTTGCTCTGTCCGTACTCATAGGGAACACATGCAGGCAAGCATGAAACAAAGAAAGTGGGCAACATGGGTCCTTATTATTATGAACTGATATGAACTGAATTGTGTCACCTCCAGATTCCTAGGTTGAAGTCCTACCTCCAATGTATAGTAACTGTACTTGGACACAGGACCTTTAAGGAGATAAGGTTAAATGGTATCATAAGAGCATGACCCATATCCAATAGTACTGGTATCCTTATCGGAACAGGAAGTGTGCACCAGGCATGGTGGCTCATACCTGTAATCTCTGCGCTTTGGCAGCCTGAGGCAGGTGGATCAGTTGAGCTCAGGAGTTTGAGAACAGCTGGTCAACATGGTGAAAACCTGTCTCTACTAAAAATACAAACAATTAGCCAGGCATGGTGGCATGTGCCCATAGCCCCAACTACTTGGGAGGCTGAGGCGGGAGGATAGCTTGAGCCTGGGAAGCAGAGATTGCAGTGAGTGGGGATCGCATCCGGAAATCACTCCTGCCCGCACCTGGATCTTGGTCTTCCAACCTCTAGAACTGTGAGGAAATACATTTCTGTCATTTAAGTCACCCAGTTTGGAATTTTGTTATGGCAGCCTTTGATGACTAATACATTTATCATGATCATTCTTTTTTTTTCTATATATAAATCCTATAATACTGTTTATATAATTTCTAAGATGCACCAATCTACTCAAGCGACAATATGACTTGTACAATTCTGTGACTCTGATTGACATGCTAGATAGGAATAGGCTAGGAGGAAGGGAAAAAGAGAATGGTACATTCCCTTTTTCCATGCCAGTTGAGTCTTTCCTTACTGTCTTACACAGTTTTGGCTGTTATCACAAAGTACTATAGACCAGGTGGCTTGCAAACAACAATTTATTTCTCATAGCTCTGGAGGCTGGGAAGTCCTATATTAAAGTACCAGCAGATTTGGTGACTAGTGAGGGCTTACTTCATACATCACCACTTCTTCTTGCCTAGTCCTCATGTGGCAGAAGGGTGAGGGTGCTCTCTGAGGTCTCCGTCATAAGGGCACTAATTGCATTCATGAAGGCTCCCCATAATCACTTCCCAAAGGCCCCGCTTACACATATTGTCTTATTGGGGGTTAGGATTTCAACATGTGTATTATGGGGAGATACAAACTTTCAGTTTACAGCACTTTTTAAAATAAAGACAAAAATACATCTCTTGGAGCCCAACTTTCATCTTACTAACCAAAAGTCCATCTGATAACCCAAGCTGCAAAAGAGTCTGAAGCGGTCACATGAACTCCATGAGGTCATGGCCTTTAACATGTTTACTATGGAGTCCCAACAACTATGGTAGTTTTTGGAAGGTAGTAACTATGCCATAAACATATGCAAACAAATAAATATATGAGCTATCCTGTCTCCTGCCCAAAAAAGGGCATCTGATTGTCAAGAACAAGGAAGAATATTTGTGTATGCCATTAGCAGCAGCATACCTGTATTTCCTTACTGCTCTTTAATTTTAAACAGCATTCTATATCACGATTCAATCATGACATACACCTAGGTACTCATGGTGGGCAGGAAGACTACCTATGGAAAATCTCTGACTCATTTTATGGAAGATAAAGTCAAGGCCTAGAAAAATAGGTTGTTCACAGTCATATGACTAGTTAATGGCCATGCTCAGAGAGGACTCCAACTAGAGTGTGCAGACCCCAATATCATCCTGTGAAGAATAGAAAAAGTGTGTTTATCACTCTAATCCAAATAGCAGTATACCTCTCATTTCTTCTTGTCTACTTAACTGGAAAATTACATTTCCTTATCTTTAGCTTGCCAAGTGTCCTTGATTCTCTCTCCAGCTTCCAAGCTGTGTTGTAGTTAGATGAGAATGATGCTCTGCATTTGCAACCTTCTTGGGCTATATGATATATATATTCTCATATATTTTACAGCTTCTGCTTTATTAACTTTCATCTGTCAGCAATGTTAAGGAAACTACAAAAATATTATTGATAATTATTTGCTGATTTTGACTTGGTCTCCTCAGCTCTAATATTTTTAATATATCTGAATAGAACTGTGATTTCTATACCATCCCACAGGAAATGTCACTAACTAGATTTATGATACTGTTCATTCCCTCTGTTATTATTTATGTCAAGTCTAGTGTAGAGATCTATAGGGTGACTACTAGCAGAAAATTTCTAATTAAAGTTTGGATTGTACCAAAATTATCAGTTATATTTAGAAGAAGATGCACATGTTTTGAAACATATTAAACAACCAAATAAAACTTTCTATCACTTCTGTCACTGACTTAAGTGATTAACAAACATAACATGTAAAATTATATAGTAATTTTAGTTCTGAATTATGTATTTGGCAGACATTTTGACATAGATATTTCAGATTTTCCCTCCAAACAAAGAATATAACTTATCTTAATATGACACTTTGGAGATACTAAACAGTCTCGTGAGTGAAAGAGGAAAAACTTGGGCAAAACTTTTCAGTCTATTTCTCTCTTTAGCATTGCCATTTGAGAATGCAAATTTGGGCAAATGTGGGCTCCCCATCTCTGTGCATAATATCACCAGCAAGTCCAGGGCTTAATGGACAAGAAATCAGAGGTCAAGTAGCATATAGTTTTAAAGAACCATTCTATATTATTTCAACAAAATAAGTAATCTGAAAAATGGATACATTGTAAGACAGCAAAGGTAGAGTATATTCAGCCTTTCTAATAAAATCACGTAACTATCCAAACTCAGCGGAATATGGCTTTCTCCCTGTACATAGTGTTTATTAAGGTAAATGAATAGCTTTCAGAGCATCTCTAATAGAACTACATTATATATATGTACATGTCATGTATGTGTATATATCCATATGTATGGATGTATATATCCATACATACATATGTATGCATATGTATGGATGTATATCCATCATAAATAAGAAGCCCCAGAAATGCAGCATTTCATCCCAAGTGGCAAGTCAAAGAAAATAAAAAAAGATAAACAACAGAAAAGCAAGGTAAAGAAAATAAAAGATAAGTTATTTCTCTCCCTTTTTCCTGGAAATTAACGTTGACCACTGGTTCAAAGATTAGAGAACCAGGCCTTGGTGTAGGAAGAATTCAACTTCAGTAGAGTGGGAATCAATAACTAACCTTATGCCAGGAAATAAAAGCTGGACTATTGACTTAATTAGGAAATTTCACCTTTACAAGGGTGAAAAAAGGACATGGAGGAGAATATGCACCTTTCTTTTTGGAAATATAAAATTATGTTCTTTCCAGTGATTTTTTTTATGAGAGAGGTTCAAGGAATTACGTCATTAAAGGAGTCAGTGAATTTAATATTACTTATTACATATCATAACTATAATAAAATACATACCTGTTCTGTCTGGTCGTAACGCCAAAAGTTGGATGCCAGTAGGTGTTTATATTACTGAGATGAGTTAGACTGCATTGCAAATATACTTTCTCATCTCTTCATGACCAATCTTCTCAAATCATATGCCCCAAATTGACTCAGTTTTTATGTCTTAAATCAAAATCAGAATATGTGTTCAAAACTCCACAGATGTAAATTCTGAAGAAGTCCCAAGACTATATTTATATATCTAAGCAATATGTGTTTTAAATTCACATATTCAATACTTTAAGCTGTAACAAGCCTTGAAATCCTGTGTGTGTATGTGTGTGTATACGTGAATGTGAAATAATGTCAGTGAACACTGACGTGTTAGTGTAAAGACAAACAATACTGAAACCAAAAGTATAAAGATTGGTTTAAAGTTCCCAAATAAAGCATACAGAGTAAACCTGGCTAAAAGCATTAAAATATATATACATTCTGGAAACTATGTGAATACACATCACTAAGAAAAAAATGTTCTTTTGTTTTGAGCATAATGTCAAGAATGTATTATATATATTAAAATGTGTGCATTACTTTATGTATCTATTTTGATTGTTTATGAAACAAAAAATAGAATGTACCAGTATGTGATTTACCGATCTTTAAACAAGCAATAGCATTTCTGCATATTTATTATAAAATGCTACTAAATTGTGAAACCTCTCAAAATATCTAAAGAAGTATATATCCAGAGAGAAGCGTTATCATTTTAATGTATGTAAAATTTATTAGATGATATTTTAAAATATGACTGTAAGCACAAGCTACTTTGTTCTAAAATTATGTCAGATAAATTTTAGCACACTTTTTTATAAGTTAAAAGTACGTGAACATGAAATTTTCTATTAAAAATACCTTTGATTGTATTTTAAAGTGAAAGTAAAAAGTAATACAAATAAACTACATTTTAGAGATCACACAGTGATGTATAGATTTGCAGAGCCAAAGAGAAGAATTGAACAGACTTCATTATCAGTTTCACTGCTCCTATCAGTTCTGTTTCCAAGCTATGATAGAAAAAATAAAAACCGTAACAATTTATGTATCTCCAGGAAAGACAATATTCTCAATCTTTGGGTAACGTGCTCACGATATTTAAGAGAAAGAAGTGGCAGCAATAGGCACTGACTGAGACAGGGTTGCTCTACTAGATTGCTAGGGCTTTGTCCTAGTCTGTTTTCTGTTGCTTGGAACAGAATACCTGAAGCTGGATCATTTATAATGAAATGAATTTATGTGTTACAATCATGGAGACTGAGAAGCCCAAGGCTGAGGGGGCACATCTAGTGAGGGCCTTCTCCCTGGGGTACATTTAGAGTCTGGAGACAGCACAGGTCATCACATGACGAAAGGGTAGAGTGGGCTAACATGATACCTCAGGTCACTTTTCCTCTTCTTATACAGCCTCCAGTTTCCCTCCCAAGATAACCCACTAATTCATTAACCCATAAATCCCTTAACCTGTGAATGGGTGAATCCATGAATGAATCTATTCATGAGGGCAGAGACCTCATGATCCAATCACCTCTCAGTGCCCCTTCTCTCAGTAGTACCACACTGCAGATTAAATGTTTGTGCGAGTATTAGAAGGAATAAATGTTCCACCCGTAGAAGGCTTCCATAATAAAACACCACAGTTGGTGGATTTAAAAACAGAAATTTATTTTCTCACAATACCGGAGGTTAAAAGTCCAAGACCAAGATCATTAAGAAGGGTTGGTTTCTTCTGGGGCCTCTTTCTTTGGCTTATAGATGACAATCTTCCTGTTTTTCCACATGGTCTTCCTCTGTGCTTGTCTTTATCCTAATTTCCTCTTCTTATAATGATACTGGTCATTTTAGATTAGGGCCCATGCTAATGAACTCATTTAACCCTATCTCTTTAAATATCCTTTCTCCAAACAAAGTCACATTCTGAAGTACTGGGAATTGGGATTTCACGATAGATTAATTGGGGATGACACAATTCAGCTCATAATAGCAGTGGTGAAGAAGGGGTGTCAAATGCTCTTTGACTAAGTAATAACCTCACAGAACCGAAATGCCTTACATGGATTTAGTGTTGGACTATGGCAGTGAACAATCTCTTTGCCCTCCAACATCTTTGGTAAAACACAAAAATACTTGGGAAAATCACAAAATACTTGGTGGGATTAGATTTCTAGTTGATGACTTAGAGCATTTTATATTCAGGCTAATATGGTACTTCAAATAAGCCCATTTCTAAGTTTGCAGGAATAACTGACATATGAATTAAAACATGATTTTGTTGAAGAGATTAAGGTTCATGGTTTACTGACATCCGGTAAGGAATTCTGCCATTGCACTTATTTTCTTTATCCTTTTTCTATTAATTACATTTCCATCCTAATACTTTCATCCTTACAAATAAATTCCACTTCTATATACCTTCTTATAAACATTTTAAAAAGAGATCCAATATTTTCAAATAGATATGTTATTATTTAAAGTATTGAATATTTTATAATGTTTTAATCATGAAAATAGACATATTTTTAAATGTGATACAGTAGGGTAAATTATATAGTAGGTATTAAGTATGAGAAGTATACAGATAGAAAATTTCTATTTCCTGCCCACATATCTAAGCAAAGACAGAAACAAATTTATTATTTATCATAATCAACCAGTTAGTGAATAGAGGTTAATGTGACCATATATAACGTGGAACTTTATAGAATAACTGGGTTAATAAATAAATATATATAATAGAATATCATATAGCTGAAAAATGCTATTTTAACAACAATATTACAGTTTATTCAGGAGTAGTCGGGAGACACTCAAGTCCACTACATTGATATATAGGGTATAAAAAATGCTACGTTTACTTAAGTAAATAGCACTATGGTCATGTTGATGTCTTTTCTGACAACTTGTATTCATTGAACCATGGTTCATTGTTTATTCAGTCTTTATATAGCAATTATGTTAAAATTTTAAGTACATGAGAAGAGTAAGCATTTTAGTATATTTCATGTAGTTAAAAGTTAGAATAGTAACACTTATTTATTAATATTACCATAGAATCTTGAAACTTTTAAAAACCATTATGCCACAGAAGAATTTGACTTGTATATAAATGACTCCTCTCTGCACCATGAGGTGAGGATGAAATGTTTGAAAGGATGAAAACGATAAGAGAATATTTTCTACTCATTAAACTGCATGTTGTAAAACTGTTTTCTATGATCCTTTTTCATTAACTGATGAAGGATAAAAGAATATTACATTTTCTCATATGAGTTATAAATTTTGCACTTGTTCATTTTAAATGGACATTAGAATATGAGGTATTTTATCTTGTGTAGCCTAAAAATGCTAACTTTACCTCATCCTTGGCAATGAAATGATGAAGGAAAGTGAATGTAATCAAGGGTAAATTCATGCTAAGAATTACTATTAAATCTAGAATGGCTGAAACTTAATAAAGTAGCAATGAGGCTGTTTTGTGGACTGTATATAAAAGAAAAATTTATGTCAAATTTAAAAATGAATAGTGGTGTCTTACCATTTTCATTTTTAAAAAGAGATTTTGGATAGAGTAAACAAATAATTTTTTAAAAACTCAAAGTATTTGGCATTAGATTTATGGTTATACTCACAGTAAAACAGCTCTTGAGCTTAATCCATAGATTGTGAATTTAATATTATAATTAGCAACTTGGCTGGGGTACATGTAATTCAATTTTATAGTTACACTAATTTGTACCATTAAATATACATGATGACAGAAAATATTCATTTTTTTAAAGAAGTACATACCTAATGTAAAAAGTTTTAGAAATTGTTCATTGAGAATTTTTTCATCCAGACATTGAAGAAAAATTATGTAGGAAAACATTGTTAAATTAGGGTGAGTGTCAAGAAATGATATCTGATATAAAATAAAATAAGAAAAAATTAAGTTTTAACTTGTGCAAAAGTTATAATTAAAACTAGCTTCATAAACTAAATTATTTAAAATAGAACTTTGATTAAAATTAAATTGATAAGCTTTCACTTTCCACTATGGTGAAGGAGCAGGGACAAATTTACTTCCTGAACTGAACAACTATAAAGCAGATGAGGTGGGCAGATCATGAGGTCAGGAGTTCGAGACCAGCCTGGCCAACATGGTGAAACCCTGTCTCTACTAAAAATACAAAAATTATGTGGGTGTGGTGGTGCACACCTGTAATCCCAGCTACTCTGGAGGCTGAGGCAGGAGAATCACTTAAACCTGGGAGGCAGAAGTTGCAGTGAGCCAAGATCGCAACATTGCACTCCAGCCTGGGGCACAGAGCAAGACTATGTCACAAAAATAATAAGAATAATCAGACAAAATATATGAAACAAAGATTTCTCAATGCTGGATAGTAATCAATGCAGAAAAGTAATTCCTAAGAGAAACTGATTAAACAAAGGAAATCTTATTATTACTCCAATTTACTTTCTGAAAAGAGTGTCTGTCCATTAGTGCAGGGAGAGATAGCATCAAGATTAGAGTTCTTGCCAAGATAAGAGAGATCTAGGTGACCAGAAGTTTTGGGTGAAACAAAAGAATGGAGGAAGTGAATCAAGTGGAAGTCAAAGAGAGGAGACCCAACAATTTACAGCAGGGTCCTCTCAAAAATATGAGTATAATAAAATAAATAAATATGCTAAAGCATCTGCTGTAAATATAATGGTTATGTTTCTGTAGGTAGATAAAAGCATGAACCTGATAAAAAAAAATGAAAAGTGTAAAAAAAAATCTAAAATCAAATTTCTGGAGGTGAAACATTAAATATCTAAAACAAAAAAAACTGCTGAAAGAGAATAACAGCAAATTATATATTACAGGAAAAAATAAGATCCGTGAATTGGAAGATGTAACTATAGTAATCATCCAAAATATGGCTGGAAAATATTGAGGAACAAAAATAAATCACAAAATCTCAGTGACTTATGGAAGACCCTATTCAGTTTAATGTATTTGTAACTGGAATCCTGAAACAAGAAGAGAAAGAAGAAAGAAATAGAAAACATAGTTGAAATCATAATGACTGAAAATTTTTCAAATGTGATGACAATTTAAAACCCACACAAGACAATTAAATAACACAAGCAGAATAGTGTAAGGAAAACCACACAAGGCCTATCATAATTGTTGAAAACAAAATATTTTAAAAATGTTTAACGCTAGAAAAAAATTTAAAACAAACATAATGTTTGTGACACAATGCTAAGAATAGCAGCTGACTCCTTATCAGAACCCATGTAAACAAGAAGACAATGGAGTGAAATGTAATGATGGAGAGACACCATTAAAGTATGAAAGAGAAAACAACAACATTCAAACCACCCAAATTTATTTTTTAAAAATGTTTAAAAAAAGACATTTTCAGAGGAAAAAGCTGAGACATTTCATCACTAATATACTTGCACTAGGTACATAGTCTGAGATGAAAATATATACCAAGAAAGAAGAATGAAAATCACCATGAATGGCAAATATGTGAATACATGTAAAATACATCATTATTTAAAATAAATGATTTAAAAACAATTTACTGTCTAAAGCAAAATAAACAGTACATTATGAGTTTAAAACATGTAGAATTAAATTGTTGGACAATAGAATAAAGAACAAGGGGGATGTGGAAGGATATTGAGAATACTGTATAAAGTTTAAAATACGCATGAAATGGCACAATGCTATTTTAAGTAGATTGTGAAAAGTTGAAGATGTATATTGTAAACCTTAGAGAAACCCCTAAAACAGACCCATAAATAATATTGTTAAAATGTCAATAACAGAGCTAAATTAGGATCATAAAAATACTGAAATTAACCTAAAAATCAGCAAGAATAAAGGAAAGAAGAGAGAACAAAGAGATAGGCAACAAGAAATCAAGCAGCAAGTTATTAGATTTATTCATGAATAAAACAATATTAAAGATAAGTGGTCTGTACCTGCAATATCGAATTCATACCCAGTAGTCATATGTGGCTATTGAGCCCTTGAACATTACGAAGTTCCAACTGAGATGTGCTGTAAGTGTAAAATAGATATAGGATTTTGAAAACTTAGTATTAAACATAAAATGAAAATTATCTTATTGATAATTTATTTAATATTTATCACATTTATTGCCTTTTTTTTCTTTTACTTTTTAAAATCTAACCACTAGAAAATTGAAAACTGACATGTGGAGCTGAAATTCAACTCGTGTTAAGCAAACCCAACCAATGCACAGCAATTCAAAGACATCCTATGTGCAAGACCTGTGTGCTGAAAACTATATTGTTTAAAAAATTAAAGGAGATGCAATTAACAGAGAGAGATATGCCCTGGTAATGGATCAGAGGACTCCATGTAGTTAAGAGCTCAAATCTCCACAAGTTGATATATAAAGAAGCAAAGCAATCCTGATAAATGTCCCAGTAGAGTTTTTTTCAGAATTTAAAAAACTCATTCTTTAGTAGGTATGAAAATACAAAGAACCATAACAGCTTTTTAAAAGAGGGTATTTTTTTAAAAATGTTTAGAGAGCTAACGTTTACTTATCAAGGTCTAATATACCTTCCATATATGACTTGTGTATTTTCTGTAAAAAAAAGATATATATTTATATAAATAAAATATAAATTTATATGAATTAAATATAAAAAATGTAAAAATGCAGAAAAAATGAAGGGTGGACAACATAGTTTTGACATGGTGAAGAATTGAATAAACCAATAGTACACAAACATTTTTCACTAAATTAGTTTAGTTTATGGAAATATAATGTGCTGTAAATTAATTAGGTTTTTTTAAAAAATCTTTGGCTAATTCTGTTTTATATTTTATAATACGTATTGTTATTTAACAAAAGTGATTATTAAAAGTCACATAAAATGTTGCTCTTTTCAAAGTAAAATGTCTTATTATAAAAAAGTGTATCATTGACAAATGTAACTTTTGTATTACATGAAGTTTTCTAATAACGAGAGCGTGTATTTTATCTGAACACTCCTTTGTTAGAAATTTTATTATTTGAGCATAATGGAGAAAGGAAATTATAGACCAGTAATACTCAAAAGAAGCATCTCTTTATATATAGCAAATATTTGCAGATGACAGCAGATGACAGTAAAGTATGAATCTTAATAATTAGAAAACTGTTACAAATTTTACAATGTGAAGTAGATATTTGTAAAGCTAACCTAATCCTCAGAATAGCCAAAAATGGTAGCTAAAGGACCATAAATAAAAAGTGGCAGTCAACTTGTTGGAACACCTGCACACACAGCATGTGTACACACACACACGTACACACACAAACACGTACACACACACACACACATCTGGAACCCCCCAAAACTACTTCCCTTCATATTTTCTTATTCTCTAAAATTCAAGACTACCAAAATTCTGTTGCACTGAATTGTCAAGGAATATCTATTAACTATTTCAGAATTACTAGTTTTGTAATTGTGTTTAGAAAATTAAGAATAAATAGAGAACACAACATATTTGCACGGCTTTGTTTTTAACCCACCTATGAGGAAATTTTTGTACAAACTTGAAAATTCCTGTTTCTCTCTTAGTGGGTCTTAATGTCTTTGTCTTCAGTTTTATTTTCCTCTCATTCTAGAGCAATCTCTTGAAATTTACATGATTTTTGTTTTTAATTTTATGCTGCTGAATTACAAAGGTTTTAACTCCAGTCCACACTTCTTTCCTAACCTCTGAAATTAACTGCCACACCCTTGAGGTGCTTTTCTTCATACCACACTGAGTATGTTAAACGTCTTTCATCATATTCTCCTAGAACTCTAGCCTTTTCCTTCATTGACCTTATCACATTTGCAGTTGTATATTCTATTTTATGGTTATTTGATTTATAGTATCTACAACAATTCTGTATGCTAAGTGAAGGCAACACTGCTGTGTGTGAATGTGTGTGTTTTCTGTCCATCATTTATCTGCCACTCTTAGCACATTACCTGAAACACAGTAAATATTTAGATTTTTCTAAATATTTAGATATTATGAATTAATTAGTTAAAACGTCCTTTTCATCAAATTATGTTTAAAGTAGTCAGCAAGAAACATTCTGTCTCAAGAGAAAATACCAGAGGTCTTTTGTTAAAGGGCAAGTTAATAAATAATAAAGTTAATAAAGCACAAGTTAATAACATTATGTTAATATTTTAATACATGCTTTAAGACTTTACAAACAGGTCTCATTTCATTGGAAAACAAAAATTGTGTCCCATTTTCACCTACCTATAATAATGTCCTTTGAAATGTCACTTTGAAGCTCCTCCCATAAATAACTGGAGTGTTTCCTCATCTTTCATGTATGGTGTAGGGACCTCCACTGATTGTTCAATAGACGGTGATAAAAGTGGACGGCATGTCAATTTGAAGACTTGGCTCCTAGAGCATTACGCCCTTACTCTCATACCACTAGAATCTTGAAACCAGCCAGTAAACTGGTGAGGCTCCCTCCTGCAGGCAAAACAGTTGTGTGAAACAGCAATAAGTCTTCCCAACTAACTGACAATCAGCCCCCAGTTGATCTGACAGCTGACCACCGACCCATAAAACTAGCCAGAGTAGCTCTGTCCATCCCAGAGCCCAATCGTCTGGTATACTCTGGGTTTATTTGATTTAATAATAAATTGTTAAATCAAACTTATTTGATTTAATAAATCACAGAGTGATTGTTTGAAGTCATTGTGTTTTAGAGAATAGCACAATAAATAATACCAAGAATGGTGATGCCAAGACTGATAAATTATAAATGAATATTTGTTGAATAAATATAAAAGTAAACTGAAAGATATTTTGTATTTCTATATAATCTGGTTTCAGTCAGATCTCATTTGAATGCACACCAATTCAATTGCCAAAAGTAACTGAAAGCAAGAAAATTTCATCTATGTATGTTTGAGTAACACAGAAAGGAGAGTAGTACATTTAGTATTTAGTGGAGCATTTAAAAATTCATAGAAACTAGTGAAAATGTATCCTCTCCCTCAACACTCACTATCACCTTCCTCCACATTTTGCTTCTTGTATCTGCCTGTCAAAAAAGCCTAAAAACTTTACTTGACCAAAAACTAGACAAATTGGCAGTAAGATAAATCACTGGAGATAGTAAATAACTTTATATCTTTGGTTTCATGTTCTCAAGAATTCCTCACAAAAGCAATACCACAGCTTTTGAAATTTTTATTTGAAAAATTATTTTTTATAAAAAGACATGTAAATTGGAACATGGGTTATTTTATTTTTAGGCTATCAATAAGTTTCAGTCTTGCTACTGATATTAAATATTGCTTTAGATTAAAAATAACAACATGCAAGATCTTACAAAACAGTGAAAATTTTCTCTTTATTTTTTGTCACCATCATTTCCTAGGCCTTCTTTTTTTTAATAGAAAAGAAAATAATCACCAGAATATTTTTCAACAGTTATAGGTAAAACATAATTTTAACTTAACTACAAGTGCGCACAAGTATGGAATATGTCAGGATAACTTTAACTGACACTGCAGAGTTGTTACCAACTTTTCCAGTGGCTGAATAGATTAACCTAATATATTCTTAAGGCTTAGTACAAAGATCTTGGCATAGTGATCACCAAAGCTCACACGTATAAAAATGTCAGCTTCAATTCATCAGCTAGGTAAAGAATACAATCTATTCAATTTTATAGGTTGCCTTGGTTCATAAACACAGATGCAATCAAGAATCATTTCCAAAAAGTATCCATTCAATTTTATGAACTACTATGCTTATGATCAGTTCCTGAACTTTAGGAGAACACTTTTATGTTCAAAAGCATGTCTTTTGGTAACGTATTTTGATAAATGATGTATTAAAAAAGGGAGAGATCAAAACACTGGAAAGGACCAGTACCACAGTCACATTAGACCAGCTAGAGTGTTTCTTCAAAAACTCAGGCATCTAACAGGATAAGAAACACATTTAGGATTTTTAAATATAAAATGGCCACCTTGTCAGCATTACAGGTTTATTCAGTCTTTTTATGATTACAGTGACATGTATTTTCACTATCTCAACAGCAGAAGAAAAATAATAAACTTATCTATTTGTGACGATTCTGCTTAAAATATCAATAATTTCATTAATAACCTACTGTATCTTTCTAAAATAGCTTTAATACTAACTACTCAATTGTTTACATAGTATGCAATGTATATCTATATGGGTTCATATACGTACATACGCATATGCATACAACCTGTAAAATTGAATAGATTGTATTCTTTACCTAGCTGATGAATTGAAGCTGACATTTTTGTACATATACATATGTACATATACATATACATATATGCACCTATATATTCAGAAAAACCCTTAAGATAGCAAAAAATTAATATATGTTGGATAAAAAATAAACTGAGATTTATAAATATTTATAATGAATAATTTTATAATGATAAAGTTCTGCTTCTCTGCTCAAATTTTGAGGCATTTATTAAGGGACTAGTAAAAATAAGACTATAAACTCTGATAAATAAGGTCTGATAATATAAATGATAATTATAATAAAAACAATAATTACTAAAATAGCATAGCTTGCTATATGCTTCTCATTTATATTAAATATTTTCATTTTTATAAAATATATAGAGAAGTAGGAACTAAATTTTCCACATATTCAGGTGGAAACTAAGAAACAAATAAGCAAAACATAATATTAATAATCATAACCTTACACTAAAATGAGTGCTTTTATTTCATGTTTAGAAAATTATTTTTCTTCTTCTATAACTCTTTAATCTTTCTGATCCTTCATTTATCAACTGTAAAGTAGAAATAAAAAATCCGTCTACCACATGGGCTTACTGTGAAGATTAAATAAAATATAAAATAGTAAGCACAGTATTTTAGCAGTCAATAAAATAGATTTTCTCATTAACATTATCAGTATTATTTGTATCATTTTTCATAGCATGCTTTTTTTAACCACAAAATTTTTAAATTAAATAATACAATATTTTATGATTCCTTAATTTTTACAAATCTCAAAGGCAAAATACGTTTCAATTTGGGTTGCCTTTTTAAAAAATATTCATGGTATCTAGCATAAATACCTGTGATCACCACTATGATTTCATTTGTATTATTTAACTATTATTTATTCTTATTTTTGTGATTTAATGGTTTATTTTGTGTCTCATTGTAGGACACTCTCATGTTATCCATGGAAATAAGCCAATATATCAGTAAGAATCTTCTTTTGGCTAGATTAAAAGAAATAAATACAAAAAAAAAAGAGTTTGTTCTCTCTCACTTCAATGAAGCATAAAAGTAGATTTCTGGGTTAGCATTGCCACTCTATCGTGTCATGGGCTCCTTAGTTTTGTCTGTTTAATCATTCTTAGTCTGTGCCTTCAATTCAGAAGGTTAAACAGTGGATAATGGAGCTGCTGGCTGCTATCCTGAAGGTCAAGTGGTTATGAATGAAACAGAGAGAAATGTGGATGAAGGGGCAAGGGGAATTTCCTAGGAGCTGAATCAGGAAGTAAACTTTTTCAGGGATTTCCTGGAAATCACCTCAAGATCTTTTTTTTCCCCCATTTTTTTTCAATAGTCACCTGTAGTATAAAAGAAGTTTGCAAAGAAAAAAAAGAAAGAAAAAAAAAATCTTGGAAGGATGCATTGAATACCACGTATAAATTCAGGAGTTTGTTACTAAATACAAAACAAAAATAAATAGTGATTAAGCCACTAGATGTTCTGTCAAAGTAGAAAATAAATGAGAGAGAAAGTGTCTTTACGGCAAAACCTGTGCAATACAGACAGCTTTTCAATAAAAAGATTCATGAAACTGATCTGCTCAGGAGAATTCCATAAAAATTGCAAGAGTTGCTTCTCACAGTATGCCTTCTTTAATTTATTTCTCTGGTGAGCTTAGCAACTTGTGGGTGGCATGCAGGAAGCGAAGATGTAACACTGTGTGCTATGAATCTGTGAGTAAAGGTGGTCAAGCAAGTAGTGATGTTATTTTGAGATTAAGTAATCAGCTGAAAATTTCTTTTCTGCACTTTGGAGGTGTGTCTTAAATTTTACTCTATGAGTTTTTGATTTGCTCAATGATATAGGACTTCAACATTTTAAATACATTCATATTATAGAGCCTATGCAGACAGCTTAGATGCCCTGTCCGTACATTCTGATTAACTGCTGCTCATGACTGATATCTTATATCAGGGTTTGTGATGAAAGAATGTTCCAGCACTTTTTGAGTTCATTTCACTGTATTTTAAGTTATTTTGTCAACTAATGACCTGCTATTCTTAACAGATTTGGAATCTGAAAAACTCTTAGCAGCCTCTTCAAGGGTAGTTTTTTTGTTCATGTGTTTTCATCAGTTTCAGTTAAACTACTTGGTCCTGGGATATTCTCATTTAGCTTTGTGAATACGCATTTTCGCATAGTCCTGAAACCTCTTGCCAATCTCTCAATTCCACTTGTCAATCAGCAATGTTTACCTTGCTGTTATAGTAAATGTGACAATTAAACTGCTATTGTTTAGAACTATTATAGTTGTTACTGGAATGATGAAATTATCCTTTACTTCCTGTCTTCCAAGAAAAGAATGAGAATCACTGTAGGTGGAACATTTTGTCTATTGCTCATTTTTTCTCTCATTCATTTAGTGACTCTAACATGCTTGGGGATATAAAAACCCACTGTAGAGATATAATAGTGTACAAGAGACAAGCTCCCTACTTTTTGGGGCTGAGAGTCTAACTATGGGGAGAATACAAGATAGTAAGCAAATATTTAGACAAAACCATTTGGATTAGTGACAAAGGCTATGAGAAAATAATACAAAATTAGTATGGCATTCTTCAGGTTAGAGAGTCAGAAAAGACCTTATAAAAGGTTAATATTTGAGATGCTATCTGATTTACCTTTCACACGTAAAGGTCAGAAGAAGGATTGTTCCAGGCAGAGAAAATAGGCAATGCAAAGGCCTTATGGTGGAAGGAATTCCACAGTTTTATTGGGCATAAAGTTGGCCAATCTGAGACCAGAATCATGAGTGAGCAAGAGAGAAATACAAGGTGAGGACAGAATGGTGGCTTGTTAAGATGTGTGATTACTTATCTAAGTGATTAAAGGCATTAGCAAGGACTAATAGGAACTGACATCTATTTTGGTCATTTATGATGAGTAAATTTGAAACTTTTAGCCAAGCTTTAATTAGTGATGAGTGCATGTCCCTGAGTTGGTTAATGGCTGGATTGAGAGTGGAAGGTCTGGATGAACTGCTAGAGAGAGGAGTGTGTAGCCTGGGCTAAGATTACTCTTTCTGGATGGGAATTGGATTTTCCAAAGTTGAGTGCACACCTACTTGATTTTAAATTAAGAAATGCTGTTTAGAGAAGCATGAATCTAAAAAGGAGAGTGAGGATAGGAACTAGAAATGGCCTTGAGAAAAAACCATACCTCATGAAGGTCTGACTTTTTTGGTATTTTCTTTTGTACTAGGTGAAAATAAATCTTGTTTCACATTATTTAACGATTTTTCCTCCTTCAGAATAATTAATTTTAATTTAATCAGAAAGTTGATAAAGCTTAATATATCTTCTTAATAATAGTTAGAAATAAGGGACAGCTGTAAGAAAATGTGACATTCCTTATGTTTTTTAATCACCCATAGGGAAAGAATAGGATTCTATCCTGTAAAGTTGAACTGAATGACAATGAGGGCAGTGAGAGGTGGTGCATGAAAGGTTAGACCGGAACAAGAGGATCCGTTGAAACTGAGGTAACTACTGTAAGAATAACTCAAGAAGGACACTAGATAAAATCTCCCCTTTCCCTACACTAGTTTGAAGAGAATGGAGGGAGTAATTTACCTGGAATCGTCTTCCTGTTGTATAATATACACTTAGTGCATACAATTGCATTCAGCAATCATTTATAAAAAAGAAATCAAAAGTTTATTTTATTTCAGGCAGTGGAATAGATACTGGTGTGAAGACGTATACAAGATCAAGATCCTGATCTAACTGAGCTCACATGCTACTAAGGAAACTAAACTAACGGGTAACTTTTATAGCCTCATGTGATATATATACAAATAGAAGATAATTCGATGGAATTTTTCAATGAGATTCCCAGGGAAAAAAGCATCTACTTTGATCAAGTTAAAACAACAACAAAAAAAACTTTATGAGATGTGATTTGACAAATGAATAGAAAGACAGAGGGAAGAGCATTACAATCTTACAGAACAGAGTGTACAAAGAACAGGCCACAATGGCACACATTATCTATAAAATAGTCAAAGGAGGCTGGGCGTGGTGGGTCACTCCTGTAATCTCAGCACTTTGGGAGGCTGAGGCGGTTGGACTGCCTGAGGTCAGGAGTTTGAGACCAGTCTGGCCAACATGGTGAAACCCCGTCTCTATTAAAAATACAAAAACACATTAGCCAGACATGGTGGCATGCGCCTATAATCCCAGCTACTCAGGAGGCTGAGGCAGGGAGGTGGAGGCTGCAGTGAGCCAAGATGGCACCACTGCACTCCAACCTGGGCAACAGAGTGAGACCCTGTCTCAAAAAAAAAAAAAAAAATTAAAGGAAATCGGAATGACTGAGATATATGGTGAAAAGCAGGGAGTGTCAACATTTAATGGTGAAAAGGTTAGTGAGTAATAACTTGAAAATCATCTGAAACTCCAAAGGGTTCAGACTTTAGTCCAAATGTCATGGCAAAGTTAAAAGATTTTAGCAGAAAGTCAATATTCATTTTAGGAAGAAGTAATACCTAACCTATCATTTCTTCTTGTGACTTTGGTGTACTCTCTAGCCCATTGTAAAGGAAAAATAAAATGATGCTAGTGCCTAGCATATAATAAATGAAAAATAAAGGGTTTGTAAAGTGATCTACTCTAAATTTCTTTATTTTTGAAAAAATTTTATTTTATTTTATTTTATGTTCCAGGATACATGTGCAGGACATGCAGGTTTGTTACACAGGTAAATGTGGTGGTCTACTGCACCTATCTATCCATCACCTAGGTATTAAGCCCCACATGCATTAACTATTTATCTGGATTCTCTCCATTCCTCCAACCCTGAAACAGGCCCCAGTGTGTGTTGTCCCCTTCCCTGTGTCCCTGTGGTCTCATTGTTCAGTTCCCTCTTATAAAGTGAGAACATGTGATGTTTGGTTTTCTGTTCCTGTGTTAGTTTGCTGAGGATAATGGTTTCCAGCTCCATCCATGTGCCTGCAAAGGACATGATCTCGTTCTTTTTTTATGGTCACGTAGTATTCCGTGGTGTATATGTACCTTATTTCCTTTATCCAGTCTATGATTGATGGGCATTTGGGTTGACTCCATGTCTTTGCTATGTGAATAGTGCTGCAATGAACATACAAGTGCATGTATTTTTATAACAGAATGATTTATATTCCTCTGGGTATATACCCAGTAATGGGATTGCTGGGTCAAATGATATTTCTGGTTCTAGATCTTTGAGGAATCATCACACTGTCTTCCACAATGGTTGAACTAATTTACATTCCCACCAACAGTGTAAAAGTGTTCCTATTTCTCCACAGGCTCACGAGCATCTGATATTTCTTGATCTGTTGTTTCATTTTAATAATCATTATTGTGACTGGCGTGAGATGGTATCTCATTACCTGACTTCAAACTATACTACAAAGCTACAATAACCAAAACAACATGGTACTGGTACAAAAACAGACACATAGAACAAAGGAATGGAATAGAGATCTCAGAAATGAGACTGCACATCTACAATCATCTGGTATTTGGCAAATCTGACAAAGATAAGTAATGGGAAAGGATTCCCTATTTACTAAGTGGTACTGGGAAAACGCGCTAGTCATATGCAGAAAATTGTAACTGGACTCTTTTCTAACACCTTATACAAAAGCTAATTCAAGATGAATTAAATACTTAAATGTAAAATCCTAAACTATAAAAACCCTAGAAGAAAATCTAGGCAACACCATTCAGGAGATAGGCATGGGCAAACATTTCACGACAAAAACGTCGAAAGCAATTGCAACAAAGGCCAAAATTGACTAATGGAATCTAATTAAATTAAAAAGTTTCTGAACAGGAAAACAACAACAACAACAAAACCCCACACACAAAAACCTGCCATCAAAGTGAACAGACAACCTACAGAATGGAAGAATATTTTGGCAATCTATCCATGTGACAAAAGTCTAATATCGATAATCTAAAAGGAACTTAAACAAATTTACAAGAATTAAACAAATAACCCCATTGAAAAGTGGTCAAAGGACAGACACTTCTCAAAAGAAGACATTTATATGGCAAACAAACATATGGAAAAAAGCTGAACATTACTGATCATTAGAGAAATGCAAATGTCCTTGTCTTTAAAGAAATTTCTGTTGGGCTGTCATCCATCCCTGCAAAAGAAATATATATTTAGGAATCGCTGCTTGATTTTCAGCTCCCTCAAATTATTGTTACAGTTAATTAGGGTTTCCCTGTCTTTTTACTTATTTCACAAACAAAATAAACTCTATAATTTTTTAAAGGCATATGTCTTACTTTTCACTAATCCTTGAATTTCTCTGTACTGCAAGACTTAAAAAAAGCAAACTTGTTTTTTAAAGCTCTTTAAAATTACTTTCTGGGAACATAGCTTTTTGTTGTCTAACATCCATCCACATTCTGCTTTTATCTTCTCTGCTCTATTAGTTCCTGGTAAATTTTGTGCAGATCACATCATGCAGTTCTCTTGGGTGCACAAGAATCAAATAAAAAGGCTTAGCCACCCATGTCTATTTCTCTGCCTTTTGCGAAAGACAATCTTTCCTAATTAGCAGGTGTCTGGTTGGTTTAATTACCCTGTTACTGCCAAGCTACCAAGAAACTGTTTCTTGAAGAGATTACTTTCTTTGACTATTACTGTAAAATACATAATTACTAGCTTTCTTTAATCTGATTAATTTTCTCCATTGATGTCTAATTGTTTATGTTTCAATTTTTTTTGGCATGAGAGCAGATATGTAGTAAATTTGTTTTAAATTGATGTGTTCCTGAATATATACTTTGTAAGAGTAACTGGGCAATATATATATTTTTAAATAAGTGTTTTCCCTGCCTCCACCTACCCTTATTTAATCATATATTTATTGTCTCTCTGGTTAGCCTAAGATAGCCATTGCATTATAATTACATTGTACACAAGAAAGGTTCTGTTGAGAAAAAAGAGGTTGTTCACTACTCCAAAACTCAAAATTTACCCGTAGCCAAAAGCATCATCATTCAGGGTAATCTAGCACCAATATATTTGTTCCTGTTGAATTAGGAGAGTAAAAAGCATGGTAGGTAGCTTTCCTGATTTGAACTCTTCATTTGCTTCATGGCGTGTATGCAAAGTTGAGAACTGTCAGACCTGACTCGCAATTCCCTGTGGGTGAGGCACTGTTGCAAGGGACAGGACAACCTGGACCAAGAGCCAAACTGAGTATATGGCATAAATTCACAATGGTCTTTAGCATGAATAGGAGCTGACAGGAACCTGAACCACCTAGAGTCAGTGTCTTTCCTCTGACTGAGCTGAGAAAGTGGAGATGGCAGGCTAATCAAGCAGGGGCATTTGAAGGGCTTGCCAGCAGAGTCCCAGTGGTTTCTGACACTGTCCAGCACGGCTTGGTTTCTGACAACATTAAGCATGGCCCAAGCCCTGTGCTCCCAAAACACAGGAACAGTCAAGAATCTCCCAAACATTTGGAGTTCTCTGACACGGCTGACTACAAAGAACCAGCATTTGCCACATGACTTTGATACGACTCACGAACGGCCCCTATTTTACTTAAGAAAAGTCCAGACAGGACTCTCCAAATCCCATTCTTTGTGTTATAAATGATTACTTGAATAGTTTTTCACCACTAACCAATAGACAAAATATCTGCTAACGACCAAACAATAGTCAAGCTTCTCTCCTACCCTAGTCCCCTGAAACTTTATTCCATTATAGCCAATGCAATGCTAAACAACTGTTCCTTAATGGCCAACCCCCACCCTTGCCCCAGAATTGACTGATCTACCTCAGGAAAAAATGTTTCCTAAACAACTGCCCTTTCATACTACCATATATCCAACTCTTTGACACCAGGTTATTTCTAGCCTTATTTACCACTCCCTGAAAAAGGAAGCTCCATTTCAAGATCATGTGATACTGTTGTAGATTATCTCCTATTGAAGGTCTTCATATTGCAATAATCCTCTGTTCCTATTGCAGAAATCCTTCTGCTCTATTACCATAGTCTTCCATCCTTTATTGAAACAATCATTTTGAATAAGGTTTCTTTTTACTGACATCCAAAATTGTTTGCATTTAGCAGTACATTCTCCAGGACTAGACCTGGAGATTAGGTGAGAGATGTGCCTTTCCCCTAATGACTCAAAGTCATATAAGTTCATTTCTCATATCTCTGATGACAACCGTGAGAGGAGCAAGGGAAGATGGAGACCCCTTAAGCATGAATTATGATCACAAAGACATTAACTTTAACTTCCAGATTATTGGATCAAACTAAGTTTTAAATTAATTTTCGCTAAAATTATTTTTTATTTCTTCTATCCCAGAAGGTTTATCATGAGGAGAAAGCTTGTCAAAAAGAAAGTTTAGAGAAGTAAATAAAATGTTTACGCAGTAAATTCGAGTGCCGTATGAGTAAATTTGTGAGCTGACTAGTCACGTAAATTTTGGAACTTGAAAGTTAGTCCTTTTTTACTTAGCTTCTGTATCTTATTTTACGAATCTTTTCCTGAGTCCTTCAACCTAGCCTTGTATATATTTCACTTATTATCTTGCTTTGTTTTCAATTTTTTTTTTTGATGGTTTAAATACTTTATTTTTCTTAGGCAATTTCTTGTTAACAGAAAAATAGAGAAACAAAAATGTTCCCTGTGAAAATTATTTTATTCATTTAAGAAAGATGAGACAAAGGAATCTATCACCTTCTACCCCATTCTTGGTCTGTTTCTCTAACAATCTTGTGCCTTGCTCTTAGTATATTCTAGCCATATTTTTTTTTTATTTGATTTTGTTTTGTTTTGTTTTTAGTTAGGGTTTTTGTTTGTTTGTTTGTTTTTTGGTCTATTTTCATTTAGCAATGAAGATGCTGCCCTCTTCCTAATAAAACCTTATACGTCATTTTAAATATTTTTACACAAACAAGAATTAGAATTTTGTTTAGCTCTATGATCAGACAGTTTTTAGGACCACATATGACATTTAACCAATTTCCTGGAATTTCATTTTCAAAAAAATGGAGTATAAGCTGATTTTATAATATATTCACAACATTATTTCTCAGCTGAGTTCGTTGCAAGCCCTGTAAATTGTCCTTGATCTACAGAAACACTCTTCTTGATTATTTATGAATGTAATTTATATGGTAAAATGCAATGGCAATGCTAAGCAACTTACTTTACAGTAGGTTAAACTCTGTAGAGAAAATATATTTCTAAACGTTTAATCTTGAAAGGCATACAGTATACAGGGACAAATGTCAGGCATGAGACAATTCATGCTGGTAATTATTTTAAAACAGCAGGAAATAGAACATTATTGTTACAGAAATTTGTCAGAAGAAGCTTGATTTTTAATAGATGATGTGGAAATACATAATGATTTAGGATAGAACATTAAAAATTTTCGAAGGCAAAGAAACAAAGTGGGTGGTCAAAAGGAAGGTTAGGTTGAATTGTAGAGGCTGCAGAAGGCACACTGAGACAAGGGTGTAATGGCAGCAAAGTCCTTCAGAAGCGTAAGAACATGTGTATAAGGGGCTATGCAAAATGACTTAATGAAGAGTAAAAGAGAAAGATAGTAGAAGGGGAAAATGTGTTCCTAATAGTAAATGAAAGCTGTTAAGAAATATTTGCACACAGCAGAATTCATACAATGTCTATGCTCACTAAATTGCAGGCTTTACTCTGTCAGACATGGCTGTATTTGTTACTTAATTTGAGGCAACTGAAAGTTTGCAAAAACAAAAACATTTCCCTTGCATGTCCCATGCTCACTGGGGGGATATGGAAAACCATAAAGCTCAAATGGCACAGCTCAAGCTCTGATCTTTTCTGAAGATGATCTTTTCTCTACCTATTAATCTTTCTTAGAAATATTCACCTGGAGAGGAAAAATGCTTTTTCTTCCATCACAAAAGAGGCAAGCCTTTGAAAACCAGTCTTTGTTCTTCACAATGTGAACTTGTATAATGTACAAAGAAGTCTCTCTGAAGCCCGTAAACAAAAGAACACCTTGCTGTACACAAGTTATCTATTTAACTAAGAGCCCTTTCTTCTCCTCCTGTGTCCTGATTTAAAGTGTTTCAACGTGCCACAGAACTGAGATCTAATCATTGCAACACTTGGCAAAGGAGTCCCACTGAGATTTTAGAAAAAAGCATCATACAATTTTATGTTAAGATAGGCTCCAAAAGCACATTGGAAATTGGTTAGAGATTATTTGTTCACTTTTTTCATTAAAAATATTTAAGAAAATTAGATTTTCAGTGAAAGATATGCACTGCTTTTAGAAATAATGTTTATAAGTTATTTGCCAACATAAATATTTTAAAATGAAGTTGTGGAATGTAATGTGAATCCATATAGCTGACTTGTACTATTATACCTGAACCAGAAGCACTGATCAAAAGCAATTGCTTATATCAAAAGTATACTTTTTTTGTTTTGTTTTCAACTGTGGGAAGAAATTTTGACTTGTGGAATAGATAGACTTTTGCTATCATTCCAAGTTGAAAGTTCTAGCCTGCCAAAAATGTTGCCCTGTGTAAACTTTATCCATCCTTATTTTTGTGCATCTGTAATATTCATATAATTTATAAAATACATGTAATTTTAGATGACAAAGGAATGATTTACTGATACGTGCTATAAGATGGATAAAACTTGAAAATATTATAAGAGAAAGAGAAATCAATCACAAAAGACCACATATTGTATAATTTCCTTTGTACGTAATGTCTAGAATAGCCAAATCAATAAAGACAGAAACCAGATTTGCTGTTGTCTAGGGATAGAGGAGAGGGGAAGAAGTGATTACTGATGGGCATGTGGTTTATTTGCTGGTTGATGAAAATTTTCTAAATTTAAAATGTGACAATCATTACACAATTCAGTGAACATACTATAAATCACTGAACTGTACACTACACATGGGTGAATTTTATGATATGGGAAGTATTTCTCTGTAAGAATGCTGAAAAATTATGAGTATGGAAAGTGATTTTGGCCAGGTGCAGTGGCTCATGCCTGTAATCTCAACACTCTGGGAAGCTGACACAGAAGGTTTGCTTGAGGCCAGGAGTTTGAGGTCAGCTTGAGCAACATAGTGAGATCCCATCTTCATAAATACATGAAAGATAAAATAAATTAGCTGGGCATGGTGGTATGTACCTGTAACCCTAGCTACCTGGGAGGCTGAGATGGAAGGATCGCTTGCACCCAGGAGGTTGAGCTGAGGAAAGCTGTGATCACGCCAGTACACTCCAATGTAGGTTACCAAGCAAGACCTTGTCTAAAATAAATAGAAAGAAGATAAAAGTAATCTGAAGTGAATAACCCAAGAAAAAAGTATGCAACATTTATCAAAATGAGATATCTCATTAAACTCTCCTGTAAGAAACTGAAATAATTAAAATTGCTTTTGATATTCATATAAAAATGAACATGTACTCATACATAATGAAAATAGTACTATAACTACAATAAATATGTCACAAAGGAGAAATCCTTTTAGATGATGACCTAGATGATAGAAGCAGAATGAAAAATAGTAGTGACAGAGTAGATAAGAAAGAAACAAAATCTCACCTTTCCTCTGCCCTGATGTATGTGTGGAACCACCAAATACAGCTGTGGACTCTTCTCCCACATGTGAAGAGAGAATGAAGCTGCTCATGAGTGGCCTTTAGAATCAAACCAGTGCAGTATACTGCACTGAGAAAAAGCATGTATTTACACACACACACTGAAAGACATACATACACCCGGATGGACACAGGTTTTATTTTTGTTTTTTTTTTTGTTTGTTTTGTTTTGTTTTTGTTTTGAGACTAAGTTTCACTCTTGTTGCCTAGGCTGGGGTGCAATGGCACGATCTCAGCTCACTACAACCTCTGCCTCCCGAGTTCAAGCGATTCTCCTGCCTCAGCCTCCCGAGTAGCTGGGATTACAGCCATGTGCCACCACGCCCAGCTAATTTTGTATTTTTACTAGAAACGGGGTTTAACCATGTTGGTCAGGCTGGTCTCAGACTCATGACCTCAGGTGATCCGCCTACCTTGGCCTCCCAAAGTGCTGGGATTACAGGTGTGAGCCACTGCGCCCAGCCCATTGTTTTGTTTTTGTTTTTGTTTTGCATAGTGTTACAGGTATAATAGAATGCCCTAAAACCAACTATTGGACCCAGAGGGACGTATGGAACTCACCTTTACAACCCCTACTCTGCACACTGGAAAAGTAAGAATACCTAACAATCCAGAGACATAGAAGGATTATTCTTACAAGGTTTCAGTTTGGCCAAAAACAAGGCTTTTGGGGGTGTTATTGGCTACAAGTAACTGACCACATGAAGTAAATGGAGTTAGGAACTAGGTGTGCAATGAAGACCAACACACTGGAACATGGGGCATAGACTGGTAGCAACAGAGGACTATAGTAGTAAGAACAGAGTCAATGTAACCTGAGTGCCTATTGAATGTTTGCTATTTAAGAGTTATTAATCACAGTTTTTAATTGGTTGACTTCTCCAGCAAAAGCAGAAAAATATCTATACCACATTTTTGCTACGAGTACTACATAAAATTATGTATGTATAGCAGGTACGACAGTGCCTAGTGCTAAGTGTATACACAGAATATGATTATTTGTTTTGTGAAAAAGCCTTGATATTTCAGAATAGAAGCATAAATACTAGGACTTGAGCTCTACCTATAAAATTACAGGGAGTGTTAAAGCCCAAATCCTGAGATTAAAGGGAGCCATCCATCACCCAAAGAGACTAGGAAGTGGAATTTAGTTGCAGAAACACAGAAAGTTAGAGTAATAAGTTGTGTGGTACTGACAACAAGGCTGTCTTTTTTCAGAGTTGTCTTCTGAGACAGTGGTTCCTTTCATATGCCACAGAGGGTGAGGACTTGGATTTTCCTGAAGATAGAGCTGAGCTTACATTAGAGAGCACTTTTCACACCCAAACCTACCAGGAGCTGAGCTGTGCAGCAGTTGAAAACCTACTAGCTTGTGGCTGGGCGTGGTGGCTCATGCCTGTAATCCTACCACTTTGGGAGGCTGAGGTGGGCAGATCACGAGGTCAGGAGTTCGAGACCAGCCTGACCAACAGGGTAAAACCCCGTCTTTACTAAAACTACAAAAATTAGCCGGGCTTGGTGGCACACACCTGTAATCCCAGCTACTCGGGAGGCTGAGGCAGGAGAATTTCTTAAAACCAGGAGGCAGAGGTTGCAGTGAGATGAGATCACGCCATTGCACTCCAGCCTGGGCGACAGAGTAAAATTCTGTCTCAAAAAAAGAAAAAGAAAAAGAAAACCTATTAGCTTGCGATCACTACTGGTGGGCTGGTGATGGCTTCTTGAATCAAGAATAAGAATGAATCCATTACCTGGAGTTTGTGACACTGGAAACACTATGTTCATTTCACTCATTTATTTACCTTAATACTGGATATACACAGGGATTTGGAAGGCGTTCTGAGAAGATCAGAATGATTAATGGAAGCAACTCACTGAGTTATGAAGAAAGATTGCAGGAATTAAAAATGTATTGTTTAGTTAAGGATTAGTTGTCTAAAGATATGTTAATAGTCTCCCAGTTGCTTGAAAGTTAAAAATAATATGCTGTCCTTCATAAGCAAATTTAAAATTACTCGCCCATCAGCAGTAGAACATGTACTTAAAGTTATTTTTCTCAGGGCTGAGAATAGCTTCTAGCAAATTAAAAAAAAAGAAACCCTTCCTTCAATTCCTCTTATAAACAATAGAATTCATGTAATGAGGCAGCATGGATAATGCTGCTTATAGAAGAAAAAAAGATAAACACTCTAACTTTAATAGAGACTGTCTTTGATCTTTTACTGTTGAAAGTTTTTTGTCCCCCTCACACCAACTAATTCACCAATTCTCTGATTCTCCAACACCAACTAAGTTTCAACAATTCAATTCAATTTCATTCTGACACTATCTACTTAGAGTGTCAGATCAGACATGTTAAAGGCAAGACTGCCTCCACTTTGGACGCTAGTTAGTTTCACCTGTGCTTCTGACTAAATGACTGTAAGTTGAGAGTTCCCATGACCCCATCCTCACATTTGATTATTTGCTAAATGGCAACACAGAATTAAAAAAATAAATAAATAAATAAATAAAACTCTACTTACATTGACTGATTTTTTATAAATACTACAACTCAGAACAGCCAAAAGAAAGAGACACACAGGGTAAGATGAGGGAGGAAGGAAACGCGGAGCTTCTGTGCCCTTTCTGGGTGCACACTTCCTTTACTTCGATATATTCACCAACCCAGAAATCTAAACCCTGTCATTTAGGTTTTCATCAGCCATTGGTGAATAGCTCAATCTACAGATCCTTTCCCATTCCTGGAGGCTGGGGGAAGTGGGGCTTATAGTTAACCAATTCTTGGTCTTTTTGGTGATCAGCTTCCATCCTGAAGGTATGCGCCCACCAAGAGTTTCCTCATTAGGGCATAAAAGTCTCCATCACCCTTTTCACTCAGAAAATTCCAAGGGTTTTAGAAATTCTGTGCCAGGAAGCAGGGACAAATAACACATGCTTTTCTTTTCTTTCTTTCTTTCTTTTTTTTTTTTAGATGGAGTCTTGCCCTGTCGCCCAGGTTGGAGTGCAATGGCATGATCTTGGCATGATCTTGGCTCACTGCGACCTCCGCCTCCCGGGCTCAAGTGATTCTCCTGCCCCAGGCTCCCGGGGAGCTGGGATTACAGGCACGTGCCACCACGTCCACCTAATTTTTTGTATCTTTAGTAGAGACGGGGTTTCTCCATGTTGGCCAGACTCGTCTGAAACTCCTGACCTCCTCATGATCTGTCCACTTCAGCCTCCCAAAGTGCTGGGATTACAGAAAAGTCAAGTGTTTTCCTATGATACCACAACTGTATACCAACCCACAGAATTAGATTATCACAAACAAGGTGAAATACTAGGCCACCAATTAATATACTTCACAAACACACACACACACACATCCTGTTGTAGCTCCCTATCAAATGTTCACGTTTGCCCTATTTCTTACAGTTTCTTATAGTTATATATGGTCATATAGCCAGAATTCTCTATTCCTCACAGATACTTGAACTTTGGCTTATCCCCATACCTGAGGAAGCGCTTAAAATACAGAACATACCCTGCTCATTAGGTCATCCCAAGAATCAGCCGACTACCCCAGGTACATTTCCTGTCGTGGTGCCTGTCATGCTATCTACTTGCTCCTCATTGCTTGTCTAATTTCCCCTTAGACATTTCTGCAAAGTTCTGCTTACTCCTATAAAAGAAAGACTTTTTTTCTGTTTGTTTTTCATTTCTTTTCATTTGACACTTCTTAAAACAAGTGCGAATAATGCTAAAATCACTTCAAATGTCAACATCAGCATCAAGTCTATCTGGACAAAATGAAACTAATAATTAAACAATTATATCCTAGACTTAGGCAATGCCAAATTGGCAATCTGAAGGCTTTTGAATTTATAAAGGTGCTTTTTGTAAGGTTCTTTTTACAAACCGGGTTCTACAGTGAAGGAAAGGTAAGAATACATCATTTCAAAAATATCATTTGGCTATATACCAAGGGAAATTTTCTTAAAATTTCATTACTTCATTTTTATGGGTTCTCATTTACATAGAATTACAACATTTTATATCATCTGTAGCTCACTTGTATAAGCCAAATCAGACATCATCCAGCCCAATCTCTTCTAAAGAATATACAAATACATAATTTTATTAGAAAATAAACATTTGGAATGCTTCACAAATTTGCATGCCATTTTTTGCTAGCCTTCTCTGTATTATTCCAATTTTAGTCGATATGCTGTCTAACTGAACACAGAATCTCTTTTTATTATTATTACAAGGATAGTTGAGATTCAGCGGCTACATTGAGAGGACGGCGAGTTCATCACCTCTTTAAAATAAAAATAATTCTTTGCATTACCCCCTAAAAGTCATCTGGATAGGGAAAAATGAATTATGGCATGAAGATGACATTTTTTACCATTGGAGCTTTGCATGATAAAACAATATGGTGAAAGAGAATGTTGACTTTTACATGGATTTTAGCTGTGTAAATGGATTTAGCAACTTTATTTCAGGAAATAGTTCCATTTACTAAACTAATATCAATAAGTTGATTACTTGAAAATTGTATTAATGAAACAAATATATTTTCTGATAATGTTTATTTAATGACAACAGACAATTTTACATGTCTTACAAATGCAAAAACAATGAAAAAATACCTCCGTTTCTTTTCGTGCTATCTTGTTCTTATTAGTCTTTTCTTTAAAACAATTTTGTCCAGGCAAAAAAGCTAAACTAGATGAAAAATCCAGTGTTATTTTTGGACTTAGCAAAGCCACTCTGCATTGTTTGCACCAAAACAGCAATTGTATATTGATAGCAGAAAACCTGGAATCCTCATTGTAAATGGAAATGTAAGTAGAAAATCAGTATCATACTAATACATGTGCGTTTGATTCTATTGCAGACTTAAATAGAAAGCATGAGCAAGATTCCACTGCATAACTAAATAGTAAGCATGAACAAGATTCCACTGTATAACTACATAAGATGCAGGAACAATGAACAGCAAAAAAAGTTTGTAAACTTTATAAATAATTGATCAGATGTGAGGTGGATCTGCCTGCTACATGGGTCACCCCATTGATTGCCAGGTTGACCTGACTGATCCAGCTGGCTTGGCCAGTGTCCCTTGCCTCCTTCATGGCTCCATGTTGCATGCTCATGGAGGATGAAGATGATGTGCTCATGAAAGGACTGTTCTTCTGTTAAGGGTATAAATGATTAGTTACTAAAATTTGTGAATAAAACGAATACTCAAAAAGTCAATTGAATTGCATAAATATTTCTCATATAACGTGACTAGAAATGTCCTCTCTTCCTAAATGGATTTTATGTCGTGTGAAATATTTACATGACGTTTACATTCATTTACATTCATAACTCATTTACGTTCATAACTTTACTACTGGTTGTACATTCATAACTTTACTACTGGTTGTAATTTACATTTACATTCATAACTTTACTACTCATTTACATTCATGAGTAAATTTACATTCATAACTTTACTTCTGGCTGTAATTCACATATTACATTCATAACTTTACTACTGGTTGTAATTCACATATTGCTAAATCAAGCCGTCATTTAAAAAATATGGTCAGAAACTAATTTAAGAAAGAATGTTTTTCTTTTTTATATATTTTTCAAAAGAATATTAGGTATAAATAAGTAAAAACTCACTGAAGTTTCTTAAATGAGTGTTATTTTCAAAGTTAAACTATTCAGATTTATTAGTGATTCTGCCAGTTGTTTATATAAAATCACACATTCTGGTTTCACCTTCATTCTAAATTTTTAACTTACACACAAGGAGCAGCTCTTCTGAATGTAAAAAATATGCTATTATAAACCATCTGTATTTCTGTTAATGCTGAAAAACATGAGGAAGAGTAAAATAATTTGCATATAGATACAGACACATTTCATTCTCACTTTTAACCTAAATGAACTTATTTTGGTCAGTTAATTCACTGGGAGATATTGTGAGTTGTATATATACAATATATCAATCAACTCTCTCTAACTCAAGGCATCTTGCAGAGAAAAAAGGCTCCGTCTACCTTTCACTTTGCAGAAACAACTTGAGCTTAGATAGACTCTTTGATTAGAAGATCAAAATGTTTAACGAACATAAATGCATGTTCTGGACGTTGAAATACCTCATATTGCTATAATATCAGGGTCAGCAATGAACTTGATATAAGTAGTTGTTCTCAAATATAAGTTACTTGATACTCAAAGGTAATCCACAAGCAAGAACATCAGCAACAGTTGAAAACGTATCAAAAATGTAAAATCCTTTATTAAACTTATTAAAAATGCCTCCCCTTGAAACTACTAAATTGGAATCTGCATTTTGACAGGTCCTTTGTATACATATGAAATTTGAGAAACACCAAGGTTATGTGCTTTAACAGCACAGAGGGATGCTTTAAAAGAGACCTTTTTGTATATGGAATTTAACTGATGTGTGTTTTTCCAATCCTGAGACTACATGGGATCTCTGAAGGGATAAAAGAAATGAATCTTAAATTTTTACATAATCTGCCAATTTCTTGTCCCATAACCTCTCTAATTTGAGGGAAAATATTATTTCATTCATTTGCTCTTCTTTATTAGTATTTTCTCTCAGGAAACCAAGTAAAAAAAGTATAAAAGAAATTTCTCATTTTCTGCCATTTTCAAAATATAAGTCAAATCTTGATCCAGGCAACAAAAGACAGTTTAATAATTGACAGCCGGTTTAACCAGAGAATTTGCCTTTAATGTCAAAAATACAAATCCACCAATTTCTTCAATTGTCAAGACATTTTTATTAATATTGGCCCACAGTGAATTCTTTCATACTTCTTCCTGTTTTCCATTCCCAATGCTATTCCACTGGTTTACACCATAATCATTATCATCTCAATTTCCACAATACTACCTAACTAGTTTCTGAATTTTCACACTATTCTCTCTGATCCATTTTGTATAGTGTGGCCATAGTAAAATTTCTGAAATAGGAAACTGATCATGTTATCCCCTGCTTGAAACTCTTCAAATGTTTTCATTTTTAGGAAAAAGCTCAAACTCTGCAATAGCCTTCAATAAATACCCCTAGTGATCATAGCTTTGCTCTCCTTTGGCCTATTCTCTTTGCTTCCATCTCTTGTACTCCACACTCCACACTCTACGCATATCAAATTCCTGTCACTTTCACAAGCTCACCTTTTCAGATTTGGCATCCTGCTACTTCAATTTAACTCTTTCCTTATATTATATATAAAATAATATATACCGTATATGTGATGTCCGAAATAACACAGTTTCTTTCCTCATCCTAAGTGCCACTTCAACTAGGAAGCCCATCGTAATAAAATATATCTTGTGTAGATTTCAGAGCACCCTGCAATTCTCTACCTTTACACATACTGCACTGTATTAAATCACCCAATTACTTGTAGAGATTTGTGAAAATATTGTTCACCTAATTTTAGCAGATTACCTCTTAAACCATCCATTTTATTAAAATCCAGTCTGATTTAGGTGATTATAGAACATCAGATAAAAAGCAGGTTAACTATAGTGATAAAAAGTGGACAGGAATTTGTGGCAGGACTAAATACCAAAAGAGAGGAGACTATCAAAATAAAATAGAGGCCTAGTGATGATTATCTGGAGATAGACTTTATGGAGAAAGTTGACTATCTTTTGAGACTTATGAAATTTCTTTCAGTTTCCTAAGCTATGTCTTACGAAAAACTCAATACCTTTCTCCAAATGCTGTGTGAATTGCCTTTCCCTGCAATTTTTGTTCCCGTGTCTGTTTCCTAGTTCCTTCTTCTGCTGAAAGTTACACATCTCATTTTCGCAACTCTTTTCTCTTAGCTTTCTATCAACCCATTTGTAAAATGTAGCTCTTATCAGTAGATATAGTCCATTTCAGAAATTTGGAATCAACAAATGTCTTTTTCACAGCAGAACTTAAACAAATATTAAATATCTTATGATAATTCTTATTATTTTGCAAGAACTTTGTTCTTGATGAAGAATTGCTCTAGGTTGGGCATGGTGGCTCATGCTTGTAATCTTAACACTTTGGGAGACCAAGGAGAAAGGATCATTTGAGTCCAGGAGTTCAAGACCAGTGTGGATAACATAGGCAGATATCATCTCTACAAAAATAAAAATAAATAAAAAATTAAAAAATTGCATCCTGGTGTGGTGGTGCATGCCCATGGTCCAGGCTACTTAAGAGGCTGAGGTGGAAGGATCACTTGAGGCTGAGAGGTCAAGGTTGCATAAGCTATAATCACACCACTGAACTCCAGACTGAGCCACAGAGAACCTGTCTCAAAAAAAAATAAAAATAAAAATAAAAAGGATTTCTATACCAGTTATTCGGTCACCATGCAAATCTCATGGACTGGAAGATTCACACATGTTACAAATGTTCATATTACCCAAAGCATCTACAGATTCAATGCAATCCCTATCCAAATACCAAAGACATTCTTCACAGATGTAGGAAAAAAATTCTAAAATGTATATGGAACCACAAAAGACCTGCCTAGCCAAAGCTATCCTAAGCAAAAAGAACAAAACTGGAAGAATCACATTACCTGACTTCAAATTATACTACAGAGCTATATAACTGAAATAGCATGGCACTGGCATAAAAACAAACACACAAACCAATGGAACAGAATAGAGGACCCAGAAACAAATTTGCATACCTACAGTGAATTCATTTTTGACAAAGATATCAAGAGCATACATTGGAGCAAGAATAGTCTCTTCAATAAATGGTGCTGGGAAAAATTCATATGCAGAAGAATGAAACTAGACCCTTATCTCTCATCATATACAAAAATGAAGTAAAAATGAATTAAAGACTTAAATCTAAGATGACAAACTATGAAACTACTACAAAAAAAAAAAAAAAAAAGCTTTGGAGAAACTCTCCAGGACATTGATCTGGGCAAAAATTTCTTGAGCAAATACCTCATAAGCACAGGCAACCAAAGCAAACATGGACGAAGGGGATCACATCACGTTAAAAAAGCTTCTGCACAGCCAAACATACAATCAACAAAGTGAAGAAACAACCCACAAAAATGGGAGAAAAGATTTGCAAACTACCCCTCTTACAAGAGATTAATAAGCAGAATATATAAAGAACTAAAAGAGCTCCATAGGAAAATAATCTAATGACCCAGTCAAAAAATTGAAAAAAGATTTGAATAGACATTTCTCCAAAAAAGTCATACAGATGACAACCAGACATACGAAAAGGTACCCGACATCATTGATCATCAGAGAAATACAAATTGAAACTGCAATGAGATATCATCTCACCCTTGTTAAAATGGCTTATATCCAAGAGACAGGCAATAACAAATGTTTGTGAGGATGTGAAGAAAAGGAAACCCTTGTACACTCTTGGTGGAAATGTAAATTAGTAAAACCACTATGGAGAACAGTTTGGAGGTTCCTCAAAAAACTAAAAATTGAGCTACCATGTGATCCAGTAATCCCTCTGCTGGGTATATACCCAAAAGAAAAGAAATCAGTATATCAAAGAGGTATCTGCACTCCTGTGTTTGTTGCAGCACTGTTTACAATAGCTAAGATTTAGAAGCAAACTAAGTGTCCATCAACAGACGAATGAATAAAGGAAATGTGGTACATATACACAATGGAGTACTATTCAGCCATAAAAAATAATGAGATTCAATCATTTGCAACAACATGGATGGAACTGGAGATCAGTATGTTAAGAAAAATAAGCAAGGAACAGAAACACAAACATTGCATGTCCTCACTTACTTGTGGGATCTAAAAATCAAAACAACTGGACTCATGGACATGAGTTCAAGAGTAAAAGGATAGTTACCAGAGACTGGGAAGGGTAGTGGTGTAGGTGGCTGAGGGAGAGGTAAAGATGGTTAATGGGTACAAAAAAAATGGAAAAAATGAAAAACATCTACTATTTCATAACACAATAGAGTGGCTATAGTCAATTATATGCTTAAAAATAACTTAAGGAGTGTAATTGTATGGTTTGTAACTCAAAGGATAAATGCTTGAGGGGATGGATACTCCCATTCTAGTTGATGTGCTTATTTCAAATTGCATGCCCATATCAAAACATATCATGTGATCTATAAATATATACATCTACTATGTACCCACAAAATAAAAAGTGAAAATAACAACGAATAAATACTCGAATGGATTCACCTAAAAAGAGCATTTGCTTTTAGGGAACACCTATCCCAAAACTGTATCCTAAACTTGGTGATATTAAAATTTTCAAATTTTCTTCCAGCTCAGAAAAACTATCCCCCAGTTTTTCTGCATCGAAATGAAGACATTCATTTGAGAAGGCGAATATCTATACTACTGGTGGTCTTATTGTTGTTCTTGTTCCAATATCATATATGTCGGAGTTACCTAAAAGATTTGGAAATAATCATCAGAATTTAAGCCCCCACAGGAAAGAATTTTGTATCTTCAATACTGCATCCCCATTATCTATAGTAAGGCTAGGCAAAGTATAGTGATATAACAAAAATTATAAAATGAATGAGTGAAAGAATTAATCTTCCTAATCCAATAAATTGTTGGGGTTCTTCATTTGATAACCACTAGGGGGAGGGCAAACAAAATTAACAACAACAACAACAAACCATGGAAGTGCTGGGAAGGTTTCAAACAGGAGGAAAAAGAACAAGAATATAGGAAAACAATGGAAAGTATTACCCATTTTTTCCCTCTCTGAATATGAACTATGTGACAGCAATTGTCTTTGAGGCATTTGAGAAAGCATAATAAACAGAGGAGAGACTTAGAATATGAGTCCCAAGACTGCCAAGGGTAAAATTTTTAGTCAAAAAGCATATAGGTCTTCAAGCCTAGATCTTTGAAGAAAAGGTCTTGATTTTGGGATATGGATCAGTTATTTAAAAAATCTATCAAATGTATGTAATATTAATAAATATTTACAAGGTTACAATATTCTGGAATTTCTGCAAAAATTGATTTTGATTTTTTAATGCTAATTAATGCTGAAGGAGTAAATAGGAGGATACCAGATATTTATATTTTGATAGTCGAGAGCAGGACCAGCTACGTAATTTGTGAGGACCAGTAAAAAAATAGAAATGTAGGCTCCTTTATAAAAATTATTGAGAATTTTACAACATCAACAGTAGCACATTAAACCACGTATAAGACCCTTTTGCACACCCATAAAGCTGACTGTGGTTGAGAATAATACTAAGTGCAATGAAATATGCTAAAGTGGTGATCATCTATGTCTTTGTGACAAAACTTTTTTTTTTTTTTTTTTTTTTTTGAGACGGAGTCTCGCTCTGTCATCCAGGCTGGAGTTCAGTGGCCGGATCTCAGCTCACTGCAAGCTCCGCCTCCCGGGTTCCCGCCATTTTCCTGCCTCAGCCTCCCGAGTAGCTGGGACTACAGGCGCCGCCACCAGGCCCGACTAGTTTTTTTCTATTTTTTAGTAGAGACAGGGTTTCACCATGTTAGCCAGGATGGTCTCGATCTCCTGACCTCGTGATCCGCCCGTCTCGGCCTCCCAAAGTGCTGGGATTACAGGCTTGAGCCACTGCGTCCGGCCCACAAAACATTTTTGACACAAAATTATTTACCTAAAAATCTACTTGAATAACAGTTTAATGTTATATTATTTTGCCTCAGCATTAACTTCCTTTATTACTGAATTTAACTGTATCTTTCCTCTTTGGAAATGGGAAACTTAGAGACACCATTAGATGATAACATCTTCTGATTAAAAGTTCCTTGATGATCAAAGTAATGAAAAAAAGATAATTAACATTTATGAACCAATTAGTATGTGCTAGATGCTACAACTACCTAGGCTCATTAATCCTGAAGTAAAAATTTTCCGATTATCAGCGTACATTCATGTGTAATTAATGAAGTAATTAACAAATGTAAGTAACTTGCCGAAGTATCACCCAACCAATAGATGACTAATTAAGAATCAATACCGAGATTTGTTTAGTATGAAAAAGGAGAAACTTCTCTAATTCTTCTTAGAGCATTCTAGTTGTCTCTTCTTTTTCTCCTATTCCCCAGGGAAAATGAAGTTGTTAATATGATTGATTATATCCCAAGGCATTAACTGTGTAGTAAAAAGCTTAAATTTCTTGTTTTCTCTGTTTTATTTTCCCTTGTGATATACAATTTTTTGATACTTCCTCTCTCTCTTTCTATTTCTCTCTAAATTGTATAAATTCAGATGCTCAGATTTAGATCTACATAAGTGGGAAACTTCATTTATGTGCTAAACTTAAATGTCCTTTTACTGAGTTCTTTATTGCTGTACTGAGTTCTTGCAAAGTGGTTGTCAAAAACCTGTTCTGTTATTGCATTTGGGTTCTCAGGTAGAAAAATGGAATGATGTGTAAGGCGGTGTTTATATAGTTTTGCATCTTTATTCATAGCATCCAGCCTCATACTTAACTTCCCTTTACATCCATACAGTGTGTGATACTCACTTACAGTTTTGTTTTTAGGATTAAATAATGTAATGAATGCATAGTGCCTAACTGGCACATCCATTCTACTTGGCAAAATCAGCTACAATAATAATGATATATCTATTTCAGGGTGGGGATTGAGCCTATGAAAATACATATTTGGAACAATTGAATTAGAAAAAAACTATTGATTTGCAAATTGAATAGGATAAGATTATGAAAGTTAGCTTTGAGAATGTGATAAGAAAGAGAATAAGAGATACATGTGACATTTCAAAGTTTGAACTGTCTGATGATAGTCAATTACATTAGGAAAGCTAGGCCTTTTCAACTAGAAATGATTAGTAGAATTTTTATCAACTTGACATTCATGAAAGCTACATTTGATAATATATGACAAAATATGGCAAATATTCTAGTTTCTTGTGTCTCCATAAAAGCTCAAAATGTGACTTTCACTCAATGAATATGTTTCTATGGAAACTAACATAAATAATGTATATATACTATTTTCTAATCATCTAGCTTAGTACAGGACTAGAATTTCAAAGGCTGAAACAAGTAAAATTTACTTAATATCTTAACTGTGTCAAGCAAGAGCTAGAAGACATGAGTCACATTAAAATTCTTCTTAAGAACTCAGTATGTCAGTATTCTATTTGTTGAATAAATGGTGACCTGTATGCTTCAAAGAAAATATATGTAAGAATTCATTGACATGCTATTGTAAAAGTTTAGGAGTTTTACTTGAATTCTCCTTCAGACAGATGGCTATTTCATTTTAAAAAGACAGAGGACACAGGAGTGCATGTGGTGAGACAAAGTATTTTATTATTTTTCCTCCAAAAAAGTTTTGATTTTAGTTAGGTACTTAGACATGTGCAGTTTGAGATCCAAAGTTCAGCACCATAAATCTTAGAGCAGACCATCTGGAGCTAAAAATATTTAAGAGCAGGTGTTATAAATTGCCCATTTATGTTCATATAGGAGCAAGATGGTAGTAGAAAATCTGCTTTCAAGTAGAAGTACATCTTGATGGACATTTCAGAATAAATTATCTGCCAAATATACTCTTAAGTGTATGAAAAAATTTTGTCATATATGTGAGGTCGCTTAGGAGCATCTGTTTACATTTGGAAAATTTCAGGTTAAGTTTCCATTTTATATAATTTGTTGCTTGATAGATCATTTTACAGGAAATATTTACCAGGAGATTTTTCTTTAGGTCTCTTTTCTTTGTAACATAAAGCTCTTTTGTCAGAGAATAATTAATATGTCTTCTTACCTATTATGGCAGGGATACCCAACAACCACTTAATTGCAAATATCTTTATTTTATATACAATCACCTCTTTGCATTCATAGGGGATTGGTTCTAGAACTCCCCGAGGATACAAAAATCCATGGATACTCAAGTCCCTTATACAAATAGTGTAGTATCTGCATATAGCCTTAAGTGTAGTATGTGTGTATAGTCTTTAAATCATCCCCACATTACTTATAATACCTAAAACAATGTAAATGATATCCTTGAACAATGTGGCAGGTCAGGAATGCTGACTCCCCATGTAGTCAAAAATCTGCATATAGTTTTTGACTCCCCAAACACTTAACTACTAATAGCCTACTGTTGACTAGAATCCTTACCAATAACATAAACAATTGCACACATTTTATATGTTATATGCATTATATGCTGTATTCTCCCCATAAAGTAAGCTAGGAAAAAATAAAATGTTATTAAGAAAATCATAAGAAGAGAAAGTATATTTACTATTCATTAAGTGGAAGTGAATCATCGTAAAGGTTTTCATCTTCATATTTTCACATTGGACAGGCTGAGAGGGAGGAGGAAAAGGAGGAGTTGATCTTGCTGTCTCAGGCACGGTAGAGTAGAAGGGGTGGAGGAGGCAGGAGAGGCAGGCAAACTCACTGTGACTTTACAGAAGTTCATTGCAATTTCTGTCTAACTTTTGTGCATACATTACCAATCCTTCCCCCACCGTTTGCTTTACTTTCAGTGTCTGTGTCACGGAAGGGACCATGTCATAAAAGAAGTCAAAAGCAGTCTTGAATAATCGGAACAATTCTGCTAGATTCTCTAATGTCAGTTTGTTTCCTGGTACTGCTACTTCTAATTCTTTTTCCTCATCATCTGGCACTGGCTCAAAAGCACACAACCCATCTCCATCAAGTCATCTGCTGTTAATTCCTCTGGAGTGGTGTCTATTAGCTCTTAAATTTTTTTAAGATCCATATCTTGAGTCCCTTCTGCCTCCACTTTTTTTTTTTTTTTTTTGCCATATCCAAAATCTCTTTCATGATTTCCTTGACTGGCTTTATTGTAAATTAGACAGTCATGCCAAACATCTGGATACAGTTTTCCCTAGAAGAAACTTATTATTTTGGATTTAATGACTTTCATGGCTTTTTCTATAACAGCAATGGCATCTTTAATGGTGTAATTCTCCCAGACTTTCATTATGTTTTCTCTGTGAGGGTTCCTTTTTATAGCATTGAGAATCTTTTCCATAAAGTATCATGCATAATGAGCCTAAAAATCCTTATGACCTCCTGATCTCGAGGCTGAATTCGAGACTTTGGGAAAAGTAGACCACTTCGAAGGCTTCGGTGATGATCTCACGGGGTTCTGGGTGGCCAGGGACATTGTCTAATATCAAAAGAACTTTAAAAGGTAGTCCCTTACGGACAAAGTACTTCTGGACTTCAGGGACAAAGCATCAATGAAACCAATCCAGACTAAAACTTTCTTGTCCAAGTCTTCTTGTACAACCAAAAGGCTGGCAGCTGGTATTTATCTTTTCTTTTCAAGGTTAGGGAATTAGTATCTTTTTAGATTATGGCAGTTCTGACCATAAACCCAACTGCATTTGCACAAAACAGTAGAGTTAGCCTATCCCTTCCTTCCTTCCTTAAATTCTGCTGCTTGCTTCTCTTCCTTACCAATGAACATCCTTTGTGGCTTTTTTTTTTTCATAATGCAGCACTTGTGCCTGTATTAAAAGCCTGTTTGAGCAGATATCCTTTGTCCTCAATTATTTTCTTCTTTTGTAATTGTATTTAATTAATTGTATTTCATTTTAATTTTTATATATTTTTTGTTTCAATAGCTTTTGGGGTAGAAGTGATTTTTTGTCACATGGATGAATTGTATAGTGGTGAAGTCTGAGATTTTAGTGCGCCTGCTACCCAAATTTCTTAATGGCATCTGGGAATTTGCCTGCTGCCTCTTGGTTGGCAGAAACTACTTCTCCTATTATTTTCATATTTTTTAATCCAAATCTCCATTTAACATTATTAAACCATCTTTTGCTGGCATTAAATTTTACAGCTTTAGATCTTTCCCGTTCTTTTGCTTCAAGTTGTCATATAATGACTTCGCTTCTTCTCAAATTACATTAAAGTATAGAGGTGTGTCTTTGTGTGTATGTGTATGTGTGTGAGACGGAGTCTCCCTCTGTCGCCCAGGCTGGAGTGCAGTGGCGCCCCCTCGGCTCACTGCAACCTCTGTCTCCCGGGTTCAAGTGATTCCTCAGCCTCAGCCTCCCGAGTAGCTGGGACTACAGGCGTGTGTCACCATGCCTGTCTAATTTTTTGTATTTTTAGTAGAGATGAGGTTTCACCGTGTTAGCCAGAATGGTCTCAATCTCCTGACCTCCTGATCCACCCGCCTTGGCCTCCCAAAGTGCTGGGATTACAGGCGTGAGTCACTGCGCCCCGCCAGGTGTGCTATAGCAATTTGAGCCTCATATAAAAAGTACATTTTCAAAACAAGATGAGATAAAAGGATACTTTGCCCTGTAATCCCAGCACTTTGGGAGGCCGAGACGGGCAAATCACGAGGTCAGGAGATTGAGACCATCCTGGCTAACACGGTGAAACCCCGTCTCTACTAAAAAAAGACACAAAAACTTAGCCAGGCGTGGTGGCGGGCGCCTGTAGTCCCAGCTACTCTGGAGGCTGAGGCAGGAGAATGGCGTAAACTCGGGAGGCGGAGCTTGCAGTGAGCTGAGATCTGGCCACTGCATTCCAGCCTGGGCGACAGAGCGAGACTCCACCTCAAAAAAAAAAAAAAAAAAAAAGGATACTTTGCACAAGGTTTTCACATCTGTTGGGATAACTGCAGCAAGGGCTTCATAAATTTTCTTTTCTTTTTTTTTTTTTAATGGTCCTTACACTAGATTAATTTATCTTGAAATAGTGGGCAACTGCAGCTGCAGACTTCAACATACAGCACATATCAAACAAAGTGATGTTTTGTTGTGATGTCATGACTTTTCTGTGATTCTCGGGACCACTTCAAGCATCACTAATGGCATTTTGTATGAGTCTCATGCTGTTATTCAAGGTTCACAGTCTTGCACTAAACATGACGAAAATATGTGAGAACCCTAGGAGACCACTTTTTATTGCAGTACACAATTTACTGGAGAGATGAACTGCTCACATGGAGATTATTAACATTTCATGGCTTTTTTTTTTTCTTTTTTTGAGCTGGAGTCTTACTCTGTCACCAGGCTGGAGTGCAGTGGTGCGATCTCGGCTCACTGCAACCTCTGCCTCCGGGGTTCAAGCAGTTCTCCTGCCTCAGCCTCCTGAGTAGCTGGGACTACATGCAGATACCACCATGCCAACCTAATTTTTGTATTTTTAGCAGAGATGAGGTTTCACCATGTTGGCCAGGATAGTCTTGATCTCTTGACCTCATGATCTGCCTGCCTCGGCCTTTCAAAGTGCTGGGATTACAGGTATGAGCCACCGTGCCCGGCCTCATTGCATGACTTTTAAGCTGATATTGGCAACAGTTTAGCTCACCACAACTGTAACAGGAAGTGGCTAACAAATTATTACAGTAGTACAATATGTCCTACAGTTAATTTTATGCAGTTGTAATTTAATAGTGCATCTTAACATTTGTTTACATTTATCTCTACTGTGAATGGTACCGTGTAGATCTGTGTTGATATGTGTAATATTTTATAAACTTTAACTTGTTATCATAAAACTGTATATTTTGTGGTAGTAAATGATAAAACAAGTATCTACATTGATTTTACACACTCATGACATACCTAAGTTTTTCTTACTTTTTTCTATATTTCTAGGCTATGCAGTTCATCTGAGTTTTTTTTCAAACTGTGGCAAATCTAAAAAAAATTCCAGCATATTTATTGAAAGACGTTTTCACAGAAGTAAACTTACGCAGTTCAAACGTGTGATTATTCAAGGATCAGCTGTCATTGCTGTACTGTATGGTTCAGGAAACAACAGCTTTAAAATACTATACAATATTCTATACAGACGCAACCATTTTTTGAGTATTTTGATCCACAGTTGGTTGAATTTAGAGATGTGGAATCCATTGATATGGATGGATGATTGTACTTCCTTTTCCCTTCTACCTCAAGGAAGAATATGTATATATTTTGTTGGGAAACGTTTTATCATCTTAATATATAGAAAGACTTTGGAGCCGGGCGTGGTGGCTCATGCCTGTAATCCCAGCACTTTGGGAGGCCAAGGCGGGTAGATCACGAGGTCAAGAGATCGAGACCATCCTGACCAACATGGTGAAACCCAGTATCTACTAAAAATACAAAAATTAGCTGGGCGTGGTGGTGTGCGTGTTATGCCCAGACCGTTTGTTCCCCGAAAAAGACCACCAGAGTCCAGAGTCAAAGCCAAGCGGCAAGGATCTTTAATGCAAGTTCGAACTTGGTCCCTCCGTTCCACAACATACAGGAGGGCCCTGAACAATGCGTGCGCTTGCCTTTTATAGCCTAATGTAAACAGGACTTGTAAAGTTGCAGAGGAACGAGGGAATTCTCTAGGTTACAGCATTACAATTGGTTAACATTTTAAGTTTATACATTTAGCAGTTTTTTTATTGGTTCCCGTGCTCTCACAAACGGCTGTGTTCTTATCGGGGATTTTCCAGGTGGTGTCCTTCTAAAGTTGAGATATATGGTAGTCTTTGAATTGAAAGATATATGGTGGGGAGACATATGGTGGGATGAGCCCAGGAAGTTGAGGGATATATGGAGGGGAGACATATGGTGGGATATGTTTATACTGGCTCAGGAAGTTGAGAGATATATGGCAAGCACTAGTAATTAGAACAGAAAAAGAACAAGACAGGGACTTTCACATTGCTTGTCTATACAACATCTGAAATCTATAGATAACATTATCGGTTAGGTCCGGCGTCAACTTTTAACTAGGCTCAAGGCACCGCCCGGGCTGTTTGCCTGTGGACTTCATTTCTGCCTCTTAGTCTCTTCATTTGATCTCTTTCATGCGCCTATACTCCCAGCTACTTCGGAGGCTGAGGCAGGAGAATTGCTTGAACCTGGGAGGCGGAGGTTTCAGTGAGCTGAGATCACACCACTGCTCTCCAGCCTGGCAAAAGAGCAAGACTCCATTTCAAAAAAAAAAAAAAGACTTTGGTTGGCAGAACTGTTTTATTTCCTGAACAACACCATTGTCCACATAAGGTAGAAAAGCCAATCTATGGTATGTGCAAGTCAGCTAACACCCAGTGAATGCAGAGCTTGGGAAAAAGAAATGCTGGTCTTGTTTTATCCTGGATTCTTATTGCTCCAAACTTCTGCTAAATTATTCTACTGCCCAAAGTCTAATGACAAAAATTATTGCATTTTATTTATTTCTATGCACAAATTGGAGTTTTGTCTTTTGAAATCAAAGGCTTTACACTAATTTTCTATTTAAATGGGTACTGTGCCCTCCTATACGAAAAGCACCATGCTAGGAGTTGAGGTTTGAATTTACAAAGACAAATAAAACTTAGAATTATCCATGAAGAATTTGAAGCCAGGTATAAAAAGAAGAAAACTCTAAATTAAAATTGAATATGAAAACACCCAAAGTTCAGGAATGTAAGAATTGCTATTGAAACAGAGAAAATTATATAAATATAATTTCCTAAGGGTTTCCTGAGCCAGGGAATTATGTGCCATTCTTCTTGTTCTTCACTTTCTAAACCCAATCTTTTTAACAGGTTTTGTCCATTCTATGTCTTCAACCCTTTGGACTTTTCTTTATTTCATTTTCTTTCCTTTTTTAGCATGTGTATTGTGTATATTTTGCATATAAGTAATTGTACTTGTATCGTACTATTCTTAGATAGTATTTAAGAGCATGACCTCGAGAGTCAGATCCCTAGTGCACAAATCACACATCTACCACTTAGATGTTTTATTTGAGGTGAGTCATTTAAACGTTCTGCTTTTTGGTTTCCACATTGGCTAAATACAGCTGAAAACAATACTTACTTCAAAAAGTTAGATCTAAATAAGGTGCATTATTTCAGCATCCAGCAAAATAGCTGGTATACAGTAAGAGCTCAATTAATGTTACTTGTTTTGTGTTATTGCCACAGTTTGTTACTTGTTGTTTCATATTCTCAGATTCCAACCTCATTCATCCATCACCGATCATCTGGACTTATTTTAATAAAATATACATATGATCATTTCATTTACCTATCTATGGCTCATCAGGAACTCCCATTTGCCTTCAAGATGAACTCATTTTTATTTTTGAGAGTATGATAGGCCTTTTATCATCAATACAGTGTTATAAATTAGGAAATCACAATATATAGCATACATTACTGTTCTTTTATGTGCTTATTTTGCAAAATCAAGCTCTACTATTGAAATTTGGTAATGTATGTATTAAAATTATATCACTCTGTGTGGAGGGAGAATATGGCATATTGGAAAAACAAAGTCTGCACTGAAAATGTGGTGTCCTGGATTGGTATTCTTGGCATACAACTGACTGCCTAGGGCACTTTAAGCTTCTTAATTTATCTGATTACTGTTTTCTTCAGTTGACCTTCAAGTGAAAACGGCTTAAGTTCCTTCCAGTTTTAGAATCCCCAAATCCTAATATTACGGGATGTTAGGGGTTGTATTGTGTCACTTCCAAAATTTATATGTTGAAGTCCTAACCTCCAGTACCTCAGAATGTGACTAAATTTGAAGGTAGGGCCTTTTAAGAGGTGATTAAGGCCAGGTGCCATGGCTCACGCCTGTAAACCCAGCACTTCAGGAGGCTGAGGCGGGTGGATCACCTGACTCCAGGAGTTCGAGATCAACCTGGCCAAGGTGGTGAAACTCTGTCTCTACTTAAAATACCAAAATTTGCCAGGTGTGGTGGCAGGCGCCTGTAATCCCAGCTATTTGGGAGGCTGAGGCAGGAGAACTGCTTGAATCCATGAGGTGGAAGTTGCAGTGAGCCAGGATGGCATCACTGCATTCCAGCCTGGGCAATAAGTGAGACTCCAACTTTAAAAAAAAAAGGTGATTAAGTTAAAATGAGACCATTAAGATGCAGCCTAATCCAATTTTACTGGTATGCTTCTGAGTAAAGAACATTTGGACCCACAGGACACCAGTGAGATTCGCACACACACAAAAGTACCATGTAAGGACACAGCAATAATGCAGTCATCTGAAAGCCAAGCAGAGGGTCCTCAGAACAAATCAAACTTGCTGACACTTTGATCTTGCATGTCTAGCCTTTAGAACTGGGAAGATTATTCTGGTTGGCTCAATCTAATTACAGGCATGCCTTGGAAGTATTGGATACCTCGGAAGTATTGGGGGTTGGGTTCCAGACCACTGTAATAAAATGAACAATGGAAGTAACACATACATTTTGGTTTTCCAGTGCATAAAATGTATGTTTACACTATACTGAAGTCTATGAAGTGTGCAATAGCACTATGTTTAAAAAATATACATACCTTAACTTAAAAATATTTTATTTCTAAAATGTGCTAACAATTATCTGACACAGAGACACAAAGTGAGCCCATGCTGTTGGAAAAATAGTACTGATACACTTGTTCCAGGCAGAGTTCCCACAAACTTTCAATCTTAAAAAAAAATGCAGTATCTGTGAAGTTAAATAAAGCAAAGAGCAATAAAAGCAGGTATACCTGTACATGAGACCCAAAAGCAGAGAATCTGTCTGGTGAGGTCAGAGAGATAATACAAGAAGGAGGAAGAAAAGAAAGGAGACAGAGAAGGGAAGGAGAAGGAGAAAGAGAAGAAAGGAGATTTGAAGGATGAGAGGTCTCGACGGCTTGTTTACTGGCTTTGAAGATGAAGGAAAGTAGCCATGAACCAAGGGACACAATCAGCCTCTAGAAGTCACAAACAGTCCTCAGCTGATGGTCAGCAAGGACAAACTGATCTCAGACCTGCCACCACAAGAAACTCAATTTTGCCACCAACCCACTAAGGAGAAATGAATTCTTCCCTAGTTACCCCAGAAAGGGATGCGGCCTTACCTACACCTTGGTTTTAGTCTGATGAGAACTATGTCAAACTTCTGACCTACAGGACTGTAAGGAAATAAACTTGCATTGACTTAAGCTGCTGAATTTGTGGTAAATTTGTTACAACAGCAATAGAAAACCCATCAAATGTTCTACTTAATCCAAAATCTTCAGAACAGGGATACAGTGGATTTATTGCATGGGCATGTCCTGAAAGCTACCAGCTTCCTTTAGTTTTTCCGCTTTCAAATACAAACCTCAACTGGCGTCTTTTACAAAATACTCCATGCGCTTGTCATATAGCCTCCACGAGTAGGCTATAATTCACCGTTATCTTTTTGACAAGGCTATGATTCGTTTCACACATCATTGTTCATTAAAATAACGTGTACCTGCGCCTTAGTGCCCTCCCACTTCAAAGCCCGACTGCTAACAAATTTATGGTCAATTAATTTTAGTGGATGAAGAGCCACTAAATTTAGTGGCTAAAAACTTACAGGTTTTCCACCTTTGTAATTAGTTTATTTTATGAAATTTAGGGCCTATAAACAAATTACAATATAATGTTTTTAAGACTGTCTTTCCAAAATTTTCTTATAACAGTATTTAGCCTTATGTGAAGAAGGAAAGGCATTTAATTACATTTAAAGATTAAAATTATGTTTCTTTAAAAGTTACTTATTTTAAAACCATGATTACTTTCTTTTCTCTATAGTATTCAATTTTAAATACAAAGTACCCATGTTATATGTTGAATTGAATTCTTTCTGCTTTCTATTCTTTTCCAAGTGTATTTCAATATTGAAGAGGAAAAACTTTCTGGAAGTTATGTAAAAAATATTTTTGATCTAGAAAAATCTCTGTGCTGCTTATTTACTATTATCCAGAAATATTGATCATAATTTTATTTGATAAAAGATTATATATTGATTCATGTTAGCAGGTGGTCAGTGTGAACCCACACATTTCCATGCTGAAAATTTTGCAGTTGAAATGCAATTTTTACAACACTGTTTAACAGTGTTCTCCAAAGGAATTTTAACTACCTAGACAGCTGGAGGGTGACAAATGTAGCTAAAAATAGACCAAAAAGATTTCTTGGTTGCAGAGGGGTCAATTACATTGTCTAAACCAGATAATTCAACAAGAAGAAATTATTCTAAATGTATGTTTCAGAACCATACAGGAACTGCTTGAAAGTGGGAAGAAATCAAATAAATGAGATCTAGGTACAAAGGGCTTTACATTCCATGCGTTTATGAAGGAGTAGAAAAGCAATGGATTACATTTCCAGGAAATGCCTTTGGGGAAATAAAAAAAAAAAAAAAGGGCAGGCAAAAAAAGACTAGAGAGGAAGTATTCACTATAGTTTCAATAAAAGGTATGACATCCTGAGATATCAGCATATCAAAAAAAGTAGGAAGAATTTTCATTTAAAAGTAAAATTGCCAAGTTTTAAAACCTCACTTGAAATGAGCAGCAGAAATTTGCAACTAAAAGGAAAAGTGCCGCAGAATAAACCATTACATCTAGCCCATGCTCATCTGTCCTCAGAAAGTTTCTACTTATAAAGTACACAAAACTTTTAGAATAAAGAAAAAAAAATTTTTTTTTAGGAATTTCTTCATGCTTATGAATCCTTTAAAATACAATATGTCCAATAAAAACTCAATTTTTTTTTCGTGGACAGTAGTCCTGATTTCTTCTCTGTTTTTCCTTCTTGTTTTTGGGGGGGATAGAAACGCAATGTTTATGCACAGGGATTTCAATAGCTTTTTAGTTGTAAAATATTTCTCCAAAATACATAAATGTGAACAATATAATGTGCTTATGGACACGTACATATCAAATCATATTCTATCAACAATACAACAGTGTCTGACGTGTGTGTTTGTGTGCTTGTGCTAGACAGAACAAATTACTATTTACTATTTACTACTATCACAAGACAGTAATTACTGTTAAATATTCAGTTACTCTGATGTGAGGTAATGGCATAAAGTCCTTTGAACTAGGGCCTGTTTTGGCTCTGTGGAACATGCAGAATTCTTTTTCTCCTTAAATTTATCCTACGAATCATCATATAAACTTCAAGAATTTTAACTAAAATATTAAATCATTCCATAAAAGAATATATTTTTCTACTTTACTGTTTCATTAAAATTATATCTTTTAGTTACAGAAATATTGTAACTAATATTTGTTACAACTAAATATTGTACTTCACTGCCTGAAGTAACATACCAGTTCCACTACTTTCTTTAGGTTATTTTATTATAATTAAATTTTTAATGTACTGTTATTTCATGTTATAATTGCTGCATAACAAAACTATTAATTCTCAAATGTTAAGTTTCTCGGCCAGGCGCGATGGCTCACACCTGTAATTGTTATGCCCAGACCGTTTGTTCCCCGAAGAAGACCACCAGAGTCCAGAGTCAAAGCCAAGCGGCAAGGATCTTTAATGCAAGTTCGAACTTGGTCCCTCCGTTCTATAACATACAAGAGGGCCCCAAACAATGCGTGTGCTTGCTATTTATAGCTCGAGGTAAACAGGACTTGTCAGGTTACAGAGGAACAAGGCATTTCTCTAGGCTACAGCATTACAATTGGTTTACATGTTAATGTTAAGTTATGCTTTTAGCAGCCTTCTTATTGGTTCCTGCGGTTTTACAAACGGTTGTAACCTTATTGGAGCTTCCCCAGGTGTTGTTTTTCTTAATGTGTTTGTCCTTACAATGTCTGGAGTCTATAGATAACCTTAAATGGTTAGGTCCGGGGTCGATCTTTAGGCTCAGGGCGCTGCCCGGGCTGTTTGCCTGTGGACTTCATTTCTGCCTCTTAGTCTCTTCATTTGATCTCTTTCATAATCCCAACACTTTGGGAGGCCGAGGTGGGCGGATCACAAGGTCAGGAGATCAAGACCATCCTGGCTAACACGGTGAAACCCCATCTCTATTAAAAATACAAAACCTTAGCCGGGCGTGGTGGTGGCGCTTTCAGACCCAGCTGCTAGGGAGGCTGAGGCAGGAAAATGGTGTGAAACAGAGAGGCGGAGATTGCAATGAGCCGAGGTCATGCCACTGCACTCCAGCCAGGGCGACAGAGTGAAACTCCATCACCAAAAAAAAAAAAAAAAAAAAAAAAAAAAAATTGTATGTTTCTCATAACAATGAGATATAGAACAAAACATCAAATAGCTGACTATTTTGTCGCACTCCACTTGAACTTTCAGCATCTTTTACTAATGCTGAAAATAAAATATCTGAAATGTCTGAAAAAAGGCCAGTGACAGAAATATTAAAGCACAAGCATGGAGTTATGAGTGTCAGTCAATTCTTAGTGTTGTTTATGGTGAAGCAAGGGAACTTCATCCTAGAAGCACAACAGCAGATTTAAAAAAAATATGCAGAATTTTAAGGTTGGTTTTGAAAGATATAAACAGCATTTTCAAAATTAGTTATTTTAAAAACTAAACTCTTATTTTGCATTTAATGAACAATGATAAAGTCAGGAAATTTACATAAAAATAATTAATGTGCCTAACAGAATGCTCACAGATTGTAGGGATAATATATCAAAATTAAACATCATAAATATAGTTAACTTTTACTGAGCTCTTACTCTATTTCAGATCTTTTTAAAGCTGTCTTACAGATATTAACATACTTAAACTTCATACAAAAATGCTAAAAGGTAGATGCTAACAATAACCCCGATTTTCAGAAGACAAAATAAGTTACACATTGTTCAAACAAATTGCCTATAATTGGAAGATTAGTAAATTAGGCATGCAGTTTTAAACCCAGAGCCTTCACTCTTAATTAAGAAATAATACAAGAAGTATTAATTGCATATTGTACTATCAATGATGATAAGAGGTTATTGATGTTAGAATTAGTGAATAAGTTTTCTCTTTAACCTTTTCTATGCATACATTTCTTATTTACTGTGATAAAGAGGACAGTTACTCTTGCCTAGATTTTCCTTGCCATTCTTTTCTATAAAAATAAAATACCCCTGAAGATGCCTATCCTCTCTGAAAATGTATAGTATTATAGTAAAAATACTTGCTATTGCTTTCTGATAGACATGTGGAAAATATCTTCAGACATCTGTAAGCATAATGAAAAAACAATTTATTAGTATATTTGTACTTCATGGAAAAACATAAACAAAGATTACTTATTTATGCATAAATGACTTACTGAACTGAGATTTCTACCATATCCAAGGAAATAATTTGTTCAACATTAAAGTGCTGATTTACACTGTTTTCAAAATTTTTCTGACAAAGTAAATCTAAACAGAGAGTGAAACTGTCCTTCCTAATGGCCATGAACATCTTGCAATGGTGCTTAGTGCAAAATGGCAACACCCTGTAAGTACCCCCATTTAATAAGACATCTTCTTTTTTTTTTTTTTTTTTTTTTTTTTGAGACGGAGTCTCGCTCTGTCACCCAGGCTAGAGTGCAATGGCGCGATCTCGGCTCACTGCAAGCTCCGCCTCCCGGGTTTACGCCATTCTCCTGCCTCAGCCTCCCGAGTAGCTGGGACTACAGGCGCCCGCCATCTCGCCCGGCTAATTTTTTGTATTTTTTAGTAGAGACGGGGTTTCACCGTGTTAGCCAGGATGGTCTCGATCTCCCGACCTCGTGATCCACCCGTCTCGGCCTCCCAAAGTGCTGGGATTACAGGCTTGAGCCACCGCGCCCGGCCAAGACATCTTCTTAATAAGTATGGAATATTCATGTGCCTGCAATATATTCTAAAATAAGTTAGAGTTAACAGTAAATTATTTCAAATTGCCACTTTGAGCTGTCCCTTCTATTGAAATGTAAGGCCCTCTACGCCATTTTATCCCACCCTATACCATTACCCTTTCTGAATAGGAATCTATTCACATTTGAGAAGAGTGAACTTAGAATAAAAGATTGAAGACATGTCTTTCAGATTTGGAGAACAGAATAGCAACAACAACAATAGATGGAAGAGGTTAGTAATGACTTGCCAGCAAAATCAGCACTCAAGGTTATTGAACTTTGCTTTAGCTTGAATGTCCCCTCCAAAAGTCATATCGAAATGTAATGGTCATTGTGACAGTATTTAGATATGGGACTTTTAAGAGGTGATTAGATCATGAGAGGTCAGCCCTCATGAATGGATTCATGACATTATCACAGATTAACCATTATGGGAGTGAATTTCTGATAAAAAACATGAGTTCAGCCCTCCTCTCTCTTGTTCTCTCTCACACATGCTCTCTCACCATGTAATGCTTTCCAAAATATTATGATGTAGCAGCAAGGCCCTCATCAGATATGCCTCCTTCATCTTGAACTTTCCAGCGTTGAGAACTGCATGTCAAGAAATCTCTTTTTTTTATAAATTGCCCAGTCTGTGGTATTTTGTTATTGCAGTGGAAAATAAACTAAGACAAGCATCTACACAGGTGGCTCCAAATAAGGAATATTAAATTTTATATAGTATGTTACATAGCCTTTGAGATATAATCTACTTACAGTAATATTAAGCCATTTAAAATGCATAGGTGGTGAGTTCAAAAGATGTACACATTTATGCAATCACGATTACATTTACAACATGAAATATTTCAATCATTCTTATCTTTTCTCTGTATTCTGTTTGAATTTTTTCACTCTGCAAAATGATTTTGACATTCATCTGTTACATTGCTTGTCTCTTCACGTTGTCAGTGTAGAGAGATGAGGTCTCTCTACATTGCCTAGGCTAGTCTCAAATTCCTGGGCTCAAGTGATCCTCCTGCCTCGACCTCCTAAAGTGCTAGGATTACAGGTGTGAGCCACCATGCCTGGCCTTATGATTTTTTAATTGTCTGTATATTTCAATTATATTTAGTTTATTGATGGTTTTCATTATTTCAACTATGTATTTACTGATTTTCTCTCAGCTGAGTCTATCTACTTATGATAGAAGGATGTTAAAACTTCTGACTATAATACTGGATTCATCTATTTGTCCTTGCAGTTTTATCAATTTTTGTCTCATAATTTGATGCTCTGTTGTTAAGTAGATACCTAGTAAGGATTGTTAAATCTTCTTGGAATATTGATCACATTGTTCCTATTTAATGCCCTTCTTTATCCCTGATAAATTTTCTTGCTCCAAAGTATGCCCCGTATGAAATTAATATAATTGCTTTTACTTTATTTTGATTAGTGTTAGCATGGTATATTATTTTCTGTTCCTTTACTTTGAATCTATGCTTGTCTTTATATTTAAAGAGAGTTTCTTCTAGACCCCTTCATTTTACCATATACAAAAATCGACTCAAGATGGATTAAAGACTTAAATGTAAGACCTAAAACTATAAAAATCCTAGAAGAAAACCTAGGAAATACCATTCTGGACATAGGCCTTTGCAAATAATTCATGATGAAGTTTCCAAAGGCAATTGCAACAACAACAACAACAAAACAGGCAAGTGGAAACTAAAGCTGAAGAGCGAAAGAAACTATCAACAGATTAAACAGATGACCTACAGAATGGGAGAAAACATTCTCAAACTATGCATCTGACAAAGGTGTAATGTCAAGGATCTATAAGGAACTTAAACAAGTCTACGAGTAAAAATAACCACATGAATAAATGGGCCAAGGAAATGGACACCTCTCAAGACACACAGTTAACAAGAATATGAAAAAATGTTTAACGTCATTAATCATTAGAGAAATCCAAATCAAACCACAATGAAATACCATCTCATGCCAATCAGAATGACTATTAATTAAAAGTCATAAAATAACAGATTTTGGCAACATTTTGAAGAAAAGGGAACACTTATACTCTGCTGTTGGGAATGTAAATTAATTTAGGCACTGTGGAAAGCAGTCTGGAGTTTTCTCAAAGAACTACCATTCAACCCAGAAATCCAATTACTGGGTATATACCCAAAGGAATATAAATCATTCTACCAAAAATACACATGCACATGTATGTTCATTGTAGCACTATTCATACTAGAAAACACACAGAATCAATCTAGGTCTCCATCACAGTGGACTTAACAAAGAAAATGTAGTACATATACATCATGGAATACTATGAAGCCATGCAAAAGAAAAAATAATGTTCTTTGCAGCAGTATGGATGCAGCTGGAGGCCATTATCCTAAATGAATTAATGCAGAAACAGAAAACCAAATGCCCTATATTCTCACTTGTATGTGGTAGCTAAACATTGAGTAAACATGGACACAAACTGGAACCTAATGGATATGAGGGTTTACTTGAAGGTGGAGAAAGGGAGAAAGGTGAGGGTTAAAAAACTATGCTCACTACCTGGGTGACAAAATAATTCATACACCAAACCCTGACACTCAATTTACCCATGTAACAAACCTGCACATGTAACCCCTGAATCTAAAATAAAAGTTGCAAAAGAAAAATATAAATAAATAAAGTGGGTTTCTTGTAGATGATACATAGTTGGGTATCTTCTTTTATTCACTGTGACAGTATTGATCTTTAATTGGTGTATTTAAACCATTGACATTTAAAGTGATGATTGTTATCATTACATTGATATCTACCATATTTGTTACTAATTTCTACTTGTTGTCCATGCTCTTTGTTTCTGTTTTCGTCTTCCACATTATTTCTGTGTTTTGGGTTTTAATTCGGCATTATTTAAGATTCCACTTTTCTCTAATTTCTTTAACATATCAATTATACACAAACTCACATACATACATGAATATATATATACCTTATTTAGTGATTGCCCTAGAATTTACACTGCATATTTACAACTAATTCATATTAACTTCTAAGTAACAGTATACTACTTTGCAGATAATGCAAGTACCTCATGATAACATATTTCTAATTCCTTCATCTTTTGTATCATCATTGGTCATTTAATTTATACATAAGTATACATGATCATACATAAATATAGATATGCACACGAGTATACATAATTGAAAACATTTTTCTACTATTTTGAACAAATTGTTATCTGTTGGATCAATTAAATATGATAAAACTTGTATCTTACCTTCACTTATTCATTATTTGACCCTCTTCTTTTCTGTATGTAGATCAAAGTTTTTAATCTGTATCCTTATCTTCTCTCTCAGAAGAACTTTTTTCAATTTTATTGGGATATAACTGATGAAATAAAAATTGTATAAGTTTAGGATATACAACCTGATGTTTTGACATACATATACATTGTGAAATGATCATCATAATCAAGCTAATTAGTATATCCATTATTTCACACAGATGCTATTTGTATGTGTGTATATGTGTGTGGTATAAGAGCTACTCGATTAAAAATTTTCTAATATACAATAGAGTGCATTCACTGTGGTCAGCATGTTGTATATTAGGTCAACAGAATTCGTTCATCTTATAACTGACAGTTTCTACTTTTTGACAAACACCTACCCATTTCTTCACTGCTACCCCCTCAGTCCTTTGTAACCATTATTCTACTCTGCTTTGATGAGTTTGACTATTTTAGAGTCCACATGTAAGTGATATCACGCAATATTTGTCTTTCTGCGTATGTCTTATTTTATTTAGCATAATGTCTTCCTCCATGTTATTCCATGTTGTCATAAATGTTAGGATTTCCTTCTTTATTAAGGGTGAATTTCCCTGCCAACACTTTTCATCTTTTTTACAATTGTCATTGTAAGAGTTGTAAGCTGATAACCCCTTACGGTTTTGATGCCTATTTATCTGATGATGAGTGATGCTAAGCACCTTTTCATATATCTGTTGGCCATTTGTATGTCATCTTTTGAGAAATTCAAGGGTGCCAAGAATACACAAATAGAAAAACAATAGTCTTTGCAATAAACAATGCTGAAAAAACTGAATATCCACAAGCAGAAAAATAATATTAGATGCTTATTTCACAACATATACAAAAATCAATTCAAAATGATTTTGCAAACTATATATATGATAAGGAGTTAATATCCAAAATGTATAAAAAACCCATGTAACACAATAGCAAATAAACAAATAAATAACTTGAATAAATTGGGGGCAAGAAACACTGAAACCTCTTCTATATCTTGCAAGGCAGAGCTTACTTGCAAAAAATTTCCTCAATTTTTGTTTGTCTGAGAATATCTTTATTTCTCTTTCACTTTTGAAAGATGCTTTTACAGGATACAAAATTGGTGATAATTTTTTTCTCTGAATGCTTTAAAGATTTCATGCCATTCTCTGCTTCTATGGTTTCTGAGGAGAAAATGAATGTAATTTTTACTTTTCCTCCACTATAGATGAAGTGCTTTTTCCCTTTGTCTGCTTTCAAAATTTTCTTCATCTTCTAAAGTTTGAATATGATATGCCTAAGTGTCAGTTTCTTAGCACTTATTCTGCTTGGTGTTCTCAGAACTTCCTAGAACTGTGCTTTGGTGGCTGATGCTAATTTGAAAACATTCACAGTCATTACTGCTTGAGATATTGTTTCACTTTCTTTCTCTTTTATCTTCCTCTGGTATTCTCAATATACATATATTACATAATCTGTAACAGTTGCTCCACAGTTAGTGGATATTCTGTTCTGCTTTTTATTTTTTTCTTTTTATTCAGTCTGTTTTTCCTTCTTGCTTTTCAGTTTTGGAAGTTTCTATTGTCATGTTCTCAAACTCAAAGATTCTTTATTCAGCTGTGTCCCGTTTATTCATGGACACAACTGAAGAAAGTATTATTCATTTCTATTATAGTGTTTATTTTCTCTAATATTTCTTTTTTATCCATTCTTAAAATTTTATCTTTCTGCTTAAATTACCTATCTATCCTTGAATGTTGTCTGCTTCTTCCATTGGCACCCTCATTGTTATTTTACATTCCTAGCATGATAATTCCAACATCCCTGCCATATGTGACTCCAATTCTTATACTTTTTTAGTCTCTTTAAACTGGTTTTTAAATGATTGATTTTTGCCTTTCAGTATGCCTTGTAATTAGCTACTGAAATCTGGACATGATATATGGAGTGAATGAAATTCCAGCAAATAAGCCTTCAGTGGTATGACAGTAAGGTTAGGAGTTAAAGAGGGCAAGAATTATGTAGTTCTATGGTTAAGTCTCAGTATTGGTGAGCCCGTGTTCCTGGACTACAAACTGTATTAGTGACTCTCAGTGTTTTTTCCCCCTCTCCCTTGGGTGGGACTGGATGGCTAGAGAAGACTAAGATTGGGAATTTCCCTTCCCCCATCTAGAAGGCTAGAGCTAATTGGAGTTTGGTATCCCCTTTTCCAGGTAGGGTAGACTCTGATAAAATCCCATCAGGTTAGGCTATAGTAAAATAGTTTCTACTGAGGACAGTCATTGTTAAAAAGAACAGAATGTTCTGCCTTATGTTAAAATGATTTCTTTTTCTGTTATCCTACTAAAAGCATGAAGATATTATTTTTTTCCTAATATTTATTGTGAGGAGCTGGAATAGCTACTAAAAGTAAAACTCACAAAAGGATGGGGCCCCCCATGACTCTGTCCTTGCTTTTTACTGTCAGACTTGTCCAACCTTAGCCTTCAGCAATCCATTCATTACAATTTAGGTTTTCTTACCTGGGCTTCTGCAGAGATTTCTGAAATTTGGAGGACAGTAGTTTGTCTTGTGATATCAACTTCTCTGACAGGTCCAAGAAGAATTTTTCATTTTTGAGTTTTGTTCAGCTTTTTACTTATTGTTAAGACATAGTGGTTGACTTCTAAGGTGCTTATATGACAGATTGTTTGACATGATTTTTAAGGTAATAGGAAGTTGATCATTAGCATATGACATAAATAGAATCAATTTTTAGCAGATATTAATAATTTTATCTGAATATTTGCCAAAAAATGTATATTATCAGATAAAACATATCACATATAATCAATGAGAACAATGTTATTATAAAAACTTCTAAAAATAAAATTAATTATCAAATTTATGCATTTTTCAATCATTTATATATTTTATATATACACACATCCATACATACACATGTTATATATAATAAATATATAAATATATAAACAGTATATATCTTGTATATATACTATAAATGCTACCTAAAATATACATAAAATTATAGTTTTTATATTGTATATGATATTAAATATCTCATATTAAAATAAATAGAAAACAATATTTCCATTTTTATATGAAAATCTTATTTGCAGTTTACCAAATTGCAATTTAACATTGTAAAATATTAATGATGGCTAAGAGTTGGAGGAGTAATTATATCAACTATTTTGTTTTTTAATATATATGTAAATACACACAAACACATACATATACTGAGGGTTCAAATATTATTCAGAGTTAGCTTCAACAGTGCAAATTTTCCTCCAAGAGTTTCGTATCTTAATTTGCAAAAATGAAAAGAAAGTGTGGTTATGTTATTATAAAGGATATAGCTTCTAGCTTCAGAGTGTTATACCTTGAAAGGCATTTGAATAAAACCTTGGGCATATTTCTTAATTTTCAAAAATTATATCTCTTCGATTGTAAAATGAGAATAAGTACCTACATCCTACAGTTCTAGATGATGGGGGTGTGTACAAATGTGCATAAAGCACTTAACAGTGCCTAGTGCACGGCAGGCAGGCATTAAATGACAGCTATTACTAGATATTAACTGGACATGTGTTCTCATAAGTTCATATGGCCTGCTTCCTATGTTGACACTGGTAGGGATAAGGTAAAGGAAAAACAAAGTATATGGGTAATTAAACTGCCCCTAAAAACAAAGAAATACTATGAAGCAAAAAATAATAGGCAAACTTCTCCAAGTATCAAAGTTTTATACATTGTTTATATTTCCTTGCTTTTTTAAAATAGGGTTAAATTTTTGAGTATTTGAGGGAAAAAGGTATAAAAGATGTCTTTCTGAAGCAAAAAAAAAAGTAGTCTATTAAAAAAAGGACCCATCCACTTTTTTTTTCTCCAGAAATGCTGGGATTGCTGGCATTCTTTTTAGTCTTCCTTTTTTGTTGTTGTTGTTGTTGTTGACGTAAACATACTCTTCATATTTCCATGAGCCATGTCTCACATATTATAAAAGGGCATGCTAAATATAATTAAAAGTAGAGGCAGAAGCATTACCAGCAAAAGAGTGGGTAGCACTAAAGCACAATATTAATACCCACAGTGAAATGTCATCGAGTCATCAAGGTTTGTGCCATATGGGTCTGCGGCTTAACTCATCCCCAAAGACTGTATTGATTTGCAATTACAGCATATCTTGGGGTTAAAGAAAAAATGTAAACATTTTAGTTAATCAATTAGGCTCACATTTTATCATGCTGAAAGTTATTTAATAAAAGATGATAGGAGCAGGAACAGAGCCCTTTGCTCCTCCCTCGGAATGAATGGAGACCAGAAATCAGATATTTATGCCCAAGAAAAGCCGGATTTCGTTCAGCACTCCTCCCAGATCTTTAGAGTGTTGGCTGAGGATGAGATGGGGCACCCAGAGACAGGAGATGCTGTTGCCCGGCTCAAGGAGGTCCTGGAGTACAATGCCAGTGGAGGCAAGTATCACGAGGTTTGACGGTGCTAGTAGCTTTCAGGGAGCTGATGGAACCAAGGGAACAGATTGCTGATAATCTCCAGCAGGCCCTGACTGTGGGATGGTGTGTGGAACTGCTGCAAGCTTTCTTCCTGGTGACAAATAACATCATAGATGCATCCCTTGCCTGCCGGGGACAGGTCTGCTGGTATCAGAAGCCGGGCATAGATTTGGAAGCCATCAGTGATGCTATCCTTCTGGAAGTATATACCTATAGCCTGCTGAAGCACTATTCCCGGGAGCAGCCCTGTTACCTGAACCTGATTGAGCTCTTCCTACAGAGTTCCTATCAGACTGGATTGGGCAGACCCTGGACCTCATCACAGCCCCCCAGGGCAATGTCGATCTTGGCAGATTCACTGAAGAAGTATAAATCTATTATCAAGTACAAGACAGCTTTCTACTCCTTCTACCTTCCTGTAACTGCAGCCATGTACATGGCAGGAATTGGTGTGAGAAGGAGCACGCCAATACCAAGAAAGTCCTGCTGGAGATGGCAGAGTTCTTTCAGATTCAGGATGATTACCTTGACCTCTCTGGGGACCCCAGTGGGACCAGCAAAGTTGGCACTAACATCCAAACGCAGCCGGCTGGTGGTTCAGTCTGCAACGGGCCACTCTGGAACAGAACCAGATCCTGAAGGAAAATTATGGGCAGAAGGAGGCCGGGAAGGTGACCCGGGTGAAGGCACCGTATGAGGAACTAGATCTGCCGGCCGTGTTCTTGCAGTACGAGGAAGACAGTTACAGCCACATTATGGGTCTCATTGAACAGTACACAGTGCCTTTGCCACCAGCCATCTTTCTGGGTCTTGCAACAAATTCCACAAGCTGAAAAAGTGACCTGGAGACTGCAAGGGTATGAGGGGAGACTCTCAAAAAATATGATTGTGTAAAAATAATTGATGATAAATGAGTGAATGAGAATAAATGTTATATAATAGTCACTATATAAAATGACAAAAATAAAAGATCAAATATTTCTATTTGGAATAGTCGTTCTTACCTTAAAATTACTGATAATAGAACTTTTTTTTTTTTTTTTTTTTTTTTTTTTTGAGACAGAGTCTCTTTCTGTCTCCCAGGCTGGAGCGCAGTGGTGCCACCTAGGCTCACTTCAAACTCGGCCTCCCGGGTTCTCGCCATTCTTCAGCCTCAGCCTCCCGAGTAGCTGGGACTACAGGCGCCGCCACCACGCCCGGCTAAGTTTTTGTATATTTAGTAGAGATGGGGTTTCACCGTGTTAGCCAGGATGGTCTCGATCTCCTGACCTCATGATCCGCCTGCCTCCGCCTCCCAAACTGCCGGGATTACAGGCGTGAGCCACCGCGCCTGGCCAAAAATATAACTTTAGAGAGGGGTTCATGAAGTAGCTAACAGTGTGGCTTAGTTCAATTTTATCATGCCATAGGGTTTAATTGATTATAGATTTTGACTTCATAGTGATTTTCTTCACTCCCAGCAAATGCCCTAAGATTGGATCTCCCCACAAGTTTCCTTACTGGTATGTTAAGAATGATGAAAGAAAATCTAAATCTGCCTTTGAAAGAAAAATATTAAAATCTTAACTCGCCTCTTATGGTTTTTCAATTATGGTTTCTCTCTATTTGTATGCGTTTATTGTTTCAAAATATTATGTTGGCATTTCTAAATACCAAATATACTCAGACACATTTCAGAAAGAATCAGGCTGAGACCAGCTCGGTCCTGGAGACCCTAATCCAGTGGCCTTAGAGGAATTAAAGACACACACACAGAAATATAGAGTGTGGAGTAGGAAATCAGGGGGCTGACAGCCTTCAGAGCTGAGAGCCATGAACAGTTTTACCCACATATTTATTGAAAGATGGAAATAGCTTGATGGGTTACAGGTAGGCATTTGCTTAAACTGGTCATGATCTCATCACTTTGTAGCCAGTGACTGGCTGAAACTCAGCTGCTTGTGATTGGCTGAAACCTGGCTATCTGTTACCAAAAAAGTATTCTTCTAAGTTAGGTTTCAGTTGTTTACATAGGAACTCAAGTAGGGAGACAGTCTCAGGAATATGACCATCTGCTTATTTAATTTAGCAATGGAAAAATTAAACAAACTGAGACAAAATATGATTGAACACGCACTAGAAAATCTTACTGCTAGTTGTTCTGAGGCATGTGAAAACAAACCAAATTAATAACCCCTCGAACATTTTACAGTATAAATGGGAACTATATTCATGAAAAAAATATTTTACATCCACATCCTCAGGGAATGAACAGTCCTAGCACATGCCAGTTGTTTGAAAAAATAATTTCAGAATAAAAAGGCATGAATGGGTGGATTAAGAAAGAGATATAAATGCATATAACACATAAGTGCTTTAAAACACTGTAGCAATTTATTAGTACTGATTGTTGGAAGAGGTTTGGGGCTGAAGTATCACAGGACCACCAACTACGCTGACACAATGAAACTGTCCAATTAATAGATACGTCAGAAATAATACTCTTTTGGTAGTATGGGCATTGAGCAGAAAATGTAGATATATGTTTCCTAGCTAGGAAATGTTGAAAATAGTCACTGACAGTAAAGTCGATACTTATGGCAAACTAAGACGTAATTGAAAGGAGGGGCCAGCTGGGCTTCCTGGGCGCAATAGGGGCTCAGAAAGCTGTGAAACTCACTCATTTCCTGCATCAGAACTTACTTAGGTCCTGGATGAATAACACTGAAGATATATGCTTAAAATATTGCTAACATCAGAATTTGTGCATGTGTTTTCTTCCCCAAGAAAGCTATAAACAGCGAAAATTTTGCTGTAAGCTTCCCTGTGTCCTCTCTCCCTCCCCTCTCCCCTAAAACTAAATGGAATGTTAAAAGCCCGTTTTTCTGTGAGCTGCGGACCTTATCTATGCTCCCAATTCCAACTCCTTGGAAACATACTTTGTAAAGTCCTGTAAAATGCTGTCTCCTTTGCCATGCTGCTGCAAGGCCATAAAGCAGATGAAACCTAAGTTACGGTTCCGGTTTTCCTCAAAATCTAAGACATGTCACAAAATAATTTACTGCCTTTGTTTCTCACTCTGGTAATATCTTCCCTCTGCACGTATTTCCCGCTTTAAAGAGTTTAAAAGGTGATCGAAAAATCGAACACTGTCTACCCGCTTGGGACCCCTTCCACGCTATGGAAGCTTTGTACTGTCACTCTGCTCAATAAAGCCCACAGTTTTTTGTTTTGTTTTGTTTTCTCCATCCGTGTCCCTCTCACTCGCCGCGGGCTGCCGCCACAACCAATTCTTTGGTGTGGCTAAGGCAAGGACCTTTGGCCTTACATAACGAGTATGGGTTTAGACAAACCATAGGTAGCAAATGATAGTGAAGAGAGAAATGTGTTTAGCAGAAAATGAGATGATTAAAAATGAGAGGTTTAACAAGATTGGTTCCTTCTGCGACCATGAATATTTTCACACCATTCTAATTTCTGCTTAATGCCAGAGAAATGCCACAGAAACTTAAAAAAAAAAAAAAAAAAAAGGCAGTGGGGATTAAGGAAAGGATTGAGGGCAGGGGTGAATGTCTTCTTGGAGAAATTGTATGTTAGGTATACATTTAGAAATATGTAGGTTACAAGGTAGGTTAGTGGGACTTTGACAAGAGCTTTCTAGAATGAAATAAATGGAAGCAAGTTTCTAGTTGTATGTTCAGGAAAGTAGACTTAATTTGATGCAAATAAAATGTGGGGCATAGGGAAGAAAGTAATTTCCTTATAAATATTTTAAATCATTTTGCATATATAGAAATGACATGGCTCATCAAAGCATTTAAAAATACTTATTAGATACTTTGAAGGGCAATTTCTTCACATGTTTGGCAAGGCAAGATATTTTCCATTGTCATTAACTTTCATGTAATAGAAAAACTAATCTGGGCCCAATTTAGAGGATTTTTTTTTTAAGTTAGTAATTATGAAGTCATTAAGAAAGTGTTCAGAATGTATTGAATAAGTGAATTATAAGAAAGTATTTGAAACGAAAAAAAGTAGGCCTGCAGGGGAAAAAAAAAAAGGAGATTACTACTTCCCACAGATAAAATGGAGAATACATCAAATACATCAATAAGTATGTTGTAGAGTGCCATAAAAATTATGATATCTTTAGGGCAAGGCAATAGAAGAACATAACATTTTTTTATAAAGAACATCAAGAAGGATTTTTACACTTAAATTAATAGACAAGTGATTACCTGGTGAAAATGATATTTAAAGTGAAGAGAAAATGACTTTTACAAAAATGTCAAAAGCTCTGGAAAAATTAATAAATTGACTCTTATTTGAGAAGTCAGGGAATCTCTCAACAAGAGGTTTGAAATCAAGAGACCATTCAGAATGAAGCTGTGACTTAAATGGCAACTTTCTAAGAGAGAAAGAAGCGGGAAGTGATTACAGTAATTGACACAGCATTGTCCTTAAAGGCTGTCTTGGTGGTTCCGGGAATGACTCAACAGATAAAGGGTAGGTTATAGAATATTATGTAGCTCTTGTGTTGAGAATGGTATTCCAGCATTAGGAAAAAAAAAAAAAAAGCCTGGCAAAAAATGATAAGTGATAAAACTGCTCATATTCACAGGGAAATTAACCTGTGTGGCATTTTTCCTATACGGTGAGTTAGCAGTGTTGAAGTTACAATAAATCAGATATGTGAGCCCAGGAGAAGTTATAGATGAAATGTTAATTGAAGTTATCCATGGTATTCACATATATGATGTGCACTCTTTAGGTTTAATGACTTTTTTTTCAAGCAATTCTCCTGCCTAAGCCTCCTAAGAAGCTGGGATTACAGGTGCCTGCCACCAAGCATTGCTAATTATTATTATTTTTTAATACTTTAAGTTCTGGGATACATTTGCAGAACATGTAGGTTTGTTATATAGGTATACACATGCCATGGTGGTTTGCTGCATCCATCGACCCATCATCTACTTTAGATATTTCTCCTAATGCTACCCCTCCCCTAGACCCCACTGCCCGACAGGCCCCACTGTGTGATGTTCCCCTCCCTGTGTCCATGTGTTCTCATTGTTCAACTCCTAATTACGAGTGAGAACATGAAGTGTTTGCTTTTCTGTTCCTGTGTTAGTTTGCTGAGAATGATGGTTTCCAGCTTCATCCATGTCCCTGCGAAGGACGTGAACAAATCCTTTTTTATGGGTGCTTAGTATTCCAGGGTGCACATGTGCCACATTTTCTTTATCCAGTCTAACATTGATGGGCATTTGGGTTGGTTTCAAGTTTTTGCTATTGTGAACAGTGCTGCAATAAACATATGTGTCTTTATAGCCTGTGTCTTTATCGTAGAATGATATCTAATCTTTTGGGTATAAACCTAGTAATGGGATTGCTGGGTCAAATGGTATTTCTGGTTCTAGATCCTTGAGGAATCGCCACACTCTTCCACAATGGTTGAACTAGTTGACACTCCCATCAACAGTATGAAAGCATTCCTATTTCTCCCCATCCTCACCAGCATCTATTGTTTCCTGACTTTTTAATGATTGCCATTTTAACTGGTGTGAGATGGTATCTCACTGTGGTTTTGATTTGCATTTCTCTAATGACCAGTGATAAGCTTTTTTTCATATGTTGGCCACATAAATATCTTCTTTTGAGAAGTGTCTGTTCATATCCTTTGCCCACTTTTTGATGGGGTTTTTTTTTTCTTAAAAATTTGTTTAAGTTCCTTTTAGATTCTGGAGATTAGCCCTTTGTCAGATGGATAGATTGCAAAAATTTTCTCCTATTCTGTAGGTTGACTGTTCACTCTGGTGATAGTTTCTTTTGCTGTGCGGAAGCTCTTTAGTTCAATCAGATCCCATTTGTCAATGTTGTCTTTTGTTGCAATTGCTTTTGGTGTTTTAGTCATGAAGTCTTTGCTCATGCCTATGTCCTGAATAGTATTGCCTAGATTTTCTTGTGGGTTTTTATGGTTTTCAGTCTTATATTAACTGTTTAATCTATCTTGAGTGAATTTTTGTTTAAGGGGTAAGGAAGGGGTCCACTTTCAGTTTTCTGTGTATGGCTAGCCAGTTTTCCCAGTACCATTTATTAAATAGGGAATCCTTTCCCCATTGCTTGTTTTTGTCAGGTTTTTCAAAGATCACATGTTTGTAGATGATTTGCATTATTTCTGAGGGCTCTGTTCTGTTCCATTGGTCTACATATCTGTTTTAGTACCAGTACCATGCTGTTGTGGTTACTGTAGCCTTGTAGTATAGCTTGAAGTCAGGTAGTGTGATGCCTCCAGCTTTGTTCTTTTTGCTTAGGATTGTCTTGACTATACGGGCTCTTTTTTGGTTCCACATGAAATTTAAAGTAATCACTTCCTTTTTAGCACCCCAACTACAGAATACTTAAACATGCTTAACAGAATTTAGCATATTCTGCTTTCTATTAAAGCAATCTATATGGTAAAGTCAGGTCTATAAAAGGCCATAGGAACAAACCTGTAGTCTCATAAACCAGGAGTGTCTTTGTAGGATTTGGCTTTCTATGGAATGATTTTGAGAAAGGTTTAAGAAAAGATCAGTTTTGGGTGATCCACTTTTTCTCAGGCAGGATTAGAACTGGGGATTAATTTTTTTTTTTTTTTTTTTTTTTTTTTTTTTTGAGGCGGAGTCTCGCTCTGTCGCCCGGACTGGAGTGCAGTGGCCGGATCTCAGCTCACTGCAAGCTCCGCCTCCCGGGTTTATGCCATTCTCCGGCCTCAGCCTCCCGAGTAGCTGGGACTACAGGCGCCCGCCACCTCGCCCAGCTAGTTTTTGTATTTTTAGTAGAGACGGGGTTTCACCGTATTAGCCAGGATGGTCTCGATCTCCTGACCTCATGATCCGCCCGTCTCGGCCTCCCAAAGTGCTGGGATTACAGGCCTGGGGATTAATTTTGCATTGGTTGCCTTCATAAAGTGACAATGGTATAGTATTTGGGCATCTCCAGTTATAAACGCAAGAAGCATGATAGAGCTGGAAATGTGATTGGTAGGAAAGCAATAGTCACTCCAAAAGGAGATCCTCATAGTATGAACATGGGGGAGACAATGTTTCCTGTTAATGTAGTAGTCGTTGTATTCTTTTATTATTATTATTATTCTATGTTTATTTTATTTTGAAACTTTCATTGTTAGTGTTTTTTTAATAATTAGAGTTTTATTTCTCTCTCCCTCTCTCTCTCTTTTTTACTTTAAGTTCCAGGATGCCTGTGCAGAATGTGTAGGTTTTTTACACAGGTATACATGTACCATGGTGGTTTGCTGCGTCTATAAACCCATTATCTAGGTTTTAAGCACCGCATGTATTAGGTATTCATACTAATGCTCTCCCTCCCCTGGCCCCTCACCCCCCGACAGGCCCCAGTGTGTGCTGTTTCCCTCCCTGTGTCTATGTGTTCTTATTGTACTCCAATTGTGAGTGAGAACATGTGGTGTTTGGTTCTCTGTTCCTGTGTTAGTTTGGTGAGAATGATGGCTTCTAGCTTCATCCATATCCCTGCAAAGGAAATAAACTCATTCCTTTTAATGGCTATATAGTATTCCGTGGTGTATATGTGCCACTGTTTTTTTAATCCAGTCTATCATTGATGGGCATTTGAGTTGGTTCCAAGTCTTTGCTATTGTAAATAGTGCTGCAATAAACATACGTGTGCATGTGTCTTTATAGTAGAATGATTTTTAATCCTTTGGTTATATACCCGGTAATGGGATTGCTGTGTCAAATGGTATTTCCGGTTCTAGATCCTTGAGGAATCACTACACTGTCTTCCACGATGGTTGAACTAATTTACACTCCCACTAACAGTGTAAAAGCATTCCTATTTCTCCACAGCCTCATCAGAATCTATTGTTTCCTGACTTTTTAATAATCACCGTTCTGAGTGGCATGAGATGGTTTCCTATTGTAACTGTTGTTTTCTGTGCCTATCCATCCCTATCTTCCCTGTAACCTGATTAATTAGAGAGCTTTTTGTCTTTTTTCAGTCCAAGTTTATTTTTATTTTCATTTTCAAATAGTGTTTAGCAATGGTCCATGTGCGTACTATTTGCCCTATTACTTGAGTATAGGAATATTGTTTGTTCAACTTTTTCAGGGGAAATGATATAACCAATTAGTCAAAAGGCAGTTCTATAATTACATGAGTTCCAGTACAGGTTCCTCTGATTTGCAATGTTTTGAATAATTTACCTCCCTGCGCTATCCACTCAGAAAGAAAATGAGAATAATAATACAATAGCTCATAATCTTGTATTGAATAATGGAAGTAATAATTTATAAATGGTGTTGCATAGTGATTAGCCCTTACAAGCCCTCAAAAAGCATCACATGATATTTCATTATTTCCTATAATGATATTTCATTATTCCTATATAGTTTCTACTACAAAGACCTATACATAACATTTATAACCACAGGAAAATAAAAGAGAAAAATATGCCCTGTTATCAAAACTCAAAGACTATTACTCTTTTATTGTGATATATTTACTTTCAGGTATATAATCAGGAATCATTTCCCATTTATTGCCTATAAAATCCAGTTACAAACATGTATTTTAAAAATATTTTTAAATGTTTTACTATTTGTCATAATTTATTTAGGGGCGATTTTCTGAAGGAGAATGGTTATTTGAAATCTTGTGTCTATATGATTAAATTACACAAAAATGTATTATTGGAAATTAAGTGTTTTTTGTTTGTTTTTGATGAACACAGTTGAAATTTGCGAGGGAAAGTAAAAACACTAAGACAAAAATGTAATGGAAATTGATCCTTTTCTTCAAAGTGATTACCTAAATAATTTATCCTTTAGGATATCCCTAGTATATATAAGTGTACTTCTTGCACTTGAACTGTGCCAGAAACACTAATTGCTACAAAGGAAGTGCTCAAGATCATTGAATTAAGCAATTGAAGAAGTTTGTACCACCCTGTTTGTTCAAAAGCAGTGAAATTTAACAGACTCACGAGACCAAGGGCTGTGGCACAGAGAGACATTTAAGTCATAGATGATCTTCAAGAAGTTCAGAATCTTGTAAATAAACTAAAATTTATCATGTAGTTTTATCATCCAGGAGTATTTCCAAACCATTCAAATGACTGAAATTGTATCTTCAAAGAAAGGCGAGTGAGAAGGCGAGAGAGAGAGAGAGAGAGAGAGAGAGAGAGAAAGCGAAAGCGAGAGAAGTAAGGAGGAAGAAAGAAGGGAAAAGTGCATGATCACCTTGGCAGGAACTTAGTAAGGATGTACTCATCTGTGAAAACTGACATTTTCAAACATATCCTACTTATGAATCATACATTTTACCGGATTCATTGATTCCATATTACAGCAGCAGATATCCCGAGAAATGGAGATTTAGCCCTCTCTTATATTCTTGCATCACAAGGAACTGTTAGGTTGGTACAAAAGCAATTGTGGTTTTTGCCATTATAATGTAAAGAAAAAGCTGGAACATCCTTGTCACCTATCACTATTGGTTCGGATATTTCAAAGGAGCATTTTTTTTTAATGCTTGAAGATAAAAGTTATTTATCAAGTAATTTGATAAATTATCTAGAAGAGATATGGAAAACAGATAAATAGAATCAAATCTACTTGGAAAACATACAACACTGTCTCATTTTTATATACATTAATATAATTTCATTTTTTAAGTGAAGGAATGCTTCAGTTCAAGAGTTCCGAAGGAAAGCCGCCTGGGTTTGAACACTTACAGCCATGTCTACTATGTTTTACCAAATTGAATACATTAGTTTTTAATGGGTATCATTATTCTACATACTATCCCCCACCATCTGCAAATGACTTGCAGGATTACAATTATTTCTAGATGTATATTGAGTTCAGAGATGTTATGATTTGGAAAAAAAAATGTGCATATTAGAGTTAACAAAATATGGCAGTAGCAGAATAAATGGGCATATTACTTCATCTACATAAATCTGAGCTTCTTTATTTTCAAAACAGGGTGACAATAAAAGTACCCACCTATTTAAACTGTTTTGATGATTAAATGATAAAGTTTATGAAAAGTACTTAGAAAATTGCAAGGCACACTTTAAATTTATTAGCTGGAATAAAAACCTAAACCATTATGACTTTTTATTTTAAAAAGCAGTGTTTTATCTAAGAAAATAAAAGAAACAAGGAAGCGTATCTTTTTCATATAACGGTTTTCCTGAGAGGCAGTAGCGAACACCTGGGATAATACGCGTGCTGCACAGTGGTCGCTGGAGTCTGGTTCCATTAAGTGAAGAACCAGAAAGACAGCATATGGAAGAGGGTCTTACAGAGCCAGACCCCAAAGTAGCTCATTGCCATTCACTTTCCCAAGGGATAATTTAATTTTATTTGGCTATGTCTACTTCTAAGGTGGGCTGAGAAGTGAATTCTCTAGCCAGAAAGCCACATGCCTAGGAGCAACCCTATTCCTAGGTAAAAACAGGAGAATGGATTTAGTGAAGAGCTAAAAAATTCTGCCACAGTACAAGTATACGGTCAATACATATCAGCTATTATTATTACTTTTAGCTACAACCAAAAAAGGTTGATGAAATGAGAAAAAACACTGCATTTGTTTAATAAAATTATAATATAAGAAAGATTGTTCCTACCTAAAACATAAAATATCAAAATTTCATATGTGACATTTTAAGTATATTCTGTTCTTAGTATTTTTATCAACACATCATCTTTTAATGAAGACACACGTGTAACTAGATCTCATTTTTTACCACTTGGTGATAAGAACAAGGCATATTTCCACTGCATTATTTGGTCATTTTCATAGTTATCTAGAAATGGGTGGCTGTGCCTCTTAGATTTTCTATACATTATTTGGAAATACATTAGAAAATGTTCAGTGACACTGGTGCAGGATTTTTCTCGACTTCTTTGCCATACCCCCAACAGGGACTCTCAGTCTACTTGACTCACTGCGCTCAGCCCCTTGTGAGAAGAAGCATGTGAGTGAGTGTGGGATCTGGCCGGCTGCTTTGGGCACTGACACAAGATCATGCTCCATGCAGGGCCCATGGCCAGACCAGGTGTGTCACCTCACGGGGAATGCGACGGCACCCAGGTGAGGGTGCCCACAACCCAGAAGCCCCAGAGTGGGTGTTACAGTACTCTTTTAGTTCTCCCACCTGAAGTCTGATGGACGTTGTTGTGTTAGCAGCTCAGTTGGCCCCTTGCCTCATTGCCTGGGCAGCTGCCCTCCACTAGCAAGGGCAAAAGGCCAATGTGACAGCCTTTCTGGATACCACCCTCGGTAGGTCCCAGGCTCTTGACCAACATATGAGAAGAATGAGGTCACATGGGCAATTTAAATATGGTGAAGGTGGATGATTTCATTGAGTGATGAAAAGAGCTTTCAGTGGAGACGGTAGCTGGAGAGGGAGTGGGAAGGGCACATCATCTTCCCCAGAGTCAGGGTGTCTCTTCCCTGAAGTCAGGCTTTCTCCCTCTCTACTGACTGAGTCTGGGACCTTTATAGGCACAGGGAGGGGAGTGTGTGCTGATTGGTTTGTGAGTATGCAAAAAATGTTAACATGAAGACACCACTCAAAGGTGGGCACAACAGTGTAGAAAACACAATTAGGAAACGGTGAGGATAGTTAAAACAGGTGGAGGGTGGTGATCAATCAGGGGAAAGGATCCCAAACAGGAGGACACATTTTCAATCCAGTCCAAGGAGGTCTGAGGATTTAACTTGTTGTTTAGGTGTCAGGCTTTAAACTGTCTTCAGCTGGGAGGTGGGGTTTCACTGGGTACCTGCCCATATCTGCCTAGGCATTTGGTTGCCTTCTGTTGCTGTCAGTATTTTCTTGTAGTTAAAGCTCATTTTACCTATGCATTTTATATAAATAGTATGGTCACAGTAATTCCGTAACAATGGAATCAAAATCTATTTATTTCAACAACAACAAAAAACATCTACCTGCTGCAAATAGAGGACAATTTCTACCTTTTAGACCTCATGGGAAACATGGAGCAGCTGCTTCACCATGTTTCTGTAAAACAATCTTTAAAGAATTCCTTCCTTGGAATGCAGGAGCTTAGCAAGAAAGCCTTTTTTTCTAATCCTCTCTGTTTCTCTGCATTTGGTTTACACTTTCTTTAATCTGTGGTACCTAACACTTAATTGAATCGGTACCTTTCCATTTTGCTGAGCTTTAGACCCACTGCCAATTTTGAGTAATTATTTTTCTATACATCAGCTGTTCCAGTTACAAGCAGGGTCTTCTTATGAAGTCTGTCAACCATGAGAAATTGTTTTGAATAAAGCAATTCTTTATTCCTACCAGTATTCCTTATTTCTATCCAATATTATATTGATCTGTAGAAAAATGTGCCTTCAACTTACATTCTGCTGGCACTTTAATTCAGTTCAAACAATATTGTTGTTAAACAATATTTTCTTATGAACAATTGCTTTTACTATTCCTCCTTTTGAAGTCAATCCATCATTAAACATTGTTTATGCTTAAGTGAGTAATTTACTAGATTAAACTCTTCCACTTAAGTTGAAATACTATGTTCTTAAAGAGAACAAAAGACACATATTAAATATTAACTTTAAAAAGTGTTTTGATTAAAATCCATTTGACTTTGAAATTACTGAAACACTCTGCCTATTCTTGGAACACTACATAATCTTCACCCAATGAATTTTTTATTTCTTCAGATTTTAATGCAACTCTCTCTGTCTCTCTCTCTATATATATATTATATATAATATATATATAATTAACCTAAAATTTTAAAAGCCAGTTTTCTGAATAAACTAGAATGATTTCGTAATTGAGCTTATTCTGCAAACGGCAGTTCAATTCAGAATCTGTGCAGGAATTCAGGTCAATGTGAATCTTTCAATTTCTTTAGTTACTTTGTGTGTAAAGACAGATACACAAATGCAAAATACTATTGGTCATAAAGAGGCATGTTAAATAATGTATATTTCTTTAAAAAGAAAAACAACACTGGCACTGGTATCTTGACAATTCTCCCTCTTTTTCTGACTCTTTCTAAAAATACAAGACATGTTAAGCATATTCTGAATTCCTCAACACACACAACCCTCAAATGGTAGGACCAAGCCTGATAAAGCATTCTCTGCACTAAGTACTAAATAATTTGTTTAAGATGTAGCTCATTTCTCACAGCTCATTAGCTCACTGAATGATTTTGTCCAAATATGAAGGCAAAATGGGTTTGTATTCCTAGGGTGCATCTTTTCTTCTTCTAGTCATGTAATTTCCACCTTTATCACTTGGTCTCAGAGCAAAGAGCCTTTTCACTAATGAAAATATTTTGAAGCATTGCTAAAGAAAGATATAATGAGGATATATACTGAGTCAGTTAAAGAAATAGAGGAGACTTAAGAAATTGCATACTGAGAAAAAGAGTTACACAAACACTTAACCCAAGAACTCTCTCTGGGCTTCATGGTTTTGCTACTTTATTTAGAAAAGATAATGTGAATAGACAAAGAATTACACCAGGGTTTAAGTTCATCTTGTAGCAAAGGAACATCCACATGTTTCTGTGGTTTGAAATCACAAAACGATTTTTATATTGCTTCATTAGACTGCTGTGTGTAGAATCAATTTACAGCAGTGACCTACAAGCAAAGCGTTTAAATGATTCTTTGAGAATGATTCCTGTATCATGTAGCTTGGGGAGGTGGCTATTAATGATAAAGAGAAATGGAGAGCAGTAATAAAACAAATATATAAAGATATAGATTTTTATAAATAGAATTCTTCAAGCTAAGTCTTATGAAATTATTTCACCCTCTTGAAAAGCCTACGTATATGTGAAAATATAAAAGAAATTATTCCAGCTTGTGGTGTGTATATTTACAAAATAAATTCTGTATAACTTCATTTATATATGCATGTAAGTTAAATATGTACTTGGGAGAAAATGTATTAAAAAGAAAATATAGAAGTAGAATTTACTGAAGGTCAAATCAAAACAAAATCAACATATTACCCAACTGTAATATGAAGAGTAGAAATTGAAGGGCTACTTTAAGATGAAATATTTAATAGATCAAAAAACCAAAAGCAATTTGCTGAAAGTTCCAATATACATCAAAAATAGTGAAAACATTTGTTGTAAATATAGGAAAACTACTGACTATGGGTATTTTTTAATAGCAATTCCTAATTCTTCAAGGATATGACAAGCCTAATTTGGAACATCAATGGGTAAGATGATTACACATGAAGTGAAAACACAGCTAAAAAATGAACAAATTAAACATCAGGAAATTGCCTCCAAAGAATAAGTCAGATAAGTTCTTTAATTTCTGTTGCATGAACTGATATATTTATATAATAAATATGAAGGAAAGAAAACATATAGTATTTTTTTTCTAAATGGAGTTGGATAACCACCTTGTTAGGAAAACTCTACATTCAAATATTAATTACAATATTAAACTGATCTGTTGAAAAATGTGTCCTCAACTTATATTTTCCTGGGGCTTTAATTCAGTTCAAACAATATCATTGTTAAACAATATTTTCTCATGAACAATTGTTTTTACTCTTTCTTCTTTTGAAGTCAAACCATCATAAAACATTGTTTATGGTTAAGTGAATAATTTACTAGATTAAACTCATCTGCAGAAGTTGAAATACTATGTTTGTAAAGAGAACAAAAGGTGCACATTAAATACTATTTTTTAAAAATGTTTGATTAAAATCTATTTGACTTTGAAATTACTGAAGCACTCTGCTTATTGTAGGAACACTACTTATAATCTTCATCCAATGAATTTTGTATTTATTTAGATTTAAAACCAAATCTCCACCCATACATATGAAATTAATCTAAAATTTTGAAAGCCAGTTTTCTGAATAAACTAGAATGATTTTATAATTGAGCTTACTCTGCAACTGGCAATTCAGTTCAGAATTTGTGCAGGAATTAAGGTCAATATGAATGTTAGTTTCTTTGACACTTAATTTTCTGTTCATTTTTGTTTTTACAATTTTTTTATTTCCTCTGGTAAAATTAATAAAATTCATGCATGGTTGAACACTTGTACTCTGTTGGACTAATTAATTTTGAACTTTAAAATATGAAATGAGCACCTTTTATTGTACTGTGACTAACTATATTTCTATAAAAATTCACTTTAATTATAAAATTTTAGGCTATGTTTGTAATTAATGCATAAGAATTAGACTGTCAGTCAAGCTAGAAGTCAACTGTTTTAAATAGTTCTCAAATACTCAAAAGAGAAATTTTGAAAAACTTTAATACTTTGCATTTATCTATATGTCTACATCCTATGGTATATTGTATAAACATTATTGGCTTGCAAGTATAAAAATATCTCTTTTGCCAAAAGAATAGTAAATACATTAATTATACACATAGCCTAGTTTACAATTCATGATAAATTTTGAAATACATGATAGACTCTAATGCTTCCAAGGATACTGTCATCATTAATCATGTTCTCTACTTACAGTGTTTATCTGAAAATATTTCTTAAATTAAATCAATAGCTTGAAGGGAGTTTTTGATAGTGATTATTAGTCATATTTTATTAAATAAGCACTGTTTCAATTTAAATGCATTTAGATTGCCCTTACATGCCTAAATCATTATGTATAGTCTTTACAATTTACATTATAAATTCTCCTAAACTAGGTAGTCATTATCATGATAGCAATATATAAGATTACAAGGAGCAGATGGCCTAACATCTTTCAGCTTTTAATGGAAATATTTTGGTGAAAATATGTAGTTAAAATTTCTCAGTTATAAGAGACTGGTTCTTCAAAAATTTATGTTAATATTGATGAAATTCAATATAAAATTTAAATTTTATCATGAATAGTTTTAAGTAAATCATTTCATGATTTTCAGAAAACACAGAGTACCATTTTCTAAATCATTTTATATGACTTGAAGGCTTTTGGTTTTATTTTATTTTAATATAAACATTTAGAAGAGTTTCTCTCAGAAAAAAAAAAAAAGTCAATATATTCAGGGATATTTAGGCATCCCAAATGTTACATATCAAAATCCAGGGAACAAAGTGGTGGAAAATTGTAAAATGTTATTTAAATGTTTTAATTCTTATTTTGTATAACACTCTTTTGACTAAGGTCAGCTATATAATGCAAAGTTAAGTGAAAGTAAAGGTCAAATAACTAGGTCATTTTACTCAAAGGAAAAAAAAATACATTATCTCACTATTGAGATCATGCAAGGAAAGTTTCAGTCCCCAAGGATACCCTCCCAAGAGCTGATATATTAGATAACAATGTATTAAGTTGACTTTAAATGATAAACTTGATATTCTTTTACTGCTACTCCCACTGTTAAGTTTTTTAAAAAGTGTTTGACTAGATTATTCCCTGCTATTCCATTTTATTATTGTTTTGCTTTTGGTTTTGGATTTTTTTCTTGTACACTGCCATGGTTGCAGTAAGACTCAAATAATTAATGGGAATAGTGAAAGTAGGCAGATACGTACGTGATAATATAATATCCTTTTAATTGTTTCTGAAAAATTAACTTCCTATGTTAATGAACATAATTTTTAACTCAGTCACAGTACAAAGACAACAAAATCTTAAGCTTCAGAATTCATGTAACATATTGAATATACAAATGTTTCAATGTCATTTTTGTAGTAGTACCTTCTACTACTCCATTTCCAATATTCAGATATCATGATGTTGAGGGAACATGTAATGTATGTATGAGTGTCAGAAGCAGAGGTAGTAGGGACCTCACTGTGACCAAATTATAGGGAATGTGTTCTCTCCTACACCGCTTTGCCATGTCATGAATATGCTAACAGTACCAGGTAAGATGAGCATGTTAAAATTCTTACATCTGTGATTTGATTTCTAATATTATTAATTGACTACACAGCAAATTGTTATTTATTTCAGTTCATCCATATATTCTTTCATTTATCCATACGTAATATTTAATAAATATTCAATAAATATTAAGTACTTTTTCTTTGTCTGCCATTGTACCCTGGGAGTAAAAAGCTGAACAACAAAAATAGTACTTTCCTTCATAGCGCTGACAATTTAAGGAGGAGACAAAAATACACTCAATAACACTCAAAATAAATATGTAACCAAAAACTGGAAAAGGTAAAAATGGGCAAAACTAAGGGATGGTGGAAGAATGGTATCTAACCTAGCATGAGAAAGAAAAGGAAGGTCCTCTCCAATGAAACCTAAAAAACGATCATGAAGAATGAATAGATTAACAAGGTACAAAGTGAAAGCACATTTACATAAAGACAATGCTAGGCAGAAAGAAGATGCAGCGTGCTACGTTTGTGGAAATAAAAGCAAACTACGGAGGATGAAACAAAAAGAACGAAGAAAGAGTGGAGGCAGAGGAGGCTGGAGACAGTAGTAGTTAAGTGCAGATCATTCTGGGCCATTCTAATCGCAAGGACTGTGTCCAGAATGTATTCCTTCCAGTGGGTTCTTGGTCTCTGCTGACTTCAAGAATGAAGCCACACACCCTCACCTTGAGTGTTACAGCTCTTAAAGGCAGTGCAGATCCGAAGATCCAGCAGCAGCAAGATTTCTGGTCAACACCAAAAATGCAAAGATAACCCGATTGCTGCTGTTGGCGCTGGTGGCCAGCTTTTATTACCTTATTTGGCCCCTCCCACATTCTGCTGAGTGGTCCATTTTACAGAGCACTGATTGGTCCATTTTAAAGAGTGCTGATTGGTGCGTTTTTACAGAGTGCTGATTGGTGCATTTACAATCCTTTAGCTAGACACAGAGCACTGATTGGTGCATTTACAATCCTTTAGCTAGACACAAAATTCTCCAAGTCCCCACCCGACCCAGAAGCCCAGCTGGCTTCACCTCTCAGGAATTTGGTGCCATTTACTCATTTCCAGTTTCCATCATGGGAATTATATGAAGCTTTCTTAATGACGTTCTGATTACTTTACCAGGTGCGTTGCCTCTTCTTATTTCATTCACCCAGAAACTATCTATTGAGTGATTACACGGGATCCAGTGCTTTTTCAGCAAACTCAAATGAGTTTCCCAAAGAAAGCAGATAATATAGACCAGAGGAACTAGTGTTGCTTATACTCCTAGGGTATCAAGTGTTTCACAGTATAATGCATCCAAAAGGCAATGATTCATAAAATATCAATACTAATTGAGAAATATGGCAAAGTGAAGATTTATTCTATCTCAATTTCAAATACTTGAAGGTACTGAATCAGATCATTTATAGTGCTTCTCAATGGTGACATTATTTTAATGGTGTCATTTAAATCCATTTTTGGTGCAATACAGTAATTCCTAAATGATAAATTGCACCATTTAATATTGCAACAGAGACATTTGTTAGATATAGAGGTCCAGTTTTTTAAATGAAGAGTTTAAAGATTTGCTTGCATCTTAAACTGAAATTCTGCATTAAATTAATAATTTGTAAACTTACCATTTGATTTGTAAGAAATATCATACATTGATTGTAGAACAAATGTTCTATGTTGTTTTCTAGATCCCCTTATCTTTCAGTGTTGAGCAACTCCATGAAGAATCCACAGCTTGAAAACAAAAGGTGAAAAATGATGAGTTTACATACATAGCTGTACTCTTAGTCCCAAACCAATAAATCTTTTGCTCTCTTTCTAATTTATCACATATGTGTAAAAGAGATTTGCTTCTGGGGAGAACATGTTAAATAGGGAAGTTCATATTTGAAATATTTACATCATTTTCTTGCCCTCTTTACCAACAAAACAAAATGATATTTGGAAACGAATGATTCTGAGGAAATATTATGAGTATGTATTAAAAGTTTTGACCTTTATTTATATTATAGTTCAAATGAGTGCATTGCGAGCCAAATACAAGCTGGATCAAGGATGTTCTTGTCCAAGTAGAATTTGTTAAGAGGCTCCAAATTGCCATTAGGAATCAGAGTTGGAGAGAGAGTGATTTCTATGTGTGTTCGAATGTTACGTGTTCTTGCTGTTATGCAAAAAAGAAAAGGGCATAAATAGTCAAGCAGCAATAGGAGTCTTACTTATGATATTTGGAAATAGCAACATTTAATGTTACAACCTGGAGAGATGAAAATCAGTGACAGGTGTACAATTCCCATTAGTCCCATCACCATCAGAGGCAGCTGATAGTTATCCAAAGTAAGTCCCTAGGAACCCAAACGAGACTGAGGAAAACAGAGCGTCGCCCATGGACTGTGGGGCTTTAAGAAAGAACAAGAGAACTTCTCCTCTAGTGTTATTAGGGGTCAGAATACATAAGCAATGCCGTAGTTCAGATGCTTGAATCAAGGCAGTCCTCTATTGCCAGCTCAGTGTAGGGTCTGAGGTTTGGAGGGGAAAACTCTTTCCCCTGATATGCTTGGGGGCAGGGATACAAGAATTGCAGTTGCAGGCCGGGCGCGGTGGCTCAACCCTGTAATCCCAGCACTTTGGGAGGCCGAGAGGGGTGGATCACGAGGTCAGGAGATCGAGACCATCCTGGCTAACACGGTGAAACCCCATCTCTACTAAAAAATACAAAAAAACTAGCCTGGAGAGGTGGCGGGCGCCTGTAGTCCCAGCTACTCGGGAGGCTGAGGCAGGAGAATGGCGTGAACCCGGGAGGCGGAGCTTGCAGTGAGCGGAGATCTGGCCACTGCACTCCAGCCTGGGCGACAGAGCAAGACTCCGTCTCAAAAAAAAAAAAAAAAAAAAAGAATTGCAGTTGCAGTTGTATTATGTAGCAAGAATTTTGCCCCACCATTGGTGATGAGTGAATTGAGACTTGGGTCTAATCTTTGGGACGGAATGAATTAAGCACTGGATTTGAAAGTGACCAGCACCCTCTCTAGGATTCTCTCCTTTAGGAGCTCAGCTATGGACAAATTATCCCCTACTTGTCATTGGCATGTATCAGGGGTAATTTTACACCATTTGAAGGCTCAATGGGACAGGTATTAAAGACTTAACAATTATCATTATAGCTAATTACCCCCTTTAGCCTCTATTTGTGTGTCTCTGTGGGAACTCATTCGCATTCCTCAGGAAGCTGCTCACTTCTATTTCCTCAAAATCATTTACATTTTGGAACATTTCCATACAGGTGTAGTAGGAGACATGAACCGTGATAAAATGGAGTCGGTTTACTAACATCTTCTGATCTTGTAATTGAATTAATGAAGTTAATTTTTTATTCCTTTTGTAAACACTATTTGTCCCTCAAAAGCCTATTACTGTGATTTGGTCAGTTTCAATTATTATTATTATTATTTTTGAGACAGAGTCTTGCTCTGTCGCCAGGCTGGAATGCAATGGAGGCATCTCGGCTCATTGCAACCTCTGACTCCCTGGTTCAAGTGATTCTCCTGCCTCAGCCTCCCGAGTAACTGGAATTACAGGCATACACCACCACACCCAGCTAATTTTTATATTTTTAGTAGAGATGGGGTTTCACCATTTTGCCTAGGATAATCTTGATCTCCTGACCTCGTGGTCCATCTGCCTCAGCTTCCCAAAGTGCTGGGATTACAGGCGTGAGCCAGCATACCCGGCATATTTTTTTTTTCCATTTTACATAAGGAAAAGTAATTGTGTGCATGAATACACTCACCCACATAGATATATAATTATGTCAACTAATACATAAACACAAATACTTTAATAAGGGAGATTAAGTCACACCATATTATGTTAGTTGTAGTGGAGAATTTTTGTAAAGCTTTTAAACATGCAGGATTTATTTTGCCTTGCATCCAACTGCTATCTGAACATTTTACAACAGAAAAAATAAAATCGTTGCTCTTTCTGACCCACTTTTTTCACCTCAGGATATCTTTGTCATGCTCGTAATTGGTTTACTATATTCACATTGTCAACAGAACTCTGTGCTTTTCAACATTTAACACCTGTGAAGAACTGTGACTTTACTGCATGCAAAAGGCATAATTGGTTGCAAAAGAACTTCAGCTCACTAGCAGGTATGTTGGACCGACAACAAATGTCTTTCAGTTCAAAGAAATCTGAATCTGTAATTTACAGTTTTATTTCTTTCACATTTTCTGACTTACTTTGTTTACTTTCAAATTCCTTGTAATATCTGGTGAACTTGGAAAATATTTCTTTAGCTGTTTCCAGTATTCTCTCTAATTTTATTTTCATGTTTATTAGCAATTTTGGTATGTATTTTTTCTTAGTAAAGATACCGTGTGTTTATTCAGTCTTCATCTTTCACAATAATATCTCTCAGGCTTTTTGTTTAAGTGTACAGGTTCTATATTATATAAGAAAACAAAACAAAAACAATAATAACAAATGTTCATGAGTTTTTAGATGCATTTCTCAAATGTAATACTCCCAACACAAAAAATAGCCCAGTATCATGAAATCCTTGGTGATATGAAAGTGTAGATCATTTTGGGTGGGGACAGTGGGGACTCCAGTAGGGGCCCTAGTATGAGGTTAAGAATGTGTGGGCAACATGATCCTTTCAGAAGATTAGGAGGTGAGTGCATACAGGAAAGTCAATGACATTTGTTGGTTAGCCTACCTAGGACAAAGGATTAAATTTTATTTTCCTTTCTTTTTTCTTTTGTCTCTTAACCACATGGCCTTTTCCTACAGACCTCCAGAGTTAGTTGGGGATGACTTGTAGTGGTACAACGCCTATCAGCCTTAAATAAGAAGATTCAGAAAATAGGATTCGGCATAGAGTTTATTTGACCCCCAAAGCTTGAGGATGGCCACCAAGGAGCATAGATTCAAGTTGCTATGAATATACACTTCAATTAGCAGCAGTTACAAGTGAGTTTTTAAGCCGGGGCGGGGGGAAGAGGCAATTTCTAGGTTGGTTACCAAGAATTTACACCAAAATAATATAAGCTGTTAATTGATTCTACATTGTTCTTTGTACCGCAAATTCCAGGAACTTGAAGATAATGGGTGAGGCAACTAGTCAGGGAAAAAAAATCCTTGAAAAACTATTGTCCCTGGGCATGGGGGTTGGATGGAGGTGGAATGGGTATGACTGAAGTCCTGTCTTCATACTCATGTCTCTGGTATACCTCTCACAGCTCACACAGGTCTCAGCTACTTTTTCCTCACACTGTAGCACTGGCCTACTGTGTATGCAATGGGTAGATTGGCAGGGGAGGAGGTTAGATTCCAAAATTGTGTAAGGTGTTTTATTCCCAACTCAAATATTTTACAATGATATTTTATATTAAAATTATTTTCAGTACCAACATGGCAAATCTGAAAATAATGTTTTGATTTATAAAGTACCCAAACGACAGTGTAAGGGTTAAGGTATTTGAGGCCAGTTATATCCAACCACAGTCCTCATCACCGCCATATTCTTTCACCATATCTGTTTGTTTTTTCTCATCTGCCATCTATGTGAGTTTAACTCCGAGTGCTTTCTTTCCCCTTGCAGAAGGACTGAGTCTTCCAAAAGAAGGTCGCCCAAAGAATAGACTTTTCCTTCACTCAATTCAAGTAGACAGTTTGGAAGGTCTTGGAGGTTTTTGTTTTGTTTTGTTTTTATGAGTGGGAGTCTTGCTCTGTTGCCCAGGCTGGAGTACAATGGTTCTATCATAGCTCTCTACAGGCTTAAACTCCTGGGGTCACACGATCCTCCCACCTCAGCCTCCCAAGTAGCTGGTGCATGCCACTATACTTGTATAATTTTAAAAATTCCTTTAAAGATGGAATCTCATTATGTTTTTCTTTCTTTTGTACCATTTCATGGATGTCAAAGAGCTTAGCTGATATATCCAAATATGTATGTGTGTGTATATGTGTATGTATGTGTGTAACTGTCCTACATATTTTTAAAGGTTGGTCAGCAGAGTATAAAAACACTTGTGAGGATGGAGAATATAAACCAAAAATAAAATTCTAAGCACCCCAGCCTACTGTATGGACCCTTCCTCTTGGCCAAGGGCATTCCAAAGTTCACCTGAAAAACTAGTTCAAACCGTGATGGGAAGGAGGTGTGAACATGCCTCATTATACTCTCTTCCCTTCGGAATTCAGGCACAACCGACTAGCCTGAACATTAAAACAGAGATCTTAACACTGACAAAACAGACTCTGTAGCAAAAGATACCAAATTCTAACCTGACTCTCTAGTATAGCATCACATGATAAATAGTAGACCCTGAAAGAAAGCAAAGTATGTTACCTCAAAACATATTTCTTTGACATATTTTAAAATGACCCTGCAAAGCTGTCTATTATGGGGGGAATTTACATTTTGTAGAAAATCTCCTTCACTTACTAGGTCTTTTTAGGAGAGTCTAGCACCTTTTTAAGTCTGATAAGATGACCTAAACCATCTATTGCTCCTGAAGCCTGCTTCCTGGAGGCTTCATCTGCATGGGAAGAATCTTGGCTTTTACAACCTACCTTATCTTTACCCCAAGTATTTCTTTCTTTGAACTCTGTATGCAAAACTTAACTCTTTCAGCGAATTGTCAGTCAGGAATCTTTGAATCTCTCTAAAACCTAGAAACCTCCTTATCTACCAGACAACCCTTCTTAGAGATATCCTGCCTTTCCACCCTGAACCAATGTACACCTTACATATTTTCATTGATGTCTACCTGTAGCTTTTGCCTCCCTGCAATGTATAAAATCAAACTGTGACCAAGCTACATTGGGCAAATGTTCTCAGGACCTCCTGAGGCTATCTCATGGGCATGTCCTTAACCTTGGCAAAATAAACTTCCAAACTGATTGAGACTTATTTCAGATGCATTTTGGTTTACACAAGAAAGATTTTTATGACTGGCCAAATATTTATTTCCTGAAGGTGATATGACCCACTTTTTTAGGAATCCATGAAAAATTTTGGAGATTTGCAAACACATTTACCATCTGTAAACATGGAATGTTATCTTTTATTGTACATAGATGTTTCTCAAAATGTTCACACCCTATTTCTTTAAAGAAAATATATATCCTCTATACCTGTTTGTGTTCCTTAATAACTTATATAATTGTCTCCTTGTAAAATCATGCACTTATAGACTCTCCAGATATTCCTCACCTTCTAAACTTTTATATTGTGTTTTCTTGAATTAATTATTAATCGACTTTCCAATATTCTTAATTTTTCACAAATTTATTATTTATTATTTATTCCCCTAAGTGTGACCTGGCTCTGCCTGTGTTAGTTATATATTGCTGCAAATGATCTCAAATGTAGTGGTTTATGAGAACAAACATTTATTATCATCCAATTCCTGTGGTCAGGAATTTGAAACTGACTTAGCTGAGTGATGGTCTTCCATTTGGTTGCAATTAGGATGTCAGCTGGGGCTGCTGTCCTCAGAAGGCATGACTAGGGCTGGCACCAAGGCGTCTCATTCACATGGCCCTTGGCATAGAGCTCAGTCCCTTGCCACCCAGATCTGTCCACAGGCTGCTTGAATTTTCACACTGCTAATAAACACATACCAGAAGCTGGGTAATTTATAAAGAAAAAGATGTTTAATGGACTCACAGTTCTACATGGGTGGGGAGGCCTCACGGTCTCAGCAGAAGGCGGAAGGGACATCTTACATCACAGCAGGCAAGACAGAGAATGACTGCCGCGTAAAAGAGAAAACCCCTTATAAAACCATTGGATCTCATTAGACTTACTACCACATGAACAGTGTGGAGGAAACCACCCCAGTGATTCAGTTATCTCCCACTGGGTCCCTCTGACAACATGTGGGAATTATGGTAACTACAATTCAAGATGAGATTTGGGTGGGGACATAGCCAAACAGTATCAAATGGCCTCTCAACATAGCAGAAAGAGCATGGCAGAAAGAACAATACAATAGATCATGTTGGAATTTGCAGTAATGCAACTTTAATAATAACTAAGTCTCTAAAGTGACACACACCATCACTTCTACTTTGTCCTACTCATTAGTAGTGAGTTACTAAGTCCAGCCCACTTTCTAGGGAAGGGACTTAGGTTCCCCCTCTTGAAGGGAGAAGCATCAGAGTTTTGGGGGCATATTTGAAAACCACCACACTGCCTGTAGTCCAGAGTGGGATCCTCATATTTATATATCTAGGGCATCTCAAACTCTATGACAGAAGGTTGTGGGGAGGGAGGTGATACAAGAGAAGATGGACGCTCTCCTGGCTTCCTACCACGTATTCCATATTGAATTTCTTTCAGTTACATGAAACCTTTCTTTCAGGTCCATATGATTGTACTCAGTATTTTTCTAATCTTTTGCATCCATATTTCCTAGAAATGTCCCTTCCACTCACAGAAAATTTTAAGTAGCTGCCTACTACGGGTGCATTCCAACTTCTACAGTAATCTTTGGAGAGTTTAATGTCTCAGAAAACTCCTTAGAGGGAATGACTTTTCTTAATTTTAGTGGCCTAGTTTTCTGTTCCATTTGATTCGCAAAGTAGATTTTCTCATATAAATGATTCCACCTCAGAAACGATAAAGTGTGGTATTCCTCTCTCAGAACACAACCTCTCTGCTGCTTCAGATATCTCCTTCCCTCACTTCTTCCACACCTGATCTTTAGCCTGGATCTTACATATTCTCCACAGTGCTGCCAAGAAAAGAGAGCAGAAGCATTTAGAACAGGAGTAACTTTTAAAAAGAAAGTTACTTTTGTCAAATGATGCCCCAACCTATAGACAAAATGAACTCTCTGTAGATAACTGAAATGCTCAAGTTAGAGCAAAACCAGGAGGCCCTAGCAGGATGAGGCGGCAGTTATGCTCTATGTGTGCTCACAGAATGTTGCAAAAATATCACAAGACTTCTGTTCATTTCTGCCATCAAGTCAAACTAAAATAGGCTACGGTGGCGAATCTCCCAACTGACAAACAACTGACCACCTAGAGTCAGCCAATAAAGAGAGACTTGTGGTTTTAGGCTTAAGGGTTGTCCAATCAAGGCTCTGATCCCACTCCTCAGCTTTGCAGTTTTTGTCTTTATAATCTCTTAACTCTCCAGTGTCTCCTTGAAGACCTTTTAATTTTGTCCTGAAGGCTGCATTTCCCCAACCTATAGATTGCTTTCAGAAAATAAGGTTCGCACCCTCTCTCTTTTCATCTCTGCAGATTTCACAGTCTTTTGTTAATACTTTTAAACAATGTAAGGAAATCAGACAAGAAAGTCTGGTTCACCAAATAAGGTTCGCACCCTCTCTCTTTTTGTCTGCAGATTTCACAGTCTTTTGTTAACACTTTTAAACAATATAAGGAAATCAAACAAGAAAGTCTGGTTCACCAAATAAAAAAAAAAATTAAAGAAAAAATGTCTGAAAAAATAGGACTAAGGTTATGAAATTTATAGTATATTCATGGTAGACAGTGGTAATATTTTATTCACAAAGATCATGCTGTACATTCAGATATTGTCAAAGCAAATAAGGAAATTGAGGAGAAATGTCTTTGTTAAGAAGTTCAGGTTTATTGTTTTGGGTGCAAAATTTCTCCCTTCCACCTGCAACTTGACTATGTAAGTTGTGCTTAATGATGTTGGAAGTAGAAAAGCTATCAGGTGTTGTTTCTTCAGTGCTAAAACCATTTTCTTTGGGGTCCTCTTGACCGACCTCATGATTCACGGTATGAATTGTTGAGTCACAAGGTCTCTTAACCTTCTTAAGAAGAATCTATCACTCCAGTGTCGGTCACCAGCAACCTCAAAGCAATACACATATGTAATACACTGAGGTGATCAGATACACCTGCTGCTGCCCTGTTCCACCTAAGACCTGAACAGATAAAAGTGAAACATCACAGAGCTAAAATAAAAACAGACCCACCTGGGAGAATCATGAAAGCAGCCAGGTCCTGCCCTTGTTCGAGAGGCCTTGGGAAGCTCTGCCTGAGAGAACACTGAGGACTTCTTTCAGTTTTGGCAGCTGCTGCTAGAAGCTCTGCCTGAGAGAGGAAGTGATTGCCCAGCTGACTGACGTCTGAAGGACTTCCATATCCTTTCAACTCTTCTATTGGCATGCTGGTCTCCCAAACCATGCTGTGTTTCGCCGCCCTACTCTTATTACTGCCTGTGTGCTGAATACTAGTTGCACGACTGGTAGTGTGTGAAGGCCTTGCAGTAAACAATGAATCTGAGCATATATTATTGGCTTTGAGTCACTGGGAAATCCTACAACTTAGTTAGGTCAGAGTTAGCACACCTAGAACATGGTGAACCTAATTAACATATCAATTGGTGTAGCTAATAAAGAGATCATCCTAGATTTAGATCATCTTAAATCCAACAAGTATCTTTATAGGAGAAGAGAAGACAGACGCAAATGGAAAAAAGCCAAGTGAAGATGAAGGCAGATTAGAGTGATCCTGCCACAAGCCTGGGGTCATTATGAGGTGAAAGAAGCAAGAAAGCCTTCTTCTCTGAAGCCTTCAGAGACAATGTGGTCCTTGAAAGGGTACACTTCTGTTATTTTAACCCATAAAGTTCATAGTAATTTTTTATAGCAGCCCCAGGATACTAATATAGAGTGCAAAGTAGGGGTAGGGCACGTGACTATAAGGTGAAAAGCGGTTGGTTGGGGAGGATTCTAGCTGAATCCTCTAAGGCTAAATCCTCTAAGGTTATTTAGAAGTAAATAGGCTTTTCTAGTGGTTAGATATTTCATGGTATTTCATCTGTTGCTGACAGTTTTTTTTTTTTTTGGAAAATAATTTCCAACCCCAGAGGTGAGACAGTTTATATGCATGTCAGAGAGCATTCTGGGAGCACAGTTGAGAAACATTCTAGAAGTGCCTGGGAGCCCGTAAGAGCCCATGTAAAGATATTTACCTATGCCCCTATTTTCTGTCCATTACCTCATCTTTGTCTGCTTCTGTGCCATATACCCTGGAGTCAGGACCATTCTGGTTCAATATTCCCAGGCACAAAACTTCTGGTCCTCTTAGCAGCCTGGGAGAAGAAATGATTCAGCCATTCATCAGGTTCATCTAACTTCAGCCCCCAATTTTTCACCGGACCTCCACAGTCTCTCCAAACTCAAAACACCTCAAGGAGTCAAGTGAATTGGACTAGTTTTATCTTATCATTCCCCTCTTTCTCCTTAGGTTCCAGCTTTCTCCGCTCTGCTAGAGTCTATTTCCTCCCTTTCTTTTAAAATAGGTAGTGACATGGTTTCTTCAAGGTGTTTTCTTTCCCATTTTTTTTCTCATGGACCTGTATGCCTCTTGCCATTTTAGTTGATGTTCTAAAGTGAAACAAAAATAAACAAACTTGTTCAGTCTGATTGTCATACCATAATTCTCCTCTTTATATTTTATCTAATTTGCTGACACTACTGTCCATCAACTTACCACAGCTACAAAGCTGAAATTCAAATGTATTTCTTCTCCCTTGTCTCCCATACCACTTAATCACAAAGGCAGACATATCTTGCCTCATTTAAAAAAAAAAAAATCAGTACACTAATCTCTAACCCTAATGATACTGCTTTAAAGGCCTCTCGTCATCTATCAATTAACTACTGAGACACAATGTCCCTCCTTTTAGAATGTGTCCTGAAACCCATCATCCACAGATCTGCAGAGTCATCTCTGTCATATGCACAGCTGAAGGTGTACCTTCTCTTTTCATACCCTTCAAAAGCTGATCTCATAGGTCTAGATCAATGCACAGCTTAGCATGGAACACAGGGCCCTCCTGGTAGAATCTTTTGACATTATCTCATTCATAAATTTTCACTGCTCCCAGGCTTATACTCAATGTTCTAGAATCATCTACAATCTCTATAGCTTTGTCATTTCCTCAGATTAAAATGACTTTCTTGCTTCATCTTTTCAGTCTCCTCCCAATCTTCCAAAACAAATCAGGCCATTTGTTTTCTCCACTGTGAAGCCTTCCTTGTCCCCTGCCTCCCCTACCCAGCCTATCTTGCTCAACCTGGCTGACTTAGCCACTGATTATTTTCTTTGATCCTGAAAGCTACCTCCATTATTACCTTTATTATAATTATCTTTAAATACTCTCTTTTTCTCCTTTGAGATGTAGATCTTTTACAATAGGTACTGTTCTTTATTTAAAGTTTAATTATTGCTTTTAGCATAGTGATAGGTACATAATTGAATTTAATGAAAAATTAACAGATCCCTTTGTCCTGAATAAGGAAACAGAGAGGTGAGAGTATACTCGGACATTAAAGTAGGTAGTAATGTACATTCCAATTCATTTTTGTCTTTTTCTAGTACTAACAAACTTCATTGCTCAATGCTATTACTTATTACTTCTTGAAATGTTGTTTCCTACCTTCTGCTACTAACTATTCCAACTCAGGTCAGATACAAAAGAAGTCTTATATTAATATGATCCATCAGAAATAATGACATTCAGAACTTATTCCTTTTCTGTACTGCAAGGTCAATTTTCCTACCTCTATTGAAGCATTCATCACTCTAAACAGCAAAGCAAAATACCTCCCAGGACTTAAGAATAGAATTATGGTAATATCAACTTGCAGTGGTTGACCTAGCCTTGCATAAGGTATAATACTTCCAAGCAATCACAGACAAATGGGTGATTAAACATTTTTTTCAAAAAAGAGGTCAGGATCTTGCTTTAGAAAGAGACTACCTGTATTGACAGGCTTAAGTCTGCTGTAAAATTAATGTCTAAAGGGAGGAATGTTTCAATCAGGAAAAACTGAATGTTTAGTGGAGAAAAAAGAGAAACTGTGGAATTCTAATATGCATCTAGCATTGACTGGGGAGACGACTGCACTGGAGAGTACAGACTTTCTATCAAATTTGGGGGAGACGCACACATCATACACACAAACACGCACACACACATAGGCACATTCTCAGATACATTGATGATATCACTGATGTATTTTAGTTCTGTTTAAATAGTTCTTTCTTTTATTATTCTGAGAAGATAAAGTTGTTCTTTCCATCTATATGTCCAAGCATACATTAACTGCTCAAGAACTTTTATTAAGCGGGTGTGTATATGTACAATATTTTAAATGCAAACATATGTTGGTGTATTGATTATAAATCTCAGTTACAAACTATGATTACATCAGTTCCATTCTTAGGTTGTGATTTTATAAGCCTTATGGAAAACTATGTTGATAGTGAGATTACTCGACAGTTTCTTTTATATCGTTTTTCTTTTTCAGTTTGATTGTTATTCTGCAGTCCAAGGTAACCCTTTCATAGAAGCAGAGCCAAGAATAACAACATTATTCATCTTCTCTTCCTTCAAGTTGAAGTGTGCTGTGTCAGCTACTAATATTCCAAATACTATGAAATAAGTTGTCTGGAGCTTTGTGGCTCCTTCTTATTCCTACCTCCTCTGTTTTGTTTGCTTTGTGGTGTGTAATAGCCCTTGACATGTTATATCTAATTGTATTAAAACATGGTACATCACACAGGTCATGTCCCAGGAGGTCATGATTTAACATGGAGGACAGGAATATTCTTAGGAAATAAAAGAAGATGCTAGAGAATTGAAGATGTCCACAAATTACCCAGAGTAACAAAAATAAGCTATATATATATATTTTCTTCCTACCTTTTCTCTCTTCATTGTGTGGAAGACAGTGTCATGTCTAATTTTCTCTTTGGGTTCATCATTTTCATGAGCATGTTACGTGCCAAATGTGAATACATTTAGTAGATGCAGTAAAAGATGCTAACATTCTGAATATATTCCCCCAAACAGCCTTAAGAATTCAATCCTTTATTACTGGATCCCACTAGACTCACAATGTTGTAAATAGAGAAAAAATAAAATGGACAAGATCAAAACTGTAAATTATTGAAACTACCTCCTCCCAAAATAAGTGCTTAAACATGATAAGAATATTTCCTTTGTATTTTAGAAACAAATGTTACACTATAATTCATACAACTTGTTCTAAGTCTTAAAAATGTCTCAAAAGCACTAATATTTAGGTATTTAAAACTGAAAATAGATAGACCTCTATCACTGTAAAAATATAGACACTGGACTTTGCAAATCTTGAATCAACATTGGGAAACAGTCGTTGTACACATCCGTGAACATATGAAATTCAAGGAAGGCAAACGGACAAACCCAATAGTAGAGCTCATGATTCAAATCTGCAAAGTCTCACATTGCCTTTCAAAGTTTTATTTACAAAAATTTTCTCACTTACTACCTTCAGTTTGCTCTGGCCTCTTGTTTTCCTTTCCTGTTTATCTTTATTCTTTTTGTATACTCTTTAAACCCACATCCTTCATAATTTCCCACAACTTGTCTTTCATATTTAGAATAAACTTTAAATTGCAAGCAATAGGATTATTAAAAAATGTTAAGGGGCACGGAAAGACACAGATGCCTGATCATTAAGAAAATGTCAACAAGAGGCCTTGGACTGGAAGGAGTCATGGAAGATCTGCAAACCCAACAGTCTTCTGTCTGTTTCTCTCTTGCTTTCTCCATTTCTAATCCCTCATCCTTTGTCCCTACCCCCAGCCTTCTCTCTCTCTCTTTCTCTCTGCTTTGTGGTGTATAATAGCCTTTGACATGTTATATTTAATTATTTTAAAACATGGTGCATCACATGTGTCATGTTCCAGGAGGTCATGATTTAACATGGAGAAGAGGAATTTTCTTAGGAGAACAATTTTCTTCTACTCCTCCTTCTCTCTCTCTCTCTCTCTCCCTCTTCATCACCTCCTTCCCTTTCTGTTTCTTTCTTCTTTCTCTTTCCCTCACCTCAGTCTCTCCCTGCAAATGTGTCTCCAACTGGAGCGTCTGCCTTTGATTTCTCTGCCTTGCTCAAGGTCCAGTGTGTGATCATGCCATAAAGCACATGTCTTTCCAGTTTTAGCACTGTCATCAGATGACTTAATTTCTTAGCTTTTCAAGTCCATTGCGTACCATATGATTTGTCTAGCTTATCTATTTAATGGAAGCTACTAATCAAAGGCAGTTGGCCAGGTTATTGAATGGTTGTCATCAAGTAGGATTTATACCACTTTTATCAACAACTGCAGGGGACAGAAACACAAAGAACAAAAAAAATGCAGCTTTCTTTTGAGGTGGTAGTAACAAGACCTAGTACACATAGAAATCCTTCACTGCTTTATTTTCTCTATACATTTGATTTCCAGTCACAACTTGCCTTTATATCAATTCAATCAACACGGAGACTACTGACTTTATGCAAAGCAATTATTCGTTTCCTTATCCTCACATTTATTTCACACTGTTAAGCTGAATTTAACTTTGACATCAAATAAAGTTTATGTTCTTGATAATGTTTTCAAAACAAATTATTAAACATGTAGAGTGTGCTTCTTCAAAATTGACATTCAAAACAAATGGGGCCAGGTGCAGTGACTCATGCCTGTAATCGCAGCACTTTGGGAGGCTGAGGCAGGTGGATTGCATGAGGTCAGGAAGGAGTTCAAGATCAGCCTGACCAACATGGTGAAACTCCATCTCTACTAAAAATATAAAAGTTAGCAGAGCGTGGTGGTGCACACCTGTAATCTGAGCTACTCTGGAGGCTGAGTCAAGAGAATCGCTTCTACCTGGGAGGCGGAGGTTGCAGTGAGCTGAGATCATGCCACTGCACTCCGGCCTGGGCAACAGAGCAACTCCCTCTCGACAACAACAACAAAAAATGGCATTATTTTATTTTAACCCATTATACAATCTTCACCTTCAAAACAATTCCCTGATGTTTTTCACTGCAGTCAGTGATCTGGTGTTGATTGAACATTTGACTTCTGCCTGATAGAATGTATTATACTAAGGTAAAACTCTGCCACACTATCTGATTACTTTATCACTGCTCTTCCCTATTGGACAGGTATTTATGACTAGTTACCTGGTGATTTTGACTAAGAGTCAATAGAAATTCAACAATTAGAAAGCCATGTAGAAATCATTAACAGCTATGTAAGTATAATACCTTGTCTAAGAAGTAGAACTAAATCAACCCCTAGCTACTACCCAGGACTTCGTAACTTAAATGTAGCCCAAAGTAATCAAACAATTAATAGTCAGCTCTTTAAAAGTAGCTAAACCTCTTTCCCCCTGTGGATTGTGAACATCAAAAGGTTTTAGGCCAGGCATGGTGGCTCATGCCTGTAATCTCAGCACTTTGGGAGGCCAAGGCAGGTGGATCACCTAAGATCGGGAGTATGAGACCAGACTGACCAACGTGGAGAAACTCCATCTCTACTAAATAAATAAAAATTGTAAAACCTCGTTAAATCCCATGTCTCATTTCAGTCATCTTTCCCTTTCACAATTAAATCTCTTGAAAGACTTAAGTCAATGATTCCAGGTCTTTATCACATATTGTTTATGCTACTGCAATCTGATTTCCTGCCTCCACCACTGTATTTCGCTCTTGTCCAACAGACCAGTGCTAACTTTTCTGTAAAGGGTAGCTCTTCATACTTTATCTATCCTGACTTGTCAGCATTAGTTGTATTGATTGAGGACTCTTCTTCTTAAATGATTTTTTTTTCCATCCTGAATATCCACTTTCGCTTACTGGAAATTAACCGTTCACCCACCCATAGAATTTGCTGTTTCTTCAGAATTCTGTCCTAGGCTTTAGTCTTTTCTCACTTTAACACTTGCACTAGGTGATCTCCTTTATTCCCATTACTTCAATTACCATCTCTATGAGGCTGTCTTCGAAATACATCTCCAGCTCAGACCACCTTAATGAGCTCCAAGTCCGTGTATCCAACGAGGCTCCTGCAGATCCCAAAGCACCATAAACATCAACTAAGTTCTTTGCATGTGTCTTCTAATTTGCTTTTGTTCCTGGTTCCTGTATTTGGCAGGACGTCCCAGAAATGGACTTAAGGATGGAAATTTGTAGCTAGAAAATTTCAGGGGAACACTGCTGGTGGGAGAAGAGGGAGAGTGGGCTCAAAATAAAGAGGAGTTGAATTGCAATGCACTTGCAAAAATAGGCTTTAGTTAATACCACAGGAAGCTCTAAAGTTAAAATGGCCCTTCTGAGTTGTTCCAATTTGAGGCAAAACAGTTGTGTCTTTATACGAAGGCATTCACCATTTTGCCTGACCGTTGAAGGATGGTTAAGAACGTTGAAAAATGCATCTCTTTCTGGAAAGACAAATCTTTAGGAAAACCTCAGATGAGCCAACAGGTGGCCTTAGTGAGCTAGCTGGTATCATTCCTGGTAGCTGGATGAATGAATGCCTCATTTCCAAAGAGTGATGTTGGAGGCTCAGGAAGTATCTATTGCAGTACATAATATCCAGAACACGAATCAACCCCAGCTTACTACAGATTCTCTAAGATTCTTTTTCTCTTTCACAGAGAAACTTAGAAAAGGAAGATTAATTGGACAGAGAATGTTTTACAGTGGTGTAGCAATTCTGCAGGCAACTCTTATCATGTCTGCCTAGTTTACATGCCCCACACCCTCTCTTAGCGTCTCTGTTAGCCTAATTGCATTAGAAAGTAGAGTGAGTCATACATGCATTCCAGAGGTGTCTGGGCTTATCCATCTTCAGCATGCATTTCTCGGGATGTGACCACTGCACTTGTCCATTTGAAATACAATTTGGGCAGAAGAGTAGCAAGGGACACCCCAATGTTTCACCCGAATACCAAATTAATTCTTCCCTGCCTCCCTGTATAATATCACCCCGGTTCCTCCCTTGCTAATTGTGATACTCTTCTTTGACATGGAGAGATGTAATCACTAGGTGGCAACCACAAATTAAAGTTCAGAGGTACTCTTATTATGTTTCCCAGTGAAGGCATTCCTTCTCAAGAAACTAGAAACTTTGGACCTATGGAACCTAAAGACTTAGAGACAGGAAACATGAATTTCCCATGTTAGAAGCGACAATGGGTGAAACACTTCTATTTTCATTCTTTGATATCTGTAGCTGTGTATTCTACTTAATCGGGACACACCACCATAAAATGATAATTGCTTTAGAATGAATGCTGCATTATGGAACATGGAACCATGGAACCCCATCACTTAAAGTATCCCTTCCAAAAGGGTGCATCAACTGCAGCTTTAAAACATATTTCTTTGCCCTATCAGGATAGTAGCTTCTGGGTGTTATGATTTGCAATGTGACCAGCAGATTCCATGGTCATGAGTTCCTTGTCAAAAAAGACAGTTTTAAAAAATCAAATGTTGAATTACACATCTGCAAATCTATAAATTTTCTATGGCCAAAGCCCTGTGGGCAGGAAAGACAAATCCTTAGCTGGAATAGATACTGATCTCAATCAAGAAGAATCACTGATCTTTCAGATTAAAAATAGTAGTACCTAATAAATGTGCCAACAAGTTTTGAGAGCTCAACATTGATTTATTCTATTAGATATTTGAACATTAGGCTTGTGAAGTAGAAACCAATGCTGTTGGTGCCATGAATAGCTATGATTTCTGCTCTGTTGGCTACTCTGTTGTGAACTACTTAGCCAATACTCAATGACAGAGGTTTGCTGATGCCTGTCAACTATGCCATTCTGTTTACGTGATTGCTTAGTACCTGTATTAGTCCATTTTCATACTGCTATAAAGAACTTCCAAATACTGGGTAATTTGTAAAGGAAAGAGGTTTAATTGACTCACAGTCCCACAGGGCTGGGGAGACATCAGGAAACTTATGACCATGGTAAAAGGGGAAGCAAACACATCCTACTTCTCTTGATGGCAGGAAGGGGAAGAATGTGTGCTGAGCTATGGGAGCGCACCTGATAAAACCATCAGATCTCATGAGAACACAGTCACTATCATGAGAACAGCATAGAGGAAAGCTACTCCCATAATTCAATTACCTCCCACAAGGTCCCTTCAACATGTGGGGATTATGGGAACTACAAGATAAGATTTGGGTGGCGACACAGCCAAAGTGTATCAGTGCCCTTTCAACGGAGAATTCTCTGATGGCTATTAACTTGCATTTTAAGGATCTTTATACTTTATGCCCACTGACATCATCTACCCCTGCCCTCTTTTGAAAAAAGTTCCTGTTCTCTGAATAAAAAAACAAGCCATTCACCACTGCCAATGTCAGAGAGTGCAAAGTAACTGTTTGTGCCACCTAAATAATTGATTCTTATCCTCACTCATAAGGGATGGCAAAAAAAGCCATTAACAAAAACTATGTTAATCTCTTAAAATGCTACATATAGAATAGCAGATCCAATTGAGGCAGCCTCTATTTAAAGATTCCTCTGCCAGAACCCATCTACCTTTGTATGGGCCATGTTGATATGCTTGGGATGTATTGGAGATTACTCTTTGCATCTTTCAAGATTTTCACAATCTCTGCCATTCTTTTCCCACCTCTAATGCAGTTTTGGTTTGGATTTACATTTCAACTGGGCACACTTTCCCAGTGAGATGTCTCTTATCCCATATGCCAAGAAACTACTGTGGTAGTTCTGTCGTTTATCAAGCATATTTATTCCAGCTATGCATTTGCTAAAATGATCTTCTGGGTAGTTTAATGGATCCAATGAACATGAATCAGCTTTAGAAACAGTGCTCCATATTTTATTATTCAATGCATGGCAATGCCCATACATCAGTGACAACTTCAATAGTTTTTGAAATGTCTGAGTACTCTAATTTTTCTACTGTATGATTGCCATATAATTGGCATTAGGTGCATTTTGGGGAGAATTATTGTGACACCATTTTTTTTCAAGAGGGCCTCTACTTCAATGAAAGTTTCAAAGTCTGAGTACTGGCTCAGGTCCAGAAACCAAGCAAGTGATGATGAATTTTATTGTATCTTCTGCCCTTACCTCCTGATTATTCATCTTTGGTGTATGTACATGTTTATCTTATACATTGAGAAATACTCTCATTGGCCACCCATCTCCCTTCCTCTCAGAACATTATGTTCTAATCATTATTTCCATAACCCTCTGCAGTTGAGAATTTCTGTCTCAACATTGTTTATTGCTTAATTGTACTCCTGCTTTTTCCTGTATTTAAACATAGCCATCTGGTCTCTATTATTTTGAGATCCAATTATTCCTATTGTTTCCTGTTGTTTTTAAGAAGACCAATTCTATAACGAAATCCCTTATTGTCAGTCATGTCCTAGAGAGGACAGCCATCATTGAGCTTTGCAGCAATGCTGTTGTCCCTAATAATAGAGTGCCTTCCCAGTTCTTACGTAAAACATCATCAGCTGGTGAGTTTTCTGATCTTATGTCACAGATCTTCTCTACAATGGTCATTTTCTAACAAGATATCTCTGCTCCCCTTTTGACACAGCCCTGACAGAATCTAGTCCCCAGATACTCTGCAGGCTTTTCCTAGTATATGCTGAATAGGCCCCTTTATTCCATTAGCAGGACCAGAACTAATTTTACTTAACGCTCATTAATAATCTGATGACCACGAAAAGAACAATGGATAGATCCCTAAAAAGGGGTGGGCTCTATTTTCAGGGAGGAGGTACATAATTATGCTACATAAGGGGTAAGATTCAGACTTATATGAAAAGAGTGAGCCCTTTCTGCAGGCTCAGGGAGTTCTGGAGATCTGGGGTTTTATCATTCTCAAGGACATTGACTCAGAAGTTCCCCACCCCAACTGTGAACATTGTGTATCATCCCAATCCGTGTTCTCATCTGAATTGCAGAGTTAAAAAAAAAAAAAAAAACTCTACAGAAAGAGCAGAATTATGAGGTTGAGAACCCAACCTGCCTGGAAATAGTCTACACTTATAATTAAATTTTGTACCTTATTTTAAAGTTTCTGCCCTTGAAATACCAAAGATAAATATCTTTTTCAAAGCAGCCTTCTTACTTTCACAGTCACTTAAACTTTGATTAACAATGTCAGTCTCTCCTTATCTTTCTCCAATATATATTTGTAGCATTTTATAATAGCCATGTGATACCACAGTCCTATGACTGCCAATTCCCACCACAGCTCACAACTGTTCTGAGCTATCGCACAATTCAGTTCATTTCATTTCATCAGTATCGCATCTGAATTCCTCAGTAGTCAATTGTAGTACAACTGTAGTGAGGGACCGTCACTACTCCATGTGCCTCCAATTCTCTGGTCCTCATGGCCCATCAGCCAGCAAGTAAGTGATCCAGTTCCAAAAATTACCTCTTTAAAGACTGTCTCCCAATACAGTCACATTCTGAGGTCTTAGGGGTTAGGACTTCAACATATAAATTTTGGTGAAATACATTACTTCTCCAAATGTGGCTCACTCTAATGTAGGCTTCTCTATACATTATTTCCTTGGTTTAATTCTCCCAGTCTTTCAGGTTTGGAATGGAATTCCATTCTCACTTTCCTTAAATTTGTAAAATTGAATTAAATGGCTTTCAATTGAATTCCCACTTCATTCTTACCATTCATGCCATAAAACTTTTCAGATGTTATTTAATTATTTTCATACTCATTTACTTCCCCATTATACTGTCAATTCCATATCTTATTTACTATCAACCTCTCAGGACCTAACACAGTACCTAACATCTACTAGCATCACCATAAATTATTTGATCATATCTTTTTATTGCATTATAAATAACTTGAAGGCAGAGTGTGTGCATTATTCAACATTGAATCGCAAATAGTGTATTAACCCATTTTCATAATGCTATGAAGAAATACACAAGACTGAGTAATTTATAAGAAAAAGAGCTTTAATGAACTTAAAGTTCCATGTGACTAGGGAGGCTCACAATCATGGCAGAAAGCAAAGAAGGAGCAAAGGCACATCTTGCATGGCGGCAGGCAAGAGAGTGTGTGCAGGGGGAACTGCCCTTTATACAGCCATCAGATATCATGAGATTTATTCACTATCATGACAACAGGATGGGAAAATCTCCTCCCATGATTCAATTATCTCCCATCAGATAACTCCCATGATACATGGGGATAATAGGAGCTACAATTAAAAATGAGATTTGATTGTGGGTACAAACAAACCATATCACATAGCATTTAAAAAAATTCCTATTTACCCAATGGTAAGTATATAATAATTGTTTATTCAAATTTACTTAATTGATTGCTTAAAATATTTTGTCAATTTTTGAAACATCTACAGAAATTTGGTTGCTTCAGGGATATAGTCATTAACTCACTTTACTTGTGTAATATTTTATAAGTTCTGATTATACTTAATGATTTTGTTTTCAAAAATGGGTCTTAAATGCTAGGTGAGTGAAAGAGTTGAATTTCATAAAACATTTCTTTTAATATTAATTATTTATCTTTTAGTATTAATTATTTTCCTCAAACTAGTGTAATGAACCTTAAACTATTTGTATTATGAACTGATTTTTTTCCATTAAATTTTACTGAGCTTAAAAAAACACTTTAAAGGGTTTTTTTGAAAGAGTAATATAGTGCACCTAAAAAGTTATTTATAATACAATAAAATAAGATATTCAGGAAAGCTGGAAGGAAGGAAGTAACTGGAAATATGGGAACAAGTATCTTTGAGCATCATTCTTTTTTTATTTTTTAACTTCTGAACTTTTTATTGGCCTCCTACTCCCCAAAGGTACCCTGCTTCTGCTGGCTTAATGTCTGAGAACTTTGGTGTCATTGGTCTCAGACACCACTTTGCCATCCACTCTCTGGCAGGCAGTGGTCTTTTGGATAGTTTGCATAGAGTTGCTACTGTCCAGGGCATTACTAAGATTGAAGTCCTCACCATCTTCCAGCAGGGGGTGGTATGTGGCGATCTCAGCCTCCAGCTTGACTTTGATGTTCAGCAGTGCCTCCTACTCCTGGACCTGGTGCTGCCCCTCTGTCCAGGTCTGTGCCAGCTTGGACTCCAGGTGCATCAGGGTCCTGTTGAGCTGTTCCATCTGCAGGGCGTAGCGGGCCTCCACCTCCCTCAGACTGTTCTCCAGTCTGGCCTTCAGATTTCTCATCGAGTCCAGGTCGATCTCCAAGGACTGAACTGTGTGTCTCAGCTCCATGAGTATCATCTCAGCAACTCCAACCTCGACGGACTGTGTGGTGACCACTGTGGTGCTCTCCTCCATCTGCTGAGACTAGTACTTGTCCAGCTCCTCTCGGATTTTCTGAGCCAGCTCATCATATTGGGCCTCAATGTCTGCCATGATCTTGGTGAGGTCCTGCAATTTGAGGGCATCTATTTCCACGGTCAACCCAGAGCTGGCAATCTGGGCTTGTAAGCCTTTTACTTCCTCTTCGTGGTTCTTTTTCATGAAGAGCAGTTCCTTCTTGAGAGCCTCGATCTCTGTCTCCAGCTGTGGCTGAGTGACATTGGTGTCATCGCTGATCTTGCGGAGCCCATGGATGTTGCTCTCTGCAGACTGGCTCATGGCCAGCTCTGTCTCATAGGTGACTCTAAAGTCATCAGCAGCAATAAGGGCATTGTCGATCTGCAGAACAGAATACAAATCCATATCACCTTTCAGAAAATAGTTTGTTCAAAGCCTCATGTTGAACGCTTCTTGACAGGTCAAAATCCTGTAAAAATGAGATTTAAAACAAAGTGCAATAGATACTCCATCAGAAAGACATAAATGATATGGTTTAAAGGGAAAAGTTAGTAAAATAATTTCTATTAACTCTCAGAAGTCTTATCTTTATTTTTAAAGCACTGAGTATGAGCATCTAGATTAACATAAGTAAAAAAAAAAAAAAGATAAAAAAGCATAGCAAATGGTTGTTTAATAGAGTTTACTGACAAAAAGGTGCATGGAATGTCAATCAATAATAAGAGAAGACATATTATATTACACTGATTTTAATCCTTTACCAGTTTTATGGTACTTCTGACATAATGATCTATGTGAGCCACAGTCTAATAAGGCAAATGGGCCAATTACTATAACATTTTTTATGCATTTAGACACAAGCTCAGAGCTTTTGTGATGTGTCCAAATTTACCTAAATAAACTGCCTCTGGTCAAAATCACCAATGAATTCTGCATTGCTAAACCATTGGTTAGTTCTCCATCCTAGTCTCACTTGACCTAGAAGAAGTATTTACCACAACTCATTATTACTCCCGTATCTTTGACACACCACTTTTATCAGTCAAGACACCACCTGCTTTTCATTTTATTCCTTCCCCACTAGCTGCTACCCCTTCTCATTCTTTTGGTTAGTTTTTCTTCTCTTTCTGACTTCTTAGTATCAAATGTCCCCATCTTAGTCTGCTTTGTATTGCTAAAAGGGATATAGGGACTGGGTGATTTATTAAGAAAACAAATGTTGTTTATTTGGCTTGCAATTGTGATGTCTGAAAAAGTTAAAGATTGGGCAACTGGGAAGGGCATCAGGCTGCTTCCACTTATAGCAGAAGGTGAAGGGGAGCCAGCATGTGCAGAGATCACATGTGGAGAGAGGAAGCAAGAGAGAGATGCAAGTGCTGCCAGAACTTTTTAACAACCTCTTTTCCTGGGAACTAATAGAGTGAGAACTTACTTACCCTTAAGGAAGGGCATTCATCTATTCTTGAGGGATCTGCCCTCATGACCCAAATATCTCCCACTAAGACCCACCTACCAACACCAACACATAGGGTTTAAATTTCAACATGAAGTTTGTAAGGAACAAACATCTAAACTACAGCAGCCCCCTTTGCTTCCTCTGAGATATCCACTCCCTTATTGATTTCATTCTGCCTCCTCACTGAAAGTACCAACCATACCTCTCTAAAAGGTACCTCTCTAACTGGAATTTTCCTCTTCTACTCTGAATTTATGTATTTGACTACCTATACAATATAGACATCTCAGGTTACACATGCCCAGAGCTGAATTCCTGATTGCCTCCCTATGACCTTTTGTACCTATTTGCTTTGTCTTCACTATAGATGGATAATCTACCTTTTAATCAGGCAGCAGATCCTATGAGATGAGGGGTGAGATTTGACCATTGGCTTTAGTAATGTACAAGTCATTGCTGAATTTGACAAGAGGTAATTTTCTTATGTAAATGCATGAGTTACAATATCACTACATTTCTGTAAGAGAATACATAAAAATACTTTAAAATACTGCTAAACCTTGTTACTTCCACTTCTCACACCCTAGTCAAAGCCACATCGTCTCTCACCTGGATTATTGCAGTAAATTCTCTTATTAATTTAGTATTCTGCTTCTACATTTGTTCCTCCTCCACCTAGGCTATAGATGCTCCTCAACTTACAATGGGGTTGTGTTCCAATATACACATTGTAAGATGAAAATCTCATAAATAATTAAAAAAAAAAAACCACACATTTAACACAGTTAACATCATAGCTTAGCCCAGTCTACCTTAAATATGCTCAAAATGCTTACGTTACCCTACAGTTGGGCAAAATCATCTAACACAAAGTCTATTTTATAATAAAGTGTTGAACATCTCATGTAATTTATTGAACACTGAACTGACAGTGAAAAACAGAATCGTTGCATAAGTACTCACCATTAATGCACAGAGTTTAAAGCATGTTGGGCCTGGAGAACATCTGAGGTATTGAATTAAAATTAATTGCAGGGTGCAGAGGATGCTACAGTGACAGGATCATCAAGTTCTGTCTCTTCTGATGAGGCTCAAGAATAGCTTTCAGAGGCACTGGAAAATTCACACTTGTGGATGGTTTGCCAGGCATAGTGTTCTTCAAAATTATTTTAAGTATTGGTTGTTTACCCTTGTATTAGTCCATTTTCATGGCTGAAAAGACATACCTGAGACTGGGCAATTTACAAAAGAAAATTTAATTGGATTTACAGTTCCACGTGGCTGGGGAAGCTTCGCAATCACGGCTGAAGGTAAGGAAGAACACGTCCCGTCTTACATGGGACAGCAGGCAAAGAGAGAATGAGGAAGACGCAAAAGTAGAAACCCCTGATAAAACCATCAGATCTCATGAGACTTATTCATGACCATGAGAACAGTATGGGGGCCACGGCTCCCCCTCATGCCATGATTCAATGATCTCCCACCAGGTCCCTCCCACAACACGTGGGAATTACAGGAGTACAATTCAAGATGAGATTTGGGTGGGAACATAGACAAACCATATCATCACGTCCCTGGCTCATGCCAAATCTCATGTCCTCACATTTTAAACCAATCATGCTATTCAAACAGTCCCCCAAAGTCTTAACTCATTTCAGCAGTAACTCAAAAGCCCACAATCCAAAGTCTCATATGAGACAAGGCAAGTCCCTTCCACCTATGAACCTTTAAAATCAAAAGCAAGCTAGTTATTTCCTAGATACAATGAGGGTACAGACATTGGGTAAATACAACTATTCCAAATGGGAGAAATTGGTCACAACATAGAGGCTACAGGACCCATGAAAATCCAAAATCCAGCAGGGCAGTCAAAATTTAAAACTCCAGAATGACCTTCTTTGACTCCATATCTCACAGCTACATCACACTGATTCAAGAGGTGAGTTCTCATGGTCCTGGGCAGCTCCACCCCTGTGGCTCTGCAGGGTACAACCTCCCTCCCTGCTGGCATGGAGTCTGTAGCTTTTCCAGGTGCATGGTGCAAGGTGTCAGATGATCTACCATTGTAGGGTCTGGAGGATGGTGGCCCTCTTCTCACAGCTCTGCTAAGCGATGCCCCAGAAGGGATTTTGTATGGGGGCTCCTACCCCATATTTCTCTTCCACACTGCCCTAGCAGAGGTTCTCCATGAGAGCCTCATCCCTGCAGCAAACTTCCGCCTGGGCATACAGGCATTTCCATACATCTCCTGAAATCTAGATGGAGATTCCCAAGCATCAATTCTTGACTTCCGGGTACCCACAGGCTCAACACCACATGGAAGCTTCCAAGGTTTGGGTCTTGCACCATCTGAAGCCATGGCCTGGGCTCTACATTGGCTCATTTCAGCCATGGCTAGAGCAGCTGAGACACAGAGCACCCAGTCCCTAGGCTGCATACAGCTCCAGGACCCTGGGCCCAGCCCACAAAACCACTTTTTCCTCCTAGGCCTCTGGCCAGTGAAAGGGTGCTATGAAGACCTCTGGCATGCCCTGGAGACATTTTCCGCATTGTCTTGGGGATTAACATTTGGCTTCTTGTTACTTGTGCAAATTTCTGCAGCTGGCTTGCATTTCTCCTCAGAAAATGGGAATTTTTTTTCTATCTCCTTGTCAGGCTGAAAAATTTTCAAACTTTTATTCTCTGTTTCCCTTTTAAAACGGAATGCTTTTAACACACCCAAGTCACTGCTTGAATGCTTTGTTGGTTAGAAATTTCTTCCTCCAGATACCCTAAATCATCTCTGTCAAGTTCAAAGTTGCACATATTGCTAGGGCAGGGGCAAAATGCCTCCAGTTTCTTTGCTAAAACATAACAAGAGTCACCTTAGTTGCAGTTCCCAACAAGTTCCTCATCTCCGTCTGAGACCACCTCTGCCGGGACCTTATTGTCCATATTGCTGTCAGTATTTTGGGCAAAGCCATTCAACAAGTCTCTAGGAAGTTGCAAACTTTCACATATATTCCTGTCTTCTGAACCCTCAAACCATTCCAACCTCTGCTTGTTACCCAGTTCCAAAGTCACTTCCACATTTTTGGGTATCTTCTCAGCTGTGCCCCACTCCCGATATGAATTAATTGTATTAGTCCATGTTTATGCTGCTAATAAAGACGTACCCAAGACTGCGCAATTTACAAAAGAAGGAGGTTTAACTGGACTTACAGTTCCAAGGCTGGAGAAACCTTGCAATCATTGCAGAAGGCAAAGAGGAGCAATTTCCATCTTACATGGATGGCAGCAGGCAAAGAGAGAATGAGGAAGATGTAAAAGTGGAAACCCAATAAAACCATCAGCTCTTGTGAGACTATTCACCACCATGAGAACAGTATGGGGGACCCTCTGCTACCCCACGCCATGATTCAATTATCTCCCACTGGGCCCTCCGACAACATTTGGGAATTATGGGAGTATAATTCAAGATGAGATTTGGGAGGGGACACAGAGCCAAACCATATCAAACCTCGTGATCATGTGGCTGATGGGGAGCTGCCGCTCCTCAATGCTGCCCAGCATTGCAAGAGAGTATCACACTGCATAGCATTAGTCTAGAAAAAGATCACATTTCAAAATTCAGAGTATGATTTCAACTGAACGCCTATAGCTTTAATACCATACACCACTGTAAAGTCAAAAAAATCTTAACTTGCACCATCATGGAAGGAGTCTTTATTTGCAACACAGAAATTCTTACAATCTTTTAAAATGTAAATCAGATAATCTCCTCTTCTTGGCAAAGCCCTCTGGTGGCCTGATGTTCCCTAGACTAAAGGCCAAAATCCTTACTGTGGCCTTAGAAGACATTACATGACCCCACTGCCACCTTGTAATTCCATGATATCATCTCCTACATCTTTTCCTTGCTCTGCTGCAGTCATATTGATCTCCAGGCTGCTCTAGAAGCACAGGAGGCATAAACCCATCGGGGGACTTTTGACTGGTCATTTCTCTCTGGCTCCAGAAAATTTACTGTTTTGATTTTTAATTTTTTTTTTTGACCATCACAAATAGGACTTTTTGTTTGACACTATTATAACTCTGAACTTTAAACCGATTCTTGGACTGGTGGTTTATATTCATCAGCTCATATACCTTTAGCACCTGTCTCATCCCCAGTGGATTTTCCAGAGCTGCTACCTTCACCATGACGCTCCATGAGTTTTCCCCATTCAAACGAGGGCTTCTTCAGCTTTTTACTTTTGTAATGAGGACATCATTGAGGATAAATAGACAGGCAAACCTTTTCTATGTTTTTGCAGTGCTGCCTGGAATCAATTTTGAGCCCCTTCTTTCAAGTCATTGGTCAACACCTCTTCTTGGGTCGTGATTTTCATCCTCTTCTTCTGAATTGGTGTACCTGTTGGTGCTGAGCACAGGAAGCATATATATATACACACACACACACACCCATAAATAAATATATATATATATGAGTTATTTACATAAATAACTTTATATAAATTTATTTGTGTATATACTTTATATGTATGTATATTTCCTTATATATGTAATATATAGTCTAATAGATGTAACATACATAATCTAATATATAAACTTTATATATTATATATATACATATATATTGTATATAAAACACATATAATATATATAATATATATATATATCAACTGGGCACTGTGGCTCATGCCTGTAATCCCTGCACTTTGGGAGACAGGTGGATGGATCATTGGTGTCTAGAAGTTCAAGAACAGCTTGAGCAACATAGTGAGACCCCCGTCTCTACAAAAACTACAAACAAATATAGCTGAGCATGGAGGTGTGTACCTGTGGTCCCAGCTATTCAGGACACTGAGGTGAGAGAATCACTTGAGCCTAGGAGGCAGAGTTTGCAGTGAGAAGAGATTCCACCACTGCACACCAACCTGGGCAACAGAGTGAGACCTACTCTGTGTGTGTGTGTGTGTGTATATATATAAAATATATAACATATTAATATAATACATAATATATTACATATATGCAATATAATACATTATGTAATATATATAATATATATATATCAACTGGGCACTGTGGCTCATGCCTGTAATCCCTGCACTTTGGGAGACAGGTGGATGGATCATTGGTGTCTAGAAGTTCAAGAACAGCTTGAGCAACATAGTGAGACCCCCATCTCTACAAAAACTACAAACAAATATAGCTGAGCATGGAGGTGTGTACCTGTGGTCCCAGCTATTCAGGACACTGAGGTGAGAGAATCACTTGAGCCTAGGAGGCAGAGTTTGCAGTGAGAAGAGATTCCACCACTGCACACCAACCTGGGCAACAGAGTGAGACCTACTCTGTGTGTGTGTGTGTGTGTGTGTGTATATATATAAAATATATAACATATTAATATAATACATAATATATTACATATATGCAATATAATACATTATGTAATATATATAATATCATATATTACATACATGTAATATAATATATAACATTATATTATATACATATAAATCTCCTTTACTCACATATTGCCATTCTCAGTTAGCCCTATCCTGAAATTTTCATCACCCTTCCCTTTTTAATGATTATCCATATGCCTATCATGTTCTAACACACTGGATCATTTATTTCTTCATTTATTGGCTTATAATGCCTCCATTATAATATGGGTTCTACAAAAACACACATTTTTGCTTGTTTAGTACAATGTAGCAATCCCAGTGCCCTATAACAACTTCTGATATCGTAGGTGAATGAATGAGTAATAAGTGGCAGAGTGTTTGTATAAAAAGAAGCAGAAAAATAGAAATATAGAAAAATATATTTTATTCAGCAACTAAAGAAACTATGAAAAGTCAAGAATAGAATAAAAGCAGATAAGATAGTTAATGTTCATCAGTCATCTGCAATAGAGACAGAGGATATGATAAGATGCTGGAATAAGTTATACATAATAGTTAAAAGTTAAAGGCAGCACTCAGTGACTATTAGATAAAAATTGGCATGGCCAGGCACGTGACTCATGTCTGTAATCCCAGCACTTTGAGAGGCCGAGGCAGGCGGATCATGAGGTCAGGAGATTGAGACCATCCTGGCTAACATGATGAAATCCCGTCTCTACTAAAAATACAAAAAAATTAGCTGGGCATGGTGGCGGGCGCCTGTAGTCCCAGCTACTGGGGAGGCTGAGGCAGGAGAAAGGTGTGAACTCAGGAGGCGGAGTTTGCAGTGAGTGGAGATCCTGCCACTGCACTCCAGGCTGGGGGACAGAGCGAGACTCCCTTTCAAAACAAAACAAAAAATTGGCATGCCTATAGAAAAGGAAAGAGTCATGTGTTATACTGAGTTAAATGGTACAAACAGAAACTAGGATGGCATCTTAAGAATTTAAGAAACAAAAGAAAGTATAGGTAAAGCAAAAAGGGTAATGTTTAAATGTACTTATCAGAGGGTGATATAGGGCATGAGTTTATAATTGTTAGAGAAAAAACTGTCAAGCAAATAAAGTATACAACACATGATTAATAATTGAGAACAAAATACAATAAACAAGAGGATAGGTAGAATAACATGTTTTTTCCTACATAAGAAGACAGAAGATAGTACTGGTTATTTCATTATTTTCTTCCAGGAAAGAGAAACTAGTTTCATGTTTGAAACTTAGTTACATCTTAATGGAAAAGATGCCTCTGTCAATGAAGCTCATTAATAAAGCATCTGAAATACTAAAAAGCCAAGTACAAATGTTATGGTTGCTTTCAAAAATTATGTGAATAAATACTCACCTGACAAAAAGGAAGTAGATAGGGTACATAATGTCTTGGGAAAGAAAAAAAAGAAGGTTAATTGTCTTGGAATACATTTTTTTGTTAATAATTAAGAAGAGAGTGGGGAGGGGCCAAGATGGCCAACACCTTCCGTCTTGGAGGCTCCCATGGGGAAGAGTGAAAACAGCAAGTGAACCTGCACCAATAACTGAGGTATCCAGGTTCTCTCTTTGGGAGTGACCAGGCAGTTGCTGCGACCCGCAGTGTGAGGAAAAGCTGGGTGGTGCGACGGCCCACCTGGTAGCCACACAGGGCAAGGGAACTCTCACCCCCAGCCAAGGGAAGCAGTGAGTGATCATGCTACTTGCCTGAGAAGCCACCCTTTTTCTACAGATCTCTGCAACCCATGGATTTGGGGTTCTTCCTGTGAGCCCACACACACCACCAGGGCCTTGGGCCCGAAGCACAGAGCTGTGCAGATTCTCAGTGGCCACTTGGCTGGAGACTGACTGAGACTATCGCGTTCCCAGGGGGAGGGGTGGCCATCATTACTGTGGCTGCCTAAGATGACTGAGCTCCCAGGGAGAGGGGCAGCTGCCATCTCTGCAGGTCCCGTCTGTCGTTTTTCCCCTGCTGGTGCCAGAGAAACTGGATGCTTTGGACCCAGGAGGAATTCTCCGCAGTGCAGCACAGCGGCTGTCACAGAACATGGCCAGACTGCCTCTTCAGGCCAGACCTTGACCCATCTCTTTTCACTGGGTGGGGCCTCCCTGCAGGAATTTCAGCTACTCTAGCAAGGGGGTTAGGGACAGAACCCTGACCTCCCACAACTGAGTCCCTGGGGAGAGAGGAGGCTGTGGTCTCCACAGATCAGTAGACCTAGTCTTTCTCCCTGCTAGTCCTGAGGAATCCTGGCCGTTCAGATGAACAGAATTTCCCCCAGCACAGCACACCCCCTCCACCAAGGGCAGCCAAAATGCTTCATTAAGTGGGTTCTGGATCCTGTGCCTCCTGAATGGGTGAGAGACCCCCAACGGGGGTGGCAAGGCACTTTATACAGGAGCATTCCTGCTGGCATCAGGTCAGTGTCCCTCTGGAACAGAGATCCTAAAGGAAGAAGTAGGCAGCTATCTCAGCTATCTCTGCTGTTCTGCAGCCTCCACTGGTGACACCTTCAGGTGAGTAAGGGACACAGGCAAATAGGATCCGGAGTGGGCCCCCAGCAAACTGCAGCAGACCTACAGAAAAGAGGACTGACTGTTAAAAGAAAAACAAATGGAAAGCAACCATGACAACAGCATCAACAAAGAAGTCCCCACAGAACTACATCCAAACATTAGCAGCCTCAAAGATTGAACCCAAATAAACTCACAAAGGTGAGAAAGAATCCACAAAAAAAAAAAAAGAAAAAAAAAGAAAAAACTGAAAACTTAGAAAGCCATATTTCTTCTTCTCCTCCAAATGATCTCAACACCTCTCCAGCAAGGGCACAGAACTGGGAAGACACTGAGATGGATGAATTGCCAGAAGTAGGCTTCGGAAAGTGGATCATAATGAACTTTGCTCAGCTAAAAGAGCATGTTCTAACCCAGTGCAAAGGAGCTAAGAACCATGATAAAACATTACAGGAGCTGTTTACCAGAATAACCAGTTAGAGAGGAACATAGATGACCTGAAGGAGTTGAAAAACACAACATGAGAACTTCACAATGCAACCATAAGTATCAATAACCAAATAAACTAAACAGAGGAAAGAATTTCAGAGCTTTAAAGCTGTCTTGCTGAAATAAGACAGGCAGACAAGATTAGAGAAAAAGGAATGAAGAGGAACAAATGAAACCTCTGAGGACTATGGGGTTATGTAAAAAGACTAAACCTATGACTGGTTGGGGTACCTGAAAGAGATGGGAAGAGTGGAACCAAGCTGGAAAACATACTTCAGAATATCATCCAGGAAAACTTCCCCAACCTAACAAGACAGATGAACATTCAAATAAAGGAAATCCAGAGAACCCCAGTAAGATACTCCATGAGAAGATCAACCCCAAGACACATAGTCATCAGATTCTCCAAAATTGAAATGAAGGAAAAAATGTTTAGGGCAGCCACAGAGAAAAGCCAGGTCATCTACAAAGGGAAATCCTTCACATTCACACGGATCTCTCATCAGAAACCTCATAAGCTGGAAGAGATTGGGGGTCAATTTTCAATATTCTTAAAGAAAAGAATTTCCAACCCAGAGCTTCATATCCAGTCAAACTAAGCTTCATAAGTGAAGGAGAAATAAAATCCTTTTCTGACAAGTAAATGCTGAGGGAATTCGTCACCACCAGGCCTGCCTTGCAAGAGCTCCTGAAGGAAGCACTAAATATGGAAAGGAAAAACTGGTACCAGTCACTGCAAAAACTGAAGTACAAGGACCAATAACACTATGAAGCTACTACATCAACAAGTGTGCAAAATAACCAGCTGGCATCATGATGACAGGATCAAATTCACATGAAACAATATTAACCCTAAATGTAAATGGGCTAAATACCCCAGTTGAAAGGCACAAAATGGCAAGCTAGATAGAGTCACGACTCACTGGTGTGCTGTATTCAAGAGACCCATCTTATGTGCAAAGACACAGTTTGGCTCCAAATAAAGGGATAGAGGAAACTTTATCAAGCAAATGGGAAGCAGAAAAAAGCAGGGGTTTAAATCCTAGTTTCTGATGAAACAGACTTTAAACCAATAAAGATAAAAAACAAACAAAGAAGAGTATTACATAATGGCAAAGGGATCAATTCAACAAGAAAAGCTAACTATCCTAAATATATATCCACTCAATACAAGAGCACCCGGATTCATAAAACAAGTTCTTAGGGACCTACAAAGAGACTTATATTCCTACACAATAATAGTGGGAGACCTTAACACACCACTGTCAATATTAGACAGACCATCAGGACAGAAAATTAACAAGGATATTCAGGACTTGATCTCTGCTCTGGATCAAGTGGACCTGATAGATATGTACAGAACTCTCCACCCAGAAACAACAGAATATACATTCTTCTTGGAGCCACATGGCACTTACTCTAAAATTGATTACATAATTGGAAGTAAACACTTTTCAGCAAATGCAAAAGAACCAAAATCATAACAGTCTCTCAGACCACAGCACAATCAAATTAAAACTCAAGATTAAGAAACTCAATTAAGACCACACATCTACATGGAAATAGAATACCCTACTCCTGAATGGCTCCTGGGTAAATAATAAAATTAAGACACATATCAAGAAGTGTTTTGAAACAAATGAGAACAAAAAGACAATGTTCTGGATCTCTGGGATGCAGCTAAGACAGTGTTAAGACAGAAATTTATAGCACTAAATGCCCACATAAAAAAGCTAAAAAGATCTCAAATTGACACCCTAACATAACAACCAAAAGAACTAGAGAAGCAAGAGCAAACAAATTGCAAAATTAGCAGAAGACAAAAAATATCCAAAATCAGAGCAGAACTGAAGGGCATAGAGACATTAAAAAACCATTCAAAAAAAAAAATCAATGAATCCAGGAGCTGGTTTTCTGAGAAAATTAATAAAATAGATGGACAGTTAGACTAATAAATAATCAAATCAACAAATAAAAAATAATAAAGGGTGTATCAACACTGACTTCACAGAAATACAAACAACCACATAAACACCTTCATGCAAATAAACTGGAAAATCTAGAAAAAAATGACAAATTCCTGGACACGTACCCCCTCCCAAGACTGAACCAGGAAGAAGTTGAATCCCTGAATAGAATAATAACAAGTTCTGAAACTGAGGCAGTAATAAACTAGCCTTCCAACCCAAAAAAGCCCAGGACCAGATGGATTCACAGCCAAATTCTACCTGAGGTACTAAGAGGATCTGGTGCCATTTCTTCTGAAAGTATTCCAAACAATTGAAAAGGAGGGACTTCTCCCTAACTCATTCTATGAGACCAACATCATCCTGATACCAAAATCTGGCAGAGGTACAACCAAAAATGAAAACTAAAAGTCAATAACGCTAATAAATGTTGATGCAAAAAATCCTTAATGAAATACTGGCAAACCAAATCCAGCAGCACACCAAAGAAGCTTATCCACCATGATCAAGTCAACTTCATCCTCGGGATGTAAGTCAACATATGTAAATTAATAGACATAATTCATCACATAAACAGAACTGAAGACAAAAACCACATGATTATCTCAATAGATGCAGAAAAGGCCTTTGATAAAATTCAACATCCTTTTATGTTAAAAACTCTCAATAAACTAGGTATTTATGGAACATACCTCAAAATAATAAGAGCCATTTATGACAAACTCAGAGCCAATATAATACTAAATGGACTGAAAGCATTCCCCTTGAAAAGTTGCACAAGACAAGGATACCATCTCTCACCACTCCTATTCAATATTGTATTGAAAGTCTGGCAGGGCAATCAGGCAAAAGAAATAAATAAAGAGTATTCAGATAGGAACAGAAGAAGTCAAAATGTCTCTGTCTGCAGATACCATGATGCTACATCTAGAAAATCCCATCATCTCAGCCCAAAGTATTTGTAAGCAGATAAGCAAATTCAGCAATGTCCCAGGAAACAAAATCAATGTTCAAAAAACACAAGCATTCCTATACACCAACAATAGACAAGTAGAGAGGCAAATCATGAATGGTCATTCACAATTGCTACAAAGAGAATAAAACACCTAGGAATACAGCTAACAAGGGAAGTGAAGGACCTCTTCAAGGAGAACTACAAAACACTGCTCAAGGACGCAAACAAATGAAAAAAATTCCAAGCTCATGGATAGGAAAAATTAATATCATTAAAATGGCCATATTACCTAAATAAATTTATGGATTCAACACTATTTTCATTAAACCACCATTGACATTCCTCACAGGTTTAGAAAAAACTAATGTAAAATTCATATGGAACCAAAGGAATCTATATAGCAAAGACAATCCTAAGCAAAAAGAAAAAAGCTGGAGGCATCATGCTACCTGACTTCAAACTATATAAGTCTACAGTAACCAAAACAGCATGGTACTGGTACAAAAACAGACACCTACACCAATAGAAAAGAATAGAGATCTCAGAAATAAGACCACAGATCTTCAACCACCTTGTCTTTGACAAAACTGACAAAAAAAGCTATGGGGACAGGATTCCGTATTTAATAAATGGTGCTGGGAAAACTGCATAGCTACATACAGAATATTGAAACTGGATCCGTTCCTCAAACTTTATACACAAATTAACTCAAGATGGATTCAGGACTTAAATGTAAAACCCCAAATTATAAAAACCCTAGAAGAAAATCTAGGCACTACCATTCATGACATAGGCATGGGCAAAAATTTCATAATGAAAATGTCAGAAACAATTTCTACAAAAGCAACAGTAGACAAATGAGATCTAATTAAACTAAAGAGCTTCTGCACAGCAAAATAAACTACTATTAGAGTGAACAGAGAACCTATAGAATGGGAAAACCATTTTGCAATCTACCCATCTGACAAAGGTCTAATATCCAGAATCTATAAGGACTTTAAATACACTTAAAATTAAAAAAAAAAAAAAACCCTATTAAAAAGTGGACAAAGGACATAAAGAGACACTTCTCAAAAAAGATATTTATGTGGCCAAAAAACATATGGAATAAAGCTCAACATCACTGATTATTAGAGAAATGCAAATCAAAACCACAGTGAGGTACCATCTCTAGCCAGTGAAAATGGCAATTCTTAAAATGTCAAGAAACAACAGATGCTGGTGAGACTGTGGCGAAATACGAACAGTTTTACACTGTTGGTGGGAATGTAAATTAGTTCAACTATTGTGGAAGACAATGTGACAATTGCTCAAAGACCTACAACCACGAATACAATTTGATCTAGCAATCCCATTACTGGATGTATACCCAAAAGAATTTAAATCATTCTATTATAAATATACATGCACTCATATGTTCATTGCAGCACTATCCACAATAGTAAAGACATGGAATGAACACGAATGCTCATCAATGATTGACTGGATAAAGAAAATGTGATACATATACACCATGGAATACTATGCAGACATAAAAATAAAATGAGATCATGGCCTTTGCAGGGACATGGATGGAGCTGGAAGCCATTACCCTCAGCAAACTAACACAGGAACAGAAAACCAAACACTGCATGTTCTCATTTATAAGTGGGAGCTGAACAATGAGAACACATAGACACAGGGAGGGGAGCAACACACACTGGGGCCTGCTGGGGGTGGTGGAGACAAGGAGAGCATCAGGATTAATAGCTAATGGATGTGAAGCTTAATACCTAGATGATGGGTTGATAAGTGTAGCAAACCACCATGGCAAACATTTACCTATGTAATAAGCCTGCACATCCTGCACATGTATCCTGGAAGTTAAAATAAAATAAAATTAAAAAACAAACAAACAATAAATCTCAAGTTTTATGATAAAATAAAGAATAGAGTCAAAAAGCTTATGTATCTTAGGGATTATTTAACAGAATAATATACTATCCTAGCAATCTATGAAGCAATTATTGAGAACACAGTAAGGTGAACTTCCTCCCATGAGCTCTTTTAAAGGTTTATTTAATGATTGTCTTTTTTGGGGATGGGAAAAGTTAAACAAATTTATAATCTTATGAATTAGAATTTGATACCAGAAATCATTACAATTTCCTCCATTTCAAAGGAGAAAGCAAAACACACACATTGATATCAAGAATGCCCTTGTTTAAATTTATCAAAAATTAAATTTATATTGTACATATGATTGAGACCTATCTGGAAAATATTCTCAAACTTCTTTTGTAAGTGTCAATAAATGCTTATTTGAGTCTTAGAAATAAGTTAGTTGACAATAATTTCTGGTTTGGGCAAGAAAGTTCAGGGAAAATCACTTTGATATTATGGGAAGAAATTAAGAAAAGTCCACTATAAAATATCTGAATGATGTCCTCAGATTGGAGCTCTGTTAATTGGCCTTATTGCTTTCTTATTTGGATATCATCTAGGGGTTGAAAAGCACCACTCTGACTCCCAGGAGAAGCTTGGTAGGGATTTATCCAACAGTATCAAGGGCCACAAATGGCTTAAACAAAGCAACATCCTTACTGAAAGTATAAGAAGCAGAAGGGTTAGAACTTGAATGAATGTTCAGCATATCTAGATATATTTATTTTTCTCTTCAGTTTTGAGTGGTTAGCATTAAAAAGCCAATTATATATTCCAAATATAAATTCAGATTAAAAAGAACTGAAATAGATTATCTCGTATTTGCTTATCTTTTTCAGAAATCAACCAAGAAGGCCGGGCGCGGTGGCTCAAGCCTGTAATCCCAGCACTTTGGGAGGCCGAGACGGGCGGATCACGAGATCAGGAGATCGAGACCATCCTGGCTAATACGGTGAAACCCCGTCTCTACTAAAAAAAATACAAAAAACTAGCCGGGCGACGAGGCGGGCGCCTGTAGTCCCAGCTACTCGGCTGAGGCAGGAGAATGGCGTGAACCCGGGAGGCGGAGCTTGCAGTGAGCTGAGAGTCGGCCACTGCACTCCAGCCTGGGCGGCAGAGCAAGACTCCGTCTCAAAAAAAAAAAAAAAAAGAAAGAAATCAACCAAGAAAATCTCCTAAGACTTGAAATTAAAATATCCTCCCAACAGTGGTAAGCATACTTTAAAAATTAATGTCAATCAGAAATCTCAGAATGTGATCTTAGAGAGGGACTTTGCAGATACGATTAGTTAAAATGAGGTCATCCTGAATTACTTACGATGGTGTCCTACTGAGAAGGGAAGAGGGCACACGAATACATGAATACTGCAGAAAAAAAAAAAAAAAGGTGGGGTGGCGGGGGAATAGGGATGCAGAAATGAATGTATGCTGCTACGAACTAAAGAATGCCTCGGCGCATTAGAAACCCTTACAGTTGGACAAAGAGAGAAAAAATTATTCCCTGGAGCCTTCAGAAGAAGCATAGCCCTGCCACTACCTTTATTTCAGACTTCCAGTCTCCATAACTGTGAGAGAGTAAATTCCTACTTTTTAAAAAATTCTGTATTTACTTTTTTGAGACGAAGTCTCGCTCTGTTGCCCAAGCTAGAGAGCAGTGGCACAATCTCAGCTCACTGAAAACTCTGCCTCTCAGGTTCAAGCAGTTCTCTGCATCAGTCTCCTGAGTAGATGGGATTACAGGTGCCCGCCATCATGCCCAGCTAATTTTTGTATGTTTAGTAGACAGGGTTTCACCATCTTGGCCAGGTTGGTCTTGAACTCCTGACCTCGTGATCCACCTGCCTCGGCCTCCCAACGTGCTAGGATTACAGGCTTGAGCCACCACACCCGGCCCAATTCCTGCTGTTTTAAGCCACTCAGTTTGTGATAATTTGTTACAGCAGCACTAGGAAGCTAATACACACACTGTAAATAAAATGAGGATACATGATATGTATAATCATCAATCTGTAACAATTATCCTACCAAAAAATAATTTATAAATAAATAGTTGAAAATGCTTAGAAACATCCAATTTGTATTCTACGTGCTCTAGAAGCAGAGCATAACAAATACGCTCACACCTAAGCAATGACATTGTCCTCTAGGGAAGAAAGAACAATATAAAAGAAGGTGGTAATCAATAGAGCCTAGTGAAGCAAGAACCAAAGAACACATTTTTATTGGGAAATTCTTCATAGCTTCAAAGACAGAAGACATTCCAACCAGCTAATTTCAGCATATATTTAACATATATTTGATAAGCTGACAGTAACATTATGCATACTGAAAGTTATATTTTCTTTGTAAATAAATTAACGCCTATAAAACATGAATGTATTGCAAATGTGATTAACATATTTATCCTTTCTGAATACATTAATAATTTCAAACTAAACACTTGAAAGTGAGGACTGGAACATGGAATTCAATGACCAAGTCATCATTCATCAGCTTTAGTTAGTTAGTTAGTTATATGCCAGGAAGTCAAGTACTTGTTAAGCATCTGGTTTTTTTTTTTTCTGTTTGTTTGTTTGTTTTTGAGACAGAGTCTCACTCTGTAGCCCAGGCTGGGGTGCAGTAGCGCTATCTCGGATCACTGCAACTTGTGCTCCCTGGGTTCAAGCAGTTCTCTGCCTCAGCCTCTGGAGTAACTGGGATTATAGGTGCTCACCATCACGCACAGTATTTTTTTAGTAGAGACGGGGTTTCACCATCTTTACCAGACCGGTCTTGAACTCCTGATCTCGTGATCCACCTGCCTCAGCATCCCAAAGTGCTGGGATTATAGGCATGTGACACCTTGCCTGGCCCTATTAAGCATCTTTTTTATTAGGCGACAACAGAAGTATGCTAACAATTATTTCACTAATTTCCTTTACAACTTTCCCAGAATTTATTGCATTGTTACTCTTTCAAATTGCAAAAAACACAAACTCTAATTCTCTAACTTACAGTTATGTTAAATTCAATTATGCATCTTACATCTAATAGTTGGCTTCCAATTCGCCCTTTCTTCCACCTTTATTTGATGTTCCTTCCATCAGCGTCCAATTGAGAGGCAGCTATCACAATTCAACTTGAATAAGGGAAGTTTAATATAAATAACCATTAACAAGGGGAGTGAAGTAGCCATGGAGTAGTAAAGAGAAATTTAAAGTACACAAGGAAGGAAAGACAAAGTTTGGAGAGTGTTCCCTTCCCCAAAGCTGAGTTACTGACTTCCTTTGGGGAAGTCGTGGCAGCAGCCCATTGGATGGCAGAAAAGTTCACGGGGCTGCCCCAGCCAGAGATGGCCCATTATTTCCATGTTAACTGGAAACACCCCATAGGGTGTGTTGATGAGTGAGGCTGACAGAAAGGTGTGCAGCAGTGTGGGTTTCAGGGGGCTAGGTGCATTGCACCTTGTTGGTAGAGCTGCCTGAAGCTATCCTATTACCTTCAGAGGTGCAGGCTTACTGATGCTGGCAAGCAAGAATGTAGGGCAAGTTGGAGCTTAGGGAACCTCCTAGCTGACAAAGCAGTGTGAGGTCTTGGGAGCACAGTGTCTGTTTCAGGGGGGCCATAGAAAGATGGTCACCAGGCCAGGGCCAGGGCTGTAAGCTTGCTGAGAGACTGCACTCTAGGCTTTAACAGAGTCCCTCTCGTGGCGATGCAGCAGCAGCAAGAAGAAACAAAAACGACAAGAAAACAGAATGAGATGATGTGATGGTTAATATTGAGTGTCAACTTGATCGGATTGAAAGATTCAAAGTCTTGTTCCTGAGTGTGTCTGTGAAGGTATTTCTGAAGGAGATTAACATTTGAGTCAGTGGACTGGGAGAAGCAGACCCACCCTCAACCCAAGGGGGCACCATCTAATCAGTTGGCAGCACAGCTAGGATAAAAGCAGGGAGAGGAATGTGGAAGGTCTAGACTAGCTGAGTCTTCTGGCCTCCATCTTTCTCCCGTGCTGGATACTTCCTGCCCTCAAACATCAGATTCCAAGTTCTTCAGCTTTTGGACTCTTGGTCTTACACTGGTGGTTTGCCAGGGGCTCTTGGGCTTTCAACCACAGACTGAAGGCTGCACTGTTGGCTTCCATAGTTTTGAGGTTTTGGGACTCGGACTGGCTTCCTGGCTCCTCAGCTTGCAGATGGTCTATTGTGGGACTTCACCTTGTGACCACGTGAATTGATCAATTATCCATGTGAGTCAATTATCCTAATACACTCCACTTCATATACTCATCTATCCTATTAGTTCTGTCCCTTCAGAGGACCCTGACTAAAACAGATGACAAACACCTTGGTATTGCAATGCAATGTCTCTTTATCGCCCTCTACTGGCAAAGATTAATATTATGTGCTTAAAAAACTATTATTGCAGAGTAGGTTAAGAAACGTGAGTTTGGAGCCAAGAGCAATCCACTGAAAACTTGAACATGCTTCACTGATTCTCGGAAACAAGTATTTATAAAACCACTATCTCAAATTCACATGGGTATGTACGCTGTGACTAGGTCTCATTTTCCATTGCCACTGCTATTTTTATGTATCCCTTTCTCTGAAAACAGTTATCTTCAGAGTCAGCATCTCATACAATTCCACGGGGCTGCGGGGGAGGTCGCGGGGGGTAGGGGTAGTAATTTACATTGGATTCTATATGAATGATCCACCCTATTTTGAGTTATTCAGTGAACAATTGGCGTGAACACGCACTAAGACGTTAAATATTTGCATGTATTTTATCTTGGATCACACGGTTTAATTGCTTGTAGATGTTCATCACTTCCTTAAGAAAAAAGCTGAATTATGCTGTTTTTCTCTTATTAATGTTTAAGTAATATTTCAAGCCTCTTCAATCACTACCTACTTTATACTACAGATACTCTAAGTGCAAATTGTACCATTTTGCCATTGGGTTTTGATATATTATTCCAAAATTAGATTATTACTGTTTGATGTTTCTTCTTATATATATATTCTACTAAACTGCCTCATAATTAGACAAGAATGACATCTTATTCATCGACATTTTAAAACAGAAACTATCACTCCTCATGTAGATCACACACCTTAACTGTATCCTACATGCTTGAGTTACTATGTGACATCAACATTAAAATACCTATCTCCAAATTTATTCTTTGAGATCAGGGACTGTGTGCTTCAGTTACATAACAATTTGGACAAATAATATATCAGTTTATATATTTTAATCTGATGGCAATTAATTTCTGATAAATTTTAAAAGTGCAATTTTAAAATATTACTCACCTTTTTGTTTATTTTAGATGAAAATAAAGAGAAAATATACTGAGCACTTAAGCAAAATTCCACAAATATATACTTATTTTTCTCCTGTGTATATTAATTGGCATAATCCACCTCTACCCATATACTGTTTGGTTGGAAGAACAGAGAAATCTCAGCTCCTTTCAGTATAAAGAACAATTTCTGAGAAGACACATCTTTGAAAAGTGTGGGCCCAGGATCAGCCTTTAAGCATCTCAATTCTGGCTCTAGCACTTTCTAGCTATGCGGCCTTTGGAAGTTAGTTACACTGAGCCTTGTTTTCCTCATCTATCAAACAAGGAATGCTAGTCTGAAGATACAGTATGTACAAATAGCAAGTCAAAAATGTACATGTGAAAACTACTTTCTTAATTTATCCATAATTATGTGTTAAATATATTCTTTATTCCACTGGCTGATACATAAAATCTCACTTTAGTCATGTTCCTTTTCTAATTTCCTGATCCAGCATCTCAATTCTGGATAAGAGGGTGATTAGAAAAATCAGATGCTCAAATGGCATGGCAAAAGTATGTGTTTGTGTGCCTGGGGACAGAGACACATTGCATGCGGCCCCAGTCCTTGCTTTAACCTGCTGATATCTGCCCAGTGAGGCCTTTGTTTTGGGCTGCAGATGTTATTCACGTCATTTTCCTCAGGTTCATTATTTCTCGGTGCTAAGTACATGTAGTTTTTGGCACAAGGTTAATGCTACTGCACAACCCTGCACTCTCTTTGGCTTGTGGATTTAGACATCTTAGCTAATTTTGAGGCTCCTGAGCTATGCTAGGCTGAGGAGATCTCTCGAATCTTAACACTTTTCTTGAATAGTAAGGGCAGAGGTTTCCTAAGCTCTTTGAAATCTGCCTATGTTAGGATCCTCTCTCCCTTTTATTGCTCCACAAGACTTGGCTCAGTGTGTATTGCAGCATTGGACACCTTCTCAGGGATCCATCAGTGACTAAGATCTTTTGGTTTTCTTCTACATCTTCCTTCCTATTTCCAAAATCAAAGGAACTGTGTGTGTGTGTGTGTGTGTGTGTGTGTGTGTGTGTGTGTAAGAAGGGAGCGTAGGAGCTATGAGAAAATACAGGGTTGCTAGATAAATCTTTTTTTGATAAATAGCATCCTCCAAATTTAATGATTTCATCCAAAGTTTTATATTTTTAACACATAGGCTAAGAATGCAATTCTTTTTGGTTAGCCTTCTCTGAATCAATGACTGCAAAAAGTTCAACTCCCCAAATGACAAAAAGAGAAGGCTTGAAACGCAATATTAAAAGGTACAAATAGGGAGCAATGGTTAATGTACAAAATTTTTTTCTACTCAGTAGAAAATTAAAATAGAAGATGGATATAAAACACAACAAACAGTGCCCACAACATTGACATTGCTTAATACGTATTAGTCACTACAAACCTGCAATCATAGCCTCAGAGAGCAAAGAATGGATTGCAAAATGCAACTGAACAGGATAGAAACACATAGCTTTTCCCACTTGTATCCTCATTGGAACTTTTGGAATCAAACTTCAAAATGTAGGAAACACATACACTCTAACTGAAAGAAAACAACATATTTTTCATAATTACAATCAACTTTTGTGGAAAGGAAACACTGTACAACAATAACATAAAATAGAAAAACAGGTAAACTTAGCCAGGCCCTGTGGCTCAAACCTGTAATCGCAGCACTTTAGGAGGGTGAAGAGGATGAATCACTTGAGTCTAGGAGTTGGAGACCAGCCTGGGCAACATGGTGAAACTCTGTGTCCACTAAAAATACAAAAATTATCTGGGTGTGGTAGCATGCACCTGTAGTCCCAGCTACTTGGGAGGCTGAGGTGGGAGGATCACCTGAGCCTGGGAGGTCAAGACTGCCGTGAGCTGTGATAATGCCACTGCACTCTATCCTGGGCAACACAGTGAGAGACCCTGTCTCAAAAAAAAAAAAAAAAAGAAGAAAAAGAAAAAGTAAAACAGAAAAACTTTATGAAAAAGACCAAAAAGAAGTTTACATTCTAAAAAAAATAGTTTTAAAAATGGAAATTTAACAGACTGAGCGAAATGTAAAAAGCTAAACCATGAGACGAAAGTGAACAAAATAGAGCTGAAGGAAAGACAAATAAAAATAAAGCCCATAAATAGGAACTGAGAAATAGTTTTGATCAACAAATTTTCTTATTCATAAAATCAGAAAATTAGAGAAAATATATAATTTGGAAGACATTATAATTGCAGAAAATTTATAGTACACTATTTCAGCATTGTAGTTAGATATGACACCACCTTTCCACTTTGTTAATACTAAAAGGCATATATTATCTACGATTTATTATAGCTGTTGCCGAAGGAGGCATTTTTGTTCATTACCAGTGAACAAGGAGACAGGAGAATTGTTAATATGAACTAGTTAACTTTAATGTTTTCAATCAGTTGAGAACAAATTTATTTTCTTCCACTTTCTATTTTTGTTCATGAAATATTTCTCGAACATTATAACCAGAACAATGAAAAAAACTGGCGTGTATGTGTGTGTGTGAGTGAGTGTGCATGTGTGAGAAATTTTAAACATTTGGGTAAATCAGACTCCTCAGGCTAAGCATTAATGTCAAAGGGAATTAATTTGATTATTTATCCTGGATTCTGCTTGATACATTTAATCAGATTGAAAGAATTCAGAAATTTTTCCTATAGCTTCCTCCAAATATTAGAAAACATGTAATTAATAAGCTTTTAGTAAAATGTATCAGTTCAAAAGTTAACGTTTAATGGATCATTTTAGCAAGCAAATTATTTACAGACGTTACCAATGGAAAATAATAAACTATTCAAACATTTCTTGAAAGATTTCAAAGGAATTCACAAACTAGCAGGTGATATCTTAGTTAACATGATGATGCCCCCTTTCTGGCACTGTAGGTGAGCACATTCATTTAATCCAATTTTAAAACTCACCAGATGCTAACTGGCAGTAACCAATAAGGGAACACTACAAGTAGAAACATTTATGTTCCCATTTCTTACAAAGGCATTGCACAAAAGTCTTTATTATTGCCCCCTCCCTTGTTTTCTGATTTTCTTTTTCTTCTTTCAATATATTTTATTTTATCTTAGAGCAGTTTTAGATTCACAAAAAAACTCGAGAGGAAGGTATACAGGTTTTTTATATACCCTGGTCCTTACACATGCATAGCCTTCACCATTATCAACGTCCCCCACCAGAGTGATACACTGGTTATGATTGACGAACCTGCATTGAGGCATTGCTGTCATTCAAGGTCCATAATTAACAGTGAGATTAATTCTGGATGTTGTATATTGATTTTCTTTATTGCCAAAAATCTGAAAAGAGCTGTCCACATACAGTATCCCTTTTTGACCTCCCATTCACTCTTTACTGGTAATATTCATTGTCAATTAAAATAATATTGGCTGGTATTTTTGTTTATAAAACTAAGATTTTGTGAATAATTACTTTTTAATAGAGGAAAACATTTTTTAAAAGATTTGTAAATACATTATTTGTATGTAATCACTTCTGATATGCTGCCATTCTCCTTTGGCTATATGTTTTTCTATGTAATTGGGATAATGGTGGTTATAATGTCAGGTAACACTTTTATTTTTTCTGTTTAACAATGTAATATGACCGTTTTTCATATTATTATGTATACTGTGCCAATAATGGGCTGTGTATTCTGTTCCACCGGACTATGCGTGCATTACTACTGTATGCCTGTGCACAAAATTTTAATTGTTACAGCTTTAAAATAAGCCATAACATGTGGTTGGATAAGATCAACAAATTGTTTATCTTCTTTTGTTTTGGTGTTCTTAAAATCACTTCAATATTGTAAGAGTCTCTATTGAGTTCTTTCACATCATTTGCAGATTTAGTCCAATATTCATTTTATGTTTTTTAATTGAAAATGGTATCTATTGTTTTTTAACATTTGTTACTGAGAATAAGTAATTCAATTGATTCTTTAACCATATATACGGCAACAAGGTTTCATCCACTAATTCTAAAAGATCTTAGTAGATATCATCGGTGAGTAATGATACTTTCTGAATTATCTCTTCTATTCTTTAACCATTTTGCTTTTAAAAAAATTAGCCAATGTTTTAACTTGTTTTTGAACATTTAAATTGTTCTTAATAGAGGCTTTCTTTATCTCAAATAGTGTTTCTTATAGTCAAGTTAATTTTGTCTGATATTTATTATATCTGTCCTGGATTTTATCTGGTTAGTGTGTGCTAGTTGTATTTGTTTGCCTGCTATTACACTTTCTCTACTCTTTTATGCCAGTCTTTTGTAAACAGTATCAGATTATTTATAGTCCAATCTGATGATCTCCGTACTCCAATCAAAACTCTTAATACATTTATATTTCATGTGATTACTAAAACATACCTACATACATCTATATACATAGATATAATCCGTGTGTGTGTGTGTGCATGTGTGTAAAGGAATTCTCCTTTCTAAGGAGGAGAATGGCAGTATACGAATAATGAAGACCATTAGCACAAAAGGAGATCAAAAAGAAGAAATAAAAAAGGGAACAAGGAAAAAGCAAGAAAAATAGAGAGTTCATAGTAAGAGAATTTATATATATACACGCACACACACACACTCTTTGGATACAAACACACACATATATGTTTAGGTGCAGTACTTTTCTGAATGTATATATATATATATGTAGCTATGTTTTAGTAATCATAAGATTACTACACATATATGTATATAGTGTGTGTATGTATATATATCCAAAGGTGATATATGTATAGTGTGTGTGCATATATGACTGTATGTATATATCCATTCTCTTACTATGAACTCTGTATTTTTCTTGCATTTTCTTCATTCCCTTTTTTATTTCTTCTTTCTGATCTCCTTTTGTGTTAATGGTCTTTATTAATCATATATTGCCATTTTCCTCCTTGGAAAGAGACACCCAGAATCTCAATATCTTAGTTCAAATATTGAAACTTTTAGTATCCATGCTTTAATTCTTAATTTTAGTTGTATATGTATTTATTTCTCAGTTTAGCTCTAATTTTTATAGTTTTGACTACTGCTCACTCTCCCTCTTGGAAATTATCTTCTCATGACTTGTTATATATGTGTGTGTGAACATATGTGTGTGTATATATATATATACCCACACATATATACACACGTATATATGCACACACACACATATATATGTATGTGTATATATAGAGAGAGTTATATTTCCCCACCTCCCATTTTTTATATCTTTCTAATTTCTGCCAATAATTCTGTTCATATACCTCTAGTACTGCTACTCTTAATTATATTATTTTATTCTACATATTGCACATTTAATGGCCTTCATTACTATTCTTTTACTTGACCAAAGTCAGTTTATTCAGTCCCCTGGGGAAAGCCTCAGTATTTCTCATACATCAAAGCACTCTATTTTGTGATTCTGGCCCTGGAGCCCCTCAGTGCGTAATACTGTTTCCTGCATTTTTTGCCTGACATTGAATGTTAGGTAGGCAGTCAGAGCCTGTGTTTCCTTTTCAGTCAAATCTATCTTTTGGACCCCACCAAAAAATGTGCTCTTTTGTATATGAACTAGGCTGTCCATGCTATTCAATCCAACAGAAGCTTTCCTGGCAAAAACTGTCTTGGCAGCAATAGACATTTTTTAACTGTTTTTTTTTTTTCTTTTTTTCTTTTTGAAACATGTTTGTCTCTTGGTTCCAGTGGTACCACACTTTGATAGTTTACACTGACCTCCTGGAATATGCCACCATGTCTGAGGGCCAACAACTCACTTGCCATCAGAGTCCTGGGCCGGCAGGTGCTATAGCTCATGCCTCCTTGAAATTCTAACACTTAGGGAGGCTGAGGAGGGTGGATCACTTGAGCTCAGGAGTTTGAGATCAGCCTGTGCAACATGGTGAAACCCCATTCCTACAGAAAAAAAGAAAAAGAAAAAGAAAAAAGTAGCAGGGCCTGGTGGTGCATGCCTGTAGTCCCAGCTACCTTGGAAACTCAGGTGGGAGGACCGCCTGAGCCCAAGCGGTCAGGGCTGCAGTGAGCTGAGATCGCACCACTGCACTCCAGCTCGGGTGACAAAGTGAGATCCCGTCTGAAAAATAAAAAGAAACTCCTGGGCCTTTCCTCCTGGCCATTTCTGTAGAGCTGGCCCAACCAGCAATATCATGGAATTTTAGACTTTTCATCTATCAATAGATTTGACTGAAGCAACATGTCACAAAGAGTCTGAAGCAATACATATTGTATTCCAGCGGTGAGGGCAAGGTACTGGGTAAACTGTAACCAATGAGAAGCAGGAGATAGGAAGGAGATTGACATGTAATTTCTCTCTAACTTTTCTCCTGTTTACTGCCATGAGGCCTGAGTGCACCTTGCAGCCTGAGCAGAGATGTTTTCCCTGTGGGCCAAACAGCACACCTGTGAGCCACCTGCAGAAGTGAGTCAGTTCTGGGTCATCTGTCAAATAGCAGGCAGCAAACTCATGCATCACGATACATTTGTTTGCATTTTCCTTTATCTCACTTTTTGTTTGTCACACCAATGCCCTAAGTTCTCACCTGCTGTGATGGTTAATACTGAGTGTCAACTTGATTGGATTGAAGGATGAAAAGTATTGATCCTGGGTGTGTCTGTGAGGGTGTTGCCAAAGGAGATTAACATTGGAGTCAGTGGACTGGGAAAGGCAGCCCCACTCTCAATCTGGGTGGGCACAATCGAATCAGCTGCCAGTGCAACCAGAACAAAAGCAGGCAGAAGAACATGGAAAGACTAGACTGGCTTAGCCTTCCAACCTACATCTTTCTCCCATGTTGGATGCTTCTTGCACTCGAACATCAGACTCCAAGTTCTTCAGCTCTGGGACTCAGACTGGCTTCCTTTCTCCTTAGCTTGCAGGCAGCCTATTATGGGACCTCACCTTGTGATTGTGTGAGTTAATACTCCTTAATAAATTCCTCTTTATGTCTTTATAGCTACATCTACCCTATCAGTTCTGTCATTCTAGAGAACCCTAAAACACCCCCTAAATAAATTATGAGCATCTTTATTTTCTTCCATCTCTGTTTTCTAGAGGATTAAAGCTAAGATTTTGTCTTGTTGTAGATCATAATATGATCAAATATTTAGATATGGTGTCTGGAACATAATGGCTACTGCACTACCTTTTGTTGAATGATTGACTCAATATGTGTTTGGAGGATAGAGATATATGTAAAAAAAAAAAAAAAAAAAAAAAAAAAAGCAGCACCTAACACGCCCTTGGATGCTTTTTATGAGCTGGCCACTAAGAAGCATGCTAAAATATTGTTTTAGTTAATCTTCATAACAACACTATGAATGTGATTTTTCAAATCTCTGTTTTATAGATGAGAATTTGGTAGCTTAGAGAGGTTAATGTGACCTACATAAGGCTACACAACTCATGATTGATAGAGTTGGGAATTGTGCACAAGAAATTTCATGTTCTTCTGCTATTTGGTGCTATTTTAGAGGCTTATCTTTATTCCTTATGACTCTGGGTTGGAAATACATGATTGAAAATTTTTCATAGACATTGACACAAAATACTCCCATGGCTTAGAAAAAGTCATTTCTCCCCTTCTGCTGTTCTCTACCACTTAATATGATATATTAAAAGAAGAATCTTTGGAGAAAAGGAGAAATTGCTTGCCATTTACTTACTCTGTGACCTTGGGCAAGTAACTGCGACACCCAGGGCCACTGTTTTCTTAAAGCTAACAAGAAGAAAATAAAAACTACCATAGGAATTTGTTGCCAAAATTTTAATACACACTATAAATCTTCAATAATATCCTACCCTATTTCTTTTTAATGCATTTCTTAGCTTTCTTGAAATAAAGGAAAGTATAATTTTGCTCAATGTGAAATAGATTGAGAACAAGTTAGAGTGTAACTTAGCACAGAGAATATTTCAAAGGCTATCTACAAATGGCTCTCAAATTCACCATGGTATATATTTTGCCCCAAAATGTTTTAATTTGTTTAAAATGTGTTTGCATTTCCTCAATGCATGTGTTCATTAAAATCAGATTAAGAAATGTTAAAACTACAGTGCTAAGAACTGATTATTCCAAGTTGAGTAAGGCAATTTTTACTTTGTGAAGTTCAAAGACATGTGCTGAGAAGCTCTGCAGTAAAGTGAAGTGCAACAGATCAGGTAAAAGTGGGAAGAATTGTGGAAGCACAAAATGAATTTCAAGTTAAGTAGCAAATCTAAACCCGCTCAGAAATGACTTCCTATCTTTCTGTACCTTGTTTTCTTTCATCCTTCAGCACTGGCTTAAAATCTGCTGACTATGAAATATGTCTGCTGCTTGAGAAACATATGCAATGTTGTTTACTCCTATGATCTTGTGTAATATGCATGATTTCTCCCACTCTTTTATGTCATTTTTGGCATGGTTTTAATGGACAGCATTGTTTTGCTTTTAAGCCTTGCTGACTGTGTCATGTATGAACAAAAGACATTACAGTTATTTAATTGTGGTTACAAAACATGTATCCCATTCCTTATATTATGTACATTTTCTAGCCACATTTGTGTCTTCAAAATATATCTGATAAAGACATAAACGAATGCGTAATTATCTAGATATATTATTGTATTGCATTGTCTTTTTTCTTACATTTACATCATACTGAAAACAAGATTTTACTCTGTCATGTATGGACTACATCAGGGTGTTCTTTATGATAAAATGTGGGTACAAATAACCCAAAATATTTAATTGATTTTGTGAGTAAAGAAGTAAAGTAGACTTTGCAATGCATTAGGATCTGGGAATAAGATCTTTTAACCTAGAGGAGATACGTGATTGCTATCATGCAACCTGGTAACTGCACCCCCTGCAGCTGACAGGGATTGCTTTTGTGGTACCAGAACACATCTACTCCCATCCTCTGATTGACCTGGGCCAAATTTATTTTAGTGCCGTATGAGCCAATGTTTACTTCGGTGAGTTTCATCATAGTTGTTAACACTATGTGCAGTCTCAACTCATTCTCTTCTGCTGAACTCCAAGGCACAAATAATTGGAATATCAGTTCTAATTCACCTTCCTCTGTTAACAAAGAGTATTTGTAACCTCTGTCCACTTTAATTTTTCCCATTTATTCATGTATTCAATCACAAACAATACACTTACCGTATTCTAGGCACTGTGCAGTTCCCTGGAGATACAGCAGTTAGTTAACCAGTCAAAAATAATTGCCCCGAAGGAAATTACATCCTATTAAGGGAAGACCAAAGGTAACTTTATTAGTAGGTGAAATGGTAGTTTGTGCTCTGGTAAAGTATAATTAGAAAGGGGGAATGAGGAGTTTCAGGTTTGGGGAGATGGAATTGGGTGATCAGGGAAGACTTCATAAAGACCGTATTGTTTAGTCTCTGTACAACTCACTGTAGCATTTAACTTTTAAAATATATTTTCTCTTAGCTATTGCATAAATTAAATTTAAGTATAATCTATTGATCCAGCAGGCATAGATTTTCAAAATTGACCATAAGCAGATGACTTGTACATGTAATCCTTTTTGGGGAGTAGATTGGTAATTTTTATTTTTGGTTATTAGACTTCATTTTTTAGAGCAATTTTAAGAAAAAAATTGAACAGAAAGTACAAAGAGTTTCCCTATATTCTCTCCCTCCTTCCTCTCCGGGTTCCCCTATGAACATCTTGCCTTGGTGTGATACATTCGTTACAACTGAAGAACCAGTACTGATAGATCATCATTGACTGAATTCTACAGTTTACATTAATGTCCCACTCTTTTGTTGTATAGTTCTATACATAGTCATTTGTCCCCAATTTTAGTGTCATACAGAATACAATGCTACTATACTGTCTTAAAAATCCCTGTACTCCGCCTGCTCATCCCCTCCCCTCATCCCAACCATTGATTGGGATGGCAACCACTGATCTTTTTACTCTCCTTTTCATGCTATCTTTTCCAGATGACGTCATATGGTTAGAATCATACAGATTTTCGGACGTGGCGTGTTTCACTTAGCAATACTTATTTAAGATATCCATGTCTTTTTGAGGCTGGGTAGCTCCTTCCTTTTTTTTTTTTTTGGAGACGGAGTCTCGCTCTGCCACCCAGGCCGGAGTGCACTGGCGCAATCTCAGCTCACTGCAAGCTCTGCCTCCCGGGTTCAAGTCATTCTCCTGCCTCAGTCTCCCAAGTAGCTGGGATTAAAGACATGTGCCACCACACCTGGCTAATTTTGTATTTTTAGTAGAGATGAGGTTTTGCCATGTTGGCCAGGCAGGTCTCCAACTCCTGACCTCAAGTGGTCCACCTGCCTTGGCCTCCCAGAGTGCTGGGATTACAGGCATGCGTCACCGCGCCCTGCCACTCTTTTCTCTTTATCATGAGATAATTTTCTATTACATGGATATAACCAGTTTATCCATTCCCCTATGAAAGAACATCTTAGTTACTTGCAATTTGGGGCAATTATGATATAAACTGCTTATAAACAGTTGTATGCATGATTTTGTAAAGATTTAAGTTTTCAACTCCTTGTGGTAAATACAGAGGAGAGTGGACTATGGGCTCATATCGAAGCTATGTTCAATTTTGTAAGAAATTGCCAAAGTGTCTTCCAGAGTGGTTGTACCATTTTACAGTCCCAGAAACAATGAATGAGAATTTCTACTGCTCCATATCCTCACCAACATTTGGGTTGTCAGTTTGTAGGACTTTAGCCATTTGAATAGATGTGTAGTGGTATCTTGGCATTGTTTTGATTTACAATTCCCTGATGACATATAATGTTGACACCTTTTCTTATGCTTATTTGTCATTTGTCTACTTTCTTTTGTTAGGTGTCTGTTCAGATCGTTGTCTACTTTTTAACTTTTCTTTTCTTTTTTTTTTTTTTTGGAGACGGAGTCTCGCTCTGCCACCCAGGCCGGAGTGCACTGGCGCAATCTCAGCTCACTGCAAGCTCTGCCTCCCGGGTTCAAGTCATTCTCCTGCCTCAGTCTCCCAAGTAGCTGGGATTAAAGACATGTGCCACCACACCTGGCTAATTTTGTATTTTTAGTAGAGATGAGGTTTTGCCATGTTGGCCAGGCAGGTCTCCAACTCCTGACCTCAAGTGGTCCACCTGCCTTGGCCTCCCAGAGTGCTGGGATTACAGGCATGCGTCACCGCGCCCTGCCACTCTTTTCTCTTTATCATGAGATAATTTTCTATTACATGGATATAACCAGTTTATCCATTCCCCTATGAAAGAACATCTTAGTTACTTGCAATTTGGGGCAATTATGATATAAACTGCTTATAAACAGTTGTATGCATGATTTTGTAAAGATTTAAGTTTTCAACTCCTTGTGGTAAATACAGAGGAGAGTGGACTATGGGCTCATATCGAAGCTATGTTCAATTTTGTAAGAAATTGCCAAAGTGTCTTCCAGAGTGGTTGTACCATTTTACAGTCCCAGAAACAATGAATGAGAATTTCTACTGCTCCATATCCTCACCAACATTTGGGTTGTCAGTTTGTAGGACTTTAGCCATTTGAATAGATGTGTAGTGGTATCTTGGCATTGTTTTGATTTACAATTCCCTGATGACATATAATGTTGACACCTTTTCTTATGCTTATTTGTCATTTGTCTACTTTCTTTTGTTAGGTGTCTGTTCAGATCGTTGTCTACTTTTTAACTTTTCTTTTCTTTTTTTTTTTTTTTTGGAGACGGAGTCTCGCTCTGTCGCCCAGGCTGGAGTGCAGTGGCCTGATCTCAGCTCACTGCAAGCTCCGCCTCCCGGGTTCACGCCGTTCTCCTGCCTCAGCTTCCCGAGTAGCTGGGACTACAGGCGCCCGCCACGTCACCCGGTTAGGTTTTTTTGTATTTTTAGTAGAGACGGGATTTCACCATGTTAGCCAGGATGGTCTCGATCTCCTGACCTCGTGATCCACCCGTCTCGGCCTCCCAAAGTGCTGGGATTACAGGCGTGAGCCACCGCGCCCGGCCTTAACTTTTCAATATGTTCAATTAGGACATTTATTTTTTGAACTGTTGAGTTTTAGGTTTTCAGAGAGCTTTTTTTGAGGAAGTAGTTATTGTAGATACAAGTCTTTCACTGATATATGTTTTGCAAATATGTTCTCCTAACCTGTGGCTTAACATATAGATATCCAGATAATTTAATATGATTTGTTAAAATGTTTTTAATCTATTATTTGCTGCTTTTTCAAAGATCAGTTGACTGTATTTATTTGAGACTATTTCTATTTCACTCTTCTGTTCATTGATCTATCTGTCTATTATTTTGCCAGTGTTACACTGTTTGACTAGTGAGACTTGAAGTTGGGTTACGGCAGTCCTCTGACTTTGTCCTTCTTCAATATTGCGATAGATATTCTGAGTATTTTTCCTTTCCATAGAAACTTTAGAATTAGTTTGTCGATATCACAAAATAGCTTTCTGTGATTTTGTTTGAGATTGCACTAAACTGATAGACCAAGTTGAGACTAACTGACATCTTAACTGTAGCACGTTTTTCTATTCATGAACATGGACTATTTCTCCATTTATTTAGATATTATTTGATTTTATTCATCAGAGTATTATACATTTTCTCATATAGACATTGTTTATATTTTGTTATATTTTTAACTAAGTATCTGACTTTTATGTTGCTAAAGGGTGTTATGCTTATTTCAAATTCCAATTGCTTATTGCTAGTATATAAGAAAGCAATTGACTCTTGTAGATTAACTTCATATCCTTCGGCCTAAGTTCTAGGAGTTTTTTTTGTTGATTCTTTTCGAAATTTCTACTTTGACAATTATGTTATTTCTGAAAAGTAATATGTTTTTGTCTTCCTCCCAAATTGTATTTCTTGTTTTAATTGACTTACTGCATTAGCAAGGACTTCTAGTACAATGATGAATAGAGGCAGTGGCAGGAACATTTTTCCTTGTTCCTGATCTTTGTAGGAAAGATTCTAGCTTCTCACCACTATGATATGAATGTAGGATTTTTGCGTATGTTCTTTATCATGCTGAAAAAGTTGCCTTCTATTCCTATTTTACCCAGAGTGGCTATCACGAATAGGTGTTGGATTTTGTCAAATGCTTCTTCATCATCCATTGAGATGATTTATACATTTTCTTTTTTAGCCTATTGATGTTATGGATTATAAAAATTGATTTTTGAATGTAGAATCAGTCTTGCATTCTTGGAATAAATCCACATTTGTTGTGGTGTATAATTATTTTATACATTTTTGGATTTAATTTGCTGCTACTTTCTTAAAGGAGTGTTGCATCTTTGTTCATTATAAATATTGATCTGTAGTTTTCCTTTCTTGTAGTGTATTTGTCTGCTTTTGGAGTTAGTTTAGTGATGGCTTCATAGAATGAGTTAGAAAATGTTTTCTGTGCTTCTGTTTTTTACAAAGAAATTGTAAATAATCGACATACTATAATTTATTTTTTAAATGTCTGGCGAATTTACCAGTGAAATCATCTGTGTCTGGTGCTTAATGGTTTTGAAGATCATTGATTACTGATTAAATTTTAGATCGGTAGCTAGCAGATAGATAGATGGAAAGACAGACAGGTGTGTAAATTTTGATAAATTGTAATTTTTGAAGGAACTAGTCCCTTTCATACAAGTGACGAAACTTGTAGGCATAGAGTTGTTTATAATATACTTTTATTTTTTTTTTTTGGTGTTCATGGGATTGGAAGTGTGGCCCTTTTATGTCTTAAGCTAGTAATGTGTCTGTTCTCTGCTTTTCTTAGTCGGACTAGGAGTTGATCCATTGTATTAATATTTTCAAAAAATCAATTTTGGCTTTCTTTAATTTTCTCTATGGTTTTAATGCTTTCACTTTCATTTATATATACTCTGTTTTTTATTCTACCTTTCTACTTACATTGTATTTAATTTCCTCTTCTTTGTCTATTTTCCTAAGAGTGGTGATACAAATACTAATTTTACATCTTTTTGTTTTCTAATGTAGGCATTCAGTGCTATAATTTTTCTTTTATTAATTGATTTTTGCTGCATCTAACAAACTTTTGTAGGCTTTTTTCATTTTCATTTAGTTTGAAATATATTTTAATTTCTCTTGGAACTTCTTATTTGATCCCATTTTATTTAAAAGTGCGTTGCATCAGCTATATTTCTGTTATCAATTTCTAGTTTAATTTTGTAGTGTTCTAAGAGTATACTGCATATGATATCTATTCTTTTAACTTTGTTAAAAATGTATTTATGACCCTGACTGTGGTCTAGTGTTATGAAAATGTCATATGAAATCGTAACTGTTTTTGAATACTATTACAGTTCATGAAGAGTGTCTAAGAACAGTGTTATAAATAATGAAGAGTATCTAAGAAGGTCTTGAGGTCTATCCCCATAACTGGCACAACACTGAGCTCCTTTTAGCGCTGGTAACTTTGTTTAATTAAAGTGAATAAATTTAGTAGGTTTGTGAACTTGATGAAATATTCTAAATTAAATAATTAACATCGTATATAGAGGGGTAATATACTGCATGAATGTGTTTCTCGTGACTATCAGGTATCACTGGCTTCAGGTGATGTATAATAATTAAGAATAGGAATCTTAATCCCACAGAAAAAGCGGAAGCATAGCCAACGAACACGTCTCAAAATTATCCTATTTGAGGGCAAAGATAGCTAGAATATGTTTACACAAAATACGAAGTCATTGTCTGGGGGTTCTGATGGTGCCAGCACTTTAGGCTGGCAGTTCTGCATGCAACAGTTAAAGCAATAAAAGCCTTCAGGCCATTGAAATTGTATCCTGGAAGATCTTCAGGCTGTATATGGGCCAAGGTTAGCAGCTGTCACAGGAAAAAATCATCATGATGATTTATGGTAAGTAAGTTGTCCAAGCTCTTACATATCAAATGTAGACTGGAATGACAAGATAGTTTACAAACTAGGTAAGATTGTGAATGTGATTTTTAACCTAAAATAATTTAGGCACGACTTCTATCAAATTCCAAGCAATTTCTTTTATAATGCCCATTCTCTTTCCAATTCCATGACTTTACATTTTCCTCTACATATTTTTTTCTGCATTTCAAATTCCTTTTAATAATGTTGATTTAATACTGGATAATCAAAATAAGTATGAGTGAGTGAAGTTGAAATGCCTTCTATAAAACAACTGCAATCTTCTCGTCACATTTTGTTTTACCTTAAATTTATTGAAACTCATTTTTTAGAATCATATGGTCATATTTCTCAATGGAAAAGAAAGTGTTCTATAATAAATGTTGAATTAAAGGTAACTTAGTATCTTCTGCTTTATCATTTTAATCCTTACAGAACATTCTGTTGATATTGCATAAATATATTCTTATACTCTTTATATAAAATTTATTGTAACAAATTACATATTTGTAAATTAAATTTAAAAATTTTCCCTAAATTTAAATTGAATAATTTTAATTGCTTGATTTTTTGAAACTAATATTGTGTGTGGTATTTAAATAGAAATCTTTGAAAATAAATTCATTAAATGTGTTATTTCATAAAATATTTTCAATTACTGTCTTAAATAATAAAGAACATTTTATACTTTTCCCTTATTTTCACTATTTTAAAAATTTCATTAAGATGTGAGCAAAATGGTGAAACAGGAGGTACCACATTCGTATCTCCCCATGGCAGTAATAATTTGGCAGCCATCCATAGATAAAAGGGCCTTCATGGGATCGTTGGGATCCAGATAGGAAGAAGGTGTAAATCCACAGTAGAGCCCAAGACCAAGGAGGGCCATTTTGAGAAGGTAGATCCTCACCCAAGTGACAGGCTCACTGAGTGTAGTCAGGATACAGACCTGGAAAGAGTCCATCCCATTGTGGGCTTAGCTACATCCCCTGCTGTAAGCATCATCCATCAGGAGACCCCAGAGAAGCCAATCCTGCCAGCGCCTTAGGTGTAAAGACTGCTGACCTTGTTTCTAGCTGTGGACCCTGAAATGTCTTGTGACCCACCTTCAGCTCCTCTCAGCCTTGATCTCGAAACAATCCTGTTGAAACAGGGATGCAGCAGTTGACACACCCCTGTATGCCTCAAAGTTGAGGCTACCAACCTTAGTAGAACTATGAATCCTGAAACAGCCCTGTAAACCATCGCCAGCCACTCTATTTTATAGTCCCACCCACCTAGGGGCCAGGGGGAAGAGATACCAATCCTTGCCCCCAGAGGCGGATCTGCTAACTTTGATCTAACCACAGATCTTAACAGGGCCCTATGACTCACTTTTGATGTCAACGCTGAAAAAAATCATTGACACAGTTAGTATCCAGGAGCTTTTCCCCTATGTTTTCTTCTAGAAATTATATGGTTCCAGGTCTTACATTTAAGTAATTGCCCCTCCCAGCTGTGGTCTGAGGGTTGCCCTATCTACCTAGGGACCCAACAAGAGACATGCCTGGCCATGCCCCAGGAGGCAGGACCACTGACCTTGGCCCTACTGCTAACCCTACAGATCAAGGTCCTGGAGACAGTCTAGTCTGCCTAGAGATCAGGCAGGATCCATGCCTGCCTGAACCCCTGGTAATAGGCCTGTGGATATAGAAGCCTCAACGTCACTAAGCTCCACCCCCACAGTCCCAGGAGCAAGCACATAATCTCAGAGACCTGAGAGGATTAGGTCTTTAACTGCCAAAAGAAATCTGTAGACTGGAAGAGGTGTTTGATCCTTCAAGTAAACAGACACCAATGCAATAATACATGAATTGTGAAGAATCAAGCAAGCATGACATCACCAAGGAAACCAATAAAGCTCTAATAATGGATACACACACACATGGGGGGGGGGGAGAGAGAGAGAGAGAGAGAGAGAGAGAGAGAGAGAAAGAGAGAGAGAGAGAAGATATTATGGCTTTCCTGGAAAATAATTCAAAATAATCCTCTTAAGGAAGTGCAGTGAGATGCAACAGAACAGATAAAAAAACTAAACAAGTTCTAAATGCATAAACAAAATTAGAAGTTTAAAAAGAAATAGAAAAAGTAAAAAAGGACCAGGTAGAATCCTGAACTAAAGAGTACAGTGACAGGATTGAAAATTTTAACAGACAGTTGCAATAGCAGACAGTCACTCAGAAGAAAGAATCATCAAACTTGAAGTCAGGTCATTTGAAATTAGCCAGTTCGAGGATAAAAAAAAGTGAAGAAATATACTAGACATAAAATTAGTATGGAGCTACAAAAGACTCTGATTGCCAAATCAATATTGAGTAAGAGGAACAAAGCTAGAGTCATCACACTTTCTGATTTCAAACTACATTACAAGCCTTTAGTAATCAAAACAGTATGGTACTGGCATAAAAACAGATACACAGAACAATGAAACAAAATAGAGAACTCAGAAATAAACTTATGCATAAACAACCAATTTTTGAGAATCTACAACAGTCTTTGAGAAGAGCTCTGAAAGTACCCAAGGAGGAAAGTTTCATCTCTTCAATAAATGGTGTTTGGAAAACTAGATAGCCACATACAAAATGATGAAACTGGGTCCTTTTATCATATGTAAGTTAAACCAAATTGATTACAGACTTAAAAGTAAGATCTGAAATGGTAAAACTCCTAGAAGAAAACATAGAGAAAAAGCTCCTTGACATTGGACTTGGAAATAATTTTTTGGATATGGCATCAAAAGCACCGGTTAGAAAAACCAAAACAAAAATAAACAAGTGGGACTCCATCAAACTAAAAACTTACTGCAGAGCGAAGAAAAGAATCAACAAAATGAAAAGGCAATCTCAGACTGGGAAAAATATATGCAAACAGCATATACAATAAGGGATAATATCCAAAATATATAAAGAACTAAATTCAATAACAAAAAATAAATAAACAACCTAATTAAGAATGGGCAAAGGACCAGAATAGATATTTCCCAAAAGAAGACATACAAATGGCCAACAGGTGTAGGGGAAGGTGCTTCAAATCAACCATCACTGGAGAAATATAAACTAAAATTATAAGCTATTACCACACATCTTTTAGAATGGTGGTTATCAAAAAGACAGGATAACAAAAGCTGAATAGGGTAAGGAAAAATGAAAACTCCTGTACACTGTTGGTGGGAATTGTATATTGGTACAACCATTATGGAAAACAGTGTGGAAATTCCATAAAAAATTCAAAATAGATCTATTATATGATCCAGCATTCCATTTCTGGGTATATAGCCAAAACAACTGAAAATAGAATCATGAAGAATTATTTGTACTCACATGTTCATTGTAGCAGTATTCACAATACCCAAGCTATGGAAATAACGCAAACAACCATCAACAGATAAATGATAAAGAAAATGTAATAAAGATTGTCTGTGTGTATATATACATGCAGTGGAATATTATTCAGACTTAAAAGGAAGTAAATCATGTCATTTGCAATAGCATGGATGGACGTAGATTGTGCTAAGTGAAATAAGACAAAGAAAGACCAATATTGTGTACTACACTTATCAGTGGAATCTGAAGAAGTCAAACTCAGAACAAAAACTATCACTAGGACAGAAAACCAAACACCATCTAACTCATAGGTGGGAGTTGAACAATGAGAACACACGGACACGGGGCAGGGAGCATCACACACTGGGGTCTGTAGTGGGGTGGGGGGAGGGGAGAGGGATAACATTAGGAGAAATACCTAATGTAAATGACTAGTTAATGGGTGCAGTAAACCAACATGGCACATGTATACCTATGTAACAAACCTGCATGTTGTGCACATGCACCCTAGAACTTTAAGTAAAATAAATAAATAAATAAATAAATAAATAAATAAAGTCAAACTCATGGACACAGAGAACAGAATGATGGTTGCCAGGGGCTGGGTTTGTGAGTGGGGTGGATGGGGAGATGTTGTTCAAAAGTTATGAACTTTTGGTTATAAGGTAAGTTCTGGCAACCTAACTTACAGCATGGTGACTATAATTAGTAACACTGAATTATATACTTGAATTTTGAGTCTTACAGATCTTAAGTGTTCTTATCACTCACACATATAAATGATAATTATGTGAAGTGATGAATGTGTTAATTAGCTTGATTTTAGTCCTTATTTTAAAATTTATGTTTTTATATATATAAAGTATATATTATATACTATATACATATATATCTCAAATCAAAACATTTTATACTTTGAATGTACCTTGTTGTCAGTTAATATCTCAATAAAATCAGAGAACATCATTATTCTACAAAATCTATAGAACTGCAAAATACCAAATACATCTATTTTCACCTTTTATTGTATTTGATACATTTAACAATCATATTCTTATAATATTAGGAGTATTATTAACATTTTTGTGAAGTTATTTAAGGTTGGAATACATAAAAAGTAATTCAGCCAATATCAAGGAATTGATTTTGAAATATTTTTAAGACCCATTATACATTTTGTCAGATGTAGTGTAAGTAACATTTTCACATTCAGTCAAATTTACCCATGTTCAACCTTTTATTTATCAATGAAAATATTCAACATTAGAAGTACTTTGACATAAGTAATACATGCTGAATCAGTTTATTTTGAATGTAAATTCTTTGTAAGTATATGTTGAGACATAACATTAAAAGGAAAACAGCTTATGTTTTCTACTCTGTTAAAAAGAAATCTGGTCTATTAGATTGTTTTGCTAAGGAATAAAATATTCTCAGCATAGTTATCATTGTGATACTGTTCCCAGAAGCTCTTCAAAATCTTATGCAAGACAGATTTATAAAGGTGACTTTTAAGATAAGTCAGCATTTTTTATTTAACTAAAACTCTAGTTACCAACAACACAGTCTGGGCACACAGCTTTACTTTACGGCATTTATTTAGATCCTTCAAATCACTTAGAGTGCTTGATTTAATCCATATATTTCTTTGGTCATAAACATTTATATTAAAATACAAACAGCTAGAGGATTCATAAAATGTACTGTGGAAATCAGAAAACCAATTCAGAGATAAGAAGAGTTTCTCAACTTAAATATGCTATACAATTTTAGTTAAAATTCTGTCTTTGTGAGTCACTGTGAAAAATCAGCCATAAAAATAAACTTTCCCTTTTATTTCAGATGTGTTTATGTAACGTATTTTTAATAAGGAAAAAATAATATCTTTGTAGGTTTACTGATATACTTTCAAACCATCACAAAATGAAAAAGAGAAAGCTCAGACTTTTAATCACAACTGTAAAATGAAGAATGTTTTAATAATGCAAACTGAATTATTATTTACCAATGAATTCTGTCAGGTTATTTCACCAACCTCTCTACTCACATTTGACGAAAAGACTGCATTTTAAAAACTGACAAACCTACTTTGAATAGTTTGACAGCATTTGGGTTATTTGAACAAAGAAAGATTAAATAATGTATTACCTGAGCTCCTATTGAGGATAATTAGTGTTTTCATTAAGAACTAAAGTAACAAAGAAAGTGAAATTTTAAGTTATTTTCTGTCATATTCCTATAAGGAAATAAAAGTTCATTTCAGCTAGTGACTTGGCTCAGATACATAGCTATGTCATTGCCATGTGTCCATCAACTATGAATAAAAATGCAATGAAGCATTTTCTAGTGATATTTTAAAGCAAATATTCAAAACAGTCCTTTCCTTGGATTGGAGATACTTTCTCCATAAACCTACAAATAAAGAGAATATAAAAATTTTAAAATGTTATTTTTCTCGCCGATACCTTTTCTCACAGCATAATATTAGTGATGACTATTTCTTGTCTTTCCACTAACAAGAGTTTGCAGAACTGGATGTTAGTCTTTTGAAATATTCAAACTTTCTTCCTTGAAATGCACCAATGCAATGCACAAATGCATTTCAAAGAAGAATGTTTGAATACTTTTTATGTATTCATATATATATAACTCATTATTACTGTAAGACAAGTACTCCTTTATTCTCTAATTTTCACAACTCTATACATATACATCATCTTTAAGAAATTATAACATTAAGTCTGATGTATATACTGTTTCAAGCTGTGCACTGCCCAAATACACTGAGTGACACATAGAGCTTAAATCCAACTTGTGCTCTTCACTAAGTAATGGAAAGCGGGATGGGGCTGTTTGCACCTGCAAGAAGGGAAATGTATTTTAATTTATATGAGGTTCCATATGGGCTACTCATGTACAAGTACAATATCATATATACTTTTAAAACTAATAGAATGCAAACTAGATAGGAAATTTCTTTTATTTTCATATTTTATATTTACATTGAAATTGAAGAAATATGTGAAATATGCTATACCTTGATTCTGCCTTTGATTACATTTGAATTTTCAGCTCTTGGACCCACAGAATAAAACTGAAATTGTATAAGAAAAAACTAGTACTTTACCAGTTTTAAAAGATCACCATATTCTGAACCCACTGGGAAAGGGTCACTTCCCAGAGCTTCCCCATTATGTGCCTATGGATCTGAACACTTCTATTTAACCTAAGAACTCATAGACTTTTCCGTAATAAAGGTGCAAAGGGATCAATTCATAGCTCAACAGGGTGCTTATAGAATCCTGCTGAAGCTAAGAGGGATGTATATTCTGATTATGTTATTCTAAATAACATCCTGACTAAAAGATTGGGAAAAAAATTATTTTTTTTAAATTTAAATTTCTAAATTAAACTTAAATTTAAATTTTTGTTTGTGTGTTTCTAGAACCATCCTAACTTTGTTTAGTGCACTCCATTCACACTGGGATTTTTTTTCTATGTGTGTTTTTTTGTTTGGTTAATTAATTGACAAATTAATATTGTATAATTTATGGTGGGCAATGTAAAACTTTGATATATGTATATGTTGTAGAATAATTGTGAAGCTAATTAACATATTCATCACCTCACATATTGATAATTTGGGGGGGGTTAAAATGATTTAAAAATCTACTCTCAGCAATTTTCAAGTATACAATACATTGTTGTGAACTGTAGTCACCATGCTGTTAACTAGATTTCCCATACTTGTGCCTCCAAACTTAAGCTTTGCACCCTTTCATAGCATCAGCTCCTCATATTTCCATCCTCAACTCCCAGCTCCTGATAACCACCATTCTACTTTTTCTTCTCTGTGTTTGAATATTTCCAATTCCACAAAAAAGGGAGATCATGCAATGTTTATCTTTCTGTGCTTGACTTATTTCACTTAGCATCATGTCCTCCAGGTTCATTGACATTGTCACAAACGAGAGGATTTTCTTCTTTTAGACTGAACAGTACTGTGTTGTGTATATATGCCACATTTCTTTAGTCCTTTCATCTGCTCACGGACACTTTATTCCATATGTTGGCAGTTATGGATGATGCTGAAATGATCGTGGGAATGCCCCCAAAAGTCCGTGTGTCAGTACCCTTTTTATTTAAAATTACTCCGTTTCCATGTGTGTTTTCAAAAAGCAGTAGCAAGTGGCACACTTTTTAAAATGCAGTATTTGCTTTTTGTTTCATTTCCTAAACTTGAAATGTGTTTCAATTATAATGTTTATGTTTTAGGATTTTTTATAACTGTTCATTGACATAATGTGGGATTTTGCTATTTATACTACTTTGTAGATTTGACAAATCTCCTTCCCATTCTTAGTGAACAACAACAAAAAAATACATACTGGAGAGCTGTAAATCTGGCATTACATTTTCTTTTTGTTATAATTTATAATTTAATATAATTTTTAAAAAATTCAATATAATTAAAATTTTGAGATTTTTTTGAAATTTTGAGAACATTGTAATTTTTGTGATCTAATAATTTCTTCTCAGCAAGAATATCATATAGTATGGTTCCAAAGATTTTGAACTTCATCGTTCTCTTTTTCTTTAAAAAGGTTTTCAATGGCATATTTCATATGCATTTAATGTGTGTAATGCATATTTTAAAACTTCTCTAGCTGTTACTACTCTAGGATGAGAAACTCTCAGATATTATGTGAATTTACATTTTTAAATGCTGAAATCCTTAAAAGTATTTCACATATTACAATGTTCTTATTTAAACTATCATATGATATCATAGAGAAAAACAATGAGGCATTTTTTCTTTATCTTCTTCCTCGTAATAGTTGAGTGCATCTTTGTGAGCCTCCATTCCACTGATGTAAAATACAAAGAAAAAACACAGTTATTGTAAAGGTTTAATGAAACAATCTTTGTAAATACAGTTTATACATTGAAAAGAACTATAAAAATGGAAATTATACACACATATGTGAAATTATACAAACATATACACACATATAGCATATATGTGCATACACACTTACATGCTATAGATATATGCATTTATATATCTGTGACAGTTCAGAAACTTGTGTGCAAAATTCAACAAAATGTCAGAATATTATTGTTTTTGTTTAAAGCCATTTGAAAACCTTCAAAACAAAGAAGAGCTGCAAAGTATTTTTCAGATTTTGATATGTAAGGAATTTGACTTAGTTTTTCCAGACGGAAGCTGAAAACATTGAAAATATATTAAGACTTCTCCTAACTATCTAATCAGAGACTGAGAATAAGTAAAGAGAATTTTGATTTTGATCCCATATAATTTGTTGCACATTTCAGAAAGTCCTGGAAAATGCAAAAAATATGTATATATTTTTAAAAGCTTTTTCTTTAAAGAAATATGGTTTCCTACTGTGATTCTGAGACTTATATGTTAATTCTTACACAGGTCAAAGCCAATAAACCATGGTCTTTTCCATAATGTAGGAAACATTGATCAGATTACAAAGTATCACCAAAGGATGCATGGTTATGAATTTCCATTTAGGAAAAGAAAGCATTACGGTACTCATGTTAAAAGTTAATTTTACCTTTAATCTATTTTGTTATCCTCATCATCATATCTCATATACTCAACAAAAATGAAATGGAATAAAAAGTCCTTTGCTTTCTTAATGCTGGCCTAAAAGCCCTAACACTTAGATTTCCAAAAAAATTTAAATATGTATACAAGTGTCTTTGTTACATTTTTAAATATATGATACATGACCATCCATTTATTGATGTGACAACTGTGTCTGAAACATTTAGGTTGCTGAAAAAAATTTTACTAAAAAAGTATCTTAAATAGCATTGAGTCTATTGTTGTATCAAATAACATTCCAGGTATTAGTAACTAAGAGCCAGAATCACAGCTCTGTGGCATTAAGGATCCAGAGTCCTTTTTCTATTTATCTTTGGTATCAGTGGGTTTCGTCTTTTTAAAAATTATGTTCATAAAGACTCCTCATCTGTGTACATTCCTGCCAACAGGAATGGAATAAAGAGAAATATAATGTATTTAAAAAAAAAAAAGGTCAGAAAACACAATTGCGTATACCACCTCCACTTCGTCCTGCTAGCCATATCCATAATCTACTGTCAGAACAGTCTTTATGTGAATGTTAATGTGTCCAGCTCCAGTTAGCAACTCTATTGCCATAGAAGAATGGGCCAAAAAATGCAAAATAACTTGTCATCTCTGTCAAAGTGTTGAACACAATCTAAAATCTAGGGTTGCTCTGAATTTCTGATAGTCTGTTAGTGTTGACTGTTATACTACCCTCTCAATAAAAATGGAATCTATGTGTGTGTTTTCACGCCCAGAATTGTTTCATGCATATATGTTGAAAGAAAAATGAATTTTACAGTGACTCTACTTTGCTTCAGCTGTTTTCATTCGAACAAGTATGTGTGTGTGTGTGTGTGTGTGTGTGTGTGTATACGTGTGTATATATAGCATTCAGTATGTATGTATGCAAACATATAAAAATGTATCTATATGATGCCTAATTAATGACTCAAATTTAAACAAAACTTGCATGTGGGATGTCTAGTATAATTAAAAGTGATTCAGAATAAGCAGAACTCTTAGAAAGATTAAACTACTCTTTTCTATCACAAAATATGTATCTACCACCAAATATTGAATCATGTTAATGGCTAATAAAAGCAGGCTCTTCTTGTATCCATTCTCGTCCATTGCAGAATTTTAACATACATATTTTTAAACTTTACTTTTTGTACTTTATTCCTGGTAATCTGATACCTCTTTTCAAAAAGATGTATTGATCCCATAGGGAAGTTTGTTGCTTTAGAAAGGATGCTCAAAAAAGTAGAAGGAAGCAAAAAGATCTCTTCAGGGAGACCTGATAAAATCTTTTAGATAACATTTGTGTTATCGGACATTTCTAGTAGCATCTCTAATATACTATATACATGAATTCAATAGCAAAGAGAAATGAAGCATATCAAATAAGGAGAAGAAAATCATATTAGGATAATGATGAGTGCTAATCTTTAGATGTATTTTCAAACTTTCTAACATGTACAAATGAAATTATTTGAGTAGACATTACTAAGAATTAAAGTAGTGGATCATGAGGTGATTAAAATAAGTACAGCTGTTCCATTGCATTTCATTCTTCTTAATTTTGCTCCTGACTAATTCCCATTAAATGATAAATGATTAATAAAATATTTAGAAAGTTCAAGGAAGATACCACTTAAAAGCATTCTATACAAGATTGCTGATCATTTTAAAAGGACAAAATAGTAGAGAACGTAAGACATACATTAATTGAAATGATTTTCGTGTGTGAGAATGGGAGCATACTAAAGAAATGAAACAAATCTTGGCAGAATTTCCACTTACATTACTCTCTGTCTTTACTCCTATATAAATAAGAAAGACTGTAAAGAAACAAAAGAACCTCTTGAACCATCTGAAATCATGCCAATTTTTTTAGGATACTAATGAATCTTGGAAACCTTATTCAAAATATAGCTGGACTACTTAGCAAATTATCAATAGACATATATTTTTTTCTTTCTGTGTTCTGGGACCACATGGTCTTTCTCCTTTTAGCTTTCCTTTCGATCTAATCTCTACATAACTCTTTTCTCTAAAAAACCCTTCCTTTTTGTTGAGGTTAATACGGCTTGTGTGTGGCTTAGGGTAGACATCATGTTGCCTCAGGGATGCTCCACTATCTCACGCTGTTAACTCCAATTCCCCATGTTGTTTGGTCAGATACTATGAATTGGCTCATTAAGAATGCACTTTCAATTCCTTTCTCAGTATCTTGTCTCTATCATAGAGGTTTAGAAGTGGAAAATACAATTTCTTTCTTTTAATAAGGGTCTCCATGTCATGTTTTTCTGCCAAATGAAACACAGTGTAAAATCTAACAAGGTTTTTTGAGAAAAACTTGTTGTTTGAAAAAGGCATTTATGTTGAATCTTGTGAGTCAACTTGACTAGGCTGAGGGATGCCCAGATAGCTGCTAAAACATTACTTCTGAGTGTCTCTGTGAAGGTGTTTCTAGAAGAGATGGACATTTGGGTTGGCAGACTGAATAAAAAAGATCACTTTTACTAGTGTGGATGGGCATTATCCAGTTGGTTGAGGGCTGGAATAGAACAAAAAGGCAGAGGAAGGCTGAATTCACTCTCTCTTTCTGAGTTGGAACATTGTCTTCTGCCCTCAGACATTGAAGCTCCTGGTTCTTGGCCCTTTAGATACAAAGACTTACACCAGTGTCCCCCACCCAATTTCCAGCTTTCAGGCCTTCAGAATGGGAATTATACCATACTCTCTTCTGGTTCTCAGGCCTTTGGACTTCAACTGAATTCCAATACTGGCTTTCCTGGTTCCCCAGCTTACATACTTCTCAGCCTCCAAGGTTATGTAAGTCAATTACTATAGTAAATCATATGTATGAATTAACAGAACGAGACAAATCTATAGGTCCTTCTGATTATGTTTCTGTGGAGAACTTAATACAATATCATTACTTACTAATTTTTATTCGTCTTGCCTGAAATGCAAACACAATGACAGAGGAAGAGCAACTGAAGATATTTCTAAGACATACATTCTCTCTGTATGGGTCAAGAGCTCTCCATAATACAATCATTTGTGGCTATGGTTTAGGCTGACATACTACATATTATGTCTTAACTAAACGCTGGTCAGAAAAGGGAATGTTATTAGTAGGGAAGAAATGATGAGTAACACTAATAAGGCTCAAAGTCTATGATCACTTTTCTTTTATCTCTGCAAATACTGTTGATAGTTTATTAATTTGCAAATGATAAACATATTTTATCCATCATGTAAGATTGCGAATGTTATTGGGAAAAAGTCTCCTTTTTAAAGAGAAAGTATGACAAAATAAAAAAAGAAATTTATGAGAAAAGTAAACAAATATTTTAATATATTTCAATGTAAACATTAAGTATTGCAAAACATTAATCTTGCAGATGCAAAAAGAAAAGTCATCACAATGTTAATACATTAAAATTTTTCTGGACAAATGTAATTTATTAGATTCTAAAAACAACATAATTATTTCATGGACTTAAAATTTACTAAGGACTGACAATAACCCATTCACTGTGCTTGTTGACTTGGTCCTTGCCTTGAAGGAGTTCAATTTCTTAAAAGAAATACAAAATATATTATTTAAGTATTTTACTAATATTATGGTTACTCACTGTAAAGCAATTCAGTCTCTCTGCGTATCAAAAAGTTTTCCCCCAAAATTATACATTAGTATTGGCTTCCTAAGATGTTAAGAATTCTCAAACGTAGAAGTGTTAGGGGAGAGAGGGTGAGCAAAGACATTCTAGGCAAACACAATAACACGAACAAGGTTTAGTGACCTGAAGTTACTCCATGTGCTAAAAACTGATACTGAATATATGCAACACTATAGCTGAAAGTTAGGGGCATGGCAGAAAACGAACATGGAAAATTATGCCGGTGCTAGACTGTGGAAAGTAATTGAAGGTCATGCTGAGGGGGTTAATTAAGTCTTTTACTACTGGCAGTGGGGAGCATTAGAGACTAAAAATTGCAAGGGACGAAAATATATCAAAGCTTTTGGAAGTGCACTATAGTATTCAGTTGCTTATGTGCTCTCAGATCCACTCATTGCCCCAGCCCAGTCCTGCTTGACATAACATCTAGAGTGGCACACATTTCCCAGGTTCCCTTGCCTATTCATTGCCTTCTGGGGAGGTTCAACCAATAGAGGGCACTAGAAGAAGATTCAGAGATGGAAGGACATTTGAAGGTTGGTTGTTTCTCACACATTTCTCTCTCTGACAGTCTCTGGCAGAAGCTGCCTGTTCTCTACATCTCCAGCTCCCATACAACCACACCATGTTTCCATTGTCCCAGCTCCCTTCAGGCTGATTTGTTACAATCCCACATGTTCTAGGAATGCCCTGAAGTTGTTATCACTACATTTTCCTATGTTTATTCAGTCCTACGAGTGGTAGTAACCTCTTGTATTTGTTGGAATTGAGGTTTCTTCATTTTTGCATTTTCTTTATATAAAAATTAGGAATTTATTTTCCATATTAAATTCTCTCTATTGAATTACCTGGCTTGAATTTGGGTACCTGGTTGTACTCTGGCAAGCAGAAAATTAAGACAGCTTTGAAAGAAAATAGATTTAAAAGTATTTTCCATGTCTTTATATGCTTTTGAATGAGCAGTGTAATAAGCAACTTCATATATTAAGTTGTCATCATGAGAATGACCTCAAAGTTGAACTGGGCCATTAACTGGACCAAAGTTGTTTTTTGTTTTTTGTTTTAAGAATTTTTCTTTTTTGTTTTGCCAATCTCTCCATTAAAGCCTCTGCACAGCTTAACTTATTATTTTACTATTACCTGGTGCTGTTTGAAAATGTCAATGCAAACAACCAAAATAAGGCTATCTTATTTTCCTATTTTCTTCTTTGTGTGTCTTTCTTTTTCACATCAGTCTTCTTTTTAAAGACATTAAAAATTTAATGGCTCAATGATTAAAACAGACAAGTACTTCAAGCTTACCTGGCTTCATTTTCAAGACAAAAATGTTTGTCCCAGTTGCTATGCAGGTGTAATATAAACACATCAATGGTGACAATATACTTTGTTTAACATTTAAGTCATTGTTGTCACCACTATATTTATAAGGTGAATTTAGTAACTTTCCCACAGAGATAACAGGTGAGGTTGATAGAAAACAGAAAGAAAGTGATTTGTTCTAAGTTAGATAGCACAATTTATTTAAAAATAGCAGTTGTAATCATTTTATTTGTTTTAACTTTTAGCAAATAAAATAGCTCATTCATAAACATTTCAGATATACAAAAGCATTAATATTTAATCTTATCTTTGAAATATCATAATTGATTTCTCTGGAATTCAGTATTTTTTAGATAAATTGGGAGATGAACCTTATACTTAGAAATACTTTAAAAGTCTTTATAAATAAATACGGTTCTGTTCTCAGTCAATAACATATCTTCCTTCACATTATGTAAATGAAGAAGTTTCAATGTAAGACCAGTGTAAAGTTTGGATGGATAGATAGATGGGTAAATAAGTATATTTATCTTCATTAAACTTTCTCAAATTGTTTAAGGTAAAAATATATTTTTAAAAGCATTCTAACAATTTATTTTATTTCTAAAACAATACTAATCCTGGAGCACATTGTAAATTTTAACAAGATGTCCTTTAGGTTTCTGAGTTTGTCAGTTAAGTTGGAGACTCCCTTCGAAAAAAATTCTTAAATGTTTCAAATATTCTCAAACACTTCCTCAATGCATATCATCAAAAATAGCTACAATGTTTGGTTGGATAGTGTCTCAAGTCCATGACTTCTCATTGAAACTCTCATAGTTATACATGTTTATGATAGTGTTGACTCACCCTCAGAACTATTTACATTTTAAGCTTTACTTTTTTCAATAATAATAATGGAATAACGTTGATATGTAATCACCATGTTCCACGTTTCATGGTTTAGCAAAATACATGGACAGAGAAAAAGTAAAGCTTGGCCAGTATAACTTGGCTATAAAAGTCAGGCAGAGGTTCCTGTTTTCAGTATCCTAAGTAAATGGTCCATCAATAAAATACAAAACCTGAACTGACATACTTTAATAAACACAATACTCAATAAACATAAAGACTCACTATAAATTGTTATGCACACATTTGTATTTGTATCTATTGTTTTCACGCATGTGGGTATATGCAATTTACAGAACGTTTAGTTTCCCTTTCCAAATCAGTTTACTCTCTGCATTTTAAATGGAAAATACAAGCAGACTGAGTTCTTTTACCTTCCATGCAGACTATAAAGACTTGCTGTTTTCTTTATTCCATCTACAGTAGTCCGTCCTGTTTTCAAACACTTTTTTACAAAAAGAAGTCTCAGCATTAATTAATTCATTATTTCCAATACTAGTAATATTCATAGATTATTTCAATGATATAATCAAGTTGCCCTGGAATCTCTTTTCCTCAACTGATTGTGGAATGACAACCATATTTTTAACCATGAAATATTTCGAATCATGGATTATTTTGTTTAAATATAGGAATTTTTCTAGGGGTCACTAGAGGAATCTGAGTAGACTGATAAAGGTATATACCAAAACAAGCAGCTGTTTGCACTCTGTAGTTGATGAGGCACCATAATTTATTACTCACCAAGGACATTAGACCATGGATGATTTGCTCACTGATCTATGTCTGCAATATATAGTGTCTAATATGACGTTGATGCTCAAGCACTGTTTTTGAGTTGATGTGTAAGATACTTCTAATTTGTCCAATAGTAGAATTTGTGAATGACTGGAGTCAACACAGGTGAAGTCATGGAGCCATAAATCCAATCTATGTGTGTTTACATGTAATAAGATCTCAGTTATGTTTCTCTTGAATGATTAGGAGATTAAACATAAACATGGCAAGTATTACAAACCCCACATTACTTATAAGGTGAAAAATCTCTCAAAGCTACTTAGTGAATTATTTGAAAACAAATAAGTGTTAAGAGAATAATCTTTTTTTTTTCTTTTTTCTTTTGAGATGGAGTCTCGCTCTGTCGCCCAGGCTGGAGTGCAGTGGTGCGATCTCGGCTCACTGCAAACTCTGCCTCCCGGGTTCCCGCCATTCTCCTGCCTCAGCCTCCCGAGTGGCTGGGACTACAGGCGCCGCCACCTAGCCCAGCTAATTTTTTGTATTTTTAGTAGAGATGGGGCTTCACCGGGTTAGCCAGGATGGTCTCGATCTCCTGACCTCGTGATCCGCCCGCCTCGGCCTCCCAAAGTGCTGGGATTACAGGCGTGAGCCACCGCACCCGGCCAAGAGAAGAATCTTTTTAAGAATTCGTAATCCAGTGTTCTTTATTAACATAACAGAATGCCAATATTTTCTTACTCTTTCAAACCACAGTATTAGAAGATCAAGTCTCATATAGTCACAATTTTTAAAGAACTTGAGAGCTAAGATGGAACCTAACTCAAGAACATTATCTCAGTAAAGATGAGAATTTGCAATATTATGGTACTTTTCTGTCACAAACATGTCTGGTCTCTAGCACAGTTCATCCTCATTATAAGCAAATACATATTTGCAAATATGCCTGATCACTAAAATTTATTTGTAACCCTAAAATCAGTAGTCACAGCATGTTGCGGTCATTTGCAGATATGCACGAAATGCTGAAAAGTTTGACTCATTTGTCACTCTTCTCCCCAGCTGAGGTGCAACAAGGCAATGCTCTAGCTTCTTGTTTCATAACTCATATTATAAATGTGCCTTTTTGTGAGCTATTTAGTGCTACCATTTTCACTTCTTTGGGACGTCTCAAAAGACCCCTAAACAACACTGCAGTGCTATGAAGTTTTTCTACCGGCAAGCAGACTGTGATGGGCCTTACAGAGAAATTATGTGTTTAGTTAAGCCTCATTCAAGCATGAGTTAAGGTATTGGCTGTGAGTTCAACGTTAATTAATCAACAATATATATTAAGTAAGAGATCCCTAGAAAAAAACTTGTAAAAGAGGTTACCTACTGATCAGTTGATGAAATGTGACCAGAGGCTTCCAGGACCCCAAACTTGTATTTTCCTTAGGAACAGAGATTCAGTATTCACTAATTCAGTGTTCATGCTGACTTTATAGAGCATAACTACCACACATAATAAGATATGGCCGGGCGTTCCTCACGCCTGTAATCCCAGCACTTTGGGAGGCCGAGGTGGGCCGATCAAGAGGTCAGGAGTTCGAGACCATCCTGCCTAACACGGTGAAACCCCATCTCTACTAAAAATACAAAAAATTAGCCGGGCGTGGTGGTGGACTCCTGTAGTCCCAGCTACTCAAGAGGCTGAGGCAGGAGAATGGCATGAACCCGGGAGGCGGAGCTTGCAGTGAGCCGAGATTGCGTCACTGCACTGCAGCCTGGGCGACAGACTGAGACTCCATGGCAATCAGGCAAGAGAAAGAAATCAAGGGTATCCAGTTAGGAAAAGAAGAAGTCAAATTGTCCCTGTTTGCAGATGACATGATTGTATATTTAGAAAACCCCATTGTCTCAGCCCAAAATCTCCTTAAGCTGATAAGCAACTTCAGCAAAGTCTCAGGATACAAAATTAATGTGCAAAAATCACAAGCATTCTTATACACCAGTAACAGACAAGCAGAGAGCCAAATCAGGAATGAACTTCCATTCACAATTGCTTCAAAGAGAATCAAATACCTAGGAATCCAGCTTACAAGGGATGTAAAGGACCTCTTCAAGGAGAACTACAAACCACTGCTCAGTGAAATCAAAGAGGACACAAACAAATGGAAGAACATACCATGCTCATGGATAGGAAGAATCAATATTGTGAAAATGGCCATACTGCCCAAGGTTATTTATAGATTCAATGCCATCCCCATCAAGCTACCAATGAGTTTCTTCACAGAATTGGAAAAAACTGCTTTAAAGTTCATATGGAACCAAAAAAGAGCCCGCATTGCCAAGACAATCCTAAGTCAAAAGGACAAAGCTGGAGGCGTCACGCTACCTGACTTCAAACTATACTACAAGGCTACAGTAACCAAAACAGCATGGTACTGGTACCACAACAGAGATATAGACCAATGGAACAGAACAGAGTCCTCAGAAATAATACCACACATCTACAGCCATCTGATCTTTGACAAACCTGAGAGAAACAAGAAATGGGGAAAGGATTCCCTATTTAATAAATGGTGCTGGGAAAATTGGCTAGCCATAAGTAGAAAGCTGAAACTGGATCCTTTCCTTACCCCTTATACGAAAATTAATTCAAGATGGATTAGAGACTTAAATGTTAGACCTAATACCATAAAAACCCTAGAAGAAAATCTAGGTAGTACCATTCAGGACATAGGCATGGGCAAGGACTTCATGTCTAAAACACCAAAAGCAACGGCAGCAAAAGCAAAAATTGACACATGGGATCTAATTAAACTAAAGAGCTTTTGCACAGCTAAAGAAACTACCATCAGAGTGAACAGACAACCTACAGAATGGGAGAAAATTTTTGCAACCTACTAATCTGACAAAGGGCTAATATCCAGAATCTACACAGAACTCAAACAAATTTACAAGAAAAAAACAAACAACCCCATCAAAAAGTGGGGAAAGGATATGAACAGACATTTCTCAAAAGAAGACATCCATACAGCCAACAGACACATGAAAAAATGCTCATCATCACTGGCCATCAGAGAAATGCAAATCAAAACCACAATGAGATACCATCTCACACCAGTTAGAATGGCAATCATCAAGAAGTCAGGAAACAACAGGTGTTGGAGAGGATGTGGAGAAATAGGAACACTTTTACACTGTTGGTGGGATTTTAAACTAGTTCAACCATTATGGAAAACAGTATGGCGATTCCTCAAGGATCTAGAACTAGATGTACCATATGACCCAGCCATCCCACTACTGAGTATATACCCAAAGGATTATAAATTACTACAAAGACACATGCACACGTATGTTTATTGCGGCACTATTCACAATAGCAAAGACTTGGAATCAACCCAAATGTCCATCTGTGACAGACTGGATTAAGAAAATGTGGCACATATACACCATGGAATACTATGCAGCCATAAAAAAGGATGAGTTTGCGTCCTTTGTAGGGACATGGATGCAGCTGAAAACCATCATTCTTAGCAAACTATCACAAGAAGAGAAAACCAAACACCGCATGTTCTCACTCATAGGTGGGAACTGAACAATGAGCTCACTTGGACTCGGGAAGGGGAACATCACACACTGGGGCCTATCATGGGGAGGGGGGAGGAGGGAGGGATTGCTTTGGGGAGTTATACATGATATAAACGTCATGCACATGTACCCTAGAACTTAAAGTATAATAAAAATAAAATAAAATAAAATAAATAAAATAAAAAATAAAAACTAGATAAAGCAGTAACCTGAATAAAAAAAAAAAAAAAGGTGACTATGTATCTCTTTACTTCATCTTGTGACAGTTTGGAATAACTGAGATCTCACCTCTGGTACACACACACACATAAACATAAATGCATTGGCATATATTTACTGCAAGAATATGAATTTATTCTGTATTTTTACCTCAACTGTGTATATATTCATTATAAGAGGATTAACAGTTTGGCACAGTGGCTCATACATGTAATCCTAGCACTTTAGAAGGCCAAGGCAAGAGAATGGCTTGAAGCCAGGAGTTCAAGATCAGCTTAAGCAACAAATTGTGTTTTTTAATTAACCAGGTGTGATGATGCCTACCTGTAGTACCGACTACTCAGCAGCTGAGGTGGGAGGATCCCTTGAGCCCAGGGCTTTAAGGTTGCAGTGAGCTATGATCATGCCACTGCTCTCTAACCTGGGCGACAGAGGCAGAGGGAAATCATGTCTCAAAAATAGAAAGAAGAACAAGAAGAAGATTAATAGCTACATAATTCATTTCCTCTGGTAAAGGTATTATCTTTGCCATAGTTATGCTATAGCATTTTAGGTACCACATCTAATCAATTTCAGATTGCTAATACTAGAGAGAAAAGGTAGACTATAGTGAATTGTCCCATCAGTCTTACTGTAGAGAGCTACTGAGGCTTCCAATGAACTAAACTATGAGTTCTTAGAGCAAGTTAATAAAATAAAAAAGGGGTACAAGTATATCTTGTTTTATTGTGCTTTTTAGTTGTTGCTTTTTTTTTTTTTTAAACAAATTGAAGATTGTGGCAACCATCTTTCCAGCAAGTCTATCAGCACCATTTTTCCAACAGTACGTGCTCACTTCATATCCCTGTGTCACATTTTTGTAATTCTTAACAATATTTCAATCTTTACTATTATTATTATACCCTTATGATGGATGATCTGTGATGAGTAATATTTGAAGTTACTATTGTAGTTGTTTTGGAGCACAACAAACTGCACCCATATGGGATGGCAAACTTAATCAATAAATGTGTATGTTCTCACTGCTCCACCTACTATTCATTTTCCAGTCTCTCTCTCTCCGTGGGCTTCTGTATTCCCCAAAACAAAAAAATATTGAAATTTGACAAAGTAATCATAGCTTCTAAATACAATAGCTTCTAAATTTTCAAGTGAAAGGAAGAGTTGTGCCTATCTCACATTAAGTCAAACACTAGAAATAGTTAAGCTTAGTGAGAAAGGTGTGTCAAAAACAGAGACAAGCTGAAAGCTAGGCCTCTTGTGATAAAGAGTTGGCCAAATTGTGAATGTAAACAAAAAATTATTGAAGAAAATTAAAAGTGCTATTCCAGCCATCACATGAATGATGAGAAGGTGAAATGGCCTTGTTATTGATATGGAGAAAGTTCGAGTGGTCTAGATGAAAGATTAAACTAGCCACAACATTCCCTTAAGCCAAAGCCTATCCAGATCAAGGCCTTACGTCTTTTCAATTCTATGATGGTAGGCTGTGGGAGGTGAGGAAGCTGAAGAAGATAAGGTGAAAGGTGGCAGAGCTTGTTTCATGAAATGCAAGGAAAGAAGCCATCTCTGTAACGTAAAAGTGTGGCAGCAAATGCTGATGTAGAAGGTACAGCAAGTTATTCAGAAGACCTAACTAAGATAATTGATGAAGAAAGCTGCACTAAACAATAGATTTTCAGTGCAGCCGAAACATCCTCCTATTGGAAGAAGTGTAACCTAGGACTTTCATAGCCAGAGAAGAAAAGTCAATGTCTGGCTTCAAATCTTCAAAGGATAGGCTGACCCTCTTGATAAGACTAATGCAGATGATAAATGTAAGTTGAAGCCAATCTTCATTTACTATCTGAAAATACTAGAGCCCTTATAAATTATGCTAAATCTACTTTGCCTTTGCTCTAGAAATGAAAGAACAAAATCTGGAGAACAGCACATCTGGTCACAGAATGGCTTACTGAATAATTTAAGTCCACTGTTGAGACCTACAGCTTAGAAAAAAAAAAAGCTTCAAAATATTCCTTCTCTTTAGCAATGCCCCTGGTCACCCAAGAGCTCTGATGAAGAAGTACAAAAGATTAATGTTGTTATACCTGCAAAAACAACATCCATATTGCATATTATGGATTAAGGAGTAATTACAACTTTCAAGTTTTATTATTTAAGAAACACATTTTGTAAGACTTTAGCTAGCATAATCATTTCTTAGATAGACATGAGCAAAGTAAATTGAAACTTGAAAAGGATTCATCATTCTAAACATCATTAAGGACATTTGTGTTTCACAGTAGAAGGTCGAAATACCAACTTTAATAGAAGTCTGAAAATAGTTGATTACAATCCTCAAGGAAGACCTGAGGTGATCAAGACTTTGACAGAGGAAGAAGTAATTGCAGATGTGGCGGAAATAGCAAGATAAATAGAATAAGAAGTGGAGCTTTAAGATGTGACTTAACTGCCACAATTTCATGATTAAACTTGAATGCACAAGGAAATGGTTTATATGGATAAGCAAAGAAAGTGGTTTCTTGAGATGGAATCTACCCCTGGTGAAGATGCCATGAACATTGCTAAAATGACAGCAAAGGGTTTAGAATGTGGCTTAACTGATAATGAGGTGGCAGGGTTTGAGAGGATGGACTCTGATTTTACAAGAGATTCTATTGTCAGTAAAATGCTATCAAAATAGTGTGGCAGGCTACAGAGAAATCTTGCATGAATGGAAAAATCAGTGTCCCAAACTTCATTGTCTTATTTTAAGAAACTGTCTCAGCCACCCTAAACTTCACCAACAACCACCCTGATCATTCAGCTGCCATCAACATCAAGGCATCATCCTCCATAAGCATATAGATTGTGACTGGCTGAAGGCTCAGATAATTGTTAGCATTTTTAACAATTAAGGATTGTACATTTTTGTAGACACAATGCTATTGCACACTTAATAGAGTACAGTATAGTGTAAATATAGCTTTTATTTATTTATTTTTTTTTTGAGGCGGAGTCTCGCTCTGTCGCCCGGGCTGGAGTGCAGTGGCCGGATCTCAGCTCACTGCAAGCTCCGCCTCCCGGATTTATGCCATTCTCCTGCCTCAGCCTCCCGAGTAGCTGGGACTATAGGCGCCCGCCACCTCGCCCGGCTAGTTTTTGTATTTTTTTTTAGTAGAGACGAGGTTTCACCGTGTCAGCCAGGATGGTCTCGATCTCCTGACCTCGTGATCCACCCGTCTCGGCCTCCCAAAGTGCTGGGATTACAGGCTTGAGCCACCGCGCCCGGCCAAATATAGCTTTTATATGCACTGGAAAACCAAAACAATTGTGTGACTTGCTTTATTGCTATATTTGCTTTGTTACGTTGATCTAGAACCAAACTGGCAATATCTCCAAGGTATGTCTATAATTCCCAACCATATGATTGAATCCTGTTATTTACCAGTGAAAAAGGATTATAGGTTCAGCAAGAAAAATGGCCCTCCAAATTCAGCATTTATATTATGCAAATAAATATAATATAGATTTACTTTATTTTTTATTTTGGAGTTTGCTGCATGGTTTCATATTTGTACATGATACTCTTTAAACCAAACCGATAAAAATAGCATATTTAGTAATACATGTTTTTGTTAGAACTTTCACTATTTGTATATGTAATTATTTTGAATATTTTTACTTAATATTATTTAATGTAGAGAATAGTGTCCTCTAAATATAGCCTTAGAGACAGGAGTTCTGCCATTTTAGATTTAATTCATATGAACACTTTAACATTCCTAAATTCCATATTCTGTTGCTAATTGCTACTTAGCATTCAATTTTCAATATCTTTGAATTTAAGCTCATAAGACCCTTTGAATATCTCCTGAAAGTCATTGTTTTGATGTATTGATATCAGCTCATTACCTAATTCATCAAAGTGACACTACATTTTAATAGACTATCAAAGTATTAATGCCCTATTTCATGTAGAGATAAGAATCCAGAAAACAATCTAGTTAGAAAATCCAGTTAGAAAAAAATTATAAGTTGAAGCTTCTTGTCTGTGAAGTTTCCATGTCTATCTGTCATTTTCTACTGGCAATTCATAGTAAATGAAATTGAACAAGGGCAGACAAAATTATTTTTAAAGCTATACTAATCCATTGTACTTAATTAAATATGACCAACAAAGATATACAACATTCCATTAACTATTTACCATTGTATTTGCCTTTTGTTCAAGAATTGCTAACCATATCAAAATTTCTCTGCTCACTTTTATTATTAATTTCAAGATATAGAACGAATACCAATATCCCTAACTCCTGTATCTGTACCAAAACATTTTTGGACAAGGTCGTTGGTTGCTAACTATTTTTTTTTTCATCTCCAAATATGTATAACTTTTTTTCTGAGTATATTTGGGGAATTGAACTGCAAATTCCACTAAGAACATGCTTGTCATATAAATTATTCTGATGAATCCAACAACTGCTCTCTATCTGCCCTGTGACCACCGGCTGTAGCCATCCTCATCTCCTGCCTGGAAAACTGCAAAATCCTTTTTTTAAATCTGAGGTTCTACTTTAGTCCATTATCAACTATTGGTAGCTTAAAGACAAGTACTGTCCAGACAAAATACATTAAAACAGCTCACATCCTTGCTTGGACATTTCAATGGTTTCTTTTCACCCTTAGATGAAATTCCAAATCACTTTTTTAGAAGATACTTCATGAGTCGTCACCTGTTAAAACTCTAGCATCAGTGTGTAGCATCTCTTCAGTTTATTTTTATTTTTTTATTATTAGAGACTTGAAATACTTACATTGTTTTTAATTTAACTCAAGCACATTCAAGCCCCGGGTGTTTGAACACTTTCTTTTCTTGGCATGCTGTTTCTCTCTATCTTACTCATAACATTTGATCATCTCATCACAGAGGCATTGCTGCAACCTCTATACAGTACAGAACTATGACATCCCCAGTCACTCTCAGCTCACACTGCCTAACTTCCTTAGAAACGGGACATGAAAGCTCCATGAAGTCAGTCAGGAGTCCTGTTTTTGTCTTGTTTTATTTTTCCTCTTGAAATATTCCAGGAAGGCCACATATGAGAAATCCACGTTAAATGAACACTTACACAATACTCTCTGTATTAGTGAAGACATTAGATTCTGTTAAAAATAACCCCCCAAATTTCAATGGCTTAAGGGTTTATTCTTTCTGTGACTGGCTTATTTCACTTAGCATAATATTCTCAAAGTTCTTCCAGTGGTTGCATACAGCAGATTTTCTTCTTTTTAAAAGCTGAATAATATTCTGTTTTATGTGCATATTGCATTTTCTTTATCCACTCTCACAGCACCATACACTTAAAAATGTAAGAGACTAGGACTGATGTTGTTTTCTTAGCACAATTTTAAAAACAAAATTTTATTCCTCACCCACCTAATTATGCAGTGTTTGTAATCAATAGGTTGATTTCTTTTACACATTGACTGTTCTTTCATTTTGTAGCTTAGCCATTAGGTGATTCTGCTGCCCAGTGGAAACAAGAATCTCTGTAGAAACAGACTGTTTTTAGCACAAACTCTTTCACCTTAAGTTTGTTGTTGTTGTTGTTGTTCAGCTTAAGCATAATACTGATTTTATTTTTTAAACAATACTATCTTACAAATCTTTGTGTAGCAAAAGTCTTTTTGGCTCTATCCCTCTCAGTTTTTGTCACAATAACAAAAGACTTCATGCATATGTAATGTCACAGAGATAAAAAGTATGAATTCTTTGCAGTAAGTTTCCCAGTGGTCTGTCTTTTCTTCAGTGATTTTATCCAACAAAGGAAACAAAAGTTGAGATGTATTATATGCCCAAATCTGTAGAGTTCAATGGTCAAAAGAAAGTACAGATAATTTTAGAAACCATAACGGAATGTGTCTCTATTTTACACATTCCACTTTTCAAAGGGCATTTTATTCTTGTAGTACGTGTTGTAAAATAAACATGTAATGCCAATCATTGTTCTAATAATCGGAAGATTATAGTAGGTACTTATACTTGTGAGGTCTTGTGCCAATAGCATAAGGTACCATTGAGCAGTCCACTCCCAGCTTTACATTAGAAAAGATCTGTAAATCAGGTAATAATCATTTTTGCTGATAATTGCTCAACATGAGAATAAAAACAAAAATTAAAGTAAAAGTAAACAATTATAAAGGAAGACAGTATCCTTCTCGTTTTCTCACTAGATATCTGTATGTTTCTACCGTGGAAGGAGGTGCATCAAACATTTTAAGCATGGAACTAACTCCATTCATTCTGCTTCTGTGCTAATCTAACTAGTGATTCTATTCAGTTTTTCATATAAATGACAGCCTTCATTGATTGGTGGCCCTGAGAGCCACCAGTCATCAGAACTACTGAAGTTCTCATTATAGAAATATATATTTTTGATTTATTAATTACATATATTGTTGCTTTACGTATATTTTGTTCTCTCTTTCTCTCTCTCTTTGTGTGTGTGTGTGTGTGTGTGTGTGTGAATGATGCACTCAATAGCTGCTCATCTCAGGAATAGTGAAAAAATTGAGATTCTGAACCTGTAAAATACAAGATTGTACCACATTGATGTTTCTCTTCTCTTTTTGCCTACCAACCAACACCTGTGTTCTTTGGGAACCATCAGGTCTTGCTCTTTTTTATTTTGTAAAACTTTAGATTAAGGAAATAATAATACTCTCATTTTGATAAGAAAAAAAGAACAGTCTTTTCAATACCAGGATTTTAAAGGCAGTCTTATCACATGGTTTCTTCTGTGTAATGGATAAGGCAAGATGATCTACTAAGAGTGAGTAGGTTTAAATATTTATGGATAATAGATTCTATTTGAGTAACTGCTGCGAAAAAGGTGAAAAGTAATTCCCAGGAAGTAGATCAAAACAAGGGGAAAACAGAAAGAATTTGACAGCAGGTTTTAGCAACTATTACATTTGGTGACCATAAGAGCACAGTAGTTCATTCATTTTCTGAAATAATTTTCCCGTAGCATGCTTCTTTCTTCAGAAAAGTTCAGAGATAGCTGATGATTAGGCACAGAGTGACATTGTTTTGTAAAAGACCAATCTGAGGGCAGTGAATTATGGAGTCAAAAAACACCAGAAAATGATAAATGAGGAGAAATACAAGGAGGTAAGATCTATAGGAACCATTCTGTTACCATCACCTCGCACAGTATGTGATATGTTTTCAGTACCTTATTAACGAAACCTTAAGCTATATAAAGTTATAATCCAATATTTCCATGTTTAGAAATTTATACTATAAAAATGCTTACATAATTATACAAATATGTAACTAGAGAGATATAAGTAAAAACATTATTTGTAACAACAAAATGCCAGAAATAAATATACACCATAAAGTGGAATATTATTATGTAGACATTAAAGTGAATATGAATCTACAGGTTAAAGAAAATTTTGATTTTTTTCCTAGACCATCACGAAGACTAGTTTACACAATTATACAAAAGAACTAAGACAAAAGAAATGGCTGAATATGGAATTGGTTATTTTCATGCCTACCTCCAAAAATTTTTGAAAACAATAAACTTATTTTCTTCACTTTTCACTCCCTAGGAAGTGGTGAAAATTTTTGTAATAAAGAAAAATTTGTTCATGTTGTTATTAAAAATATTTCACTGCCAACCTCAGTAAGAGTATATGAATGGAAAAAAGGAAAATAGCACTTTAAATTTAATGAAATAGGAAAAAATAGTACATAATTATTTCTTTAGCTCCTTTTAAGTAACTCTACTCTAAATGAATTTTTTGAGTAGTGTGGAAAAGGTAAAATCTATTCTTAAACTTTGTAATTTATATATCCTTTTGAAAATCTTCTTGAATGGTTCTGCTGAAGTATGTTTCATTGGCTGTGAAAATTATCTGATTATATGTGGATACCCTTGAATTAAGTAAGCAGCCTTTGTAACAAATCAGAAAGTTGCATTTTAATTTGCAGTTTCTTCTTGATCTACTGCTAATGAAAGTTTCACTGAGTTATCTGCTTAAAGGTGAAAATGCTAATTAAGAGTTTCTCATCAGTGATAATTCAGATATGTGGAAAAATGATGACATTAGGTCTTTGTCTTCTTGAGTTAACTTATTTTATGCTCGGTCTTCTCAAAATTCTGATGAAAAGGAAGACAGTTTATAATTAATACTTTCCGTTTCATGCAATAGATATTCTCCTTTAAAGGAACACATAAAGAGTTTCCTCCTTTTCTAATGTAACTTCATAATATACACTTTAGTAAGCTAAATCTTGCAGACTACTTTTTAAACTACAAATATAATGCTACACTTTAGGTAGCATCTATAACAGTTACTCCTTTCAAAAATATATGTTAAATTTTAGAATTATTGATGTACCAGTTTGACATTTCTAGATCTAGGGAGAATAAATCATTTCACTTTTACTATTCTATCATATGTGATACATAATTTCAAAGCTCACAGCATATACTAGTCTGTGTGTTAGATAACTCATGGGACATAGAAATCTATCCAAGCAAGAAACCATCCCTCTATATACAAATATAGCTATGGCTTACAAAATGAGGATACATTTTAAAAGGCCGGGTCATCTGATTTAAGCCATAAACATGTAAGCATAGTTACCAATAGTAAAGACTGTGTGTGCGTGTGTGTGGTGTGCCTGATTGCTTGTGTGTGTAATCAAAGTTATATTGTCTTACAGTAACACTATACCCAAAAGCACTTATACCACGACATGGTTATGGTGGTAAAGTGATGGCATATTCCAAAGGCATAATTTTAAAAGGTCTAACAGAGAACCAGTTGCAAAGTGTTTGACAAAGACTTAATGACTATCAATAAAGTATAGTGAATATTGTTGCCAGTTGTAACCCTGAAAAATAATACCCCAGTAAGAGTTGTAATAGTGGAAGAAAGCTGTACAATAGGGGCTGTGTCTTTGGGATTGAAACAGCCACTGGTAAAACCACAGCCTGAAGAAGAATGGCCAAAATACTTCATACTTTCTTATCTTCTGCCATCTAATCATCTGTTGTTAAACCCACTGGGCAAAGACAACTAAAATCCAGAGAATAAGGAAATCCTTAATGCAGTTCATAGAGGTCGATAGTAGAGAAGGGAAAAAATGGAACTGGAGAGGAAAATGGAAAACATCTCATGTGTACTTTCAGCATATGTTGTGCTCACAGATTAGAAGAATCAACAAATAAAGATGTCAGTTTTTTTTTTTTAATGTACATATAGGTTAAGCACAAACCAATAAAATCTCCAGGGAAAATGTTTATTGGAAACTACAACCTGAATTCTAAAATATAGAAGACAAGGTGAACTGGAATAGCTCAATATTCCAATCAATTTCTCTGAAAAAGAAGAAGAAAGTTAAAGCATCCACACTATCTGATATCAATACTCACACATGAAACTACAAAAATCAAGATAGCATGGCATAGACGAAAGGACAATGAAACAGAATAGAGTATAGAAATAGACCCACATGCATAGGTCCTTGGTAAGAGGCTACAGAGTCCTTTTGGCACTAAAATAAATTATTGTGAAATAGTACACAAGTGATCAAAACTAAACAAATATTCTGTAGGTTTTCATTATATTAAGCCTTAAAATAACATATTTAATTGAAAACACAGCTTCTAACGAGACAGGAATATCTCTAGTTTTTCCAGTCATTACATCTATCTATGGATGAATGTTATTTATTTTCAGAATGAGATAAAATTTCAGTATTAATTCTACTTCTCCCCATCCTTTTTAAAAACAACTCTAATAGCTTAATAAGTTGCTTTCATAAATAAGTAGAAAGAAATGGAACAGGCTTTTCATAGCAGTATAACATGTTTCTTTTACTTTTTCCTAAATTATGTCTAAAACTTAATATAATTTAATATAAAAATGTTTATTAGTAAATAATTAGATTAAGTTTTTTTTTCAATTTTCCTAAAATTTTGACTTAGAAATAGCCTAAATTGAAAAGGGATTTGATTAGTTTGATTCTGCCTTATAAATATATCATTGACAGGAATTACCACATTTTTTAGGATTTTACACTGTAGGGCAGAATAACATCATAAGTATGGGTAAAATATGTCATTCCCTTGAAAATCAAAACAAAAGTCCTCCTTTGTAAAGGATGCCTGAGTAAGGGATACTGGCATAGCCACTAAGCTATGGACCTTTTCTGATGCACATCAACTTTAGAAAATTGGACATTTAAATGTCCCAGTTTAAGACTATTGTTCTAAAGTAGAGTAGAGGGAAAACACTGTATCTACTCAGCATATAATGCTTTGATTTCCCCAGATTATAAAATATCCTGAGAGAATCCATTCATCAGTCACACATCTGCTGAAGCTCTTAAATGTCATTAGTCCTTTAGGACACTCAAGTTTATAATTAAAAATGAATTAAGAAATCAGGATAATTACAAAAACATACCTTTAACAACGTATTACAGTTAATTCCAAAAAGAAAAAAATGTACTTCAATTTGCCAAGAACCAATTGATGTTAAATGCAGCATTTCTTCTAATGTTGTAACCTGAATTTGAGAATACAAAAGAATAAGGACAATGAAAACATGTTTTTGTCTTTCCTTCGTTACTCTTCTCTTTTTTACCAAATGAAGAAAATAAATATATGAGAATGATATGTACATTCACACATACACACAAATGCACATTTACATATATATTTTTGTATATTTACAAAGCCACAAAGAAGCACACAAACACAAATTTACATATGACGAAAGTCAGTTTAATTAGCCGCAAAGGAATGTTATTGTAGAAAGGAATGAAGAAGAAAAGTCATCTAGATTGAGGAGATATTTCTACCAGAGGGACTTATACACCTGTCTCTGCTTTTTTCTTCGCTCAGTACTATGTATGTGAGATCATAGAAATAAAGGTGTCAGCATTTTGCTTTTACTTTTTACCATTACTATTGTTATTTTACGGTTTTCTTTTTATTTTTTCTTTAAACATCTGTTTATCTGTGATTATCAGTTTGGGAAACCTTCTAATTTTCTTGATTATATCTTCCCTAATGGATTCAGTGACCTAGTCCAGGGTCCTCAATGATGTCCAAGAGGGTTTTACCAGCAGCAGACCTGAGACATAGATTCCAGTGAAAGTTACAGATTAAGAAAGTATGCCCTGAAGAAAGCATTAAATGTATCAAAAAAAAAAAAAAAAAGGAAAATAGTAAGACGAAGCTAGAGTAGGAACTTTCTAGGAAAGATGGCACACTCACTCTGATCTTGCTGGACGATCTAGAGTCCAGATTATACCCAATTGTCTCTTCTTGAGTCAAAGGAGTTGGATTTTATAATCCCACACTAATTAGTGATTGGTTATAAGCTGCAAAGGTTGGGGTTTTCTAAAACTAGCTAAAGCATGCAACTATAGAGACAGTTCCAGTGCCAAGGGCCAAATCTCTAAGAGTCATAGGTGCCACCTCTGAGCAGCAAAATGAACAAGACCTGGGGGATGAGTACAGAGAGTCAGTAAAGAGCTCTGAATTAGCCGGGCGCGGTGGTGGGCACCTGTAGTCCCAGCTTCTCGGGAGGCTGAGGCAGGAGAATTGCTTGTACCCGGGAGGCGGAGGTTGCCAAGGGCCGAGATTGCGCCACTGCACCCCAGCCTGGGCAACAGAGACAGACTTGGTCTCAAAAAAAAAAAAAAGAGATCTGAAGGGATTTGAGTGACTTACAGTAGTGTCAGCTCCAGGGCCTGATACAACTGATGTACTCTTTGTACCTATCAAGTGGTTCCATTTCATAAATAAAGGGGGAAAATCTTCTTGGGATAGTTGCCAAATAAACATTCTAGATAACCAAATGTTCTGGTTAGTTATCCATATTTCAAAGGTCTTAAAATAAACTGACACTGTAAAATACTGGGAAGTGCCACAGCACTATTATGCTTAAAATTATTATAATGTTGTTGCTATAGTGTAAGAAAATAGTTTTCCTATATTTAAAACTGTGAAAAAATCAGATGAATCTCAACCGTATCAGCATAACCCAGCAAAAGACAGGCACAGTGGCAAGCACCTGTAGTCCCAGCTACTCTGGAGGCTGAGGTGGGATGACTGTGTGAGCCCAGAAGTTTGAGACCAGCTTGGGCAACATAGCAAGACTCCATCTCAAAACAAAAACAAAAACAAAAAAACATACACACACAATTATATTGGCATATTTTTGGGATCACTTTACTAGTATGTATGATAATATGGTGTCAGAGGAATACCACTCTATGTTGTGTGATTTCCTGTGTTCAAAAGTAGAATGTAGTAACAGAGTTACTTATTGACATCAAGTTACTTATTGACATCAAGATGTCAATGAACAAAAGAAAAAAAAAAGTTTAAGCAATGGTCTCATCTGAGAGTCATGAAAATAGCATAATGGGTGAAAGTTAGGAATTGGAGTTAGATCGTGTGGTTCCAAATCTTGTGCTGCCACTTACTAGCTAGCTGTGTGACCCTAACCATGCTAGTTAACCTCTAGATGCTTCCATCTTGTCATCTCTAATTTTGGGATAAACTCTAACTCTTAAATATAGTTGTTATGAATGCTAAATAATTTAATATAAGTATAGTGATCAGAAAAGAGTCTACCAGATAGGACAATTTTTAGCTGTTATTATTTTTACTCTTAAAAGAAAAGTTTCTAGGCAGAAAACTAAAATTCAAAATGATTTATTCTCATAGCAAAAGTCAGCAAACTTTTCCTCTAAAAGGCCAAACCATAAATAAATGTTGATTTTGGTGGCCATATGGGCTTTGTCACAATTATTCAGCTTTGGTCTTGTAGCTTCTAAACACTCAAAAATAATATATAAATGAATGAGTGTAGCTGTGTCTCTAAAACAAGCAGCAGACTGGAATCAGCCCAAGAGTTGCAGTTCCTTGAATCCTGTCATAAAGTAACAACTTCCAAATTCTTTTTTTTAACCAAAAATAAAGTTAAAGAGATTCTGTCTCATTTTATAAATATCATAAATATTTTGTGAATACGCCAAAGACAATCTGCTTGATGAATGTTAACCTGAACAATTTATTAATCGTAGTCAAGGGAGATCAATTTGAGATTTGATTCAGGGGAGAAAATGAATTGCAAAACTCAAAGAGAACATACTGGCCCTGGTTCAGGAACAGCAAAGATATAAAATATCTGGGACACCAAACACTGAATATTTTTATTAATATGGCACATGGCCCATAGGCAATATGCCAAGAGAAGCCAACAATAAAATAATCTTTTCCCAATTACAAGATTGAATTGACATTACACTACTTGGTTTAATTGAAAGTCCAACACAATGAGGAATGCTATCTTCTTGGATGTTATTATTACAACAGCTAAATGACCCAATCTCAAAGATTTCTAAAATAGCAGAGGATAAAACCTTAAACAGCCTACAGATGTTAAAAGAAAAAGTTAAAAAAACCCAAAGCCATATCAGACTTTGTATAGAGTATATTTGCTACATGTATCATTTGAAACACCAAACGGAAATAAGACTTTTTAAAGACATTTTTCTGAAATGATTTAAAATCTATCTACTAAAATATATGCTTACAACTATACGCATATAGTTTATTTTTCACAGCACTCATTAAACAGACACAAATGCATATACACATACATGTAAACACAGATGACCAAAGAGATTAAGCACTGGATATATATATATACACATATATATATATATATGAGATACATACAATGAAACCCACAGGACACAAATTTAGCTCTAATAACAATTTTATCTTTCATTCACTATGGAATATTAAGTGTCTTATCCAAAAGTGACAAATGAAAAGGCCTTTTACAATTGTTTTTATTATTTGGTTGCTGTTGTTATTGTTACTGTTTTTGAGGCAAAGCTTTGCTCTTGTTGCCTGGGCTGGCTGGGGTGCAGTGGTGCGATCTTGGTTCACTGCAATCTCCACCTCCTGGGTTCAAGCGATTCTTCTGCCTCAGCCTCCTGAGTAGCTGGGATTACAAGCGTCCGCCAGCATGCCCAGCTAATTTTTTGTATTTTGAATAGATACTGGGTTTCACTGTGTTGGCCAGGCTGGTCTCGAATTCCTGATCTCAGGTGATCCACCCTCCTTGGCCTCCCAAACTGCTGGAATTATAGGCATGAGCCACTGCGCCCGGCCTATTGTGTGTTTTAATATTCTGAACATTTTCTATTTATCAAAATAAGCATTTTAATTAGAATAATTTTTTATGATTAATTACTATGTTGGTTGTTATATTTTCTATTACAATTTTTCATTTTGCTCTTCCTGCTTCTTTTTTGATGGATAATACCATCTATTTTCACCCATTTTATGTCTTAGTAAGAATGGTAAAGGAAAAATTATAAGGAGTTTTTGTATTTAACTTAAAATAATGCATCTATAATTTTGTAGAAGTCGGTCTGTTCACATTTATTGTAATAACAGATACATGATTTATTTTTCAATTTTTTTCTGTTATTTTTTCATTTTTCTTTTTCTAATTATTTTCTGGAAGCATCATGGTGCTATTAAATCTCTTTTCTTCTTTTTTATGCGTATTTATGGAGATTTTGTTTAATTATTATTCTGTTAAAGTTTACTTTTGCTTTCCTGGTATTCATATTCAAATCTATTTTCTCAACTATTATGTGAAGACAAGGTAATTATTTCCCTCTCGAAGGCACTCTCTTCTTCTAATGCTTTCTTTTTTTTTTTTTTTTATTACTCAATGAGCATTAATTCTTTTTATTTCTCCATATTCCCTTATTCTTTTTTAGAAAATTAGATTTTCAGTTGACAAATAATAATTCTAGATATTCATGGAGTACAATGTGATGTTTGATATGTGTTTACCATCTGGAATGTTTATTTATTTATTTTATTTTTTATTTTTTATTTTTTATTATACTTTAAGTTCTAGGGTACATGTGCATAACGTTTATATCATGTATAACTCCCCAAAGCAATCCCTCCCTCCTCCCCCCTCCCCATGATAGGCCCCAGTGTGTGATGTTCCCCTTCCCGAGTCCAAGTGATCTCATTGTTCAGTTCCCACCTATGAGTGAGAACATGCGGTGTTTGGTTTCTCTTCTTGTGATAGTTTGCTAAGAATGATGGTTTCCAGCTGCATCCATGTCCCTACAAAGGACGCAAACTCATCCTTTTTTATGGCTGCATAGTATTCCATGGTGTATATGTGCCACATTTTCTTAATCCAGTCTGTCACAGATGGACATTTGGGTTGATTCCAAGTCTTTGCTATTGTGAATAGTGCCGCAATAAACATACGTGTGCATGTGTCTTTATAGCAACATGATTTATAATCCTTTGGGTATATACCCAGTAGTGGGATGGCTGGGTCATATGGTACATCTAGTTCTAGATCCTTGAGGAATCGCCATACTGTTTTCCATAATGGTTGAACTAGTTTACAATCCCACCAACAGTGTAAAAGTGTTCCTATTTCTCCACATCCTCTCCAACATCTATTGTTTCCTGACTTCTTAATGATTGCCATTCTAACTGGTGTGAGATGGTATCTCATTGTGGTTTTGATTTGCATTTCTCTGATGGCGAGTGATGACGAGCATTTTTTCATGTGTCTGTTGGCTGTATGGATGTCTTCTTTTGAGAAATGTCTGTTCATATCCTTTCCCCACTTTTTGATGGGGTTGTTTGTTTTTTTCTTGTATATTTGTTTGACTTCTTTGTAGATTCTGGATATTAGCCCTTTGTCAGATGAGTAGGTTGCAAAAATTTTCTCCCATTCTGTAGGTTGCCTGTTCACTCTGATGGTAGTTTCTTTTGCTGTGCAAAAGCTCTTTAGTTTAATGAGATCCCATTTGTCAATTTTGGCTTTTGCTGCCGTTGCTTTTGGTGTTTTAGACATGAAGTCCTTGCCCATGCCTATGTCCTGAATGGTACTACCTAGATTTTCTTCTAGGGTTTTTATGGTATTAGGTCTAACATTTAAGTCTCTAATCCATCTTGAATTAATTTTCGTATAAGGGGTAAGGAAAGGATCCAGTTTCAGCTTTCTACTTGTGGCTAGCCAATTTTCCCAGCACCATTTATTAAATAGGGAATCCTTTCCCCATTTCTTGTTTTTGTCAGGTTTGTCAAAGATCAGATGGCTGTAGATGTGTGGTATTATTTCTGAGGACTCTGTTCTGTTCCACTGGTCTATTTCTCTGTTGTGGTACCAGTACCATGCTGTTTTGGTTACTGTAGCCTTGTAGTATAGTTTGAAGTCAGGTAGCGTGACGCCTCCAGCTTTGTCCTTTTGACCTAGGATTGTCTTGGCAATGCGGGCTCTTTTTTGGTTCCATATGAACTTTAAAGCAGTTTTTTCCAATTCTGTGAAGAAACTCATTGGTAGCTTGATGGGGATGGCATTGAATCTATAAATCACCTTGGGCAGTATGGCCATTTTCACGATATTGATTCTTCCTATCCATGAGCATGGTATGTTCTTCCATTTGTTTGTGTCCTCTTTGATTTCACTGAGCAGTGGTTTGTAGTTCTCCTTGAAGAGGTCCTTTACATCCCTTGTAAGCTGGATTCCTAGGTATTTTATTCTCTTTGAAGCAATTGTGAATGGAAGTTCATTCCTGATTTGGCTCTCTGCTTGTCTGTTACTGGTGTATAAGAATGCTTGTGATTTTTGCACATTAATTTTGTATCCTGAGACTTTGCTGAAGTTGCTTATCAGCTTAAGGAGATTTTGGGCTGAGACGATGGGGTTTTCTAAATATACAATCATGTCATCTGCAAACAGGGACAATTTGACTTCTTCTTTTCCTAACTGGATACCCTTGATTTCTTTCTCTTGCCTGATTGCCCTAGCCAGAACTTCCAACACTATGTTGAATAGGAGTGGTGAGAGAGGACATCCCTGTCTTGTGCCAGTTTTCAAAGGGAATTTTTCCAGTTTTTGCCCATTCAGTATGATATTAGCTGTGGGTTTGTCATAAATAGCTCTTATTATTTTGAGGTACGTTCCATCAATACCAATTTATTGAGCGTTTTTAGCATAAAGGGCTGTTGAATTTTGTCAAAAGCCTTTTCTGCATCTATTGAGATAATCATGTGGTTCTTGTCTTTGGTTCTGTTTATATGCTGGATTACGTTTATTGATTTGCGAATGTTGAACCAGCCTTGCATCCCAGGGATGAAGCCCACTTGATCATGGTGGATAAGCTTTTTGATGTGCTGCTGAATCCGGTTTGCCAGTATTTTATTGAGGATTTTTGCATCGATGTTCATCAGGGATATTGGTCTAAAATTCTCTTTTTTTGTTGTGTCTCTGCCAGGCTTTGGTATCAGGATGATGTTGGCCTCATAAAATGAGTTAGGGAGGATTCCCTCTTTTTCTATTGATTGGAATAGTTTCAGAAGGACTGGTACCAGCTCCTCCTTGTACCTCTGGTAGAATTCAGCTGTGAATCCATCTGGTCCTGGACTTTTTTTCGTGGGTAGGCTATTAATTGTTGCCTCAATTTCAGAGCCTGTTATTGGTCTATTCAGGGATTCAACTTCTTCCTGGTTCAGTCTTGGGAGAGTGTAAGTGTCCAGGAAATTATCCATTTCTTCTAGATTTTCTAGTCGATTTGCGTAGAGGCATTTATAGTATTCTCTGATGGTTGTTTGTATTTCTGTGGGGTTGGTGGTGATATCCCCTTATCATTTTTTATTGCGTCTATTTGATTCCTCTCTCTTTTCTTCTTTATTAGTCTTGCTAGTGGTCTGTCAATTTTGTTGATCTTTTCAAAAAACCAACTCCTGGATTCATTGATTTTTTGGAGGGTTTTTTGTGACTCTATCTCCTTCAGTTCTGCTCTGATCTTAGTTATTTCTTGCCTTCTGCTAGCTTTTGAATGTGTTTGCTCTTGCCTCTCTAGTTCTTTTAATTGTGATGTTAAAGTGTCAATTTTAGATCTTTCCTGCTTTCTCTTGTGGGCATTTAGTGCTATAAATTTCCCTCTACACACTGCTTTAAATGTGTCCCAGAGATTCTGGTATGTTGTATCTTTGTTCTCATTGGTTTCAAAGAACATCTTTATTTCTGCTTTCATTTCGTTATGTACCCAGTAGTCATTCAGGAGCAGGTTATTCAGTTTCCATGTAGTTGAGCGTTTTGATTGAGTTTCTTAGTCCTGAGTTCTAGTTTGATTGCACTGTGGTCTGAGAGACAGTTTGTTATAATTTCTGTTCTTGTACATTTGCTGAGGAGTGCTTTACTTCCAATTATGTGGTCAATTTTGGAATAAGTGCGATGTGGTGCTGAGAAGAATGTATATTCTGTTGATTTGGGGTGGAGAGTTCTATAGATGTCTATTAGGTCCGCTTGGTGCAGAGATGAGTTCAATTCCTGGATATCCTTGTTAACTTTCTGTCTCGTTGATCTGTCTAATGTTGACAATGGAGTGTTGAAATCTCCCATTATTATTGTATGGGAGTCTAAGTCTCTTTGTAGGTCTCTAAGGACTTGCTTTATGAATCTGGGTGCTCCTGTATTGGGTGCATATATATTTAGGAGAGTTAGCTCTTCCTGTTGAATTGATCCCTTTACCATTATGTAATGGCCTTCTTTGTCTCTTTTGATCTTTGATGGTTTAAAGTCTGTTTTATCAGAGACTAGGATTGCAACCCCTGCTTTTTTTTGTTCTCCATTTGCTTGGTAGATCTTTCTCCATCCCTTTATTTTGAGCCTATGTATGTCTCTGCATGTGAGATGGGTCTCCTGAATACAGCAGACTGATGGGTCTTGACTCTTTATCCAGTTTGCCAGTCTGTGTCTTTTCATTGGAGCATTTAGTCCATTTACATTTAAGGTTAATATTGCTATGTGTGAACTTGATCCTGTCATTATGATATTAACTGGTTATTTTGCTCATTAGTTGATGCAGTTTCTTCCTAGCCTCGATGGTCTTTACATTTTGGCATGTTTTTGCAATGGCTGGTACCGGTTGTTCCTTTCCATGTTTAGGGCTTCCTTCAGGGTCTCTTGTAAGGCAGGCCTGGTGGTGACAAAATCTCTAAGCATTTGCTTATCTGTAAAGGATTTTATTTCTCCTTCACTGATGAAACTTAGTTTGGCTGGATATGAAATTCTGGGTTTAAAATTCTTTTCTTTAAGAACGTTGAATATTGGCCCCCACTCTCTTCTGGCTTGTAGAGTTTCTGCCGAGAGATCTGCTGTTAGTCTGATGGGCTTCCCTTTGTGGGTAACCCGACCTTTCTCTCTGGCTGCCCTTAAGATTTTTTCCTTCATTTCAACTTTGGTGAATCTGGCAATTATGTGTCTTGGAGTTGCTCTTCTGGAGGAGTATCTTTGTGGCGTTCTCTGTATTTCCTGAATTTGAATGTTGGCCTGCCCTACTAGGTTGGGGAAGTTCTCCTGGATGATATCCTGAAGAGTGTTTTCCAACTTGGTTCCATTTTCCCCCTCACTTTCAGGCACCCCAATCAGACGTAGATTTGGTCTTTTTACATAATCCCATACTTCTTGCAGGCTTTGTTCATTTCTTTTTCTTCTTTTTTCTTTTGGTTTCTCTTCTCGCTTCATTTCATTCATTTGATCCTCAATCGCTGATACTCTTTCTTCCAGTTGATCGAGTCGGTTACTGAAGCTTGTGCATTTGTCACGTATTTCTCGTGTCATGGTTTTCATCTCTGTCATTTCGTTTATGATCTTCTCTGCATTAATTAGTCTAGCTGTCAATTCTTCCACTTTTTTTTCAAGATTTTTAGTTTCTTTGCGCTGGGTACGTAATTCCTCCTTTAGCTCTGAGAAGTTTGATGGACTGAAGCCTTCTTCTCTCATCTCGTCAAAGTCATTCTCTGACCAGCTTTGATCCGTTGCTGGCGATGGGCTGCGCTCCTTTGCAGGGGGAGATGCGCTCTTATTTTTTGAATTTCCAGCTTTTCTGCCCTGCTTTTTCCCCATCTTTGTGGTTTTATCTGTCTCTGGTCTTTGATGATGGTGACGTACTGATGGGGTTTTGGTATAGGTGTCCTTCCTGTTTGATAGTTTTCCGTCTGACAGTCAGAAGGACTGTCTGTTGGTCTGTTGGAGATTGCTTGAGGTCCACTCCAGACCCTGTTTGCCTGGGTATCAACAGCAGAGGTTGCCAAAGATAGAATATTGCTGAGCAGCGAGTGTACCTGTCTGATTCTTCCTTTGGAAGTTTCCTCTCAGGGATGACTCCACCCTGTGAGGTGTGGGGTGTCAGACTGCCCCTAGTGGGGGATGTCTCCCAGTTAGGCTACTCAGGGGTCAGGGACCCACCTGAGCAGGCAGTCTGTCCGTTCTCGGATCTCAACCTCCGTGTTGGGAGATCCACGGCTCTCGCTTTCTTTAAAATAATTTCACTTCCACACATCTCTCCTACCCTCACTAGATTATGCCTTTTCTCAATCCTTAATATTAGGCCATATTGTAATAATTAGTATTTTGAGTCCTTGTTTATTACAAAGATTTACTTTGAAACATGTCTCTTGTTGCATTTTTTTAAAGGATTCATGTTAATTTTTAGAAGTCTGTTATTTTATATATAGATCTATTATACATATATAGCAAGGTCTGTGTTCGTTATTGTTTTCTTCTAATTTTTCCTGTTTTGAATCTGCAGTTCCTATTCACTTGCCATTTACTATGAGTTTTTTCTTAAGCATTCCCTAGTTCAGAAGTTGCAATTAATCCTTGTGGTTGTCTTTCTATTTTATTTTATTTTGTTTTGTTTCATTTTGAGACGGAGTCCCACTCTGTAGTCCAGACTGGAGTCCAGTGGCACAATCTCAGCTCACTGCAATCTCTGCCTTCCGGGTTCCAGTCACTGTCCTGCCTCAGCCTCCTGAGTATCTGGGATAACAGGTGCCTGACACCATGCCTGGCTAATTTTTGTGTTTTTATTTTTTTATTTTTTTTTATTTTTTTTTTATTTTTTTATTTTTTTTTTGAGACGGAGTCTCGCTCTGTCGCCAGGGCTGGAGTGCAGTGGCCGGATCTCAGCTCACTGCAAGCTCCGCCTCCCGGTGCACGCCATTCTCCTGCCTCAGCCTCCCGAGTAGCTGGGACTACAGGCGCCCGCCACCTCGCCCGGCTAGTTTTTTGTATTTTTTTAGTAGAGACGGGGTTTCACAGTGTTAGCCAGGATGGTCTCGATCTCCTGACCTCGTGATCCGCCCGTCTCGGCCTCCCAAAGTGCTGGGATTACAGGCTTGAGCCACCGCGCCCGGCCAATTTTTGTGTTTTTAGTAGAGACGCGGTTTCACCATGCTGGCCAGGCTGGTCTTGAACTCCTGACCTCAGGTGATCCGCCTGCCTCGGCCTCCCAAACTGCTGGGTTTACAGGCGTGAGTCACCACGCTCGGCCTGTTTCTCTTACTTTAAAGATGACTAATTATTTAGTTTTTAAGAGATTCTTGGGTTGTACTCCTTTGCATGTAAACTAATATGTAATACGTAAATTAATATTATTTTAGCGTATTCTGACTTTCAAATATGCAATTGAATATTTAATGTAAATCTGAGTACGTCTTTATTATTCTCATTCCCTATTTTTCTGTATAAAAGCTGTCATGCGCGTCCACGTGAAGAGACCACCAAACAGGCTTTGTGTGAGCAGTAAAGCTTTTAATCACCTGGGTGCAGGCGGGCTGAGTCTGAAAAGAGAATCAGTAGGGTCGTTTTATAGGATTTGGGTAAGTCAAGGAAAATTACAGTCAAAGGGGGTTGTTTTCTGGCGGGCAGAGGTGGGGGTCACAAGGTGCTCAGTGGGGGGACTTTTGAGCCAGGATGAGCCAGGAAAAGGAATTTCACAAGGTAATGTCATCAGTTAAGGCAGGAACGGGCCATCTGGATGTGTACCTGCAGGTCACAGGGGATGTGATAGCTTAGCTTTGGCTCAGAGGCCTGACAAAAGCTTATGTGTTTTTCTCTTTATCTTTGCAGTTTGGGACTTTACCAGGGCTTGCTCTTTCTGTTACTGTTTGGGTGTTGTCCAGTTTAAGGAGTTTTCTTTCCCCATGGCCCTTACACTTTCTGCATATTAGGGATTATTGCCATATTACTGAACACCCTTATTGTTTTCCTCCTGATTTCAATTTCTTCCACACTTTGTTTCTTAAGGGTTTTTTGAAATTTTTTTGCCTATAATCTATTTTAAAATAAACTTTTTTTTTTTTTTTTAGATAACTGTAAATTCACACGAAGTTGTAAGAAATGCAGAGATCTCGGGTACACTTTTCCTCCAATGGTAATAACATTTTACACATTATAGTATTATATCCCAACTAGGATAGTAGTATTAATAAATTACACTGATTTTGTTTGGATTTCCTGGTTTTACATGTATTTATATGCACCTGTATGTTTGTGTGTGTGTGTGTGTGTGTGCATTTGTGCATATTTAGTTTACTGGAATTTCTATCACATGCATAGGTTTGTATAGCCAAGATAACAGTCATGATCCTTCCTTCAATGTATAACTTACCCAACTTCTCTGCAGCCTTGACAGCATCTGGTTTTGTCACTGTATTTTCTGTTCTCCAATCTACAACATGTGTAGTCATCTTTCGTTGTGGTTTTAGTCTGAATTTCTTTAAGGGCTAATGATGAAGATTTTTCAAGAGCTTATTTACCCTCTGTATGTACGCTTTGGCGAGAGGTCTGTTCATATCTTGTGTCTATTTTCTAATTGAATTGCAAGGGTTTTTTTTTTCATTGTTTTTGTTTTTATTTTACATGGTTGAGTTTTTAGAGTAACTTACATAATCCAGATACTAACTTTTAGGTGCATACATTGTGTGAAAATATTCTCCCTCAGGCTGTAGCGTGTCTTTCCATCCTCTTCACATGGTTTTCACAGTTTCACAGTGGAGACTTTTGTTTTGGTTTGGTTTGATGGGATCTAATTTAGCATCTTTTTCTTTTTTTGAATTATGCTTTAAGATCAAATCAGAAAAAATCTTTGCCTCATCCAGATTCTGAAGATTTTCTCCTTTGTTTTTTTCAAAAATGTTTGTTTTACTATTAGGTCTGTGATGGATTTTGAGTAAATTTTTTTTATTAGGTGTTGGGCTCATATTGGGATTATTATTATTTTTAAATATTGTGTTTTATCTGGACCATTTGTTGAAAAGTCGATCTTTTCTAATTAAATTGCATTTAAACTATTTTCAAAAATTAGTTGGGCATATGTGTGTGAGTCTGTTTCTGAGTTCTCCATTCTGTTTCATTGATCTGCATGCCTGTTCTTCTACTGATGATACCGCAGCGTTTTGAGTCCTATAGATACACAGTAAGTCTTACTAGCAGATACAATAGTCTATCCTACTTCATTCTTCTTCCTCAAGATTGTTTTAGGATCTCTTGGGCCTGACCCTTCCATATACATTTTAAAATAAGGTTGTCTATGTCTACAAAAAAAATTGAAAATAATTGCATTCCATCTACAGATTAATTTGGAAAAACTGATATCCTCACAAAAGATAAACATAGGATGCCTCTCCACTCACCTAGGTCTTTATTTATTTATTTACTCAGCATTTTGTAATTTTCAGTATACAATTTTGTATGTATTTTGCTAAGTACAAAAGTAAGAATTTCATTTTCTCTTTTTTTTCTAATCCTTCTAATCAATGGAAGCATTTCAGTTTCTTTGAAGCAATTTTAAATGTTTTTGAGTTCTAATTTTGGTTTTCCACATGTTTACTGTAAATGTATCATCAGAATGTGACTTGTTTTCTGAATTGCTTTTGTATTCTCTTACCTTACTGAACTCAGTTGTTAGTTTTAGTAAGTTTTTGGTGGATTTTTCTTTCATGTTCTACACAGATAATCAGGTTATATGCAAATTGCTTGTTTGGCTCTTATTTTCCTATTGTCATGCTTTAATTTCTGCCTTATTGCAAGGGCTGGAGCTTTTATACTATATTGAATAACAGTAATAAGAATGGACACCCTTGATCTTACTGGTCAAGCAATCAGGCTGTCACCATTAGGTAAAATATTAGCTGTGGGTGTTAGTAGGTGCTTTTTGTCAAGCTGAGACAATTCTGCTCTATGCCTAATTTGCTAAGAACTTTTGTCATGAATAAAGCATCAATTTGTCATACACTTTTATACATCAATGGTATAATTATATTACTTTTTTAGAATCCTTAATATTGCAGAATACATTGCTTTATTTAAGAATGATGAACCAACCAATCTTACAAACATAGAAGAAATCAAATTTGGGCAGGGCACGGTGGCTCACTCCTGTAATCCCAGTACTTTGGGAGGCTGAGGCGGGTGGATCATGAGGTCAGGAGTTTGAAATGAGCCTGTCCAGCATGGTGAAACCCCATCTCTACTAAAAATACAAAAATTAGCCAGGCATGGTGGCGCACGCCTGTAGTCCCAGCTACTAAGGAGGCTGAGGTAGGAGAATCATTTGAACCCAGGAGGCAGAGGTTGTAGTGAGCCGAGATTAGGCCACTGCACTCCAGCCTGGGTGACAGAGCAAGACTTGGTCTCACGAAAGAAAGAAAGAAAGAAAGAAAGAGGGAGGGAGGAAGGAAGGAAGGAAGGAAGGAAAGAAACAAAGATGGAAAGAAAGAAAGAAAAGAAAGAAGGAAAGAAGGAAAGAAAGATCAAATTTAGTCATGATGAATACATTTTCATACAATTCTTGAATTTACTTGCTAGTATTTTGGTGAGGATCATTGTATCAAGTTTTTAAGTAACATTAGTCTGCATTTTTTTGGTTTTTTTCTTTTGTATTTTCTTTGCTTTTTGTGTAAGGGTAAAATAATTTTATGAAATGGTTATGTAAAATTTGTGTTAATTTTTCTTTACATGCCTGGTGGAATTCTCTAGTGAAACAATCTGTTCCTAAAGATTTTTTTGATTATCTTTTTAACTGCAAATTTAATTTTTAATGGTTATAAAATTATTTCGATTTTCTGTTTAATCGTGGTTGAATTTTGGTAGTTCGTGACTTTTGACAAAATAGTGCCTTTCTTCTAGTTTGTCAAATTTATGAGCACAAAGTTGTGTGTAGCGCTATCTTATTATTATTTTGATGTCTGCAGGATTTGTAGTAACATCTCCTATTTCACCTGTTTCATTTCTGACATTGGTGATTTGTGTCTTCCTTTTATTTATATCAGTATTGCTAGTGGTGTGTTAATTTTATTTATTTTCCAAAAAACAGATTTTTATTAATGGATTTTGAGCCATCTAGATAGTTCTCGACAGTAATTAAGTCAGATATAATTACTTATTTGTGAATCATTATTATTGGCATTGACATAACTTATGTACAACTTAGAGGTATATAAAGATGCATAAAGAAAAAGGAAAAGCAAAAGCACTGATGATTGAGCCCATTTCAAAGTCTGTCAGAAATTTTTCCTATAGTTTCTTTCAGAAGCTAATATTCTTCCTTTTCTCAATACTTGTGATGGTAATTCCTCTTTTCTGTTTGTTCCACATTGACAACAACTAGATGCAATATGTATTAGTTCATTCTCACACTGATAATAAAGACACGCTTGAGACTGGGTAATTTTAAAGGAAAGGAATTTAATTGACTCGCAGTTCAGCATGGCTGTGGAGGCCCACGAAACTTACAATCATAGCGGAAGGGAAAGCAAACACGGTAGCAGCAAGGAGAAATGCAAAGCAAAAGGGGGGGAAACCCTTATTAAACCATCTGATCTCATGAGAACTAACTCTCATAAGAATAGTAACATGGGGATAACCACCTTCATGATTCAATTACCTCTCACCAGGTATCTCCCATGACATGTGAGTATTATGGGAACTACAAGATGAGATTTGGGTGAGGACACAGCCAAACCATATCACAGTGCTTCTTCGGCATTTCCATTCCTGGAAATGGGAGTGTAAACTCTACCTGTGGAAGCATAAGGGTTCAGTGATCATATTTAACATCTTGATGAAACTATGGAAGGAAGACACAATAGTTCATGATGGCCAAAACCTTTAGTATTAAGGACAAGAAAGATTTAGCCAGGCTAGTTAAGTGCTTGTCAAATTTTTGCTTAAAAAAATGGACTAGCTACTCTCTTATGGGATCTTATTCTAAAAGATAAAATTCTGTAATGGATTCTGAATTCCGGTAGAATCTGATATCTCACTTGAACCCCAAAATTTACCTGTTGCAACTTTTGCTTATTTGTAGAGAAGTAGGTATGTGCATTAGAGTTGGAAGAAAAAGGAACCCTGCCTGTATTAATCCATTCTCATGCTGCCATTAAAGATACACCTAAGACTGGGTAATTTCTAAAGAAAAGAAGTTTAATTGACTCACAGTTCAACATGGCTGGGGAGGCCTCAGGAAACTTACAATCATGGTGAAAGGGGAAGCAAATATGTCCTTTTCCACATGGTGTCAGGAAGAAGAAGTGTCAAGCAAAGGGGGAAATGCTCCTTGTAAAACCATCAGATCTCATGAGAACTCACTATCATGAGAACAGCATGGAGATAACCACCCAATAATTTAATTATCTCCCACCAAGTCCCTTCCATGACACTTGAGGATTATGGGAACTACAATTCTAGATGAGATTTAGGTGGAGACATAACCAAACCATGTCACTGCCCAACTCAAGCTACCATCTTCCCATGTGTTCTGTCTGGCAATAGTGATTGCAACAGAGATAATCCTGAATTCAATGGGCTTTATGCTTCCCATGAATCATGCTATTTTGAATGCTAGTATAGTTTTCAAAACAGATGCAATTAGATAAATTAGGCACTAGAAAAATTCTTGGACAAAATTTTGTAATGTAACTTCCATAAATGATAAAGAGTTTAGGTAACTAGCTCTTTAAGCACATGGGCTGTTTATGATATGGTAGTTAAAATAATTTGCATAACATTGACTATTTTCTATGACTTCTGATTAAATCAAATAGATGAAGTAAGACTATTTTCATGACAAGTGGGAAAAGCAAACATGTATCACTGACATTTCATTAACAAATGATTGTGCTCACTCATTCATTAGTTTGTAATTCAAAGTATAAAATAGCAAATACTGTCTAAGTATAAAATGATAGCTGTGTTACAACATATAAAGAAATAATAAGTTTATTCCCTCTAAATTAAAAAAGCATATTGTTTATGTTTTCAGAAATAGAATTCAAAATATTTAAGGTCTATAGTCTTAGAGGATCTAAGACTCTCACATGATATTTAAAGAAAGGAAATACAATCTCATTTAAGAAAACAAAAAAACCTTCAACATTTTGAGGTATGTGATTCAGAAAACAATACCCAGCCTTTCTTTAGTACTCCCATATTAGAGTTGGATATTTGACAAATGTATCCTTCTATCCACTGTATCATTGATTTTAGAGGTGATTTCTCACTCTGTAAGGGGTCTTCTCTTGAGTTTGACAGCTTTTGATGAAAATTAGAGAAGAATTACCTGAACTGAGACAGATGAGCCAAATGACATAAGGCACTGAAGATGAGTACCCCAGTCTTGGTCTCAGATTGCTGATTTATTTATCAGAATGCACTGGGGAAAGTAAAGTTTATCACAAGTGATTGAGGAAACAAGCAAAAAAGATAAAAGGGCAATAAATAAATAGTGTAACTTGAACATGTTACTCCTGAAATATCCACTAATCCTTAAACAAGATGGAGAAGAAGAACAATGTTATGCACACACATACAAAGACACACACAAACAACAACAACAGCACATTATAAGGCATTCTAATGAGAACAAAACAGAATATTTAAGTATTTGGTGAAATTGTAAGGTAGATAATAGGTGAAGTGACATGAAATTTGTTAATGAGAAAATAGTTTATTCTGTTAGCAACAAAATAGGGAGCATCCTCTGCAGCACAAATTATTCTTATCAAATTTTAGTGACTTTTAAGTTTAAGTTATGGAAATTATAGATCAAAACCATTAGAAACTTGCTACATGGTTGATATTTTACTTCATTTGGGCTGCTATAACCAAATACCATAAGCTGTGTGGATTATAAACAACAGAAAAGTATTTTTCACCGTTCAAGTGACTGGTAAGTCCAAGATTAAGGTGCCAGCACATTTGGAATCTAGTGAGTGCATGCTTCCTAATAAATAGCTGTCTTCTTACTGTGTCCTCACATGGTGAAGGGAGCAAAGAAGCACTCTGGGATCTTTGATGTTGAATTGTATTGAAAACTTTTTCTGCATCTATTGAGATGATCATATGGTTTATGTTTTTAAACACTGTTTACATAGTAAATCACATTTATTGATTTTATGTGTGTGTGCATGATGAAACAACCTTGCATCCTAGGAATAAAGCCTGTTTGATTGTGGTGAATTAACTTTTTGATGTGCTGCTGGATTCAATACTGGAAACAAAATTTTCTAGTATTTTGTTGAGAAGTAATAACCATTCTGAGATGTGGAGAGATGGCATCTCATTGTGATTTTGAGCCCATTGCCCAGTTTAAAAGTCACTTCCGAATTTTCAGATATCTTTTCAGCAACACCCCACTCCTGGTACCAATTTACTGTATCAGTCCGTTTTCATGCTGCTGATAAAGACATACCTGAGACTGAGAAGAAAAACTTGTTCAATTGGACTTACAGTTCCACATGGCTGGCTGGGGAGACCTCAGAATCATGGTGGGAGAAAATGAAGAAGAAGTAAAATTGGAAACCCCTGATAAACCTATCACATCTCATGAGACTTATTTGGTATCATGAGACTAGCATGAGAAAGACCTGCCCCCATGATTCAATTATCTCCACCTGGGTCCATCCCATAACATGTTGGAATTCTAGGAGATACAGTTCAAGTTGAGATTTGGGTGGGGACACAGCCAAACCATATCAGTCTCTCCTCTTTGATTTTGAAGAGTAGTTTCAATAGGATTGTGACCAGCTATTTTTTATATGCTTATAGAATTTGACTGTGACTGCATTTGGTCCAGGAGGTTTTATATTATTATTATTATTTTGTGTGTAATGGGTTTTTTATTACTGATTCAATTTTAGAGCTCATTACTGCCTTTTTGTTTGCTCAGGATTTCGATTTCTTCTTGATACAATCTTGGGCAGTTGTGTTTTTCTATGAATTTATCTATTTTCTCTAGATTGTCTAGTTTGTGTGCATAGTGGCATTCATAATTTCTCTAAGGATCTCTTGAATTTCTGTGTGGTTGGTTGTAATATCACTTTTGTCATTCCTGATCATGCTTATTTGCACCTATTTTTTCATTGTTAATCTAGCTAGCAGCTTATTAATCTTGTTTATTCTTTCAAAAATCAAACTTTTGGTTTCATTGATCCTTTGTATAATTTTTGGGTCTCAATTTCATTCAGTTCTACTCTAAGTTATTTCATTTCTTCTCCTAGTTCTACAGTTAGTTTTTTCTTGTTTTTCTAGAAGTCTAGGTGTAATATTAGATTGCTAATTTGGGATTTTTCTATCTTATTGACATAAGCATTTAGCACTATAACATTTCCTTTTAACACTGCTTTTGCTACATCCCATAGATTTTGGTATGTTGTGTGATATAATTTGGCTCTATGTCCCCACCCAAATCTCATCTAGAATTGTAATCCCCATGTGTCAGCAAAGGAGTCTGGTGGGAGGTGATTGAAACATGGAGACAGACTTCCCTCTTGCTGTTCTCATGATTGTGAGTTCTCATGACACCTTGTTTTTTGAAAGTGTAGTACTTCCTTCGAATTCTCACCTGCTCTACCATTGTAAGATGTTCTTGCTTCCTTCTCCTTCACTTTTCACCATGATTGTAAGTTTCTTGAGGCCTCCCAGTCATGCTTCTTGTTAAGTCTGTGGAACTGTGAGTAAACTTTTTTTCTTCATAAATTGCCCAGTCTCGGATAGTTCTTTAGAGCAGTGTGAAAATGAGCTAATACACTCTGTCTGTTTTCTTTTATTTATGAGAATATTTTTATTCTGCCATAATTTTGTTGTTTACTCAAAAGTTGTTCGGGAGTAAGTTGTTTAATTTCCATGTGATTGTGTGGTTTTTAGAGAGCTTCTTTTTTTTTTTTTTTTTTTTTTTTTTTTTTTTTTTTTAGACGGAGTCTCGCTCTGTCACCCAGGCTGGAGTGCTGTGGCCGGATCTCAGCTCACTGCAAGCTCCGCCTCCCGGGTTCACGCCATTCTCCTGCCTCAGCCTCCCGAGTAGCTGGGACTACAGGCGCCGCCACCTCGCCCGGCTAGTTTTTTTTTGTAGTTTTTAGTAGAGACGGGGTTTCACCGTGTTAGTCAGGATGGTCTCGATCTCCTGACCTCGTGATCCGCCCGTCTCGGCCTCCCAAAGTGCTAGGATTACAGGCTTGAGCCACCGCGCCCGGCCCGAGAGCTTCTTAATATTAATTTTTACTTTTATTTATCTGTGGTCTGAGAGTATGCTTGGTATAGAGTTTGAATTTTTTTTAACTTGTTGCAACTTTATGGTCAAGCATGTAGTCAATCTTAGAGTATGTTCCATGTACAAATGAGAAGAACTTGCATTCTGTGGTTGTTAGGTGGAGTATTCTGTTGTTGTCTATTAGGTCCAATTGGTCAAGTTATATTGGACATTTAGAATTTCTGTGTTAGTATTCAGCCTCAGTGATTTGTGTAATACTGTAAGTGGGTGGTTGAAATCCCCCCACTATTATTGTGGGGCAGTGTCTTTTCATAGGTCTGGAAATACTTGTTTGATGAATCTAGGTGCTCCAATGTTGATTGCATATATATTCAGGATAATTGGATCTTCTGGTTGAATTAAACCATTTATCATTATTTAACGACATTTTTTGTCCTGTTTTACTGTTTTTGGTTTAAAGTCTATTTTATCTGATATAGTAATAGTGACCTTTGCTCTTTTGTGTTTTCCATTTGCACCATAAATCTTCCTTTAATCCTTTATTTTGAACCTATAGATGTTGTTACATGTCAGATGGGTTTTTTGAAGACAGCAGACAATTGGGTATTCTTGTTGTTGTTTTAATTCAATTTGGTATTCTGTGCCTTTAAGTGGGGCCTTTAGACTATTCACACCCAAGGTTAATATTGATGTGTGAGTTTTTGATCCTGTTGTGATGTTTTTAGCTTGTTGCTCTGTGTTCTTAATTCTATAGCTGCTTTATAAATTATTTTCGGTGGAGCAAGATGGCCGATTAGGAAGAGCTCCAGTCTCCAACTCCCAGCGTGAGCGACACAGAAGACCGGTGATTTCTGCATTTTCAACTGAGGTACTGGGGTCATCTCACTGGGGAGTGCCGGACAATCAGTGCTGGTCAGCTGCTGCAGCCCAACCAGCGAGAGCTGAAGCAGAGCGAGGCATTGCCTCACCTGGGAAGCGCAAGGGGGAAGGGAATCCCTTTTCCTAGCCAGGGGAACTGAGACATACAACACCTGGAAAATCGGGTAATTCCCACCCCAATACTGTGCTTTAAGCAAACGGGCACACCAGGAGATTATACCCACACCTGGCCGGGAGGGTCCCACGCCCACGGAGCCTCCCTCATTGCTAGCACAGCAGTCTGCGATCTAACCGCAAGGCAGCAGTGAGGCTGGGGGAGGGGCACCTGCCATTGCTGAGGCTTAAGTAGGTAAACAAAGCCTCTGGGAAGCTCGAACTGGGTGGAGCTCACAGCAGCTCAAGGAAACCTGCCTGTCTCTGTGGACTCCACCTCTGGGGACAGGGCACAGCTAAACAACAAAAGGGGAAGCAGCAGAGGCCTGTGCAGACGCGAACGACTCTGTCTGACAGCTTTGAAGAGAGCAGTGGATCTCTCAACACGGAGGTTGAGATCTGAGAACGGACAGACTGCCTGCTCAAGTGGCTCCCTGACCCCTGAGTAGCCTAACTGGGAGACATCCCCCACTAGGGGCAGTCTGACACCCCACACCTCACAGGGTGGAGTACACCCTTGAGAGGAAGCTTCCAAAGTAAGAATCAGACAGCAATTCTGTTCAGCAATATTCTATCTTCTGCAACCTCTGCTGCTGATACCCAGGCAAACAGGGTCTGGAGTGGACCTCAAGCAATCTCCAACAGACCTACAGCTGAGGGTCCTGACTTTTAGAAGGAAAACTATCAAACAGGAAGAACACCTATACCAAAACCCCATCAGTACGTCACCATCATCAAAGACCAGAGCAGATAAAACCACAAAGATGGGGAAAAAGCAGGGCAGAAAAGCTGGAAATTCAAAAAATAAGAGCACATCTCCCCCTGCAAAGGAGCGCAGCCCATCGCCAGCAACGGATCAAAGCTGGTCAGAGAATGACTTTGATGAGATGAGAGAAGAAGGCTTCAGTCCATCAAACTTCTCAGAGCTAAAGGAGAAATTACATACCCAGCACAAAGAAACTTTGAAAAAAGAGTGGAAGAATTGATAGCTAGAATAATTAATGCAGAGAAGGTCATAAATGAAATGACAGAGATGAAAACCATGACACAAGAAATACGTGACAAATCCACAAGCTTCAGTAACCGACTCGATCAACTGGAAGAAAGAGTATCAGCGATTGAGGATCAAATGAATGAAATGAAGCGAGAAGAGAAACCAAAAGAAAAAAGAAGAAAAAGAAATGAACAAAGCCTGCAAGAAGTATGGGATTATGTAAAAAGACCAAATCTACGTCTGATTGGGGTGCCTGAAAGTGAGGGGGAAAATGGAACCAAGTTGGAAAACACTCTTCAGGATATCATCCAGGAGAACTTCCCCAACCTAGTAGGGCAGGCCAACATTCAAATTCAGGAAATACAGAGAACGCCACAAAGATACTCCTCCAGAAGAGCAACTCCAAGACACATAATTGCCAGATTCACCAAAGTTGAAATGAAGGAAAAAATCTTAAGGGCAGCCAGAGAGAAAGGTCGGGTTACCCACAAAGAGAAGCCCATCAGACTAACAGCAGATCTCTCGGCAGAAACTCTACAAGCCAGAAGAGAGTGGGGGCCAATATTCAACATTCTTAAAGAAAAGAATTTTCAACCCAGAATTTCATATCCAGCCAAACTAAGTTTCATCAGTGAAGGAGAAATAAAATCCTTTACAGATAAGCAAATGCTTAGAGATTTTGTCACCACCAGGCCTGCCTTACAAGAGACCCTGAAGGAAGCCCTAAACATGGAAAAGAACAACCGGTACCAGCCATTGCAAAAACATGCCAAAATGTAAAGACCATTGAGGCTAGGAAGAAACTGCATCAACTAACGAGCAAAATAACCAGTTAATATCATAATGGCAGGATCAAGTTCACACATAACAATATTAACCTTAAATGTTAATGGACTAAATGCTCCAATTAAAAGACACAGACTGGCAAACTGGATAAAGAGTCAAGACCCATCAATCTGCTGTATTCAGGAGACCCATCTCACATGCAGAGACATACATAGGCTCAAAATAAAGGGATAGAGGAAGATCTACCAAGCAAATGGAGAAAAAAAAAAGCAAGGGTTGCAATCCTAGTCTCTGATAAAATAGACTTTAAACTATCAAAGATCAAAAGAGACAAAGAAGGCCATTACATAATGGTAAAGGGATCAATTCAACAGGAAGAGCCAACTCTCCTAAATATATATGCACCCAATACAGGAGCACCCAAATTCATAAAGCAAGTCCTTAGAGACTTACAAAGAGACTTAGACTCCCATACAATAACAATGGGAGACTTCAACACTCCACTGTCAACATTAGACAGATCACTGAGACAGAAAGTTAACAAGGATATCCAGGAATTGAACTCATCTCTGCACCAACCGGACCTAATAGACATCTATAGAACTCTCCACCCCAAATCAACAGAATATACATTCTTCTCACCATCACATCGCACTTATTCCAAAATGGACCACATAATTGGATGTAAAGCACTCCTTAGCAAATGTAAAAGAACAGAAATTATAACAAACTGTCTCTCAGACCACAGTGCAATCAAACTAGAACTCAGGGCTAAGAAAATCAATCAAAACCGCTCAACTACATGGAAAATGAACAACCTGCTCCTGAATGACTACTGGGTACATAACGAAATGAAGGCAGAAATAAAGATGTTCTTTGAAACCAATGAGAACAAAGATACAACATACCAGAATCTCTGGGACACATTTAAAGCAGTGTGTAGAGGGAAATTTATAGCACTAAATGCCCACAAGAGAAAGCTGGAAAAATCTAAAATTGACACTCTAACATCACAATTAAAAGAACTGGAGAAGCAAGAGCAAACACATTCAAAAGCTAGCAGAAGGCAAGAAATAACTAAGATCAGAGCAGAACTGAAGGAGATAGAGACACAAAAAACCCTCCAAAAAATCAATGAATCCAGGAGTTGGTTTTTTGAAAAGATCAACAAAATTGACAAACCGCTAGCAAGACTAATAAAGAAGAAAAGAGAGAAGAATCAAATAGACGCAATAAAAAATGATAAAGGGGATATCACCATGGACCCCACAGAAATACAAACTACCATCAGAGAATATTATAAACACCTCTACGCAAATAAATTAGAAAATCTAGAAGAAATGGATAATTTCCTGGACACTTACACTCTCCCAAGACTAAACCAGGAAGAAGTTGAATCCCTGAATAGACCAATAGCAGGCTCTGAAATTGAGGCAATAATTAATAGCCTACCCACCAAAAAAGTCCAGGACCAGATGGATTCACAGCTGAATTCTACCAGAGGTACAAGGAGGAGCTGGTACCAGTCCTTCTGAAACTATTCCAATCAATAGAAAAAGAGGGAATCCTCCCTAACTCATTTTATGAGGCCAACATCATCCTGATACCAAAGCCTGGCAGAGACACAACAAAAAAAGAGAATTTTAGACCAATATCCCTGATGAACATCGATGCAAAAATCCTCAATAAAATACTGGCAAACCGGATTCAGCAGCACATCAAAAAGCTTATCCACCATGATCAAGTGGGCTTCATTCCTGGGATGCAATGCAAGGCTGGTTCAACATTCACAAATGAATAAACGTAATCCAGCATATAAACAGAACCAAAGACAAGAACCACATGATTATCTCAATAGATGCAGAAAAGGCTTTTGACAAAATTCAACAGCCCTTCATGCTAAAAACGCTCAATAAATTCGGTATTGATGGAACGTACCTCAAAATAATAAGAGCTATTTATGACAAATCCACAGCCAATATCATACTGAATGGGCAAAAACTGGAAAAATTCCCTTTGAAAACTGGCACAAGACAGGGATGCCCTCTCTCACCACTCCTATTCAACATAGTGTTGGAAGTTCTGGCTAGGGCAATCAAACAAGAGAAAGAAATAAAGGGTATCCAGTTAGGAAAAGAAGAAGTCAAATTGTCCCTGTTTGCAGATGACATGATTGTATATTTAGAAAACCCCATCGTCTCAGCCCAAAATTTCCTTAAGCTGATAAGTAACTTCAGCAAAGTCTCAGGGTACAAAATTAACGTGCAAAAACCACAAGCATTCTTATACACCAGTAACAGACAAACAGAGAGCCAAATCAGGAATGAACTTCCATTCACAATTACTTCAAAGAGAATAAAATACCTAGGAATCCAACTTACAAGGGATGCAAAGGACCTCTTCAAGGAGAACTACAAACCACTGCTCAGTGAAATAAAAGAGGACACAAGCAAATGGAAGAACATACCATGCTCATGGATAGGAAGAATCAATATTGTGAAAATGGCCATATTGCCCAAGGTTATTTATAGACTCAATGCCATCCCCATCAAGCTACCAATGACTTTCTTCACAGAATTGGAAAAAACGGCTTTAAAGTTCATATGGAACCAAAAAAGAGCCCGCATTGCCAAGAGAATCCTAAGTCAAAAGAACAAAGCTGGAGGCATCACGCTACCTGACTTCAAACTATACTACAAGGCTACAGTAACCAAAACAGCATGGTACTGGTACCACAACAGAGATATAGACCAATGGAACAGAACAGAGTCCTCAGAAATAATACCACACATCTACAGCCATCTGATCTTTGACAAACCTGAGAGAAACAAGAAATGGGGAAAGGATTCCCTATTCAATAAATGGTGCTGGGAAAATTGGCTAGCCATAAGTAGAAAGCTGAAACTGGATCCTTTCCTTACTCCTTATAAGAAAATTAATTCAAGATGGATTAGAGACTTAAATGTTAGACCTAATACCATAAAAACCCTAGAAGAAAACCTAGGTAGTACCATTCAGGACATAGGCATGGGCAAGGACTTCATGTCTAAAACACCAAAAACAATGGCAACAAAAGCAAAAATTGACAAATGGGATCTCATTAAACTAAAGAGCTTCTGCACAGCAAAACAAACTACCATCAGAGTGAACAGGCAACCTACAGAATGGGAGAAAATTTTTGCAATCTTCTCATCTGACAAAGGGCTAATATCCAGAATCTACAAAGAACTCAAACAAATTTACAAGAAAAAAACAAACAACCCCATCAAAAAGTGGGCAAAGGATATGAACAGACATTTCTCAAAAGAAGACATTCATACAGCCAACAGACACATGAAAAAATGCTCATCATCACTGGCCATCAGAGAAATGCAAATCAAAACCACAATGAGATACCATCTCACACCAGTTAGAATGGCAATCATTAAAAAGTCAGGAAACAACAGGTGCTGGAGAGGATGTGGAGAAATAGGAACACTTTTACACTGTTGGTGGGATTGTAAACTAGTTCAACCATTGTGGAAAACAGTATGGCGATTCCTCAAGGATCTAGAACTAGATGTACCATATGACCCAGCCATCCCACTACTGGGTATATACCCAAAGGATTATAAATCATGTTGCTATAAAGACACATGCACACGTATGTTTATTGCGGCACTATTCACAATAGCAAAGACTTGGAATCAACCCAAATGTCCATCTGTGACAGACTGGATTAAGAAAATGTGGCCCAGCTACTCGGGAGGCTGAGGCAGGAGAATGGCGTACACCTGGGAGGCGGAGCTTGCAGTGAGCTGAGATCCGGCCACTGCACTCCAGCCTGGGCAACAGAGTGAGACTCCGTCTAAAAAAAAAAAAAAAAAGAAAGAAAATGTGGCACATATACACCATGGAATATTATGCAGCCATAAATACGGATGAGTTTGCGTCCTTTGTAGGGACATGGATGCAGCTGGAAACCATCATTCTTAGCAAACTATCACAAGAACAGAAAACCAAACACCACATGTTCTCACTCATAGGTGGGAACTGAACAATGAGATCACTTGGACTCGGGAAGGGGAACATCACACATCGGGGCCTATCATGGGGAGAGGGGAGGGGGGAGGGATTGCATTGGGAGTTATACCTGATATAAATGACGAATTGATGGGTGCTGATGAGTTGATGGGTGCAGCACACCAACATGGCACAAGTATACATATGTAACAAACCTGCACGTTATGCATATGTACCCTAGAACTTAAGGTATAATAAAAAAAAAAAGAAGAAGAAGAAAAAATAAAATTAAAAAAATAAAATAAATTATTTTTGCTATGTACTTAAGTGTGTGTGCTTTTGTGGTAGCAGGTATTGTTCTTTCATTTCTTTTTTGAACTCTCATAATGATCCCTTATAAGGCTAGTCTAATGGTAGCAAATTCCCTTAGTGATTGTTGGGAAAACATATTTCTCTTTCACGTATGAAAATTATTTTGGTGGGTTATGAAATTATTGGTTGGACTTTCTTTAAGAATGTTGAGGCCATTCATAGTGACTTACACCTGTAATCCTAACACTTTGGGAGGTTGAGGTGAGACGGTCTCAAGGCCAGGAGTAAAGGACCAATCTGGGTAATATGGTGGGACCCTATCTCTCCAAAAAATTTTAAAAATTAGCCTTGTGTGGTGGTACTCACCTGTGATCCTAGCAGGAGGCTGAGGTGGGAGGATCACTGGAGCCTAAGAGGTCAAGGTTGCATTGAGTCATGATGTGGCACTGTACTACAGCCGAGGTAACAGAGCAAGATTCTGTCTGTAAAAGAAAATATAGAGGCCTGCAATCTCTTCTGGCCTGTGAAATTTCTGCTAAGAAGTCTGCTGTTAGCCTGGTGGACTTCTTTTTGAGTGATCTGACCCTTTTCTATAGCTGCCTTTAAAATCTTTTCTTTGCATTGACCTTGGGCACTCTAGTGACTATGTGCCTTGGTCATATTAATCTTCTATAATATCTCACAGATGTTCTCTGGATTTTTTGTATCTGAATATCTACCTCTCTAGCAAGATTAAGGAAATTTTCTTGCATTATTCTCTCAAATCTTTTTCAGGTGGATTACTTTCTCTCTTTCTCTCTCAGAAATGCCAATAATTTGTAGGCTTTGTTGTTTAACATAATCCTATATTTCTCAAAGAGTTTGTTCATTTTTTAAAATTCTTTTTTCTTTAGTTTAGTCTGACTAGGCTAGTTCAAAAGAGAGATCTTCAAGCTCTAAAATTCTTTCTTCTCCTTGGTTTTGTCTTTTGATAGAGCTTTCATTTGTATCTTGAAATATCTTAAGTGAGTTTTTCAATTTCAGAAGCTCTGTTGATTTTTTTTTAAAGATGTTTATCTCCACCTTGACTTCCTAGGTTTCTTTAGTAGTTTCTTTGTGTTGATTTTCAACCCTATGTTGGATTTTATTAAGCTTCCTTGCAATTAATGTATTTAATTCTTTATCTATCATTTCTGAGTTTCTATTTTGCTTAGGTTCCATTGTTAGAGTACTAGTGTAATTTTTGTGGTGGTGTCATAAGATTCAGATTTTTCATGATGGCAGAATTCTTATGCTGATTTCCTCTCATCTGGAGAGTCTGGTACTTCTAACTTTTATAATTATTTTCATGCAGATATGATTTCCTTTTCTTTCCTTATATATATATTTTATTTACCTTTACCTCCCCTCTCTAGGAAGTGTGACTGTAGAGTATGTTGGGCAGGATTCTTTGGTTTTGCTGCTACAGCCCTGTCCACTTCTGTCCACAGGTTTTATATTGGGCTGTGGGGTTCCACCTATAGGCTAGTGGTTGGCACTTGCTCATAAGAGCCAGTTGTGGCACAAGCAGACGAATCCATATCTGATCTTTGCTTACTGTGAGGTTCTCTGTTGTCTCAGGTGTTGACTGGGACAGTGGAGTGGCCAGTGCCCTGAGCTCTTGTTCCTTGGCGATGGGGGAACACCTCTGGCCTGAGCTGCAGCCCCAGGCTTGCCCACGAACATACCAATGGTGAGCACAGACACCAGTCCTGACAAGGGTGGCTGGGAGGCGCTCCTGGTGAAAGGCACTGAGGTCTCTGCCACAGCATGAAGTCATTGCACTGACTCCCCATCCTAGATAGGAAGTAGCATAATCTGTTTTCCGTCGCACCCCAGTTCCGTATGACTCCTCATTCAGATGCACATTGTAGTCTACCTCTGGACCCCAGTGTGGATGAGAGCCACAGAAAACGCTGTTGTGTGACTATCCATGGGAGTGGTTTTAGGGCAGAACCTTGTCAGTCAGTCTAATACAGATACCTTTATAGCTCTCTTGTTTTCTGATGTGGAAGGCTGCTGTTTCATGTAAAAGGGAGCGAGGGAGGTATCAGTTGTGCTGTCAGTTGCTTGGGTCAGCCTGACCTCAGGCTCTGTTGGAAGTGGTCAGGTGCCAGAAGAGTTGGAATAGGGTATGTACTTTTCCAGTCTCCAGGCCCCTCGATTACCCACTGGACAGTATGTATGAGTGCTGAAGGGGCTGGACCAGGTTTGGGCTAGCCCAGAGTTCAGGTGCTGGCTGTGATGAGGAGGGGCAGGCTTGTTCCTGAGTCACCAGCTGAAATCTCAGGCAGGCAGAAGGTTTATGTAGTGGGAGCCTAAAAGAAGGTCGCAGACCTGTAGGGTAGGGTTTTTAGAAGGGCTTAGACTTCAGCTGAATTGCTCAGGTCGGGGTAGGGTGTTGGAGGTGTGCGAAAGCCTTCAGCTTCTCTGTTCCCTTCCTAGCCTGAGGACAATGGTGGCAGGGGCCTTCCACAGTCACAGCTGCACTGCCCCAAAGAGTTCAGGCAGGGGTGGGGCGGGCACACTGGGAGTCCAAGCCAGTGGGCCCTGCCTGGTGAGGAGCAGGGGTCACACCATCTGTAGTCCATCTGCTCCCCAGCACCCAGCTGCAGCCTCTGACCTAGGGGTGTGTGAAAGATCTAGTCCTCTCTTGTTGGCAGGTATACGGCAGCTGGTACTGGGCTGCTCAGGGATCCAGGGCCTGTGGGGCTTCACGTGGGCTTGAGCGGTGCCTCTGCACAGACTCCAGGTGGTTCTTGGTGTTACTCTGGAGGCCTGGGGGTGTCAGGGGTGTTCTTCTGAACCCGGCATTGCAAACGTTTGTGGCAGAAGTATGGGCCCCAAGGACTTTCATGCACTCAACCATTCCCCATGTTACAGAGATTCCCCTGGCTCCACAGCAGTCCCAGGAGGGTGGCTGTCTGGTTTCATTGTGCTCTATTCTCCATAAGTCCTATCACTTCCTTGGTGAATACCAACGTGATCGCCTAGAAAGTCCACTTTAAAAGCTAGCGTTTATTCTCCACTTTGTTTCCTCTCCATGAGAGCCTGATGCCCTGCCTACTTCTAGTCAGCCATCTTGAACCAGAACCTCTGTTTCTTTGTTTGTTTGTTTTTTTTGTTGTTGTTGTTGTTGTTTTCAGCCATCATGAGGAATTGTCTCAAATTCATTGCTAAAATCAAGGGGAACTATCCATCCATTGGTGATATTTAGTATTAGTAATATTACTTATGGTATGATTTCAAGGGAGCTCCTAGAAAGTAACAGTTCCTTTAAATATTTTTTGTAATATCATTTTATTTTATTACACTTTCTAGAATATTGTTGAAAATTGATATTGTTATCACTTGGTTGTTTCTGTAATTTTTAAATTTTCAACCTCAAGTTTCACTTAAACAAACCTCAGTCTGCTTACTTTCAACTGTTAATGTTAGAGGTACATTTTTAGAAACAACGAAGTATTTGCCCATTCCAAGTTAGATGGGACTGAAAGGAGGGACTGTCCAATTCTGAACATTAGAATATATGCTTATCTTTATGCTACCTTCGCTCCCTTTCCCTCCATGAAGTCCCAGAGATTTATGATGATCTGTAATTAATTAAAGTGGCATTGACTTGATTTGAGAGATTTGAATTTAGAGACAATAATCCTCTTTTACTACTCTCCTTAACTTCATCACGTTTCATTTTTTTCTGTTAACTGCGTTTATTTTACCGTTTTTAATTTTAAGATAATTATTTTGAATTAAAAAGTTCTGAACAAAACATAGTCAAATAATGTTCTACATCTGTCCTTTATTAAAAATGCAACTCACACCACAGCAGTACATTTTTCAGGCTTTTGATGAGGCCAAACCAGCTGCTTTCCTTTGTCCTTCACTTTCCTCAGAAGTTTTCTTTAATTCTGGGCTTTAACCTTCCTGACTACACATACTCTCTGCTTCTCTTTCAATTATTATACACTCCTCTAAGTCAATCTTCAATTTATAACATTGTGCCCTTCATGGTTAGATCAGTTTAAATATCCAAGTAAAACATGTAAAGTGTTCAATTTGAATACATAAAACAATGCAGCAGTAGTTAAAAGCACATGTACCATATAAAAACTATGAGCCTTAAAGTATCACCCCATTAGGAAAGACCAATTAAAAAGTATGGCGCTTTCACTCTTCCCTGACGGTCATTAGAGCAAAGGTTTGACAGATTGAAAATTTGGTCTGAATTACTTATATTGAATATTTCTTAAAGAACTCTGGTTCTTTTTAATCACACTACAACATTCAAACTGATTTTTAAACTATTATTTAAATTTTTATAATTATATAGTCATATACTTACTAATCAAAAATCAAGAAAGGAATCTACACTTTCTATTAGTCCATTCTCATGCACTATAAAGAACTGCCCAAGACTGGGTAATTTATAAAGATAAGAGGATTGATTGACTGACAGTTCCACAATCCTGGGAAGGCCTCAGGAAACTTACAATCATAGTGGAAGACAAAGGAGAAGCAGGTACCTTCTTCACAGGTGACAGGATGGAGTGAGTGCAAGTAGGGGAAATGCCAGATGCTTATACAACCATCAGATCTTGTGAGACTCCCTTGCTATCACAAGAATAGCATGGGGTAAACTGTTCCCATGATCTGAGTATCACCACCTGGTCTTGTCCTTAACATGTGGGGATTATGGGGATTACAATTCAAGATGAGATTTTGGGTGGGGACACAGCCAAACCATATAAGTCAGCAACTGGCCCCTTCCAAATCTCATGTCCTCACATTTCAAAACACGATCATGCCCTTCCAACAGTCCTCCAAATTCTTACCTCATTCCAACATTAACCCAAATGTCCAAGTCCAATGTCTTATTTGAGACAAGACAATTCCTTTTGCCTGCTGACCTGTAAAATCAAAAGCAAGTTAGTTACTTTCTAGATAAGATGTGGTTACAGACCTTGGGTATGTAAATATAACCATTCCAAGTAGGAGAAACTGGCCAAAACAAAGGGGCTACAGGCCCCATACAAGTCAGAAATCCAGTAGGGCAGTCATTAAAACTTAAAGTTCCAAAATAATCTTTTTTGACGACATGTCTCACATCCAGGTTATGCTGTTGCAAGAGGTGGGCTCCCACAGCTTTGGGCAGCTCTGCCCCGTGGTTTACCGGAGTACAGTCCCCCTCCTGGCTGCTTTCATGGGCTGGCATTTAGTGCCTGTGGCTCTTCCAGATGTGCAGTGCAAGCCATCGGTGGATCTACCATTCTGGGGTCTGGAGGATGGTGGCTCTCTTCTCACAGCTCCCCTAGACCCCAGTGGGGACTCTGTGTGGAGGCTCCAACCCCAGATTTCTCTTCCACACTGCCCTGGCAAAGATTCTCCATGGGGCCTTTGTCCCTGCAGCAAACTTCTACCTGGACACACAGGCATTTCCACAAGTCCTCTTAAATCTAGGCTGAGGTTCTCAAACCTCAGTTCTTGACTCCTCTGTACCTGCAGGCTCAACACCATGTGAAAGCTGCCAAGGCTTGAGGCTTGCATCCTCTGAAGCAACAGCCCAAGCTGTACGTTATCCCCTTTTAGGCACAGGTGGAACTGAAGCAGCTGGGATGCAGGGCACCATGTCCCGAGGCTGCATATAGCAGGGGGGCCCTGGGCCAGGTCCATGAAACCATTTTTATCTCCTAGGCCTCTGGGCTTGTGATGGGAGGAGCTCCCATGAAGGTCTTCAACATACCCTGGAGACATTTTTCCCACTGTCTTGACGATTAACATTCGTATGCAAATTTTTGTGGCTTGCTTGAATTTCTTCCCCAGAAAATGGGATTTTTTTTCTGTCACATTTTCAGGCTGCAAATTTTCTAAGCTTTTATGCTCTGCTTCCTCTTGAACAATTCACTGCTTAACATTTTCTTTTGCCAGATACCATAAATCTTCTCTGTCAAGTTCAAAGTTCCACAAATATCTAGGGCAGGGACAAAATGCTGCCAGACTCTTTGCTAAAGCATAGCAAGAATCATCTTTGCTCCAGTTCCCAACAAGTTCCTCATTTCTATCAGAGACCACTTCAGCCCAGACTTCATTGCCCATATCACTGTCAGCATTTTAGTCAAAACCATTCAAGTCTCTAGGAAGTTCCAAACGTTTCCACATCTTCCTATCTTCCTCCGAGCCCTCCAAACTGTTCCAACTTCTCTCTGTTACCTAGTTCCAAAGTCATTTCCCCATTTTTTGGGTATTTTTGCAGCAGAACCCCACTACCTCAGTACCAATTTACTGTATTAGTCCATTCTCACATTGCTATAGAGAACTGCCCGAGACTAGGTAATTTATAAAGGAAAGGTGTTTAATTGACTTATGGTTCTGCATGTCTGGGGAGCCCTCAGGAAACTTACAATCACGGTGAAAGGCAAAGGAGAAGCAGGCACTTTCTTCACAGGGTGGCAGGATGGAGTGAGCGCAAGCTGAGGAAATGCCAGACACTTATAAAATCATCAGATCTGGTGAGATTCACTCACTGTCAAGAGAACAGCATGGGAGAACCTGCCCTCATGCTCTGATTACCTCCACCTGGTCCTGCCCTTGATACGTGGGGATTATTGGGATTATATTTCAAAATGAGATTTTGGGTGGGGACACAGCCAAACCATATCACACTTCTCTGTGTATGTATCTTCGGAATGCTTAGATTTGCAGCAGCAGCTCTTCCCAGGCCATAGCTTTCTCTTCTTGTTTCCACAAATCCCACCATCAACTTTCCAAAATGAATAGATATTCTCCTTCCAGGCTAGACTCTGTCAGACTGTCATGACTGCTTTCAGAAACAACTGTGCTTCTGGTTTTGGAAGCAGACTTTTCTGTGTTTTGATGGAGGATGTTTATATCATGAAGGTTAACTTATAGGGACTGCAGAAACATCACACAGCATAATGGAAGAAAGAGAAACTGGATGAAGACTGAACTGGAATCTATAAATAAGGGTAGCTGCTTTTATTCTATTTACAAGGCAACAAGAAAAGGCAGGACAAAAAAAAAATGAAGGAAGAATAGATGAAGTCGGAATTAAAATTTAACTTTTTGCCAAATGGAGTTCTTAAGGAGAATGAAGCAAAGATGATTAAAACTTTAATGTTTTCAAATCTCTCAGTTTTGCCTAAATCCCATTTCTTACATAGACACTAGATTCTAGCATAGGTGTCCAATCTTTTGACTTCCCTGGACCACATTGGAAGAAGAATAATTGTCTTGGCCACACATTAAATACACTAACACTAATGACAGCGGATGACCTAAAAAAAATTACAAAGAAAAGCCCTATAAAGTTTTAAGAATGGTCCATGGGCAATGGGGTTGGACAAGCTTGTTCTAGACTTGAGAATGGTATTGCCTATCAGCAAAGTTCAAATGATATAAATGCTAAACTTGAATCTTTTTAGAAACTCTGTACAATAAGTTGATGTAACTGATATTTAGCACAGGTATCACATCCCGTCCATTTCATAATGCCTTTAAAAATTATTTTATGTATGGCTTTTTTGTGTGTAATGGAGTTTCACTCTTATCCCTGAGGCTGCCGTGCAATGGTGCGACCTCAGCTCACTGCAACCTCTGTCTCCTGGGTTCAAGCAATTCTCCTGCCTCAGCCTCCTGAGTAGCTGGGATTACAGGCGTCCACCACCATGCCCAGCTAATTTTTTGTATTTTTGTAGAGACAGGGTTTCACCATGTTGGGCAGGCTGGTCTCGAAGTCCTGACTTCAGGTGATCCACCCACCACAGCCTCCGAAAGTTCTGGGATTACAGGTGTGAGCCACCACACCTGGTCTTAAAAATTATTTTAAATAACAGCTAAGTTGTGCCTTTGTATAAATTCGAGTGATTGTTACTTTCCTGGGTGCCAGGAAAATCAAAATTGGCTGGTTGACTTTCAGAACCTTAAGAAAAGTCTTTCACTTACATGTTCCACTTGAAGTGAATATCGAAGACATTTGCTTAGCAATAATTATGTTGTTTAAGTTTGATCCAGTTTATGATTATTTGTGCTTATAACCATTTCCTGATTTAGTTTCATTAAATTCCTTTCACAACTTTCATCCTTTCAACAATCAGCTGCCATACAAACAGGTATGTCTAAAAGGCAGTTTCCTCAGAAGCCGACCCTGTGGGAGAGATCCTTATATAAGCGATCTTCAGGGGTTACTGGCAGGAGAAACCTACAGGGCAGTGAAAGATACATAAACAGGGAAGAGAGCCTACGCTAAGATATGGACTCAGGTGAAGGGTAGCCTCATCTGAGCTCATGAGTAGCTCTGGAGCATAAACTCCAATATCAGATTTTCCCAAATATTAGGGAACTGAGCTCAGTAATTGTCTAGAAGCTGCCCTAAGAACTAGAGAAGGGTATAGCATCCCAGGCATTACCCAAGAAGATTCCTATTGGCTATGGGCAATTTTTGATGAAGAATGCAATTATGAGTTGCTAGTTTCTAACACTTGCAGCAGCCAATGGTGAGAGTCATAGCCTGGTTAAAAAAAAAAAAAATCTGGGTGGAACATCATCAATATTGGCTACAAGGAAGAACAGAAGCAATGAGCAGTAAATTAAGTTGAGAAAGTCTTCAGAGTCATTTTCCTTAAAGATCGTAATTACTCTAGTGAGCAGTTGAATCTTTGAATTTATAGAAGCAATAATTTGCCACTACAAAAACCCCCAGATGGATTGAACCAAGCATTCCCAGAATCTTGTTTCAAATGATGATTTTTTTTTTACATTCATTCATGACATTCCCTTTATCCTGCATCATATAATATCATGTAAATGTCAGACAAACAAATCATGCTGTAATTTCTCCATAGAACTAGGGGGAAAATGAACAGGGCCAGCTTGTTTCAAATGATGTTTTTTTATTACATTCATTCATGACATTCCCTTTATCCTGCATCATATAATATCATGTAAATGTCAAACAAACAAATCATGCTGTAATTTCTTCATAGAACTAGGGGAAAAATGAACAGGGCCAGCCTTAGTTATCTAATTACATCTTAATCACCGAAGAAGATAGTAAATACCTTGCAAGGCAAAAGGCAATGCCATGGACTGCAGAGGAAAAAAAAGAAAGAGAAATGCAAATCAAGTTAAATTTGAAATATACTCTGGTATTACCTGCCCCTTAAGTTGGAGATAAAGTCATTACTAAATATTCTTCCTTAACCTTAAACAATAATCTATATGCCTTATATATATGGTAATTGTCTTCCAAGAAACCGATTATGTAATAACTGCATGTATTCAAACCTTTACTAATAACTCAGAAAACGAAGTATATAGTCACTTTAGTATAATGAAAAATATACATCAGTATTCAATACAGATAATATATGTAAATGCTAAATTTAGACAAAATATTTATAGACAACACATGAAAAGTAACTAACAGTAGAATAATAATTTTTTGTTGTTTAAGTTCTTCTGGGGAAAGTATAGACTATTTTAAGCATGAATCAACAATGAAGTTCATATTTCATTTAAATTTATATACACGACACATGCATGTATGCATATATATATATACATACACATACATACGGTTTTTGTTTTTTGTTTGCTTTGTTTTGTTTTGTTTTTGAGATGGAGTCTCACTCTGTTGCCCAGGCTAGAGTGAAGTGGTGCAATCTTGACTCACTGCAACCTCCACCTTCTGGGTTCAAGCAATTCTCCTGCCTCAGCCTCCCGAGTAGCTGGGATTACAGGCGCATGCCACCATTCCTGGCTAATTTTTGTATTTTTAGTAAAGAAAAGGTTTCACCATGTTGGCCAGGCTGGTCTCAAACTCCTGACCCCAAGCGATCCGTCCACCTCAGCCTCCCAAAGTACTGGGATTACAGGTGTGATCCACCGCGTCCGGCCGTATGTATACATATAGTTTTAAAAGCTGATTTAATCATGTCCCTTCTGTCAAGAGAATGGAATAAATAGACTATGTGTGGAATGTGTTCATGGTATACTTTATTGCTTTGAGGCTGGTTACACTTCTTATGTTATTACTGCTCATTCTTGAATGGGCAATTAATCAGAGGTTTTTAAAATAAAAGAACACAGCGAAGGTTCTGCATATAGAGTTTTCCCAGTTTCACAACATGGAGCTATTTAGCATAGGTGTTTCTATAACTGTTATAACACTGCCAGCTTTTGATTTTGTTTATAGTGCCGTGGGGATCCACTGCAGCCTGTGGCATCACAGGCAAGGCAGCATCTGGCGCCGTGAGATGGGAGAGGAGAATTCTACTTGTAGAGTACTAAAACATTTGCTAGCACAAATCTGCTCAGGATTTCCTTTTCTCCCTCCCCATGGTAATTTTGTTTTTCTCCATTTATACAAATTGTAAATAGATCAAAAAGCCATTTATTGAAGAATCACAAACAGCAAAATGAGAAATCTAACTTAAATGAATAAGCCCATTCTTTGCCCAAACACAATAATTTCCCCTAAAGTGTGTTTAGGGGAAATCATTTTTTTGTGTGTGTTCTTTTTTTTTAATCCATGCAGTTTGGCATTATCTAACGTTTCGTTTTTCCTTCATTATACTGAGAAACATTTTAGTAATCTTATATAGTTCTCTGATAATTTCCTTCTTTCTTTTTTTTTTTTTTTTTGAGACGGAGTCTCGCTCTGTCGCCCAGACTGGAGTGCAGTGGCCAGATTTCAGCTCACTGCAAGCTCCGCCCACCGGGTTTACGCCATTCTCCTGCCTCAGCCTCCCGAGTAGCTGGGACTACAGGCGCCGCCACCTCGCCCGGCTAGTTTTTTGTATTTTTTAGTAGAGACGGGGTTTCACAGTATTAGCCAGGATGGTCTCGATCTCCTGACCTCGTGATCCGCCCGTCTCGGCCTCCCAAAGTGCTGGGATTACAGGCTTGAGCCACCGCGCCCAGCTGATAATTTCTTTCTTTCAGTGGTCATATTGAGAAGCTATGCCTTTTTCATCCTTTATAGAAGTAATATTCTTTGAATACACTATTCTTGCTATTCTAATATTTATAAAAATATACAAAAGTGGTAATGAAATATTTATAATAAAACATTGTACTACAAATTTTCATTGGCGTGAAATAGAAGCCTATCTCTGAGTATGATTCCATTGAACAATATGGTCATTATATATATATCTATTTTCTATATTATTTTGCTCTAATTGTACTATGATTTATTTCTATAATTTCACATACTTAATTCTTCCACATGTAAATTATATATGTTACATTTTATATTTTGAATATTTATAAATAAACACTAATCTGTAATTTTCTTTGACACAAATTTTTTCCAGTTATAAAAACACAAATACTATGAAATAAAGCAGAATCACTTCAGTGCCAGTTCAGTAGATCCTTCTCAGTGGCTGTAAGAGGCATTTTCTTGTTTATTGACACTTTATGGCATAAGTTTTTGGCTTAGATTCTTTATAAAAGGGATGCAACTGTCAGTCCAAGAAACATGTCTTTTCTACAGACATGTTTAGTTTGATTTTACAGTGTTTAAAATAGTCCAACTAACATTCAAAAGTTGCAAGATTTCACTTAAACATGTGAAAATAAGGCTTCTCTTGAAAAACAAAATCGGAAATGCTGGTGGTAATAGATCCTGATTTTAACCTGGTAACGCTTAGCTGCAGTTGGATGACAATGTTTACTTTAGTTAGTTGGCAGTACCCACCATATTCTCTGGTCACATAGTGAAGGCTTACAAACTTCACCTCAGCCTTTTGAAGGTTTTTTAAATTTTTATTTATTTATTTATTTTTCTATTTAAACAAACAGCAAGGCCCCATTAGAGACTTGAGTTTGGGCATCCTGTCCAAACAGATTTTGTTTATTATCTTTTTTACTTTTTTTTTTGCTTTTGCTTTTACATAGTCTAAGATAAGTGTCCTTCAGTTCGAACAATCAGAGGTATTCTGGTCAAGCTTCCTGAAAAGTTAGATGAAACTTTTATTCATAAGATCATAATTCACTCTATTTTTCTTTAATTTTTATACAATTATTCTTATACAAACCATTCATTAATAAAAATATACTGTAAAAAATTAAAATTTAAAAATACTGTTTCATTCACAAAGAACATTTTGATGTAATATATTCCAGATCACTCATATAGGATAAAAAATATTTAAAACAGACTTTTACCAGTCAGTAGCATGCTGATAATATTACATATATATTTATGTATAAATGAATATTTATTTGTTTTTTAAAGTGATTATAGTCTAGTGACTAATTTACAACATATGTTTACAATGAAAATGTAAGCCCATTCGATGCCAAAATAATACATGACTACATTATCATTTTAATGGTTATATAATATTCTATTTCATGGCTATTAAAAAGAATTACTACTATGGACTACAACGGGTCTTCCATTATGGGCATTCAGATTCCATGGACTTTTTTACTATGACAAACATTGCTTCCTGGACATCACTAATGCAGAAATTTCCAGCTGTGCTTAATTATTACCTGGAGATAAATTCTTGATGAAATTTAGCCAGATGAAAGTATCCATATTTTTAAGACTCTAATGTCTCTTATCACACTGCACTTAGAAATATTATAACGATTCATACTTCTACCAACAGCATATGAAGAAACCAATTTCTCCTCACCACATAGTGGTATTAGCATTCCATTAACAGAGATGTATTCATTTAATGAGGTTTTAGAATACAGAAAACTAATTTGTAAATAGCAGTCCCAATGTTAGTTCAGCAGAGGGATGTGTCCATTAAAGTCCATGGTGTCCCATCATTCATTTTGCATCAGTGCTATGGCAGAGTGATCAATGCCCCGTGACCTAGGGTGAGTTCTGGAGACAGTCTGCCTGGATTTAAGTCTAGCATTACTGCTTACTAGCAGTACTATTTGAATTGCAGACTACTTATTTTGTCTCTTTTTTGTGGTTTTAGAAAATGCAAAATATCTTACAATAAGAGTAAGTAAAATGGAAAAATTTTATAAGATTATATTATTATATATCATTTACTTTTCAATGAAGTAGGTAAGGACTAGTTTGCATATCTAAAACAATATCATTCAGAATTATATTATTAGCAAACATGAGTTAGATTCAAACCAAGGTCTCCATGCTTCAGAAGCCGGTTCTATTTTTTTATTTTTATTTTTATTTTTGAGACTGAGTTTCGCTCTGTTGCCCAGACTGGAGCGCAATGGCACAATCTCTGCTCACTGCAACCTCTGCCTCCCAGGTCCAAGCAATTCTCCTGCCTCAGCCTCCCGAGTAGCTGGGATGACAGACATCCACCACCACACCCAGCTAATTTTTGTATTTTTAGAAGAGATGAGGATTCACCATGTTGGCCAGGCTGGCCTCCCAAAGTGCTAGAATACAGACATGAGCCACCATGCCCAGCTGCCAGTTCTATGTTTTGCATCTGCATTGATGTTTCTCCTTGTAATATTTAGGACTTCATTTTTAAATACATACACAATTTCAACAAAACTAAAGAGAGTTTCAAAAGATTTACAACAGATTTTAAAAGTTCCATCATATGCTGGTAATATCGCCTACTTAATGTTAACCAACAATTAGTGAGTTATTTTGCATTAATTTATAAAAATGTGAAACATTCCTAAGACTTTTTAAAGCAATTGCTTTAAAAGTTGTCCTCAGTTTTAAATTTTCAAATACATTCAAACATTTAATTAGACATACTTAGGAACTCTAGAGTCTGAAAAAGAAAGAAAGCAATCAGTAGTGCATCTTTGAAAAAAAGGAAAAGTTAGTAAATTGAATACAAGATAAAGACTTAGTAGAAGAAAAAGATTATAAGTATTCCTTAGAAATTCACTACCATCATGTTAGCCCCTAATCAGGTTTAGTTTTTTAAATTTACATTTACAATAATTAAAGTTAAATTAAATGAAAGCTTCGTTTCTCAAATTCACTGGCCATATTTTAAGTTCTCAATTGCCACATGTGGCCAGTATGTACTGCATTGGACAGTGCAATTACAGAATATTTTACATAATTGCAGGCGCATTTTATGAGAACACAAAACAACATTTAATGGGGGAAAAGTATCACACCTTTCATTGTCAAAATGTCATTGCCAAATCATCACTTTTTTCAGAGTTCGTTTCTCAAGAAAAGTGCAAGAAATAAAACAGCGACGTAAATACAGGGCACATTAGAAAAGCAGTTCAAGGTGGTATAGATAGGTAGACAGATGATGGATAGAGATAGATAGGTAGAAATATGAAATTACAGTGTAGAATAGTTTCGATAATTAAATAAAATCAATATAATAGTGCACATAAAATGTAGCTGGTATAATATAACTATTTAAAAAATGGGAATTCTTTTTAATACTATTTACTGAAAGTGACTAAAATACAATTATTGAGATTCAATTAACTAGATGAAATGAAAGTTAAAAGAAATTTATTCTAGGCCTAAAGCTCCATTACCATGTGACAGCAAATGCCATATTTATTTCCATAGTATTTTATGGGTAGAAAATTCAAACCTGTAAGAAAATGTGACTTCTATCAAAGATTCTGTATTGGAAGGATGGAAAGGGCATCCATGGCTCTGATTCACTACTGGCTTCAATGGTAGCATCAATACTGTAGATGAACTAATGCAAACTGGCTTCAGCTAAACATCCGACTTAAAGTCAGAATTAGGCCTAGATCCCAGATTTTCTAACAAGCTCTGACAAATAAATACTCTGACTATATTTTTGGCCTCTGCAACATTATGAATAATTTGTCAATTCTACATATATTATTTGTCTAGTATATGATAAGCATTCTGTGGAAATGAAAAATATCTGTCCTTATGGGGCTTACATATTTATGGAGCAGCAGTCAAACTGGTAAGAAAAATTTGTAAATAAATTAATGAGATAATTTTAGATTATAGTCTATAATGCACTTTCAGATATAGTAACGTTAGGAACATACAACACTTAACCTAAGGCTAATAAACCTTCAAGGATTTGACTAAGCTCACATGTCATTCAATGGTAGATCTGAGGATCTATCCTGAGAGTTTTAACTGCATGCATGCATGATACTTTTCTTAGTCTGTTATAACAAAATGCCTATACTGAGTGGCTTATGCACAAGAAAAACTTATTTCTCACAGTTCTGGAGGCAAGGAAGTCCAAGATCAGGATACTGGTAGGGCAGATCTGATGTCTGGTGAGGGCACTGTTTCTTTTTCATAGGCTGCACCTTCCAACTGTGTTCTCACATGATGGACGGGATGGGCTAGCTCCTTGGGGTCTCATTTATAAGGGCACTAATCCTACTCATCAGGGCTTTGTCCTCATTACCTAATCATCTCCCAAAGGCCACACCTCCTAATACCATCATCTTGGTGGTAAGGTTTTAACATGAATTTTGGAGGGACACAAATATTGAATCTATAGCAGTATTGTAGTATGATAATATATTTAATTTCAAGATAAGGCATCTGAAATAAATCATTAAAGATCCAATTCATATATTAATAGTTTGATTTTCTTTTTTGTTGTTGTTGAGACAGAGTCTCGCTCTGTAGGCCAGGCTGGAGTGCAGTGGTGTGATCTCGCTCACTGCAATCTCCGCCTCCCAGGTTCACGCCATTCTCCTGCCTCAACCTCCCGAGTAGCTGGGAGTATAGGCACCCGCCAGCCACCACGCCTGGCTAATTTTTTGTACTTTTAGTAGAGACAGGTTTCACCGTGTTAGCCAGGATGGTCTCGATCTCCTGACCTCATGATCCACCCGCCTTGGACTCCCAAAGTGCTGGGATTACAGGCGTGAGCCACCGCGCTGGGCCTAGTTTGATTTTCTTAAAGGAAGATAAATATAAGTTACACAAATCTTTTCTTGTTCAGTGCCTTCAAATCTCCCTAAATGAAGATTTATAATTTAACTGGGTAGTAAACTTTGTGATTTTGCAACTCCAGCATTCAAGGCAATACTATATCTAAGGAAGAAAATCAATTTTAATGTAATTTTATTCTTTTGGCTTATTTCTGAGGTCTTTAGTTGCATAGCACAAGATTGAGAACCAACCCACACTAGGGTTTCGTTTTGTATTACTAGGTTTTGTGTTTCTTTGACATTGTTGTTTTTTCTTTATGCTCTATTCCTGATTTCATCTTTCTTTTCTGAGATATGTCCCAAATGCACTGATGTTTTCTTTCTTCCAAGTCATTTGCTACATATATATGTATATATGTATCCTTGAAATAGACATTATTTTTATTAAAAAATACATTCTTGTAGTTATAACTAAATAAAGAGTATTTTGTTCTTCAGTATTAGGCTTAGAGGGGCTTATTTTATTCTAGGTATATTATCTCTAAGAAATACCTAAAATATAAGAAAAAAAGTGTCATGGGCAAAAGACAAAACACCCTGCCTCAGTCTGAAGCCCTGAAACTGGATGCACATCCACATCTATTGACAAGGTTCAGTCTTTCGGTGTTTCTGAGAATAACAGAACACACCCAGTTAGCTTCTGCATTAGTTTCCTATTGCTGGCATCACAAATTATTATGTACTCAGTTGCTGAAAATAATACATATTTATTATTTGTTCCATTCCAGTTCTGTAGGTCAGAATTCTGACACTGGTCTCAGTGTGCTAAAACAAGGTGTCAATAGTGCTGTGTTCCTTTCTGGGGACTCTAGAGAATCTGTTTCTGGTTCTTTCAGGTAGTTGGCAGAATTCAGTTCCTTGTGGTTGTAAACTGCTGGTTGTTCACAGAGTCCAGAAACATCCCACATCCCTTGGCTTATGGCTCCTTTTTCTTTGAAGCCAGCAGAGGTAGGCTGAGTTTATCTCATGCGTAGAATCTCTCTTGCCTCTTATTCTGGGGCATCTCTCTAACTCAAGTTCCAGAATGTTCTTTGGTTTTGAAGAGTTTTTGTGATTATGTTGGAATCCATTGTATAACCAAGGATAATCACTTCATTCTCAAAATCCCTAATCATATCTGCAGAGTTGCTTTAGTCATACAACACATTCACAGGTGTCAGGGATTAAGGAATTGACATCTTAAGATTGACGAGTTCATTATTTGGCCTACCAGAGCTGCTGCTTCTTATTTGTTTATTAATAAGTAAACAGACTTTAATTTTTAGAGTAGTTTCGTATTTATGAAAAATTGAGGAGAAAGTACAGAGTTTCCATACATCCTTCTCCACTCTACCCTCCTCCTCCCCAGTTTTTCCTGTTACTAACATTTTGCTTTAGTATGGTACATTTGTTAGCATTGATGAACAAATATTGATATTATTAACTGAAACCCATAGTTTAACTTAAACTCTTTGTGGTACACAGTTCTATAGGTTTTGACAATTATATAATGTCATGTATACACATTGCAATTATAAAACAGAATAGTTTCATTCCCCTCTGCTCTAACTAGTCATCCCTTCTTTCCTTTCCTCAATTTCTAGCAACTGCTGACCTTTTTATTGTCACTTTAATTGTGCTTTTCCCAGAATCTCATATAGTTAGAAACAAATAGCATGTAGTGTTTTCGAACCTGTTTCTTTCACTTGGCAGTAGGCATTTAAGATTCCTCCATGTATTCTTTGTGGCTGGATTGTTTATTTCTTTTTATGGTTGAATAATATTCCATGAAATGTATGCACCCCAGTTTATCTATTCACCTATTAAAAGACATTTTGATTGCTTCCAAGTTTTGGCAATTATGAACAAAGCTGCCATAAATATTCATAGATAGGCTTTTGTATGGATGTAAGTTTTCAACTCATTTGGGTACATACCAAGGAGCACAATTGCTGGATCATATGGTAAGACTATTTTTAGCTTTGTAAAGAACTGCCAAGCTGCCTTACAATGTGGCTGTAGCATTTTGCATTCCCATCAGCAATTAGTGAGAGTTCCTGCTGCCAGCATTTGTTGTTATCAATGTTTTGGATTTGAGCCATTCTAATAGGTGTGCCATGGTATCTTGTTTTAATTTTCCATTTTTTTAAATGTCATGTAATGTTTAACATCTTTTCATATGCTTACTTGACATCTGTATATATTTTTGCACCGCCTCATCAAGAAATAAAACAATTCACTTATTTTCTGAAAAATAAGTAAATGTAATTTTATGTGCAGATTAGTCACACATACTTGTTAGAACCTACATGGGGATTTCAAAAAGACAGAATCCTGAATCATACAAACTTCTCCCAAATACATCACGACCAGCTTTAAATCAACAGCAAAGAGTTGCTAGAGGCAAAAGCAGGAAGATTGTGAGGAAGGCTACACATTTGACAAACTCCACAATAATAGAAGAGAGAGTGACAGGAGAAGATGCATGGAGCACCAAAGAAGAGGGTAGCAATGCCTGGATGGCTGGTGCTGGAATGTTTACTGTACAAAGATCTGCACGAGAACTCAGCAGGTAGTGTGGCTTCTCTCTACTAAGGCTGGAGGCACTAGCTGTTGCACCAAAGCAGACTAGAGAACACACAGGCTCCCTGGCTCATCACTTACCACAGAAGTATATACTTATAAAGTTGATGCTGCTTTATATACTGTTATACAAAAGCTCTGCCTGAAAAGAAACCAGAGATTTGAAGAACAATACCTAAAATAAGTAACCTAAACTTAATAGCAATTACTGAAGGAGACAGGTGGAAATGTTAACAGCCATCACTACATAACAGCAACGCTGAAGGACAGTCCATTACAGTTTCTTAGACATCTTTTCTAGTACTACAGCAATAAAAGGTATGATCATAATTTAAAAGTCCAAAAGAGGAATTGAAAAAGAGAAAACATAAGGACTTGGAAGTTCAGGTGGAAGAAATATATTCAAAACAGCCAAGGTATGAAGAGTGAGAAATCTGAAAGAAGAGGAAATATACAAGACTTGGAAGACTTCTTGAGAAGACTTCATATATGTGAATTTTTGCAGATACTAGAAAATAAAGAAGAGAATGAAAAACATAAAATAAAGAAAATGTACGTGTCATCAGTGATGTCAGATCTGCATCTCCAGAGTAAAAGTTCGCATGTGCTGAAAGGCAGAATTGATGAAGTTATACACCTCTTGGCATATTTTGGTAAATCCTCTAGTTCAAATTTTACAAACTTTCAGAAGAAAAAAACACAGTATTTGTGAAGGAAAAATAATTGGACTGGACTTGAACTTCTTAACTAAAATACTGAATGCTATAAACAAGTGGACAATGCTACATATTTTTGTAGTTACATTTAAATTGAGATGACTAGGCTGATGAATGATGTACCTTATTTGCTAACTTTTCCTAATGGAAAAGATAATATATATATGACAAGGAAAACATAGTAATGGTCAATTAAAAGAACTATGCTTCCAAATAAAAAAAACTTTAAAGAGTCTTCTTGGAGTGGGAGTGGGGAAGCTTATACACTTAACTATTCACCTCTGGGCAAACAAAGAAGAGAGTGATAAAAATCATTAGAGAGGCTTAAATGTGAATATTTTTAACCTTAAACATACGTTTTAAATTTAAGCTTGGACACCTTGGTTCAGTTGTTATGAAACAAAGCAAATAAAAATATCATGCAAGATATGATTAGCTATATCAGAGAATAACTAACAACCAGACCTCACGACAACTCACACACTGTGACGAGAACAGCAAAGGGGAAATCTGACCCCATAATGCAATCACCTCTCATGAGACCTCTCCTCCAACACTGGGAATTACAACTCAACACGAGATTTGGGTGGGGACATAGAGCCAACCACATTAGGGCATCTGTCTAAGGACAACAATAATAACAAAATTGTTGGTTCTGTTATTAAGAGACACATGGCAATTGGGTAGACAAGTCATAGCCTCTGCCTTACTCGATATGTAAGAATCCCTTTTAATTAAGACAGAGAATGATAAAGAGTGCCCCAGTTGAAATTTTGGGGGATATATCTCCAGAGAAAATACAATAACAAAATTTAAAAATGAACAATAATTACGCAAGTCTATTAAAACAGTGGTAACTAATTTAAGATAGCTTTCAGTGAATTATGCACAAACAATTAAAAAGTGATAAAAATTCATTATTGGGGAAGGTCTGAGTGTAGTCAGAACAACTTTCTGGAGAGCCACTTGGCACTATCTAATGAAGTTAAACAAGATACAAATCATATTTCCACTGATGATTTGATCCCCTAAGATATAAATCAAATAATATTATGAAGATACATTTACTCCAAAGTTAATCACAGCAATAACATACAATAGTGAAAAATTTGAAAAAAAATTTATAATTATTAAAAGGCATTAGTAAATACATATAAAGAAGTCATTGCAAATATATACATGTACATGCATCTATGCATATCATATCAGATATATAAACTTCTGATTACAGTGTACTGTTAAAACAAAGAGTACAAATTGTATATATGATAAGACACTATATTTCTTTAAAGCATAAATTTATGTTTTTATTTATTAATGAAGAATGTAAGTCTAGAAAGTGTATGTGCCAAAATGTTAACAATATTTAATTTCTTTTTTAAGCATTTTATTGTCTGATTTTTAAATTTATATTATGTTTGTAACAATGAAGTATAGATATATTCAGGGTAAAATTACGCTTGTTTAATATTCTTGGCATGATACTAGAAGAAATTTACAAAAAGGTAAAAAGATATTTTTCTTCTATTTGAAAAATGTTTCATAATATTTTGTCTTTTTCTTTTTTGGTACTTAAAAAAGAATGTCTTAACCCTAATCTTCTAAGCAATGGAAATAAGCTATCTAAATATAGGAAGACAACTATTTTGATAAATCAGGCTATCCTGTATTTAAAGCAAAATTAAATAAAGACAAAAACTTTTTTTATTTTATATTTAAGTGGGTTTTATTTTGTATTAAAATAGTTATACAAAGTTACATTTTCAAACTTGGTGTCTGACAGATACCTATTTTTTCAGAATAATCATATAACTGACATATATTTGATAATCACCTAAATGTTCTATGATTGAAAATTTGAAGACATGGAAAAATAGACTTCAAGTCCAATAATTGTATTTTGAAAGGTATAGAAAAACATAGATCGAAAAATCTTTTTATTTAAAAATATTCTTAATTAATATTTTATGCCTTAGCCTATAATTAGTCGATTTCCCAACTCAAATGACCTACACAACTTTTTTGGTCTAACCCCACACGTGTATCTCTTTCACTGTTTACACTATAGTGTACTGCATTCTTAGTTAACTTACATACAAATTTTACTATAAATATATGGCCATAGGCCCTGCTTTAAGCACTTCTCCACTGAAAACCAACCTATGCTGAAAAAAGAAAACAAAGATTCAAATTTTAGGTAATTCTTTTCTTGTTTTTCATTAGTTTGTTCTAAAATAAATTTTGTTGTATACATTAAGATATACATGAAGCTGTGGGATGCACATAAAGAGTAAAAAGGTGACTATAGTGAAGCAAATTAGCATATTCATCATTTCACGTAGGAACTCTTTTTGTTTGTTTTTGTGGCAAGAGAAACTAAAATCTAATCATTTAGGATTAATCTCATATACAGTACAATTTTTGTCTGTTCAGATGTTTCTATAATGTGCACAGGTAATACCTTCTTCTGTTTCAAAGTCAACTCTAAAAAGGGTAGACAGTTAATGTTTCCCTGTTCATATCGGCTTCCAAACCACCTGGTTTCCTTCCTTTCTGGGGAATTCAAATTATCCCTTTTTTAAAAAGTAAACTTTCAGAGCTATCTTATGCAGCAAGGAAACACGCATACATATTTTTTCTCCTCTTTCAAGAAAACAGTATCGTTCACACTGTTCTGCACCTTGGTTTTTAACTTAATATTCATAGGAAATCATTCTATATCAATACCCAAAGGACTTGCTCATTCTTTTTCATAAACACACTTTATCTATGTGAGAATGTATCAAATCTGTTTCACCAGATCCCTAAAAATGACATTTAGTTTGCTTCCAATTATTTGGAAGACATATTTGTTTCCATTACAAATAAATGCTACAGTAAATAGCCACATAAATAGTCATTTCCCACATATCTTAGTATATTTATAAGATAAATTTCTGGAAGCAAACTTTCTGAGTCAAAGGATACATTCTTGTTACTTTAAGCTTTAGTATAAATTATCTTAAAAGACAAAAAAAAACTTTATTCTTTTAAATGGAAAAATAATTATTTTCCTTTAGCAGCATATGACTTTTATCAACCATTAATGCAAGATAATGTACACATATCTCATAGCTACTCTCTCAGTTTCACCCTTGTTTTACTTCTTGCTTCTTTAAATATGGAGTCTTGGAGTGGATTTTGAAATTTATTTATACATGCACAAATAACTGAATAATCTGATCATGGCTTAAAATTCAGAAGAAAGTCAAGATGGAAGTATCTTTCAACAAGTCAGAAACCTTAAATTAAATAAACTATTTGAATTCATTGCATCTGTAATGCATCATCAAATGACGGAAAATAGTTTGTTTTGGAGAGGAAAGAGCAACTGAAGCAGAGTCCTTTTGCCAGACATGAATTCCTAAGGGATGTATTCATTACTTTGTTGCTTATACAAGGCCATAGAAACCAACTCACCTATAACAAAGATCTTTGCAGCAGGTTCCTGTGGAACATTGGCTTTGCAACGTTTGGTCAAGCTCCCATTCCCTGCTCATAGCTCATATCACACAACCAGTCTTTCAATTATATTTGTACATGTAATAAATAAGTGAAACACATGCATTTTTCTTTATGTTATTTTTCATTCATAAGAATATTTCTAAGGCATTTATTATTAGTATTTGGTTCCCAATAGTTTACTAATAAGAAATCATGTTGTATTTCATGAAGCTTCTTTGATTAGCAATTTTATTTCTATTCCAGGGTGTCTATGTCACTTATAACAGAGCTACCCAGTAAATAACCAGATGGAATCATCTGGTTATTTGTATATTAACCAGTGTCAGAGTTTTAATAGTAAAATGATTTCCTTGCACAATGTGGCAGTAATAGAGTCAAGTTGTGGCTTAAATAGCCTTCCTAATGAGCTTTCAAGAGAACTGAGAGGATTTTTAAAAATTTAGTTTGTGACATGCCTAATACATGTATTATGTGTGTTGGTCTTTCCACTGCAACAGAAAGAAAGGCCAATACATTTCTAAATTGTATATTAAATATTTATAAACTTTTCTAAAGTTGTGAAATAAAAAGTATCTGGTCAGTTCCCTTCACTGTAAATTCAGCTTATGTTCCTATTTATGGTGCTACTGGAGCACCACAGCCCCAGGTCTCACACTAAATGCTTACTTGCAGATCCACCTAGGTAGATCCCCATAGAGGGAAGAGCTTCCCATGGTCTTCTCCACAAGCATTTCTTTCAAAGTCCTGGTGCAGGAGTCACACATGATTGCCAGTGTTCCAGATAATAAACTTCTTATTTCCATTACACTTAGAAGGGAATACATTTATCATCCTAAATGATACTAAGTTACTAAATGATACTGAGAACATTTATCATCCTAAATGATATTAACATTAAGCTTTTATAGCAATTCTGTAGAGGTCAGTAGTAAGCATAGTTCGGAATATATATGTATACATTTAGGTGTGTCAGTAGAAGGTTTGTGACAATATCGGTTTGATTTTAGATGATGCTGATGTGAATCAGGAGATAATAGGAAGAATTGCAGTCATGTGTACGTTATTTTCAAGGTTATATTCTAATGCTCCAATTTTGAAAATAGTCACTAGCGTCTGGTAATTCTACTTTTCATGTGTTATCAACCAACATACATTTAAATTTTACAGAATTATCAGCAACACACACAGACGCGTACAATTAGTGTAAAAACAATGTTGATGGTTCCTGGTAACTCATTTGATGTTAGATCATTTCTTTTCAATTATTCTTCCCTATTTTGACAGTTGCTTTATTTTTACCAGGAAACAACAATAACAACAATTCATTATCATTTGCTCCTTTCTCCTGCCATTTTATTCCCATTTTAAGGAAACTTGCATGGGAAGGAATGGTACAGGTGAAAAACAGAGGAAGAAAAAAATAAAGGAAGAGAGATAAGGCTTAGAAGGGGCACGAGGAAGAAGGTTATAAGAATAGAAGACAAAAGAGACGAAAAATTTGACATAGGAAATTTTCTACAATCTCCAGAAAGTAGCATATAACTTATTGTGGGGGGAGGGGTTGCATTATTTTTTAACAGAAAAATTTTGAAAATGTTTAATATAGGAGAAAAAATACTGAAATAATTCTGCGAGTCTAAAAATAGTTATGAAAATATGGATTTTACAAATTAGTAAAACATCATAATTTAATACTCTGAATAGGAAGATAATCTAATGGAGAACATAGACATTAAAACGAAAACAACTAAAATAAGGAAATGGTAGAAATGCTTGGGGTTAATGAGAAAGATATTTAACAAATATAAAATAAATTCTGTATGTTGAAGAAAGACATAATTTGCTAATTTATTGATTTATTGAAAGCCAAACAAGATTAATTTCAAGAGAAAACACTTAAATTAATTTAGATAAAATGAATGCATTTAACTGTGCCAAGAATTCCCATTTCTCAAGACAGCCTCTAAATTAATATGGAAAGAAAGAAAAATGTCTTAGGTTTATCTTCCATCACATAATGTGTCAAAGGACAAAAGAGAAATTGCTACATTATTGTGAGAGGAAAGGTTTACAGTGTAAAAATTTTTAAAAAACCCACTTTGCTCTTCCCACGTGAAGGTAATCAAATGGTACTCTTTACATATGCAGGTCTCAGAAAACGTATCATCCACATCAATTTCATGAAAAAGCATTCCATCCACAAAGTTATATTCCAGTCAAGTAAGGTTTTTAAAAAAAACGAAAACAAAGGCGTAGTATAAAATTACTGTTGGAGAATATTGAAAGCAGCTACATATATATACAAATACAACATCTAAATAATCATTATATATGCCTACAAATGAAAATCCAAAATGCTAGATGTCAACACAACCTTGAAGCTGATAAACTTAAACTGGGAAAGACATTTAAATACAGTACCATTTTACCTTTACATAAATGATAGGCAACAGTAATTTTATTGTATTATGGAAATATTTAAAGAAACATAAATTTAAGTAAATATTTTTCTTTTTTGTTGTTTTATAGAATTTTTTTTATTTCCAGAAATAACACATCATCAGGCAAAAATTCAAATACGTCATGGTGTGTAAAGACATGGTTAGTAATCTGTCACTCACACTCACATAATTTCACACCCAACCTGTAATAAATACGCATCTATCTTTATATTTCTTTTCATAAATGTGCATAAAAAATTGAAAGTGGAAGTCACAAGAATAATCTTATTGGAGTTGATGTTCTCAAATAACACAACAAAATAAATGTTTTACGAACATTAGTGTATTGGTAGGAATTCCACTCCAAGTGAAGTAAGGTCCAGGAATTTCTCCTCAGTGATACTGAATCAAGCTTGAAAGGCCGAATTGATAACTCTTCTTCATGAGAAGTCTCAAGAGAAATTAAAAAATGTTGTAAACTAAATAAAAATAAAAATATGGGAGATTCCAAAATGTGTGGGATGCAACAAAACAGTGCTTAGGGAGGAATTTACAGCATTGAATGAACACATTAGAAAAAAGGAAGATCAACATTCAGTAACCTAAGATTCTGCCTTGGAGAAGAGAAGGAAAGAAAGAGCAAGTTAGGTTACAGAATAGAGAAGAAATAATGTGAAAAAAACAACAGAAATCAATGAAAGTCAAAATAAGAACACCAAAAACTGATTCTTTGAAAATATTTTAAAAATTGATAAAACCCTAGCCTGGCTAACCAGACAAAATGTGAGGAAAAAAAGGAGTCTTTACTCCTTAAGGCATAGCTCGTGCAATGGGACAAGAAAATTAAATTCAAAGTGTACAGATTTGAAAAAAAGAAATAAAATTTTCTTTATTTGTAGATAAAATGATTGTTTACATAAAAATCTTAAAGAATTGCATAAAATCACAAACAAACAAAGAAATCTTGGAAATAATAAGTGAGTATAGCAAGGTTGCAGAAAATAATGTTAATATAACCAAAGTTGACCACTTTCCAATGTACCAGCAATGAATAATGGGAATTTTAAATTACAAACAAAACAAACAAATCCAACGGTACTATTAACACTGGCACCAAAAAAGGAAATACTCAGTTGTAAAGCTAACAAAGTATGTACAGAACCTGTATGTGGAAAACTATTATACAAAATTCTGATGAAAGAAATTGTAGAAGATGAAGCCAGGCATGTTGGTTCACGCCTGTAATCCCAGCACTTTGGGAGGCTGAGGTGGGTGGATCCCTTGAGGCAAGGAGTTTGAGACCAGCCTGGCTAACATGGCAAAACTCTGTTTTTACAAAAAATACAAAAATTAGCTGGGCGTGGTGGTGTGTGCCTGTAATCCCAGCTACTCGGGAGGCTGAGGCAAGAGAATCGCTTGAACCAGGTTGCACTGAGCTGAGAGCACACCACTGCACTCCAGCTTGGGTGACACAGAGAGACTCAAAAAAAAACAAACAAAAAAAAGTGGACACCAACTTGATCAGGGAGACCCTAACCCAGCGGCACTGGAGGAATTAAAGACACACACACAGAAATACAGAGGTGTGAAGTGGGAAATCAGGGGTCTCACAGCCTTCAGAGCTGAGAGCCCCGAACAGAGATTTACCCACAAATTTATTAACAGCAAACCAGTCATTAGCATTGTTTCTATAGATATTAAATCAACTAAAAGTATCCCTTGAAGGGGTGGCCTGCCTCTCCACACTTGTGGGTGTTTCTCATTAGGTGGAACCGAAAGACTTGAGAAAAGGAATAAAACACAGAGACAAAGTGTAGAGAAAGGAAAGCGGGGCCCAGGGGACCGGCGCTCAGCTTACAGAGGACCCACGCCGGCACCGGCCTCTGAGTTCCCTTAGTATTTATTGAGAATTATCTTAGTCATTAAAAGGATAAGGGAGTGGCTGGACAATAGGATTATTGTAGGGAGGAAATCGGCAGTAAGACATATGAAAAAATCCTTGTAATATGAACAAGTTTAAAGGAAAATGCTGTGCCTTGAGATGTATATGCGACATCTCCATAAACCTTTTAGCAGCATTGCTCCAGCAAGTCCCACCTTATTCCTAAAGGCGGTTTCTCCTCACTCAGTAAACAAGGCACACAATGGGTATTACCCGGAGATGTTCCATTGCCCAGGGAGGGGCAGGAGACAAATGTTTTTCTCTTTCTTGAGATTTAAGAGAATGGTGATGACTTTTAACCACAAGCAGCCTTTAGGCACTTGTTTAACAAAGCACATTCTGCACAGCCCAAAATCCTTTTAACCTTAAATCACCTTCGCACATGTCTCTTGCAAGGACAAAGTTGAAGGTAAGGTCACAGATTAACAGCATCTCAAATACAGAACTAAATGGAGTCTTTTATGTCTACTTCCTTCAATATAGACATGGTAACAAGCTGATCTCTCGTTCTTTTCCCCACAATCCCTTATGGGAAAAGAAAGGATGGGCCGAATTAAAGGAATAGGTTGGGCTAGTTAAATGCAGCAGGAACATGCCTGTAAGGCACAGATCACTCATGCCATTGTTTGTGACTTTAAGCGATTTTCCGCCCTGGGTGGGCCAGGTGTTCCTTGCCCCCATTCCCGTAAACCCACAACCTTCCAGCGTGGGCGTTAGGGCCATTATGAACATGTTACAGTGCTGCAGAGATTTTGTTTATGGCCAGTCTTGGGGCCAGTTTATGGCCAGATATTGGGGGGCTTGCTCCTAACAAAAAAAAGAAAAGAAAAGAAATTGTAGAAGATTGAAGATGTAACTACATAAAGATTTTCCATGGAGGTACCTGTTCACATTTCTGAAAACACTATATATACGAAATGAACAATTAAGTGATAGCAGATGGTAGAAGCTATGATTTTCTTTATTGGAGTAGGAAGTGGTGGGGGCTCGAGTGAGCCATACTGATATAATTTGGTGGTGTGTCCTTTCCAAATGTCATATTAATATGTGATCTCTGTCATCTCCAGTGTTAGAGATGGGCCTGGTGAAAGGTGTTTGGGCCAACGGAGGTGGATCTTTCTTGAATGGTTTATTGCTATTGTCATGGTAATCAGTGAGTTTTTCCTCTATGAGTTCGCCTGTGATATGGTTGTTTAAAAGAGCTTGACACCTCTTCCCTCTCTCTCTTTGTCTCTCTCAATATGTGGTATGCTTGCTCCCCCTTCACCTTCTGCCATGATTGTAAACTTTCTGAGACTTTTCGTAGGAGTAGATGCCAGCACCATGCTTCTTGTACAGCCTGCGGAACTCTAAGCCAAAATAAACTTCTTTCCTTTGTCAATTAACCAGCCTCGGGTATTCCTTTAGAGCAACACAAATAGACTAACACACACATGGTGATAAATTATGGTTGGATAAATTACTATGAATCCATTTTAGTTTAATTAGCTGATTTCACATATAAGTATTTATAGATATGTGTATATATGGTTTAATAGAATGTATTTTAAATACTTTTCAATTTTCTGTATGTGATGTTTTGACATCTTAGAAACCTTTTTGGCTGGGGAGAGACTGCTCTTCCCAAGGCTAGCCAAATTCTAAAGTTAACAAAGAGCTTAGCCAGAGCATCTAATTGATAGCAAATTAACCAATGCAGAGACATACCTCCTCTAGCCTGTTCACCTTAGAAGGCAATATTCCTGTCTTAATCATCCCAAGGCAAACCAGGCAACTAGGAACCACCTTTAGAGTTTAAAGAAAGCAGAAATCATTCAAACTAGCCAAACCTAACTGTTCATCTTGCCCTGACCTGCCTTGCCCCAATAAAATCAGTGACCTAAACCTTCCTATCACTCCTGTGTCCTGCCTCCTGACCACCTTGGTGTCCTTCCCTTGTTGCCTTGTGTGACATGCCATGTCTCCTGTTTCGTTGGGCTCATGAGTATAATAAACATTTTTTCCCCAAGTCTCCCCTGTGTTTCTTTTTTTGGCCATACCTGACAGATCATCCCATAAATAAATACAAAACGTATACATGCATCTATTTCATCACTGTCAGCTGAGAGGTCCTAGAAACAATGACATCTCAGTAGTCCTGAGTACACCCAGCTCCCAGATCATGGTTTGTAACACAACTTTCTAATAAACGAAACCAGGGATCTTCGGAGACATGGCTGATTCTAGAACTCATAGGATATTAACAAGATGAGCAAGGAGAATCCGATAGTACCAGAAAGTGAGGAAGTGTTCAAAATAGATAAACACATTACAAATAATAATAATAATAAAAATAAAAACTACAAAAACTGTAATATGTCAAAAGACCAGGAACCAACTGAAATCGCCTTCAATGGCCAAAAATGAAAAAACAAAATTGAGCAATAAAATAAATAAAATGGCACTGAATTATAACTCAGAGTATAGAGCATATATGTGAGTCCATACTGACAGTAATACGTAAATAACTGAATACGTAAATTAAATAAAGGAAAATACACAAATCTGTGCCGAAGAATTGCAAGTAACTTATGTAGTTACAGCACCTTCTAGAAGGGGAGTGTAACTGCCCACTTCTTACATGCAGGCTATGGATAGTAACTTCCTTCCAAAGAGTACAATACTCCTCATAGTGGAGAAATTTCACCAACACTATTTAGTCATGTTATCAAGTTTAACTTCAGTAATGATAAGTCATATTGAAAATATGTACCTTTTATATATCATGGTAAAATTGCACTTTACCTCTGTGGCCTTCTAAAAAATACATACAACTTTAATTTAATCATGAGAACACCATTAGACAAATACCAATTAAGGCAGTTGCTATAGAATCCTGGCCAGTACATCTCCAAACTGTCAGTAATTCTGGTAGGTTGAATAATTGCTTCCAATATCGTCCATCTTCTTATTCCAGGAATTTTGACTATGATATCTTACATGGTATAAAGGACCTTGTAATAAAATTAAAATAAGGATTCTGAGATTGACAGATTATTCTGGATTATGCAATATTTTATATAATCACAAGAGTCCTTACACTTATTATATAGCAGTATAATCACAAGAGTTCTTTTTTTGTTTTGTTTATTGAAATGGAGTCTCACTCTGTTACCTTGGTTGGAGTGCAGTGGCGTGATCTCAGCTCACTGCAGCCTCTGTCTCCCAGGTTCAAGCGATTCTCCTGCCTCAGCCACCGAAGTAGCTGTGATTACAGGCATGCACCACAATGCCGGGCTAATTATTGTATTTTTAGCACAGACGGGGTTTCACCATGTTGCCCAGGCAGGTCTTGAACTCCTTACCTCAAGTGAGCCGCCCACTTTGGCCTCCCAACGTGCTGGGATTACAGGCATCATCCACTGCACCTGGCCCACAAGAGTTCTTATACGAGAGAGACAGGGTAGTCAAAGTGAGAAATAGGAGATCTGGCAATGGAACTGAAATTGGAGTGATGTGAAGAAGAGGTCATGAGCTGAGGATTATAGGCAACACAGAGGCTGCTGGGAAATGGAAGGAATGGGAGCCTCCAAGAGGAAATGTCCCTGCTGAAACCTTGACTTTACACCAGTGAGACTAATTTCCAGAACTGAAAGGTTACTTTGCTGAGGTTTGTGGTAGATTGCTAGAGCAGCAATAAGAACCTAATACGGTTATAAAACTCAAGAATATCCTGAGACATTGACACAAGCAAGCAGAAGCTAAGGAGATATGAACACTGTGTAATGTGGTATTCTGGATGAGATACTGGTAGAGAACATAAGGACATTAGGTAAAACTAAGGAAATCTGAACAAAGTGTGGACCTTAATAATAATTAAAAATATAGGTTCCTTAATTTTAACAAATGTGTCATAATATCGTAAGATGTTAATAAATGAGTGTGTGGTGCATGGGAACTCTGGATAATCTTCATAATTATTTTATAAATTTAAAACTTAAAACATGAACAAAGTGATTCTAAAGCAATATATTCTGATGAATAAGATCTAAAACAAAATGACTGAATGAACAAATTAACCACTAAAAACTGAATAAAAAAATAAGTTTATAATAAAAGTCAAACATTAGTAATGTGTCAAAATTGACAGAAATTAATATGCAGGGAAACATGAGTTTTTAAAAATTATAGGACAAAATTTAAGATATCATAGATACAAACTGAAGGAAAACAAGAAGAATTTCATTTGTGTTATTAGGCAAAGAAAATAAATGCATGAAAATAAATGTTACAGAACTTGGGATTTTACATAAAATGCTTTCTTTAATTATATTTTGGAGGAAGAAAATTTAAACTTAATGAAAAATATATTTAGAAAATGATCAATCGGAACACTAAATATCAACATTACATGTCACTCCTGACTTTTAAATTTAAAGTCTTATGTGCAACTTTAAAGTAAATTATTAAAAATTTAAATGAAGCACATTATTTTTAAAACAGTAGAAATCTCCAATGTTTACTAAAAAGTTAGACAAATAGCTATAGATTGATTTTCTTTTTTCTTTTTTCTTTTTTTTGTAATCTGGCAAAGGACTACTTTGAACAAAGTTTCCAGTACTAAGTGCTTTTGTGGGAAGTCATTTCAAACACTTATGGAATAGATAGGTTACAGAAATTGTTCCAGAACAAAGATGGGAAATATCCAAGGTCACTTGGAAGCTAGAAAAACTCTGATAATCAAACCTAAAATAGATGAACTAAAAAGAAGATCGACAGACCATTTAACTGTTGTCTTCTATGAAGATGAATGTTGTATTGCTTCTCAGCCTTTTGGCTAAGATCTAGTGAGGATGAATGCTGTAATATTTGTGGTAGAATTTTGAGATGGTCCTCAAATTTTCCACTCACCTGCTACATACATAATCCCCAAGACTGTTATCATGATGAATTGTTCCCTCATAATTAGCTAATGTTATATGGTACAAATATTTAAATATAGATTATACAGGTGTTCCTGAGCACATCACAAAATCTCCTTAAAGCAGAAAGGGTTTTTTGTTGTTGTTGTTGTTTGTTTTACTGGTAATAGAAAGGTGAGTCAATGATTTGAAGTATAAGAAGGATCTGACAAACTGAAAATGAGGAAGCACACAGTAAGTGTATTAGTCAGGGTTCTCCAGAGGAACAGAACTAGATGAGTAGTTCTAGAACTAGAACAGATAGATGTATATAGGAAGGGGAGTTTATTAAGGAGTATTGACTTACATGATCACAAAGCAAAGGTCCGCAGTAGGCCATCTGCAAGCTGAGGGGCCAGGAAGCCCTCCCAGATTCCAAAACCTCAAAAGTAGGGACGCTAACAGTGCAGCCTTCAATCTGTGGCCCAAGGCCTGAGAGCCCGTAGCAAACCACAGGTGTAGGTCCAAGAGTCCAAAAGCTGAAGAACTTGGAGTTCATTGTTGGAGAGCAGGAAGCATCCAGTACAGGAGAAAGATGGAGGCCAGAATACTCAGCCAGTCTAATCCTCCCACGTTCCTCTGCCTGATTTTATCCTAGCCATGCTGACAGCTGATTAAATTGTCCCCACCTGGATTGACAGTGGGTCTGTCTCTCATAGTCCATGGACTCAAATGTTAATCTCACCCCCACAGACACACCCAGGAACAATGCTTTGCATTTTTCATCCCATCAAGTTGACACTCAATGTTAGCCATCACAGTAAAGACTCTAGAAGCTGAAAGTGTCTAACAGCTGACAGCAAGGAAATAGAGACTTCAGTCCTACAAATGCAAGGAACTGAATTCAATCAACAAAAGGAATTAACTTGGCAGATAATTTTTTTCCAAACCCTCAAATGAAAGCTGAGTTTAGCCAACATCTTAATTTCAACCTTATGATATCCTAAAGAGAGAAAACAGATGCAAAACTATTAAGAACAAAGAAGTTTTATGCAGCATGATTAATGAGCTTGGAATAATTAACCTTGATATAAAGCAAAGTATAATTGCAGAAATTCACTTTATATTAGCCATACAGTAAATATGAGCAAATTTTACAGAATTGTCATATACATCAAATCCTATGGTCCCAATGCAATTAAATTAGACTACATTAACAACATGTTAATAAATAAAATCTTCACCCAATTGAAGATTGAATGTTTTTAAAAACCTATTTTCCAATAACTCATGTTATAAATAATGAAATGATTTCAGAATTGATCTTAAAAAAATTTCAGCATACAAATGTTTAGATAAGAAGGAATATTTAGAACCGACAAGGTTGTATATGTAAACAAGATGTGAAGAAAACTCTGGTGCCATGGAACCCAAATGAGAAAGTGTGGCAACTGATAATCACTCTTAGAAATAATACTGTATTGTGCAATATCATCAACAAACTTAATGCTTTTTTGTCACCTTAAAAAATTAATTTATGATGCTTTAGTTCAAATGGGTCTTCAGTGATTTTTGTTTTTTTCCAAAATTAATGTATGTTTATTAAATGGGGAACCTAAAACCCATGGTTGTAAATTGCTGTTTCTGACTTGAGCTGACATTTAAATCCATACAGTATATGAGATACGTGATCTGTTTTCTCTGAAGCATCACTGTGTTACAGGATCTTTGGAGTGTTGGTGTTCTGGCTGGAAACCTCAGTGGCCAGTGGTGCCTTTGCCTGAGTTCCTGTCTTGTATCCAGAAAGCATGATGTACACAGACAAGTGGAGGGTGAGCAAGGTGAAGAGGAGCTTTATTGAGTGTTAAAACAGCTCAGAGGAGACTCACAGTGGGTAACTCCTCTCTGTAGCCAGTTCATCTTAGCCAGTGTTCAGCTCTCAGGAGAGAGGAGGCCCTGGAGAGGGTAGCTCCTTTCTGCTGCTGGTCGTCCCAACATCTGCCCAGCTTCAAGCAGAGAAGAGGCCTTGGAATGGGTTGTTCCTCTGTGCAGCTGGTAGACCTACCTCTCTTCAGGTCTCTGAAGCTCTCAGTGAAGGGTAACTCCTCTCTCCAGCTGGTCATCCCATCTGCTCAGCTCTGGAGGATCCTGGAGCTTTTATGGGCCTCAGAGGAGAGAAAGTTCATGCCCATTGGTCCATGGGTGGCCATGGACAGGCCTGGAAAGGGCACCACAAGTTCTTACGTCAACCATGGGACTGGCAACCCAGCCCCCCACCTTCAGGCCCTCTCTGGCCTGAAGGTGGGGCCTCACTGGGGACCTGCCCGCTTCTGTGCTGGAATCTGTTTGCCTCCTGCTGCCTTCATGGTACCAGGGCTTGGCCAGATTTTGCCCCAAGATCAGAGCAGGTGCTGACAGCAGGGAGAAGCCAGGCAGTGGGAACAGGCACTTCACAGCCTGCAAGGGCAGGAGATCCTTCCTGGGCCCCCAAGAGTACAGAGATGTCTGAATCTGCAGCCCTGGTTGGGTGGCTGCAGCTGTGCCTAAGAAGGCAAGGCTCCTGCCTGCTCTGTGGAGCAGGAGGCCTGGGTGTGGAGCCGCAGTTTGGGCAGCTGCAGCGGCACCCAGGGAGCTCCTGCCCCAACTCAGAAGGGGCAGGGCTCCTCCTTGTCCCCAGCTCCTGCCAGCTCCATGGAGCCTGCAGCCCTGGCTGTGCCTCCCTGCTATAGCAGGTGTGATGGTAGCCAGTAGCTGCTGCCATCAGTTGCTCCCAGGAATCTTTATGGTCAATTCAGAAACATTACTTGAATCCTGGAATATATATGATGATTCAAAGCAATCTTAGGCATTTCCTGAAGTCCTTTAATATCACATTCCAATTTCTAACTCATTGGATCTCATTTCCATTTTACAATAGTTTGCCTAAATAGTTACCATCAGGAAATGCTTCTTCAAGCTTCATTTCCACGTATGCCCCGAGCTTTCTTCCCGGCTTTGTTTCCTTTGGGCCAGAAGATGTTCTTTCGTATTTTAACATATTTAATTTTCATTATATAAGATCTACACCATAGAATTTATTTTTAAAATTTCACAAATTTTTTTTTTTAATCTTCCACCCTTAGATTTTTTCCTTCATTTGTTTTTATTTCAAAGAAAAAAAATAGAATGTACCAATCCTTTTGGACCAAAGTAACTTAAGTGCCTATTCTTCTCATACTTTCTTATGAGTCTTTAAACCCTTAAAATAATTTCAAAATTTATCCTAAAATCCTCTTTGGAATAAAAATTCTTGACAATTTACTAAAATATGTGTTATACACTTGATAAAAGCAGGTTTCCCAATCCATCTCTGACCCTTACGACCAGGTCGTTTACCAAAGTGGCCCAATAACAGAGGTGTAAAAAAGTAGGGTTCATGCCTAGGCATTAACTGGCATGAACCTAGAACCATCCTGGCACTTTTCTCTCTTCTTTATTTTCTACCAGTTTCAGGTGGCTCCTTTTCCTGGATTTAATTTCCAAGCTTTATCCTCTGATGTCTTTTTATAATTGAATCAGCCACTAAAGATGACTTCCATCACTCTGAACCCCAGACACTCTACATAATTTTCAGTTTTGCTAGCCACAGCCACCTAGTCAAGTATTTACCAAACATCTACAGTGTACCAGGAATAGTAAAGATACACTACTTTAGTCACAAGTTATGTTTTGTCATGAAAAGTTCTTGTGTATTAATCCACAGTGGCAAAATGCACACACACACACACACACACACACACACAACAAAATATTCCTAAGGTGATGAAAGAAAAACTGTAAAATCTTAAATAAAATAATAAGTATATTTTAAGCAGTGTTGCTGGCTGGAATTTCCATACCAAGGAGATGTATACTCTAAAATGTCCAGATATAACTCACAGAAGCTCTTGGTCCACTATTTTCTCTCATTACTTGAGAATCATTTTGCTTCATATTAGAAAAACTATGAGTTCCTATGAATGATCTGAACTGGTTTGCTAAGAAATTTGGTGGAAATTTGCTAAGACTGATTTTCAGAGTATTTTATTGACTGATATTGGTATAATTGGGCAAGAATAGTCTAGAAAAAATTCACCACCCTTGAACAATTTTAGCTCTAAAAATATTTAAACTCTCAGTAAGACTTCTGAGAAAGCAGAGTAAAATAATGTTATAAAGCTCTTACAATGCACTAAGCTAAAATTGTTCTCTGTATGGATAATTATACTCAATTCCTTGCATTTATTATGAAAGTCAAGAAGATATTTGCCTGGGGCTGAAGGCATCGCTATATTATTACCCTTTATCAGAACTGTGGTCATATACTTGAATTTTTTTTAGTAAGACAATGAGGTAAAAAATTATCTTAAAAGTCAGTGCCTGACTAAAATTTGAGGCATTTTTTAATAATAGGAAATCCATGGCTCAGCCCAAGTTCCAGATGTACACTGAAGAGACTGTTTACACAGAGCCAGCTGATGAAATACACTGATGCTATTTTAAAAATTAAATGGTGCTAATAAAAGATATTTTTGAGCCACTTCAAAGTAAACAAAACACAACAGAATCAGACCATATAAACAGTTCTTTCCTCGTTGTAGGTCACGGTTTTGGCAATCTCACTTCTTAATTTTTCTGTCTGCCTAATTTTTTTCATCCGGTCAAGAGCATTGCCTCTCCTGTGAATTAGACAAAAAGCAAAAATACTGACAAATGTAATTCCCAGTGTCAATATTTTTTCCTGTATTTCTCTCCTTGAAGTTCTAATCTTTCAGCCTGCTACTGTGAAACTTACTCCTGGATCATTATTTTCTTCCTTTAATTTTGACATTTCCACAGAACAAAGAGTTCAATTCTCATTTCCCACAAGTATGACTCAGGCCAGTCCCATATCTATGCTATCACTTTTCAGAAAATATGGACTTCCACTTTCAATCACAAAGAAGATTATTTTTGTCCAATTCAATACATATTTTGAGAGTTTCATCCAATAGTGAGTTTCTTTTTTCTGGAATGCTTTAGGGTTAGTTCATCAAATATTTCAACCATTTTAGCCTTCTTTTCATTATCTGTTTATAAATAAGCTAAATTAGGAAAAACACTTGCTGATGGCCGTGTTTTTAGGCCTTCAAGTTAACAACATAGGGAAAGACACCAAGCCAAAAACATCAGCCAATAAAGATTATTTCTCCTGATACTATTTTTAATTTTTAGTGAGTGAAGCATATACATATACATCTATACACACATATGTATATGCATTATATAAATAAGTATACATGTGCATGTATAATTTACATGCAAACAGACTCCTTAAATTCATATGATTCTTATCTTAGACTATTTTTGAATAGAGAAAATGAAAGTAGAAAGATAGGTTTAGGGAAACTTTCACAGCAATCAAGACAAAGACATTATTTATTTAAAAGAATTATTTTCTCTTTTATTCTGTTATCCAAAATTATAGTGGACATTTTAAACTGAGTAGAAATATTCAGTCTCCCCAAAGAACATTCTATTGCTTAACACTGGTGCACCCATTTTAATTCATAGGTATACCAAAGAAATATGGACTTTGGAGTGATAGAAGGGTAATAAAAACAAGAAATACGCATTTTCCAAAGTGACGTTCCGAGGCCTAAATTTTTAGTTGTTTACTAAAGCTCTTTTTCCATAATATATGGCTTCAAGTGAAAGCCCACAGAATCTTAATAGCCTAAACCCAGCAGTGACTTCCCTATTTATTTTGGACAACAACAAGATTGGTCAATTTTTTTGGCCTTTAATATTGTCAAGAAAGAAAAGAAATATTTTGGTAGTAAGACAACGCCTTGAACAAAATTCGTATCCCCAGCTCAACTTTTTTTCTAATTTTTAATTTAATTTTTAATCTCGTAGTAAAGTATTACATTCTTATGTAAAAGTACAAAAATAATAAATTTTTAGCTCAGTCATTTTTCATAAAGAAAACTCAGCTATGTAACTATCATCCACATTAAAATATAGAATGCTATCAACAACCAGAAGACCCCTCAACCTCCTTCTCAGTCACTATAGCCCTTGACTAGCATCCACTAATCTGTCTTTCCAAATACCATGTTGGTTTGCTTGTCTTAAAACTATATAAATAGAATTGTAGAGTAGTTTTTGTTTCATTTCTTACTTCCACAAGGTGAAGCCTCCAGATCTGTACATTGTTATTTCATATAGAAATAGTTTGTTAATTTACACTACTGCATATTGATTTCTATGAATTAATATATCCATTAGTGATGGATATTTGATATCTTCCATTTTATAGCTTTTATGAATATTGATTTTATGAACATGTGTATACATATATTGTGGTAAATATACATACTCATTTCTTTGAGTATATACCTAGAAAGTGGAATTCCTGTGTCCTTCAGTATGATTTTAAAGAAATTGTCAGTTTTTAAAAGAGGTTTTAACAAATTTTTCTCTTCCATCAATAATGTATGAGTGTTCCAGCGGCTTCATAGCCTCCTTAACTTTAGTGTTTTGTTTTGTTTTTCCAGTTTAGTCATTCTGATGGTTGTGAAATGATCATTCATGGTAGAGGATAATGAATTTGGCTATTTTTTAACATTCATATTAAGTATTTTGTTATCTTCTTCTTAAAATGACTTACTAAATTTTTTCTTTTTTTCTTTTGAGTTGCCCGTATTTTTCTTCAATGATTATAAGAGTTCTTTCTACAATATGAGTGTTGAGACTTCATAAGTAATATATAATAATATATAAATATTTTCTCCTATTTAGTGGCTTGCTTTTAACTTAATGGTATCTTTTCATAATCAGAAGTTCCTAATCTTAATGAAATCCACTATATATATTTGTACTTTTATGAATAGTGATTTCGTGTCTAGTTTTTTAAATTGTTGCCTATCTGAAAGCCAGGAAAATATTGTCATATATTTTTCTCAAAAATCTTGCTTTATGTATCTTTCACCTTTAGATGAATGACCCACTTGGAACTGACATTTCTTTATGTGAGTTGGAGTGTCATCTCATTTTTTTCCATATGACTACCCAATTAATCCTTTTTATATAGCTCTACATGCCATCTTGGTCATGAATCAATTTGTGATATATATGTAAATTTTTGGTGGATTCTATTCTGCTTCATTAGACCATGAATATGCGTGTACCACACTGCCTTGATTATTTGGCTTTATAAACCTCAATGTCTGAGTTTTCTCAAATTTTCTTCCTTAACCTTTCTTTATTAGTCTTAGAATTGTTTATTCTAGGCCAAGTGTATTTCCATGTAAATTTTATAATCAGGTTATCAATTTTTACAAGAAACCTACTGGAGTTTTTATTAGGGTTTAATTAAAAATGTGAATCCGTTTTTCGTGAATGGACTTCTTTGCAATGTACATGATATATTCTATGTTTAATTATTCTGCAATTTTTGAAACTAAATTACTTCATCACATTCTGAAGGAAGTCCCCATAGCAGTTTAAATTTCAAATTACCTTACCTAAATTAGAGACCTTAAAAATATATTTCAAATGAATATACATGAGAGATTGGGCTTTCAGGAATCAGGACTATCATATAAGTAGAAAGGCTTTTGCATCCTATTTCGTAGTTTATATGAGAAATATTTGGAAGTTCGCATAAACATGTAAAATTCTTTTCCAATTCCATTGTTTAGTTTTATTCTTATCTTGGATTTAATAGGTACATTAATTGTCAATCAAACACAAGGATTCCAAAGAGATATTGAGAGAAGACAGAATATAGGAAAACCATTCAGCTACTTTCCATTGTAGTGGGCTCTACTTTTTATTAAACTGTATTATTGAATTGTATATGGAGACAAAGGCAAAGTTAGTTACTCCAGAATACAGAGTAATCTATAACACGTTAAGAAAGAAAAAAAGAAAACTAATAAATTTTTTGAAAACTGAAACTCCTCTATTCAGTCCAAATCAGTCTCAAGATTTCAGGTCAATATTTCATGTCAACAAATTACACAAAAGATCTCTGGTATAGTAGACTATAAAAAGCAGCCGAGCAAGCCAGTTGTAAAAAACTGGGCTTTTTCTGAAAACTGCTATATTCTCTTTTACTGTTTCATAATGTATTTTGAATAATATTTTCATTGTACTTATATCTTGACAGAGTCTGATCATATATGCATAAATCACTGTTATTGAAATCGGGTATTGTAACTCAACATATCAACCAAAATTGCATCTTTCCTTTTGCTAAGATAAATTGGGCTAAAGAGATCATTTTTAGGTCAAATTTTCACTTGAAAGGGAACAAAATGTACTTTCTAATTATATTTAACATTTTCTTAATTTATTTAGTTCCTTAGATAAATTAGATGCCTGCAGACCAGCTATGAACAGACAAGAACAATGCTGCTCTCTTTCTAAATGATATTATTTATTTTTTCTCAACTGTGAATGTCCATTGTGAACAACAGAGCCTATTATTAACGGAGGAAATATTTTAAGATCAAATACAGTAACATGAGCGTTGTTGAATTTGACCAACACAATCATGCAGTCAAATGTATGATACCTGATAATCTTATTCAGTCTCTGAACTTGCTCAGCTATTTAAGGGAACGTTTTATACTTTTGTATCTTAATTGGCTTACCAAAAAGGCAGATTTTTTTCAAAATTAGGTCTTACATTAAAAACACACAAATTGATTTTTCTTAATGTGGTTTCTCTTACTAATATACACCTTAAATATTTCAAATTAAAAAATGTCTCTTGCATGCTTTTTGGAACAAAATATTGGATCTCAGTTATATACTTATTAAATTACTTAGATTTAAATTTCTCTTTTTGAAGAGAAAATAAAATACGTGTCCCATAGTAGTAAGCATCCGTGATGACCATATGTCTAATGATTCTGCCACATATGGTTAAGAATAAATCACAAGATTCTAAATCTCCAGAAGTTCGTTTTCTGCCCTACTTAGATTGAAAGCACATTTAGCACTTGAGGCACTTGTTCTCAGGCATCAAAAACGAACATATAGTTACAAATCAACATGGTATAGAGGAAATAGCAACAAACAGGGAACCAGAGGATGTGCTGTTTGGTCTAGTAGATTGTGGACAAGGTGCTTAACCTCTCTGAAGAGGCCATATTTGAGCAGAGTGTTGACTGACAAAGCGGAGACAACGAAGGTCTGTGTCAGATGCTGAGGAACTACATCCACTGCCTTCTGTTCCCTCCATGACCACGTGCATGGGATACATAGGACGTGTAGCTCTTATGCTTCGTGGAATTATTAATATGCTGTTTCTTTTTTTCCATACATCCCTTCAATTCTCAGAACATGATGTTATAAGTAAAAGATATTGGGACCAAATTTAGAGAGGTAGAATTATTAATCAGGTTAAAAACACAGTACTTCAAAATTTTGTCTTCCTGTACAATGTATTTCTTTTCTTCTTTTTATTTTGCTTTAAGTTCTAGGATACGTGTGCAGAATGCGCAGGTTTGTTACATAGGTATACATGTGCTGTGGTATGATAGTACAATATTACAAAATTTTGTTTACTTTAAATGAAAGTTGTACATAAGCCATCCAGTGTTTGAAGAAAATTCTTATTTCTATATCTCAGAAATCCCATAATAAATCTTATCCTTGTACCCAGCATCATCAGTATAAGGGTTTGCTTATCTAAAGATCCATCTATTTCTTTCTCCTTCATGATCTCGAATTCTCTGAATAATCATGAAAATATGGCATTGAGACATTTAAGCCCTGACTCTGAAAAGATCATCGTCTTCCTGAGGACAGAGTTTTTTGAGAAATAATAGCTTATTTACCAAGTGGAAAATTTTCACTTTTATTCATCAAGCATGTATGTTAGAAAACTATTAGAAGAATGCAAAGAAGAGTGAATAGATTATGTGATTTTATTTAGTGCACATTTGTAAGTTCTATCAATTTTTTAAAATTAATTGAAAGTATAAAATAGCTTAAAGATCTTAAAATTTAGGTTCTCTTGTACATAGGAAAATATAATGCTATTCCAAGTCTTTAAAATGCAAATTAAAATTTGTGGCTTCTTTTTCCTCCACCTAAAAATCCCATTGAATCTGATGACCCAGCCTAGATTTGCTTGCCAAGAAACTGATAGTTTTTAATTTTCATGAGATTAATGAGTAATAGCAGAAAACATATTTATACAGTAATATGATGAGGTATACCAGCTTATAAATAGTTAATTTTTTTATTCGTTAAGAAAAATATTGTTTTCCTGTATTCAGAATAGTGGAAACACACAATATTAAAGTTATAATTTGATCTACATTGTAAAAGGTACACTAATTACATTTGCCAAAACATAAAAGTGGCTTCAAGAACATTTGTGCAATTCAAGATTTTCAATTCTATTAGCTGTATTGAAAGTTCTCTCAAATCACAAAGTAGAAATTACAAAGTTGGCAGAATGACTTTGATTAGGTCAAGTACTTTGTAGATGGGGTAAGATTATAGTGATAAATCCTTTTGAAACAGAACAACCTATTAAATGTTACTTTTAACAAGCCCTTCTTACATCTCACACATGATGATGAACTATAGAAATAAAAAGGTAAATGATGTTAAGACCTTTGCTCTCAAAAGAAAATAACAAAAACAAAAACCTAGAGCCCTTTCTAAGGTTAAAATCAGCTGGTTTTTTTACAGAATTCATTTTGGATTTTCATTCTGAATACTTCCAACCAATAGGGTAGCCTTTTGCCAGAAATTCATTATGGTTGTATACGTAAATATTATTTATATGAGCCAACTGTGCTGTGATCAATGTTAGTAAATTATTTACATACTTTCAATGTTTATTTTTAATTGAAATATGCCAGTGCTTTTAGAGTTTGCTAAATTCATAAAAAAGTATGCGTGTATACAAGGGAACTTGACTATATCTTATTAATTTAATGAAGTTTGATACAAGGCAGACATTTTTGACCCTAGTCAAAAAGTGTTAGTTACAGAATTAATAAAGCTCCATATTATTACATATTATGTTTCACATGTATATTTTTAAAAATAATGTGAAGTCCCTTTGAAAACAATTTTGTTTTAATTATAAATTTGTTTTAAATGCATTTTGGAAAATGCACACTGGGACAACATTCCAATCATTTTAATGACATTTTTATTTTTAGAATAAAAAATGTGCTGGATCTTGACTAGATCAATATTCACTGTATAAAAAATACTAAATTAAAGTGGCTATATTATGGACCCAAATAAAAAAGGTTAATTTGAAACAGATTTTGACCTCCATATTGGTACCACCACATGAGCCAAAAGCATACCACCAAGGCATAGTTCACTATTTTATTTTTTTTTTCTCGATGTAACAAGCTTTTAAAAAAGAATAACAAAATGGAAGGAACTAGAGTAAGAGTGGGATAATCCCTTTTTTAGTCCAATAGGATTTCGTCTGGCATGCAAAATATTTCAATTGCTTATGGTAGATAGCAATTCAAATATGTGAATATAGGAGCTATTTACTTAAAGACTGTGAAGACAAAAATGCAAACCCCACTCCAAATTTTACTGATCTCTAGCCTGGAACTTCTCACACACTTTAATTTTCGAAAGAACATATCAGCCCCACATCTCAGAGTCAACAATAGGTATCTTTATCATGAATGGCATTAAAAGGGATGATTTTCTTTGTGTGTGATCTCATTATGAACTCTGTTGTTTGAGGATAGCCTCTTCATTTCTTGGAATGTATAACATGGGCAACTAGCATTTGGGATGCATGTGCTCCCAACATCTCTGTACTATATACATATATACATGTGTGTGTGTGTGTGTGTGTATAGCTATATATGTATATCTTAATCACTGCAATATTCTAATTCGGGCCATGCTGATTTAAGAATAAAACTATAATTATATATACCCTATATGGAAATGTAGTGGGTTTTGAAAGATTCCAATAATAAGTACAAATATGGAATTATCTATATAAAAACAAATGCTTAATGCAATACTATGTTGGTAGGAGTTATTCATTGATATGGTTTGCATTTGTGTCATCACCCAAATCTCATGTCAAATTGTAATCCCCAGTGTTGGAGGAGAAGCCTGGTGGGAGGTGACTGGATCTTGGGGGCAGATTTCCCCCTTGCTGTTCTCATGATAGCGAGTAAGTTCTCAGGAGATCTGGTTGGTAAACTCCCCCCTTCTCTCTCTATTCTGGCCTGTTCCTCCTGTTCTGGCCATGTAAGATGTGCCTGCTTCTCCTTTGCCTTCTGCCATAGTTGTGAGTTTCCTGAGGCCTCTGCAGCCATGCTTCCTGTAGAGCCTGTGAAACCATGAGTTAATTAAACCTCTTTTCTTCATGAATTACCCAGTTTCAGGTAGTTCTTCATAGCAGTGCAAGAATGGACTAATAATTCATTATAAAGGAAATATCCAAGAGCCAAATGGAAGCAGACTACAAAGTAAACTGAGGGGGCAGGTTTGTGATAGCAACCAAAAAAAAAAAAAAAAAAAAAAAAAAGCCCACAACCTGTAGTAACTAAACTTTCCATGGAGAAATGCAGAGCAAATAACACTGAAATATGTGTGTGCTGAACACTGGTCTTTGCCACTTCTACTCCTTGACAGTACAGATCACCCCAACTCTTTCTCTATATTGCTCTTCATAAGCCTCCACAACAACAAAACTCTGAACATGCTCCTAATATAAACTAGTCTGGGATTTCCATGAGCTAGAGATTTGAAAGATTATTAAATATAGCTGTGCTTTTATTTATGAGCAGCTCTTGGCCCTCTTTTCCCCCTACAATCCAAAACCTCTAATAGGGAAAAGAAAATTCCATATTTCACATCATGGATTCATTTACAGATAACAATCACTACATTTGCCCCAAAAACATACATCTAGCTTGCTTTTTTGTGATTTATAAAAGCCTCATGGATTATTTTTGAAAAGAACTATGTCACTGATATTAAAATTGGCAGACTTAAAGGGATTTCTTTTATTTGACAAAACATATTGTGTTCAAGGTTAATAATACATTTCAGCAATGTACATAGTGCTCTTGGCAGACATGCGCTCCGTTTCATCATTTTGATAGGCAGATCCCATTCTTTTCTTCTTCATAGTAAGTAAAATCCTGCCAAAAGTTAATGCTCTGAATTGCTTTAAAATTCATTTTAATGTAAATTTGGATAGAACTCTCCTTCCTTGCTATCAGACTAGCTTGTCAGTGTAAGAAAACTGGTTGGCTGGAAAGGAAGTTGGTAATTTTAATAGGAAACTCATTACAAAACAATAAGTGGGATAAAATTACACTTCTATGTTTGCTGGGAAAATCTGAAAAGTGTTGTTGCTTTCGGGGAGACAGAAAAAAGACTATTGAGAAGATTATGTCTAAAACCAAATTCCAAGCCACATTTTATCAATAAAAACATAATACTAAATGTTGATATTTTTAGCAAAAAAATAACAAAGTGCAAGTATTGAGATTCTGGAAGGACATCACACAAGTGTTGTTGAAACATATATATATTAAAGTAATCTTACGGTGCTTTGTTACTGGAGTTCATTATAAATATGGTCTCTAAACGTAATGTTTAGGTCAACCGGCAGTTAAAACAACGTAGAATTCCAACATTTTTTCTTTCATTAAAAAAAAAATTTAATTGCCCTACTTTGCCCTACTTTGCAAATAAGAGTCTTGTTTTGTTTGGCATCAAAAACTGCAAAAAAAAAAAAAAAAAAAGTCTGCTGTAAATTAACAAATATTTATTGGGCCTTTGTGATGTGCCAGCCTCAGCCAGTTATGGGAAAACAGATTCAAATATGTCTCTTGCTATTATAGGTCTTAAAGTATACCTGGAGAGTAAGTCAATGAAAGTAGGATAGCACCTCCTGCTGTAATTGTTTGTGTGACTGTTTTGCATAAATTTGGGGGTATAGGCATAGAGAAACTGACAATAGTGACTTTTTCAGAAAATTTCTCTGCAGGCAGTGTGGTTCATAAGGAATACATAGGGATTACCTATACCATTTGAAAAATAGAAAGGAAGGCTTTTTGTTTAGAATGACCAATAGATTTGAAATAGTATTAACCTTAGCGTTATGACAATTATGACCATCTCACAAGCCTAGAGCAAATACTACCATTGGAAATTAGATGGAGGAAGCAAGCAAAAACTAGATGATGAATAACTTGTGTGCAAAGCTAATTACTGTGCAAATTGTTATAAATATAGAGAAAAAAGGAGTTAAACTTCCTTTTGTAAACCCTGGAGAGGACATGTGTACTATTGCAATGTTGTATGCAGGTTAGAATATGCTGTCAGGCCTTGAGTTAATTGAGTTGCAACTTCCCAGGGAAGTTGAACCTGTCACTCTGACTCCTCCAAATTATCTAGTGATGCTATCAACTCAGGGCTGGCTAACAGGACACCCTGGCTGAAGAGTTAATGCAGCTTCCTAAAGTGTTTACACTCAGTTTCTCACTGGAAAATCTGGCTCATCACACATCCAGAATGTAGGAAGCAATTTAGATCTACAGACAATAGCCAGATGGGCTGCCTTGAAGAAAAAATGTCTCTTGTTTACAGATAAAATAAGTAGAGAAATGCCGCCTAAGACCAAGTGCCCAAAAACTGCCTAGGCAAGCTTCAGGGGGCTAAATTCCCAAACTCAACCTGCTGTCTCCAGAGGGTAGATTTTTGTATTAGAATGTATTACAGAGTTCATGATAATTGATTGTATTCTATGGAATAGACAACTCATTTTGCATGGATTAGGAAGTCCTTTGCAGAGATATGCCATGAGGGAAAAAAAATTGCCTTTGATATCACAAATAAGCAGAATTAACCTTGAAATGAAGATTATAATACATTATAATGCTATGTAGAAAATATCAGAGAAGTCAGAAGTAACTCTGTGCAAACAGTAAAAACCTTTACAAGACTAATTCTTTATCATTTTTTTCCTAGAATAGAGATTTGTTTTTATTTCTCACTTTAAAGGATGTAGGTATGAAAATAAATCTCATTTTTATATACTTAAAATCATATACTTTTTGTCATTGAATTGAGACAGGTACATAACAAGGTATCTTACCCTTGTTTCTTTAGAAAAAAGAAAAACAATAGCATCTTACAAGAGCAGGGATAAAATAATAAATGGCCTAGATGATGACTTGGATTTGAAAAATATTCAAATTTTATCTTGCTTCCTACATAAATCTTTGAATGTCCTGCTCCATATCAAATTCTACATTGGTTTCTTCTCTTTCCATTTTAATGCATCTTTTCTAGAAAGTCAAGATCTCTTGAGTTTGGGGAAATGTAATAGACGAAAAACTGTTCAACAGCACAGAACATTGCAACATTTACGGAGTGAAAACACAGCCTCCTGGGATGAGTAGCATCTGTAAAAAAAAAAAAAATTAAACTTTGAAAATCCGTAAGTCCTAGCCTAGGGGGTACAAGCATGTGTGTGTGTGTGTGTGTGTGTGTGTGTGTGTGTGTGTGTGTATTTTTACAGATACAAATATGTCTGTTAAATGTGGCCTATATATCCAAAGTATAAGCTAGGTATAAGCCCTTCGGGTCTATAAATAGGATCTAGTAATGGGTTACAAAATGTAAGATATCACTATTATGAACTTTTCTGTTTTTGAGAAGAAATTGTCTACATCTGAGTGGAGGCTGTGAAATTAATCATTGTAAAAACAACTAGTTAAAAGGCGTTTACCTTTAATTATTTTATTTAAATTTCAACCCATGACTGGTAAAGCAGTGAAGAAAAGGTATTTTAAAATTAAAGTGGATACTATTCCAATCTCATTAGGAAAAATAATCTGCATGCCTTGAGAAGCCTTAATCAGCATGTATTGAGCATTTACCAAATGCAACATTTCTGTTAAGATCCTGTTAAGGATAAACGAAGAAATAAAACAGCATCTCCAGGAAAGGTGGCTCTAAACGTTCCCTGAGCATTAGATTCACCTGGAAAGTCTTTCAAAATACCAATTTAGGTTCTCAGTCTAATGATTCTAAATCAGAATCATGTGGGTGTGGAAGTCAAGAATCAGATTCCCCAACTGATGGAGGTAGAGCCCAGCTAGAAAAACACTGCATCAGAGAGGTTTTTCCCAAATATCAGTGTTCATAAGAATCACTTGGGGATCTTGATAAACTACATTTTCTTATGGAGTAGGTGTGGCTTCCACACAAAATTCTGTGAGAAGCTACATCCTCAATCAGCTCTACATGCTGATTTGAAGTTGGAATTTAAAATTTAGATGACGGAAGAAACCACAAAGTAACCAAGTTAACTGAAAGTGATTCCAGACTAATAGTGCACTAATATCTGGCAGATGAAATAAACATTCCCTCTGTAGGAATCCACCACTATTTTGGCACTTGAATGATTCCCACAAATAAATTGCTAAATAAAACAAAGACTTCAGGAATAACATTCTTTTAAAGCAGTGATCTCCTTTGCTGAAGTAAGGATAAACTGAGCTTTATTTTATGAACAGACCGTTTTGATGGTATTGGGGGAAAGGAATATTTAAAAATCTAGACTACAAGTCTGAACTGAAAAAATGACACTGGAAACTGTTCATAGTAAATGTTAAGTGAAAAAGAGAAGGCTACAAAATTATATATATATATATGGCGCAGTCCTATTTGCTTAAAAATACGTATATATAAAAAAGAGGTAAGAGCTAAAAATTAACACACCAAATGTTAACTTGTCTCCAGGATAAATAAGCGTGTACTACTTTCAATCAGAAACAAAAACCAGTGTGTTTTCAAAAAGTGGAGAGCTAAGTCCCTGTTCTAACTTCTTGCTATCACTGTTGACAATATGTTTACATTAATTCAGCACATGTATGGCCTCTTAGTCAAGCATATCCTGTTTGTGATAGCATAATTCATTGTAACGGAAAAGATTATGATGCACTGGCCTGATCTAAGACTTCACTGCATTCATCAGCCACAGGAAACAAAGACATGCACTTTTTTTTCATAATTTTTTTAGTAAAAATTGACAATTTAGAGGAAATGAATGGCAGAAAATAATTACGGGCAGACAAGACGGTCAGCAAATCAAACTGGGAAATGCAGTCTCAGCTTTATTCATGCGGTGATTTCAGAACATTACAAAGATACTATTGTTTTGTTCTGTCTACTCCTGAAATCACTGCTTTTACCAGAAGTTTCACAATTCTTTGCTGACAGCAATGACCCCCAATATGTTTTTAATTCAAGAATCCAGTAATCCTACATCAAGGTTTTGGTGCTGAGGATTTTATGTTTAATAATATTCAGGGTCATTTTGAACTCCTCTCTGCACACATATCCAGTAATAATGTCCGGTGATATTGCGGTAACTTTTCCTGCCTCTGACTAGCTGCAGGCTGCCCAGGCATAAAATCGTAAAAGTTTTATTTTCCATTAAACTTGAAACATCAAAAAAAAAAAAGTCAGGACAGAGACACTGACACATAAAAGACACCAAATTGCATAGGTCACCAGAGGTTCTTAAGAAAACTGCAGATGTTGGAAAATGTCTTTTAGAGCCTACACCTAAAGCCTTTCCTCTGATTCAGTGTCACAGGCGGAGTGCTTTTGCGATTTCACGGATAAAGACTCAAGTAGACAGAATGCAGATGTAGATCCTGAAGCACACATGACTGGGTTTCTCCACTTTTTTTTGAATGGTGTTAACCAAAAATAAGAAATTTATTACACAGGCAAAAACTAGAATGAAAATTAGTTCCATTGCCAGACTTATAACACCAATCTGTGCATTTTGAAGAAGGCCAACAAAAATAAAATAAATCTTATAATAAATTGTTGGCTTTGAGAAAACAAAACATGGGAGTGACCCTACTGCAGTCACTAAATACATTAGGATAGATGGTTCTCTTGGGAAATATTCTTATAGATCATATAAACAGAAAGGACTTTGAAGAAAAAGACCAACTTACATTAATAAGCTAAAATTTACAAATCGAGCAATGGAAGTGCTCAAAGGTAAAATTAGGAGCCTGATTTCTTGTTTTACCCTTAAACTCAGAAAAATACATCTCTCTAAATAATAAAGGACAATATTTCAAAATTATTGCTGATACAGATAGACAAATAAAACTTACCATTCCACAGCCTTTCTCTAAGAGTCAACAGATTATTCCCCTGCTAATAATCCTCAGATGTTTTTATGTCCCAGCCTGTAAATATCACCTCTAACCTTTAATCTGAAAATATTAATTCTTCCCCTGTGAAACTACACCTAACTTAACGGGAAGGAATCCATCGTACAAACAGAATTGCCAGAACAGTGTTCTTATAAACATTTCTATTTTGAAATCCCTATCCAAAACAGCTCATAGCTAATTTTGAAATGAACTTACCAGTATTTTTGTACCTAAATCAAGCCCCAATTAAAGGTTTGAAGTTGATGATAGACTTCTTACAGGCAAAAAATTATCCCAATATAGGCATGAGTATTTGGGCTGAACACATCTAACTCCAGCTTGATCTAAACTTCTAACTCAACTCACAAAATAACCTCTTAAACCAGAAGATAAAGAAGAAAAAACAATAGTTGAACCCTTATTAGTTAAAAGATTAATCATCCCTTGTACCAGGCCTTGTAACGCTTGAATCTTCCTATTCAAAAACCCCAGTGTGCTCTTCTCAGGTTCTCAACTAGAACTTGTGAAAAGGATTTTAAATTTTCCTGTAATGTGTGGATTTTATCTAATGTGTGGATGAACTTCTGTAGTATTCTACAATTGTGGTGAGACTAATTCTCACTGAGACTAATTCTATTTTCCTACTTACACTTCCAGCTCAGAAAAGACAAAAGATTTCTAAAGACAAGTGCACATGTTGTTCAAAGTTCAAACCTAGGCCATAATTTATCTCAAGGACACTTTTTTTTTCTCTTGAGAGAATATAAACTATTTATAAGTTTTCCAGGCCCAATAACTAAGAGAAAATTCGGAGTATCCTGGCATCTGACTAAAACCTACAGGCAATGAGGTCCTAGGGTTTTCTGAAATATTCATAGTACGCTATGACAGCCAAGTATTCAGATCCTTAGTGAAACTGTAATACAAGTTGTGATATAATAAGTGTGGTCTCCATTCCTTCTGATGGAAGCTAACTTGCACTTCGTTTTCTCCCCGAGCTAGCTTCCTATTGGCCACTTTTGTGTGTTCATGCAGTCAAGAGTAGCTCATCCACAATCACAAAAATCAATGTGAAAGTCTGAACCTAGCTCACTCCTGGACCCCAGAGAGAAAAATAATTTTCTTCCACTTTCAATTTAGTCCTGCCTCAGTGAGCCCTCTGATACTGCCTCAGAATTAAATCTTCCCAGCATGACATATATGTTCGAGAAAATTCTAAACACTCCGCAACCTTAAAGCTCAATCAAGATAACAATACAATAGTTCAGCACTTCCTTTCTTAAAGTCAGTATTAGGGACTATTTTTTAAATCTCAGGTTATGTATTTATTTGCTCAGACTTTCCTTTATTATAGACCAAAAATGATGTTTATGCATGAATTTGCAATAATTTCCATCCAAATATCACCTCTCTAAATACCTGCTTATGGAATTATACAATTTAAACAAAGTTTTATAAGAACAGGAAAGACTAGCTCCAGTATTATAATAAAAGTATTTATTTATTTGTTTATTTATTTATTTTTTGAGGCGGAGTCTCGCTCTGTCAGCCGGACTGGAGTGCAGTGGCCAGATCTCAGCTCACTGCAAGCTCCACCTCCCGGGTTTATGCCATTCTCCTGCCTCAGCCTCCCGAGTAGCTGGGACTACAGGCGCCCGCCACCTCGCCCGGCTAGTTTTTGTATTTTTAGTAGAGACGGGGTTTCACCGTGTTAGCCAGGATGGTCTCGATCTCCTGACCTCGTGATCCGCCCGTCTCGGCCTCCCAAAGTGCTGGGATTACAGGCTTGAGCCACCGCGCCCGGCCAAGTATTTATTTTTTTAATTTTGTGGGTACATATTAGGTGCATATATTTATGTGGTACAAGAGACGTTTTGATACAGGCATGCAATGTGAAATGAGCACATCACAAAGAATGGAGGTATCCATCCCCTCAAGCATTTATTCTTTAGTTACAAACAGCCCAGTTACTCTGAAGTTATTTTAAAATATGCAATTAAATATATAATTAAATTATTATTGACTATAGTCACCCCAATGTGCTATCAAATAGTAGGTCTTATGCATTTTTTCTAATTTTTTGTACCCATAAAAGGAGTATTTTTTCCTTTAAAACTGTATCTGTCAAGTTTTATATAAAATTTATTAGTGGATATGGTTAGAAATGGATTTTGAGGCTGGATGCGGTGGCTCACGCCTATAATCCCAGCACATTAGGAGGCTGAGGTGGGCAGATTGCCTGAGCTCAGGAGTTCGAGACCAGCTTGGGCAACATGGTGAAAACCCGTCTCTACTAAAAAATACAAAAAATTAGTCGGGCATGGCTGCCTGCACCTGTAATCCCAGCTATTCGGGAGGATGAGGCAGGAGAATTCCTTGAATTTGGGAGGCGGAAGTTACAGTGAGCTGAGATCATGCCACTGCACTGCAGCCTGGGAAACAGAGCAAGACTCCGTCTCCATTAAAAATAAATAAGGCCGGGCGCGGTGGCTCAAGCCTGTAATCCCAGCACTTTGGGAGGCCGAGACAGGCGGATCACAAGGTCAGGAGATCAAGACCATCCTGGCTAACACGGTGAAACCCTGTCTCTACTAAAAAAATACCAAAAATTAGCCGGGCGAGGTGGCGGGCTCCTGTAGTCCCAGCTACTCGGGGAGGCTGAGGCAAGAGAATGGCGTAAACCCGGGAGGCGGAGCTTGCAGTGAGCTGAGATCCGGCCACTGCACTCTAGCCTGGGCGACAGAGCGAGACTCCGTCTCAAAATAAATAAATAAATAAATAATAAATAAAAATAAATAAATAAATAAATAAAATGGATTTTGACACCCCTCCCCAAAATTGATCTGTTAGAATACCATATACACAAGCTAGGCATTAACATGAAGGATGGTAAGAGGAAAAAATGATGATGATAGGAGAAGGATATTTTATCAGGGAAGGGGAACCTGTGGAGGATTTGGAAAAAGAGAAGCAGAGAAACATAATAAACAGGTATTTAAAAATTTATGTATATATATTTTTTTCTTTCTTATTTTTTCCTTCTCTGAGTTTAGATTTTGCAAGTTATGGGGTGCATTGATAATAATAATTGTAACTCTTTTATAATTCTGAGGGAAATGTCAACATCAGACCGTGCTCTCTGTGCCTACAACATGGACTAGTCAACTGGATGGTGCAAATTCAGACCCAAAGAGTGCAAGCATGAAATCTAAGAGTACATGAAGACACCTTGCCATGGCTTCAGGGAACCCATCTCAGATGGGTACTGTGTGAGAGTCAGAGGATCTCCTGAGCGACCACCATCTGAGGTTGAGTTATACAATAATGTGTGCTACTGGGGGATAGTAGCATCAGCAAGTTGGATGGGAACACAGGAGAAATTCAGGATCTGCTTCTGTCAGGGGAGATGAAGTCAAATCAGTAAGCAAAAGTTGCCAGGTTTTGAATCAACTGAAAAAAACAAATTAAATTATGAGTTCAGTCAAACATGGATTTCAGCTTGAGCTGGGTATTTTAGACCCAGTGAGGGAGGCATCGGAAAACAATGCAAGGACATTCTGCAGAGCCAAGTGCCCTCTCTTTGCCAAGCACCCAACACTTATGTAAAGGAGAGAAGCAGGTGCAAGTGTTAGAGAGGTGTAGGTGGTTGAAAGCCTGGATACTTTAGCTAATGAAACAAAGCCTTATATACAAAGACTGTTTAAATTAGTATCTATGACAAATGTCACTAATGAAAACAGCTAGGGCGTTTCCGTCTCCATTCCGGTTATGCAGCAGCATGCTGGAATCCAATTAACCATCCAATTGTAGTTTCTGAAGAAATCAATATAACAGGTTATAATAAGTTGAAAATGCTGTTTTCTCCACATATCAGAGTTGTCATGAACAAATTTTGATACCCCTCTCTACATGCTTTCATTATTGTTGTTTTTTCCAACTCCTACAATGAAAAAAATCTACATAATTTAAATTCTTTGTCTAATTTACTAGACAAAGTAATTAGACAAAGTAAATATTGCCAGCATTTAAGTAACACCTAAGATATAATGGTACAAAATTAACATTGTTAACTAAACTAATCAATATTTATTGAAGATTTTTGCTCCTTCTCTTGTAACTCATTCCATTTAATGCAGATACATTAAATAAAATTCATATTTTTGCATTAAAATATGTCTCTTTGGTAGAAAGTTTCCCTTTTTTCTAGCATATGAACCTTGAAAATCAACCAGAAAAAGAATATTTCCCCTAAAACTAAACACAGAAATGGAATACACATAAGGACACATATGACTCAAAAAAAGTTTTCACAAAATAATTATCAATGGACAAAAATCCACAAATAATTTCTAAATTTGCTCTCTCTATAAATACTAATAAATGAGAAAAATTTCAGGCACTTATAAAAATGGAAAAAATGGATACTTTAAAAAAAAAAATTTCAACTTTTATTTTAGATTCAAGGAATACACCTGCCGGTTTGTTAATATGGGTATATTTCATGACACTGAGTTTTGGGGGCACAAATAATCCTGTCACCCAGATGGTGAGCGTAGTACCCAATAGATAGTTTTTCAGCTCTTGTCCTCCTTCCTCTATTCCTTGTTTAGTAGTCCTCAGTGTCTATTGTTCTCATCTTTATGTCTATGGATACCCAATGCTAACTTTCCACTTATAAGTGCCTCCAAAACTCAGTGTCATGTAATAGAGCCATATTAACAAACCTGCACATGTACTCCTTGAAACATCCACTTATAAGTGTGAGGTTAGCATTGGGTAGCCATAGACATAAAAATGAAAACATGGAGTATTTGATTTTCTGTTCTTGTGTTAATTCACTTGGAATAATAGCCTGCAGCTGCATCTAAGTTGCTGCAAAGGACGTGGTTTCCTGCTTTTTATGGCTGCAGAGTATTTCGTGATGTGTATTTGCCATATTTTCTTTATGCATCCATAACACATGTTATTTTTAAATCTCAAACAGCTTATAATCTGCACAGTGTACAATATATATGAGTAAACACTTGTGTATTGATAATTATCACTCACAGATTATTTAATACATGTTCTACATTGTTCAGGACATTCATACATATTTCCTCATTTAATTATTAATATACTGTGGTTTGTTATTATTACTCCTACTTTTTAGATAGAAGCACTCAACAGTTGAGAGCCAAATAATCTGCTAATATTACAGAGTGTAGAAATTTCACACCTGCTACTCAAACCCAGGCCGTCAGACCTCAGTGACCCTCCTCTTAAAGTCTACCCCAGGAAATCAAAGAGAAAACTGAAAATCGGCCACGAGCTAGAGGGAATATTACACACAGTGCAACACTGTCATATGGCTGACTTCTTAGAAGTAATGGAGACTAAAAGATAACAAAATAACATATTTAGAGTTCTAAAAGGTTATTTTGTAATCTGTCAACCCAGAACTTCTATCTAGTGGGACAATCCTTTCAAATGAAGCTGAAACAAAAGCATTTTCAGACAAAAATGCCTGAGAGATTTTGCACTCAACAGATAGGAACTGCAAAAAATGGTCAGTGAGAATCTTCAGAATGAAGGGAAATGATATTTGATGGAATGCAGACCTTCAGAAAAAAAAGATTGCTAGGAAAGTGAAAATTGAGCCTGACTATACATTACCTTTTAATTATTTTTATGAGTGATTTCATGTGTGTGTATATAAAAATGAAGCTGAATTAAAAGATGAAGAGAAAGAATTTAAAATGAATACAAAATAGGTGAAACAAATACATTATTTGTGTATGTTAGATATATGTTCAAATATGTCAATATTTACATTAAAATTAAATATTAAAATAGGTTTAAAATAGATGGCGGAGAATAATAAAGGTAAATTATGTTCATAAAAGAGATCAGAAGCAATGCTGGAAAAGGTAAATTGAAAGTTCCCTAAAAGGTAAAATTGTTTCAGTTCTAGCTGGATTATCAGGGCAGTGCTATATTGAAATGTGTATAAGGAAAAATGAACTATGAAAAAGGAACTAGGAATTATAGACTGCTTTTTCAAATAACAGTTTTTTATAATTTTTAGTGGAGAGAATAGAATTAATATAATAGTTGAAGTAGATAATATGCTCTAAATAGAACATTTTATAAAGTAAAATTCCAGAATGATTTTATATATAGATTTATTTTCTTAAAGGTCTGGCCACAGTGTCTCACACCTGTAATCCCAGCACTTTGAGATGGTATAACTGGGAGCATCACTTAAGCCCAAGAGTTTGAGACCAGCCTGGGCAACATGGAGAGATCCTGTCTCTACAAAAAATAAAAATTATCTGAGGATGGTGACACACACCTGTAGTCCCAGCTACTTCAGAGGCTGAGACAGGAGAGTCCTTTGAGTCCCAGAGTTCAAGGCTGACATGGCTATAATCAAACTACTGTACTCCAGCCTAGGTAACAGAACAAGGCAATGTCTTAAAAAAGAAAAAAAAGAAAAAAAAAAAAAACGATTGGAAAACGAGTAATTGGATATACAAATATTGAAGTAGTAATAATTGTTAAAATAAATGATTAAAAAGTACAAGATTCTTTTTTTTTTTTTTTTTTTTGAGGCGGAGTCTCGCTCTGTCGCCCGGACTGGAGTGCAGTGGCCGGATCTCAGCTCACTGCAAGGTCCGCCTCCCGGGTTTACGCCATTCTCCTGCCTCAGCCTCCCGAGTAGCTGGGACTACAGGCGCCCGCCACCTCGCCCGGCTAGTTTTTGTGTTTTTAGTAGAGACGGGGTTTCACCGTGTTAGTCAGGATGGTCTCGATCTCCTGACCTCGTGATCCGCCCGTCTCGGCCTCCCAAAGTGCTGGGATTACAGGCTTGAGCCACCGCGCCCGGCCACAAGATTCTTTACAATGAAAACTATGTGTAGAAGATATTTAACTTGCTGATAGTTGAAATATTTCTTTATGTTAGCAGCATAAAGACAGGTAAAAAATAATCATTCATTTGGAAGTGCAAGAGAGGAATTCAGAGAGGTTTGATCCTAGTTTCTTAAAGTCATGAGATATTGGGTCATCTGCTGAGAAGTTTTGAGCAGAGGCAAAAGGGGAAAACCTTGAGGTTATGGGAGGGATCAGTTTAGAAGCACTATTTTGACATGAGAGCAGCAGCTGTGCAAAATCATATAACAGAAATGACAGATGGAGAGAGAGAGAATGAGAGAGAGAAGCAGGCTGTAGGAAAAAAGCTAAAGACTATCCTATAGAAATTGTGTCCTTTATTCAACCTTCCAAAACTAAGGAAAATTATAGATAGAAGTGTCATCTAAACAATCATTTAAAATTTTTATTTGGATTTTGTCAAGAAATATCAATATCTGTAAGAAGGATTCTAAAATGGACAGATTTCAACACTTTTTTTGTCCCTTCATCATCTTATGTTACAAATGTCACAAATGTTAGAGTCCTAGTAATACTTTAGTCCAAAATGGATTTTCTTTTATCACAAAGAATATCATCCTAAAGGAGGTGTGTGCATAATATAAATTACATATGTATTTCATTTTCAATATGTTTAAATATGCTGAAACAATTCTTTGAAACAGTTACAATTAAACCCTACTAGGCCAAGCTCCAGTCTGTAATCCCAGAACTTTGGAAGGCCGTGGCAGGTGGATCACTTGAGCTCAGGAGTTCACGACCAGCCTTGGCAACATGTTGAAACCCCCTAAACCCTGTCTTTACAAAAAGTAAAAAATTAGTTGGGTGTGGTGTTGCGTGCCTGTAGTCCCGGCTACTGGGAAGGCTGAGGTGGGAGGATCGCTCGAGCCCAGGAGGTTAAGACCACATTGAGCCATGATTGTGCCACTGCACTCAAACGTGGGCAACAGAGTGAGACCCTGTCTTATAAAAAAAAAACAGTAACAACTACAACAAAACACAATTAAACCTCACTTGAAGAAAAAGGAAAGTGGAGCATAGAAAGGTTGAACGGTTTGTACAAGTTAACTAGAAAATAAGTAGTGGATTCAAGGTTTTGAACTCAAGACTCAATGTTGGGAGAGCCAGAATACAGGGTCTCTCTCTCTGAGTCATAGGCTTTTACCCAGACTTTCTCTTAAACCAGGCTGCTGGGAGAGAAAGCACCCTCTACTGGCATTTTGGGCAGATTAAGTCTTCCTTGTGCCAGATTGCTTCATGCCTTGCAGAATGTGTAACATCCCACTACATTTCAGAACCACCCTCTTACTCACTGTGAAAAAGACCTGAATGTTTTCTAAATTCTCTCCTTTTGGTGATATTGCCACGGACAGAAAATTATTCCAAATGTTTCTATAGCCCAGGGCCCTCTGCCCTCAGGTACATTCCTGAAGGCAGAGGAAGAAACAAGCCCCACTGAACCCGAACTTCTTAATTTACCCAACTCTCATTCACACATTTCTTTTTCATATCTTCTGCTTTCTTGAGGTGGCTTTTACACTCCTCCCCAGAAGGTAATTACAGAGCATGCCAGAGGAAACAGCCAGTAAAGGGATTCAAAAATATTATCCATACAGATACGGGTCTGGCAAATCATTGGTCATCCAATTGAAATATAATCTCCCCTACAAGAGTCTGGAAACATGTATGCCTCCATTCAATTCCTTATTATTACAAGTTGTACCAAGTATAGGCAAAATTACAAATGCTAAATATATGTAAGGCAAGAATGTTTTGCACATTCTGTGACATGCTGCCTGATTTTCATACTATTCCATGAAATACTCTATTTTGAGTTTTATATTTTCTTACTAGCTGCCTTTTAAACATCTGTCCTTGTAGTTCATACTGAAGGTTTTAAACTGAGGAACTAGTAACACAGTAATTGGGGACAAAACGACATTTCCTACATGGAGCATAAAATAGAATTCCTGGTTCCCTGTGCAGTACAATTTGATATCCATTCCACTCAACGCAGGCAGACATATACAGGCCATACAAATTGATGCACTCACCCTTTGGCCAAACAAAATCAGTTAATATTGCCCATTTCTCCACTGTTCAACATGCACTACACACTAATTTTTATGTGTCATACTCACCAGATTGTTTCTATTAGATGTTACTTCGTGTATCTACAGTGCCTAAGAAACCACAAAAATAGGACCTTGTATGAAAAGGTCTTGGTGCAATAGTAATTGCAGTTTTTGCCACTATTTTTAATGATGGAAACCGCAACTGCTTTGCACCAACCTAGTAACAACCATTGTAATGTGTTGGCGATTTTATGGACTAGAAATCTGTGCAAACCACCACAGAGAGGACTCAGCTCGGTCCCACAATGACTGAGCTTAGGTGGTTCAAACAAGTGGAAATGACTGTCATGGCTTACTGAGGGCCATATATGTGAAGTCTTAGTTTTGGCTGTCTGTTGATTCAAAATGTCTATTCAGTCACATGTCTGACATCTGGGCTAGACTAGCTGGACTAGTGGAGGTTGCCTGGGCACCTTTTTCTCTTTGAACAGTACAATAATCTCAAGGTTTTTGGACTCTTTACATCATGACAAGGTTCTCCCAGCAGCAGCATTCCAAGAGGCTTGGGTAGAAGCTCCAAGGCTTCTTTTTTTGTTTTTCGTTTTTTGAGACGGAGTCTCTCTTTCTCGCCCAGACTGGAGTGCAGTGGCACGATCTTGGCTCACTGCAACCTCCGCCTCCTGGGTTCAAGCGATTCTGCTGCCTCAGCCTCCTCAGTAGCTGAGACTACAGGCACCCGCCACCATGCATGACTAATTTTTGTATTTTTAGTAGAGACGGGGTTTCACCATATTGGCCAGGCTGATCTCGAACTCCTGACCTCGAGATCTGCCCAACTCGGCCTCCCAAAGTGCTGGGATTACAGGCGTGAGCCACTTCACCCAGCCTACACGACTTCTTATAAAGCAGCTTTGGAAATCTCAGAATGTCCTTTTCCACAAATTCAATTAATCAAATAAACAAGGCAAACCCAGATTCAAAGGGAGTAGAATTAGACTCCACCTCTTAATGGGAGAAGTAGCAATAATTTGAGGCCATCTGCAACATCCGTGGCAGACTCTGATGTGTCTAACTGGCTCAGAACACACAGTGTTGAAGAAAAATATAATCAGCTTGATTACACAGCTGTCATAGTTTAATTCATGCAAATCATACTAAAATACTTCCACAGGTTGGCTCCTTTTCTAGTCCCTGATTCCACCCTGGGTTTTGTGTTATCAAATTACTCACATCAGTCAACAATTAAAATTTTTCCCCTCCTCTCACTCCTCACTATTAAACAGGTTTTATCTCATGTAAAACTGGTAGTTAAATGTAATTCACTTTTATTGTAACTTTACACCCAGGGTTTTATAGGCACTATGTCTTTGAAACTATTAGTAGACATATATGATTTTCCTAAATTCCCGTCAAACGCTGTTCCTGTATCGTATCGTTTTCCTTCTTAATAAAATGGAAGAGATGCATAACGTCTCAATGAAAATGACAAAATTTAAGAGGCTGTAGGAAAATAAAAGCAAACACAGAAGCAGGAGAAAAAGAATGAGATAAATAAAGGAGTGATGTTGGGTGTTATGTTCTGTCATTACATGTCAATTTAATTAATTGGTTCAAAAAGAATTATTTTAATATCAACTAATTAAATGTATTCTGTGTATAGGACTCTGTTGCTCTAATTTTAAAAACGCATAGAGACAAAATTTATAAGAAACTATATTTTACAATTTTAACAGATTATAAAATACAAGCTCTTTTAAATGTTATTGTGAGATTACCTGCTTTTTAAAATCATCCAATTTCTTAATTTAAATTCCTCTGGGTGGAATTTAATGTATTAACAGCCAATTGATGGAAAGAGAAAACAAACGGAGCAAAGGCAGTGCAACATATTTTCCATTTAAATTTAAGTTTTACTTAGAGTTGTTATCAAGTTAATACTCCACAGACTTGTTAAACAATTATGGCAAAACAATTTGAGTAGCAGAAGAAGTGTATCCAGGATACTGAAAAACAAATTATATGGCTTTCCTATTGAGAATATATTAATAGGTTTAGAAGTGGTAAGCTCTAGATATATTGGGGCAAAAAGAAAAAAAATCATGATAATGATATTCATCCTCACGCACTTTAATATTTCATTTTGTAGAGATCAAAATGAATAAGTATAACCTAAAATTTATTTTATGAGTATTTCTTACATTACCAATTGATAAATGTCAAAATTATATAATTCAATATTTAGCTATCGCATAAGTTTTCTGGTAGTTTTTTCATTGGGAATTCAGTATTGATGTGCTCTTGGTCCATTTAACCCATATTTTATCATATAAAGGTAAAAAAATCAGAGAATATATGAAAAACAATACTAATTTGATAAATTGTCTTTCTCACTAGTAGAACAAAATGCATTTGATTCATAAACATGGAAAGGAATACAGATAGAGACAAATATGCATACACACATATCCATAGTTACATAACTAGGTAGAACTGATTATATATCTTGCAATTTTTAAGTGATGAGAGAAGCTCTATAATAATGTGCGCAACAGTTAAGAGATTCTTGTTTTGCTTTTTCTACTGTGAAATAAAAGACATATTTTTCAGCATAATACAACTCTTCCATTTACTTAACAATTTTCAGTTATTAGAAGCAGATGGTGTTTTGGTGGTAAACACAATTAATTTACATTTTAGAGAATTTACTTAATTAGAATTGGACTCCACGTCTCTCATGCATTGGATTTCATCGTTACGCATGCTGTTCATAATTTTGCCAGCTGTCTTAAATGTATACTTACTTTTTTGATTCATAAAAATATAACTTCCAAAAAGGAGATAATCTATCCATTTTCCTGAACCTGAAAATAAAATACATTGTTTCAAAATTTCATTTTAAAAGATGTTTAAGCCATCAATTTATCTTGTTTCAAAATACATGACGAATTCAAAGTATGTACAAATTTCAATACATATCTCCATTTTGCATTCCTTCAATGTTAATGTATCTTTTTCATTTCTAAAATGTTAACTGAAATATTTCATATTTTATAGATCTATAAAAATATTACTGATGACAAAAACGTATGCTTATTGAACCATGAAAACATTTCCAACTTATTCAGTTTATTTCCCCAAAATGTTACCAAAGTGAATTGATATAGTCTGATGAAAAGTAAACACTCTACCCAATTTCAGATGTTGATCCTACATAATGTTATTCATTGAAATGACTGATGTTTTACACTTTTTTTTTTTCTTTTTTGAGACTGAGTCTCACTCTGTTGCCCTGGCTGGAGTGCAGTGGTGCCATCTCAGCTCACTGCAACCTCCGCCTCCTGGGTTGAAGTGATTCTCCTGTCTCAGCCTCCCAAGTAGCTGGGATTACAGGAGTGCACCACCATGCCCAGCTAATTTTTGTGTTTTTAGTAGAGACGGGGTTTCACCATGTTGGCCAGGAAGGTCTGAAACTCCTGACTTCAGGTGATCCACCTGCCTCGACCTCCCAAAGTGCTGGGATTACAGGTGTGAGCCACCACACCCAACCAATATTTTACACTTTGGATGTGCATGCACGTATGTGCATGCTCATGCATGTGTCTCCTCCTAATTACATTTGGTATTCTAATATTAATCCTAAAATAAATCATTCATGATTGATTGATTGATTTAAAATAAATCATGATTAATTGATTTAAAATAAACTATGATTTATATATTTATTTAAAATAAATCATTCTTTAGAATAAATCTATGATAACTTTTATTTTGTAACCTTCTCATGGTTATAAGGTTCCTTTTACCTGTCATGCAACATCAGCAAAAGGTTATTTTAATACTTTGAGCATATTATTATTTTGCTTCATGTAAATGCAATTAATAGTTTATCTTGAATAATTTCCTTTAATAATGATCTCTACTTAGCAAAAAAGGCTATGGTCAAGAGTATGTCCCTAAAAGTAATTTTTTAAGAGACATCATCTTGTTTTGTTGCCCAGGCTGGAATTGAACTCCTGGGCTCAAGCAATCCTCCCAACTCAGCACTCCAAGCAGTTGGGACTACAAGCGTTTGCCACTGTGCCCCAAAGAGTTATGTATTTTTAATCTAATTAGAATCAAATTCTAAAGAGTATTTTGAATTTGTTTAAAACAGCTTAAACTTAATATGTTCTTAGAAACTGTTCTTAACAAGTTTCGGGGCTTAGGATTAGATTTGATTTTTATTTATCTTACATCTAAAAAATTAATTCTACATCATCTTTAAAAATGATGTCCAGACATTATGAATAATAATTTAGGGTCCAAAAGTAATAGTTAAGTAGTCTGACAACTTCCCTCAATAGTAAGATGTTACAATCAATAGGCTTATATTTTACATCTTGTTAGTAGGTTTTATTGAAATACCAATAAAGCATCAGTAAAAATAAATTGTCTTTGTCAGTGATTATTTACTTGGCTCTGTTATGTTAATATTTCAGACATCAGCTTTACATTTTTACCCCCATTTAGTGGAAAGCTTTTTTATTTTCAGAAAAAAATATGCCATCTATGTTTCCACTGAATATTAGGAAAGCTATCAAGTAAATATATCTGAGGTAATAATTAGTAATAAACTTTTTTCCTACTGCATGAAGTATTTTAGATTTGGGAGAAAGAGTATTTAGATGTCTATTTCAATATTCAGCTCCAGCTCACCCTACCTCTAACATTGTTAAACTTTTTATCTTCTCAGATTTATCATTTATCTGTTCTGATATCTCTAAACAGTCAAACTGCAAATCTATAAGGACTTGAATTTTGAAAAGTGTCACCATACCTCTGTCAATCTAAAGTGTGGAATGCATGTATTGGACTATACACACACCCAGAGAAGACCCAGAAAAGAGAAAGGCACTAGGCACTGACTTCCGGCTGCAAAAGTAGGAAGTAAAATCTAAGGCTGTGTTGTAAAGTGTCTGCAGTTTGAATGTGTGCCTTCTTGGTCCTCTTGTCAAAGGATGAAGAACATATCAACAAGGCATTTAAAGAAATCCGGCCAATCATCAGTCAGCTAATATATCATACTTTCCAGATGGGAATGCAAGGATGGTAAATTCAAAAAAAAAAAAAAAAGTACTTTAAGAAAAGTAGCAGAGATCTCAATGATCACACAATACAGACAATACACATCATTCCAGAAAAATTGTTAAACAAACACTCAGCAGCCAGGACAAAAATAATCTCTAAGGATGGAGGAATAAATAATGGTTGTTGCAATACATTATTTTAAATTGACAATGTCTAGCTTTTAAAAATAAATTATGTGGTATGCAAATAAATAGGAAATTGTGTAAATCTGCAGGGAGAAAAGGAGATAATTGAAAGTTTCTCTGAGGAAAGTTTCCCAGATTTTGGAGTTAACAGGCAAATAATTTAAATCACCAATATAAATGTGTTCAAAGAATAAAGGAAATCATTTAAAAAATGAAGAAATAAAAGAAAGTATGAAAGCATTTCTATCACCAAGTAGGAAATATCAATAAACAGAAATTACAAAAATGAGTCAAATAAAAATTGTACAATAGTTAATTTAAAAAATGAGTGATCACTAGAGGAACTCAATGGCAGATTTGCGCTAGAAGAAAGAATCAATAAACATCGAAGTAGATCAATAGAATTTACCCTGACTGAGGAGCAGAAAGAAAATGATGAAAGATAAATACAGCTTCACAAAACAGTGGGACGTATTGACTGTACCAACATATGCACAATGAGAATACCAGACGGTGATGAGGAAGGGGCATGGATTATGATGGAAAACTACCTATATTTGATAGGAAATATAAATCTACATATTCAAGAAATTCAGTGAGTTCCAAGGAGGATAAAAACAAATAGACCCACTCATAATCCCCATACTCAAATTTTTACAAAGACAGGAACATTTTTAAGGCAGTAGGACTAAAAAGACTCATCAATATGAGAGAACTCCAGTAAGACTGAGAGCTGACTTTTCTTGAGAAACTGTAGAATAAAATACAATGGAATGATACTTCCAAAATATTGAACAAAAATAATGTCAAGCCAACATTTAGTTGTCAACAACTAAATTCTTCTTCTTCAAAAAAAAATGAAGGATATATTAAAACTTTTCCAGATACACAAAAATGGAGAAAATGTGTTGCCAAGAGACTTTTCATACAAGAAATGGACAAGGAAGTTTTTTTTTTAATTTTCGATGGAATCTTGCTCTGTTGGCCAGGCTGGAGTGTAGTGGAGCAATCTCAGCTCACTGCCTCCTCTGCCTTCCAGGTACAAGTGATTCCCCTGCCTCAGTCTCCCGAGTAGCTGGGATTACAGATGCCCACCACCACTACCAGCTAATTTTTGTACTTTTAGTACAGACGGGGTTTCACCATATTGCCCAGGTTGGTCTCAAACTCCTGACCTTAGATGATCCGCCCACCTCAGGCTTCCAAAGTGCTGGGATTACTGGCATAAGCCACCACTCCTGGCTAGACAAGGGAGTTCTTTTGGCTGCAATAAAAGTAAACCAGACAGTAACTCAAGTCCATGTGAAGAAATAAAGAGCAGCAATAAAGCCATCTTCATAGGTATTAAAAAAGACAATATAAATATTTCTGAGTGTAACTACTTTTTCTTTACACTGTAAATACAACTGCATGAACAATTGTTATAAAAGTTTATTGATAGGCTTATAAGGTTTACAGATGTATTTTATCTGACAGTAACAGTGCAATGGATGAAGAGTCCAACATAAGACCACAGCAGAATACACATTCATGTAAGTGTATATGGAATGTTCTGTTGGATAGACTGTGTGTTTGAGTATAACATCAGCTTCAATCAATAAATTAAAAAAGAGTGTGGTCTATGATCATAGTGGAATTAAGCTGGAAAACAGCAAGATGAAGGAATTTAGTAAACTCACAGATAAGTGAAACTAAATAGTTAACTCCTAAGTAACCAATGGATCAAAGAAGAAGTCACAAGGGACATTAGAGAATACTTTGAGATAAATGAAAATAAAAACACAACATGAAATTCAAAAACAAAATAAACTAAAACTAAAGGGATTTAGCTAAAACAATGCTTAGTGGGAAATGTGTAACTGTAAATTCCACAGTTAAAAAAGAAAAAAACAATCTGAAATAAATAACCGTGCATTTCACTGGGAAAAAGATAGGACAAGAAAATCAGCGCAAGTATAAGGACGAAAATAAAAACTTTATTAAATAATAAAATAAATGAAATACAGAAAAGAAAAATAATTTAAAAAAATCAACAAAACCGAAGTTGTTGGAAGATCAACAAAATTAACGAATATCTAGGAAAACTGATCAAGAAAAAAAGAAAGATTCAAATTTATAAAATCATACATGAAAAAGAAAACATTATTATTGGCCATATAGAAATAAAAATGGTTACAAGGAAATTTTATGAACAAGTACGTATCGGAAAATTAGATAACTAGATGAAATGGATAAGGTTTAGACACAAAATACTAAAAGTAACTTAAAGAAATACAAAAACTGAAAATACTTTTAAAAAGTAAAGACAAAAAAAAAGTAAAGACATTAAATTAGTAATCAAAAACTTCTCACAAAAACAAAAGCCAGGAAAAGATGATTCACAAGTGAATTCTACCAAACATTTAAAGCGAATTAACAGCAAACTTTCTCAAACTATTTCAAACCATAGAGAAGGAAGCAACATTTTCTAAATGTGTCGGGCCAGTATCACTCTGATACTCAAATGCAACAAGCACATCAAAAGAAAAGAAAAATGTCAACTGATATTGTTATATAAATAAACCTTGGGCGTATGTTGCTTTTTTACAGCGAGTTAGAACCATGAGTTAGTTCAGACATCCAGTGGCAACAAATTCAAGTTTTTACCTGTCCAATTGCTTTACATATAACCTCAATAAGCAGATTTTTATCCATTTAGGGTCTACCTGTTTTGCACACTCCAAAAAACTACACCCCAAATCTGATATCCATAGATAAGAAAAACCCTGGGGCCATAAAAGACCACAAGCCACTGCTGCTCTTAGGAGTTCTCTGACTCAGAGACTCCCATCATGCTGTCCATGACATCACTTTAACATGTAAGGCCCTGCCTGTTCCCTTGTCTCTGAGGTACGTTTTCTTTCCTCTCCTTCCCAGTGGTGGCCTTGCACTTTTGTGTCTGAAAGGACTCATGCTGTGAGGGACTTACCCTGTCAAAAGTGCCATCCAAGGAAAACTCATTGTGTGCTACCGCCTCCTCGTGATCTTATCCATTTCCTTGATCAGCCCTGAAATCTCAAACGCCCTCTACTTAAGAATATAGATGCAAAAGTTCCTTACAAAATATTAATAAACCAATTTTATCAATATATTGAAAGGCTTATACCCCATGAATACATGAGTTTTATCTCCAGAATACATGAGAGGTTCAACATTTTAAAAAAATACATTTAATAGAACAGTTTAATAAAATAAATGATAGAAATGCTTTATCATTTCAATTGAAGTCAAAATAACATTTGAAAAATCCAGCACATTTTCATTAAAAAAAATAAAACACTCAACAAACTAGAAACAAAATGACACTTCCTCAGTCCAGGGTCATATATAAAAATCCCACACCTAACATCATACTCAATGGTAAAAGACTAAACACTCTCTCCCTAAAATCAGCGGCAGAGCAAGGATGTCTGCTCTTGCCACTTGTTTTCAAATTTGCATTGGTAGTTCTAGTCAGAAAAATTAAGTAAGACAAACAAATAAAATTCATTAAGGTAGAAGCAAATATGTAAAACTATCTTTATTTGCAGATTACATGATCTTGTATGTAGAAAAACCCTAGGGAATTCATAAAACAATGCTAATCAGTTTATCACGATTATAGGATACACCATTATAATACAAAATCAGTTGAACTTCATTATAATGTACCAATATTGTACTTCTAAAAACACTTAGAAAGTGAAAAGACTACTCAAGTAATAGAAGAAATTTTTTTTGCAAATGGTATGCCTGAGCAAGAGTCTATTATCTAGATTATGTATGGAACTCCTACAACTTAACAAAAAAAATGACAAATGAACCAAGTATACAAATGAGTAAATGATTTGAATAAATATTTCACCAAAGAATATATATAACCATGACCAGTAAATACATTAAAAAATCATTTATATTTATGAATATTCAAATAAAAATTCCAAGAGAATACCACTTCTCACACACTCATATGGCTATAAGCAAAAAAAAAAAAAAAAAAAAACAGGCAATAACAAGAAATGACAAGGATATCGAGAAATATGAGAAATATGAGCTGTTACATATTGCTGATAGAAAGGTCAATGGCATAGGACTTCAGAAGACACCTTGGCAGTTCCTCAAATAGAATTATTTGAATTTATTTTAATTACTTGAACCTAAAATTACCATACGACCCACCAATTTCCCACTTAGGTATGTACTGAAGATAATTTAAAAAATACATTTACAAAAAGTTGTATACAAATGTTCAAAGTAGCACTATTTAGAATAGCCAAAATGTAAAAAAAAAAATCAACCCAAATGTATATTAAGTGACGAGTAGATAAAATGTATTTTCATCCAGTGGAATATTATCTGGAATAACAGTAATTACGGGTACATATGAAAACGTAGAAAACATAGATGAATCCTGAAAACATTATACTAAACAATAAAAGTCATACGCAGAAGACCAAATATGTATAAATTGCTATGTATGAGATGTTCTGAATGGGGAAATTCATAGAGATAGAAAGTAGATACGTGGAATTCGGGACTAGGTTTGGAGAAGGTGGTAACAAGAATGAGTATAGATTGCTAATGGGTACTCAGTTTCTTTTGTGAGTGATGAAAACTTTTAAAAATTATATTATGGTAATGATTGCACAGTCTTGTGAATATACTAAAGTACATTGAACTGTATAATTTAAATGGGTGAATTGAATTACATATGCATTATATAAAACTGAAAATAAATCTTGATGTTTAAAATAAGATTACTTCAAGCATTTACATTCTATGATTAGGAGCTCTTTTCAACAAGGAGTCTTTTTGCAAAACGTATATGCAATTCAAAAATATAAAGAAATAAAATAATTTAACCAATAAATCAAACCTAACCCTATCAACCAAAAACTTCAACTGTTAAACATTTACTTTTTCTGTGCCCTTAGTGGTCTCTATAGCCAAATTGCCTAGAATTGAATCCTAACTCACTCTTTATCTTTTGTGTTACTTTGGTCAATGCATTTAACCTCTCTGTGCCTAATTATCCATCTTTGTAAATTCAGAAGGTTCTAGTGAAGATTAAATAACTCAATTTCCTTAAAGTGAGTATAGCAATACCTGGCATGTAATAAAACCGCATAACTGCCAATGTTATAACAATAACACAAACAAGCACACACACACAAATGTCTTTGCACATATAATTGTTAACATGTGTGTTGACACTTAGTACATACTGGATGTTATTATAAGCACTTTGACTATAAGAATAACCTAATTAAGATTTATAAAATTGATGGCTTTGAACTTTTTTCACTTAAATGTACATTAAGGTTAAACATAAATTTATATAATTTTATGTAACAATCGTTGCTTATTAAAATTCTAGTACACAGAACTTTATGCAGAAACAACAAAAGGATATAAAGGAAGAATACATGTAAGATTGAAAACCAAAGGGTAGATTAAATAGAATAGAGATGTTTTTGAGTTGCTTAATAACATTTCTTGAAAAGTGATCCTTGTAATAATATATCAATAAGCTTTATAAAGTATATTTGCATAAGTGTTGATTTTTAAATGAATAACAATTTGTAATGCTAACTGATCTGATTTTCTATAAGCCTATATCTCCAGCAAATCAGGACATTTTGAATCTGAGGAATTTTATTTAGCAAGGTAGTATCAGTTACACTTGGGATTGAAAATATGTTTCCAAATCATTAATAGATTTAATATCCAAAGAACTACAATACTACCTCAGGAAAAAATATCAAAATTTCTGTGGCCATTTATACATTTTCTTTTCTGTTTTTATATGCATGGAAAACTGAAGGCTGAGAGATAAGAAATAAGAGAAAAATAATAAAATAGACAAAGAGATAAACAACTATTAAAATGTAAAATATATACCAGTCAACTAACTAAAAGAAAAATTATTTATGTCCTTTCAATGTATGGACTCTGTCTAATACACTGTTTTCACTGTTTTATGTATATCAAATAAAATAGCAGTATTTTTATGTGTGTCTGGGTGTGTGTGTGTTAATGAACAAACAAAAGAAAAATTATCTGAATTATAAGCCATTTTAACTACATGATTTTGAACTTACTAAAATAGTGTATTTTTGAATTCTTATTGATTTTGTCTCTGAAGAGGCCACTGAACCTATCATGCATGAAGAAATTGCTTCGGAGGGCAACAGATTTGTCTGGGCAATTACTATATTGACTAAGGAGCCAAGGAGGCCGAGTCCCTTCTTAACACGATTGTTATTTCATTGACTAGCGTTACATGAGAGACAAGGAGAGTCAGAGCCCAAGGACACAGGAACAATGATGGTCTCCTGGGAACGAAGCGTGATGCTCCATAGAGACTTGAATTCTAGAATAAATCACTGGAATTGTGTTGGCAGCAGTATGGATCCATTGTTGAAAAGTAAATTCATCACAGTGGTTGCCATGCTGACTGAATTAAATGCCCAGCAATATACAAATGCAACCATTGTTCCCCAATGGGAATTATTTTAGTCATGGTTCGTGTGTTTTTTGTTGCTTACATTATATCTGGAAATGCAACGGATAATTGGGAGGCAACTAATATCACAGACAACAAGAAGTTGATTTAACAGTGTTATAGTTTTTCTTTCTAGTAATAATTTAATTTAAATGTAATACCATGGCCCATAAAAAAACTTACATAAGTTTCAAGTTTAAATTGTGTGATAAGCTCAATTTCTCAAAAAGAAAATGACCATTATTAGAAGTTATATTCATGCAACAACTAGTCTCAATGAGAAAAGTCACACATATGCTGGTGTTTGAATATTCAGTGTAAATATGTGTTGTCGACTTATTCTTTTTACTTGATGAATACTAAGGGAAAACTAAGCCTGAGGGAAGAAATAAAGACTTCTTGTGGGTTAAAAACTACAAAATTGGTTAGGCACAGTGGCTCACACCTGTAATCCCAGCACTTTAAGAGGTTGAGGCAGGCAGATCACCTGAGGTCGGGAGCTTGAGACCAGCCTGCCCAACACGGAGAAACCCCACCTCTACTAAAAATAAAAAAAATTAACCGGGCGTGGTGGCTGACGCCTGTAATCCCACCTACTCAGGAGGCTGAGGCAGGAGAATCGCTTGAACCTGGGAGCTGGAAGTTGCAGTGAGCCAAGATGGTACCACTGCATTCCAGCCTGGGTGACAGAGAGAAACTCCATCTCAAAAAACAAACAAACAAGCAAACAAAAACACTACAAAATTAGCTTTGTTTTCACGTATTCCTTTCTCAGGTACTGTATATGGGACCTACTTGTTTCTTTCTTCTCGCTATCATAATTCATCCTTTGCCCTGAGTCTTGAGAGAGAACCATTCAGGTTCCCATTGCCCTCTTCCATAAAAATGTCTCAAAATATGGTCCCTAAACCTACCTTCTTGATGTAAAGGTTAATGCTAAAAAAACACAGAAAAGATATAAACGTAATGTCTTTCTCCATTTATTATTTGCATTCATTTAATAATTATTTATTGGTACCCATATGTGTTAAGAAATGAACATACAATGACAGGCACATTATGTGAAAAAACTTCCAAGTGCTTACGTAAACTTACTTATTTGCCAAACATCCCTACATTCATTTTAATTTAATTGTAAAGTAAACCAAAACACTTTGACACACACATATACACAATGTTTTTAAAAGTGGTCATTGTTTCAACCTGCATAGTTATTAATAATTATATTAGCAGGAGTAGCTGAAAATGGTGACAGCTGGTTTGATTACAGGTTTACTTGCAATTAAGGTAGAAATTTGACAATGTTTAAAAGATGAAATTATTTTTGTAGGTGATCACAAAGAATTAAGTCAAATAAACAAACGTAGAAATGAAGAGTACATACTTTTACTAATGTATCTTTAACAGTTTTGTATTTTAATCCTTAGAAATATTCATATAAACCAAAATATTTTGGCTTAAAGTGCTACAGTTTGACAAATGTTTGAGGACTTTTCATGGACTTTAATGTGGTTTAAATTATGTCTCCTCCGTGTATTTATCTCATAATCTTGTGCAAAGTAGTCAAATGTCTAAGCCTCAGATACATTACCTGCAAAATAGAAATAATAATATGGCAGATTTATTGTAAAGATTAAGATAACATAGGCAAAGTAATTAGCGTTAAGTGTCCAGCACACATTAATATCAATAAGTGGTAGTTGTCATTTGAGAGCATGTTTAGCAATAGACCATCTTCCTTCCCACAAGTGAAGTACCTCCCAGTAAGCAAACGATGGAGATATAATTCCTAAAGCCACATTTCTAAACCTTATGGCACTAACACCTGATTTGGAAAATTCTTGAATACACATAGATTTGGAAGTGGAGAAATGAAAAGTATTCTCAGAATTAGACAATGTTTCCTCGGAATTGCTTTTATCACTTCAAGACTTCTCTCAGTTATGAGATATCATTTATCTACAGTTTTCCTGGAGTATAATTCTTGCTGTTCACTTCTAGATTGCAATAAATCTTTTGTTTCTATAGTAATGATATGAAATATATTTTAACATAATTTTCACTACTCAAAAATCTTACATATTTTAAGTTTTTATATCCTATATCAAAGCAAACTGTATGTAATTAACTCCTATATTCCAGGAAACCACTCCTTTATTAATTACATAGATAGGTGTGATTTTCTTTATTAAATTATATTTTACTTAAGGCTCAAATCAGCCCTAATTTTTATGTTAGTGAATTTTCCCTACTCATTAATGTGAAACGTTTGCTCAAAGACGTAATAGGGCACTGCTAGTGGAAAGAATTTCAGAGAAGTGTGAACCATTTACAGTTAGGTAATACCAATCATGGTGAGAAAGAGTTTCAGAAAAAGTAACAGTGTTTAAGTGTATCATGGTGCCTGCAATCCCAGAACTTTGGGAGGCCAAGGCGGGCGGATCACCTAAGGTTAGAAGTTTGAGACCAGCCTGGTCAACATAGTGAAACCCTGTCTCAACTAAAAATATAAAAATTAGGCAGGCATGGTGGTTCACGCCTGTAATCCCAGCTACTCGGGAGACTGGGGTGAGAGAATCACCTGAACCCAGGAGGCAGAGGCTGCAGTGAGCTGAGATCACACCACTGTACTCCGGCCTGGATAAAGGAGGGAGATTCTGTCTAAAAAAAAAAAAAAAAGAGTATCATGGAAATTTTTAAAACTTAGTAGAGTAAATCAAGCTAAAAATTAAAGTACTGTTAGCAAAACATTTTCAGAATGCAGTGTCAGTTGGGAATGAGAATGACTTTAAAAGAAGAAGCATAAGAGTTAAAAGTAAAATGCTAACATTTAAAATTACAGTATTTTATAATGAAAATGATAAGTTAAACCATCAAGATTGTCTGTTGAAATTTCCAAGCTGACTTACTGTAATTCTAAAAAAAACTCAGAAACTCATCAAAGTCATTTAATATTCCATAAAAATAACTAAAAAATAAGTTTATTCCTTTAAGAACAATTATACCCACAAAGAGCAAATGTGAGAAAAAAATATATTAAGCAAGTAGAAACATATGTGAAGACTACCTCATTTGTGAAAAATTAAAATCCTACCAAAATGGAACTCTTTTGTGGCATATCATGAAATTATAATTGAACTAAATCCAGAGTATATCCAGAGTTGAGCACTGTGAATGAATGAATGTTAGATACAGAAACAGAGTATGACTGTGGACTGTATGCACCTGTCATATCAATGAGAGGGATCATATGGTCATCAAGATTATCTACTCATTGGGGATTCTTTCTAAACCTTCTTCTTTTTTATTGTTGTTTCTTTTTTTATTATTTTTATTTTAAGTTCCAGGATTCATGTGCAAGATGTGCAGTTTTGTTACACAACTAGACGTATGCCATGGTGGTTTGCTGCACCTGTCAACCCATCACCTAGGTATTAAGCCCAACATGCTTTAGCTATTTTTCCTAATGCTCTCCCTTTCCCTACCATCCTCCAGCAGGCCCCAGTGTGTGTTGTTCCCCTTCCTGTGTCCCTGTGATCTCATTGTTCAGCTCCCAATTATAAGTGAGACCATGTGGGGTTTGGTTTTCTATTCCTGTGTTAGCTTGCTAAGAATAATGGTTTCCAAGTTCATCTATGTCCCTGAAAAGGACATGATCTGGCTCTTTTTTATGGCTGCATAATATTCCATGGCATATATGTACCACATTTTCTTTATCCAGTCTATCATCGATGAGCATTTGGGTTGATTCTGTCTTTAGTATCGTGTATAGTGCAGCATTGAACATACACGTGCATGTATCTTTGCAATAAAATGATTTATATTCCTTTGGATATATACCTAGTAATGGGATTGCTGGGTCAAATGATATTTCTGGTTCTAGATCTTGAAGAATTACTACACTGTCTTCTATGATGGAGTAAACCTTCCTCTTTAAATTATCCATTTATAAGAGAAATATTTGAAATATTTTCATTTGAAAGAGTGTACTGAAGAAATGTCTGTGTAAAACAAAACACTTCATTCTATATCTTGTGGAGTTGGAAATCACTCGGAATGTCCATTAATTCTTGATATTACGATTGAGATTACATACATATCATATTGATGAATACTTTTCTTAAAAAGTTAACCACCGAAAAAAATGTTCTTGCTCTCTTGCTTCTGAGTTTGAAACAGAGTTGAGGGAATATTGTGTTATAACTGATAAGGGGAATTAACACTGGAGTTCAGCTTAGGTAAAGTCATTTTCTAAAGTTATGCACTTTCAGTAAGAAAGCAAAATGAGATACTATTAAGATGTAAAATACGTGGCTGTGAGTACTTATTTTTACATATTGACAAGTTTACTTGCAAAATGTAATTTCAACTACATCCAGAAAAAATTGATATATATTTTTACACCTACAGACTTATCTAAATGTTAATCATTATACTTAGAAGATAGGACAATGAGATATACATCATATGTTTGAGATGATTTTATACAACACACTTTCATAATCAGCCAAAATGGGAAAACATGCAAACATTTGACTGGCTTGCATAAGAAACAATCCAAATTAGCTCCCCTTCTCTTTTTAGTCAGAAAAGTATGGATGTAAAATTGTTAGGTACTTATGGATGTAAATACAGGAAGTTCTTGTGAAATGCATTAGGATCAACTGGAATTGAATACTTGTTCAACATTTATTGATATTATATTAGCAACAGGTGATGTAAGAACTAAGACAGTCATATTCTTTCTTTTTTTCATTTTTCTTATTTTTTTTTTTTTTTGAGACGGAGTTTTGCTCTTGTGTCTCAGGCTGGAGTGCAGTGGCGCAATCTCAGCTCACTGCAACCTCTGCCTCCCAGGTACAAGCAATTCTCCTGCTTCAGCCTCCTTAGTAGCTGGGGTTACAGTGGCACGGCACCAGGCCCAGCTAATTTTTGTATTTTTAGTAGAGATGGGGTTTCACCATGTTGGCCAGGCTGGTCTCAAACTCCTGACCTCAGGTGATCCACTTGCCTCGGCCTCCCAAAGTGTTGGGATTACAGGCATGAGCCACCACCCCTGGCCAAGAAAGTCATATTTCTTAAAACATTTATAGTTATGTAAGATGGACACGGAAGTCAACAGTTACAATGGGAAAGTATCAATGCTATGGCAGTAAAATACTGTCAGTTCTATAGGATCTGGGAGAAAATAGGACAGTCTTTGCAAAATTGGAAAAGAAAAAGCACTTCATGTAAAACTAATGCACACACACACACACACACACACACACACACAGTCCAATACTATATTTCAGGGTAGACAACCAGAATCAGAAAACATTTATACCACCATAATTCTGAGGTATTTGACAAGTCCCTTTACTTCTCCAGTTGATCTCTGGTTTTACAAAGTTTTAAATTAGAAACATACCATTTAAAATATGTTTACAAATGGAGTGAATTTTTGTGTTCCTCTTTAAAGAAAGCTTCACTGACAATGGAAAAATTGACATGATTTCATGTTTTTCCCATGAACATAATACTCATATTTGCAGCAATGAAACAGCTTTGCCATTATTATGTTTTCTATATTCATTAAGAAAAAGTACTATTTTAGATTGCTATAACTAATGACAAATTTTAAAAGATTGTATTTATTGCCACTTACTACATGCCAGGTAGTTTGCTGAAATCATTGCATATACCAACTGATTTAACACCAAGCATACTATGACATCGGACTTGCTATCATTTCCATTTTATAAGTAAGAAAACAAGTCCAGAGAGAAAAAGACACTTCCAAGGCTCCCTCACAGTTAAGGGGGAAGAGCTAGGATTCAAGTAGAGTTTAAGAGCAAGTTCTTATAAACTACATGCTAAATACATTAAAATATCATGTTTTACATTTTTCAGTAGAGCTTTTAGGCCAGACATATAAACTCACATTGATTCCTGTTCCACTGGGGGCAGGCCTGTGCAAACCTATCCCAAAGTCCAAGGAAGCTAAGAGGACAGGGAAGAAAGAGGCTGACATATCCAGTTTCTCAGAAAGAAATACTGAAAAAAGCCATGTCTGTGTCTCGGGCAGCAGTGAAGACAAGATGATGAATCCTTGTGTCATTAGCCCCCAGACTCAGGGCTTCTATACCATAGGGAAAGGTCATACATGATTAAGAAGAGATATGTAGTGCAATTGAAGTATGATAAAATCAAGGTTGTTTTGACCTAAGGGCAGGATTTGCATATCTGCTTTTACCTAAGGAGCAATAGGTAAGCTGGATATCTTAGACCTTCCTTAAACTAGGGTTAATTAGGCATCAGTATAGCAAATTAGTATCCAAGCAAATTAGAATTACTTTAGACTCCACAGTTCCATCATACCAACAGCCCTAGCATAGGCCCTTATTTATAAGTACCTAGTGCTATATTGTAAAATAACATTATAACCAGTCTTTTCATTAAAAAACTATTTTAATCATTCTTCCAAACAGATGTTGCAAGATTTTAAAACGATTGTATGTTTATACAGATATGCAAGTAGAATAAGAAGAGTACTTTCATATAGCACTATTAGTAAAAAAGCAGTAGATACAATTATTAAAAGTATAAAAAAGTAAAAACTCTTTAAAGGATACACTGTTACCCTTTAAATTATATCTAACTGCCATGTTTGTATGGAAGAAATAAAGAGTACATAATTACTTATTTCTTAGCCAAAAAAAAAGCCTGTGATTATACAAAGGATATCTAATTAGGGAAAATGTATAATCATAGCACTTAAAATTAAATTAAATATAACCTGAGTTTCAGTACCAGCTCTGTTGCTAAGAAGCTGTGAGACCTGTGAAAAATCATTAAACTTCTCTGAACCTCAGTGTGTTGATCGGTAATAAAGGGAATAGGAATCACAAATTGATCTCTGAGGTCCCCTCAGACTCTGATAAGCTATGATGATATGAAATTAGCAGAGTTTGAGTAAAATGAAGTCAATAGAGGTAAACATGCCAATTACTGCATACTAATTTAGTGCTTCTCTCGCTGGAAGGCTTGCATTTAAAAAGACACATACAGCAAATAGAAAAGATTAATGTAGAGATACTCAAACTATTTACCACCGTATTTTACTTGCAGAAAAATATTTCGCAGATCAAGCATCTTAATACATTTGAAATTTAATAATGAAATAATTAACTCTAGTAATTTAAAGAGAGATTTGGGGTTATGTAAAAATTACTTCATATCTGTATGCAATAGAAAGAATACTCCATTACAAGCTGTATGCATGACTGTATTTGTGATGTAGTCTTTTCACTAATTTCCCTTGCATGTTCTATTCAAACAGCTGTTTTTTCTTAGATAAACATTATTATATCTATTACATTCCTTTGCTCTATATTAAAACAAACTTATATGCCACTAAATTCTAACATCATACATTAGAATTTGATTGATATTGTAAGTATGTCTCTGATGTGTATAACTTTTTGAAATTTTTAAAAAATGTATTGAATATTTTTCTAAGAACAAGTAGGAGCTACATTTTAAATGGAAACATGTTTCTTTTAATAGCAAAAGAGACTCTCCTTCTAGTATTCATCTCTCAAATTCAATGACAAATTATGATCAATTCAAATAGGAGACAACTGTCCTTTCAGAAGAAAACCTCTAAAATATTTTGTGATACTTTTCCTCTATGTCAAAAAAGATTATATTAGATTACAATTCTGGAAACGATGACACAAATGGGGAAGCAATGAGTACTTCTATGAAAGAAAAGACTGGCCGGGCGCGGTGGCTCAAGCCTGTAATCCCAGCACTTTGGGAGGCCGAGACGGGCGGATCACGAGGTCAGGAGATCGAGACCATCCTGGCCAACACAGTGAAACCCCGTCTCTACTAAAAAAAAATACAAAAAACTAGCTGGGCGAGGTGGCGGGCGCCTGCAGTCCCAGCTACTCGGGAGGCTGAGGCAGGAGAATGGCGTAAACCCGGGAGGCGGAGCTTGCAGTGAGCTGAGATCCGGCCACTGCACTCCAGCCAGAGCGACATAGCGAGACAAAAAAAAAAAAAAAGAAAGAAAGAAAAGACTGACTACTCCAAAGATAATCTACATATTCAAGGCAATGGTGGATACCTTTAATATGCCTTGTGAGACAGAGGGGTTAGTTCTTCCATCTTTCAGCCTGGCCAACACCTGGGTCCTCATTTTCCTAGGTGTTGAAATAGAACGCAAGCATGGAGGGAGCACAGCTCTGCATAAAAGGCGTTGCCTCCAAATACAAAATATAACTTTTGCTTGAATTCCTTTGATTACAAGACGTTTATATGGTCATTTCAATTGGCCTTGCAATGAAGCCAGCTGCAAGGACAACTAGGAAATATCTGGGTGCTCACAAAAACAGGGCAAAGAAAATTTTGATTAGCAGTTAGAGACTCAAACGTATCTATGGTTTTTGTATTGTGTTTGTTTTGAGCTGCTATCAGTTAATTCTAACTTTTAGGTTATAATGCAGCATAATCAATGTCCTTGAATTAACTTCCCAAAACTTTGAGGATAAAATATTAACATATTTTTCCAGAAAACGTAAATATTCTAGCTAATAAAATTATAATTGAGAAATTACTGCTATTTAAATATTTTTAAACACTTAAAATTGGGAAAAAACGTATTAAACATTAGAAAAATATTTGTATGTCTTAAAATAAATTGCCAGGCCGGGTGCAGTGGCTCACTCCTGTAATCCCAGCACTTTGGGCGGCTGAGGTCGGCGGATCACCTGAGGTCGGGAATTCAAGACCACCTTGGCCAACATGGTGAAACCCCGTCTCCACTAAAAATACAAAAAGTTAGCTGGGCGTAGTGGCGCATGCCTGTAATCCCAGCTACTCAGCAGGCTGAGGCAGGAGAATCGCTTGAACCTGGGAGACGGAGGTTGCAGTGAGTCAATCGCGCCACTGCACTCCAGCCTGGGTGACAAAATCAAGACTCCATCTCAAAAAATAAATAAATAAATAAATAAATAGGAATTGACAAATGTAGTAGCAGTTATGTAAATACCTAAACACATGTAAACACATGCTTATTGCTTTATGTAACACAAACCTTTATCATTGAAATTTTTTCTGAGCTATATGTAACAACAGAAGGTCAGAAAACTTACAAAATCATTATTTTGAAGTAAAGAAAAACTAAACTGTGAAATCATTGCTTTTTTTAGATAAAGTTACTGAAGTGACTCAAGATGCTAAATTCAAAATTTCTTCAGTTACCATTGTACTTGTGGAAAAATATTGTCAAAAAGTGTCATTGTTCATACAGGAAAACTTTCTTTAAAGTTTAGAGTAAGACAATAGTTTGTAACCTTAATTACATATACAGATAAAATGACTTTGTTTCATTTTGAGAGGTGAAGCAAGCTAGACTTCCTGAGTGAAGTGGTGACTTGGAGAACTTTTCTGTCTTTTTTTTTTTTTTTTTTTTTTTTGAGACGGAGTCTCGCTCTGTCGCCCAGGCTGGAGTGCAGTGGCCGGATCTCAGCTCACTGCAAGCTCCGCCTCCCGGATTTACGCCATTCTCTCGCCTCAGCCTCCCGAGTAGCTGGGACTACAGGCGCCCGCCACCTCGCCCGGCTAGTTTTTTTTTTTTTGTATTTTTTAGTAGAGACGGGGTTTCACCGTGTTAGCCAGGATGGTCTCGATCTCCTGACCTCGTGATCCGCCCATCTCGGCCTCCCAAAGTGCTGTCTTACAAGAGGATTGTAAAATGCACCAATCAGCACTCTGCAACTAGCAAGAGGATTGTAAAATGCACTGATCAGTGCTCTGTAAACCGCACCAATCAACGTTCTGTAAAACGCACCAATCAGCAGGAGTCTAAAAGTAGCCAATCACAGGGAGAATTGAAAAACGGGCACTCTGATAGGGCAAAAACGGAACATGGAGGTTGGGCCTGGTGGCTCACACCGCTAATACCAGCACTTTGGGAGGCCAGAGGTGGGCAGGTCAGGAGGCCAGGAGATTTGAGACCATCCTGGCTAACAGGGTGAAACCCAGTCTCTACTAAAAATACAACAAATTAGCTAGGCGTGGTGGCAGGTGCCTGTAGTCCCGGCTACTCGGGAGGCTGAGGCAGGAGGATGGTGGGAACCCGGGAGGGGTGAAAACACTTTCATTTACAACAGCATCAAAAATAATAAAATACTTAGAAATTAACTTAACCAAGAAAGTGAAAGCATTCTACAATGAAATCTATAAAATATTTCTGAAAGAAAGGAGACATAAATCCCATGTTCATGGATTAGATATCTTAATATTGTTAAGATGTCAATACTACCTAAAGATTCAATGCAACCCCTGTCAAAATCCCAATGATTTTTTGAAACCCATTCTAAAATGTATATGGAATCTCAAAGAACCAAAAGTAGCCAAAACAATCCTGAAAAAGAACAAAGCTGAAGGATTCACACTTTCTGATGTCAAAATTAACTACAAAGCTACAGTAATTAAAGCAGTGTGATATTGGCATAAAGATATATATATATATATATATATATATATATATATATATACACCAATGAAATAGAATAGAGCCCAGAAATAAACTCTCACATGTATGGTCAAATGATTTTTGACAAGGGTGCCAATACCATTTAGTGGGGAAAAGACAATCTTTCAAAAATGGTGCTGGAAAAACTGGATATCAACATGCAAAAGAATGAAGTTGGATCCTTAGCTAAGAGCATATTCAAAAACTAACCGAACTAAGGACCTAAAAGTAAAACCTAAAACTGTAAGACTTATAGAATAATACACAGGGCAAAAGTTTTATGACATTGGATTTTGTAAGGATTTTTTTGGATATGACACCAAAAGTACAGGCAGCAAAAACCAAAACAAAGCAACAAACAAGTGGGACTTTCTGAAAATAAAAAAATGTGCATCTTAAGACATTATCAACAAAGTGAAAAGACACCCCACAGAATGGAAGAAAATATTTGCAAGTCCTATATTTGATAAGAGATTAATGTCCAAAATATATAGAAAACTCTTAAAACTCAACAACAACCTGATTAAAAAATGGGCAAAGAACTTCTAGACATTTCTCCAGAGAAGATATACGCATGGCCAATAAGCCCATGGAAAGATGTTCAACATCACTGAACATTAGGGAAATGCAAAATAAAACTACAAAATGACAATGAGATACTCATGCCCATTCACATGGCCATTATAAAAACTAAACAAAATTAAACAAAATTTTTAAAGATAGCACATGTTGGTAAGATTGTGGAGAAATTAGAAAACTTGCACACTGTTGGTGGGAATATAAAATGGTTAAGCTGCTGTAGAAAACAGTATAGCAGTTTCTTCAAAAAGTAAACAGAATTATATATGATCTAGCAATTCCACTTCTGAGGATATATTAAAAAAATTGAAAGCCAAATCTCAAAGAGATACTTCTACCCTTCTAAACCAACAAGTATCTGAGACAGGTCTCAATCAATTTAGAAGTTGATTCGAAGTTAAGAAGTTAAATTGTTGTTTACTTGTTAACTTGTTTACAAGTTAAGTTTTTGTTTAGTCTCTAGCCAGCTGTCCATGGAACCACAGCCAAGCCTCTTTGAATGACGCCTGCTGGTGCCAGCCCTTGCTCTGTCCTTGCCGACGGGCTGCCCCTGGCCCCATGAGATCCCTGCCCAGGGGATATGTTACCCTCATATAATTAGTAGAACAAGGTGAGTTGATGTTAAAAAGAGGTATGGCTGGGCGCTGTGGCTCATGCCTGTAATCCTAGCACTTTGGGAGGCTGAGGGGGGCGGATTGCCTAATCTCAGGAGTTCAAGACCAGCCTGGGCAACACGGTGAAACCGTCTCTATTAAAATATAAAAAATTAGCTGGGCACAGCGGTGTGTGCCTATAATCCCACCTACTCGGGAGGCTGAGGCAGGAGAATTGCTTGAACCCGGGAGGCGGAGGTTGCCATGAGCTGAGATCATGTCACTGTACTCCAGCCTGGGCGACAGAGCACAAAAGACAGCCATGATTTTGTACTTATCGCTCAGCTTTATAACCACTGGGGGCCCAAATGCTCACTTGGATTCTAACTTTATTGACATCTGGGCCGAAGAGCCCTGATGCAGGTGAGCAATGTGCCTGCTGGCCAGGGCTCTGTGCCTGGTGGTCTCTGTGCACCTGGTGGGTTCTGTGCCTGCTGAGCTCTGTGTCTGGTAGGCTCTGTGCACCTGGTGGGCTCTGTGCGCTTGGCGGGCCCTGTGTGTTCCTGCTTTTGGCCTCCTGCCTCCCACCCTGGTTTGCTGCGGATGCTGTTTCAGGAATTGCAGGTGTGCAGTTTCTCTGGACAGATGTTGACCAGGACAGATAGTGAATGGACACCTCTGGTTACGTTGTGTCTGGGCTGGAGGGTTTATGTGTGTGTGGTGAGAACATGAGAATGTTAGCATGATGGGGTGTGTATGTCACATGCACAGGAGTGGCAAGTCTGGCTTGGAGTGTGGGACCCAAACCCTTGGATATCCCCAGCTCTGGTGAGCCCCTGGTAATGAAGCTTCAGTTCACAAGGTATGGTGCTTTTGATTTTTTTTTTTTTTTTTTTTTGAGATGCAGTCTCACTCTATTGCCTATGCTGGAGTGTAGTGGTGCAGTCTTGGCTCACTGCAATCTCTGCCTCCAGGGTTAAAATAATCCTCTGGCCTCAGCCTCCCAAGCAGCTGAGGCTACCGGTGCACACCACCATGCCCGGCTAATTTTTGCATTTTTAGTAGAGAAGGGGTTTCACCATGTTGGCCAGGCTGGTCTTGAACTCCTGACCTCAGGTGATCTTCCTGCCTCAGCCTCCCAAAGTGCTAGGATTATAGGCGTGAGCCACCACGCCTGGCCTATGGTGCATTTTTGATATTCTTTTTTTGTGGATGTTTTTAAAAATCAAACCTGCAGTGAATGTCTCAGACTCAAACCCGGGAACATGGGAGAAACGAGCTCCAGTCCCGATGGAGCCCAAGTGAAGACACTGGCTGCCACCCACCAGCTCTGGGGCGGCTCGCTGGTCCTGGTCAGTGCTGGGTTAAGGTGACTTTCCAGCCTGCGCCCTGTCATGAGGTTTCTGTGCCACTGAGTCCTTCATGTCTGCAAGCTGACAGCTGGAGTGTCTGACCCCAGAGGCCACAAAGCAATCTCAATATTGTGACAGGAAGGCCTCATCCCAGGCACACTTGACTGGATCTTTACAAAATATGCTTCTCCACACACACGCAGACACATGCCTTGCCATGCCCCAAGGGGTCCAGACAGTGCACTTGAGGCCTCTTTCTCTGGAATTCAGCTGTCAATCGCATCAGTGGCCTTTTCGCATGGCGGGGAGTTTGCTAATGTGTGTGCAGCCAAATGAACTTGGATAAAACCCCAGACAGCCGGGTACCTCCAGCCACCACAATCTCTCTGCAGAGTAATCACGAGAAATTACCCGGAAGGGTTTTCAGCGGCAGGTTCTTCATGCTGGAGAACCCACCTCCACTCCAGATCTTGGGCAGAGCTTGGTGTGGGCACTGGAAGGCCAGGCATGTCCAGCCTCTCAGGTGCTGACTTCACTGTGGTCAATCCCCTCACCCTGTGTTCCCTGAGTGTGGTGAGCTTGGCCTGGGGGACTCACCAGCCTTGCACCTCACTCTCGTGTGGAGTCCTGTAAGTGAGGGACCTGGTGAGCCAAGGTTGAGGCCTTGTTTTTAGTCCTGGAGTGCTGAGTCCTCTACACCAGAGTTCCCCACCTGGCACTGAGGACATGGGTACAGCACAGGTGTCAGCGTGAACAGGAGAGATGAGGCTGAGCTGCGGCCAGATGTCTTTGTTGACCTCGAGGCTTGGTCCATCACCAGAGGATGCTCAGCCCACAGCCTCCCTTAGTACAAAGACTGTCACCTCCCCTCCACAACCCGTGTTTTCAGAGACAAGGTCTCACTCTGTGGCCCAGGCTGGAGTGCAGTGCCAGGATCACAGTTCACTGCATCTTTGACCTCCAAGCCTCAGACTTCCAGGTAGCTGGGACCACAGACACCTGCCACCATGCCTGGCTCCTGCAACTTTTAAAAATAATTATTTTTATTTTTTGTAGAGACAAGGTCTCACTGTGTTACCCAGGCTGGCCTCTGACTCCTGGGCTCAGGTGATCCTCCTGCCTTGGGCTCCCAAAGTGCTGAGATTACAGGCGTGAGCCACCATGTTCGGCCCTACTGCAACTTTTTAAAAAGTCAGTGGGAGCAAGCGGGTTCTTGACCTCATGAATGTGTTTGGGGTGATCTTCCTTTAACTGGGAGGTTCTTGGAGGTTGCCTTAGTGAACTGGATCCTGGCCCAGCCTGGAGATGAACTGGAGATCAGAGGTTGATGAGGTCACATCCTGACTGTGGATCAACCCCGCTGTCCCAACCTGCACCTCCCCAGCTGTTGAACTGTCAGAGTCCATCTGGACGTTCCATGGGTGTCTGCAGCACCATCACACTTTATGGCCAAACAAGGAGGGGGGGGCCCACTGTCAGCTTAAGAAGGTGACTGACCCCCATGTGTGACCCACGGTACCTCTCTCCCTCTCACTAATCGTATCATGTGCTGGGCCCCAGCAGACACTACGGCCCCTGCCAATGGGGGCCTGTGGAGAGCTTATCATAAGAACCTGTAGGAGCTGCAGGGCCACCAGAAGGACAGGATGAGGCAGTTGCCTCTGTCTTCTTGCAACCAAAACTGAGGCTCCAGGAGACTGCTACAGCCACCCCTGCAGGCAGCACACAGGATGCAGAGGGGCTGAGGGAGGGTCAGGAGGCCAATGGGGGCATCCTGCTTGGTCACCCCAGGACAGGCCAGAGGCACTCAGCAGCCCCATCAGGTGAGTGGGCAGCCCTTTGCCCACCCCAGCACTTGCACTCCTACAGGGAGGCTTTGGGTTTTTGGTAGGAGCTATCAGTGGCCAATGCTTGGGGAGGGCCTGGGCCCATCACCCCTCCGCAGGCAAGCTCACTCCTAAGAGTGTGTAGGGAAAACAAGGAGGCTGGGGGAGCCCCATCCCCCACTGGGTGTGTGTCAGGGGAGGGGAGTCAGAGGGAGTCCCATGGACCATACCTGAGGAAAGAGTGGGAGGGCTGCACAGAACATCAGAGCTTCGCCATGGGTGTTCACTGTAGGCTGATGTCATAGGCATGGTGTGTTTAGTGGCCTCTAATTTGTCTATTTGTTTTGAGTTTACATTGAGTTTATATCAGTATACATTTGTTATATGATTAAAAACAACTTAGCTTGGCATTAGTAAGTTACGAGAATTTTTTTTGTTTAGAAATTGTCCATGCATGATTCATGCAAGAAACACTGGCCTTGCATGACACAGGACCCATGTTGCTGGCTCTGTAGTGCAGGGGGTGCTAATCAGGATGTGCTGCACTTTGCTGTGAAGACCAGTACCCCACCTCACCGGGATCTTGGGAAAGAATTTTTTCTTTCCGGGGCTCTGTTCCTGCCCTTTCTGCATCTCAAGGATGTGGTAAGGATGAAATGTATGGAAGTGCTTAGGAATCTGCATGAGAGACACACTCCAGCCCATCATCTGTCAATCTATCCATCCATTTGCCAAATCTCTATTGAACCCTCTTAATCCCTCTGCTAGAGGCAGGCCCATTCACACTTAAGGATGCCCACAGATCCCTGAAAATCACATTATTCCTCATATACAGATTAATAAATGGAGCTTGAAGTGGTTAAGAGGCTTCCCCAAGGTCACCCAGCTGCCAGGCAGGCACCAGACTGCCCACGTGTTGTGACAGGCACTGGAGTGATGGATGGTGATTTCGGGTATGTTAAGAGCAGGTGCCCTGTGGGATGGAAAAGGGGTGGAATGGGCAGGCATTGGCTTCTCCATTGCCTCTGCAGGGCTTGCCTTCCCCCTAATGCATGGACCTCATTTGAGCTGTTCTGCTCTACTGCACATGGCCCAGGGGGCCGTGAGTAATGCTGGAGGAGCTGCGCCCTGGGGAGAGAGAGGGATCGTCTTTCAAGGAAGACTGGCCACATCAGCTGGAAGTACTGTAAGTGTGGCCTCACAATCAGTGAAATTAAAAAAATACAAAATGAAATTTTATTAACCCCCTCTGAAAGTGGGTACACCGTCTGCCACGTGAGGAGCTCTATACAGATGCAGAGCAAAGTAAATTGAATTGTGGCGGTGTTGATGCTGTGTTGGTGGTGATGGTGAGATGAAGATGATGTGAGGCTGCTCCTGATGATAGTGGTGGTGACGGTGATGATCACAATGGTGATGAAGGTGATGATGGGGGTGGCAATGGTGAGGATTATGATATGAGGATGATGAGAATGGTGGTGGTGATGACTGGGAGAATGATGCTGATAATGATATTGATGATCACTACCACTTATTGCTACTTTGGACCAGACTCTGCGTGGGGCATCAGACTGGAGTGCAGTGGCGCCATCGGAGCTCACTTGCATCCTCCACCTCCCTGGGCTCAGGCGATCCTCCCACCTCAGCCTCCCGAGTAGCTGGGACTACAGGCATGCATGATCACGCCCAGCTAATTTTTGTATTTTTTTGTAGAGAACAAGTTTTGCCATGTTGCCCAGGCCAGTGTATGGGGCATCTTAAAGCAGATATTGCTGACAATTTCACAGATGAGGAAATGAGTAACACATGAAAAAATACTTAAAAGTAGAGATGAGAAAAGCCTTGACAGGAATGCATAAATTTGTTTTTTATGCACTAGGACAAGATGAATATCAAATGATTTCTATTACAATAAATACATATGAAAATGCAGTCATAGTCCTCAACAATTTACTCTCTTTCCATCCAAGTACAAAAGTTCACCCCTAACTTCAAGTTAAGTCTGAATACGGAAGACACAAAGGTTGAGGGGATGCAAAACGTAAGTTCAACATTTTAAACATTATTTTTGGTAATTTAATGTTGTATGTTACCCTTTTCATATTTTGGAGGGATATATTTATTTAAATATTCCTCACTACAATTTCTCTGAAAAGTGCTGTATTTGTTAGGGTTCTCCAGAGAAATTGTGTGTGTGTGTGTATCTATATCTATATTTATATCTCTCTATATACAGAGAGATATTTATTTTAAGGAATTGGCTCATGCAGTTGTGGAGACTGGGAAGTTCAAAATCTGCAAGATAAGCCAGCAGGCTGGAGTCGAGGGAAGAGTTGATGCTGGAGTCAAGGGAAGAGTCTGAAGGAAGAATTCACTGTTCCTTCGGGGAGGTCAGTCTTTTTTCCATTAGGGCCTTTAACCGACTGGACTAGGCCCTGCCACATTATGAAAGGTCATTTTCTTTACTCAAGGTCTGTTGATTTAAATCATATCTTTAAAAATACCTCTACAGAAACATCTAGAATAATGTTTAAGTGAATATCTGGGAACTGTGGCTTAATCAAGTTGACACATAACATTAACCATCACAAATACTTTTCATTTAATTAGAAGAAATCACATTTAGTGATTTAAAGATTCTTTTAAAACAGAACTTGCATCTAATCAAGTATTTAGAGCTAAATTCGACTCTGCAGGAAGCACAGGGGTTAGTTAGAAGGGCCAGCTAAATGTAGTCATATCTGGATGAAGGAGTTTTGCGGAATGACTGACTCGGTCTCCTCCGCATGTCAGGAACAGGACAAATCCACACACATACAAAGGGTGAAAGGGGGCTGGGAGAGGCGTCTGTGATAGTAAGAGGTGTAAGAGCCACAGGAACAAAATACAGTGTGTGAACCTCTTTTGAACCCTGATGGGAATAAAAGCAATTGTGAAAACATTTTCTTTTTTAGACAATATGAAAAGTTTGAAGGTACAGCTCACATTTAAAAATTAGGGTTTTTCATAGGTGTTAAAACGGCATTGTGGTTATACAGAAAATGTGTTTTTTAAAATTTGAGATGCAACTGATATTTCTACTGGTGAAACTGCAAAATGTTTGCAATCTACTTTAAAATTACTCCAGCAAAAAGAAAGGTAAGAATCTGTAAAACAAATATGGCAGAATGTTTTTTATTGTTGAACCTAGGTGATGTATATTAGGTTCACTGCAATTTCTACTTTTGTGTATGTTTGGACATTTTCATCAATAAAAATATAAAACAAGTAAATATATTAAATATTGAAATTTGTATATTTATATATAAATGGATATTGATAAATCTATTAAAATATTTACTGATTTTCCTTATAAAAATCTTATATAACAATTTGAATTTATTAGTATAATTGTATTTGTTGAAATTCTTTGAGGAATTATTCAATTGTACCTTTCACCTTCTTTTTATCCAAGAATTAAAGTCATATACTGACTATTTTCTTACATTAATAAGCCCAACTGTTCTCTTCATATTCTCATTTCTCTACTAAGATATAAATTTCATGAGGGTAAGATATTCGTTTGTTCAATGATGTATTTCCGCACCTGACAGTGACTGTAACATACTTGTTTGTTGAATGACTGACTGACTTTTTTTTTCCAGAGAGTACTCTAGATTGCACATAGACATTTCATAAATTTGAATTAAGTTTCCATCTGACATAGTTTGGTGGGGAACCAATATATCTCTCCAGCAATGAATGACTGAATATGGCATTAGTTCTGTATTTGTTTAAGAATTTCTTTTTTAGAGTCTATACATTTTATAATAAGCTAGATAATATAGTATAATCATATATTAAGATTGCTGGTAGAAGATTACATATGATTCATATTAAATTGTTTTTAAACAGTGTTGTGTTTCGGAAGGAATGTTTATGAAATTCAGCAGAAAACATTTTAAAACATTGTACTTTGCTCAAGAACAACCTGATGCACAGTAGGGCTCAACAGGGAAGGGTGGACTGGGTATAGCCCCTAAGCAGTCAGGTAGGGCTTCTCTTGGAGGTGATGTCTGAGAAAGGGAGTCAATTTGGGTTCTTAACCAAGTGGGTCTACTCCTAGGTATTTCATCCATGAAATGGTGTCAGGAAGTGGGTTATAGCACTGCAAAACCCAAAGGGGCATCAGACAAAAACTGGCTTCAGAGTGTAATTTTTGAACAAGATTCCTGACTGACTTCTCAGGTGCCTGACTTTCACCCCACACCTGACATCTCCCAGCCCCAGTCGACCTGGACTTTCTCATCTTTTTTTCTAGCCTCTGTCCCTTTTGGATTGTGATGTCCTCCTTCAATCCAAATCCCATTTGCATGTGATATTTTAGAAATTCTAAAGGAGTTATGAACCTGTTTACTGGAAGTTTTAAAATGAAAATCTTCAGTTGGATTAAATTATATATACCCAGGGGCAGGTGTATATATATATATAACTGGTAGTGGGTAGATATATATATGTATATATACACCCATGCACGGGTGTAAACTCAGTAGTGGGTAAATATATATACACCCGGGTTAAGGTGTATATTCATATATACCCGGTAGTGGTTAAATATATATACCAATTGGCGTGTGTATATACATAAATACCTGGTAGTGGTCAGGTGTATATACATATATACTCGGTAGTGGGTAAATATATATATACCCATGTTTGGGTGTATATACATACCTGGTAGTGAGTAAAAATATATATACCCGGGTAAATACATATATACCCAGGTTCCAGTGTATATATGTACCCGGTAGTGGGTAAACATATATATATACCTGGGTTCGGGTGTATATACATATATATCCAGTAGTGGGTAAAAATATATATACCTGGGTAAATACATATATACCTGGGTTTGGGTGTATATACATACATACCCAGGTATATATATATACACACTCAAGTGTATATACATATATACCCAGTATTGGGTAAATATATATACACGGGTAAATATATATACCCAGGTTCGGGTGTATATACATATATACCCAGTAGTGGGTAAAAATATATATATACCCGGGTAAATACATATATACCCACGTTTGTGTGTATACACATATATACCCGATAGTGGGTAAATATATGTATACATGGGTAAACATATATATACTCACACACACAGGTTCGGGTGTATATACATACATGCCCAGGTATATATATACACACCCGGGTGTATGTACATATATACCCAGTATTGGGTCAATACATATACATGGGTAAATATATATACCCGGGTTTGGGTGTATATACATATATACCCAGTAGTGGGTAGATATATATGTATACCCGGGTTTGGGTGGTCAGGTGTATATGCATACATACCCACTAGTGGTTAATATATATATGGGGTGGTTGTACATACATACATACAGTTGGTAGTGGTTGGATGTATATAATAAGTACATATCCAATAGTTGGTAAATATATATACTGGGGGCAGGTGTATATACATACATACCCGGTAGTGGTTAAATATATATATATACACACACACACACACACGCTGGGTCGGGTGTATATACATGTATACCTGGTGGTGGTTAAATATATATATACCCATAGGCAGGTGTATATACATATATGCCTGGTGGTGGGTGTATAAACATATATAGCCTGTAGTGCATAATATATATATACCCATGGGCTGGTGTATATACATATATACATGGGTATACCTATATACCTGAGGGTACATATATACCCACAGGTGGTTGTATATACATATATACCAGGAGTGGGTATATATACACCCAGTAGTGGGTAAATATATATACCCAGGAATGGGTGAATATATATGTCTGGGTGCAGGTGTATATATATATACCTGGTATTGGATAAATATATATATATATATATATATATATATATATATATATCCAGGGTCAGATATATATATAATATATATACACACACACACACCCAGTAGTGAGAAAATACATATATACACAGGGGCGGGTGTATATACATATATACCCAGGGGTGGGTGTATATACACATATACCTAGGAGTGGGTGCATATACATATATACACAGTAGTTCATAAATATATATATACCTGGGGGCTAATGTATGTACATATATACCCAGGAGTGGGTGTATATACATATATAACCAGGGGTGGGTGTATGAATATATATAGCCTGTAGTGCATAATATATATATACACACATCCATGGCTGGTGTATATACATATATACGTGGGTATACATATATACTTGAGGGTGGGTGTATATACATATATACCCGTGGGCGTGTGTATATACATATAAACCCGGGGTGGGTGTGTATATACATAAACCTGGGGGTAGGTATATATGTATATACATATATACCCAGGAGGGGTATGCATATATTCCTGGGTCAGGTGAGTGTGTGTATATATGTAAATATATACACTGTTGGGGGTATGCATATTCCCAGAAGGGGGTACAAACATACACCTGAGAGGTGTGTTTTTATATATATATATATATATATATATATGTACCCGGGAGTGGGTTTATATATATACCCAGGTGGGAGTATATATGTATATATCCGGGAGCTGGTGTGCATATATATACCCAGGAGCGGGTATGTATATATATACTCGGGAGGGGTATATGTATATATACCCTGGAGGGGTGGGTGTATATGTATATAACCGGGAGTGGGTATATATGCATACCCAGGAAAAGATATGTATATATATACACACCCAGGAATAGGTATATGTATATCTTGGAGTGGGTATATATATGTATATTTATCCAGGATGGGTTATACATATATACATAAATATCTGGGAGCGGGTGTGTATATATATACCTGGGAGCAGGTATAGATATCCAGGAGGCAGTATATATATACACACACACCAGGGAGGGTGTATATACATATCTATATATACACACCCTGGATGGTGTGTGTGTGTATATATGTACCCGGGAGTGTGTGTGTGTGTGTGTATATATCCCTGAGGGTGTGTATATATATATGTATATATTTATTTATCCTTTATGGTGTGTGTATATATATACCAGTGAGGGTGTGTGTGTATATATATACACCCGAGAGGTGGTGTATATATATATTCACAGGAGGGAAGGGTATATATACATATGCACACATACACCTGGGAGGGGGCATATATGTATGTATGGGGGTGTGTGTGTGTATATATATATATGTAAATCTGGGAAGGGAGGCTACGTGTATATACATATATACACACACACATACATATATATATATTCATGGGAGGGGATGGTGTATAAATATAGATATACACACCTGGGAGGGGTATATATACATATATACACACACACATACATATATATATATTCATGGGAGGGGATGGTGTATAAATATAGATATACACACCTGGGAGGGGTATATATACATATATATACACACACACATACCCTGGATGGGAGGGTAACCAGGAGGGGGAGTATATATAAATGTAAGTGGGGAGGGTGAATATATAAATATCCTTAGGGGGTATATATATACTTCGGGTACATATATACTAGTATATATATACATGGGAGGGGAAGTGATACATATATACCCACTCAGTAGTGGGTATATCTATATGTATATATTTACCTGGGGGCATACGGTGTATACATATATATAATATATATACCCAGGAGGGGCGTATATATATGTCCCTGAGAGAGGAGGGTATATATATTCATCTATATATACCTGGCAGGGGTGGGTGTATATATATACCCATAAGGGGAGGGTGTGTATGTATATACATACACCCGAGAGTGGAGCAGATATATGTTTATATATATGTATATATCCGGGTATATATGTATGTATATATGTACATAGGTATATGTGTGTATGTGTGTGTGTGTGTATATATATATGTGTGTGTGTATATATATACACACACACACCCTCATGGGTATATATATATCCGGGATGGAAAAGTGTATATATCCATATATATACACCCGGAGGGGGGATATATATACACACACACACCTGGGAGGGGAGGAGTTATATATATATATACACACACACACTCAGGAGGAGGTATATGTAAATAAATATATATATACCCTGGTGGGATATATATATAAATATATGTATAGCCTGGAGGGCATATCCTAGAGGAGATATATATATATGTACATATTACCCGGGACAGTGTATGTATATATATATATACCCTGGAGGGGTTATATGTATATATGCACCAGGGAGGGCAGTGTGTTTTTATATATGTATATATTTATATACTCTGGAGGGGATTGTGTATATATTTATAAGAGATTATGGTATTATTATTAATAATTTAATATTTCCATTAATAATTAATTGTAGTTATAATACTATTATATAATATTATAGTATTAGAAAACATTTTGATGGTTGCATAGCATAATTAATAATTATAATAATATAATACTAAAATAGTGATTAGTAATAATAATTAATAAAATTAATTTGTGTGTTAGTGTTGAAGAGGACACTTAACTTTGAAATCTAGAAACCTAAAAATTCCTGGAAAAATATTTCTGACCTTTAGATGAGCCAATATGACAATTTTGCAGAGAATACAAACATTTCTTAAAATGATCAATTGGACTTCATCTAAGTCAAAAATATATTTGAAAAACAACACTGGAGAGGGAGAGTGAGAGAGAGAGAAAGAGTGAGAGAGACATTTTAAAAGAAAGTCACTCCCTAAAGGGAGAGAAAATATTCACAATATATATATATATATATATATATATATATGTAACAAATGAGTTGAATGAAGAATCCATAATATAGTGAATAATTAACTATGAGGCAAAAAAAAAAAAATGGTTAAAGTCTTGAACAGACATTTCACAAAAAAAGTTATAAAAATTACACTTAATTAGCTACCAGGAAAGTGCAAATTAAAATCATAATAAAAAGTACCCTTTTTTAACTTTTCTATGTTTATATATATTTAGATACATAAATGCTTATCATTGTATTACAGTTTTCCATAGTATTTCATAGAAGCAACATGCTATACAGGTTTGTAACCTAGAAGCAATAGCATAGGTCATAAAGATCAGGTTAGTATAGGAGGCTGTATCATCGAGGTTTTTGTAAGTATACCCTATGATGTTCACATAAAAACAAAATCACTTACTGATACATTTCTCAGAACATATTCCCCTCATTCAGTGATACATTACTGTATCGTTGTTGAAATGTCTAATTTTTACTTCAATTATTTCAGTTTCTATTTTATGTCTTTTGTAGATTTGTTAAGTACATATATGTTAACGATTGTTACATCTTTCTGATGGATTGACCCTTTATAATTAGGAAATATCCCTCTAGTAATATTTTTTTCTTTAAAGACTATGTTGTCTGATAGCTTTTCTGGCTTTTTTAATGATGTTTGCAGAGTATTTCCTTTTTAATACTTTTACTTTCAACCTATTTGTGTTATTTACATTTCAAATACATCTTCTTTAGAAAGCCTATAGTTGAATCTTATTTTATTCAACTTGACAGTCTTCACTTTCGATTGGATTATTTAATCCATTCATATGCTATAATTGATAGGATTTCCTTTATATTTTGCATTTAGCTTTTTTAAAAATGTATCTTGTATTTTAAAATTTCTCTATTTGTGCTTTCTTGTATCCTTTTGCATTAAATATTTTCTAGTGTAGCACTTTAATTCAATTAATATTTTATTTTTTGAGGTTTTTTAGTGGTTATACTAGGGATTATGGCATGAATCTTAACTGATTATTCTCCAGTTTTATAATGACTTAGTTACAGTGAGATGTTAAAATACTACACCTATATCGTTCATTTCCTTCTCCACTTTTTTATGCAGTTACTGGTATACAGACTGTTTATATTTGATATAGACCTAAAAGTACATGGTTATACATATTACTTTGTATTACCTAATGTATTTTAAAGAAGCTAACAAAAGAAGAAAAACAGACTTATTTATAGATTTTGTTATACTAACCCCTTTATTTACTATTTCTTGCTCTCTTCACTTCTTGTGGATTTGAGCTACTAATTAGTGCCATTTTTTTATGCCAATACAGCTTTTTTTTTCACTCAACTGTTTTATGCTGCTATTGGCAAATGTATTATATTTCTGAAAGTTATAGGTTCAGCACTGAAATACATACATATACTTTGAGACAATTGCTTTTTAAATCAGTAAAGAGAAGAAAGGAGGAAACAAAATGCAAGTATACAGTCTTTTGTAACTACCAACATAATTAGCTTTACCAGCACTCTTTGTTTTTTATTCTAATCTAATGTCTCACTTTTATTTTGAAGAACTTCCTTTAGAATTTCTTGTGAGGTATGTCTTTAAGCAATGATTGCGAAGCCAAAATTGTCTTTATTTTTTATAATTTTTGGAACTTAGTTACAATTAGCAAAACATGAATATAAGAATCTTGATTTGTAATTGTTTTGTTTTCCTACTTTCATCTCTTTGAATCTCTTGTACCATTCTGAAATTCATTGTTTAGAAAAGAAGTCAACCAACAGTCTTACCGGGATGCAAACATGCATAATGAGTTATTTCTCTATTGATGCTTTAAAAATTCTCTCTGTCTTTGACTTACACCATTTGATTATGACGTGTCCGAGTGTAGATCTCTTTGTGGTAATCCTCTTTGGAGTTTGTTATATTTTTGAGGGAGCAGATTAAATTTTTATCAAAACTGGAAGTCTTTCAGTCTTTATTCCTCTGTGTTGTTTCTTCTTCTTTCTCTCCCTTCTCCTTCTAGTTTATTTACACATACTTTCCGGGATAAATGTGTATCACATCCTTTCAGGAACTATTTTTCTTTCATTGCTCTTTGATTGGTGCTTCATTATATAATCTGTATTGATCTATCTTTAAGTTTGATCATTCTTTTATTCTCCCAATTCAAAACTGTTTTTAAATTCCTCTGGTGAATGTCTAATATGGGTTATTGCGTTTTTCCAACTGAAGAATTTCCATTTCATTATTTATAATAATTTCTATGTTTTTATTAATACTCTGTATTTAATAAGACTTTCATTTTATCTTCTTGTATTTTTTTTTTTTTTTTTGGCATAGTTTTCTTTACTTTTTGAACATATTTGCGGTAGCTACTTTGGGTTCATGATGGCTGATTTTATGGTGAACTTTACTGAGACAGGCAGAGCCAAAATCGTTATTTCTAGGAGTGTCTTTGAGAGTTTTCTGGATGAAATTAGTATTTGAATCAGTGGATTCAGTAAATTAGATGCATCTCCTCCAAATGTGCATGGGTATTGTTTAATCTTGTGAGGACCTGCATGAAATAAAAAGAAGGAGGAATGAGCAATTTGCCCTTTTTTTCTTCCTGCTTGCCTCCATAAACTAGGACCTCAGTCTTCCGCCCCCTTTTGGGACTTACATCAGCTTCTCTGGTCCTCAGTCCTGTTGACACAGCCTCGTTGTCTGAGTGTCTCTTGAAGTTCTTTGTCTCACAGCCCAGAAAATCGAGGAAATGGACATTCCAAGTGTGAGGTTAGAGCAGAAGTTTAGTAAGTGAAAGAGAGAAAGTTCTCTGCTGCAACCCCCCAAAAGGTTGCTGTTATTGCAGTTGAATGCAAAGGCTCTTATAAACAACCATTGAGGGCTGGTTGTCTCATTTGCATAAGAAGCAAATTTCTGAAAACTCCACCCCAACCTGTTATGCATATGGGCCCTTAGCTTGAGTTACTCCATATTGCTTTGTTCCCCTTACTGTGCCTGTGTTCAGGGATGGAATTTTCCACTGTGGGCCTGTCTGGGCAAGTCACATGTGTAGCCTTTCTTATCTATGTGGCTGTGGGCATGTCTTAGGCAAGCCCCTCTGTGCAAGTTCCTGTATCTATGCCTGCAGCTTGAATTTTTAAGCTGTTCTTTGGTTTAAAAGAATTTAACCAAGGATCCACCCTAACTGACTGCCTGACCAGTTTCTTCCTTTCTCCTCTCTCATTGTAGACTCAGATACCACTAGCCTTCCTGAGTCTCAAGCTTGCAGATGGCGGACTGTGGGACTTCTCAGCCATCATAATTGTATGAGCCAGTTCCTCATAATATATTTTCCTACCTATATATCTATATGCATCTATTATCTACCTATCATCTATCTCCTACTGGCTTTGTTTCTCTGGAGAACCTTGACTAACATAAGGTTTCGTCATCTGGGCCCCTTCAAAGACAGATTCTATTTCCTGCTTTTAGTTTTTGAGTATGCATACACTTACTTGTTTGTTTGTTTGTTTTTAGAAAGCTGGCCATTTCTGATGATACAGCATGGCAACTCTCCATCCTGAGAGTCCCTTCCCAGAGGTTGCTGTTGTTGTTTGTTGCTTGATCACTTTTTATTTGCTTGTTTGTTTCTTTATAGATTTTACTGAACTAATCCCATAAAATTCCTTTTCTTTGCATTTGACAGCCTCCAATATTTCTGGTCAAATTATTTTCCCCTTATTTTTATCTTTGAGCTGAACTTCCCATGAATCAGTGGGTTCAGTCACTCTTGAGTTGGCCTAAACTGTTTATTTTATTTTACAAAGGGTTTATATAAGGCATCTGGGCTATTTAGATTTTACTGTTTGCTGTTAGATGACTCTATGTGTGTGTGTCTGTGTGTGTGTCTGTGTCTGTATGTCTCTGTGTGTGACTTTTTGTGTTCTAAGTTTCAGCTAGACACCACTAGTTTGAAGTCACCCTATTTTGTCACTCCTAAGTGAATTTGGTCTTGGGATGTACACAGTGTTCCAGAATGCCAGGAATTAGGTTATTTTGTTTTAATCCTAACTGTCTGGAATCACTCATGGTACCCAATAGCTTTCTATTCAATTAGAGGTTTTATTTAAGCCTTTATGTCATGGATCTTTTATCCTCTGTTGATGAGTCTGTTTGTGGCTTGTGGATACATTCAAGTCAACCCCACATCTTGCTCTGATTGCTCCTGAGTGGCTGCAAACTAGTGCATGTTACAAACTAGTGTTCAAGCTCCCTAAATCCCAGGATGTCTCTCACCCCAGAAGGCCTATTCTTGACTTTCTCATTCCTCGTTTCTCTCTGTTAAACTTATTATGGATCTACCAACTCCCTCTTATTTTTTCTTTAACAAGATCTCTTTCATTTTTTTTTAACATCATCCTTTGGCATGAAGTTTTCCATTTTCTATTAGAAATGAAATGTAGGGGAAACAAAACTTCACCTTGATCCTCTCAGGGTTCCAACTGGGTCAAATAATTACATTGCTCTAAGATATAGATTAATAGAGAAAAAGCCTAACGCAAGTTTTATGCAGCATTGGAGCCCTCATAAAGAAATGAAGACCCCAAAGAAACAAAGTCAGTTACTTATTTACTGAATTGGACAAATGGTCAACTTGAAAATGTGATAAGGCAAAGGGTCTTGGGTTAACATAGTTAACTGGGTAGAGAAATAGCTAAAAAGATAAGGGTTGGCTTGAGTCTCAACTTTCTAACTTTCTTGTCCTTGCTTAGAATGTTTTTCTCCAGTATAGGGAGGGTATCCTTTACATGAGAATTCCCTCTGCTTTTTTTTTTTTTTTTTTTTTTTGAGATGGAGTCTAGCTCAATTGCCCAGGCTGGAGTGCAGTGGTGTGATCTCCGCTCACTGCAAACTCCACCTCCTGGGTTCACGCCATTTTCCTGCCTCAGCCTCCTGAGTAGGTGGGACTACAGATGCCCGCCACCATGCCTGGCTAATTTTTTGTATTTTTAGTAGAGACGAGGTTTCACTGTTTTAGCCAGGATAGTCTAGATTTCCTGACCTTGTGATCTACCCGCCTCAGCTTCCCAAACTGTTGGGATTACAGGCATGAGTCACTGCACCGGGCCCGGAATTTCCTCTGCTTTTAAGACATAGCATGAAGGTCAGAATGATCTTCTTGCACCTGCTGTTTTTTCATGTGCTTTTAATTTACTTTATATGCCAGGGTAGTATATTTTTGGCTCCTTCAAAAGTCAGTCCCCTCAAGCAGAGCTTTTCCTGGAGACTCTCACTGCCTCTACAATGTAGGGTTTTTTTTAAAGTACATTAAAATATTGCTAAGTACTTTCTTATTATATAGAAGCAAATTGAATTTCAGAACTCATCTCAGATGAGTGTTAGCCATATGTTTTGTTTTGTTTTAGCCTACCTAGTGAGATATTTTAAAATCTGTACATTATTTGATCTTTTTTGGCTTTTGCAATTGCATAGTGCATTTTTGAGGGATATTTAACTTTACCTACTACTACTCACTAAATGTCAGTAGTACTATACCAATTATTGTGACTATCACAATACTCTAGCAAATTTATAATGTATACACTTTTATAAGAAAGTGGCCATACCATATATATAATCCATAGTTAGAGTGTTTATGACTATAATATATCTTTGACAAAATTTAATTTCAGTTTGTGAAGATCTACCCCATTTTTAACTATTTAGTTTCAATATTGTGTATATATTTTATTTTTCTATTGCAAAACTAATATTAGGTTGCCCTTTGTTAAAATTTTCCAGGTGGATTTGATTCCAAAGGCTCTTATTTAAAAACCTTTAAAAGTAATTTCATTCAGATTAATTCATTGTCATCATAGTTAGACCAAACAAAAATTATTTTAAAATATATCATGCCTTATTACATTTTACTTTTCACAAACATGATTTATTTTAATTTTCACAACCTACTAAGATTCTATTATCATATGTTGTAGAGGAAAAAATGAGGATCAAAAGGGCTATACAATTTTGAAATGATTGAACAAGATTAACAGTCAGAGGGAAATTTAATACCAGATGATTATGGCTCTTCTTTTCCACTCTAAGGCAGGGCCACTCTCCTATGTCTGATTTAACCACTTCACACTTCTACTAACAGTCTTGAATTCTGGTCTTTTAAAATATTTCTTCCTTCATCCAGCTTTCCTGAGTAGGACCTAGTGTGTAAATTGAAATGTCTCTTCCAAAGAAAGCCTATAAGCAATGAAATTGTTTAGAAATTGTGGAAATGTCTGTTACCTTGCCTACAAGATCCTGTTCCATTTATCAATTGCAATCGCCTAGATCAAAGCTGAAGGGCACATGAAATTCACTATGAAGCCTGCAAACTGCAGAACATGTGGCATTTATTTCTTTAGTTTGTTTCAGTACAAAACCTTGAAATTTGCCCTTGTATTCTGAACAGATTTTTAACAAGCATTATTGCTATTGTGTGTCTAATATCAAAGAATAAACAAAGATAATTCCCTTGAAAAAATTATGCTAATTGAAAAACATCAAAAATGTTTACAATTATTTAAATGAGCAGATAATTCTGCATTTTTTTGAAATACAAGCATTTTCTGACATAGAAATATGGCAGATCTCTATTGATTATATTTTGCTTATATTTTTCTCTAAGTCAATATTATGAATGCTATGCTTTTATTGCTACACATACATTATTTTATTTCTAGTTGACAATGAAAAACAACAAACTAGCCAATTATATAAAAGGGTCATAGGAGCAAATATATTTTCATTTGCTGGAAATTATATTTCTCCAAAATCTCATCTTCATAGAGTCTACAAATTCATTTTCCTCAGATTAAAATTGCTTTCAGACAAAAAATTCAGAATGATAATTGGAGTATTATCTTCCTAGTTAGAAGTCAAAAATAGGTACAATTTTTTTCTTCTATGTAGGTAATAATACTTCTCATCCAAAATAGGAATCCGGCAAAGAAAATGAAGGGGAAAGAGTCGCATGGCTTGAATTTCTTTGATTTTTTTTCATGTAATAATCAGGAGATTATTCTGATTACACGCATCATCTGGTACGAGAATAACGTCCATTCAATTGAACCTCTTCATCTCTAAAGGCCATTTTATCCTCAACTATATAGTCACCTTTCTTGACTACAGTCGCAATAATTAACTCTGTAAGGTTAAAGATATTATGGGAAGTTAAGGGATCTAAAGAGCATGTGAATAGGCTGACACTGTATCAGGGAAAATAAAACAAAACAAAAACAAAATAGCCTGTCATTTATGGAAGAACATTTTGGGCTCTTTAATGTGAGTTATGAAGAACATATTATACCTCTCACAATAGTATGTTATTAATCATCAAAAATATGCTGGAGAAAACCGCCCACTATGAGAAATGTGGTTTGAAAATATAAAAGTACTCACAATGAAAAAGTCTTAAGAATGTTAAATATGTGGTAATGTCTTTAGTTGTTCCAGTTCTGTTTGATGACATCAAATAATCCATTCTGGAGAAAAACTTTATGAATTTTTGGGATGTGGGAATGTCTTCATTTCTCTCACATCCATTCAATGACACACGATAATGCATATTGGAGATAGACCTTGAAAATATAAGAATGCACACCTAATTGAAACCCAAGTAGTATGGAAAGTACTGAAAAACTCTCCATTTCAACACTTATTTTAAATGTCACATGAAAACTACTAGAATGAAATTCTACAAATATAAGTAATATGGAAATCCTGAAACGAATAAATTATTGTATAGTGCTTGAGAAAATTCAAAACATGAATGAAATAGTACATGAGTCACACATATATTGTGTTTATCAGTGGTTCATTATTAAAGAGGGTCTCTGCACTAAAATTCTCACTGCTTTTGAAAGGGAACATGAGGTGAGAATGATAATCAACAGTACGAGTTTAACGGGCAGTGGTTTTTTAAAGCCAGTTAAAGTATTTTTCTATCCATTTTCCAATGTGTTGAATCTTAGAGTGAACTAAAATGTATTCCTAATATATACGTAGGTTTAATTTTTGTATAGTTGTTTAATTCTTCTGTGATTAATAGGCCATTGAAAAATGAGTATTTGATTATTGTTGAGATTTTTCTTATTCACCTTAGCTGGAAGGTTCTGAATATCCTTACCCATTTTATATATTCCATGTTTTATTCAGATGGGAAAACCTTTTCTTTTTTGGTGTAAAAATATTTATCTTGTATTCTTTGCTAATAAAGAGTTGGGGTTAATCTGTAAGGATATAAAGTTTATCATGGAGTATAGTCTCATGTGAAATATTATTTTCATATATTGCCCTTCACTACTTGTCATTATTTCTGCTTATTTGGATGTTTCACTTGAATTAAAGAGAGCACAGTGATAGAACAATATATTGTGTCTAATCTGAGAGAGAAAGCATCCAGTCTCACCCTCAAGTGTAATGGTAGATCTGGGTTTTTAATAACTGCCTTAATGAAGGTTAAAAAAAGAAAATACTGTCACAAGTTTATTCATTTAGGTATGTAGGAAGATAAAAATACGTTAGATATTCTGGAGATAATTCTTTAGAACAAGAAATTTCTTGTTGCATATAATGTGTATGCAACACATTCGATCAGTAATATAACAAGCTATGTGGAAGAGTAACAGCAGTAAAAGACAACTATATATTAATAAATTTAAACAATAAGAATTATTGATTATGTTTAGTTATTAAAAATCAAAGAAAATTGATGACTGACAGGCCTGTTAATATATGTTGCATGGTAATTGTGTCTGGGTGTCTGTGTGCATATGTGTACACATATACATACATACATATATGTATAGTTATATATTATTTATAAAACCATCAAATCATCAATTATATCATAATAAATTTATACCATAACTTTTTATATAAGTTCTAATTATAACTTGCATATTCTTTTTATAAAGTTACTTTCTACATAAAAATTTCTAAGGTCATCAAACTGTCATTATATTCCTCAGGACAAAGGACCTTTTAGTCTTTACATTTTAGACTAATTTATAATAATGTGAGATGATGGATATGTTAATTTGCTTGACACAGTAACCACTTTACTATTTATATTTGGCAAAATGTCATATTGTACATTTTCAATACATACAATAAAAATGAGTAGACTAATTTATGATTTATGTTATTATTTAGTCTTTAAAAATTTCATGAACAATTATGTGGTTAAATATTGCTTTTGACTTTGCAGATAAAACCAAATTCTATTTTTTTTAATGAAATAAAGCAAACTGCCTTTGTGTAGGCATTTCTTTTTCAAACGTCTGTAGACAATTAACAGATTTTATAACCGGTGAGAGAGGTGTCTCATGCCTGTAATCCCAACACTTTGAGAGGCTAAGGCAGGTGGATCACTTGAGGTCAAGAGTTCAAGACCAACCTGGCTAACTTGGTGAAACCTTGTCTTTACTAAAAACACAAAAATTAGCTGGCGTAGTGGTGCACGCCTGTAATCGTAGCTACTTGGGAGGCTAAGGCAGAAGAATTGCTTGAACCCAGGAGGCAGAGGTTGCAGTGAGCTGAGATTTCACCACTGTACTCACATCTGGGCAGCAGAGCAAGACTCCATTTCCAAAAAAAAAGAAAAGAAAAAATAGATTTTACAACAAATCCATTTTAAATTGTGTAGTACTACTTACATGTTAAATGTATTGTCCATCAAAATCAATGCTTTAAAGATTTTAAAATATTTTAAATATGATTGTCATAGTTAAATAGAATTTGACTATGTTAAGTAATTTGTCCAAATGACTTGGATATGTTTTGGATTAAAAGTAAGTCTGCAGCAAACTTTTATTTCAAAATGCCAACATCTGTGTTTATCTAAACCAAAAACTGATAAAGGTCTATTTCAAAAAATAAAATAAAATGTTCAGAATACATAAAGTGGAAAATAAAAGACTTCCTTAATTTTAACCTTATGTATACTTGCCATTAGTTATCATAGGGTGTGCAGAGAAAATGCTATTGCCAGAGTGAAACAAAGGCAGTGAGTCTATGAGATATTCCAAAGTTCCAAAATGGAGCTAAACCCGAAAGGACTTCTTTAAGTCAAGATCCAATAAGAGGGAATGCTCAATTGCTTATATGACATAGATGTTATTTCTCTCTCACATAGCAGTCCATGGGTATATGCTCCAATATTGACTTATAAATATATAAGTCATATTAAGCTTATGACTTCCATCACTAGGTCTACAGTTTAATACTGTAGAAGCCATTTCTGTCCATATGATTGGTAAAGATGGCAAAAAAGATTTATCAGTTGACACGTACTTTTGAATAAATTCAGCATATTTGAATTGGCAATATGTATCAATATTTGACACATGCATACATCTTTGGTACAATGATTCTGCTAAGAATTTTATTATAGAGAAATTAATAGATGTGTACAAATATGTGAACAGTACTGTAGTATAGCATTGATTATACAATTGAACGTATTTTTAAAAAAATTTATGGGTTCCTGGTGATTTAAAATAGCCTTGTTTTTCAGACCTTAGTTAATAAACATAAAAGAATAAGGAGAGATTTCCGAAATGTAATTTTAAGAGGACCATATTTTAAAATGTTTAAAAATGGAAGAATTTATTTTATCTTCCTTTCCAGATGTTAAAAAGCCAGAATCCCCCAAATTAAAATGCATAATATTGCATATTATGTATTTATGTAAATTGATTATATTTGCATATATATACATGTGTATAAATATATATACACACACATATGTATGTCACTAAATGAAGTTACTAGAAATCTGAACTAATGAAAATAATAGATAGTGTTAGAGAAAGGAGATGGGTTTGGAGAAACATTTATCTCAGTTTGATTCCCACCTCTACTATCTGTGAGATTTTCAACAAATTATTGATTTTCCCTCATTTTGAATTTCATCAGTCCAACGAAGACTTTATTTGTGTAACCATGGACACTAGATGAAGCAGTGTTTGTAAAGTATTCAGTAAAATGCTAAGAAGTAAGTGCTCAACGATGTTAGTTTTATTGCTGTTTTAATTATCATTATTGTTACTGACATATATATTTATTAAAGCTATCTCTGAAGTCATCTATGTCAATAATTGTGCACATACCATTTTTAAAGAGGTTAACCAGGCTCTGCTACAGTATTTCCAGGGACAGGGACAACATTATTTTAAAAGATCCCACAACCTGTAAGTGTTATAATTGTATATAACTGTTGCTATGCAAAATATACCCCAGTATATGTTAGTAAAATATATAACTTTAATATTTTAAATATATATCCAAAATTCTTGTGTTTTCCTAAAAACTTATGAGCAAGTAATTCATATATTTAAGGTATTTTATTATTTAGAATAAATTCAAATATAATTATAAAGGATAACTGCATATAATCAATTAATAGGACAATATGCAGTTATGGATTTCCTTTGAAAGTCAATTTAAAAAAACATGTATTGAAGATGGAAGGCTTATACCTTGCAAAACAAGGCTTATATCTTAAGCCATTCTTGAAAAATAATGTTTAATATTTAGGAAAATGACAGACTTGTATCCTTCCATATTTCTATTAAAATAGACCTATTTTGAAAATTAGATTTTGCTTATTAACATGTTAAATTTCATTTTGCTGAGGGAGGGGGATTAATGAGCTTAAAGCAGTAACTACCTAGGCGCCTTAAGAAAGCACTCATATAGAGGAAGCCTTTGATTTTAGTTTTCTTAAATACAGATCACTGAGATTGCTTTCTTTTTGCACATAGCTAGAATGTAATTAAAATAGATAATTGGAGAAAGTAATTACTGAGTACTTCTTTCATTCCTTGCGCATTCATTAAGGATTATATATCAATCTAAATTAGCCTGAAATGTACAGTAGTTGACAGTTTGAAAACTATCTTGAAGTATAACATTAAGAACAGTCATTTTCTCATAAATGTATGTGTTTAACTTGGAACCATGCACAGATCTATTAATTTGTATAACTGGAGTTTTAAAATGATGCAAAGTAGTAAATGATGGACTAGCAGAAAAATCTAAATTTCTATTTTATATTTATTTTAAATATAAAAAAAGAGATTTCCTTGTTCCATTTTACTTGTCTATAATTTTATGTCCCCAGCATTTTGCTGAGTCATTATTATTTCTTTTCTTTTCTTTTCTTTTTTCTTTTTTTTGAGACGGAGCCTCACTCTGTTGCCCAGGCTGGAGTGCAGTGGCATGATCTTGGCTGACTGCAACCTCCTCCTCCCAGGTTCAAGCAGTTCTCCTGCTCAGCCTCCCGAGTAGCTGGGGCTACAGGTGTGTACCACCACGCCCGGCTAATTTTTTTTATTTTTAGTAGAGATGGGGTTTCATCATATTGGTCAGGCTGGTCTCAATCTCCTCACCTCCTGATCTGCCCACCTCAGCCTCCCAAAGTGATGGGACTACAAGTGTGAGCCACTGCGTATAGGTTGAGTCATTATTATTTCCATAAGATAAACTCTATGCAAATTGATAGCTTTTCCAACTTAATTGTCCTGTTCAAAATATAAGCTAAGGTCAATTTTTTTTTTTTTAATTAAAAACAAAGGAGAACCAAACAATGTGAATTATTACTGCATTATAGTCTTTGGTGTCTCCTGCTGGGAGTAAACTCCAAATATGTTAATTGTATAGGAGTCCAACCCAAATAAAGAATCGTAGAAGAGTCCCTAGTGTTACTAGATATTCATATTTGCAATCTTGAGTAAATTAGATTTTGATATAAATTAAATGAATTTACAGGCAAACCTTGTTATATTGCACTTCCCTTTTTTGCCCTTTGCAGATGCTATCTTTTTTCACAGATTGAAGATTTGTGGCAACCCTGCATCCAGCAAGCCTATTACCAACATTTTTTCGGCCGGGTGCGGTGGCTCAAGCCTGTAATCCCAGCACTTTGGGAGGCTGAGGCGGGCGGATCACGAGGTCAGGAGATCGAGACCATCCTGGCTAACACCGTGAAACCCCGTCTCTACTAAAAAAATACAAAAAAAACTAGCTGGGCGAGGTGGCGGGCGCCTGTAGTCCCAGCTACTCTGGAGGCTGAAGCAGGAGAATGGCTTAAACCCAGGAGGCGGAGCTTGCAGTGAGCTGGGATCTGGCCACTGCACTCCAGCCTGGGTGGCAGAGCGAGACTCCTTCTCAAAAAAAAAAAAAACATTTTTTCAACAGCATATGCTCACATCATGTGTCTGTGTCACAATTTGGTAATTCTCATAATATTTCAAACAATATTGATTATTATTAAATCTATTTTGGTGATCTGTGATCAGTGATCTTTGATGTTATTATTATCATCGTTTTGGGGAACCCCAAACCAAACTTATAAAAGACAGCTAACTTAACTGATAGCTGGTGTGTGCATTCCGACTGCTCTACTGACCACCTTTTCACTGTCTTCTCACCTTCTCTTAGGGTCTCTCTGTTCCTTGAGACAAAACATGATTGAAATTTGGCCAATTAATAACCATACTGGAGCCTCTACGTGTCCAAGTGAAAGAAAAAGCTGCATATCTCATATTTTAAATCAAAAGCATATTTCACATTTTAAATCAAAAGCATATCTCACATTTTAAATCAAAAGCTAGAAATGATTACATTTAGTGAGGAAGACATGTCAAAAACCAAGAAAGGCCCAAATTAGGCCTCTCACACCAGCTAGCCAAGTTATGAAAACAAAGAAAAGGTTCTTAAAGGAAATTAAAAAGTGCTACTCCAGTGAATACATAAAGAATAAGCAAAACAGCTTTATTGCTGGTATAAAGAAAGCTTGAGCGATCCGGGTAGACGATCAAACCAACTACAATATTCCCTTCAGACAAAACCTAATCGAGAGCCAGTATTAACTCTATTGAATTCTAGGAAAGTCAAGAAAGGTAAAGAAGCTACAAAAGAAAATCTGAAGCTAAAAGAACGTAGTTCATGAGGTTTAAGGAAAGAAGCTGTTTTTATAACATAAATGTTCAAGATGTAATAACAAGTGCTGATGTAGAAGTTGCAGCCAGTTATCCACAAGATCTAGCTAAGAAAATCAATGAGGGGGGCTACACTAAACAATACATTTTCAGTGTACATCAAGCAGCTTTCTCTTAGAAGAATAAGTCACCTAGGAGCTTTAGAGCTAGAGAGAAGTCAATGCCTGGCTTCAAAGCTTCAAAAACTAGGCGGCAAGACGGTGGAATAGTAAGCCACCAAGGGCTATAACTCTCTGTGACTCCAAGTGAAATTGAAACGCATTCTAGGCCATAAGAACTGCAACTCTTAGGTGAGTCCTCCTGCTGAACTAGGCCCAGAGAAGGGTAACTGGGGAGTCACATGACGTACTGAGATAGAAGCTGGGGTAGCCAAAGCAGTTCTGGCAAGGGAGTTCACCTAACCTCAGGCTGCACACCTCAGAGCTCCAAAAGCGACTCTTCCCTTCTGCATGAGGGGAGCAAAGGGAAGCGCAGATAGGACTTTGCCTTGCATTTTGGATACTAGTTCAGCCACAGAAGAATAAGGCACCAGGTAGAGTTGTGAGGCCCCTGTTCCAAGCCCTAGCTCCCAGACGACATTTCTAGACATACCCTGGGCCAAAGGGAAACTGCTGCCTTGAAGAAAAGGAGCCAGTCCTGGCATCTTTCATCACTTGCTAGTTAAAGAGCCCTTGGACCCTGAATAACCAGCAGTGATACCCAAGTACCACATCAAAGGTGTTTGTGAGCCTCTGAGACTTGCTGGCTTAAGGTGAGACACAGCATTCTACCATCTGTGGTGGCTACAGGGCAAAACTCCTTCAGCTTGAGAAAAGCTGAGCAAAAATTAAAGTGGACTTTGTCTTTCGCCTTTAGGTATCAGCATGCCCACAGCAGGGTAGAGCACCAAGCAGGCTGTTGGGATCCCTGATTCTAGGGCTAAACTCATAGATGGCATTTCTGGACCTGCCCTGGGCCAGACGGGAGCCCACTTCCCAGAAGGGTGAGTCCCAGGCCAGGCAGCATTCAGGACAAGCTGACTTAATAGACCTTGGGCCTTAAGGGAATATTGACGATATTCTGGAAGTACTCTTCATGACCTGGGGTGGTGGTGACTCTGGGGTGAGGCTCCTCTGCCATTGGCAAAAAACAGGGAAGAGGGGGAAGGACTGCATCTTGTGGTTGGAGTACCAGTTCAACGGCAATACAATAGCATACCAAGTAGACTTCTAAATTTTTTGACTCTAGTCTCTGATCACTGGACTGTACTTCTGAACTCACCCAGGGTCTGGTGGACCTCACCATCCTGAAGGGAATGACATGAACCTGACTGGCTTTGCTGTCTACTGATGGTCGAGTCTCAGGGCCTTGAGCTAATATAGGTGGTTGCCAGGGAGTGGTTACAGCAGGCCTTGGGCTAGACCTAGTGCTGTGTTGGCTTCAGATTAGACCCAGCACAGTTATAGTGGTGGTGGCTCAGGGGTGCTTGTGTCACTCCATCCCCAGCTTCAGGTAACTCAGAACAGTGAGTGAGTGAGAGAGAGAGAGAAAGAAAGAGAGAGAGAGAGATTCTGTATGTTTGGGAGATCATAAGGGAAGATATCTGCCTGATAATCCAGAGAATTCTCCCAGATCTTGTCCAAGACCTTCCAAGGTGGTATGGTACCTCTACAAGTCTGCAAGAACCACAGTATTACTGGGATTTGGGTACCCTAAGCTGATGGAGATTAGATCACAACACCCAAGTCATTTCAAATACCCAGAAAGCTTTCCCAAGAAGGACAGCTACAGATAAGCCTCGACAGTGATGACTACAATAATTATCCACTCTTCAATGCTCAGACACCAAAGAACATCTACTAGCATCAACACCATCCAGGAAAACATGGCCTCAACAAATGGACTAAATAAGGCATCAGGGACCAATCCTGGAGAAATAGAGATAAATGACATTTCCGATAGATAATTCAAAATAGCTCTTTTGAGGAAACTCAAAGAAATGTATGATAACACAGAGAAGGAATTCAGAATCCCATCAGATAAATCTAATAAACAAATTGAAATAAATATAATCAAGCAGAAATTCTAAAGCTGAAAAATGCAGTTTCCATACTGAAAAAAGAATTAGAGTCCTTGAATAGAAGAATTGATCAAGCAAAAGAAAGAATTTGTGAGCTTGAAGACAGGTTATTTGAAAATACACAGCCGAGGAGACCAAAAGAAAAGGAATAAAAAACAATGAAGCATGCCTACAAGATGTAGAAAACAGCTTCAAAAGGGCAAATCTGCAATTTACTGACCTTAAAGAGGAGGTAGAGAAAGAGATAGGAGTAGAAAGTTCATTCAAAGGGATAATAACAGAGAACTTCCCAAACCTAGAGTAAGATATCAATATACAAGTACAAGAACACTATAGAATACCAAGCAGATTTAGCTTGAAAAAGCGTGCCTCCAGGCACTTAATAATCAAACTCCCAATGGTCAAAGATAAAGAAAGTATCCTAAAAGCAGCAAGAGAAAAGAAACAAATAACAGTTAATGGCGCTCCAACGCATCTGGCAGCTGACTTGTCAGTGGAAACTTTATAGGTCAGGAGAGAGTGGTATAACATGTATAAAGTGCTGAAGAAAAATTACACTTATTATAGAAGAGTATATCTGGTGAAAATATATTTCAAACTTGAAGAAGAAATAAAGACTTCCCCAGACAAGTAAAAGGTGAGGGATTTCATTAATACCAGACCTTTTCAACAAGAAATGTTGAAAGAAAGAAAAGAACATTAGTGAGCAATAAATAATCACCTGAAGATGCAAAACTCACTGATAATAGTAAGGTAGAAAACTCACTGGAAATAGATTATTATAACACTGTAACTGTGGTGTGCAAGCTACTCTTATTATAAGTAGGGAGACTAAAGGATGAACCAATTTAAAATAATAAAAACAACTTTGCAAAACATATTCAGTACAAACAATATAAATAGAAACACCAAAAGTTAAAAAGTGGGGGGATGAAATTAAAATAGATTATTTTTACTAGTTTTCTTTTTGTTTATTTGTTTGTTTATGCAAATGGAGTTATCAGGTTAAAATAATTTGTTATAATATAGTATTTGCAAGATTCCTAGTAACCTCAAACCAAAACACATACAATGGACACACAAAAAATATTATATCACCAGAGAAAATCACCTTCACTAGAGAAAGACAGGAAGGAAATAAGGAAGAAAAAAATAAAGAAAACAGAAAACAAATAACAAAATGGCAGAGGTAAGTCCTTACTTATTAATAACATTGAATGTAAATGAACTAAACTCTTCAATCAAAAGAATAGACTGGATGAACGGATGAAAAAAATAAGACCCATTGATCTGTTGCCTACCGGAGGCACACTTCACCTATAAAGACACACATAGAGTGAAAATAAAGAGATAGAGAGATAGTAAAAGATATTTCATGCCAATGAAAACCAAAAATATCAGGAGTCACTTTGCTTATATTAATCAAAATAGACTTCAAAACAAAAACTATAAGAAGAGACAAAGAAATTCACTATATAATGATAAATGAGTCAATCCAGCAAGAGGGTGTAACAATCTTAAATATACATGCACTCAGCACTGGAGGACTCAGATATAAAAAGGAAATATTATTAGAGCTAAAGAGATAGATAGACCCCAATACAATAATAACCAGATACTTCAACACCCCACTTTCAGTATCAGACAGACCTTCCAGACCGAAAATAAACAAAGAAACATCAGACTTAATTGGCTCTATAGACCAAATGGATCTAATGGATATTCACAGAATATTTCACCTAATGGCTGCAGAATACACATTATTTTCTTTAGCACATGGATTATTCTAAAGAATAGACCATAATTTAGGTCACAAAACAAGTCCTAAGAAATTCCAAAAAATTACAATCATATCAAGCATCTTCTCTGACCACAGTGGAATACAACTAGAAATTAACAACATGAGGAATTTTGGAAACTATACAAATATACCAAAATTAAACAATATCTTCCTGAATCACCAGTGAGAACATGAAGCAATAAAGAAGAGATTTGAAAACATTTTTGAAACAAGTGATAATGGAAACACAACTTACCACACCTATGGGATACAACAAAAGCAGTACTAAGAGAAAAGTTCACAGCTATATGCGCCCACATCAAAAAAGAGAAAAAAACTTCAAATGAACAATCTAATGGTGCATCTTAGAAACTAGAAAAGCAAGGACAAACCACAACCAAAATTAGTGGCAAAAATGCATAATAAAGATCAGAGCAGAAAAAAAATGAACTTGAAATTAAAAAAAAAATCAGTGAAAAATATTGTTTTTTTGAAAAGTTAAACAAAATTGACAAATCTCAGTCAGGTTAAGAAAAAAAGAGAGAAAATCCAAATAAATAAAATCAGAAATTAAAAAAGAGACATTAAACTGATACTGCAGAAATTCAAAAGATTATTAGTGGCTACTTTGAGCCACTATATGCCAATAACTTAAAAAATCTAGAAAAAATGGACAAATTCCTAGACATATACAACCTGCCTAGATTGAATCAGGAAGAAATCCAAAACCTAATTAGACCGATAACAAGCAACAAGATCAAAGTCACAATAAAAATGGACAAATCTAAAAGGACATCAAGCTAAAAAAACTTCTATAAAGGAAAAGATATAATCAACAGAGTGAAAAGAGAACTCACCGAATGGGAGAACATATTTACAAACTACCCATCTGACAAGGGATGAATAAACAGAATATGTAAGGGGCTCAAACAACTCTATGTGAAAACATCTAATAATCCAATCAAAAGATGAGCAAAAAGTATGTATAGACTTTTCTCAAAAGACAAACAAATGGCAACAGGCATATGGAAAGGTGTTCAACATCATTGATCATCATAGAAATGCAAAGCAAAACTATAATAAGATATCATCTCACTCCAATTTAAATGATTTATATACAAAAGACAGGCACTAAGAAATGCTGGAGAGGTTGTGGAGAAAAGGGATTCCTTGTGCACTGTTGGTAGGAATACACATTAATACAACAACCGTGGAAAACAGTTTAGAGGTTCTTATAAAACTTAAAATTGAGCTGTCGTATGATCCAGTCATCTCTCCACTGGACATATACCCAAAAGAATGGAAATCACCATATTTAAGAGATAGCTGCACTTCTATGTTTGTTGTAGCACTGTTTACAATAGCTAAGATTTGGAAGCAACCTAAGTGTCCATCAAAAGACAAGAGGATAAAGAAAATGTACGTATACACACTGAAGTATTATTTAGCCGTATAAAAGAATGAGATCCAGCCATTTTCAACAACTTGGATGGAACTGGGGATCATTATGTTAAGGTCATCCAAACTGGAAATTAAGAAGTCAAATTATGCTTGTTTGCTGATGATATGTTCTTATATTTGGAAAAACCTAAAGACTCCCCAGGAAAACTATTAGAACTGACCAACTGATTACAGATTTATTTCACAAACATAGTGATCTCCATTCCACCCATGTTGTTAACAATGACTAGATCTTACATGACAAACATCACATGTTCTCACTTATATGTGGGGTTGAAAAATCACAACAATTGAACTCATGGACATAAAGTAGAAGGATGGTTACCCGTGACTGGAAAAGGTAGTGGAGGGTTGGGGGGAGGTGGGGATGATTAATGAGTACAAAATTAGTTAGAAAGAATGAATAAGGCCTACTTTTAATAGCACAAGAGGGTGGCTGTACTCAATAATCACTTAATTGTACATTTTAAAATAACTTGAATAGTGTAACTAGATTGTTTGTAACTCAAAGGATAAATCCTGGAGGGGATGGAAACCCCACACTCCATGATGTGTTTATTTCACATTGTACGCTTGTATCAAAACAATTCATGTACCCCATAAATACATACATCTACTATGTACTCACAAACATAAAATAAAATAAAATACAAACTAATTTAAAAAAGCTTCAAAAAACAGGCTGACTTTCTTGGTAGGGGCAAATGTAGCTGATGGCTTTAAATTGAAGCCTAAGCTCATTTACTGTTCTGAAGTATTTAGGACCCTTAAGAATGATGGCAAATCTATGCTGCCTGTCCTGTAGAAATGGAACAACAAAGCCTGAATGACAGCACATCTGTTTATAGCCTGGTTTGCTGAGTATTTTGAGCCCCCAGTTGAGACCTACTGCTTAGAAAAAAAAATTCTTTCATAATATTACCTCTCACTGACCATGTATCAGGTCACCTAAGAGCTCTGACGGAGATGTACAAGGCAATTAATGATGTTTTCATGCCTATTAACAAAACGTCCATTCTGCAGCCCACAGATCAAAAAGACATTTTGATATTCAACTCTTCTTGTTTAAGAAATACATTTTGTAAGGCTATAGCTGCCATAAATACTGATTCCTCTGATGGATCCGGGCAAAGTAAATTGAAAACCTCCTGGACAGAATTTATAATTGTAGATGCCTTTAAGCACATTTGTAATTCATTGGAGGAAGTCAAAATATCTACATTAACAGGCATTTGGAAGAAGTTGACTCCAGCCTTCACTGATGACTTTGAGGGATCAGGACTTCAAGGGAAAACAAAACTACATATGTGGCAGAAATAGCAAGTTAATTAGTATCAGAGATGAAGCCTAAAGATGTGACTGAATTGCTTAAATCTAATGATAAGCTTGAATGAATGAGAAGTTCTTTTTATAGATGATAAAAGAAAGTTGCTTTTTTTTCATTGTTTAGGGCAGGGTCTTGCTGTCACCCAGGCTACTGTGCAGTGGCAAGATATGGCTCATTGCAACCTAGAACTCCCAAACTTAAGCAATCCTTCCACCTCAACCTTCCGAGTGGCTAGGCCTACATGTATGCACCACTATACCCAGATAACTTTTCTTATTATTATTACTATTAGTTTGTAGAAACAGGAACCCACTGTGTTGCCCAGTCTGGTCTCAAACTCCTGGCCTTAAGTAATCTGCCTCAGCCTCCCAAAGGGCTGGGATTACAGATATGAGCCACCACACCCAGGTAGAAAATTGGTTTTTGAGATGGAATTTACTCCTGATGAAGATGCTCTAAATATTGATGAAATTACAGCAAAGAATTTAAAATTTTATTTCAACTTAGTTGTTAAAAAGAAGTAGCAGGGTTTGAGAGAGTTGACTCCAATGCTGAAATAATTTCTACCATGAGGAAAATGATATCAAACAGCATCACATTATACAGAGGAATCTTTCCTGAAAGGAAGAGTCACTCCAGCAAACTTCATGGCTGTCTTATTTTAAGTAATTGCCACAGCTACTTCAATTCTCAGTGTCCATAACCCTGATCGGTCTGGATCCCTTAACATCAAGGATGAGACTCTCCAACAGAAAAAATATTACAACTCACTGAATGCTCAGATAATTGTTAGCATTCATTTTCAACAATTTTTTTTTTTTTTTTTTTTTTGAGATGGAGTCTTGCTCTGTGGTCAAGCTGGAGTACAGTGGTGCGATCTCAGCTCACTGCAGCCTCCACCTCCCGGGTTCAAGGATTCTCCTGCCTCAGTCTCTCGAGTAGCTGGGAGTACAGCCATGTGCCACCACACCCAGCTAATTTTTTTGTGTTTTTAGTAGGGACGAGGTTTCACCATGTTGGCCAGGACGGCCTCGATCTCCTGACCTCGTGATCTGCCCGCCTTCACCTCCCAAAGTGCTGGGATTACAGGCAACCAAATATTTTTAAATTAAGCTATATTCATTGGTTTTGTAAGACATAATGCTATGGGACATTTGATAGACTGTAAAATAACATGAACATAATGTCTATATGGACTGGAAAACTGAAAAGTTCATGTGACTTGCTTTATTGCACTATTTACTTTATAGCTGTGGTCTGGAACTGAACTTTTAATATCCCTAAGGTATGTCTGTTGTCCCAACCTACAGGACAGTCGAACAGACCCTGGAAGGGGGAGTGGGAATGGAGGAGACAAGAAAACACAAGAAATGGAGACAAGACAAGTAGCCTGATCAAGTCTCGTTTATTGAATGCAGGGTCATGCCTTATATAGGCTGGCAGAGGAAGAGGTTGGGCCAGGGCGGTGACGGGGGGCCGGGTCTTCTCAAATTACAATCACGCATGCGCCGTGGGTTTGTACTTTTCCCGGGCGCGGGATCGCGCCTGCGCCCTAGGCTGCATATCTTCCTGGGCGGGAAAATGTTTGCACTGGCGTGGGAAAGTTGGAGCGTGCGGGAAATGTTGGCGCGCGCGGGAACAGTTTTGGCGCGCGTGGGAAAAACTTAGGCACGCACGGGAAGGGTTTGTAAATAAAGAACCCGGGAATGTGCCGTCTTGTCTCCGCTTTGCGGAGATCAACAACAGAGGTCGGCTAATTCCGGGCCTCATGGCTCCGGACAGTCTGTAATTTTATAATTACAGTATTTCCTTTTCCCTCCCTTTATCCTACTCATACATGCCTGCCTCATATTGCTTATGTATTCAAGGACCATAAACAACTTATTTTTCCATCAAATGTTATATATTTTATAGAAAAAAAAATGTAGAAACTAAACAAGTATGTTAAAAGTATTTAAAAATAAGATTTAGTTTTTCCAGGCATGTTTTATTGTAGATAAATCAGTTCTGAGCAACATATACTAGATAGTTTCATATTGTAAGGGCAGTAGGTACACACACATACATATGTATATATACACATACATATATATTTACAAATACATATATGCATGTATATATATATATATAAACAAATTAAGGTACACAAAATAAATTTTAAATTTTTCCCTTGGTTACCTAAATTTCAATATTTCTTCAGTGTTGTCAAATATTAAACCACAGTAAATTTTATGTTAATCACTCAAGTAGAGAAAATGTAAAGAAATAAAAGATTTGAAAGACATTCAGAAAGAGAGGTAGAAAGAAGAAGCTTGCCCTACAAAATACTGGAAAATTGTATACCTATAGTATTTGAAATATGTTTTCCACATTCTCCAACTGTCACTCCAGTGACCCTTCGACCTGGATTCGAGCCCCATGATGGACGTCATTTGCCGAGACCAGCTCGGTCGGGAAGAGCGTAACCTAGCGGCACTAGAGGAATTAAAGACACACACACACAGCAATATAGATGTGTGAAGTGAGAAATCAGGGGTTTTACAACCTTCAGAGCTGAGACCCCTGAACAGAGATTTACCCACATATTTATTAACAGCAAGCCAGTCATTAATATTATTTCTATAGATATTAAATTAAAAATAGCCCTTATGGGAAACCAAGGGATGGGCTGAATTAAAGGAATAGGTTGAGCTAGTTAACTGCAGCAGGAGCATATCCTTAAGGCACAGATCGCTCATGCTATTGTTTGTGGCTTAAGAATGCCTTCAAGTGTTTTATCGCCCTGGGCAGGCCAGGTGTTCCTTGCCCTTATTCTAGTAAGTCCACAACCTTTCAGCATAGGCATTATGGCCATCATGAACATGTCACAGTGCTGCAGAGATTTTGTTTATAGCCAGTTTTAGGGCCAGTTTATGGCCAGATTTTGAAGGACTTGTTCCCAACACCTACAGTATCTCATATGGTTTGACTCTATGTCCCTGACTAAATATCATCTCTAGCTGTAATCATCTCATGTCAAGAGAGGGAGGTGATTGGATCATGGGGGCAATTTCCCCCATGCTGTTCTTGTGATAGTGAGTGAGTTCTCAGATCTGATGGTTTTGTATTTGGAAGGGCCTCCTTTTGTTTGTTTTCCATGTTGCCTTATAAAGAAGGTGCCTGCTTCCCCTTCCACCATAATTGTAAATTTCCTGAGTCTTCCCTAGCCATGCAGAATTATGAGTCAATTAAACCACCTTTGTTTGTAAACATGTCCAGAACATGTTAGAGACTTTCCCAGCAGCCCCTCCCATCATAGGTCCAGAGTGCTAGAAGGGAAAAATGGTTTTGTAGGCAGGGCCCAGGGCCCTGACACTGTGTGCAGCCTTGGAACATGGTGCTGTACATCCCAGCTGCTCCAGCTCCATGGTACAGCTCAGGCCATTGCTTCAGAGGGTGCAAACCCCAAGCCTTGATGGCTTCCACATCATGAGGGCCTGTGGGTACACAGAAGTCAAGAATTGAGGTTTGGAAAACCTTGCCTAGATTTCAGAGGATATATCAAAACACCTGGATGTCCAGGCAAAAGTTTGCTGCAGGGACAGAGCCCTCATGGAGAACGTCTGCTAGGGCAGGCTAGAAGGGAAATATGGGGTTGGAGCCCCTATAAAGATTTTCCACTAGGATACTGCCTAGTGGAGCTGTGAGAAGAGGGTTACTGTCCTCCAAACCCCAGAATGATAGATCCACTGACAACTTGCACTATGGGCCTGGAAAAGCCACAGGCATTCAATGTCAGGAATAATACATGTTTATCTAGAGTTTTCCTTCCCCATTAGTTGACAGATTATCATAGGTATTTACCTATGAATGTGACTATATGCACTTAAATATAATAGCAATTTTCCAATTGAAGAAGAGTTTAAACAGAAATCTGGGATTAGTAGAACTTTGTGCAACAAGAAGTTTAATTTTAAGAAGATGATTTATTTGAGTCATAATGCATTATTTCCCTTTCACTTCTCCTAATCACAATGAAATATGTATTTATAGGGAAGAAATAGGCTGACCTATATATTAAGCACTCTTAAGATTCAGAGGACCAGAAAATGGGTTATGTCTGGTCAGACTTCAGCTGAGCCTTAAGGAACAGATAGTAGATGCAGTATTATAAGAGAATGGAAAACAGTCTGCTGAAAATGAAATCAAGGATATAGGAAGCAGGACTAATTTAAAAGAGGAAAACCAGATAAAGATTTCAGTTTAAGTAAAAAGAAGATTCTCTGTTATTAATTCAGTCTAAAAATATTTTTGAGCATCACCTTCTTTTCGGGAGATGATTCTCCATGGCTCCTTCTGTTTCTGAACATCTTGCAAGCAGAGGTACTGACAGCTTTTTTTTCCCAGACTGTAGTTTTCAAAGATGTCTATATAGCAAACCTTCGAAAAAGATACAGATAGTGTCTTTCTCTAGAACCGAGAGATTTGTTTGCTGGACACAAGTAAAAAAGTTGGTCTTCCTCTGAGGCAAAGGTTGGGCAGGTTTGAATGTATTGCCTGACAGAAGACTGGCATTTTCTGAAACTGAAATTTTTTGTATTTGAGAAAAACATTGCAAGTGCTTCATCCATCTAGACCAATCTGAATCATTGTCATGAGACCCTAGAGGCACAGAGAGCCAGAGCAAACATGAAACTCATGGTATCTGTTTTGCTGTGAATTAGAAAACAACAACAAAAAATCACCTTTATATCTGATGTCTGATGCAAGGGACTTGGGTTAGCGAAAGAAGAATAAAATATCAGCCCATGTAGTTTTTGATACCTACTATGTAGCAGGAATATTTTTAGGCATTGGAGAACATGAGTGAATAAAAGAGAAAATGATTTCTGCTTTACTAGAACTTGTACTCTAGGGATGCAAAATTTTAATTTCTAGGGTTAAAAATTTTTTGAAATAATTAAAATAAATAAAATACAAAGTAAGTAAATATTTAAAATTTTAACAAAACAAAATTAAGCCTGGGACCAAATTTTGTATAAGGTAGTTGCCTGAGAAAATGTAACAGCAGGCTAAGGCTGGAAAAATGCTGTTTAGTACACAACGATGATAAATGCATTATGACTACAGTCTAAAATGAATAAATTAGTGTACATTTTGTAGCCAACTAGAGATGCCTTGTAGGCTTATATTTTGAAATTATTAGTCATAGTGGAGATAAAAAACAGTAATCATTTGTGTTTCAGGGAAAGTGATGTAATTCTAATTGTAGCATTCACTGTAGAAAGGGGCTAATATAAGATTTTAAAAATAATTATTAGTCTGAAGTTGACAGAATCAGTAAACTAGACAGGATAGCCATGAAGATAAAACTATGGTCTTGAAAATGAGTAATATGGAAATTGATAACATGAATGAGAGAGGAAAACTTATCAAGAAGGAACTTCACTTCTATTTTAGGCACCTTGAGTTTGAGATGATAGAAAGACCACCATGAGTAAGGGCTCATGAGACAGTTGAAAATTTGGCCCACGAATTTAGAAACAAATTTAAATATGAGGCAAGATTTTGGATTCATTCCTGTGGTGTAGATTTCCAACACTTTGAGACTAGATAAGCTCCAAAAGATGGTACAAAAATGGAAGAACAGATGACTAATGACCTAATGCTGAATCACACTCACTGTCAGAGATGTATAAAACACCCAACTCAACAGAGGTAGAAGAGGAGAAAGAGAGCAGGAAGGAGAAGAGAAGATTCAAGATAGTACAGATCTCTGAATACCAGGAGAGGTATCTTTGCATCAGCAAAGAGGGCATGACCACATTGCAGAGTGACAAAAGGATTTCAGCACCAGAGAAGAAAGTATAGGTGACCTTCAATTTTGTAAAAGTAGAGTTTACAGAATTCATAGATAAGAAAACAAGATAGTTTTAAAACAATTATTTTAAATATTATCTATGCTTGTTAATTTTTAAAAAATATCATAATTCTCTATTTTAATTATTTGAATAATAGAAATAATTGTTTGATATATAAAGTAACATTTAACCAAAACTTATTCTTCTGTATGTGTAATGTTCCAATATTAAAACTAATAATGATAGTATTTAACTATAATTTTCTTTATTTTCAACAAGTCCTTTATTCATTATCATTGCTGAGTTTGGCAGAATATTTATGAGGTTCTTTCATCCATTCAGCTTATATGAATAAGTGGATAAAATGATGAAATCAGTCAGTATGAGCAGGGACTATCACACTGGAATAGTAATACAAATATTTGGTATTTTTTTCTTCACTTTTAAAATTTCATTAACTTACTGGGTATCTTTGGGAAAAAATCTATTTCCACTTCAATTTTTAGATTTTTGATATAGGGATAATAACAAAACTGGCTATAAACTTATCTAAATTTGTAGAATTGATTTCTAAGCAAGTGGGAAAAAAAAGAGACCTGGAGAATATAATTTAAAGTTTCAGGAATGTTTACATAGTTGTGAGGAATTCCTGACTGTATTGTTTGGTTTAGCAGCACCACCTTACTATATTAAGCAGTAACATAAAAATATATATGTTTACCTAAAATACATGTAAATCCCTAAGTCTCTATCTCTCTAACCTAATTCTGTCTAGGTTTATGAAGAACCACTGAGTTCATTAGAAACTACTGATGTGTGCAAATTAATTTGATAGTTCATAACTTCATATATTTAGATTTATGCAAAAATACTGTAAATTCTACTAGATTTGATGCCACTTATATGTGGCTAACACCTTTGGCATCAACTGGAATGAAAATTAATGCAGTGCTTTGTTAGAATTCGAATTTTTACAACTTCTTGAGAAGGCTTTAGTAGATTACTATATACTCCTTGTTGGAGAAAAGAAAACAAAATAACACTATAGATTATTTATGGTGATTTATGCCACCAGGTTGACATCATAAGCCTCGTAAAAACCTAGCCATTTCACCTTCTTCTCTTTTTAATTTTTATTTTCATATTTTTGGGAGAAATAATTATGTACAGACAAGAAAAGTGGCACTAAGAAAATAGCAGAAAGATATTCCAAAATTCTATTTAAAGCAAAAGATAACAAAAATAGATCAACATATACATGCTACCACCTACAACTTACAAGTTAGCATAAAATTTCAAGGACTATCCATCAATTCTGGACATAAAGTATTGCCCTATGGTCGCAGTAAGAAATATAACACCCGAATTTTATTTCTGTGTAGATGGAGATGGATGTTTTGTGTATTATTAGGACTAAAATGCTGGATTTTGAAGCATGGGACACTACTTAAAATTAAAATAATTATAAGCTACAAACTCCCAATAAATTGAGAGTTGACTATATTCCAAGCACTATCTTTACATGCAGGTTTTTATTTAATTCTTAAAATACTTCCATATCCTTGGTATTATTATCTCCATATCTAAATGAAAAGAAAGAAGAGAAAGATAAAAAATGAGGGAAGGGATAGGCTTAAGAGCATACAAAAGAATCATGACATAATTATAATAAAATTCATTACATGAATTAAAAATGCATATTAATTGTTCCTAGTTGTATGTTGCCTAAAATAGCACTGTTAACTGTAATACACAAAGTAAGCAAATAAATACTTCTATGATTTTTAAGAATTATAGTGAACATTTTCATGTAAACTCCAACATTAATTGGAAAATCCTATGTTTTAATAAAAATAGGGTTTATTCTTGAATGATATAAATTTTAAGTACTTTTTTTCCTCTACCATTACTGTCCTCAGTACTAGCCTCATTTCAACAAACACTTGTATTTTCCTTCCCTTTCATCAGTTACATACTTCAACTGTAGATAGCTAGATTATATAACAAAAAAATATAAATCAGTTTATGCTTGAACTGAGTTTTCATTTAGATTTGCTCAGTCAGTCATCTTTCCAAACTTTAAATCCAAGATTATCTTTTAGGCATCACCACTGTCACAGGTATGCATATACTTAATTATTAAATCTCCATATTCTAACCTAGCATTATTTTACAACCAATTTATGTCTGATAGCCTGACTTAAAAAAAAATCTTATAACCATGTGTCCACATAGGGAATTACAATTGAACATGAGATTTTGATGGGAACAAAAATCCAAATCCTATCATTCCACTCCTAGTCACTCTCAAATCTTATGTCCTCCTCATATTTCAAAATACAATCATGTCTTCCCAACATTCCCCCAAGTCTTAGCATATTTTAGCATTAACTGAAAAGTCTACAGTCCAAAGTCTAATCTGACACAAGGCAAGTCCCTTCTGCCTATGAGCCTGTGAAACCAAAAACAAGTTAGTTCCTCCCAATGGAGATATAGGCATTGGGTAAAAACTTCTGTTCCAAAAGGAGAAATTGGCCAAAAGGAAGGGGCTACAAACCCCATGTAAGTCCAGAACTCAGAAAGGTAGTCATTAAACTTCAAAGCTACAAAATAATCTCCTTTGATTTTTATGTCTCACACCCAGTGCATGCTCGTGCAAGAGGCAGGTTCACAAGGTCTTAGACAGCAGAGCTCTATGGCTTTGTAGGGTTCAGCCTCTTGCGGCTGCTTTCATAGGCTGCCATTGAGTGCCTGCAGCTTTTCCAGGCTCAGAGTACAAGCTACCAGTGGATCTACATTTCTGGGGTCTAGAAGATTGTAGCTCTCTTCTCACAGTTCCACAAAGCAGTTCCAAAGTAGGGATTCTATATGAGGGTTCTAATTCCACATTTCCCCTCAGCAGTGACCTACTAGGGGATTTCCATGAGGGTTCTGCCCCAAAGAGTCTTCTGTTTGGACATCTAGTGTTTTCTATATATCATCTGAAATCTACACAAAGGCCCCCAAGCCTCAACTCTTCCCTTTTGCACACCTGCAGGCTTACCCTGACATAGAAGCCACCAAGGCTTACAACTTGCACCCTCCAAAGCAACACAAGCTGTACCTGGACCCCTTTTAGTCACAGCAGAAACTAGAGTGGTTGGAATTCAGGGAGCATTTTCTGCAGTTGTACAGGGCAGCAAGACCTTGGGCCTGGCCCAGCAAACCATTCAGTCCTTCTAGGCCTCCAGGTATGTGATGGGAGGGGCTGCTGCAAAGGTCTCTGAAATGCCTTCGAGGCTTTCTCCTCATTGTCTTGTCTTGGCTAACAGCACTTGCCTTCCTTTCAGTTATGTAAATTTTGGCAGCCAGTTTGCATTGCTATCTGAAAATGGACTTTTCTTTTCTACCACTTGACCAGGCTGCAAATTCTCCAAACTTTTCCACTCTGCTTCCCTTTTAAGTATAAGTTCCAGTTTCAGGTCATTTCTTTGCTTATGCTTATGAAACAGGTTGTTAGAAGCAGCCAGGCCACAACTTGAAATCTCTTAGAAGTTTCTTCCACCAGATACCCTAAATCACCCCTCTCAAGTTCAAAGTTTCACAAATCCCTAGAGCAGGGACACAATGCAGCCAAGTTCTTTGCTAAGGCATAGCAAAAGTTACCTTTACTCTAATTCCAATAAGTTCCTCATTTTCATCTGAGACCTCCTCAACCTGACCACCTGTGTCCATATCATTATCAGCATTTTAGTCACAACCATTCAACAAGTTTTTAGGAAGTTCCAAACTTTCTCTCATATTCCTGTATTCTTCTGAGCGCTCCACACTCTTTCAACTTCTGCCTGTTACTCAGTTTGAAAGCTGATTCCACATTTTCAGGTATCTTTATAGCAAAGCCCACTTCTCTGTACCAATTTTCAGTATTAGTTCATTCTTTCATTGCTATAAGAAAATACCTGAAACTGAGAGGTTTAATTGGTTCATGGTTCATATGGCTGTACAGAAAGCATGATGCTGGCATCTATTCTGCTTCTGGGGAGACCTCAAGTAACTTATAATAATGGTGGAAAGCAAAGTGGGAGCAAGGTGTCTTACATGGTATGAGCAAAAGCAAGAGAGAGAAGGTGGAGGTGCCACACACTTTTAAACAACCAGATTTCTTTTTTTTTTTTTTGAAACAGAGTCTCGCTGTCACCCAGGCTGGAGGGCAATGGCTCAATCTTGGCTCACTGCAACCCCTGCCTCCTGGGTTCAAGCAATTCTCCTGTCTCAGCCCCCTGAGTAGCTGGGATTACAGGCACGTGTGCCACTATGCCTGGCTAATTTTTGTATTTTTAGTAGAGATGGGGTTTCACCACGTTGGTCAGGCTGGTCTTGAACTCCTGACCTCATGATTGGCCGGCCTCAGCCCTCCAAAGTGCTGGGATTACAGGAGTGAGCCACCGCCCAGCTAAACAAACAGATTTCATGATAACTCTATCATGAGCACAGCACCAAAGGGATGGTGCCAAACCATTCATGAAGGATCCGCCACCATGATTCAATCGCTTCCCACCAGACCCCACCTCCAAAATTTAGGATTACAATTTAACATGAGATTTGGAAGGGGCAACAGATCCAAACCATATTATCATATTACAAATACCTTGAAAACCATACTTATTCAATAAGTATTTGGTATTGGATTTCCAAGTATTTTGCTTAGAGAGTGTATTAGTTCATTCTCACATTGCTATAAATTACCTGATAATTACTGGGTAATTTATAAAGGAAAAAGGTCTAAGTGGCTCAAAGTTCCACAGGCTGTATAGAAAGCATGGCTGGGAAAGCCTCAGGAAACTTACAATCATGGCATGAAGAAGAAGGAAGCATATCTCACATGGTGAGAGCAGGAGAAAGACAGTGAAGGGGGAGGTGCTACACACTTTTAAAGAACCAGTTCTCATAATAACTCTATCACAAGACAGCACTAGGGGGATGGTACTAAACCTTTAAAAACTACACTATGATCCAATCACCTCCCACCAGCTCCACCTCCAACACTGGGGATTACAATTTATCATAAGATTTGGGTGGAAACAGAGCCAAACCGTATCAGAGAGGAAATGAACACCACTCACCCGCCACTGTTGCTTCTTCTACTTGCTTTTTATTTTATAAAGCTAGAGGAATAATTGAGCCTCTGATTGAACGAGACATCCCAAGGAATATAAGAAGTATAATAATAAAAATTTTGAAATACTCCTAAGTTTCTTATGTTGTATATGCAAATTACTACTCCTTTTGGATTTAATTCGATAACATAGTTTATTTATGGCACTACCCCATTATCTTCCAATGGGCTAATCAGAGGATTTGGCACTTATTACAGGTAAACTCAATACTTCTTCGTATACAAAGCCAACAAAACATGTATTGTATTAGAAAACCCCTGATGTCAACGTTTTCATTGACATTATTTTTTTATTTTTAATTATTTCCGTTTTATTTTGGTATCAGAGTCAAGTTTTTCTCCTGCTCTTGGATCCAGTCAGGATTCCATTGCATACACAGGCCTTAAACAGTGTGAATTCATTAGTTTTTTTTTTTTTTTTTTTAACTAAAAATAGGTATCTTTCTCTCATGTTAACTTGTAAAATATTTTAATAGTTTTATTCATATGTTATAGGTACATTATTATTACATAATGTGATGAATTGGATGTTCTATCTCTTGGTTTCTTATTTCAGAGTTGTAAATGCCAAATAGCTTTTTGTTTATATCAGAGGACTGCACATTTTGCTGTGCTGACATACATCTCTTTTGGACTACAAATATATTTCAGCATGATTCACTGAGGAGCAACAGCAACTTACAGGAGGAAGACAAAACAAAGCAGAGTATATGGTGATATCAAGGAAAGTATGTGAAACAAAAAGATTCACCAAAGTAATCAGAAGAGAAAAGAGGAGAGATACTAGGAGGCTATGTACACAAGGAAAAGACAAAGAGGAAGGTTTCCCTAAAGGAAAAGAAGAACAACAAAAGTTGAAGAAATTATATATTTATATAAAATCTCCTAAAAAGGCTCTTGATGTTTCTGCTAATAACCAATATTTATTACATATCATCCAAATTTAAATCAAATTTACATGATCCAACTTAAAACAGATCTTCAACAATGAATATTTGAGTTTCAATACAATTAACTCAAGAGTTTTTAGTTAAGAAGTTTTTATGTATCTTCTGCTGATTGACATGTCTCATGACAATAATGAATGTGTACCAGGAATGCCTCATAAGTCTGCTGATATTTTTTTTTAAACTCAAGGTGTCATCAAAGTTTAGTTTTTTTTTTTTTTAAGAAGTAGTTTGACTCTAAATACCCTTTTATTTTTTGTTTGTAACAAACAGTCTAAAAGCAGAACAGACCAACTTGAGCCAACTGTGAGCCACAAGGGACCTATCAGAATCTATTGGTAGCAATCACTACTTCAAATGTGAGAAGAGTAATCAGTTTTTATATTTTAAGTGCATATACTTTATATGTCAAGAGATGAGTTGAAAGAGAACATTCTATATCCACTATAAAATAAATAAAATAAAGGAATTTGGATTAATGTGTTCTTTATAAAACCTAAACATTTAAATTAACCTTTGCATTTCAAATCAGATGAATGTTTGAAAGTTTGCATTTTTAATGATGCTACCAAAAATGTAATAGCGTCTCAGCTACATCACACCTAGTGCATTTAATTTCAGCCCATCTCCTTGTGGATGGATAGAGGTAAGAGGTTTATAGAAGTGACTGTCTGAGTTGGCCTTAAAGAAACAAAATGCAAATTTACACAAGTAAAATCTCAGCACACATATATGGAAAAATGCAACTCTAAAACTCTGGACCTGAATTTAATGCCAACATGAGTGCCAACTCTTCCTGGTATTTTTAAAAGGTTCTATGTTAGTTCCATGTAAATAAAAGAATAGTCAAATAAGGGTTTTCTCAGTCAACTTAGCATTTCCTTGTCCGTTTCTTCCTACAGTAGGTAACAATTGTGAAAAAGCACATGCATAGTCAATACATAAACAGAAAATCATCATTTCACTCTGTGTTTATATAGAGAGACATACATGGTGGGGACATCACGTAATCTGGTTCTAACATTGTCATTTAAATCCAATAACACTAATTGCTTCTTGGCCTTTGGGCTAAGATGAAGTGTAGTATCTGTTCTTATCAGTGAATCCAGTAGCATTCACTGAGACGTTTGGCTCAGATATAACATTTATGGTCAATCTTCTATTTGCTACAGCAATTTTCCTACTCAAACTGTGAGGTCTCTTCAAGTACCACTCTTTGCCATATGTCTCCCTAACTTAGGGATCTTTTGATTTCAGGTAACAGAATAATTATTAAAAGAGAGTTAAAGAAGAGAGGTTTACTTTTACATATAATAATAAGTACAGGAGGCTGAGTGTGGTGGTTCGTGCTTGCATTCCCAGCACTTGGGGGGCCAAGGGGAGTGGATTGCTAGAGCGCAGAAATTCGAGACAAGCTTAGACAATGTGGCGAAAACCCTTCTCTACAAAAGATACAAAAATTAGCCAGGCATGGTGGTCAGCACCTGCAGAAACAAGTACTAGATAGGCCAAGGTGGGAGAATTGCTTGAGCCCATGAGGTTGAGGCTGCAGTGAGCCAGTAGCATGCCACTGCACTCCAGCCTGGGTGACAGAGCCAGACGCTGTTTAAAAAAAAAAAAAAAAGGGAGTATAGGAGTAACTTGTTCTACAATTAACTCATTAAAATGACAATGTCAAGGCTCTGGGTGACTTCACTATTCTGGTCCTCTCCTTGTGTCTACAAGCTGGATGTTATAATTTCAAATATTATCTGATCTCATAATGCTAGTAACTGAAAAGTGTCTGCCATAAGGACTTGATTGAGACACAATAAGTTGTGCTTAACGAGCATCCCATTGTCTTTCATCTATTATACACCACTACAGATGTATTATTTTACCTTTTCTCTAAAATATGAAATTACTCATTAGGAAAATGTAAAAGTAAAAACCATATAGAAGGACCTCATAAGCCCTAAGAAAATGGCCAAATTTGGAAATACTGACCTTTAGAAAAATGAACACAGATATATGCAAAAAGTCAGAGAGAGAACACTCATACTTACAGGCTTATAGAGTTAATTTTTTTCATAGTAACCCAAATGACATAATCCAAATGTCCATCCATCCATAGGATGAGACAAGGGATAAACTGAGTTATATACAAATACATTGGAATACTACTGAATCATCAAAGGGGGGAAAACACTACTTACTATATTTCCAACCACATGGGTGATTCTAAACAACATCTAAGCAAAAATTGGTAGAGGAAAAAAAAACACATGCAGCATAACTTTATCCATGGGAAGTAAAAAGGTAGGATTAAAAAACAAATAATACTTGGTTAGGGGATTGTGAAGGTAAAGATTGACTGGGAAAAGGTGTAAGAGGTCTTTCCATCTGAGATGATGTAACTCTTATATATCTGATACCAGGGTGGGTCATTCAGGTACATGCAAATATAAAAAAGTGATGTCTCACTATGTTGCACAGGCTGACCTTGAACACCTTGGCTCAAGTAATCCTCCTGTCTCAGCCCCCCAAGTAGCTGGGATTACAGGCATGACCCTGCCTGGCTGTAAATTTCACCCTAACTATAGTAATGTAAATATAAGTACACGCACACAAGCACACACACACACACACTCATATAGCTACAGAACTGTAATTTTCCTGAAGATATTCCACGCATTTTTTTGACATGAGACATACATTGGTTGAGGTAGGCTGTAAACAGTGTCTTGTGTTACCTAAAGTAAAACAAGGAGTTTCAATATGAGTCAAAAAAAAAAAAAAAAAAAAAGATAAGAGTTATACAAAAGTTTTTCCTGCAAACAAAATGGAAAATGTCTCTGAACTTTAGTGTTATTTCAGATCTGTATCAGGATATGCAGAAAGTTTTCCAACATCTTACCTAATAACTAACACCTTATCATATCTAACAAAAGCTAATTGTCGTGGGTACAATTTGCTCATAAGTATTTTTGATAATTCATGTTTTCACTCTATTAAATTGTATTCATTGGACATTTTATCCTATTGTAATTAACAGATATGAATATGTAATTAGGGTAGGAAAACACTAGTGAGCAATCCATGATTAAATCTAAACAATACACAATATAAGCTGAAAAGTGACTTATTTTGATACCAGAATTGTCTTTCTATTATCAATCTCTATCATGTTATAATTGCTTCACATAATAAAATTTTAAAACAAAAATTCAGGTAACTTCAAAAATTAATCAATTCAACATTATATTAACAATATAGAAACTTGATTTATTTGTATAATACTTAGACATATTTTAGCAAAGAAATATCTATGGTTGAGGGAGACACAGTATTTTTAGACTACTTTAGAAAACAAGAAAGTAATCCATTTATAATGATTCTTACTACTAAATCAAATGCTTATATGGTTCTACCTGTAAAGTAGTATACACTGTTTCATTTTAACAACTTGCCTTTAATTTAATGAGCCTGTATACATTTAATTGAAAAGTACACATTTTTTATACACATAATAGTTTTTTTAAAAAAGTCTAGACAAAATCCACTATGACTCAAATTATCTCTCCTTATTGCAGTATTTTCACATTTTTTCTCTATTTTTCTTTCAGTTTCAAACAATCCATATGAAGATTAAATGTAGAAACATGATGAAAGATTATAGAGAGAAGCAAAATAACTTTAAAGACAATACAATCAGATTATTTAATTAATGTACTTTATTAAATATATGACTTGTTTTAAATTTACCTTCTCATTTTAAGATAATAAAAATAAATATGTTCCCAAATTCTCCAAAAATACTTAATCCAAAATATTTTTCTGTGCTTCATTTATCAATTTACCTTAAACAAGCATAACATTTATTTAATCAGGAGTAGGAGTAGTTATCTATTGTCTAATGGTGTGATTAAACAGATCCATAATTTTCTTAGAAAAATCATCCACTAGGTGATATTCCTATGTGTTCTTGTAACATTTTGTAAGATTTTAAATAAATATTTCATAATAAATGTATTATACTATATTTAAGTCACCTATTTACTTATATTTCTATCTACTAAATTATAAGCTTCCTAAATCTAGGAACTATAGCTCATTCATTACTGTATTATCAATAACACAGGTAATAATGTAACTGCCCAACGGGTTCATTTTGCCCACTGTCCAGACAGGCCGATTCATCAAGACAGAAATTGCACTAGAAAAAGAGTTTACTTCATGCTGAGCCACCTGAACAAGAGACCAGAGTTTTATTATGACTCAAATCAGTCTCCCTGAAAATTCAGAGTGGAGTTTCTAAGAATAATTTGGTGGGCAGGGGATCGGGAAGTGGGGAGTGCTGATTGGTTGGTTAGGAGATGAACTCATAGGGAGTCAAAGCTGATCTCTTGCATTGAGTCCTTTCCTGATGGGGACCATGAGACCACGTAAGCCAGTTTATCCATCTTGGTGGTGTCAGCTTATCCATCAATTTCAGGACCTGAAAAATATCTCAGGCACCAGTCTTAGGTTTGCCAACAGTGATGTTTTCCCTAGGAAATATTGGGGAAGTTTTCAATCTTGAGGTCTCTATCTTCATGACTCCTAAACCATAATTTCTAATCTTGTGGCTAACTTGTTAGTCTTACAAAGGTAGTCTGATCCTCAGACAAGAAGGGGGTTTGTTTCAGAAAGGGGATGGTATCATCTTTGTTTCAAAGTTAAACTATGAACTAAGTTCCTCTCAAAGTCAGTTTGGCATACACTCAAGAATGAACAAGGACAGCTCGGAGTTAGAAGTAAGATGGGATTGGTTAGGTTAGGTCTCTGTCACTGTCATAATTTTCTCATTGTTATAATTTTTGCAAAGGCGGTTTCAATAGCCAATAAATATTTGGTGATTAAGAAGTATTCTTTACTCAAAACATTTCCTAGTTATCAAAATTCTCTTTTTTAACTTAATTTGGTAATCTTAGTCCAAATATTACGTTTTTATTTGAGTTCACATGTTTGCTAGTTTATAAAATAAATAACCTGAAAGTTTAAAGTACAGTCCGTTTTGTAGAGCTTTTTTCTCTTCTAACATACTTTTTTCTAACATCTTTAGGTAAATAAAAACAGAAGTAAAAATGGACATCTTTAGTAAGTATATGGTGATGGAGGAAAAAAAGGTTCTTTTGAAATATGTATAAATTTGGGGAGAAGCGGCTTTTGTAAGGCCAATTGACTGAGTTAGAAAGTTGAGAGTACACAGTAACTAAGGGAAATAGAAGTTTGTGATAGAGAAATAGGTTACCGAAGATGAACATCTTCTATTTGACATTTTTGCCAGGAAATGGGAAGCTGTTCTCATTCCCTTCTACCTCTTTTACTTCCTGACTGACTCATTACATCCATATGTAGGTTTGTTTCCTCATATCCATTTGTTTTTCATTTTTTACAATGAAGCTCAGTCCAAATTCTAGCTACTACACATGCTTTAATATTGTAAAAGAGGATACATAAATCTAAACTCTCATAAGGATTGTTAGAAGTACGTGTGTTTCAATACCACATTTTCAAGTTTAATGTGGTATTTCTTTTAGGGCTTCCCTGAAACTGTTTTTAGTATCTAGCTACTCATTCAAACAGCCTAGAGAGATTTTAAAATACACAGAGTCACACATCAGTGTATATATTTAAAGCACCCCTAGTGATTCGAATGCATGGCTATAGAATATCTGGCAGCTCTGAGCTGTCAAACATTGACTAAAACAATTGATGCACTTAGTGAATCTTTCATATAGAACAGATAATGTCTTCAAAATCAGGCAAGAAGATGATGTGTTAGAATGTTTTCCATATATAAGCTGAGATACAAGTGTTTACCATGTTTACCCAAAAAGAAGAGTAAAAATACCAGTTTCTAAGATGAAAGTGCCAGAAAAGTCAGAAAAGTAACTTTGAAATGCATTGTTTGCTCCCTTTTTTTTCTTTTTCTCGCACAGGCTGGATTGCAGTGGTGCGATGTCAGCTCACTGCAACCCTCGCCTCCAGGGTTCAAGCGATTCCCCTGCCTCAGCCTCCTGAGTAGCTGGGATTACAGTGGCACGCCACCACACATGGCTAATTTTTGTATTTTTAGTAGCAACGGGGTTTCACCATGTTGGCCAGGATGGTCTCGATCTCTTGACCTTGTGATCCACCCACCTTTGCTTCCCAAAGTGCTGGGATTACAAGCATGAGCCACCGTACCCGGCCTTGCTTCCTCCTTTTTTTTTTTTTTTATTTACTTTTAAAATCAAAGATATTTGCCCTCTCCCTCTTTATTTTTTCTTCTGCCATAACACAGCACAGGAGTTACCAGACCAACAATCTATTTTTACTTTTCTATTTGTAGAATCCTTTAAAGGAAAGCATGACCCATAAGAAAAGTGGTACTTAATGTGGCACAGCAATTCTTTTAATAAATGCAATATTTGTACTCAGTAACTTAAATTTGAAAACTAAGTTTTATTTTGAAATGCTTTAAAAATGAAATAAATTTGATGTTTAATTTTCAAAAAAAGAAATTAATATGAAAAAAGTGCTTATAAAAATGAATACAACACGGAAATGCATATATATATACACACATATATATACACACAAATATCCACACACACAAATATATACACACATATATATACCACACACATATATACACACACTATATATACACACACACACACATATATATTTAACTTAACACACATAGTTCTGTTTTCCACAGGGAAAAAGTGATTTGATAACTCAGTTTGGCCTAGAAAGTTATTTTTTATGTCATATTCTGGGAAAAGACCAAGCCAGACTGGTTTATGTCAGAAATAAGTAATATATGTATCTTAGCAGCATATCTAAGATGACCTTAATTGGTGCTGGTTTGCAATGGGATTCATGATTTTTATACATTATGCAGAAATTGTTTAGTCTTCTAGGAAACATAGTGTCTCAAGGGTTTGATTTTATTTTCTATAAAGAAATTCTGAATTCCAGAACATTTCAGGTTTTAAAGACATTTCTGAACTTATGTTGAGACCACATGCTTACCTCAGGAAATATTGACTTTTAAGACAAACAGATTCACATAAATCTATGAGCTACTGTTTCAGGAAACTTCTGCTTCGCTGGCTTTCCATTTCCCTGTGGAGAGTCTTCATCTGAAGTAACACACCTGCCTCTCTCTTACCTCTCAGCCTCTGCTCTCCTTAGGAGGTGACCCATGGTGAACTTGAGAAGAAGAAAAAAATGTGAGCACATCGGGTTCTCTCCTCTACTCTTTAAAATTTTATCTGGCTGAAAAAAGAACACATTCTGGTTTATCCTTTAAGATAATCTCATCAGGGCAGCTTCTCTTCCCTTGTATATGTGGGATAGTGTGGGTGGAAATTCATGTAATGAATGGCGCTCCGGGGGAGAAGTCTGAATTGTCTACCTATGCCAAAAACAAGGTAAAATACCTGTATATTCTTGTGATAAAATATTACCAACCTGTTTTGACTGAAATGTAAAACCACATTTAAAATGAGTTTACATGTAACTGAGCTAACATTTTGATCTCTATTTGCTAGTCCTGTCTCTAACCCTTGATTTGTTCTGAAATGTGGAAATGAAGAGATAAATCTTATTTAATTGCCTTCCTGCGACCTTAACATTTTGACATATTAACCAAAGAAGTAGATGATAAGGAGTGAGATTTGGGGAACAGTGTCATATACAGAGATAGAGGATCCTAGTCCATCACCATAGGTGGTTCTGAACATATGCCATATGGGTTTGAGCATGGTGAGTTACAGTTAGTTTCTACTACTTGCTGACAATTTTTTGGGGGGAATGGGGGAACAGAGTCTCCCTCTGTCACCCAGGCTGGAGTGCGGTGGCGCCATCTCGCCTCACTGCAAGCTCTGCCTCCTGGGTTCCTGCCATTCTCCTGCCTCAGCCTCCCGAGTAGCTGGGACTACAGGCGCCGCCACCACACCCGGCTAATTTTTTCTGTGTTTTTAGTAGAGACGGGGTTTCACCATGTTAGCCAGGATGGTCTCCACCTCCTTACCTTGTGATCCGCCTGCCTTGGCCTCCCAAAGTGCCGGGATTACAGGCGTGAGCCACTGCACAGGCCTTGCTGACGATTTTAATGATTGCTTCAATGACTTTAATTGCAGGGAGGCAGAATCTGGATAAGCACATACCAACTGCTTTGGTAAGAATACACGAATCTGATTTAGACCAGACCTAGTCATTTGTTCCTCAAACAGATTCAACTATAAGGAAGAGAGAGTGTGTATGTATCTAAGCTTCTAAGTATCTGTGGACTTAGTTTCTCAGCCAGGAGCACAAAAACACGTTCCATTTTGGAGTTTGTTATAATATTGGCAAGTGCATTCAAACTAGCATCCCTCAAGCTGCTTATTCTTTATATTAATTTGAACTATTTCCAGGGCCTGTTTTGGGTTAAATACTTATATCACCTCAAAATTTGTAAGTTATAGCTCTATCCCCCAATGTGATGGTAATTAGGAGGTGGACTATTTGCAAGGTGATTAGGTTATGAATGTGTGCGGTGGGGGTCATAGTGGAATTAGTGGCCTTATGAAAAGTGGAAAAGACCTCAGAGCCCATTCTCCCCACTTACACTGAAGAAAGATCATATGAGCATACAGGGAGAAGACGGCCGACTGGAAGCCAGGAAGAGATCCCTCACCAGAGCCTGACCATGTTGGCATACTGCACTTTGGATTTTCAGCCTCCAGAACTGCTGTGAGAAAATAAGTATCTATTGTTTAAGACACCTACTCTATGTCAGTTTCTTATGGTAGCACGGGGCCAAAAAAAGGGACTGTGAATAAGCTAGCCTCCTGTGTCCATGTGACTTTTTGATAGGCGACAAACTATTTCCTAGTTAACTAACTACATAAACTCTGAATATGGCTTTAAGAAGCAGACATCAAAACTCTTTCATCACTCATGAAAGGGAAAGGTCACTCATTTTATAAACAGAAAAAAAAATTAAAGAAATAGAACATGTGATATTATTTAGTTGAAGTACATAAATAGCTTGTTGAAATTATTGTAAATTAAAGACAAACATTTTAAGACATATTTATAACAATATGAAAATCAGTTTTGCTCAAGAAACTAAGAAAGTCTGGGGTAATTTGAATAAAAATGTTGATTCTTAAGGTCAAAAATGAGTGAAAGAAAGAAATAATAAAATGAAAATAAAATACTGTTGTATACTCTTCACTTGGCTTAAATGAAGACATCTGAGCATGTATAGTGTTGGAATGGCTGTGAATAAAGAATTTTTACAAATTTCTCTTGAATGTGTCAACTGATAAAACTACTTTGAAACCAACAACTTGGATATTGTAAGATTAAACAGATATATAAAGATACATGTATCTATATATGTATATATGCATCTATATATAGACAGATCTTATGATACAATAATTTCATACTTCTATATGCCCAAGATAATCTTTTATATATATAAAAGTTTATATAATTTTTATAAATGCACATATATCTTTAATATACATATATATGCTTGTGTATATATATGGCTGGAGACATTTCAAGAATATGGTTCCTGGTTGTTATAGTGATATACTCAATATATTCAAACTAACCAAGACACTAATCCAATGGAGAATGAGTAAACATATTACAAAATATCACACAATTAAATATTACACAATAGTAAAAATGAAGAGACTATGTAAATAAATATCAGTAACAAATGCTGAGTCAAGAAAGCAAGTCCCAGAAGACCATAGGAGACAATTTTATATAAAATTTGAATATAAGTAAAATATTACATTTTAGATAAATATATAAAAGAAAGATGTGATAAACCCCAAAGTCAAAGTAGGAATTTATTCTATGAGTGATAAAATAGAGAAGTGCTTAAAAAATTATTTAATGATATTAAGTCACCAGGCTGATTTTATTCGGGATCATTGTAATAGGTATAGAAATAGCTGCAATGGGATTTTCCAGTGGGAAAGAGAGATTGGGCTTAACTCTGAATACAACATGGGGAAGTGGGAATTTATAGCCAAGGAGGAGGGTAGGGGTTAGTGGATAGAAAATCACTAACAGGAAACATCGGGAATACGGGGGATTCTGGCTAAACAGACCTTAAGGATTTTGACATCTCTTGGGAGACGGTAGAGGATGACAAATCTGATCAAATATTGAGAGTGATCTGTTATAAAGGAGAGAAGGTTCTTGGTAAACTGACTTAGCAGGGTTCTTTGCTAAAAACGGGAATTTACAAGGAAATTCATAGATTGACCTATAAGAAAGTGCAGGAGCATGACGTAAGCTTGGCCCAAGACTCCTTTGTCATTAGGAGTATATGGAGAGACAGGAGTTGTGGGCATTCACTAATCCTTATCTTTGGCAATGTGTTTGTGGATGTTCATCATATTATTAAAATAAATATTAAAAAATAGATTAATAATAAAAGCCCACACATGAAGTTAATGTGTAATACATTAAATAATTTTAATCCGTTCCGGTTTTTGCACTTGAATTCCAAAGAGTAGGAGTTTGAGTAAACATATAAACAGAAAGAAACCAAAAAAATGGAAGACTTGCAATTAGCTAGGCAGAAGATGGATGATGCAATGATAAATGAGGAGTGCTCCACAGGAAGAGAACATTTGACTAAAAAATAGGCAGGGCACGGTGGCTCACGCCTGCAATCCCAGCACTTTGGGACGCCGAGGCAGGTGAATCACGAGGTCAGGAGATAGAGAATATCTTGGCCAACACGGTGAAATTCATCTCTACTAAAAATACAAAAATTAGTCAGGCGTGGTGGCGTGCACTGTCGTCCCAGCTACTCTGGAGGCTGAGGCAGGAGAATCACTTGAACCCAGGAAAAGAAGGTGGCAGTGAGCCGAGCTTGCGCCAATACACTCCAGGCTGGGTGACAAGAGCAAAACTCTATCTCAAATAATAATAATAAATAATAAATAATGCACAATACATGCCTCAGCTTCTTTGTGTCAGACACTAACTTATATACGTTATATATACCCACACAATTATATATATATACACATATATGCATTATATGTATTTTATATATATACACACACACATATAAACTCACACTTCTCACAACAACTTTTCCTCATTTTACCTAAGCAAATTTTCACATAGAAAAGTCACATAACTAGGAAGTGGAAAAGGACAAGCACTTCACCAATACACCGTTTTGTGACTGCCAGAATGGGTAGTGGAAAAAAGTCTTAGCCAAGGAACAAAGAAAAAGTAGAAGGAAAGAAAGTACTAATACCCAGAAAATTGTGCTAGCCCTCCATAAAAAGACAAATGAGAAACAGGTTCAAATCAAAAACCTTGAGCAAACTCTCTCTCCTAAAATAATTAGGCGAGGAACAGAAGAGGAGCAAAAGAGAAAGATAAGAGCCTGCCCCCTGTCTTTCATCAGTTCAGGCTGCTAAAACAAAATGTCGCAATGTCGCGGCAGGGCGCGGTGGCTCAAGCCTGTAATCCCAGCACTTTGGGAGGCCGAGACGGGCGGATCACGAGGTCAGGAGATCGAGACCATCCTGGCTAACACGGTGAAACCCCGTCTCTACTAAAAAATACAGAAAACTAGCCGGGCGAGGTGGCAGGCGCCTGTAGTCCCAGCTACTCGGGAAGCTGAGGCAGAAGAATGGCGGGAACCCGGGAGGCGGAGCTTGTAGTGAGCTGAGATCTGGCCACTGCACTCCAGCCTGGGCCACAGAGCAAGACTCCGTCTCAAAAAAACAAAAACAAAAACAAAAATAAAAAAGTCATAAAATGGATTGCTTCTAAACAAAAGAAATTTATTTCTTACAGTTCTGGAGGCTACAAGTCTGAGATCAGAGTGCCAGTATAGTCAGATTCTGGTGAGGAACCTATTCTGGGTTCAACCTATCAACTTCTCCTTATATCCTCTTATGATGGAAGCAGCGAGTCAACGCTCTCGGGTCTCTTTTATAGGGGCACTAATCCCATTTATGAGGGCTCCACATTCATGATCTAACCACCTCCTAAAGGCCTCACCTCCTAATACGATCATCATGGAGGTTAAGATTTCAACATATGAAATGTCAAAACATGTTTTGGGGAGCACATAACTATGCTGTCCATAACATCTCCTGACTTCAGATAAATATTGCTGTCATAGAAGCACAGATACTCAGTCCCTCAAAACTTCAACAATCAGGAATGACCATGTGTTACAAAAAACACTAGTTTATAGAAAAGGGTGCATGCAAAGGTAATAATGCTCCCTCTGCAATCTCCCAGAGGCTCAGACTCCAGGAGCCTCAGTTGAGGAAACCACAGAGGCAGTTTCTTCAAAATTGCTTAATTTTCACATATTTGTAGATATCCCACATTTTCTTTCTGTGATTGATTTCTGATTTGATTTCATTGTGGTTGGAGAAGATACTTTGTATGATTTCAGTTCTCTTAATTTTACTGGGACTTATTTTATGACTTACCATATGTCCTAGCATGGAGAATACTCCATGTGTACCAGATAAATAAATGTTTTGAAATAACTAGGGTTTCTAGGGTAAAGAGTTTCATACTAAGACACAGAGATAAAGCCTAAAATACCAACTATCAAGAGACAAGAGGACGGGGGGAGCTGTGTCACTCAACAAAGCCATACCCACTGAAGACCAAGGACCAGGAGTACAGGGCTCCATGGGGAAGGGTGACTTAGAAGGTTTTGGATTTGCTACAGATTTGTTGACTTTTCAAGAAGGCACTGATGTATTCAGTCCCTCTCTCTGAGAGAGAAAACACCCCCTCTCCTACTTGATAATTGGATGATGCCATAGTTACTGCTTGATGTTCAATTTCTTCATATAGAGAGGAAGTACACTGGCCCCAATCGCTGAACAACAGACATGGAGGACTGACTTACAGGGAAAGCTAAAATGTTCACTTTCTCATGGAGCTCTCACTGAACCTCTGCTATTGTACTAGGCAACAGAAATGAGCATCAAGATTAAACAATGAGTGCTAAGTCTCAATCCGTTTGGGGAACCTGCTGTAGTAGCAGAGGTTTTGGTAATTTTTAAATGTAATGCATAAAGATTGATTCTAAGATGGTTTTGTATGTTGCACTCTTAAAGATACTAATAAATGAAGCACATTAAACACTTAGTTTGAACTGACAGAACTGAACTAGGGAAGGAACCAGGGCCAACAAGCTTTACTGGTTTTGAACGGCTCCAAGGAAGACACAAAAGATTTTACAATTACTGAATTAACCACAAATCTACCAAGGCCGTGGCTACTATTTGGAAAGCAGTTTCATGAGAAGTGGAAGCCAAGTGCTCTGACATTATGCTGGCTTCTGCAAAGGGAGATTACCACATTCTGGTGAATCATAGGTTTTTTATTAAGCCCAATGCATTAAGAAAGAAACCCTGGGGAATGATAAAAGGTATCACCATTTTCATGGCTTCAAGTTGTCATTGCAGGGATTCCCATGAATAATTTTCATGATCTCTTTCCTCACTTCTCCCCCTGAGGGTAATACCTTTAGCTCTACATCCACTAATTTCAGTAAGTTGAAAGTACAGTTACCTTACTGGTACCTAAAGCAATAGTGTTGTAAATCATGGTCACACTCAATTCTTAACTTCTAAATTAATATTTTTAACCTCATTCTTTGAGTAATATGATATTTAAATTACTATATGACCCAGCAATTTCACTTCTGGGTACATAACCAAAACAATCGGAAGCAGGGACACAAACATATATTTGCATCTCAAGTCATTGCACCAGCATTCACAATAGCCCAAAAGTGGATGCAACCTAAGTATCTCTCTGTGGATACATGGATAAACAAGACATGATACATATGTATAGAATAGAATAGAATAGAATATTATTCTGCCTTAAAATAGAAGGATAGGATTTTGACACATGGTACAACATGGAAGAACCTTATTCTAAGTGAACTTAGGGGTAAGGGAAAGAAGCAAGTCACAAAAGGACAAATACTTTATGATTTTAGTCATTTGATGTAATTAATATAGTCAAATTCAAAGAGCCAGAAAGTAGAATGGTGGTTGCCAGGATCTGGGCATGGGGAAGCAGGCAATGGGGAGTTATTTTTAGTGGGATAAAAGTTTCAGTCTTGGAAGATGAAAAACCTTCTGGAGGTGGATGGAGGTGATGGTTGCACAGCAATATAAATGTACTTAATGCCCCTGAACTGTACACTTGAAAATGATTAAAATTATAAATTTCATTATGCATATTTCACCAGAAAAGTTAGTTAATTTACAAAATCTTATTGGATAATGCAATTCTAGAATATTAATATTATGCATGCAACACTGCTCTAAAATCATGTCTTTGAAGCTTCTGTTGTTAACTTCTATATGTTCATCCAAGTGTGGTGGTTTTCTTATTAGATCTTTCACCCAAAAATGCTTTTTGATGGTTAAGTCCTTTGTCAGGCTGGGACTTTATTGTCTTTTTTTCTTAATCACAGCTACTTAAGCAAGGAAAAAAAATGAAACTTTGGTTTGATTTGTGTGTTTATTTTCTGTAATCAGCATAATCAAATAATTTGCACATTAAAATATTTCTGCTGAGTTAACTTCTTAAAGTACTTTCAAGTGTAAGTCTAGATGATTTACACCTAAGTAAAAATGAAATAAATAAGCTCCTTGGAAATGGTCTCATGTTCTACCCCTCACACAAGTTTTACTTCAAAATATACATGTATTTCTCTGATCAGAATTGGGTCAAACACAGTCAAATAAACTACCAGCAGTATTTTTCAAAATAAATCCACAGGTTAGGCAACTACCAAAAGATTAGTTTGATGAGAACGAAACTAAACCAAGAACATGTCAAATTAATTATTAATAAGAGTAGTAAATGAAATTTAGTTTTTTTTTAACCTCATGAAAACTTTGAAGTGAACAAAGGAAGATGTTTGATAGAATGAAATGTTGCACACTCCAAAACCACATTATAACTTTATAAGCATTATTTTTGTGTCTATATGTATTTATGTGTAATGGTGTATGTGTGTGTATCCATCCTTGAAATTTAATCCCAAGTTATAATCTTTCTTTTTTTTTCTTTATAGCTGAAGAGCATTGACCAAGTTATTATCTTCAACTCTCTCAAAGGGTGAAGAGAGAGAAGCAACACTGAGTCAACTGGCTGGTTTTTCATCCCTTTCACTTCTTCAGTTGTGGGCTGGAGAGAGATATAATTCCAAGGACATTGGCAAGCCTTTTGTTATGTGGATATGCTTTACACAACTACAGTTTATCCATCAGAATGAAACACAGACAAAAGCTGAGGAAATCAGTCTTCTTAATAGATGGAAAGTGATTCTTTCTGCCTCCAAATAAAATTGAATTGTAACATTCTTCGTATTTCTCTGGGTACACATCTGGTTTAAAAATTAGAAGTTAAATTTTAAAAGTAGGCAGAAGTTTGCATTTACAGAAAGATATTTTCACTGTAATAGTGATGATTATTTTAATGCTTATAAAAAGTCCAATCAGTGATAAATGTCAAAATCATAACTGAATATATTGTGTGCTGTGTGAGAGATGAAATACATAGAGAAAATCCACTTTAAATGGTAAAAAAAAGAAAAAACGTATTATGGCTTTTTTTCTAGGGAATATTCTGTAATGAGAATGGCAAAGCTGTGCATTAAAGAGCCAAATGCAAGGAGGTGAATAAATAGTGGAATCTTTTTATTTGTTTTCTGCTTTTTTCAACCAGTGTTTCACTGAGTATGATTAATAGTACCATTTACTATTACTAGAAGACTAAATTGGTTGGGTGCATCTGTGGCTCATACCAGTTTAATCCTAGTGTTTTGGGAGGTCAACACAGGAGGACTGCTTGAGAGCAGAAGTTTGAGACCAGCCTAGGCAACATAGTGAGACCTTGTCTCTACAAAAAAAAAAAAAAAAAAATTGCTTGAAGTCTTGGCACAGGCATGTAATCCTCGCTTCTCAGCAGGCTAAGGTCGGAAGATTGCTTGATCCCAGGATTTTGAGGCTGCAATGAGCTGTGACCACACCACTGCACTATTGAGCAAAAGTAATCAAAATGTTTGAGATCTTGTATATATCAAGAATTTTATGATATCATATTTAATATTCATATTAGTATTCTAATATAGATAATATTATTCCCCTTTTCCACTGAACAACAACAGCAAACTAACACAAGAACCAGAAAACCAAACACCACATGTTTTCACTCATAAGTGGGAGTTGAACAATGAGAACACATGGACACAGGGAGGGGAACATCACACACTGGGGCCTGTTGGGGGATGCGGGGCTAGGGGAGGGACAGCATTAGGAGAAATACCTAATGTAGAGGACGGGTTGATGGGTGCATTAAACCACCATGGCACGTGTATACCTATGTAACAAACCCTCATGTTCTGCACATGTACCCCAGAACTTAAAGTATAATAATAAAAAAGAGGTTACATAATTTGCAAGAGGTATATAACTTAACAATATTCACACAAACTGCTGGCTTTATTTACTGGTTCTCATCCCCATTTTGAAAGAATAAGATTTAAAAAAAAATGCTGCCGGATATGTATTTGATGAAGTAACATTTGGTTCTGATACTGAATTCAGCTGGGAAAAGGTACAGGAAAAATGCATGCAAAACTAAGAGATTTCAGAATACTGGTCAAAGGTCTCTGTTGAATTTTTGGTCTTAGCGAAATTGTGGCTGAGCAAGCAGTAATGCATGGGAGTTCAATCGAGTTTAAAAAGGACCATATGGGTCAATGCTGGGGAGCTTAAAGACAATTCCTCTGAGAACCTGTGTGACTAGGAACCTGGATTCACACAGTTAATGGAAAAACAGAACTTTGTAGGAATGTGTTGAGAAAAATGAAATTAGATCATACGGGGATGGTGAAGTTATGTAAATCAAAGGCACTGTTTGAGGGCTCTGCCATCTGCAGGTCACGTTGACCTTCCTGGCCAGGGGCTCTCATTATGTATATGTGTTGTGAACAGGTTTTGAGCATTCTGCTGGAAAAGGGTTTGAGGAAAACTAACTCATCCCAATGTTTAGAGTCATATGAGAGGCTGAAAAGTTGTAAAATATGATGAAAGAAATAAATCTAGTAGGAAGGCAGAAGTTTTAAAAAGTCTTGGAAGAAATACAAGAGAATCAAGGTCATTGTCAGGATGTAAGATGTGGTAGAAAGAGGGATGTGGTGCCCAGATGCCTCGTCAAGGAAGATCTTGCTGCGCCACTCTAAAGAATGCAGTCAGAAGTCTTTCCCCCTTCTATTAGCTGGTGTTGGTTCGTATTAAATGTCATTCATACCAAATTCTGTCTCAGAATTTGCTTCTGGAAGATCCAATCTGAAAAATATAAAGTTGTTAAATCAAATAATGTGTGCCAAAAAAGGAACAAAAAGAAAAGATAATATGTTTCCACTAGAGAGATACAGTGTTTACAGAGTCTCTAAAATAAAGGTCAATCTTGAAAAAATAATGAAATCTCCATTTGCGTATGAAGATCTCAGGAAACCTTTAGTCCTCTTCAATGGAGAAAACAATGAAACTGGAAAGAGAAGACTAAATCTAGTCTTCTAGATTCTATCAATCATTTGTTTAGTTAAATAAACTTGAGACAGTCACTTATTATCAGTGAGCCCCAACTTCTTATTTGGTAAAATAGTCCACTACATAGCTAATCAGAGCGCATGCTCTCTTCTTCCTTTGGGCATTTATTATAGCTCCAATATCCTTTGTTAATTGCACTAGAACGTCCTAGCAACTAGAAGAAAGGATAGGTATGCAATAAATAATTGAGATGTATTATATAAAAAATATGACTTTTTGAAGCACCTGATGAGTAACACTTCTGTTGTATTTCAGAAAAATTAAGCTGCTCCCCAAATTCCTTAATTTTACCTTTAATAATTGTGATATATTTTCAAAGAGCTTCTTGTGTAAATTAACTTTTTTCTTCTAATTGAATTTAGGTCATTGGGACAGAATGGGGTTCATTTAGAAAGCAAGAGAAAACATTCCTTACCTCGACGCAGATTTTTTGAAAACCCCATGAGAATTATTCTTTTAAGATATGTGTGATAGGTCACTCACATTATGACGATGCTTTCAAGCTTCATGAATAAAACTGACTATTCTTTGCTTTTCCCTTCCAGTGTATTAGGACTGCAATTACTTTTGTACCAACCTAATACATGTGCATTTTTATATGTTTCTCTCAGATAGACTACGAATTCCCAAAAGCAATGACTACTTGGGCTGTGTATCCCCAGCAGTTTTCAAGTGTTTGACATATACTAAGGACAAAAAATATATATAATAATAAACCGGTTATGAGTGACTTAGGTATATACTGCAATAAACATGTTCAAATTGTTCTTAGCTGAGTTACTTATTTTCTAAGATGGCAAGAGAGAACGGAGGATTATTCTCTGTTCTTAATCTAACCATAAGATGATCATAAGTAGTTTAGACCAGTAAGAACACTGGTTCATTACATATTTATGCAAATACTGTATTCTACTTCTACCACATTCCCACAGTGTGATCTCATAAAACCTTTATGAATTTCAAGGACTTTGTCTTTGCAATGTGTATAGTAACTCCTACCTAAAAAATGTAGTTTTAAAGAATAAATAAGATAATGAATGCAAAGTCTTAATGTGTTATCTGGCTACCATTAGTATACCACAGCGATTTTGTTTTTCTTACTATCCATGGCCCAAAAAGAGTTGCCTCATGTGGTGAGTTTGCTCCAAAGTATTAGAAGATGGTGTAGCTACCAATATCACTTTATTGATAGAATCTTGGATTTGAGATTGTAACTCTTAAATAAAGAGTTCATTCTGGCTCTCAGAATCAGGCAATGTATTAATGTTATGATGTTTGTCACATCATGGAAGCTACGATATGGACTTCTGCAGAATTCATGCATCCATTTTCTTATTAAGACTCAGACAATAAAAAGAAGTACTTCGCCTAATGTAATATTGATGGCTGTGGTAGCCCATCTGGAGCAGCTGCTGCCATAATGCCTGCTGCAGTGAGGGAGGTTCGGCCAGGGCTGTGTGCTCTGTGGAGCCTGTGGAAGGCAGGAGCAGGCAGGAGCCATGCTGCCTTCTGAGTTAAAGGGTCCGGATCCCTTCCCTCCGGGAGCAGCTGTAGCTGCCCAGCTGCGGCTGCAGACCCAGGCATTCCTGTGGTCTTCAGGGCCCAGGAAGTTTGCTTGTCCCCAGTCTTGGAAGTGCCTGCTCCTGTTGCCTGGCCTCTCCCTGCTCCTGGTACCCACTCCAATTTCGGACAAAGTGGTGGCCGAGCCCAGGCACTGTTGCTAACTGGTCGGGTGTGCATTCACTTGGGGCAGCGCTAACTCTCCAGCCCCCTGCTGCCTCAGACCCTTCTGAACTTTGGGCTTCAACAAGCACAGGAGGGAAGTCAAGCAGGGGCAGAGTACAGCTCAGCGTGGACCTACAGATGACCCTCAGCACTAACAGCCGGGACACCATGGGCACCATGGATGGCAGGTTGATGGTGGCAGGAGGCAGACAGGCTTCTGGGCAGAAAGGGGTGGGTCCTGGTGAAGCCCCAAATTCAAGACAGAGACAGCCTGAAGCCTGGGGGCTGGGCTGCCAGTTCTGTGGACCAGAGTGGGAACTTATGGTGCTTTTTTTGGGCCCACTCATAGCTGCCCATGGACCAATCAGCATGCATTTTCTTCCCTCCAAAGTCCATAAAATCCCTGGACTGAGCCTGACTTGGACAATGCGATGACCTGTCTGCAGATAAGAGCTATTCACTGTGGTTCTCCTCTCTACTGAGAGCTCTGCAGATGATGGGATGAACTGCCTGCAGAAAGGAGCTACCCACTCTGGGTCTCCTCACTGAGGGCTGCACAGACTTTGGGACTACCAGTTTCAGGAAGGAGCTACACACTGCCAGTCTCCTGAGAACTGTTCTGCCACTCATTGAGGTTCCTCTCTGCCTTGCTCACTCTCCAGTTATCTGCATATCTCATTCTTCCTGGATGTGAGACAAGAACTTGGGACCCACTGAATGGTGGGACTGAAAGAGCTGTAACACACACAAGGCTGGACAAATACTCCCTGATCACCACATTGTGGGCAATGAGAAGGCGAGAAGAACTGAGGCCCTTTGTGAAGGCGAGACCTAGGGGCTCCCCAAGCCAGAGCTGTGACATTCTCTTTGAGGTTTTGCAGTTCCTGGAATCTCCAAGCTTCCGGCACCACCATGCTCTCCTTGTCCAGCCATGGGTGCCCTCAGTGGAAGTCACATGCCGTACATATGGCCCAGCCACGGCCATGCATGAAGCCAGCACTTGTGCTGGTGCCTGGAGCCGCCTGCCCTGCCACAGCAGTCAGAGTGCCTGGCTGTGCGCAGTGGCTGAACCCCACGCTCATTCACCCACACACCCCTCTCCACTCTGTGCCTGGCTCGCACTTGGCAGATGTGGGATCTGGGCTGGTAATGGGAGCCAAGCTCAGCCTGTCAGGGCAAGTGGGTGATGAGCGCAGGGGGCATGAACAATACTCAGGCAGAAGGTACAGCTGGCCACAGACGTTTCTGGCTGGCGAAGTGGCAGCCTATGGATCCTGTGACAATATTTCCCTTACTCTGTTCACTTTTAACTCCATTCTAATAAAGTAATTAGCAAGTCTTCCACCACAAAGTTAGATAATAAGTCAGGAATGCTTTCAAGTTTCTCATTTTCTTGCTGTGTACTCATTTTATCCTCCATCAATAGTGACTCAGAGATTCCATTTCCTCATCTGAAATTATGATAAGACTAACTTTACAGGAATTTGTGGAAATTAAATGAGTCCAAGGTTCTTAATAAACTAGAAATAATTTATTCCATCTGTATGTTTAATACTATGATATTATTACTGGGACCCTTACTATTGATTTTATTTACCTACACTTTCCACCTGTATGAAACAGAAATAAAATTAAATTACATCAATTTTATATGCGAGCATGAAAAGAAGCAATGTATAATAGCAACAGAAAATCATATTAAAAATAAAATATCTACATTTATACAGTCATATCTTCCTTTATTGTGCTTCACTTCATTGTGCTTCACTTCATTGTGTTTTGCAGATATTGCAGTTTTTTACAAATTGAAGGTTTGTGGCAACCCTGCATCTAACCAGTCTATTGTTATCATTTTTTTCCAATACCATGTACACACTTTTTGTCTCTGTGTTATATTTTGCTAATTCTCACAGTATTTCAGACTGTTTCATTATCATTATATCTGTTAAGGTGATGTATCATCCGTGATCTTTGATGTTACTATTGGAATTGTTTTAGAGTGCCAAGGTCTGTGCCCCAAAAAAGATGGCTAACATATTCAGTAAATAAAATCCAGATAGACCAAAAGCCTCTTGTGCCAAACAGATAAACACATTGTGAACAAAAAGAAAAGTTATTGAAGGAAATTAAAAGTGATACTCCAATGAATACATGAATAATAGCAAATCAAAACTGCCTTTTTTGCTGATATAAGAGAGTTGGAGTAATCTGGAGAGAATATAACCAGCCACATCATTTCCATGATCTAAAGCTTGATCATGAGCATGAGTCACTCTTCCATCCTATGAATGCCGAGAGAAGTAAAAGAAGCTGCAGAGGAAAGGTTGGAAGCTAGTAGAGGTTGGTTTATGAGATATAAAGTAAGAAATCATCTCTATAACATAGAAGTGCAAGGTGAGGCACCAAACACTGGTGTAGAAGCTGCAGCAAGTTGTTCAAAATACCTAGCTAGGATAATTGATTAAGATGGCTACTCTAAAAAATAAATTTTCAATGTAGATGAAACAGCCTTCTATTACAAAAGAATGCCATCCAGGACTCTCATAGCTAGAAAGAAGTCAATTTCCTGGGTTCAAAGCTTTAAAGAAATGGCTGGCTCTCTTGTTAGGCTTTAATGCAGCTGATAACTAAGTTGAAGCCAATGCTTATTGACTATTCAAAAAATTCTCGGACCTTTAAGAATTATACTAATTATTAAATGGAACAACAAAACCTAGATGATAGCATATCTGTTTACATCATGGCTTACTGAATATTTTAAACCCACTGTTGAGACCTGTCGCTCAGGATAAAAGATTTCTGTTAAAATATTACTGTTCATTGGCAATGCAGCCAGTCACCAAGAACTCTAATGGAGATGTACAAATTTAATGTTGTTTCATGCCTGCTAACACAACATCCATTTTGTAACCCTTGGACCAAGGAGTAATTTCAAATTTCAAGTCTCATTATTTAACAAATACATTATGCAAGGCTATAACTGGTATAGGTAGTGATTTCTCTGATGGATCTGGGCAAAGTACAATGAAAATCTTCTGAAAATAATCTGCCATTCTAGATATAATTAAAAACACTTGTGATTCATGGGAAGAGAGCAATATATCAACATTAGGAGGAGTCTGGAAGAAATTGACTCCAGCTCTCATGGATGATATTCAGGGGTTTAAGATTTTAGTGGAGGAAGGAAATACAGATGTGGTGAACACAGTAAGAGAACTAGAATTAGAAGTGAAACTTGAAGATGTGAGTGAATTACTGTAATCTCATTATAACAATTTAATGAATGAGGAATTGCTTCCTATGAATGAGCCACAAAAATGTTTTTTTGAGACGGAATCTACTCCTAGTGAAGATGCTGTGAACATTGCTGAACATGACACATTTAGAATATTACATAACTTATTTGATAAGCAGTGGTAGGGCTTGAGAGGATTGACTCCAGCATTGAAAAAAGTTCTACTGTGGGTAAAATGCTATCAAACAGCATGGCATTTTACAAAAAAAAAAAAATATATATTTGTTGAAAGAAACAGTCAATTGATGCAGCTGACTTCATTGTTGTCTTATTTTATGAAATTGCCACAGCCACCCCAACCCTTAGCAATCACTATCTTGGTCAGCCAGCAGCCATTGAAATCCAGGCAAACGCTTCCCTCAACAAAAAGACTACAGCTTATTGAAGGCTCAGACAATAGGATATTTTAGTGACAAGTATTTTTGAATTAAGTACTTTTATTTTACTGTTGCAAACTGGTAGACTACATTATAGTGCAAACATAACTTTTATATGAACTGGAAAACAAAAAATAAATGAGTGATTCGCTTTATTGCAATATTTGTTTTATGGTAGTGATCTGAAATAGAACCTACAATATCTCTGAGGTGTGCCCGTGCCACTGCACAACTATTAGAATGGTCAAAATCTAGAACACACATAACACTGAATGCCGGAGAGCATGCAAGGCAACAAGAAATCTCATTCATTGCTGATGGGAATGCACTGGTATAGCCACTTTGGAAAACAATTCGGCAGCTTCTTACAGAAGTAATCATACTCTTAACCTATGATCCAGAAATTGAGCTCCTTAATATACCCAAAAGAATGTAAAATAGGCATCTGCACACCAAAATCTGCACTCTGATGTTTATATAATGATAGCAAGTCTATTCATAATTGCCAAAACTTGGAAGCAATCAAGATATTCTTCTGCAGATAAATGGATAAGTAAATTTTGGTATGAACCAACAATAAAATATTGTTCAGCACTAAAAGTGCTCTCAAGCCATGAAAATACATAGGAGTAACTTAGATACTTATCACTAAACAAAATAAGCCAATTTGAAAAAGCTACCTACCATATAATTCTGACAATATGACATTTTGGAAAAAGCAAAACTGTGGAGCCAGAGCAAAGATGAGTAGTTGGTAAGGGTTGGAGAGAAGGGAGGGATGAATAGGTAGGCCACAGAGGATGTTTAAGACAGTGAAACTACTCTCCAAGATTAAAAAGAAAAAAGTGGTGGAAAAATGTCATTATAAATTGTTCCAAACACATAGAACGCACAATTCCAAGAATGAACCCTAATGTAAAGTACAGATTTTGAGTGATATTGATGTGTCAATATAGGTTCATTGATTGTAACAATGGTACCACTCTGTTGAGAGATGTTGATAAAGGAGATGCTGCATGTGTGGAAGCAGGGAATATATGGGAAATCTTGACCTTCCTCTCCAACTTGAACCACAAGCAATTATGCATGAAATTTGAGAACATAAAGAGAATATAAAGTCACATTATGATACCTCCTGTCAATTGCAGATATAGGAACATGAAATGTCCAATGTTAAATTTGGTTTTGAATGTATTATATTTGGATTTTGTTTTGCATTTCCTCTATTCCATTTAAGCCAAAATTCCTTGCAGGTAAGTTCTTCTACGTATTAGACTTAAACCTTGTATCAATTCTGTCTTCTAAAATAAAACACAGAATAAGTCAATATTCAAGAAAAAAAAGCAAAAAAGCCATATTTATATTTTAAGACAGTAGGTTTTCCTTTTACACATTTCTATTGTATTCTCTTCTACCATCTATGTACCCAAATTTTTTTTAGGTTGATTTTAACGGAATGCAAAATAATACAATATGACTTACCTGCCAATATGTACAACTCAGAAAAAAAAAAAAAACAAAAAAAAAAACAGAACATACTCTTCAATTATGATTAATTTTTTTTTTTTTTTTTTTTTTTTAATTTTAGACGGAGTCTTGCTCTGTCACCCAGACTGGAGTGCAGTGGTGCGATCTGGGCTCACTGCAAGCTCTGACTCCCAGGTTCAAGCAATTCTCCTGCCTCAGCCTCCGGAGTAGCTGGTACTACAGGCGCCGCCACCACGCCCGGCTAATTTTTGTATTTTTAGTAGAGATGGGGTTTCACCACGTTGTTCAGGATGGTCTCGGCGGGGCGCTATGGCTCATGCCTGCAATCCTAGCATTTTGGGATGCCGGCGGGGGTGGACCATGAGGTCAAAATAAGGACTTGATGACCAACTGGCAGAAATTGTGCAGTGAAAATTTCTACATGAGACATGAGTTAAAACTGAGTAAAATCTTCAAAGTGCTTTTTCTCATACTATTCAAAACAAAACTTTTTCAACTTTATGGATTGTAACACGTATTTTGACCTACAATATACAGATACTGTATAAAATATATTGATGCATTTGGTTTTATTTTACAACATTTGGTTTGGTAATTAGTTTATTCATCATCAAATCGATTAACAGAGGTACAAAAAAGAGAGAAAAGTTGTTTAGCTATTTATTTATTCGTTATCTGTAAAATATAAACAGTTCAAAGCCTGCAGACTCTTTCTTTAATAAATCATGCATATATTTTTGAAGAGGTTTGATTGATGGAAACATAACGGATGTACATATTTGTGGGGTACCTGTGATAATTTGATAAATTCATATAATCAAATCAGGACAATTGGGATATCCATCACCTCAAATATTTATCTTTTCTTTACACTAGAAACAGTCCAATTATTCTCCTTTAGCTTTTTTGAAATGTTTTTATTATAATTAATAATTGATTATTGTTAAATATAGTCACCCTACTGATCTTTTGACTAAAAAGGTTGAACAAAATACCAAATAAAAATATGAAATAACCAAGAAGGATAAATTTCTTTAAAATCTGGTTATTCAGTAAACTTTACTTTTATTGCTTTCACGGTCACCTTATCTACATCTTGTATGGCAGCATTTTATTAATGACTCACTTTTTAAGAGTAAATCATGTATTTTAACTTTAGTAGAATATATTACTCTTTCACAAGCAGTTTTCATTAGTTTATCAAACTATTCATTTAAACTAAATCAGAAATTACAAAAACAAATATCACCATCAAGGCCATGAAAAATGTTGATTAATCCTAATAGTTGTTTCAGTTTAGTCTGACTGAGAGAGCTCTTCTAGTCTGTAGACAGTACCATGTGTAACATCTACATTGGTGATTTATTAATGGGCTATATTTCTGTATACAAGAAATACTGTCCTATTTGTAATAGATATAAGTCTTCATTATTTTATTTTTACACAATTCACTATGAGATCACGGTTTTAATGATTCTCCCATAATTAAATAAGACTTTACAGAGGAGACATTTTTATGTAGCAGTAAATAACATTTTTTAAAAAGAGTGGTGAAGCTCCTAAAAGTTTCTTCCCCAGGAAGATATAGAACATTATATCCATACTAATATTTTCAGTGATTCCACCTCATAGACATTATTATTTCTATATTACAGATGAGGATATTGAAGGCTTATTCACTAAAAGTTCCCCTGAAATAATTTGTATGAACATTTTTCATATAAAGTAAATGGAATATTTTCACGACTTCATTATTGAAAATGATAAATCTAAATTTCCTTTTTGAGTTTATGTTCTCTACTCTTGAGCTATCCTTATCATGTTCAATCCTGTCTCCACTTTATCTTTGAAAGACCACTGTCCCATTAGTCAGGATCAACTATAATAAACTGTCTTTAATCTCTATGGGCTTGCATCAGTTAAGTTATATTACTTAGATTAAAATTGTGTCCTTATTCATGCAAAACATGTAGATTTTTTTTTCCAGAAATGGTTATGTTATTTTCAAGTATTATACATGTTTTATTTCTCTGAAATAATACATTTATGATATTTTGACAAAGAAATACAAAGATATAAATAGTCAATGAAAATGTATTATTTACACTGATCTTAAAAATACATTTCAAAGTAAGAAGATATATTACTTGTAGTGTACAAGTGAACAGCCTTAAAAGATGGTGTAGTTTACTAGAAAGAACATAAGACTGATTATGAAACATTTTGGATTCTGTTCCTAGTTCTGCTGTTGCTTAGCTTTGGTAAGGTTTAAAATATAGCCAACTCTTCACTTACTTCTTGCATAGAACTAAATTAAATGATTCCCCTCCCGCCCATATGGTAGTATTTCTGCACAGATGCAGTTAGTATTACATGCTGTGCAAAATCCCAGCTGTAAACTGAAAACAGGGCTTTCATTTATTTTCTATTGTTTTTAAGTAGATTTTTTTGAAAATATGTGTAAAAAGCAAATGAAAAACGGAAAACAGAAACAATGCATCGGTTAGGTCCACAATTAGTGTTGGAAGATAGAAAGGACTAGAAACAAAAAGGAATAATACGAAGACATTTAAGTGAAAAGTATGTTCAATATGGGGAAAATTCACATTTGTAAGTTTCTTAAAATATATGTTCTTCAGAAGAAATGTCCTTCAAGAGAAATACTCAGTAGCCACAAATGTCCTCCAAAGTTCTACTGAAGAAATAAGTTATTGGATAAAATTCTTATGCTCCATTTTATTCCAAGGAGTATAAAAATCTGAAAGGGAGGTAGAGAATTTGTAGTAGCTCACTTGTGTATCAAACAGTATTTAATTAAAACCATGGGCAATTCTGCTTTAATACGAAGTTCTAATACAGGTATGTTTAATATAAATTGTTTGCTAGAATTTAAGACTTCTTATGATACATTTTTGTCTAGAATGTTCTTTGGTTCCAGATTCTTATAGGCTTCTCAGTAGAGAAGCAGATTTACAATTCTTCAAGCTAAAGCCCACTTGAATATTTGGAAGGATTCAGCATTGGGGTGTATGTGTATGCATAATAAGCAAAAACAGAAAAATGTTTGATTATGCACATTAACTTTCTAAAATAATGTGTATTAAAACTATAGAATTCAGCATCATTTTTATGATAAAATCATTTTTAAGTATCTATCTGTAGGTAACTAGTTTAGCACTGGTTACAGTCTAACTCTCTCTACCTCTCTCTGTTAGTTGAAGTCACCTAGGTAAGTGTCCAGAGTAATTTTTACTAGTGGCAAATACTCTGGACTGCAGAGTGTTAAGACACTTTATTTAGCTCAAAGTACTCCATCAGTATATAATAATGCAACTTTCATGAAAAGAATAATATTTCCAAAAACTTCATATCCCTTTCAGTTCAGCCTCTTAACTTTACCATAATAGTAAATAACATCAGGAAAAATTCCAACAAACAAGGTGTGACCTTTGCTGTTTACTCTCATCAGTCTCATAAGTAATTATCTTTAAAATAGATATATTTTGTATCATGTGATATATCTTACAAGGCAATTTATTCTTTAAGAAGTCTTAGTTATATTTATATTGTCCATATTTCCCAGAGGAAGAATCTTACATATCTTTGCCAATGTTCAGCATCCTTACATCAAATAATGGATACATATTTCAAGTATATAAAATATATATAGAAAATGTCATTCAAAAGAAAAATTTCAACTAATTTTAGTTATACTTCAGCCACAAAGATGGAAAAAATATTCTAAGTAACAAAAGGCATGCTGTATATCACTGAATTGCATTACATTTACAGAACGTTGTATGAGGTAATGATTTCTCTTCTGATTATCTATAGCTGTGTAGGTAATAACCTCAAGAGTTAGTGGCACAAACCAAAAACAGTTAATTACTTTGATTGCTGATCTGCAATTCCAGAGGGCTTGAATGGGGTAGCTCCTCTCTGCTCTCAACTGGTATGGCTAGAGGTAGGCTGGAGAATCCATTTCCAGGATGGCTCACTTTTATTAGTGCAGTGTAAGCCAGAGTTGCCAGCCCAGGATCCTAGCTTCACTCCTAATGAATATCTTCTCAAAGCTGCCTGGGGCTCATCCCAGAACCTGGCTGGGTTTTAGGAGAGATTATTCCAAAAGATAGAAAGTGAGAATTGCCAGTTTCCTAAGACCTGAACCTAGAAACTGTCACAGCATTATCTCTGACATATACTGTCTGTCAAAGCAGTCACAAAAACCTCCCGTATTCAAGAAAGGACATCAACTCCACTCCACCTCTTGGTGTGAAGTGTCAAATAATTTGTGACCAGCTATACTTTTCCACAGCTAATAACAAAGCTAAAAATGACAAATATATATAGAGAAACCAATGAGTTGGATTTGAAATGTTCATTCATTACAGATCTTTATCCTATAAACTGTCTTTCTAATTGGGGCACTCCAATTTTATGTGAGTATATAATAATTGTATATTATTGTATATGTATTGTATATATATGTATATAATTGTATAATAATTGTATATTATTGTATATGTATTGTATATATTGTATATAATTGTATAATAATTGTATATTATTGTATATGTATTGTATATATATTGTATATAATTGTATATGTGAGTATATAAATAATTGATTTTAACTAATAGAAAATAATTTAATTTAAAATAGTTAATATAATAATTACTATTCACCTACTCAAGTAGAGCTAAATTATTCAGCATTTAAATAGCTACTGGTTTATGGTATTTAACATTCACATAATTATAAATATGTTAATTATTATTTACTAATATCAGAACCTGTAACCGTTATAATTAACATTACTTTTAATTAACTTACTTCATCTTAGACTGTCACAAACTTAATTTGTATTTTAGTTTAATAAAATAAAAACATCAATTTAAAATACAATTATTATTTAGTCCTTATGTAGCAAGACTAAAAGTTAACCATATATTGCTTCTAGAATTTAAAGTTTATGGTTCTTTTAACTGTTTATAAAAATAAGTGTAATAACTTGGCAAACTAATGTCTGACTGCTAGCTGAATGGTATAAATGTCACAGAGTCCATTGGTTTTTTTGTGGTTGTTGTTGTTGTTCATGTTCCTGGCCTGTTTGATGTTTGTATTGTACATGGGATACAATCTTCAACAAATTTTATCTCTTTCTCACTCATGAAGCTACTAAAGAGATACTAGGGAGCTGTTTCCACTCACACACATCCTTATCTGCTGTGTCCCTTGTGTCCCTTATTTGCTGGAACAGTGGTAAACTGCAATGACAGCAATTTCAGCCGAGTTTGAGTTGTCATTCTTGCTAGTCTTTGAACCCTGTTTAGGCTTTGCAGTCCAGATCACAAACTGACAGTGCTATCAAAGGCAAGTATTCCATATTTGGAACACCAGTGAAACAATAGGATGCTGCAAGACACAAGGTATTTTTTTTTTTCCTGTGACAAAGTCTTGCTCTGTCATCAGGCTAGAGTGCAGTGGCATGATCCCAGCTCACTGCAACCTCTGCCTCCTGGGTTCAAGTGATCCTTCTGCCTCAGCCTCCCAAGTAGCTGTGACTATGGGTGCATGCCACCACACTCAGCTAATTTTTTATATTTTTTAGTAGAGACAAGGTTTCACCATGTTGGACAGGATGGTCTTGATCCCTTGACCTCGTGATCTGCCAGCCTTGGCCTCTCAAAATGCTGGGATTACTCCACCTCTTGGTGTGAAGTGTCAAAGAATTTGTGACCAGCTATACTTTTCCACAGCTAATAACAAAGCTAAAAATGACAAATATATATAGAAAAACCAATGAGTTGGATTTGAAATGTTCATTCATTACAGATCTTTATCCTATAAACTGTCTTTCTAATTGGGGCACTCCAATTTTATGTGAGTATATAATTATTCAAGCATCTCCAAAATACACATGCATCTTTGTAAATAATTGATTAGGTGTGAGCTACTGTGCCTGGCCTAGAAATAGGATATCATAAGATGTCATATAATCATAATCCAAACGGCAAATATCATTCCCTCTAATGTCCACACTATCTCTGAAATACATCTTCTTTAATACATAGAAAAATGATATACTTATTTGAATGATAGACTTGACTCCTTAAAGTGGAAGAGATATTCAGTGCTGGAAATTATTAAGCTCACACCTTACAAATGAGGAAAATACTAAGAAGTTTAGGAACCCTCTTGGGCCATGAGGTTCACTGGGAGCAGAATAAGAATTGGGACCTACGTTTCTGGGTCTCTGGTACAGAGCATTCTTTATGGTTATCATAAGTTAGTATTTTCTACTAAAATATGTTCTCAGTATAAATAGTGTGAAAAACTGTTTTAAATTTTTGTTGTATTAACAATTACATAAAAAATCTCTTTTATTGATTACCAACATTATCCCCCCAAAAGTAGTACACATTAGATTAAAAAGCGTGGAGTAAATATTTGGCTTATAAAATAGACGGAGGGCTCTGGTTTTGTCATGAAAACATACAGATTCTGAATATAATATGTAAAATATGTATGACACACACTAGGTAATACATGTATTTATTACATACATCTAGAGAGAGTGCTGTGTCCCTGCTCTGAAAGCACACAAATGCTGATTACAATATAGAATATTCCTTAGTCTGTTTGCGCCACAGTAACAAAATACCTGTGACTGGGTAATTTTTAAAGAGCAGAAATGTATTTCTCACGTTTCTGAGAGCTGAGAAGTTTAAGATCAAGACACCAATATTTGGTGAAGGCCTTCTTGTTGCATCCACATGTAGTAGAAAGCAGAAGCTCAAATAAGCAGATCAACGCTACGTTCTTATATGGCAGAATAGAAGAGGGTGCACCATGAACTTATTCTTGCAAGTCATATTTATAAGGGTGCTAAGCTATGCGTAAGGAAAGAACCTCCCAGAGGTCCCATCTTCCAGTACCACCACTTTGGTGGTTAGGTTTCAACATGAATTTCAGAGCAGACACCACATTTAAACCAAAGCAGATATCTGTGTATGTGTGTACATGTGTGCATGTCTGTCTATTGTGTGTATATATATGCATAGGTATATATATTTATAGGTATATATACACACACATATACATAATATACATATTATATATATGTAACAATAGACAGAGAGAGAGAGAGATTGAGTCAAGCTTAAAATTAAGAAATGGGCCCGGTGTGGTGGCTCACTCCTGTAATCCCAGCACTTTGGGAGGCCAAGGTGGGTGCATCAACTGAAGTCAGGAGCTCCAGACCAGCCTGACCAATATGGTGAAACCCTGTCTCTACTAAATATAAAAAGTTCATTGGGTATAGTGGCACATGCCTGTAATCCCAGCTACTGGGGAGGCTGGGGCAAGAGAATTGCTTGAACCTGGGAAGCGGAGGTTGCAGTGAGCCAAGATTGCTCTATTGCACTCCAGCCTGGTCAACAAGAGCAAAACTCCATCTCAAAATAATAATAATAATAATAAAGAAATGGAGATGTTCAATGAATATGCAAATGAGGTAGAAGATGTGTGCATATGTGTTAGGTGTCCTAATTTGCCTGGGATGCTCCATGACATGCCTATTGTACTGGCTTAATTAAAAGCACCCCTTATACTCTGGGAGATGTTTTCTGGGTTGGGTAAAAAGTTATCTGGTCACTGTAGATATGAGGCTGTGGAAATCAAATGTGCTGGGCAATGCCCATAAATTGATGGTGGAGACAAGGCCACGGGTCATGACAAAACCATAAGAAATAATCCTATCCATGAATGGGGAAGGCACTGCCAATGGGGAAGTTCTTCCCAGGAAGCAGACTGACAGGAGAGACTGAACTGAGAGTGACAACTATAACTAAACAGAAGCCTAATCATGAAGCCCATGGTTTCTGAGTGATAAAACATCTATCTGAAAAACTAACGTAAAAATTACTCAGACCCAAAGTATTTCTATGGGGACTTGTATCAGTCTTGGTTCCACCAGGAAAACCAAGTCAATTTAATAAAATAATTGGTTTAATAAATGCATTGGGTTTATATGTTTGTAGGGAGAGCTGGGGAAGCTACAGTCAGAGAAATTGTCATCAAATGCAAGATACTTGTAGGTGGGAGAAAAGCAAATGACAAAGTATTCATGTTAAGCACTAAATTAGGTGGTTTTCAAAAAGTTGACTGGCTAGTTAATAACTCTTAACTGTCTCCTCAGCCGAATAAAATGAATGCCTCTCACACGCTTATTTAAAACCTGATGTCCCTGTAATCCCAGCACTTTGGGAGGCCGAGGTGGGCGGATCACGAGGTCAGGAGATCGAGGCCATCATGACGAACATGGTGAAACCCTGTCTCTACTAAAAAACACAAAAAAAATTAGCCGGGTGCGGTGGCGGCGCCTGCAGTCCCAGCTACTCGGAGGCTGAGGCAGGAGAATGGTGTGAACCCGGAAAGCGGAGCTTGCACTGATCGCGCCACCGCACTCCCGCATGGGCGACAGAGAGACTCCATCTCAAAAAAAAAAACAAAAAAAAAAAAAACTGATGCGATGCTTCAATCTGCCCATGAGACTAGAAGAAAATACCTTCTAAATATTGCAGGAGTTTTTTTTCTTAATGGTAAACTATAATCCAGAAGTTTGTAGGAAAAAAGATTCTGGAAAAGGAAGTTTCCCGCTTCCCCTTGATAGTGCAGAGGACACCTCAAAAGGGGTGGAGAGGTTGATGTCAAGTTGATATTAGACTACCTAACACAGTTCCCAGCAGAGATGAATGCACACTCGTTCCCCACAGGTACTTCTACAACTCAGAGTCACATGAGATTTCTTCTAAAGACAATGCGTTTGAAGAATTGTTCACACAGAAAATGACAAACCAGAGAAATACTTCATTTCCTCTAAAAGTAAGTTAGCAGAAAAAAGGGAAAATTCACACCCACAAATCTATACATACATAAGCCAGAAATTTATTTTACAAAAAAAATAGCCAAAGTATTCAAAGAGATATAGGAGAACTAGATAGTGCACCTAGAACATTTAAAAAATGCATAAATTCCAGAAAAGATTAATATTGCTGTTTAAATTGAGAAGGGATCAATTACAGAGCAAATTAGTTAGGTTGTTAATTACTTATTTGGTGAATAGATCTGAAGAAATTACTAAGACTATATCATAGTGAATTTATGATGAGGATTGTGCTAGCCAGACAGAATAGAAATGTAGATATATGTCTAAAAGAACATCAGAGGATGAGAAAAAAAAGGAGAGGCTATCTTTAAATAGAAAATAAATTTTCTCCTGAAATATAGAAAAATGTGTTCTCTAACTGCAAAAGAACAATGAATTTTGAGTAGCAAAGTAATCTCCATTTTCAGAACATCATGGGTAAAGAAATAGTACTTACATTTACTTCTATGTGTACACATGGAATTGTGGTAATATTTGAACAATTTAGATGCATAGTAATATCTAAAGTTCCTTCCAACTATACCAGCTATCAATTTGATCTGATTAAGATGAGTCTTAGATACTACCTGAAAATTAAGAATAACTATTGATTCTAACTGCATCAGAGGGATATGGTCAATACAAAAGCAAGCATAATATTTTGTAGTTAAGTAAGAAACTTTAGAGGAATATGCAAATATGAGCTGCTTGCTATCTCCGTCATTGATTTGAACTCTTAAAGTATCATCGTGTATCTTTCACTTAATTATTGTTTCAAAGTTTATTGAAAATGTTTATTAACATGAAAAAATAAAACCAGAAAATAAAACATTGGAATGAGATGATAGTTATTTAGGGAAAAAATTGTAAGACAGGATAGATGAAAAATTGTTTAAATTCTCATTTCCATTAAAGCATCTTAACTATATCCAAATGATGTCATTGTAGGAATTAAATTGCTGCAATGAGCATAGAAATTCAAGGTCAAAAACTGCTTTCAAATATAAGAATTACTAATGATGAAGATTGATGATTTGGGGTTGTTCTGACCTCCTTAGAATTAGATCTACACAGACAAATCTTCCAGCTTTGGAGACACCATATTAAACTGTCACTTTTCAAGACTGAACTGAGCTATATAGGGGGAAATATGTGGAATAGTAACTGTATTAATGTAAACATTTACAGAAGGTTTTTTTTTTAAGAAAGAAGATTTGGAAAATCAAGATTAAACACAGTCTTCTTGATAATAGTTTTATAAGTCACTCTCAATCTTAGGAAACTGACCTTTATTAGTGAATCAATAAATAAAGTATGTAGTAGCAAACTTCAAATTTTAAAAATGGAAGAGGGAAAGATATAAATTGTCTTTGAGTTTGTTGTTTGGTTTATAATTTTTATATTACAAAGTGAAAACATATATTTTATAAAATATAGCCTATATTATTTATAGAAAATGTTTCAGAAAAAAATCAATGTCTATAATACAGTGATTTCTCAAAAAACAGATTCTTTTAAGACTAAATTATTTCATTCAAGTATAGAATGAATTTTCATAATGAAAACAGCTGTCTGTATGAGAACTTTTATGATATAAAGTCATCAGTAGCTTTTTTCCCAAAGAGGTCAAAATAAACTGGCATCACTTGAATCAAGGTTATGACTTTCTGAGGCTTATCTTCTGACAGATTCATTTTCTATAATCTTTTTTTTTTCTTGAGTTAGCAACTATTGTCTGGGAAATTTCTGCTTCATTATATTCCCCTGTCTATAAATCAAAAAATGATTTAATAATCATTTGCACTTTTTAAAACAGTCTATATTCAATTAAAATTGATTCATGGTTAAATATAAATTGTAGCTTTTAAATTTCTGGTTTACGGGTGGCAGTCTAGTAAGCTTTAATGATGCTGTCTGACTGGAGCTGGAAAGCAGGGAGTATGACTGGTATCGGAGAGGAGAGAGAAAAATCAATTTCTGTGGGCTGCTATTATCCAGAAGAAAAGGAGATCTCCCAATGACCAGGCATTGCACTGAGCAGCAGGGCTTACTTGCCTCTGCTGTCATTGAAAACAGTACAGAGCATGCAACACTTTGCTCACTCCAAAACTTTATGATTTTGTTCAATTTCAGGCAATGCTGACTCAATAAAATACAACCAAAACAACTTGTTGATGAGACAAAGCTGAGTTTATTTTTTTACCATGGTAAAAGTGAACGCTACCTCAGCAGAGGGGGAAAAATATGTTTTGAGATTTTGAAGTCTGGTGCAAATTTTTCAGTGTGGGAGCTTGGTTAAGATGAGGCCAGCATCATAATGTAGCTGCTTAGAATTGGGAATACAGGGAGGAGAGATTTTTGAGGCAAGTAATTCAAAGGGTCTTGACATACACCATTCAGTAAGTTGCTGGAATGAAAAATAAAGTCATTTGCAATTTTAATATTCTTGGGCAAGAATTTGCTGTAATACTAAAGTTAAGTTGATGAAGTCAGTGGAGGAGGAAAAACATGTTAATGTAGACGGTAAGAGCTGTGAATGTAGATAGTTTCAGCTCTCAGCAGGGAGTCCCAACATAACAATATCAAGACTGACAAAGCAAGACTGAAGAAAGCACACACCATAACAAAGAAACAGCAGGCTCAATGAAGAGAAATGTTTAGACATAAAGAAACTGTTAAAAGATTGGATTTTAAACTAAGTATGGCTTTAAACATACCTACACATACAAGCACAGTAACATCATAAAATAAAAATAGAATTTTTTAATATGAACATAGTCTCAATACACAGGTTAAAGAGTACAATGGGAATTGTTGAAAAGTAAACTAATGAACAGGTGTGTTTAATTGAGCTTTACTCTCAAAGGGAAAGGGGACTGGAAGGCCCAAAGGAAGAGGAAGAGACTTGGGGAGATCATGTAACCCAACACCCAAATTGAAGGAGTGCAAGAAAAAAAATACAAAGAAAACTGAGGCGTCAATGACATATAAAATAGTTATGTGTGAGCATGTCCTAAGACAGAGTTAATCACGCATTTGTATCCTAACCAAGTATTTGTTTTTAATATAGAATGAAAAAAAAAATTTGTGCTTCACAGAGTATTACCCTGCTACTGAGAAAGCCAGAAAAAAAAAAAAAAAAAAAAATGTAGCTGCAGAAGATCCCCTGAAATCACATGATTTGATAGTCCTAGAAAGTGCCTCTTACTTATGCAACATGTAGTAATTTGGGTCAGGCAGGGTTGGTCCCCCCGTGGAACTGATAGATGCAGGAGGCAGATAAGAGAGAGTCCCCCAGAGAAGCTCCAACTGGCCTGAGCACTGGGAGAATGGGGTGGATCCACTGGAAGTTCTCTCAGCTTGTAGAGGGGAGGAGCTTGGCCTCTTTAGTTCCGGTGGGTGGCCTGGAATCAATCTGTGAGGTAGGGGGCCTGTTAGCAGGACTCCCTCTTGCTTTACTGGAAGTGTTTCTCTTCTTTGCCTTTTTGCCCAATAAATTCCATTCCCCTAACCCTTTGATGCGCCTAACTTTTCCTAATGATTTTTTTTCATTCTATATCAAAAACAAATTACTTGGTTAGGATACAAATACATGATTAACTCTGTCTTAGGACATGCTCAGATATGACTAATTTATATGTCATTGACTCCTCTGTTTTCTTTGTATTTTATTTCTAGCACTCCTGCAATTTGAATGTTGAGTTACACGATCTCCCCAAGTTTCTTACCTCTTCTTCCTTGCTTTCCAGTCCCCTTTCCCTTTGAGAGTAAAGGGGACAAGAACCTCATTTAAGCTGAACTAAGGATCAAAGCTCTACATCAGAATAGATAGCTCTTTCTTGGTAAACATTTTCTTGAGGTCACGAATGCTGGGAGCTTGATGAAAGCTTTTGAGGGACCAGAAATACTTGTGATGGAAAAGCCTGTATCTTGGCACATGTAACTTCTTCTATTTCCTTGAATTCTCTTTGCTATGAGCAGCACAAAGTAGACCAACGGCACATCGCTTGCCTCCAAACTTTTCTTAGCTTCTTTTACTGGACTCTAAATGGGCAGCCTTTCTAACTTCTAGCAACCAGTCTCCCCTGCCTTTCCCACACTATAGCTCCAGTCCTTTTTAGTCTCCTCCTACCCACCTACCCACCAAAATCTACAAATTTTCTATTTTATGAGTCATTTGGTGGTTTAGTTAATAAGATTTTCCTACCAAAATCCATGTTTTCCTTTACCACAAAATACATTGTTATATACCTTTTATTTCCACATCTGAATGTAAAATTGTTTGAACAAGACACTATCAAAATGAATCCATTTTATTTAAAAAGGTATTCATGCTTCCTCAATATTCAGAAAAATAAGTGCCACCTGTCAATTGCTCATCAAAAATGACACAAGATAGTCATAATGCTATTGTGGCCCAGGAACCACAATTTCATCTTTGAGCAGCTAAGAAAAAAAGAAGAATCTTTCAGAAATGATCTTCTATTACCAGCTTTGTTCTCTCTTTAGGTTCATAAGGACTGTTAACTATATTAAAAGAGTAAAGGGAAGCATCCTACCTTTCTCTGATATCCACCATTTATAGCCAGGCTTTGGGGACACCTGCTGCTTTTATTCATTATGCTTCTCAGTACTAATACTAAAGTGTCTTCATAAACTTTATCATAGAGGTTACACACTAATGGGAATGCAGATGTTGTGTTTTCATTTTTTCTTTATCACTGTCAAATAAAAAAAAAATCTGGATTAAGTAAAGAGAGACTATTTGGAAGGATTATTGCAAGAGAGGAAAGGACTACTGAAATATGGGAGGAGAATTATTCCAATGGAAAGAACACTCTGATCATTAGATCTGTAAGCACCTTAAGGGCTAGGCAAAAAGAGTTTTGCTTTTATAGAGAGACATGAACAAAGTAAGAAAGAAATGACTGTCATCAAATAAGAGATAAGAGACTATTTTACCTTGAGAACAGACTATTCTCAGGAAAAGCTGTTAAGGAGGAATTGCCTGCTGGGTGACGAAGCCCTGGGAAAGAACAGAAACTTAACCAAATTTATTGTTGGTGTTGTTGGGTTGTGTTTCAACCATCATTTTGTGTTGATTGATCAGTGACAACAAGGACTATAGCTAATAATTTATGAAGCAAAGAATGATTATTTGGAGGGTCAGTATGATTTGTAATAGGTAACAACGGGGACATCCATGAATCTATAATCTGAGTGATTTGGGAAGGGTGATTTACTGCAGTAGACCTTTTCAGGGAACATAAAAGGTCAGGGGAATTCCTTAACCTTCAGTGTTTACTAGGATCACAGGGTTCAGGTAAAATTCAACAGTCATAAAGAGCATTGTGGATAGTCATCAGAGATACTGAAAATTTTGTCTTGAAATTTTAAAGCAAAATGTCCACAGTCACCCAGCGATGTTAGAAGTGAAATATTTAGAGGTTCCTTTGTGAGCAGGGGCTGGATCTGGATGAGCATTTATTGTTTCTCCTAGGTGGCACATGCATACATTAAAAAACAAAGAATGTTGTCTCTTTGTATGTGGACACTTTAAACTGGAAGACTTCTATCTACACAATTAGTAATGTTTTTACAGAGTAACTACCATTCGAACTTTGTCAACAGAGAATGGAAAATTCATATTTTATTTTGATTTAGAAAATAGCCAGAATAAGTATTCTGAGCTTCTACTTTCTCACTCAAAGTATAAAAAAGAGGAGATAATTACTCCAAAGTTATATATAGATTATAATTCAAAAACAACTATATAATATAGACTGTAACTATTCTATAATAAAAATTCCAAAGTAATGCACATCAGATTTTGAGTGAGACCTGACTTCAAATGCTGATTTTGCAGTTTATTGCAGTCATTTTTTCACTTTGGCTAGTTATTAACTTCTATGTGCCTCATTTTCTTCATCTGTAAATTGATTATATCAATGCCTACTAACTTAAATGAGAATAGGTGGAGTGGGCTACAGCTGAGACTGGGCTTCCTCTGGATATGTGGTATGGGAAAGTTTAGATGAAATTCAGTGTCTCTTTATGATGAAAACTCTCAACAAATTAGATAAAGAAGAAATATACCTCAATACAATAAAGCCCTTATTTTGCAAACCCACTCCTAGCATCACCCTGAATGGGGATAAGTTAAAAGCTTTTTTTTCCTCTTTGTATTCTTGTCTGAAAGAAGACAAGGTTGCCCATTTTCACCACTTTTGCTTAACATAGCATTGAAAGTACTAGCCAGAGCAATTAGGCAAGAGAAATAAATAAAAAGTATCCAGACTGAAAAAGAGGAAGTCAAATTGTTTCTACTTGCAGACATCATGATCTTATAAAAGAAAACCCTCAAGATCCCACTGAAAAACTGTCAGAACTAATAAACACATTTAGTAAAGTTGCAGGATACAAAATCAACATGCAAAAATCAGTAGCACTTCTGTAAATCAGTTGTGAACTATCTGAAAAAGAAATCAAGAAAGCAATCCCATTCACAATAGCTACCAAAATAATCTTAAAATACTTAGAAATAAATTAATCAAGGCAGTTAAAGATCTCTATGATGAAAACTACAAAACATCGATGAAAGAAATTAAAGAGGAAAAATTCTCAAAATTGCTAATTTTTAGGGAAATGCAAATAAAATACAATGAGATAATGTCTCATCCCCGTTAGAAAAGCTGTTACCAAAAAGATAAAAATAACATATCCTGGCAAGCTTATGGAGAAAGAGGGACTCTAAAACACTGAGGTGGGAATGTAAATTAGTACAGTCACTATGGAAAACAATATGGAGGTTCCCGAAAAAATTAAAAATAGAAATACCATATGATCCAGCAATCCAACTGCCAGGTATATTTCAAAAGGAAGGAAAATCAGTATGTTGAAGTTATATCTGCACTCCCATGTTTATTGTAGAGCCATTCACAATAGTCCAGTGATGCAATAAGTATAAATGTCCATCAACAGATGAACGGATGAAAAAAACATGGTGTAACTTCACAACAATATTCTATTCAGCCATAAGAAAGAATGAAATCCTGTCATTTGCGTCATTCGCAGCAACATGGATTAGCCTGTAGGACATTTGGTAAGTGAAAACAATCAGGCACAGAAAGACAAATACTGCATGATTGCACTCATATGTGGAATCAAAAAAAACAGATCTTACAGAAGTAGAGAGTAGAATTGTAGTTACTAGAGGTGAGGAAAGGCAGCAGGGAGGAGAGATAGCAAAAGTCGATCAAAGAGGACAAAGTTGCAGTTAAGGGGAATAAAGCATGGCATTCAATTTCACAACAGGGTGACTGCAGTTAATAATGATAATAAATTGTATATTAAAAATAGCTAGAAGAGAGGATTCAGAATGTCCTCACCACTAAGAAATGATAAATTTCCAAAATAATGAATATGCTAATTATGCTAATTTTATTACTGTACATTATATACATGTATCAAAACATGACACTGTATACCATAAATGTACAATTTTTGTGTGTGTGTGAGACCGAGTCTCATTCTGTCACCCAGGCTGGAGTGCAATGGCATGATCTCGGCTCACTGCAACCTCCGCCTCCCGGGTTCAAGTGATTCTCCTGCCTCAGCCTCCTGAGTAGTTGGAATTACAGGTGCCCACCACCACATCTGGCTAATTTTTGTATTTTCTTTTTTTAGTAGAGATGGGGTTTCACCATGTTGCTCAGGCTGGTCTCGAACTCCTCACCTCAGGTAATCCGCCCGCCTTGGCCTCCCAAAGTGCTGGGATTTCAGGCGTGAGCCACTGCATCCAGCCCCATAGATGTACAATTATGATGTGTCAATTAATTTTAAAAAATGAGTATAGGCATGTGAAATGCATTTCCTGAATGTAGATTGAAGTCCCAGTAAAACCAAATAGCAAAATATAAGGAAGGCAAAAACACTTTAATTTGACAAATTATCTTATGAATGAATTTTGGTAATATAAATAATCAATACATGATATTTCTATATATGAACTGACTGACTTTATCTGGCAAAAGTGCTACAATTCTGAATTTATTCACTTTCTGAACTCTCTCCTTGGTCTGCTCATATATCATATAAAACAGTCTTACCCTTAATAATTTTTTTCATAGAACAAAAATCCAAAACCGTTCTATGCTTATTTTTTATAACCTTGTAGAAATATTTCTTCTACCAGCACTAAAATATGTGATAGATGAAGTTTCAAAAGCAAATCATTTTCATGTTGCACCCCTAGAGTTTCCTCAACTGGCATAACAATAACTGGGTCATTATTCCTCTGAGAACTGAAAATGAATGTTCATAATAATTGAGTTTTTAAAAGCCATGATAACAAGGACTTTTAAATGTCACATTTACTTACCAAGTTCACCTTTTGTTCTGCCATGTAATTTTAATATATCTTTATATGTATGTACATGATTCCACTCTGTGGCATTATCTCTAAAGAATAGTAGAATTTCCACAACTCAGTCAGCAAGACAAATCTAGAGGAATCTTTGAGATTTTTAATTGTGTAAGAAGGCACGGTGGTTCAATGTTGGGGAATTTTTAATCTTTATAAACATCCTTGATAATAATATTACACTGCTTAATAAGAGTGTCAGAAAGCAGTGGGGTGAACCTATAATCATTTAAGAGCAATTAGCAAAAAAATTTTTGTGGCTTATTTCTTCCTTTTATGTCTGTTTTCGTCAGGGAGATTTCATTACTACAGTATAGCGCATCTTTTTGGCACCAATGATATGAGTCTGCTAAAAAGTAAATTGGGCCATAACACACAGAGAAAATGGGGCTATTCCAGAGCTCCATGCAATCATCTGAGGGCCCTAAGGAGAACAAATTGGAGCATCTGCTGCTAAGGGAAGAATCAGCAGTTGATGCCTACCTATATGCAGTGAAAAATCAACCAAATAACACGAGCAAACATTTCCATAGAGCATCCACTCTGGAACCTCGGCTCACTTTGCATTTAACCTGGACAAAAACCATGGAGTCCAAAAAAACCCAAATCTCTGTTAAAATTGTGTAAGACGAAGCAACAAATTTGTGATCTAGAGCCCTTAATATTGCTTATTTTAGTGGCTCTGCTAATTTTTTTTCTGCCTTGTCTTCCAAAAAGAGAGTAAGAACAATAAAATAAAATAAAACAGTAAAAGGAAATGTAGTAGAATTTATTTTCCCAAAGACATTTTCTCTAGTTAATGCCTATGTAGGCAACAGGCACCTCCTCATCAGTTGTCATTTAAACACATATTTATTGGATGTTTATTTACAACATACTTTGTGGATAGGGAAAAACGAAATAACAAAAACCAATTCATTATATTTTAAGCCAAATTTTTTTTGATATAAATTTAAGGAGTACAAGTGCAGTTTTACTACATGGATATCTGATCCACATCTTTACTGAATTATTGTTGTAGTTCCTAACATCAATTTCAAATGCTTAAAACATGCACATACACACACAGTTGATTTTTTCCCTCTTGAATGCATAAGACAGAATTTATATCTTAAACAACAGAATTCCAGCCAATTGTCATTTTTCAGATGAGTAATGCCAAGGTTCAAAGAGGTTAAGTGAATTTTCAGAGTTGCAACACTAACACTACAAAAGTTTCAGGTCTAGAATGCAGAGAGTCTGGTTCTAGCGGCATTTCATCAATATTCTGTGCTGCAGGGATTAAAAATGCCAGTTTCAACAGGCGCCTAGCAAATAACTTAAGTAGAAGGCTGTGTTGAGTTGAGCCAGTGGTGAGCTAAAGGGTCTTGCCCTTCAAAAGGGACTGCTACTCAGCTGAAGCCAGCTGACTCCAGTGGGTAACCACCTCAGCATTTCCAATACTTCTGATATTTTTTCAAGGGAAGCTAAAAATTCTCGTTTTAACGTGGATGCTTCCCATTATAAATGCAGACAGCTAATCTCATATAGAGAAAACACTGCTTCAAATGCAACAATCTGCAAGGTGGAAGTTTGCTGTAGTCAAACACTCTGCCTTAATATGTGGTCACTTTAAATCAGAAACAGCCTTAATTCTCAACCCTTAAGAGAATGCAAAGTATCTCAACAAGGATAGAGATCAGAAATCTAAACTCCTGTGTATTTTCTTGTTTCACAGACAGAGTGCCAAGAAACTTAAATTATGGTTTCAGTTTAGTATAAGCAATAAAATCCACACTAAAAATCTTTTCTCCATTCATCCTTATTATCCTTTTGATGATGGAGAGGATGCTATTAATAGTCTATTTTTTAAATGAAGGTCAAGAGGTAAGTGGGTAGATTCTGCATCTGCACTAAGGATACTAGTGGGACTATGTCAATGCTTATTAAGCATTGGGGTGATGGTGTTGCTACAAAGAGTGGCTTAGGGCTATGTGTGGTGGTCTTTAGTTTCCCAGAGTTTTGCTCTTTGCAGCGAAATCACTCCAAAATTAAACACATATATGCGAACTATTTTAATGATAGGGATATTTTTGAAATATATTTTAGAGACTAGATTAAATTTTAGAATGATTTTAGAAGATATGAGGAATTAATAAGATTAGATAGGTTGAAAATATTGGGAAAAGTACCATTTTATGGTTATATTCAATGTAAGTGAAAAATAGTTCACGTGGGTTGAGACAGAAGCAGAGAAAAAAATTTGTGGAGACAACGGGAATCATATTTAGGATGAAAACTGCATTGGGGGCAGTGCACGGTGGCTCATACCTGTAATCCCAGCACTTTGGGAGGCCGAGGTAGGTGGATCACAGAGTCAAGAGACAGACCATCCTGGCCAACATGGTGAAACACCATCTCTACTAAAAAGGCAAAAATCAGTTGGGCGTGGTGCTGCACACCTGTAGTCCCACCTACTCAGGAGGCTGAGGCAGGAGAATCCCTTGAACCCGGGAGGCACAGGTTGCAGTGAGCCGAGATTGCACCACTGCACTCTAGCCTGGCAATGGAGAGAGACTCCATCCCCCCAAAAAAAATAAAAAAAGAAAAGAAAATTGCATTGGGATAGCTGATTCAGATGTAATTATTATATTGTATTTTTAAATAATTCAATAACTAAATAAAGTAAATAAAACATGAACGAGAGATTGAAAATGTGCTCTGAAACCAAATTAGGATTAATTTGCTTTTGTGCAACTGTAGAAAAAATATAAATCTCACAGTAGCATAGAGCAGGTGGGCTTATTATAGAAACAATTCCAGTCCATACTCCTGTCCTCCACTTCTGTCTAGACACTGTCCCTAATTTCCTTCCTTCATGAGATTCTGTTGCCAGTAGGGAGACTAGGATAGTGGAAATACATCCATAGTCACATACCGTTTGCATTTTTAGTTTCCAAGAACACGTTTCCTCAAACACAAGGAATAAAATATATTTTCCACTTGGAACAGCCAGCTAAAACTTACTGTGCTTTTCCCCTACAGTGAATCACATAAGTTTATTCGTTCCACAAGCACACACCTCTCCTCCAAAATAGAGTTGCTAAGACCCAACTCACCTGTTAAGAAATGTCTCTACTTAAAAAAGAAAAGATAATCATCACAGGAATACACAGAGCTCAACCTTTGAGCAAGATATCACTGTATCAGAAACCCAGGTACAAGACACATTAGCCCTGTGATCATGGATAATTTACTGCACCTCTCTCCTTCACTGCAAAATATCAGTGACGACATTGCCCTGCAGAGTTGTTGTGGTGTAGCAGAATTCTGAGGCTGGATTGTATTTCTCCTAGGGATTTAATGTACCTGACTACATTTAGGTCTAAAGCTCTTTAAAATGACTAAATGGATTAAAAAAAAAATACCATTATCAGCCAAAATATGCTACTGCAAATTATAGATTAAATGTACTACAGATAACTTAAGTAGAAAATAAAATCATTGGAAAGATAATAGAAAGATCACAGAATGGATGGAAATCTGAGAGAAATCTAGAAATAAAAGCTAATCAGGAGAGTGGTTCAGTAATAAGAAGCAAAGCCAAGGACACAACCCAGAAACAATTGGTTGAGAGGTCATGTCAGCGATACTACTGTACAACACCTGATACTGCCACTACTGACCTCATGGTGCCACCATCTCTGATGGGTACATCCAATTTATTGAGACTTGGTCAGATGGCCACATGAGATTAGCTGGGCTCTTGCAAGTCTGTAGTAAGAGAGCAAGACCCATGCTCTCCTGAAGACTTACACAATAGAAATACTACTAAAGTAGGAAGTGTCAAGGAAGCGCAAAAACAGCAAAATTTACCATGATGTTGTATAATATGGTATCTTTGTTTATCAATATATTTATATACCAAAATACATACTAAAATAGCAACTGAATCAATTGGACTATAAGACTGTAAATGAGTTTACTTGTTTTCAGTTTGTTTGCATCTTTGCATCGTAATAAAAATAAATAATTGGATTAAATTAATTATAAAAGATGAGACTTTATTGTTTTAGATTATTCATTCACTCATTCTTTTATTCACTGATTTATTCAGTAGGTGTTTATTGAATACTATGTTTTAAAAGCAATGTCGAAAACTGGATGGTACATTTTAATGAACAAAGTGATGAGCTCTTCCCCTTTATGAACTACATAGTCAATTATTAGGAGATTATTTATTTATTTATTTATTTATTTTTTGAGACAGAGTCTCACTCTGTCCTCCAGGCTGGAGTGCAGTGGTGCAATCTCGGCTCACTGCAAGCTCCGCCTCCCGGGTTCCCGCCATTCTCCTGCCTCAGCCTCCGGAGTAGCTGGGACTACAGGGGCCTGCCACCATGCCTGGCTAATTTTTTGTATTTTTAGTAGAAATGGGGTTTCACCGTGTTAGCCAGGATGGTCGTGATCTCCTGACCCCGTGATCCACCCACCTTGGCCTCCCAAAGTGCTGGGACTACAGGTATGAGCCACCGTGCTCAGCCAATTAGGAGATAATCTTTTATACAAGTTCATAAAGAAATACAAATTTTGATAGGAAGAGAGATCATAATTTAATCTGTGACATAAAAGATGAGACCTGAAGAATACAATATGATTTAGTTTGTATCTTTATTCCCACACAGATCTCATGTTGGATTGTAATCCCCGGTGCTAGAGGTGGAGCCTGGTTGCGGGGGTGTTTGGATCATGAAGGCAGATCCCTCATGGCTTGGTGGTGTCTTCATAATAGTGTCTTCTCATGAGATCTGGTAACTGTAAACTGTGTGGCACCTCCCTGCTTCTACTATGTCTCTCTCTCATTCCTGCTTTCACCATGTGATGTGTCTGCTCCTGCTTTGCCTTCTGATGTGATGGAAAACTCCCTGAGGCTTCACCAGGGGCTGAGCAGATTCTAGCATTATGCTTCCTATAAAGCCTGCAGAATCAAAAGCCAATTAAATCTCTTTTTTTAAAAATGAATTACCCAGTCTCTGATATTTATTTAAAGCAATGCAAGAATGGCCTAATACAGAGAATTGGTACCAAGCAGGGGAACATTGCTATAAAAATACCTGAAACTGTGGAAGCAGCTTTGTAGCTGGGCAACGGGCAGAGGTTGGAAGGGTTTGGAGGGCTCAGAAGAAGACAGAAAAAAAAATGAGGGAAAGTTGGGAAAGTTTGGAACTTCCTAGAAACTGGTTAAATTGTTGTGACCAAAATTCTAATACTGATAGGCAGTGATGTCCAGGCTGCCAAGGTCTCAGATGGAAATGGAAAAATTATTGGGAACTGGAGCACAGGTCACATGTGTTAAGCCTTAGCAAAGAGACTAGCTGAGTTGTGTTAACACACTAGGGATCTGTGAAGTTAGAACTTTGAAGTGATCACTTAGGGTGTCTTAAGCAGCAACGCATTCAAGAAATTACCTGGCTGCTTCTAAGAGCCTACATTCATAAACAGGAGCAAAGAAGTGACTTAAAGTTTGAAAAATTTGTAGCCTGACCATATGGCAAAGAAAGAAAAAGGTTTTGTGGGCGGGTGGGGTAGGGAAGAGGAATTCAAGCAGACTATGGAACAACAACTTGCTAGAGCTATTTGCATAATTAAAAGGGAGCCAAGTACTAATATCCAAGACAATGGGGAAAAAAAAACTTGAAGGCATTTCAGATACCACAGGAGCACCTCCTTATCACAGGCCCAGAGGCCTAGAAGTACAGAATGCTTTTGTAGACCAGGGCCAGGGCCAGGGCCGTGCTATCCTGAATAGACTTGGTACACTTCTCCCCACACCCTGGTTGCTCCAGCTCTAGCCATGGTTCAAAAGGGCCCAGGTACAGCTCTGACTGCAGCTCTAGAGGGAGCAAGCTGTAAGCCAGGTGGCTTCCACATCGTGTTAAGCCTGTAAGTGTGCAGAATGCAAGAGTGAAGAATACTTGGCAACCTTCATCTAGATTTCAGAGGATTTATGAGAAAGTATGGGTGCCAAGGAAGAAGACTTCTGCAGGATCAGAACAAGCTCTTACAAAGGACCTCTACCAGGGCAGTGCCAAGGGGAAATGTGGTTTTGGAGCACTTAAGTAGTCCTCAATGGAGAACTGCTTAATGGAGCTGTGAGAAGAGGACCACCTATGCCTGGAAAAGTCACAGGCACTCAACAGCCTGTGGAGAGTAGCCACAGTGGCTGAACCCTTTAAAATCACAGGAGTGAAGCACCTTGCAAGTAACACGGCAGAGCTGCCCAAGGCCTTGGGGGCTCACCCCCTGCACCATGTGCCCTTGATATAGGACATAGAGTCAAAGGAAATTATTCTGGAGCTTTGAGATTTAATGACAGCCCTGCTGGGTTTTGAATTTGAATGGGGTCTGTAGCCCCTTTCTTTTGGCCGATTTCTGCCTTTTGGAATGTGAATGTTTACCTAATGCCTATAGTTCTTTTGTATCTTGGAAGTAAATAATTTGTTTTGATTCTACAGACTCATAGGTGGAAGGAACTCATCTCCAGAAGAGAGACCTTGGACTTGGACTTGTGTACTAGGACTGCTGAGTTAATGCTAGAATGAGTTAAGACCTTGGGGGACTGATGGGAAGGCATGATTGTGTTTTGGAATGTAAGAAGGACATGAGATTTGGGATGGGCCAGGGGCAGAATGATATAGTTTGGACATTTGTCCATGTCCAAGTCTCATGTTTAATTTTAATCTCCAATACTGGAGGTAGAACCTGTTGGGAGGTGTTTGGATCATTGAGGTGGATTGTTCATGGCTTGGTGCTGTCTTTGTGATAATGAGTTCATGAGAGATCTGATCATTTAGAAGTGTGAGCAGCCCCCACCCCGACTTACCCTCATTCCAGCTTTTGCCATGCTACGTGTCTGATCCCCACTCATCTTCCACTATGATTGAAAGCTCCCTAAGGCTTCATCAGAAGTTGAGCAAATGCTAGCACCATGCTTTTTGTAAAGCCTGCAGAACCATGAGCCAATTAATCTTTTATTTATAAATTATCTGTATATTTCTTTATATCGAAGCAAGAACAGTCTAAAACACAATAGTTAGCTAAAAAAATTAGAGGTAGACCAGTCTAGGTCAGGAAGACATGCTCTTGTCTGTAAAGGGCCACGTTGTAAATATTTTCAACCCTGCAAGGCACACGTTCTTTGTTGCAACTACCCTAGTCTACTGTTGCTGGAGAAATGCAGCCACAGAGAAAACAGACAGCAGGCCAGATTTGACCCATGGGCAGTAGTTAGCTGCCCCCAAGCTAGGCAAAGAGCAATTTAGGCATATGTGAAAACTTGGATGAACAAAATACACATGTGTTGTTTATGAAAATATACCACGTTCATTTAGCACTGCATCTGAAACTGAAAATATATTTAAATTTATTCTCTCATTCAATCCTTTCAATGATTTGATTGAGTAGATAATATTATTATTTCCATTTTACATATAAGAAAACAGAGCCACAGAAATGTTAAGAAAATTGCCACAAGTTACATATTTGTAGATGACAATGATGGGACTCAGGCAGTTTGACTCCAGAGAGCACACTTGTAAGAGATGTTCCAAAGAAAATACAGCTTTAATAATTCTAATTGAAATACTAAAGTCTCTGTTAATTTTGAATAATTGATATTATTACACTACTTCTTTCCACTCAGGAACACATTTTCTTGCAGTTTTTTGTGTCTTATTTTATATGTTACCATATTACTTCACAGATTTCTTCATATGAGATGTAACATTTTTATTTTTTATTTTAGTATTTTAAAATTCTGTTATGGTTTTTATCATGAATATAAAGCAACTATTTGCACATTCAACTTAAATGTTTATTGCTAAAGTCAGTTGAATTGTTGAATTCAATAAAATGTTTATATGTTTCCACTATTTAGGATATCCTTTGTTATTCTATTTTGTCACTTTAGCTTTCTTTTAAAACTTATTTTGCTTAGTGTTTAAGAATGTGTGTTGTAGTTTATCATTTTTGTAGCAATTATTACTAGAAGCATACCTTCTTAACTCCTTTAAAACTTAGATTAAATAAATAATGTTGATTTGCTAATGCTAAAGTGTCATTGCCTTTCTATAATAAATCTTCTTCGTCATAGTGCACCATTATTTCGATACATCATTGTTGTTATAAACATGATTTGATTTGAGATATTTGAAATTATACTCACATATCATATTGGCTTAAAATTAGTTTAAACTAAATTATTTCAGACTCTGTCTTATAGGCTTGTGGATTTTGCAAATTAAGTGGAAATAACTGCTATTTTAAAGTAAAAAATACTATAAATGAACTTAAAATAGTATATTATTTTAAAAGTAGAAAAAGTCTGTTTTTCCATCTTGTTCTCATATCTTGTTTTATTTTTTTCCCAAGGAGAATTAGAATTACCTCTTCAATATCTTCCATTTTTAATTGTTCCTCCTAAGTCAAGATGAAAATTTTCTATTTTGTCAGGAAACATTCAATTTCCTATTGTTTTTTAAATTTATTGTAATAGAATTTTAGGTGTTATTTGCTTATATTGTCTATGAAATTGTCCTCTTTTTATGGTTGCATGTTTTTTTCTATTTTACAATCTTGTATATTTTGCTACCCCATCACAGAAACACACAGTCATATATTTCTTTAAGCTTATGATAGAAGTTTTTGAATTTATTTCTTTCCACAGAATTAGTTGTTGTTTATTATCCTTCAATAATTTATTTTATTAATTTTATATTTTATGCTTAATTCATTTTTAAAATTTACGTTTTAAAATACTGTAGAAAGAAATGTTCTTTCAATTTTTCTTCTTTAGTAATAACGGCATTTAAGGTAATACATTTCTTCTAAGTACAGCTTTAACTATTTCTCATAGGGTTTTATTGTGAAAAGGTTTAATTTTTATTGCTTGCTAGATAATGTTATATCCCTTTCTGACCTAAACTAGAATATGAATCTTAATTTCTAAGTAGTTATGATCACATCATGACCTTTTAAAATTTATTTCTAACTTTATTGGATTGTAGTCAAAGAATACTACTTATAAAACTTTTACTGTTTTGATTTTATAAAGTATTTCTTTGTGGTAATTGCTACAAAAGTTTCATGGACATATGAAAGATTTTTGAGGGATATACTGTTTAATGATATTCATTAAATTAAGATTATTATTAATTAATAGCTTCTCTTTAATACTAGCTTTGGCCAATTCTTACAGTGGTTTATTAAAATCTCACAATCAAACTAAATTTAAGTCAAGTTCTTGTGTTTATTAATAATTGCCTAACTTTAGCTGATTCCTTATTTTTATGCATTTATGACTGTTATATATTTTCTACTAATTTTATCTTTTATCATATATAATGCCTTATTTTATTTTGATTAGCATATTTCTATTTAAATTCCACTTTATACTAATAGTCATGGTTCTTTATTTTTATTTACATTTATCTAATATCTCTTTTCACATCTTTATTTTTATTATTTCATTTTTTAAGTATATTTATTTATTTATTTTTTTTTTTTTTGCTTTTTTATTTTTTTTTTTTGAGATGGAGTCTCGCTCTGTCTCCCAGGCTGGAGTGCAGTGGCTTGATCTCAGCTCACTGCAAGCTCCACTTCCTGGGTTTACGCCATTCTCCTGCCTCAGCCTCCCGAGTAGCTGGGACTACAGGCGCCCGCCACCTCGCCCGGCTAGAGTATATTTATTTTTAAAAGGTAGCATTTTTATTTATTTTTAACGTGCTTTTTCTATATCTGTCTTTTATGGGGATGATTCATTTCATTTTCAATTAGTATAATTAACTGGTACATCAGATTCTTATCACTTTCTCTACATTAAAACTATTTCACATTGCTTCTTCTCTTTGTCTTTTCTCTAGTTCATATTTATTCTAGTTTCAAAATACATACTTTGTTATTTTTCTTTGATCTTTAAGAAAAATTATTTTTAAAAATTTTATTAAAAGTTCCTATTTTTCCTTACTTTGCTCTCTTCATCCAATTCAGACTTTTTTATATGAGAAAAAATTAAAAGAAATGAAAGAACCAGATAACCTGAAAAATAATTTTCCCAACCTAACTCCCCTATTTCCTCTTTACAATAAGACCTCCTGCTCTAAAATTAAAGCACACATTTTGCCTTACTCCTGCTTCTGCTTTCCATCCTATTCTAATTCTCTCATGAGAACACGAAAATTTGGTAAAAGCTTTGCTAACTCTTCATCTCCAACCCAAGCCTGTTTTCTAGGTTAGGTTGAAATCATTAAATACTTTTTAGTTTCAAGGCTCTGTATATTTAACCCTTATATTTATATTCTTTTAATATACTTCTCAGGTTCTCACTATTTCCTCTTCCTCTTTTCTTATTTTGAGTTTGTGTTCTTACACATTTTGGGCACAGTGTAATCATTTCTCATGTGTTTTTCTTACATGCGCTATTGATGTTATGCTTCCTCAATCTCAGCTTATCCTCAAATACCATACCGTAACTCATGAGTTAGCTCTGATGGGTAACTGCTGTTTTGATGACCATTCAACTCTTGATTGTATCTTTTTTCTCAGTACTCTTTAGAAGTAATTTCTATTGTTTTCATTGACACTTAATGAAGTAAATGTCAATTCTGTTCACTGAGACTTTTCTTCCCTTTTTGATGATTTTTCTTCTATGCAAGTTACTATTTAATTTCAGAGAGTCATTAGATGTTGCAATTGAGTAGCTATCACCTCTTTATTCATGTTAGTGCCCATCTTCTCTAACAACTTCACTTTTCTGTGTACATTATTTGTTTATACAGATTGATCTTCCTCTCTGATACAAGGTCCTCTGAGATAGTTAACTTATTTTGTTTTATAGTAGTTTATGTTTTTCAAGCCCTTATATTATATTTCATGCCTAATTGCTGCATTGCCTTCAAAGGCAGCATAGTTAGTTGGTGACTATGGTTTCTTCTACATGGGCTGTGGTGGACAGGAAACCAAGGAATTTAGCTCCTTGAAGAGGAATGTATAAGAAGGCCTTGGCACCCCATATTCCTAGTTCAAGATCTTCTTCTGTAGGTAGAACTTGGCCTACTCTTCAGCAGCCTCTTTGACTGTTATATAATAGAAATGATGCAATTCGGTGACATCATTGTAGACTTCGTTACCTCCAAATCTGAAGTCAACACATCTGTTATAATGAAACTCTGCTAGATCTACGCATCTCTAGGTTTTGCCCTGGGGTCCTCAATGCCACTATCTAGGTCTTCATCTGCCCATTAGATACTAAAGTCTCACATATTTTTCCTTCAAAGGGTTCTTAGTAGTGTCCAAAGATTCCACTGTACTTAGACGACTACACGTCCAGCATCTATATTTAGAAGAAAAAGATAACTTGGAGATAGGAAAGAAGAGCAATAGATTTGAATTTAGGTGTTTCTACGTTCAGATTTCTCCTTCTTAGAAAGACTGATGTGAACATCTAAAATACAATTACAGTAATTTAAATGTTGATAATATTGCGATTTAAGTGTGTCCCTAGTTTTTAAGATATTCAATTCCAACAAAGTCTGAGATGCAGAAATAACAATAGATATAATGATGAATATCTAATATTATATGATGGCTAACATTATTGAGCACTTATATAATGATAATTAATTTACATTTACAATTTGTATTAATATTCACAAAACCCCCATGAGGTTGGTTCTACTACTTTCTTCATTTTATAGATAAAAAAAGAGAAACATAACTGGTAGAGAACTAAGCAAGTTACACAATGAGTAAGCGGATTAGTAGATTAGTAGAAACTTCAACTAATGCCCGAAGATTTTCTGATCTGTGGTTCCCCAGCACAGCACGACCCAAACTAATTAATATAATCTAAGTAACATAATTCAAAGAGAATGAGCAAGAAAGCCTCTTTCCTAAAATATTTCAGCTTTTATACTTATCATTTCTACTTTGCTTTTTCCTTACTTTGAAATTTCCTCAAAAACATTTGAGCAAATTAATGATGAACTACATATCAAAGGCAATAATATTCTTTAATTAACAAAATTCCTTAGACTTTATTAACATATATTACTAGTTATGACAGATTGCATAAAGGAAACTTTAATTCCAAAAGGCTCATCTATCTTTCATATCTTCAGAAATTCTATTTGCTTACAATTGCAATGGATATAACGTGGCTTAGTTTTTGAACGACATTTTTTAGTCCTTAATAATAAAGGGTGATGTAATAATTCTATGACAATTAAAGCAGGTACAGTGTTATAGTATTTTACCAAATAATTAAACAAGAGTTTTCTCCTCTTATGTTCTTTGATTGGACATCGTTTGTATTTTATAGGAAGACTTTCACTTATTTGATCTAGTCTATGTATAGAAGACATCTGGGAGATAGAAATTTTGGCTATATGATAGAAACTATGGTATTTAAACTTAATGGTGCACTTAGAAGCAACAAAGAAAAACTTCTTAGAAGGTTCTGTTGTTCTAGAAGAAATATGAAGCTAAATATGCCACTTATTTTGAGGTATTCTAATGTGTTCTAGTAATATCTCCAAATTGGAGGTGATTTCTATATTCCTGTGAGCTCTCCATTTTATCTATTTTTTTTGGAGAAGAGTAAATACTCCACACCTATAATGCTAAGTAGTTCTTAACTTACATTTTATTTATTATCTTTCTTATGGTTAGAGGCTATGTTTATAGGAATATTTTATTTTTGTGACTCATTTCTGTCATTAAAACAGATAATGTAACCACAAAAAGGAATATGATGGAGAGAAAATTGTTTCTTTAAGGTGAGTTCACAGAGGTATTTTTGAGCCTTTTTTATTGGTTTTCTTGGATGGAAGGAAGTAGTGAAGAAGATTGTGTGGGGTTTCTGCTAATAAAATGATACAGTAGTCGTTAGTTGTTTTATGGTCATTCAGTTGAAATCAAGTATACTACAGATTTATACTTTGAAGCACATGAAAATAAAAACGTGAGGTTAAATATCAATAGTCACTCCAACATCTGAAGGACAGGGATAATTTGAATTAGTTTGTGAATCTATAAAAGACACTGTTTTCAGAAGTAGTTTAGGTGCAGAATTACAGAACTTGTTGAATAGAATGACAGATGAGAGAGTAACAGTGTCAACTTTAAGCTTTTTGGTTTAGATATCTGAGTCACTACTACCTCCTTAGAAAGATAGGGAGTGTCCAACGATAAATAGATTCTGGATGAGAGAAAATTGGCTCAGTTGTGGATTTCATCAGTGAGTGTGACTTTTGGGTGTTCATACAGGAATATCAGGTAAAAACTTCAAAAGGAATGTGGAACTCAGGAAGAATTATTTTTTTTCAAAGAGACCATGATCAACATCCAGAATTCAGATAAGATAAAAACTAGAACTAAGTAGCTGGTTTCAATGAGTCACATGTGGAGTGTGAGAGAAGAGGAGTTTAGAATGCTCTTAGCTGAAGTTCGGTAGTGAAGGAAAGAAAAAAGCAAAACCTAATTTTAAAGGTACAAGAAACAAAGACAGTAAAGATGAAATAATATCTCCTAGATGGGGAGAAAAGAAATACGGTTTAAGATTTCAACAGAAAAACTAAGAAGTTACAGCAAACAAACAAACAAAACAAAAACCAGATAAATGAGAAAAAGGAGGTCTTAGTGGCGAACTTTGATTTAAAATGGGAAGGCGCTGTTAATTTCCATTTTTAGCCTAGTAGTAATTGTTTATGAACAATGAGAGGCAAGTTAGAGTATGCATTAGGAAAGTGGTAATAGTTTTAAAATTTGCATTGGAAAAGAGAAGAGAGGACATTAGAAATGATTGGTCTTCACAGCTCATCCGAATAAGCAATCATAAATTTCCAATAGATTCAATGCTGTCCTGTAGCTTTATCCAGTACATTTCCAACTAAGAAGAGCTGTTTTATTGATCCAAAGTCATTATATTGATCCAAAGTCAACAAAAGCAAACCAGGGAAACTTACATAGGCATGACAATTAAGCTCAATGTCAAGAGAATGACTGTCATGACAACTCTAATAGGTAACAGATTCTTAAAGAACAGGGAGGATGTCAAAGTAAAGGAGATTACAATGAGCTTGAGAAGCATTCCTCTTAGGAATAAACAAAGTGTATTCCACACATAAAGGAGGCCACACAGTGTGTATTTGTCTTTCTGGGTCTGGTGGTTGCCAGGGACTGGAGTGAGGTAGTAATGAAGAAGTGTTGGTGAAAGGGCACAAATTTCCTGCTATAATATTAATAAAATCTGTGGATATAATATATAGCATAGTGACTATAGTTAAAAATAATACTGTTTACTTGAAATTTGCCACAATAGTAAATCTTAAGGGTCCTCACCACACATAGACATACATAAAAGAGGATAACTATGTGTGGTGATGGATGTGTTTATGAATTTAATTGTAGTAATATTGAACAATGTATACATATATCAAATCATCACATATGAATCATGAATATATATAATTTTCATTTGTCAATTATACCTCAATAATGCTGGAAACAAAAAATAAAAGAAAGAGGAAGTCAGAAAAAAAATTATTAAATTAGAGGAAAAGATGGAATATTTGGAACAGTTAAAGTTCTGGTAAAGTATATGCAGAAAATTACCTAAAGATATGAATGATATGAATTTGAAACTATTAATGGTATTTTGTTCAGCACATTGTTATGAAAAATTCCAAACATACAGCAAAGTTGAAATAATCTTACCATGAATATCTATACCATCCATATAGGAATTTTCAGTTAACATTTTATTATACTGCTCATCACATATGTCTTTATCCATCTTGCTATTCATTTACTAATTTGTCCCAGTGTTTCAGGAATCTCAAAGGATATTTCAGGTAACATACTCCTTTTCTCTAAAAACTTTAGGTACCTATACTGAATTTCTCATAATATTTTGTACACTTATTCTAGATTTCTTTTATGTATCAGTAACTTTGTTTTATTACTGACATTTTTAAAAGATGCAAAAAAGGCCTTTGATAAAATTCAACTGCCATCCGAGTGAAAAAAATCTTAGAAAAATAGGATTAGAAACAATATTTGTGTGTGTGTGATAAAAGATACCAACAAAAATCATACAGCAAATATTATATTATGGTGAAATATTGGAGGCATGCCTCTTGAAATTGATAAAAAGAAAAGTTCACTTGTTGCCATTACTTCAATTCAACATTGTGCTAGATGTCCTTGCCAGTAGAATAAGAACAAACAAAGAAATAAACATACAAGGATTGAATGGCAAGAAATAAAACTTACTGCTTTGCTGGATTGCAAAAGTGCATAGAAATTCCTAAATAATCAATAGATAAGCAATTGAAATTGATAAAATAATTTAGCAAAATCTTTGGCTTCATGGTCAATTTGTAAGTATTAATTTTGTTTCCATATTACCAACAAAAAATCAGAAAATAAAATAAAATTACTATTTGCAATAACATCAACAATTTGTAAAAGACAGAAATAATTCTAAATGGTAGGCAAAACCTTGCTACAGAAAATATTTAAAAATTGAGAGTAATAAAAATTTCAAATACTTATATATATTTTAATGGATTGATATACTTAGCATTTTAAGTTATTGTTTCTACCAAAATCTGTACATGAATTCAGTATCATAATAGATAAAATCCCAGGAGTGTCTGAGTGTGTGTGTGTGTGTGCACGTGTGTGTGTGTGTGTAAAATTGATTCTAATATTGATTTTTGTTTGTTTTTTTTTTTGAGACCGAGTTTCCCTCTTTGTTGCCCAGGCTGGAGTGCAGTGGTGCGATATCGGCTCACTGCAACCTCTGCTTCCTGAGTTCAAGTGATTCTCCTCCAGAGTAGCTGGGATTACAGGTGCCTGCCACCACAGCAGGCTAGTTTTTATATTTTTAGTAGAGATGGGGTTTCACCATGTTGGCCAGGCTGGTCTCTAACTCCTGACTTCAGGTGATCCATCCACCTCGGTCTTCCAAAGTGCTGGGATTACAGGCATGAGCCACTGTGCCCAGCCGATTCTAACACTGATTTTTAAACACAAAGAGCAACCAAAGTTGAACGACTTCCAGTGTAAGATTAAAAATAATTGAATGAGACAGAATTGTCCAAAAGCAGATCTACACTCAAATAGACCTTTTAATGATGACAAAAAAGGCACTACAGACTAGTAGATAATTATGAATCTTAGCCCTGTCTCACATCAGATATTAAACCTCATTCCAGGTGGAGGGTGGAGGTAGAAAGTCTCACACAAGATAAAATCATAAAGCTTCCAGCAGGTAACTCAGGAGAAAATGTCATGAATTTGGAATAAAGTGACATTTCTTTAATAGGACAGTAAGTTCTAAATTGAAGAAATTATACAATGTTTAAGTTAGAAAATTGTATTCATTAACAGTTATTATTAGCAGGTGAAATGCAGGATATAGAGAGATAGGATACATTCCCACCTATTTAATTCTCAAAAATCTAGTTCCAGTTTATATAGAAGTATTCTCTAAGTAATAAGGAAAAAAATGATAAATTAATCTTAAAAGGGATAAAAAGCCTTAAATAGATATTTTACCAAAGAGGGTATCTACATATGCCATAAATATACAAACAAATTCAAAATCTAATTAGTATACAGAGGAAATCAAATTCAAAACTCAATGAGATAGCACTATGCATCTACTAGAATAACTGAAAATGTGAAAAACCCCTTAATATTGAGTGTTTGAGGTAGTGCAGCAACTGAAAGTGACACCTGCCACTGGGTACAGCAACTTGAGTACCCTCACTGGCATTAGTTACAAACCTGAACATCATACGATCCAGTAATTTCATTCCTGCCCAGCAGAAATGTGCACAAAATCAGGAACGTAAACACTAGCAACAGCAATCATGATAGCCATATGAATTTCCTTAACAGTAAAACGGATAAGAAATGGTATTATATATAATGCCATACAATGGATTACTATATAATTAATTTTCTTCAATAGTAAAACAGATAAGCAATGATATTATATATAGTATCATACAGTGGATTACTTTACCGCAATAAAATAAAGAAACTATAGGTACACAATGTTTTGCTTGAATCTCATAGACATTGCTATGGTTTGAATGTTTTTGTCCCCACTAAAATTTATGTTGAAACTTAATCCCCAGTGCAGTGGTATTAGAGAGGTGGTCTTCAGGAGGTAATTGAGTCATAAGAGATCTGTGCTCATGAATGACATGAGGTGCATTATAAAAGGGCTTGAAGGAAGGAGTTCACACCTTTTTGTTCCTGTTGTCCCTTTCACTGCATAAGGCACAGGATTCCTCCCATCCAGGATAGCAACAAAGTATCATCTTGAGTGCAGACAGACTGGGCCCTCATCAATTGGTGACTGGATCTTGGACTTCCCAGTCTCCAGACCTCTGAGAAAACAAATTTCTGTTCTTTACAAATTACCCAGTCTCAGGCACTTTGTTAAAGCAGCATGAACAAACCAAAACGAATACAATGGATAAAAAGGCCAAAAAAATAATAATAATAAATAAAGGAACTTAATATATAATCCCATTTATATATAATTCAAAAGCTTCCAAACTAATCTATGATCATAAACTCAACTAATTGGGTTCCGGTGTTTCCGGTCTGGATGGTAGTTTAACGGACATGTTCATTTTTGATACAATTTATTAAGCTGGCCAATTTTGATTTATGCATTTATTTTTGTATATATGCATGTGTATTTGACAAGTCATTTTATCAGTCAGTATGGTTTGGATATCTGTCCCTTGCAAATCTCTTGTTGAAATGTGAGCCCCCAGTGTTGGAGTGGGTCCTAGTGGGAGGTGTCTGCGTCAGAGGTGCAGATCCTCTGTGAATGGCTGGATCCTCCCTGTAGTTATGAGTGACTTCTCACATTATTAGTAGTTCTCTGAACAGTCAGTTGTTTACGAGTGTGGCACCTCTCCACACTCTTGCTCCCTCTCTTGCCATGTGAATTGCCAGTTCCCCTTGCCTTCTGCCATGAGTAAAATCTTCTTGAGTGCTCCACCAGAAGCCAAGTAGATGCCAGCAGCATACTTCTCATATAGCCTAGAGAACTGAGAGCCAGATAAACCTCTTTGCTTTACAGATTACCCAGTCCCAGATATTTCTTTACAGCAATGCAAAACTGACAAACACATCAGTATTCAAAATATTCACTTGTTACCTTGCTTATAATTTCATCATAATTATGTATTTTATAATTTCGTTTTCCTTGATCTTTATACTTTCTTTTCTCACAAAAAGTGATATTAAATTTTCAAAAAATTTAAAAACAGTTTAAAATTATAATATTACAAACTTATATGTTAAGAAAGACACATTTTTCAAATTTTTTTTCTCCAATGCATGAGTTCAACATTCTGCTTATATATGGGGGCATCTCTCCGAGAACTTAGCATTTCAGAGTATCAGGTAGTAAAATGTTAGAAAGTTTTTAACACAATCTACTAATGTAACTGATAAGGGAAAGGTCGGCAAAATACCAAAGTGAGTCAACCATAGTTATATAATTAATACATGGCAAGACTCGAATTTGCTTTTCTGACTATAAGTTCAATATTCTGTTCTTTGGTATTGTTCAATGTTTCCTAGAAACGCTCTTGAGATAAAGGTATTTCTTTGATCTCCCATTTCTAAACTTGCTGCTTGTTGTGCCTTAAGGTGTGATATTCACTGGTCATAAAATTTTAGAAAGAAAAGCTCTTTGTCACTGAGGGTAAGCTTGAACGTAAGACTTGAATCTTTTCTCCATATTTTCCAACAGGGATATACCCAATCCAGAGGAGAATAGTCAGTAAAAGTGATTTTCTGTGTAAATACAAAATGTAAGATTGTATCAGAGTATAAAATAACAAAAATAAAATTACTGACCATGTTTTCTTTGGAGACTGTAGAAGGAAATAATGCATTTTCTGATTATTCTATCTAAATTTATAATACAGTTATGTTTTTTGTGCAACTGATATATGTTTTAAACATATAAATCAGACAATATTAAGAACATTCTAAAACTTTTTACTAAGGCATCACTATGGTGAATATTTTTTGTAAAGTAAAATCTCTTGTAACAGGAATAATCTTTCTTTAGTTCATCTGCTCGCATGTCTAGTTTTCTGAAATTTAATTTTACAAAACTGAAGAACAGTGGAAAAAAGATCTGAACAGATATCTCACCAAATAAGAAATCCAGATGGCAAATAAGCATATGAAAACATGATGAACATCATATGTCATTGGAATTTGCAAAGTAAAACAACCATGAGATAAAATGACACATCCATTAGAATGGTTGAAATTCAAAACACTGACAACACAAAATATTGCGAAAGATAGGATATAACTGAACTCCCATTCATTTCTGGTCAGAATGATAAAATGTACAACCACATTGAAAGACAGTTGGGCAGTTTCTTAGAAAGCTAAGCACCATCTTCTTGGTAAATATCCAGCAATCAAACTCCTAGGAATTTATCCAAATGTGTCAAACACTTATGTCCACCCAAAAATCTACACATGGATGATCATAGCAGATTTATTCTTAATTGCAAAAAAAATGAAAGCAACAAAGATGTTCTTAAATAGCTGAATGGATAAACAAACTGTGGTACATCCATACAGTAGAATATTATTCAGTGACAAAAAAGAAGTGAAGTGAGTTGGCTGGGTTCAGTGGTTTATGTCTGTAATCCCAGCACTTTGGGAGGCCAAGGCAGATGGATCATCAGAGGTCAGGAGTTCAAGACCAGCCTGGCCAATGTGGTGAAACCCTGTCTCTACTAAAAATACAAAAAATTAGCAGGTATGGTAGCGGGCACCTGTAATCCCAACTACTTGGGTGGCTGAGGCCGGAAAATTGCTTGAACCCAGGAGGTGGTGGTTGAAGTGAGCCAAGATTGCGCTACTGCACTCTAGCCTGGGTGACAGAGACAGAGTGAGACTCCATCGAAAAAAAAAAAAAAAGTGAGCTGTTAAGCCAGAAAAAGAGCTGGAAAAAAACTTAAATGAATATTGTTCAGTGAAAGAAGCCAGTTTGAAAAGTCTACATAACGTATGATTCCAAGTATATGACATTCTGGAAAAGGCAAAACTATATAGACACTAAAGAAATCAGTAGATTTTTGCACAGTGACACTTTTCTATATGAAATATATATATGACATTATGCACTTGGCAAAACTCATAGAACTTTATAGCACAAAGAGTAAATCCTAATGTAAACTATGGGTGTTAGTTAACATTAATGTAATGCTATGTATTAAATTGTATCTTCTGTCATTTGTATGTTAAGGCCCTAACACCAAATGTGACGTTATTTGAAGACAGGGATTTTAGGAAGGTTTTTAGGAGATTATTAAGGTTAAATGAGGCCAGAAGGGTAGGGTCCTAAGCCTGTTGGATTGGTGACCTTATAAGAAGTTCTCTCTCTCCCTCTCTCTCTCTCTCTACACACACACACACACACACACACACACACACACAGAGGCATATGCCTTAGAATAAACTTCTCTGTCTCTCTGTCTCTCTGTCTCTCTCTCTCTCTTTCTTTCCATGAGCATACCTCAAGACATGTGAGCACACAGTGAAAAGACCACCATCTTCAAGCCAGGAAGACACTACCTACCAAAATCAAGTCCATACTGGCACTCTGATCTTTGAAACTTCCAGCCTTCAAAACTACGAGAAGATAAATTTCTGTGTAAGCCACCCAGTTTATGGCAGCCTGAGCTAAGACAGGCATCCATATTGGTTCATCAATTGTTAAGAAGTGTAGATCAATGACAACTATTAATAATAGATGAAACTATAGACCTGGGGAGAGAGAGTATATGGGAGTCTTCTGTCCTCTCTTCAATTTTTCTGGAAACCTAAAACATCTAATAAATGCAATCTATTAACTAATAAAATAAACAAAAGAAACACCCCAGAAACACAAATATGTGTCCATGCCCCCATCAATCATTCCTTTAGCTGCCAAGTTACTTGAGAGAGGCAGAAAATTCTTTCAAAGCAAATACTGAACTAGTAAGAAGCGGTACATTTAAGCCTTTTTTCCACCAATTAGATTAGTATGACTTTGGGATATTCATCAAAAGCTCTTCAGCCTTCAATTTCTTAAACTATAAAACATAATGAATTTATTTTAAAAATTACTTACCCTGTTTTTTTATCTAACTGCATTTTTACATTTTGTGTTTTTATATGTTTAAGGGAATATTTTTAGCTTGCGAGCTACAAGGTTAGTTTATCAAAACATAAATAGTAAATTCATCCTTTCAAAGTAATGCAAAATCAGTGCCCTTGTTATTAGGGCTAATTGTTTTGGAATTTGTGAGTGAGTGTGTGTGTGTGTGTGTCTGTGAGAGAGAGAGAGGAGAGAGAGATGGAGCATTTTCAAATTCAAGTTGTGAATAAAAAGTTCATAGTTTTGATATTATGGGGTTTTGACAAATTTTAAAATGCGATGAAATGTGAGTTATCAAAACTGTAGTTACTGAAATTAAATAAAGGCATATTATCTGTTACTAGAAAACTATTTGGTAGTATGAACAGTTATGCTTCTTCTCACTTTTTATTATGAATTCAATGAAATTATTTGTTTTTAAAATCATTTTTTATAAAAATAATAGTTGAGATTTAAGATGAAAAGATATAATAATTATGGGAGAGACTTAAACATTTGTAGTTTGCATCAACATCAACAGATATTATGCATATTACAAGTGAAGTATTTCTCCTCTTTTCATCCATTTTAGTGGTTGTTTAGCATTGCATGAATTAACTTCTGATTTGATTAACCTAAAATAATCTGAAAAGACACAAAGTAGTTGTAAAAATATTTTCAGACCCAAATTATATGTGATTTCCACTAGGAATAACCTGTTCTGGCCTTTAAGAATCACTATAGTTCATTGTATTCAGACTTCCTCTGGAGTAAATTTGAGGCTACTACCTCTGTAACTGAAAAATTTTAAGCACGTATTTTAATTACCATTGTGTCATTAGGTGTTGTGGTACCATTCCAGATTCAATCATTACACGACTTGCTACTCATGCTGTTGTTGAGCTTATGAAGAGATTAATGTAATAACTTGTCTGTGCTTTCTCTTAATTAATTTAGAATGTGCCTCATTCTCTTCCTTCTGTTTGATTGAAAATTAGCAAGAAACAGTCTAATGCAGTGTTTGTAAAACAGTAGATTTGGGGACTGCTTGCTCTAGATTTATTAAAGTGCTTCAGGTTCAGCTGGTTTCAGATGGAGGAGCAGGGAGTCTTCTTTTCAAAAACCCCTCGGTGTTTGTTATGCATAGTAAAATGTAGAAACTCTAGTATATAGAAAGAAAAAAACTTATGTCTATTTTTCTCTTTCCAGATTACCCTTTGAAAAAAATAGCATATTCAATAATCTAGCTCTGCTTATTCAAGACATATTTAATGAGTGTTTTCCGTATTTCAGAAATTACTGCATAAGTATAAAGAAAAATTGCCAGGCACAGTGGCTCATGCCTGTAATTCCAGCACTTTGAGAGGCCGAGCAGGGAGGATAACTTGAGTACAGGTGTTTGAGACAAGCCTGGGCAACATGGTAAGATCCCATCTTCACAAAAAAAACCTTAAAATTAGCTGAGCATGGCGGCACCAACCTGTCGTCCCAGCTACTCGGGAGGCTGAGGCAGAAGGATTGCTAGAGTCCAGAAGGTTGAGGCTGTGGTGAACTACAGTTGTGCACTGTACTCCAAACCGGGCGACAGATAAGAACCTATAATCTAATAAATAAATAAGTAAATGAAAATAATAAAAATTGAATCAGAACACTGCCTATGGAAAATTCACAGACCAATACGTTCCATAAGTAAACACCAACAGAATGGCTAAATTTCTTCAGCAAACAACGAAAAGACATTTTTCTAATCCAAGAAGATCAGAATGTAATCCTTGGAAAAGATTTTGATTCAAATATTACGCTTCTTAGAATTTTGTCATATTTGAATCAAAATCGTCTCCAAGGACTACAAATCAGAAATTATTTTAGAATGTTTCAGGGACTATGTATAACATAAGTTATCTGTCATTCAATCCATAAGATATCAAAATGAAGTAAATAACATTAGTTTTGCTTTCATTTTATAGGTGAGAGTGTGGAGAGATTAAATGTTGTACAATTTGTAAGTTTACTGCCGTAATTTGAACCAAGACCAGATGCTGCTGTCTTTGAGCTAGTCTATCTCCCCACTAAAACGCAAAAAACCTCCTGTAAAAAAAGGGAAGACTGTTCTAAAATTTCTAAATTGCATTTAACTACCCAGTGGCAAGAATCTTTAGGATCTTCTAGGAATTAAAACAAAATGCCAAAGAAAAGTTGGAAATTGTAAATAAACCATGCTGAGCTTAGGGATAGATCTTGAGATAAGTGATATATTCTTATTTAAAGCCTAATTTTGACACACACTTACCTTACAGTCTTCGTATCATCCCCTGCAATCCACCACACCATTACCAAGACAATGAACTGTCTCTTGTGGAGTCATAATATGAAACTTCCCTATGCTGTGGGGTCTCCCAAAGGTCTATTCAGGAAAGGTTGTTATGCTTTTGAAAGCAAGCAAACGCATGTGGAGGGAGTGCAGAATGTTTAATGTTAATGAATTCAGTCATTGTTTTAAAATATATGTTTTTTTCTTAATCAGTTATTTTGGCCAGGCATGGTAAGAAGCATAGCTAAACAGCATTTTGAGAAAAGCAAACAGGGCACCTACCCTGAAGGAGCTTAAATATAGTTAAAGGAGTAAGATAATAAACAAAATAGAGAAAAATAATTGTGTTTAGTCTGTTCTTACACTGCAAATAAAGGCATGCCCCAGACTAGGTAATTCATAAAGGAAAGAAGTTTGACTCACAGTTCCACATGGCTGGGGGGGCCTCACAATCATGGCAGAAGAGCAAGGAACATCTTACACTGTGGGAGAAGGGAACAGAATGAGGGCCCAGTGAAGGGGGAAGCCCTTTATAAAACCATCAGATCTCGTGAGAACTCACTCACTATCACAAGAACAAGATGAGGAAAACCGCCTCCATGATTCAATTATCTTTACTTGGTCCCTCCCACCACACGTGGGAATTATGGCAACTACAATTCAAGGCGAGATTTGGTTGGGAACACAGAGCCAAAACATATCAATAATACAAATAAAAGCTGAAATAATAAACCAGATGATCCAATAGAGGAACATGGTCAGGAAAAACAAGCCTGGCAGACAGATCTAAGCTGAGGTCTGAAGATAAAAAGAAACCACACAGGCAGCAAGGAATACAAGTAACAGACCGTGTCAGGAGGAGAACAAACTAAACAAAGTTGATGAGGGCTGGGAAGATCTTGGGCTTTCTAACAACTGGTAGGTGGCAGATTTGCTGTCTTGTAGCATGATCAGGGAATAATGATGTAGAATGTGGTTGACATGAATGAAAGGAAAACATTCTTCATTGGAACCTATGATGGTTAATTTCATGTGTTAACTTGACAAGTACATAGTACCCAGATATTTGGTAAAACATTATTCTCGATATTTCCGTGAAGGTATTTTTGAAATAAAGTTAACATTTAAAGCAGTAGACTTTTTAAGTAAAGTATATTCTCCTTCATAACGTAGGTGGGCCATATTCAATTAGCTGAAAGCCTTAACAGAAAAAGACTGAACTCTGTAGAGTAACAGGGAATTCTGCCAGCAAATTGCCTTCAAACTCAAACTGCAACTCTTTCTTGGGTCTCTAGCCTGCAGTCCTAATTTGCAAATTCTAAACTTGCCAGCCTCCACAATCATGTGAGCTAAATTTATTAAAATAAATTTCTCTATCTCTTTATCTATCTACATCCTGACAGTTTTGTGTCTCTGAAGAACCCTGAGAAATACAAAATCTCTAAACATAAGCTGAAATTTGAATAATAGCAAAGGGCATGTAGATCCTTCCATTGGAAAGAGGTGAGATGACTCTGGGACCCAGTACAGCATCTGGCAGGCATGTTGACCAAGACTCACAGAAGATGGGACTGATTTTTTTGGTCTATGAGTTATGAAAATGGCTACATTTTCTGACACTTTTTATTTATTTACAATTCAATGATTCATTTCTCTTATGCCTCAATGATATGGTTTAGCTTTGTGTCTGCATCCAAATCTCATCTCCAATTTTAATCCCCACCTGTTGAGGGAGAGACCTGGTGGGAGGGGATTGGATCATAGGAGCAGGCTTCACCCTTGCTGTTCTCATGACAGTGAGGAAATTCTCACAAGATTTGATGGTTTAAAAGTGTGGCACTTCTGCCTGCACCCCTGTTGCTGCCATGGACATGCCTTGCTTCCCCTTCACCTTCTGCCATGATTGGAAGTTTCCTGAGGCCTCCCCAGTCATGTGGAATTGTGAGTCAGTTTTATTAAATCTCTCTTTTAAATAAATGACCCAGTATTGGACAGTACTTCATAGTAGTGCGAGAACTGACTAATACACTAACTTTTAATACATTATTATTTAAAGTTTAATTTTGACACATACATCCACATAAAACAGAAAAAAAAGTCTAATTTCTTTTATTAAGATATTAAGAAAAATTTATGTGCTATGTTTATGAAGATACTACTTGGAAGGCAAAGGTCAGCCCAAAGAATGTTAATTGTGAAGTATCAAGAAATATATTAGAGCACTATCCAATAGATAGGAATGAAAACAGCTGTCTGGATCATAAAGCGAGAGAATAAAAAGTAGGACTGAGATAGCAGATTTTTTATATATGTGAACATTACCTGAGGATTCCAGAAGTACCTGGAGATGAGGAAATTTCACAAATACTAAGCTTCCAGTATAAAACCTGAATGGTCTCTCAAGCGATTGTACTTTGTCATTAGAAAGAAATAAGGGTTCTGGTATCTGATCTAGCAAAGGAGATTAGAAGCTTTCATTTAGTCCTAACAATGAGGGAAAAGCTGTACAAACTATATCACAATCACAATTTTTAAATACATCACAGAAGTGAGGTCGCAGGAAATGACAATTTTCCTGAACATAAATCCAAAATCAGAAACTTCCATGAGAACCAGTGCTGAAACCAGAACTGTAATTGAGGAATTGCTGGAAGCTCCATTTGAACAAATAAAAACGCCGTGGGGCTGCAGTTGTAGAAGGACCCCACACTTCCATGAGCTTACCTCTAGGAGCTCCACCAGGGTCTCAGACACAGTGCTGGAGAAAAGTTCCCTTGTGCTTCCAGGAAGGAGGCGAGAAAATTAACCCTTTTGAAATACACTAGAGCATTTTGTTCTTCTTACCAAATCCTGCCCTTGAGAGAAACTGTTTTACCAGAGCCTGTGGGGGACCTTTGACACAAGAGAAACATACTGTTACTATCAGACTCATCTGCATGAACTTCCAGCAATGGTTATGAGCAAGCTTGGGGGCAATGTGAGACTAGAAAATAATGCCCCAGCTGTGAGAATGGCACAAATCTCCACCTGCTGTTCAGACATCTTTTTATGCAGAGCAAGAGACTTAATCCACTAGAAGAGGTGCACCAAATCCCCTTGTCCTCCAGGCACAGTGAAAGAGTAAAAAGGTAGAGAAAAAACTGCCTATCACTAGGAGAGAGAAAAGAAAAACTGTTGAAGTCAAAATTCTAGACTGTGACTAATAGAAATGACTAACCACTGGAGGAAGGGAAGAGAATTCTGTTACATGTAACTCTCACATAGACACAAGGCAACATCTGGATGACCTAGGTAGAAAAGAGACAAATGCTGAGAACATTTAACCCCAGGTGCACAGGACTTGTCTAAGACTGTGGCCAAAGACAATTGAGATACACCTATATTCCCCACTAAGCCTAGCAACCATTGAGTAGTAATAAGCAAAAATACAGTATTACTATGTGGCAGGGCAAGACCATGGATATAAACTTCCTTTGAGGAGAAAACTTACAAGGACACCTTAAACCAGAGGGACGGGAGGGGGTAAGTATGAATAATTTAAAATTATATGCTCTGAAGACATCATCTTAATCACAGAGCATCACTGGAGAACTTTGAAGTTAGTAGAATGTTAAAGATAACCATGTTAAAATCAGAGGAAAAAAACCCAATAATTTAAAAAACTCAACTTGAGATAAAATTGTTTCCAATCTCTTCTACCACGTGTGCAAGTACATATGTGTGCATATGCACACATACCCTTCCCCCTACACACATACATATACACACACAAATGACCTGACAGAAGAGTTATTTCCACATTCATTCAAATAAATACTATTTTCTTCAGTCTCTACTCATATATCCAAAATGTCCAATATTTCATTAAAAATTTTAAGATGGGCCGGGCGCGGTGGCTCAAGCCTGTAATCCCAGCACTTTGGGAGGCCGAGACGGGCAGATCACGAGGTCAGGAGATTGAGACCATCCTGGCTAACACCGTGAAACCCCATCTCTACTAAAAAAAAAAAAAAATACAAAAAACTAGCCGGGCGTGGTGACGGGCGCCTGTAGTCCCAGCTACTCGGGAGGCTGAGGCAGGAGAATAGCGGGAACCCGGGAGGTGGAGCTTGCAGTGAGCTGAGATCGCACCACTACACTCCAGCGTGGGCGACAGAGCGAGACTCTGTCTCAAAGAAAAAAAAAAAAAATTTTAAGATGCAGAAAAAAAATTAAAAATGCTACACATTTGGAAAAATCAGAGCAATCAACAGAATGGATTCTGAACCTACCAAGATGTTGGAACCTTTAGAGAGGTATTTAAAATAACTATGATTAATATATAAAAAACTTAGTGTAAAAAGTTGACAACATGCAGGAAGGCATGGCTATTTTGGCAGAGAGGGAAGCTATAAGAAAGAGTTGAATGGAAATAGTATAATTAACGTTCATAATATCAATAGTAAATAATTTCCTTGACCATCTCAAAAGTAGACTTGATAGGCCAGGCGCAGTGGCTCACACTTGTAATCCTAGCTCTTTGGGAGGCCGAGGCGGGTGGATCACGAGGTCAGGAGATGGAGACCATCCTGGCTAACACAGTGAAACCCTGTCTCTACTAAAAATACCAAAAATTAGCCAGACGTGGTGGCAGGCGCCGGTAGTCCCAGCTACTCGGGAGGCTGAGGCAGGAGAATGGTGTGAACCTGGGAGCCTGAGCTTGCAGTGAGCCAAGATCACGCCACTACACTCCAGCCTGGGTGACAGAGTGAGACTCTGTCTTAAAAAAAAAAAAAAAAAAAAAAAAGCATAAAATAAAAAGAAAAGAAAAAATAGTAGACTATATATATAAAATATATATATATTATATATATATGCTAAAATTATACAAACTAAAACACACGAGAAAAATATTGGGGAAAAAAATTTTAAACTGTGGGACAATAGCAAACAGTCTAACTTTATGTAATTTGGAGTCAAAAAACATAAAAGAATAATTAATAAGACACTTGGACAGAAACTCAGTAAGGATACAAAGTTCTGACAACAGTAAAAAACAGAAGAAAATAGAATTAAGAACAGATGGAACTCATACAAACAAACCACAACAAAGGGACTTAAATACTGTAATATCAATAATAACATTAAATATATGGCAGGTGCAGTGGCTCACGCCTGTAAACCCAGAAATTTGGGAAGCAGAGGCAGGTAGATCACTTGTGGCCAGAAGTTTGAGACCAGCTTGGGCAACACAGTAAGTCCCTGACCCTAAAAGAAAAATTAAACAGTAGCTGGGCATGGTAACATGCACTTTTTGTCTTAGCTACTTAGGAGGCTAAGGTGAGAGGATTGTTTGAGAAGTTTGAGGCTGTGCTGAGTTACGATTGTGCCACTGTACTCTGGCCTGGGCTCCAAGTGAGACCCTGTCTCAATAAATAAACAAATAAATAAATAAATAAATATGGTTTACCATCTCAATTAAAATCAGAGTTTGCCAGATTGAATAAAACAGTATACCCCAAATAAATAAAAATAAATAAATAAATAAAAATGGTTTACCATCCCAACTAAAATCAGAGTTTGCTGCATATAAAAGAATTCACTTTGGAGTACAATGGTTGACATCAGATAAAATGGAGGAATAAGAAATTTATAACTTTGCTCCTTTATATAAGTAACGGAAACACTGGCCAAATGGTTGGAATCATCTTTTTTTCCTTTTTTAAACTCTGGATATTAACCAGAGGCTTGCCATAAGCTAGGAAGTGCTTATTTAAGGAAAACAGCTGAATATCAGTAAACACAGTGAGCTGTGCAGTATTTTAACTTAACCTACTTTCTCGTCCTCTATTCCCTAGTTCAGCAGTAGCTGTGAAAATAAGAACTCACATTTCCAGTACTAGAGGGAGCAGACAGAGCTCATTTGCAAATGTTTGTAAACTTTTTTTTGATCAGTTTAGTCACTCCTTGGAAGGCCAACTCAAATTCTTAACAATATTTCGCCTTGCTTAGAACCAGGTCAGTGCTAAAGCTGCTTCCAAGGGTATTTGTCAAACACATTTACAGAGTAATGTTTTAGTCTCTGCTTCCAGAAATAATGGATAACAACTGAGACAACTAAAGGACTAACAAGATACGTCCCAACACACAGAGAGAACTCCCCAGCAAAGACTAGAAGAGCTTTTTATTTCAAGTGTTTAAGGAAATCCTGTCCAAACATTAGCTGATCACCAAGCTAATGGAACAGAGATTTCAGTGACCGGAGAACAAAGAATACAGACTTTACAGAATTAGTTCAGAAGAGTTAATAAACAAATAAGCAAAAGCAGCTACATGAACCAGCAACAATAGTAAAGCAACAAGCATGTGTCTCATTTCCAGAGTGACCACAATATAATATTTTAGATTTCCAGTTTTCAACAGAAAAAATGAAGAAGTGTGCAAAGTAACAAGAAAACATGTCCCATATATAGATGAGTAAAATCCATCAATAAAAACTATACTTGAGGAAGCCCAGATATAAGAATTTCCAGAAAAATACCTTAAAACAGCTATTTTAAATATGTCCAAAAACCTAAAGAAAGTCATCTCTGAAGGACTAAAAGTAAGTATCTGAATCATATCTCACCAAATAGAGAATAACAATAAAGATATAGAAATAGTTTAAGTGAACTAAATATAAAGGTTAAACCTTTAGAGTGTGATAACTGAAATTAAAAATTTAATAAAGGGTTCAATAGCAGATTTGAGCAGGTAGAAGAAAGAATCAGCAAACTGAAGATAGGACAAACAAGATTATTCAGTCTGAGAGTGAAAATGTAATGAAGAATATGAACAGAGCCTCAGAGAGTTTGATGGGATACCATTAAGCATATCAACATGCACACAAAGAGAATCCCAGAAGGAAAGTAGAGGGAAAGAAGAAAAAAATATTTACAGAAATTACCCAAACTTTCCAAATTTGATGGGCAATATTAACATTGCCTGCACATCTGGCAAACTGAAACCAGCAGCACACAGAAAGAATTTTATACTACTACCAAATGGTACTTATCACAGAAATGCATACTTGTTTCAACATATAAAATTCACCAATTTTAAATACATGTTAATAGAATAAAGGAAAAAATATTTCAATAGATGTAAAAAAAATTGACAAGATTCAATATGTGTTCATATCAAATACACTCAACAAACTAAGATTAGAAGGAAACTTCCTCAATCTGATAAAGGGCATCTCACAGATAACATTATAGGTAGTGGTGAAATATGGAAAGCTTTTCATTTAAGATCAAGAGCAAGACAGATGTCTGCTGTTGCCCCTTCTATTCAATATTGTACTACATGTTCTAGCCAAGTCCAGACTAGAAAGGAAGAAGCAAAAGTATTTGTAGATGACATGACCATAAGGAATATACACACACACACATATGCACACACACACATACACACCCCCTATATAAAGCTATTAATATTAAAGCTAATAAATGATTTCAGCAAAGTTGCAAGATTCAAGATCAACATCCAAAATTAGTTGCATTACCATATACGAGCACTGAACAACGTGAAAATAAAATTGAGAAAACAAGTCCATTTATAATAGCATCAAAGGGAATAAAATACTTAAGAATAAATTTAACCAAAAAAAACAAGACTTACACACTGAGAGCTATGAAACATTATTTAAATAAGTTAAAGATCTAAATAAATGAAAAGATGTTCCAGATTTATGGTTTGGAAAATGATATTGTTAAAGGCACTATATTTCCCAAGTTGATCTAGAGATTTAATACAATCCCTATCAAAATTCTACCTTCTCTTTCTTTTGCAGATATGGATCAGCTAATTCTAAAATTAATTTGAAAATCCAGCAAACCCCGAATGCCAAAATAATATTCAGAAAAAAGAGCAAATTTGGAAGAGTCCTACATTTCAATTTTAAAACTTACTATAAAGCTACAGCAGTTAGGGCAGTATAATACTGACATAAGGAATAGAATAGAGAATCTAGAAATAAATTATGACATATGTGGTCAATTGATTTTCAATAGAGTTTCCAAGATCATTCTATGTGGAAGGAATAGTCTTATGACTGGATGAATTACACATATATATATATGCAAATTAAACACGTTTTTTAAAAGATACCTGATATGCTTTGGCTATTTCTCCGCCCAAATCTCATCTTAAATTGTATCTCCCACAATTCCCACATGTTATGGGAGAAACCTGGTGAGAGATAATTGAATCATGGGGCTGGTTTTCCTCATACTGTTCTCATGGTAGTGACTAAGTCTCATGAGATCTGATGATTTTATAAGACATTTCCCCCTTTGCTTGGCTCTCATTCTTACTGCCACCAAGTAAGACGTGCCTTTTGCCTTCCACCATGATCACGAGACCTCCCCACCCACGTGGAACTGTGAGTTCATTAAACCTCTTTTTCTTTATGAAGATCCCGGTCTCAGATATGTCTTTATCAGCAGCATGAAAACAAACTAATACAATAAATTGGTACCAGATAATGGGGTGCTGCTGTAAAGACATGAAAATGTGGAAGTGACTTTGGAACTGGGTGACAGACAGAGGTTGGAACAGTTTTGCGGGCTCAGAAGAAGACTGGAAAATGTGGGAAACTTTGAAACTTCCTAGAGACTTGGAGAGCTCAGAAGACAAAAAGATCCGGGAAAGTTAGGAACTTCCCAGAGACTTGTTGAATGGCTTTGACCAAAATGCTGACTGTGATATGGACAATAAGGTCCACGCTAAGGTGGTCTCAGATGGAAATGAGAAACTTGTTGGGAACTGGAGTAATGGTCACTCTTGCTATGAAAGAAACTGGCAGCATTTTGCCCCTGCCCTAGAGATCTGTGGAACTTTGAAACTGAGAGTGATGATTTAGTGTATCTGGCAGAAGAAATTTCTAAGCGTCAAAGCTTTTGAGAGGAAGCAGAACATAAAAGTTTGGAAAATTTGCAGCCTAAAAATGCGATAAAAAAAGAAAACCCCATTTTCTGGGGGGAAATTCAAGCCAGCTACAGAAATTTGCATGAGCAACAAAGAGCCAAATGTTAATCACCAAGACAATGGGGAAAATATCTCCAGGGCATGTCCGAGACTTTTGCTGCAGCCCCTCCCATCACAGGCCAGAAAGCCTAATAGAAAAAATGGTTTTGTGGGCTAAGCCCAGGGCCCTCCTACTGCCTAGGCACTTGTGGCCTGCATCCCACTTGGCACCCAGCCTTGGCTAACAGGGGTCAAGGTACACCTCAGGCCATGGCTTCAGAGGGTGCAAGCCTTAAGCCTTGACAGCTTCCATGTGGTGTTCAGCCTCTGAGTGCACAGAAATCAAGAATTGAGGTTTGGGAACCTCTGCCTAGATTTCAGAGGATGTATGGAAATGCCTGGGTATCCAGGCTGAAGTTTGCTGCACGATTGGGGTCCTCATGGTGAACCTCTGCTAGGGCAGTGCAGAAGGGAAATGTGGGATTGGAGCCCCCACACAGAGTTCCTATTGGGGCACCACCTAGTAGAGCTGTAAGAAGAGGGCCACTTTTCTCCAGACGCCAGAATGGTAGATCCACTGACAGCTTGCACCATGCACCTGGAAAAGCCACAGACAACCAGTGCAAGCTCTTGAAAGCATCCAGGAGGGAGGCCGTATGCTGCATAGCCACAGGGGTGGAGCTATCTAAGGCCACAGGACCCCACCTCTCGCATCAGTGTGACCTGGATGTGAGACATGGAGTCAAAGGTGATCATTTTGGAGCTTTAAGATTTGATTGCTCTGCTGGATTTCAGACTTGCATGGGGCCTGTAACCCCTTCATTTTGTCCAGTTTCTCACATTTGAAATAGCTGTATTTACCCAATGCTAGTACCTTCATTGTATCTAGGAAGTAACTACCTTGCTTTTGATTTTACAGACTCATAGGCAGAAGGGACTTGCCTGGTCTCAGATGAGACTTTGGACTGTGGACTTTTGAGTCAATGCTGAAATGAGTTAAGACTTTGGGGGGATTGTTGGGAAGGCACGATTCGTTTTGAAAAGTGAGGATATGAGATTTGGGAGAGAGGGACCAGCAAAGGAGTGATATGGTTTGGATGTGTCCCTACCCAAATCTCATCTTGAATTGTAGTTTTCATAATCTCCACGTGTTTTGGGGGGGACCCCCTGAGAGATGATGGCATCATGGTGGCAGCTTCCCCCCTACTGTTCTTGTGGTAGTGAATGTCTCATGAGAGCTGATGGTTTTAGAAGGGATTTCCCCTTTTGCTTGGCTCTCATTCTTCCTGCCACCATGTAAGATGTGCCTTTTACCTTCTGCCATAATTGTGAGACCTCCCCAGCCAAGTGGAACTGTGAGTCCTTTAAACCTTTTCTTTCTCTATAAATTACCCAGTTTTGAGTACGTTTTTATCAGCAGAGTGAAATGGACTAATGCAATACCCAAAACCAAAAACCAACAACATCTCAGCCCATATCTTGCACCATATAAAAACTTAACTCAAAATGAGTGACCTAAATATAAAAGCTAAAACTATAAACTTTTAGAATAAAATATACGAAATAATCAAAATACAAAATAACAATAATGAAACCTTTGTAACTTTGTTTAAGCCATGATTTCTTAGAATTCATACAAATTCATGAATCAGAAAAAGATTAATTTGACTTCATCAAAATTAAAATTTTCTGCTCTTTGAAAAATACAGTTAGAAAAAAAATACAAGCTACACACTTTGTCTACAGAATATGTAACGCATTTTAAAATTCAACAATAAGAAAACAATCCAATGTTTAAAAATAGAGAAACATTTTGAGCAGATATTCCAATAAAGAAAATATCCTAATGTCAATAAGTACACAATAAAATGCACAATACAGTGAGTGATATGTAAATTAAAACCACTATGGGAAATCACTTCACAACTCTTAGAATTAACCGGGGAAAAATTCCTGGCAATACCACGCGATGGTAAGGACGTTGAGGGTAACTGGAATGCTCATACATTACTGGTAAGAATGCAAAATGGCACAGCTAGGTTGAAAAAACCCTTTGGCAGTTTCTTATAAGGTAAAAACATATATATACACACACATATATATTATATATATGTATTATAAAACCCAATAATCACATTCCTAAGCACTTACCCAAAAGAAAGAACCAAAAACATATATCCACACAGTAATATTCATAGCAGTAATATTTATGATCATCCAACACTGGAAACAGCTTCCTAGGTTCATCAAATTTGTAATGAGTAAGCCAAATGTTATATAGGGATGTACAATGGAATCCTACTCACCAATAAAAAGGAACAACTCATTGATAAACACAAGATGAATGAATCTGTGATATTACACTGTGTGAATAAAAATCTCTCAAAATGTTACCTGATATATGATTGCATTAACGTGTGAAACATTGTGTAAAATATAAAATTCTAGGAAAAGGTGAAAGTTTAGATGTGACCCAGGGGCTAGGGTTGGGGAAAATGATTCATTACACAGAGACACATATAAACTTTTGAAAGTGATGGAAATCCCCTATATATTGACTGCAGTGGTGATGACACAACTATATGCATTTGTTTTCAAATTTAATAGAACAGTATGCTTAAACTGGGTCACTCATATTGTAAAAATAAGTACCACTAAATAATTATTTTCATCACCACCACCAAAACCACAGTAGGTCCTGTGTTCCCCATCCACTGGAAACGTCGGGTGATGGTTCAACAATTATCGCATTGCCTCCCTAAAAGTAATAAATTGGCAGCCAGCACAGGAAGAGACCACTTCCTGATGTCCACACTTGTGAACATTAAAGTGTTAATTAAAGGTAGAACCCTCCCCCCACCCCCCAAAAAACACACACCTCCCCAGAGTACCAACTTCCGGGCATGCACATTAAGAGAAAAAAATGGTGACGTATGATCTTTCGGGTACACTCTACCCGAAAAAGGAAGACAGACTTAGAATGGCAAGCCTATAACTCCGTAAACAGACTGTGGGGGCTTACTTCCCAAGGGTAAAGACGGCTCTGTGCACGCGGGCAGCCCACCCTAAAGGAAGAATCATGGAAAAGAGGAAAACCTCTCCTAAGATCACGGTTAAACAGGCACTTGACCTTCTCTCTCTTCTTTTTTAACTCTCTCTCTCTCTCTTTTTTTTTTTTTTTGTAATTTGAGACGGAGTCTTGCTCTGTCACCCAGTCTGGAGTGCAGTGGCGCGATCTCAGCTCCCTGCAAGCTCCGCCTCCCGGGTTCCCGCCATTCTCCTGCCTCAGCCTCCTGAGTAGCTGGAACTACAGGCGCCGCCACCACGCTCGGCAATTTTTTTTTTTTTTTTTTTTTTTTTAAGTATAGCTGGGGTTTCACCGTATTAGCCCGCCTCAGCCTCCCAAAGTGCTGGGATTACAGTCGTGAGCCATCACGCCCGGCACCCTTTTTTTTTAATCTCTTGGACCTTGGTGCCCACTTGGATCTCTTCCAAGCAAACTTTCCCTTCTTTCCTGTTCTAAAGTCTTTTTAATAAACTTCCATTCTTGCTCTGGAACTTGCCTCAGTCTCTTTTTCTGCTTTATGTCCCTCGGGGGAATTCTTTCTGCCAAGGAAGCAAGGGCTAAAGTTGCGGCAGACCCTCACGGATACACCACAGGTCACTTGGGGTAACTCAGATTCCTGCCAACAGTAAGACTTCTTTTATTTTCACCTGTTGACAAAATAAGATGTGCTTATTCAAATCTACACGTTTTCAAGGTTTCTGTTCAGGTCAAATAATTTTTTCAAGCTTCTCACCCATGTATCCAACTGCCTACATGTGATTTTACTTTATGTGTCCTATAAGTAATTCAAATTTATGATATTCAAAACAGAAATCATTCTCTCTGCCACCCCTTCCTGAAATGTTTCCCATCCTTTCTTTCTCATCTCATATCACAGAATCAGTTATTCAAACTGGGATTCTGGATACTAGGATTGTTTCCTTTTTCTCCCTTTCTCTGTATATAATCAGATCCAATCTGTACCTAATACATATTAGACATTCAAAATACGTTTCTGAATGAATAAATAAAGAATTCTGCTCCTGGGAATAGAACAAATGTTTGAATGGTACTAAAGACAGCCTGTGCCTTCAGTAAAGCATCATGAAACATTAGCTCTGCTTTTAAGAGCAAAACCATGCAATTAAGATCACAGTGTGGGGGAAGGGGTTCAAAGTTACTCTGCTGCTGAGATGCCCAAGTTAAATACTATTCGAGAAATAAGAATAAATTGATTGAGGCAAAAGTGTCATAAACTCTTCCGTGTTTATCTCCTTAGGTTTTATGCTCTGCATCCTAGGTCTCATTTATAATTCTTATATCTGTCTCTACTTATGAATTCATAACTGCTTTGTTCTCTCAAAGGCACTCCATTTCTCTATATTTTATGCCTGGCTTTGCTAAATCAATTAAGTTCAATTGAATTTAGCTAAATAAGTCACAAAACTAAACCCACAAGACCACATTAGCAAAGACATACTGCTGCATTCACTCTCAATGAATATTTAGTAGTATCCATATTTCCTCAATCTGAAAGCTGACCTGATTTATTATTTAAGTCTGTAAATAGAATAAAATTGATTAGTCTTAAAATAATAGCCACTATTATCTAAAGGAAAGAAAAATGTAGTAAACTGAAGAGTGGTATTCATGAGTCTGTCCCAGTCACTTGAAAATAAAATTTCAATAGGTGTCCAAGCAGAATGTGACAAGTCTTCCCTGCCTTCCCTCCCCTATCCCTGTTTCTGTGGAGATCAGTCTGCACTTTGAAGCTGCAAATGGTATGTGAGTTGTTTTCACAAACCCGTGATGGATAATGGCTAATGGGTAGTACTGTGGTAACAAAGCACTATGTTTTGAACAAAATAGTTGTGGGACTTGGGGGTATTTTAGTGCTTCTTTTGCTTCACAAATGCACCAGGTTTCCCAGAAGCACTGGCCAATAAAACTGCCAGAACAGGGACGGTCAAAGCACAAAAGAACTAATAGGATCTCAAGGGAAGAAAGGCGCAGCTGCTGGTTATTACCACTCATGCCTAGACCAGGAGGTCTGTTAAAAAAAAATTAGAACTCCTTACAGCAGGTAGAATAAATAAACTTACTCTTCTCCATGCTGATGCTGATTTCAGATGATCAAGATGGCATTTTCCATTTTTTAAATTAATGTATGTTTATTGATACATATTAGATGTATATAGAGTATATGTCATAATTTTATAATTCATATAACCAAATTGGAGTAGTTGGGATATCCATCACCTTAAATATTTATCTTTCCTTTCCACTAGCAACATTCAAATTATTCTCTTCTAGCTATTTTGAAATGCACAATCCATTAATGTTCGCTATAATCACTCTACTGATCTATGGGACACCAAGTCTTATTTCTTTTAAGTGTATATTTGTACTCATTAAGACTGCATCATTTTCTTCCTTTAGATTGAATTAAAATAGCCATCCTTTCAAACTTTTCTAAATGTTCCCTCAGGGGAGGGCATCTGTAATTTGGGTCATTAACGTTAAAAAAAATCATAAATTAAAAAACATTAGATAATGTGGGGGACAATTTAAACTAATTTAAATTATCAGATTATTATTTTTTTACAGGTTATGGTCTATGTTCATAGATTTCCATGGACACTTAATAATAATATATTTTAGGAACCTCTTTCTATAGGTTAGATTTTGCATGGATTAATTAATCTTTTCCTTTGGCTATGTATTATTACTGTTTCTTATTTAAAAAAAATAAGATACTACTAGGTACTGTGTCTCACACTTGTAGTCCAGCACTTTAGGAGGACAAGATGGGAGCATCACCTGAGGCCAGGAGTTCAAGACCAGCCTAGGCAATATAGTAAGAAACCTGTCTCTACAGAAAACATAAATAAATAAGATACTAAGAAAGTTTTCTAAGAGAGAAAGAATAAAATCTGCCAATTAAAGTGATATAATTTCTTATTACTTAAAGCTTTTTCTAAAAAATACACTGATTTTATTAATCAGCCATCATCATTATACACATATAAAATAGAAATATAATTAAAATTGGTTAAAGTATTACTAAAATGCATTACTATTCAAAATCTAATTGTTAATTACTTTTCTGTCCAGGTCTGTCATGTGAGTTGACACTGTCACCTTCTCTGTCATTAAGAGTTTTAGATGTAACATTTATGAAAATGCATTATGGGCCGGGCGCGGTGGCTCAAGCCTGTAATCCCAGCACTTTGGGAGGCCGAGACGGGCGGATCACGAGGTCAGGAGATCGAGACCATCCTGGCTAATACGGTGAAACCCCGTCTCTACTAAAAATACAAAAACTAGCCGGGCGAGGTGGCGGGCGCCTGTAGTCCCAGCTACTTGGGAGGCTGAGGCAGGAGAATGGCGGAAACCCAGGAGGCGGAGCTTGCAGTGAGCTGAGATCTGGCCACTGCACTCCAGTCTGGGCGACAGAGCGAGATTCCGCCTCAAAAAAAAAAAAAAAAAAAAAGAAAATGCATTATGATGTAACCAAAACCAGTAGTGGTGTGCTCTTAAGACAACTTCATAAAAATCCCACTTTGGTATTATTGCTTAACTGTTTGATTCATAAACTCCCCAATGCCTGCCACTGTAAATTCCGAAAATAAAAAGAAAATTCCAATGTCATCATTTAGGTTTTCTCTGCCATCCACATCACAAACTTTGAAACTGGATATTTATTATTTTTAAAAAATTTATAGGCAGTGACAACTATGCCACTATTACTCACCAGCTGACATCAATTTGAAGATAGTGTCAATTATAATATGCATCGAAGCTGGGTGCATTGGCTCAGGCCTGTAATCCCAGCACTTTGGGAGGTTGAGGCGGGTGGATCACCTGAGGTCAGGAGTTTGAGACCGGCCTAACCAACATGGAGAAACCCCATCTCTACTAAAAATACAAAGTTATCTGGGCATGGTGGTGTGTGCCTGTAATCCCTGCTACTTGGAGGCTGAGGTGGGAGAATCGCTTGAACCCAGGAAGAGGTTGCGGTGAGCCGAGATTGCACCATTATAGTCCAGCCTGGGCAACAAGAGCGAAAAGAGCAAAACTCCATCTCAAAAAAAAAAAAAAGAAAAAGTTGTATCCATATATCAGATGCTATGTTTAGTGTACACATATGTTAATGCCTAGAGATACATAGTTAGTGAAATGGTCAAGCCAGAGTTCAAAAAGAGACCATCAAACCCAAGCCCAAGATTAGAGCTGTCTTTACACTTGTCAATATTCGGGGAAGGGAAAGGGAATGGGAATTTTAAATAGAATTGGCCTCCATCTCCTTTCCCAGACTAATTTCTTCTACACTTCTTAAATGCTATCCTACTATCATCAGGTACGCAGCACCAGAGTATTCCAGCCATGTGAGATTACCTGTTTTCAACTCACAAGTTCTTTCTTGCTTCAGGTACAATTGCGTTAGACAGGGTACTCCTTGCTATAATAACAAATAGATCTTCAAAATAAAATAGGTTTCCAAAATAGTTTCATAGAATGATGTTGGTTGGAATTCTACAAAAGTCTTTAGGAATCACAGATGATGAAAGAAATCTGCAACCGCTGGTTTCCAAGGCTGTTTTTAATCTTATAAATCAGAACCAAGGGTGACTCCTAGTCACAACACTTACAGAATTAGTTATTAGATTAATGCAAAAGTAATTGTGCTTGTTGTAACTAAAAGTAATGGCCAAAAACTTTGTTCACTTATCCTGAATAAAATACAAAAATGTTATTTTTGATGAATCAACTCTCTATAGAAGTAAAAAATAGCCCCTCATCTCCACTGTAATTAGCATGTTGAAAGCATATTTGCCTTTCAATGAATAATTCCTGCTGATCCAGTTAAACTAAAGTAAAATTAGGAATCAATTGCTATTCAAGAACATGTCCTCTTAGGAGACAGAAAGGGTTATTTCATTTTCAGTAGATGGATAAAGATGATAATGATGACAATATATGAATGTGTACCTGGTTGAAATGATTTAATAGAAAAAAGAAAGATTTCTGAAGATATAAAAGACATCTTCATTCTCATGTTTATTGCAACATTATTCACAATAGCAAAGACATGAGAGCAACCTAAATGTCCATCGACAAATAAATAAATAAATAAATGTGGTATATACATGTAATGGAATATTATTTGGTCTTTAAAAAGAAGGGAAGTTTGGAAGGCCGAGGCGGGCGAGTTGCCTGAGGTCAGGAGTTAAAGACCAGCCTGGCCAACGTGGCGAAACCTCATCTCTACTAAAAATACAAAAAATTTTAGCTGGGCCCGGCGGTGTGTGCCTGTAGTCCCAACTCCTCGGGAGGCTGAGGCAGGAGAATCACTTGAACCCAGGAAGCAGAGGTTGCATTGAGCCAAGATCCCGCCACTGCACTCCGGCCTGGGCGACAAAGCCAGACTCCGTCGCAAAAAAAAAAGAAGGAAATTCTGCCAGTTGCGACAACATGGATGAACCTAGAGGACAGGGTGCTAAATTAAATAAGCCTTACATAGAGAACAAATACTATATGATACCAATTCTATGAGGAATGTAAAATAGTAGAATGGTGGTTTCCAGGGATAGGGGAAGGGGGAAATGGAGAAGTATTAATTAAGCAGCACACTGTTTCAGTCATACAAGATGAATCTACTGTACAATATACTGCCCATAGCTAATAGTACTCTATTGCATAACTAAACATTTGCTAAGGTGATAGGCTTTTAAAAAGTGTTCCTATCACACATACACAAATAATAAAGTGTGTAGTAGGAAAAAGATGACATCAAAGAGTATGCCATTCAAGGATATCATGAATTATATAAAATATATCATATATCATACAAGATCATGTAGATGACAGATGGAAAGATGGAAATTTCTAATGTGGTGATCTTACCCAAATCAATGAACACTTCTAAAGTTTCTCCATAAAAACAGGTTTTCAGGAGATACTCAGGATTGTATACAAATATGTTTTTCAGGGTCTGACAAAAGATAAAAATGCTATTTAATAATAATAAAACAACAGAAATCTATACATTTTAGAGTACATTCACATATAACTTCTCACCCTGGGTTCACACCACAATTTTTTTTATGTTGGGACAAGTGTTATTTTTATGATTTTACAAATAAGGCAGCTGTGGCTCAAGTCAAATCATGACTGGTCAAGAATTCAACTCCAGGGTTTTCCCCGACATCATTTCTGTCACTACTTCTCAGAGGAGTAAGTCATGGGTGAAGTCATTCATTTGCTTCTGGGAGTCAGCTGTGAAAAAAACTGCGTGCATCACGAATAGTCTTAATTCCTCAAGCCAGTAATACCTGAAGTCATTTTATATAATTTACTCACCGAGATGTAAACTGCAGTATATGCACCTTGTTTCACGATGGCCCCTGGCAATCTTCAGTATACAGCCATGGTCCCCCAAAACTTGGAATTACGCCTTCCTTCTTTTCCTTGCTTTAGTGGCCTTTTGACTATTTTCCTCGGGCATTGTTTCACATTGACTTCACTTCTAGTCTGTACTCAGAACAAAAAATGTTCTCCCTAATCCCTCTGTTTCTTTGTCGGAAATTTAATGTTTCTATGTTTTCAAGACAGAGGTAGCATGTTTTCCATACCTCTTTAGGAAAGTATCATGACTCTACAAAATTGACCTATTCTGAGCCTTCTGACTATGCTTCAAAGGAAAGAGGCTGCCATATCATGAACTTTTTCACTGAAAAACTTGGCTTGGTTTAAATGCCCCATTTCAGTAATTTTGTGGTAAAATGAATTGAATTGTCCAAAAATGACCACAAGAGCTCACTCTAGATTTCTTGGACAAAGAGCCAATTAAGATAGTTGGGAATAACACTCCAGTCCCACCCTATTCTCTCATCAGAAAGAACTACACCCAAATCTCAGCTTCCCACAGAATAAGTTGCTGCCTTTCCTTAACAAGAGAAATTATAACATCTCATGGGCCCCAAGCCCTCGAGGAGTGTATGGCTGGTATTCCCAAACAACTCCTATCAATGGCTGGCTTCAAAATTCCAGACTGCCTGAGACCAAGTTCCCTTTGTTTTCCCCATATACAAGATAACTTTCTCACATTTGCTCCATACAATGAAAATTAAAGGGAAGGTGATGTCCCCTCCACTAGAACATAAAATACCCTGTGGGCCCATGAGCATCCCAGGCCCTGACAAGCCTCTGTGTCGAGGGACCAGGAAAATTTGGGGTTTCTCTTTCTTTGATGACCTGGCCTTGCAAATAGGACTTCACGGAATTCATCCAGAATCCTACCCACATGAGAAAGCTTAGAGACCCAGAAGAAATCTATTTTGCACAGCACAACGGTTTGCAAGCTCTTACTTCTGATAGCGAAATGATCATGTGGCATAGCCAGGCACAGAGTGAGCGATGCAGAAGCAGTATGCACTAATGTTATGGCTTTCACCTTCTAACCGGTATACTGTCACCAAAATAAAAATAAAACTAGCAAATCTCACCATTTCTCCCTAAGCTACCAATTCCTTTTATTTGCCTAGCTTCTCTAGAATAATGGCTTAATTAATTAGAAATAATTATCTTTACTTAAGCAGACCACACAGATGTTTTAGAATACTACCTTCTTCAAATCCTATAGCACTCTGTTGCTTTTTATCGGGACGTTTAAGCACGCATTGGGAAACATTTCATATAAAAGCTATTTATTAAAAAAATGCCATCATTTCTATCCAAAGTAGATGCTTCCTATTACTAGAGAATACATATTTCAACTTGTTATAATTATTACTATTACTATAATAATTATTTAATTGTGTAAATTTATACATTTTAGTGCTTAGGTGTTTTTTGTTATATTTTCTGTTATATCCTGATTTCTGAAAAAGAGCATTACCCAAAATAGTAAAAACAGAGAGCTAGAACTGAATTTACACTTTTACAATATATTAATCATACTATATTTTTGTACTATTAAATTCACAATAAATTTTTATTACTACTTCACTTTTAATATGTAATTGATTTTTACATGCATTTTGAAGTTGCCTAACTACAAAAACAGGAAAATATAACAGTGATTATCTCTTAGTAGTGGAATTACAGGTGACTGTTTTATTGATAGCCTGTAGTTTCATATTATTTTAAGTAACTATTTATCATTTAAGAACATAAAAAATGATTTAAAAATCCAAAACTGGCATCTGGACAGTTTTGAAAAAGATAAAGACTTTTTCACTAGTCATTATCAATTTATAGGGAAAATAATGTCTTGACTGAGGCGCTCTGGGAGGAAAGTAATACAGAATATTTAAAAAGCTGGGCATACCAGATAACTTTTTTTTTCTTTTTTTCCTTAGATCTCAACCAAGATGAGTCAATCACTTTAAGACCCAGGGTTTTAATTTTCTCATTTAGGTACTCACCAAGTACATTCACTACTTTATCACTTTTTAATATCTGAATAATAAAATTGCAATGTTCTTTTTACTTGAAAGAACTACTCTTTTAATACCCATGATTACATCTAGGTCTTTGTAAAATAGCACGTATATAACTATAACTCATTGTTTTCTATGTACCAGGAAATCGTATTTCTACTTGCAAAAGTACCAAGAAGTTTTGCTTTAATTAGCCTAATTTTAAGGCTAATTAAGATAGGTATCATTACATAATTTGCCCAAGGTCACCTACAAGTAAGCAAAAGAATTAAAATTCAGATCTCTTTCTTTCTCCAGGGTCACCACCTGCCAGCTCCAGGGAGTATCCTTCACCCAGTAGCCTAAAGGACAGGGCACCTCCATTCCATCAAACACGACTGCCCTCTGCTCTGACAATATGCCCTCTCAGTATGCCAGGTTGCCTCTTAATTACTGACAGCCAAATGTGGCCAATGGTCTTGCCTTCAAGCATACTGCTAAGTGCCCAAGTGAGCACAGACTTATCTACTCCTCCTGTGAATTCATCAATGAACAGACCATTGCATTATTGTTGCTATGAGAGAGGAAGCTACTGATGTAAGGCTGAATTTGCCATTACTCTCTTTCTGACTGACTCAGAAAAATAACATAAAAGTAAGAGCTGTTTTGTTTGTGAATTCATTTTTGTACAATTTTCTTTTAGGAAAGCCACAATCAATAAAAGTTCTAACATTCATATTTCCAGCTACTAGCAGGTAGTAAGGTTGCTTAAACTCTGCTGATTGTGCTGTGTGAGAGGCTAAATTCCCTGAGTTCAAATTATCCTGGCAATTTAGCATAATGCTGAGGCTACAGGTCTAGACTCCAGGGAAATTTGCTTTTACTTTGATAAACTGAGATATCTCAATACTCCTGTAACAGCTGAGTGACTTCCCTTGTTCTGGAGAGAAAGTGTCCTTCTTTAATTTCTTCAGGGGATTCTCCCACTGGGTTAAATCAGAGCCTACTACCTCCTTCAGATAACACCAAGTAACTGACAGCAGGGGAAGTGAGGCCAGAGAATAAAAGTCAATGGCATTTTTGTCATCAAATAAAGCCTCAAGTAAAAACATTAACCACTTTGTGCTTAAGTACTTACAGGAAAAAACCGTTGTTTCAGGAAATTACATGTTTTGAAAAATGAAACAAAAATCTGTATGTAGAAGCTTAATACTGCACTAACTGTTTACTGAACTAATATATTTTTGTCCAAGATTTTTACTTCTAAAGAATATACTCTAAATATTGCCATCTTTTCTATTCTGACTGATGTGCTGCATTGTACATAATGAAATCACATTGGACTAAGAATTAGTAACATTAACAAATTCTAAGATGTTTCAGTACCTCTTATTGATCCTTTTTCATATTAAAAGTGATTTTTTTCATTACAGGGGATTGTAGAAATTATATAAACAGTGATATCAGTAAAATGAGTTTAAAATGCTGTTTGTAAAAACTACAACTTTCCTCACAACCAGTTACCTTCACTGAAGAGAATTTATTCATACTTTCTGTGGCAATGCCTTCTCCAGGCTCCCAACAGGATAGATAATCTAGAACAAAAATATTTTTTAAAGTGGCAGAAAGATATATCCACTTTGAACATTCATCACAATGTTAGAGTCCATGGGAAAAAACAAAAGTGATTACACTAAATTTTAACGCACCTGATATCAAGCAACTTCAACCATGCTAAACAAATTTAGGTAGGGGATGGAGCTGTCTGGTATTGGCAAAGACAAGTGAGCAAAATATCTCACTTTACAGAAACCATTATTAACCGACATTGGTGTCTCCCTGACTCAGATGACTCTTTCTCTAATGTTTGCTTGTCGCATGACTTTCCTTACCCAATGGGTTATCCTAAACTTCAGTACAATGCACTGACCAGCTCACCTAAATATTTCCAACAACAAAAGTTAACAATGTAAGACCACGATTTTTCCTGTTGTTCTCAATTTCACAAGTAGTCTCCTTGGAAAGGGTCAAAACATATCTGGATCAGTTTCCTTCTAATATATCCACTTAGCTCAGTAAATTGCTCTGCATTTTTGCCAGATTCAACTTTGGAAACAAAAGTGGCTCTTACCAAAGTCTAAAATGGAAATTTTAACTAACATCACGGGTAGCTCCAAGCAGACTCTCATATTTAGATGTATCCAGGAGACCAGGTGTGGTGGCTCACACCTGTAATCTCAGCAATCCCAGCACTTTGGGAGGCTGAGGCAGGTGAATCATCTGAGGTCAGGAGTTCAAGACCAACCTGGTCAACGTGGTGAAACTCCGTCTCTACTAAAAATACAAAAGTGAGCCAGGCTTGGTGTTGTGGGGGTATGTAATCCCAGCTACTCAGGAGACTGAGGCAGGAGAATTGCTTCAACTCCGGAAACGGAGGTTGCAGTGAGCCAAGATCACGCCAATGCACCTTGCCTGGGGGACAAGAACAAGACTCTGTCTCAATAAAAAAAATAATAATAATGAAATAGATGTATCTGGGAAAAATTCAGGCAGTTTTTATGCTCCCACAATCCCAATAATTTAAGTTGACTTCTAAAACCTCTTACACTGCTCTACTCTGGTCCCATAGCCATATTAGACTATTGCTAAAGAGAAAAAAATCAATGACATCTAAAGCATGACTAGACTAACTTTTTTCAGGACTATCACAATAGATACAGGGATTATGGCAATGGGGTCTTGCAGTGGGGCGCGAGATTGGCCTTCGCTCCAAATATAGCAAGGGAAAATAAAAAATTATGGACTAAGAGAAGGGTAGGGGTCAGTGGATGGAAAATTACTAAGAAAGGTCAGGGTTAAGGGGATTCCGATTCAGCTGACGTAACAGGATTCTTGCTGAAGACAGGCCGAACATGACTAGACATCACCTCCGGGAAGGTGGAAGATGAGGAACCCAACTAGATATCGAGCACGATTTGATATTAAGGGTGGTGGGATCTTGCTAAACTGACTTAGCAGGATTCTTGCTAAAAGTGAATTTTACAAGAAAGCAAACCTAGGTGAATACTCAGAGCATGACTAAAGTTTGGTAAAGGAAGAATCTATGTCACCGCACAAGTCAGGAGAGAGGCACAGCATTAGCTGCCACTGTCTTCAGAGAAATAGTACCCTCTGTCCCAAACCTCTTCTTTGGTTGTATATACTGGCTAAAAGTGGTTGGTGGATGAGAGTCAGAGAACCTGTTTTTAGCCACTGCTCAGCAAGTCCTGCTAATGATGCTTCAAGAAGCTCTCTTGAGAATGTCATCGATTGTCTCTAGCTTTGGAACTTTCTGAGTTATTATGAAAAATTTGTCATTTTGTTTTACTTGAGAGAAAGGCTGAAGCTATTCAAAAATGAACTGGTTCTTAAAAATATATTAGGAAGTTTGAAAATGGACCTATGTAGAAGGCTTTATGCCTCACATTTCAGAGGGAAAAAAATCAGAGTGTTTAGGCACAACCTCTTCCCTCAAAGACACCACAGTTTAAAACTAACAGCAGTGCTAATAGCAGGAATGAAGGAGACACAGAAAGTCAAAGGAAGCAAAGCAAGCTTTTCACTGATGCATGCATAAAATTGTGATTGAATCCCTAAAGTAAGAAACATGATTGACATGGGCATAAAGCTTACTGGTAAAATACAACTCATACCCTTCATATATATATGTGTGTGTGTGTGTACACACACACAATATTTTTGCATCAGATTCCACCTCAGAGACAAGAGTCCATAATTGTTCACATCTGTAAAAAAGTTGCAAATTGAGTCATAAGGCAAATTGAAAAAATAAAACTTGCTTAATGGTGAAGTGCAGTTGGGGGTAGGGAAGAAAGATAAGTCAGTTGAAACTGAGATATAAGAACATTTGTGTAAAGTCAGAACTAAGAATGCAGGGAGAAAAACACAAAAGTTAGGATTTTCTTAACTGATGAGACAGTTACCACATCTCGAAGATAATTTAACACAGCAGTTCTTTAGATACGGATTTTTTACTTTGATAACATTAAGCACTACTCACTGCCTGCCAAAGAAAGAAAAGCAAGTTGACTATTCCTTCAGAAAAATAGTGTCTACTAAAAAGAATGAAAATAATACTCAAATGCATACTGTGCCCAGATAATTAAGACTTATCAAAGGAGTATTTTGAAGAAAGTTATTTTGGGTCCTGGGATTTATTTTAAAAATCTAAGCCTTTCAATAAATTGCTTTTCCTAAAATTCAGATTTTTTTAAAAATGTGATATAGGTTAGAAATTTTCAAAAATCTTTCTCTCTCTCTCTCCATCCACATTTATTCCAAAATGTTATCCATATTTATCTCTACATCTGGGTCCCTGGATATTCTGGACTCTGTGTTACCAGAACGAGGTATTTAGAACAGCTGAAAACATAAAAATTAACACATTTTAAATAATAACATGAAAGAATAGACCATTCATTCATGAATTCATGTATTGAGAATGGATTGTAATCTGGATATATACGAGGTACTGAGAATTCAGTGGAAAATAAAACCAGACTTTTTTCAATCTCCATGGAGTCCTGGATTTAGTAAATAAAACAATATTCAGATAATCACATACAAATAAAATACAAAATTACAAACTATAGTATCACTAGAAAAGAGAGATGAATTATACTAGTAGAGTCTTAATAGTAGGATTTGACTTGGTCACAGCCATTACGGAAGACATCACCGAAGAAGCAACAACTGAGCTAAGAAATAAAGAAAGAACAAATGTGAACTAGACGGGAAGTTGTTCTAGTGCAAGATCTGCTTGGGTAAACGTCCTGTCTCAGAAGACACATAGAATGTTTGAGGAACTGAATGCTGATAGGAAGGTGGGAAATATTTGACTGAGGTTGGTGACATCATTAGATGCTTGTTTCAAAATAAACAATCTATTTCGTGATGTGTGGACAATTGATTTTATTGGGATAATATTAGATGGAAAGTTATTGTTTAGGAAGGTATTGCAATATGCCAGATGAAGAAGATGTTAACAGTGGAGGCAGAAGGAGAAAGAAAGATAACTCGAGATACAATTCTGATGTAAAATTGACAGGACTTAATAAAGAGTTTACTGTTGAGGAATCTCAGAAAGGAGAATGTCAAAGAAATCGTCTAGTATTCCAGCTTTTTTTTTTTTTTAAATTGACGATGTTACAGTAAAGTAAGTTCATACTGTGAATAAAAGAGACAATCATAATTTCAATTGGGAACATGTTGAATTTGAGCTACTTTTGCTCAAACCAAGTGAGGATTTCATACATAAGTCACATGCAGATTATGAAATAAGAGTAGAGATCAGGTGCAGTGATTTTTTTTTTTTAAAAAGGGTCTCATGGATATAGGTAACAGTTTAATTTCTGAGTATTAATGCTATAACTTAATAAAAACTATGGAAATTTTAGACTTTTGAGAAGGACTAGGGAAAATATTTTTTGTTTATGCTCTATTTCCCTAAACAGAAACAGAATCTACATTCTACCACAAGTCTCCCAGTTCAATGGAAAGAAAATGTGACAGAGCCGAATGAAATGGAATGGACTGAGAGAAATAAAGAAAGAAGAAGCATTTCCTATTGCAAAAACTGGGTAGAAAGGTTTGAGACAATGAAGAAAAAGAGAAAGAGATCATAGATGAGGGACTTCTTTGTATCTATATTGGGTTGCATGTAGATATGGATGGATAGGATTTAAAAAATAGAATGCTTTCTGTACTTTAGGTCAGAGCAAGAAAGGAGGACAGTTTGATCATCCAATGAGATCTATAGACTATACTTTGCTTTCTTCTAAACTTTAAGGATCAATCTTTAGGGCAAGAATCTATAGGAAAATTGATCTGAAATGTGGTATGTAAATTTAAACTTGAACTCAAGCATACCATAGATTTGAGTTTGATTCAAAGTTTATCATAGAATTAAGTCAGTTAGCAGGCCAAGACATCAACAAAACTGTTACTTATATAATGTCAAAGCAGAAAAGGCCAAAGTAATACTGGTCCCTGGAGTAACTGTCTTTGGAGATGGATATCAATGGAGGACAGTGATTGCAACTGTAGAGCTTTGTTGATTGGTGGGCCATATTCTGAAGCTATCATTGAACAATAGTGAATCTTTTGCTTTGTCATGTGATTTTATCAAATAAAGCCCTGGAGGAGACACCCAGGGCAAGGCAGCTAACAGACAATGGTTCACATACGTGTAGTGTCCAGAACATAACTATTAAAAAGAATAGAGTTGCCTTTGCAGAAGGAAGGAAGATTCCTGAGCAATACTGTGAAGTTGTGGGAAGGACTCAGAGCAACAGATATGGTACAGGAAGTGCCAGGTTTCTGGACTAATACCCTGGAATAAAAGATTCACCAAGTGAAACAGCTTCACATGGGTCTCCAGTATTGACCCCCGGTTTAGTCGTGATTTACTAGGGGAACCCACAGGGCTCAGCATGTAGTCACACTCATGGCAATAATTTATTATGGCAAAAGGATGAAGCAAAATTAGCCAAGGGAAGATGTGCACAGAGCCTATTATGGATCAAATATTTGTACTTCCCCAAAATTTGTATTTTAAAGTTGTAACCCTCAATGGGATGATATTTGGAAATGGGTCTTCTGAGAGGAAATCAAGATTTTATGAGGTTGTAAGGATGGGGCCCTGGTCTGGTGGGATTAGTGCCCTTAAAATAAGAAATGCCAAAGGGTGTTTTCTTGCTCGCTCTCTCTCGCTCTCACTCTTTCTCCTTCTATCTCTGCCACATGAGGGTATATTGATAAGGTGGCCATCTTCAAGCCAGGAAGAGGGCCCTCACTAGAACCTGACTTTGCTAGCACCCTGATCTCAGACTTCCGATCTCCAATACTGTGAGAAAATAAATTTCTGTTGTTTAAGTCACCCAGTTTATGATATTCTCTTATGGCAGGCCAAGCTGACTAATATAAGGCTTTTTCAGAGTAAACCAGGTGCAAGCTTCCAAGATGCTCCCTTAATTGAGTCACACAGTATGTACTTAATTCCTCCAGCAATAAGTTATGACAACACATGTAAAACATTGTCTACCAGAAAACCTCATTAGAGACTCAGTGCCCAGGGCTTTAATTGAGGGCTGCTCATGGAAGCACCCTCTGCCCAGTATGTTCCAAAATTTCAGACTTCTAGTAGGAAAGCAGGTGTTCAGCTATTGTTTGTACAAACAGATTAGGCATAGTAAGCCATTCTTATTAGTTCTGTGAATGGTAGAAAGTCTCTCTAAATCCCATATGCCAGCTAAGGGCCAGTCTTGCTAGCAGGCATTTCCAAAGATAGCAGTTTCAAGCCTGCTATGTTAACACTTTTCTCCATATAACCCAATCTAGACCCTGCCAGGTACAGAAATCCAAGGAATTTTTAAGGGAAGCAAAGTGAGTGTTGAAAGATGAAGCATTTGGATGGTGCATTGAAGATAAAGAAGAAAAAAAAATGACAGCATAAAATCTATAAGAGCTTGAAAAACACAGACAGTTTTTTGTAAACTTCAGTGGCCTTGCTTTGAGGTGGTAGCTGCGGTGAAAGCCAAGACTGCAATGTTACCTATACTTGACTGGTTACAGGCATTAGATGAAGAGTTTGACAGTATAGAAATTGCCAAGGAAACATATGCATATTGTGAGGCCATCTGGTATAAGAAGTTGAAAAGAATTTCAGCTTTGTAATAACATGAAAATATTGTTTGCAAAAGGCAGTGAAACGGAAGACTGGGAAATATGGCTCAGAAAGCCAAGCAATGATCAAGAACATGTAGGTGGAGCTTACTTCATTTAAAACTTGGTTGTTTTTGCCTCATCCCCAGGCTTTCAAGGAACCTGAGAGCTTCTCTCCAAGATCTCTTTTATTGTTACAATTAATTCGAGTGAGATATTGCAGGAGAAAGTCATAACTGTGACACAAACACATCCCAGTCTTGGGATGACAGTATTTTCACTAACTAATAAATACTTTAAGAAAGTACAGGCCGGGCATGGTGGCTCATGCCTGTAATCCCAGCACTTTGAGAGACCAAAGGACTGGCCCTTAGCTGGCATATGGGACTTAGGGAGGCTTTCTACCATTCGCAGAACTAACAAGAATGGCTTGCTATGCCTAATCTATTTGTACAAACAATAGCTGGATCATGAGGTCAGGAGATCAAGACCATCCTGGCTAACACAGTGAAACCCAGTCTCCACTAAAAAAAATACAAAAAAATTAGCCAGGCGTGGTGGCGGGCACCTGTAGTTCCAGCTACTCGAGAGGCTGAGGCAGGAGAATGGCATGAACCCAGGAGGCGAAGCTTGCAGTGAGCCAAGATCACGCCATTGCACTCCAGCCTGAGCGATAGAGCGAGAATCTGTAAAATGAAGAGCGAGAATCTGTGAATGAAGACTGAGGACATTGGAGAAATTGTCTAGCATGGGATTCCCTATTCAGGCACATTCCAAACAAGGGAAATGATGCTGAATTTGTTATTTTTAGAATTATTCAAATTGATGGAAATCAAAAATTCAACCACTATCCCTGGTACTGTTCAAGGATATGCCTAAACAAGTTATTTAACAGAAATTGAAAAAGAGAGGATTTTCAATACAGAACAGAGCAGTGAAGCTTTCATGTGTATTTTCTTCTGTCATCGTTCAAAACCGTAACCATCGGAAGCATCAGTTTCATACTTCATCTCTTCCAATTCAGGAGAGTGAGTGCCCTAAGACCCATGCAGAAGTATATGATAAATTTAGGAACTATTTTCCAACTGGCATGTTAAGTATCAGCTTTGGCAGCAATAACAATGACTTATATCTATGTGCAAACTCATATGAATAGATAAATCACGTATACATATTTGTGTATACACATGCACACACACATATATATTTTAAAATTTATTAATACGTTGGGTCAGAGAATGAAAAGTTTGGATATGGAAACTTAGAGTAATAAGTAGATATAAACTACCAGGTTGCTACTGTGCTGCAAGTTCAATTTTTATGTCATTATGGACTCATTCAAACTCATTCATTTATATATTTAAAAAATGAAGCCAAAAAGCATAACTAGAACCAGAGTCACAGGTGGAGTTTTCAACTACTTATTCAACTGCATATAATCAATCAACTAGGGAGCTGGCTTGTAGGGAATCTCCTAGGCTTTAGGACACTTATGATAACAACGATGGTCAGATTACCACTTGTCCTACCCTACAAAGATTGCACTTGAAAGCCAAACTTTGAGATAATGCAGGTGGAAGCAACTGGCGCTACTCAGTGTAAATGTGTATTTCATACAACCGCTACAACCACTGCTTCAGGAACGGTGAATCCCTTCTATAACCTGCTATTGAAGGTATAATGATCAAGAGTATGAGGCACGGTCAATGTGTCTAAGTCAAACAAAAGAAAGGGCAATTGAATAGTGTGAAGGGAGGAGGTAGAATTTCTGAGAAACAGAGGAACATCTTCTCATAAATACAGACACAAATACACACACACACACATACACATAGCGCAAAATATCAACAAATAACAATATACAAGTATTTATATCATTAGTTAAATTTGCATTGGAACTGGTTTACAAAAGCTAAATTCAAGTAGAAAAATATATTACATGCTCAGAGAAAAATTGAGCATGTACCTGGGATTTACCTTTGGTTCTTTGTGGATTTTACATATAATGCTGGAATTAAAACTCTTCTTTCTTTTTCTCCCTGGAAAAGTGCTTTCCTAACATAATGTAGAAGAGAGATAAAAATGAAAATGATAGTTTTCTAAAAATACATTCTTTAGAACCATAATGTCCTTGGGCTAGTTAATAGGCATTATGAAAGCACACAAAAATTGTTGTGTTTAAATATGTGAAAAACATTAGATCAAACAATTACACAGTTTTTATTGGTACAGATATGGAAATAGCTATAATATAATATTGTATATACAATCAGCAAAGACTATATGAAGTCTTATTTTCTAAAATGAAATCTGATGTAGGGAACACTAATAAGCTACAAAAGACATTTGGAAAAATGTTAATCTTGGAAGGTTTTCTCAGGCTTTTTCATACATAGAATGTTATTTTTAGGGCATGTGAATTAAAAATGTGTGTTTAGTCATTGTGGTCAGCTTCTGACATAGAGTTCCAAAAGCCCTTGGAATTCCGTGAGTGATAGGAAGGCCTTTTGTTATTCATAAAGAACCCTTTTAGACCATACCTGAGTTTATACTTGAGTTTATACCTTGGTAAAGTCCCTAGATAGCTTCAGGATGAGGACTGGTCACCAGAAAGACCAAGCACATGATTAGAGAATTGGAAATTTCAGCCTTACACCCTGACTTCTGAATAGAAGGAGGGGGCTGGAGACTGGGTTATAAAAACTCCTCAATAGCAAGATTTGGAGAGCCTCCAAGTTGGTGAACACATTGATGTGCTGGGAAGGTACAGAGCACGGAAAGGGTATGTCAACTGTGCCACTGTCTGCCTCCTATACATTGTTTTACGTCTTCCATTTGTCTGTTTCTGAGTTAATCCTTTATAAAAAACTGATAATTTTAAGTAGAGCACTTTCCTGAGTTCTGTGAATCATTCTAGTAAATTGTTGAACCTGTGGAGTAAGTCCTACTACCTACTTCTCAATTTTTCTCTGAGCACGTAGGAAGCCCTGAACTTGTGATTGACTGGGATGGATGAAACCATGGGAAGTCCCGGAAGTCCATTTGCAGCTGCCAGTTGAAGTGGGGGCAGCTTCGTGAGACTGAGCCCTTGACCTCTGAGTCTGTGCTAGGTCCAGGACTTAGCGTTAAACTCGAGTTGTTAGACACTCAGTTGATGTTGAATAATTAGAGCATTGGTTGTTAGTGTGTGAAATGGCCATACATTTTGTGTCACAGAAAAAAAGTACCACACAGGCTGAGGGAAGCAAAATAAAGAAGCCGATGCCGCCCAAGGTGATCAGTCCCAGCCACCAGTCCTCAGCCAGGCCTCACTGCCTTAAGAACTGGGGATGGTGAGTCTTAACCCTGGCAGCACGGAAGCACCATTTCCCCAGGTCCCATTTCAGAAAATGTTACTTTTAATTCTAAATGTGATTCTCCCATAGTATATAGAAAGTTCATATTTTATAGTGTACAACTTGATCAATTTTCACAAGCTAACTCATACAACCTAGTAAACAGCTTTTCCTTGATTTGTAAGCTTTCTTTATTGGTTCTGGCTATGAGATTTCTATTGGATATACGAAATGTGAAAATCATTTTGCACTTTGTAGTTTAAATTTTCACTCTCTTCATCATGTTTTTGATGAATCAATGTTTTTAATTTTAATATAGTTTAATTTGACACTTTTATAAGTTTGGGACCCTGCTTCAGAAATTATTGCCTATTCAGAGGTCAAGGTTATCCTATATTTTCCTCTGAAATCATCACCCCTCAAACCATGGTAATTTTATTATTAAAAGCACACATGCTATTTTTTTAAAATATTAAGATCTGCACTCCATCTAGATTTTATTTTTGTCTATGGTATGAGGTTGGTGTAAAGATACTACTGCCTGCTCCAAGATTAAAACAAATTTTTCTTCTTGAACCTTTATTATTGTTATTATATTTAGATCTGCAATCCACCTAAATTTTGTTTGTGTGTACAGCGTGAAGTAGGGGTGAAGATACTACCTTTTCATATATCGATGTCTAATTTACATATATTGACAACACAATTATTTTCTGACTTGATTGAAGTGCCACCATTATCATAAATTAGACGACATTACATGTTTTTGAGGTACCCGTAGAATCTGTATTCTGTTCTATTTTTTTCTATCCTTTTGTCAGAATCATAACGTTTTAGTACAGCGTTATAATTTTATAGTAAAATCACAGCTGTTACTACAGTTTCCCTGGGCTTGTCCTTCTATGGGAGATAACTTTGTCTTTTCATGGCACGTTGTATAAATATATGGATTCATAATCTGTCAATGTCTGAGGAAAAAAAAGCCTACAAGTATCTTGATGGTTTTGCAAATATATAGATAAATTTGAGCAGAACTGACATCTTTGCAACGTTCAGTCTCCAGAACATATACATGGTATGTGCTTTGGTCATCATTAACTTATTTCAGTTATATTTTATAGATTTTAATGTGATTTTACAAACCTTTGTTTTATTTTTAGATATTTAATTATATTACTGCTTTGTAAATAGTATTACAAAACTTTTTTACCCTTTATTCTTATCTTAAATTTCCAACTGTGTTGTTTTATTTGTGGTAGAAATACAATTGTTCTTTTTTAAATATTAACCTTGGACCCTGTGGTGATTGTAAATTTGCTAATTTATTGAAATCATTTCTAAAATAATTTTAGTGTTTTTTTGTTGCCATGTTATAATCAAGAAATTGACAGTTTTATTTATTTCTTTCCAATCCTTATGTCCTTATATATCCCCCTCCATTTTTACTTATTTACTTTTGCCTTATTGCAATGGTTAGTTTCTCCACCACAACATGAAAATAGGAACAGTGAATATGATTATTTTCTTCCTCCTCCACAGGAAAAAAGTTTTCTATTTTTTTCTTTTAAATCACTGAATATATACTCCCTCTAGGTTTTCTGTAGCTATCTCTTGCCATTTTAAAAAGTTTACTTTTTCTCCTAATTTACTAAAAGATTTTTCATGAAGGAGTGTTAAATTTTAGTCTAATGCTTCATTTTGACTTCTATGATTTTTTTTTTCTCTAATGTTCTTGACAGGATTTAGAATTATAGTTTTGTTAGTTACCAAAAAGTAGTTAGGAAAGGTTGTCTTAATTATTCTATGTTTTGTACAAGATTGGCATTGTATCATTCTTAAATGTTTGGAAGAATTCACTAGTCTTTACCATCTGCTTCTGGAGTTTTCTTGTGAAAACTTTTCTGAAATAACAAATTTAATTTCTTTGACAGATGCCTCACTACTGAGATTGTATATGTCATCTCTTAACTTTGGTAAGTTGTACTTGTATAGTAATGTGCTTGTTTTAACCATATGATCAAATTTCTTTGCTTACAGTTGTTTGTAGTGTTTTTTTTTTTATTTATATGTGTAGCGCTTGTGTTTATGTGCCCATTTTGATTTTTGTAATTCTGTTTTCTTCTTTTTTGTCCTGATCAATATTATTTGTAAAATTGATTAATCTTTCACGTTTCAACCATTGCTTTCATTGTATTCTCTATTCTGCATTATTTCTTTCTTTCTTTCTTTTTTTTTTTTGTTTTTTTTTTTTTTTTTTTTTTTTTTTTTGAGACGAAGTCTCGCTCTTTTCCCCCAGGCTGGAGTGCAATGGTGCAATCTCAGCTCACTGCAACCTCTGCCTCCCGGGTTCAAGTGATTCTCCTGCCTCAGTCTCCTGAGTAGCTGGGATTACAGGCGCCTGACACCATGCCCTGCTAACTTTTGTATTTTTAGTCGAAACGGGGCTTCACCATGTTGTCCAGGCTGGTCTCGAACTCTTAACCTCAGGCAATCCGCCCACCTCGTCTTCCCAAAGTGCTGGGATTACAGGCATAAGCCACTGTGCCTGGCCTGTTTATTTCATCCGTTGCTGTTCTTTATTATTTCTTTCTCCTTTACATAGTTTTGATTCTTTAGATGAAAAATTAAATTGTTGATTTTTACCCTTTGTTCTTTCTCATATATGCAAACTGGCTATCATTTTTTTCTTTAAACAATGCTCCAGCTGCATCTCAAAAATTTTTATCTTAAAATTTAGTTAAATAATTGTATAATTTTATACTGATTTATTCTTTGATCTGTGAATTGTTTACAAGTACACTCTTTAGTTTCCAGGAAGTAGAACTTTTTTTAGTTATAATTTTGTTGTGATTAAAATTAATCCCATAATTAGAAGACATATTTTAAATTATTGTGGTAACTTAAATTTTGGTGAGGCTTCGTTATAGCTTATTATATGGTTGATTCTTATTAATCTCATAAAGAATGTATTTTAAATCGTTTAAGTATTTTAAATTTTTTTGAGACTATTTTATAGCTAATTGCATGGCTGATTTTATTTAAGCTCAGATGTACACCTGGAAAAAAAAGATAAATTCTGTTTTTTTTAGGTACAGTGTTCTATGTTCTAAATATATCAATTAGTTCAAGTGTATTCACTGTGATGTTCAGATCTTTTTTGATTTTGTCTTTTTTGTGTGTGACTTTCTATTAACTATGTAAATACTCCAGATAATTAAAGTCAAAAATCCTTCCAGGTGGGCTTCAGGCAAGTGACTGTTTTAATATTGCCTCAAGTGATTCTAATTTTCAGCCAGCTTTGGGAAGCTTCAGTTCAGAGATTAATGTCTTGGTCATTGATGTAATCCTTAAACAGATGACAGTAATCCATTTAATGCATAAGTTTATACTAAACACACATCTCAGGATGTTCTGCAGAAAAATCCATTGGCATCTATTTTTTCAGTAAGACAGTTTTTCCAGTAAATTTAATAATGCAAAGACATACTTCTTTCATAGAAAAACATTATTTTCTCTCTAACATTACAAATTTTCTAAATGGTTAAAATAGTAAGGGATCCTAATTCCATAAAATCTATCTTGAAAATTTCAACTGTTGGAAAAAAAAATTCAAATACAGTATTCTTCTGTTGCCAATTATTCAATAAATCACAAAAGAAATTCTTTATTGTGATTTATTTTTCTCACTAAATATTCTCAGCTTATGTTTGGTAGTAGCAACTCATCAAAAAATTTTTTTGAAGAGGGAATAAAAGAGGCAAAATGAAATCCCCAAATCAGGCAGGTGTAACTGGTAGCCTAACAGCAAAATTTGGCCCTCAGACATATTTTGTTTGGCCTGTAGAATTTTTTAAAACTTTGCCAATATTTTTAGTCGTTATATAAAAATGAAGATTCCAATTTGTTGAACTATTAGAAACTTGATGGGACCACTACCATAATTTTATCAGCACCTCACTGCCTCCCATGTTGGAGCAAGCATCTGCATCCTAGTAGTTTTATCCACATAAGGATATTGGTTGGCAGTGTGGGTAGATTATTTGCAAGCCCAGCCATAAATAAGTTCTATAATTTTAAGCATCCTAATTATCACCATTCATTCCACACTTTGTCAAGTGGAGTGTGTTTAGGGTGCTGATTGGGTGAAAGATATTATAGATCAATCTATAGTAGAGATTGTCAGAGGCAACTGCAAATAATATATGGAGAAATATGCATCAAACTTGTAAAATCATATGATTGGGGATATTTCTAACACAGTTGTTAGTGGAATTTTAATTAGATAGATGTTAAATCTGAGGGTTTTTAATTTAAAAAAATACAGATACTAATACAATCCTAGTAGGTGGAGACATGGTGTTAGAAATAGGAGTAACAATGCAAAATAGACCTGGAAGAAAAAACTGGGACCTAGTTATCGCGCTCTAAGAAATCTCCCTCATTTCCCCAAGCTCCACGCCATTGAAGCAGAGCAGAAATAAAGAATTTCCACCATAAGCAACATATGTACATATTGTATGGGTTTCTTGAAGTAGCCAGGAAGTTCAGTATTTAAAATCCAGGGTCAATGTCATGTAGCATTTACTGTTAATAGAATTTAATGAACATGTTTGGAATGATGACTATCATAAAAGTGTGCCATTTCATGGAATCAGAAAATTAGTTTAGAGAGAACCTGTAGGGAAGCTGACTGGCTTATAAGCCTCTGAGTTATGTGGAATCAGTTTATGGCATCATTCTGCCTAAAAATATTTTTAGTACCATTATCTAAGATAGAAATACATCTTCAGGGAGGAAGGGGTTAAACTGCCCAGCAGCTGTGGCAAAATAAATATTCACATTATTTTCCAAGATGAAAGAAAGAATTTGTTTTGGATTCTATTGCTTCTTTTTTTTTTTTTTTTTTTTTTGAGACGGAGTCTTGCTCTGTGCCCCAGGCTGGAGTGCAGTGGCACGATCTCGGCTCACTGCAAGCTCCATCCCCCAGGTTCACGCCATTCTCCTGCCTCAGCCTCCTGAGTAGCTGGGACTACAGGCGCCCGCCACCACGCCCGGCTAATTTCCTTGTATTTTTAGTAGAAACGGGGTTTCACCATGTTAGCCAGGATGGTCTCGATCTCCTGACCTCGTGATCCGCCCGCCTCGGCCTCCCAAAGTGCTGGGATTACAGGCTTGAGCCACCGCGCCCCACCCCGGATTCTATTGCTTCTTTAGATCCAGAGAAACACAGAGGAAAACAGAATTTGGATATATTTTAGAACAAAAAGAAAATCCATAACCAGATTCCTCCGAGTCTGTGTAGATTCTAGAATGTATGTTAACTGGAAAAACAACAAGAACAACAACAACAACAACAAAAACAGAAAGCAATATTGTGAATACCAACAACTCTCTCTTTCATTAAGAAAAATGGATGAGATCAAGTCGTGGTTTAAGTGTAAGACAGAGAAAGAAACCTAATTGAAAAGAGTGGAAAAACATTCTAGATAACTAGACAAAAATGTTGAAACACATGGAGAGTGTTTCTCTTTATGAACCTTACAGCTAAAGAACAATTTCTTTCTTAACTCAATGCAATTATCTTTAGCTGACAGGAAGGGAAAAAATAAAAATAAAAAATTGTAGTATAAAAACATTTGAAAAAATACTACCGTTAATCTTTGGATAACAGCCCCAATGTAGCTTTAAAATTTGTTATAATACAGACTTTCTTCCACCTTACCTTAATTTTATATAATTTGCTAACATATATAGATAGGACAAGTCTTTATAATCCTCCAGCACTGTATTTACTCACCCAGATATTTCCAGGATTAACTATTGAAGGCCTCCACAGATGTCTATATCTTACTCTTCACCTTCCTTGAAACTAGAAACCATTCCCTGTGAAGAAATATTATGAAAAGTTACACAGATGGCCTTGAAACCTAAATTTGGAATTTCTCTTTTCCTCACCAAGAAAAAGAAACAGTTCTGGTTGGAGGTGGGGATAGCTAGTTATCCATGACCCAATTTATAGCTCTATTTCTAGCCCATTAGATTCTATATAGGCAAAAGTTTAAAACTAGTCCAAAAAGGCAAATGACATACTTTTAAGCATTTAAGAGAAATTACCAACTTGTCTACTTTCTCATTGTAGGGCTATTGTTTTTTGGGGTTGTCTTATTGTAAAAATTTTAGTGTTGAACGAATAATAAAAGCAATTATAAAATGAATGAGCATCCCTTAACCTATTCCTAAGAAAAATCATTTCTTGTGACACAGCCTCGTTTTCATATGAGAAAATTTTACTGATTTTTATAAGCCTTTTATAAATGAACATTTCGGAGAAAAAATGTGGAGCCTGGGGAAGCGTGTCTCCAATAATGCCAACAGTCTTTATTATAATATCTTCCTGGCTTTTCTCGTAGCTTAGACCCCTTTTTTGTTTTTAATTGACACTCTATTTACATTATGCCAACATAATTACTCTTTGATATGATGAAAATTTGATGGCTGTTATCTTTATCAAGATGTCAGGATTTTTTGGTATATAACACTTTATCATACATACTTTAAAAAATGGATACATGCCCACAGTCAACATGTAAGTCATTTCATTAGGAGTAAATTTGTTCATTAAGCCAATATTTATTGAGATATTTTAATGTATCATAAACAACTCTAAAGAACTGCATGATTTAGAAAGGTAACCAGACAAGAAATATAAAATGCAATATACACACGGTATAGTACAGAAGAGATATTATTTGTTCACCTAGTCATGCCTCCCAAAGGGGATGTCTATGCTGAAATTTTAGAGTTGAGTGGAAATTAACACAGGAAAGATTTGGAGAGGCTGTTTGTGGTGATGAAGGCACAGAGGTGCAGGAGGATGGAATAGCTGTATGAATAACAAGTAGTCTGCTATGTATGGCTGGCACAACGGTCTGAGTGGTGGACTGGTAAGATCTGAGTTAACTAGGTCATCCGAGACCAGGGGCCAGGGGAAAAGTTTACATGGAAGCTGCTGAAGAATTTTAAACAGAGAGTAACCACATAAGATTGTATTTAAAAACTAATCCAACAGCTGCCATGAGAATTAATAGATTGGAGGGGTTTGAGACAGTAGACAGAAAAAAATAAGGCAGTGAAAAGGAGAGAAAGAGGGAGTGAGGTTTGTTACAGAGATAACAAGCACAATTGAAAGGATTTGGGTATGGAGAAGAGATAAAACTATATAAAATATTTATTGGGCAACAGACTGGGCTTAGTGGTGACTTCCTCTGAGGCAGAATATAAAAGAGGAAGAATAGGTTCTGGAGGGAAGACAGAAATGGATTTGGGGGATACTAATGGATGTTTCAGTATGACCCCTAAGTGGATAATTAATCAGTTGTGATATTCAAAATATTTAATAACTAATGCAACAAAGGCAATGCTTAATACCGTGGATGTTGGCAAATTTCCTACAGTAAAATGCTGGAGGCTTCCTGACTTGCCAGGCAGCAGGAAGGGAGAAAGAAACTTAACTGCTATAAGGTTGGAAGGACCATCACACCGGAGTTGGAGAATTGCCAGTCCAGACAGAAGGTACTTAAAGGGTGTGACAACAGCTTTAATTGGCTTGTTAGTGCCACTGACACCTTCACAGCCATACCAGTACACTGGGATGAAAATCAGCCTTGTACATGTGCATCTGCGTATCAGGAGAGCAACCTGTATTAGACATTGCGTTTTGGGAGCCTTTCCCTTTGTGCCAGTTCCCAGAGTTCTTTGTAAGAAGACACTTCCTACTATTTCCATTTTATTATTCAATCATGAATGCTTTTACTCCATTTCTTACACGTTTATTCCTAAAGAACAGGAGATTCCCCTTTCTCCATGCTCACATTAAATTAAGTGGTTCTTTTTTATCATAGTATCAAAGACAGATTCAAAAACCAAACAAAGACAGACAATGATATGGCATTTTAAGGAGGATTCTTTGAATTTTCTATTTAGAATAATACTAAGTAATGACTAAATATTACCTACATGTTTCTAAATATGGTCTTGGTAATTTCTTTTATTTTTATTTTTTTCTTTTTCTCTTCTTTTTAGAAAATTAGAACTGGTATAACCTAAGAGTATGTTTCAGAAGCACCAAGTACTGTAAAGATTCTTAGATTGTATTCTTCTTGCAAGCTAACAAGTTAGCCTGCCACTGTTTCATGAATGCTGACAGAAGATATGACACTCCTGAGTGAGGCACAGATACCTTTATGAGTCACGACAATTCCAGTAGCCAGAATATCAGCATTTTCTTGAGCAAGTTTCTCAAACTCCAATTCCCAGAGGGCAAGCCAAAGACAGTAGGTGAAGCTCACACACGAAGTGAGTTGTGTTAACAGCAGAAAAGCCCAGAGTTTAGGGGAGCTAATTCTTCTATAAAAGCAGTAAGCATGCCTTCACCTTGCTCCAGAGGTAGACGTTATTTTACTTTACTGGACAGTAAACAAATCTGCCCTTTGTGCTTGAGGGAGACATTATTCCTATCTTCCAAGGCTGTGCATTGTGCAGACATCATTGGAAGGAGTCCAGACCAACATGTACAGAAATAAACGAGATCATAGGGGGATTGTCTTCATATATTATCTGCACATTCCTTTGCTGTCCTGACTTCTGGACAATTTCTCTGTAAGTACACCTCTTCATGGACCACTTCAGTTCAACTGACCGTTAGTAGCTGGGACCAAATCTGTTCAATTTGTCTCATTTAGCATTTAACTTAGGCCACTATCAGCACCACCTCAAGCAGCAGGATGAGGCCTGCCTGCATATTTAAAGCACGCCCCAGCATCCTGGTCTCAACCAGTTGAACAAATCCCGTAAGCCATCAGGGTCTACCTTGGAAAGTCATGTAACTTTCTCCTTAGGTTTCCAAATGGACTGCTCCATAGGGCTGGAGACCTTAATCCAGAATAACAGAATATATTAACAATTACAGTCTCCACCTTTGCATATAGGAAGGAATTTAGGGCATTTTAAAATCTAAAATAGGTCACTGAATTGAGGCTGACCTGAAAGTCTTCTAGGGTCAAGTAGTATTTCCTTATACACTTGAAGTTCTCTTATGACCACATGTAATGAGCAAGACATGTTGTTTGCAGAAAGAAAAAAGTTAACAACTGGCTTCTACTCAAGAAATATAGTTCTGTAGTTCTCAGGGTTCTCAGTTTAGCTTGAATAACTCGGTTTAATCCCTGTTTGCCGGAGCCTGCTGGGGGCATTCCGTTCAAGCTATGTCTATATTATCAGCCAGATGGGATGCCTCTCCCCAGGGAATGACTAAGGAGCAGCTGTAAAAATAGGCATGAAGCAGAGACAGTACGCCTGTGTTGACAGGTTGCTTAGAAGATTCAGAAGAAGGAGCCATTCTTTACAGTATCTATAGATTTCTCCATAAGATTAAGGCAAATAGTGATCAAATTGTGGACAGAGACGTCTGCTGGGCATAGCTAACCCAGCAGGTGGTTAAACTGAAACTTCTTGCAACAGTTTTGGAGAGAAGCCGCACAGTGATACTTTATGAGGAAGGCTCCAAAGGCAGATCTGAAAGACGAAGGTCTCCAGTAGTCCTCCTTCCCCTATACCTCTCTCAGGATCTGATATACTTGTCACCTGGCACATTAGGTACCTGGTGGTGCTCTCCCTCTACTACCACAAAGTCCATGTGCCACATTTCAGCGGATATAATTTTACCTATTTTCTTATCAGAATTTTTGTCTGGAAGAGTCAGGTGTATGAAGAGCAAGGACAGTTTTATAGAATTTACAGAGATTTGTTGTGTTCTCTACATTGGCCCACGTTGCCAACAGTAGTGTATTGAACCAGATGATCACTATCTTTGTGACCTACGATTATGCCAATATTACAGGAGAATACAGGCAACTGAGCCAGAATTAAGCCTAATTTCCCTAGGCAGGCTCAGTGTGTATTCCAATCAGGCTGAATTGGTGTTGCTTTTACAGGAAAAAAAATGAAGCATCAGATCCAGAAATGGTAATGGCAGGAACCTGAAATGCTTTTTTTTTTTTTTTTTTTGAGACGGAGTCTCGCTCTGTCACCCAGGCTGGAGTGCAGTGGCCGGATCTCAGCTCACTGCAAACTCTGCCTCCCGGGTTTACACCATTCTCCTGCCTCAGCCTCCCGAGTAACTGGGACTACAGGCACCTGCCACCTCGCCCGGCTAGGTTTTTGTATTTTTTTTTTTTAGTAGAGACGAGGTTTCACCGTGTAAGCCAGGATGGTCTCGATCTCCTGACCTTGTGATCTGCCCATCTTGGCCTCCCAAAGTGCTGGGATTACAAGCTTGAGCCACCACGCCCGGCCCTGAAATGCTTGTATATAACTTCTGACTTGTTTGTCCTGGTAATCATCCAGAAAGCATTTGAGAGTGGATTATTTATTTCTGGCGATAGCCACATTCATTCACAAAACTGCCTTGTATGTGAACCAAAAAGAGGTAAGGATGGTGGCAAACTTTTATTGTCAATTTTTAATGAGGCCTTTCTAATGCTCAAAAAATACTAGATGACTGTGGATGAGAACCATGGATGACCCATTGAACACCTTGACAATCACTTATTTTTTTAGTAGGCTTTGTGATTAAAGGCCCACCACTGCCAAATTTCAAATGGTCCAGAAAATTGAAAATGTGACCCACATTAGTTTCAGGAGCTACAGCGATTTGGCCTGAGCCAGCAGCTGGACTACAGCTGCTACTCTCTAACCTAAAAAAGTGTCACTGATGCCGAGGCATGACTGATATGAGGTTCCATATGAGGTTAAATGCCTGATATATCCATTCCGCCAAGAATGGGCCAGCGCAATACTGCATGACATGCAGCTTCTTTACCTTGAGACAAAAGAAAAAAGTCAACATTTTTGGGGAGTCACATAAGTTGCGTGTAGCGGTAGCCTCTGCACTAGAAACACAGAGTTTTTATTTTGTATCTAGTCTACAATGGAGGATGTGTTGTCACTCACATGGGTACAGGAAACAATGGTAACGGTCTAGGTGGTTGTTGATGAGCAGGTTGATTCCAATAGTCCTTATGAAAAATAGACTCCTATTGGGGACATCTAGATGACTTACCCAGATCAGCACCATGATTTGTTTTCGGTTTGTGGTCTCAAAGAGGGGTGACTTTAAAATGCTAGTCTGCAGCTTTCCAAACAGCAGATCCAACACTAAGCTATTGGAATGGACCTAAGAGTCAGTGCTGGAGAAAGACATTATGTTTAGGATAATGGACTATAAATAACCCTGCACTGTGCTCCAGCAGGACACACAATCTCTGTCTTCCAAGTCTGTTCACACTACAAACTTCAGGAAACAATAGTCCAGAAGAAAGGCAGTCAGATGTATAGAGATTTCCCAATGAGAAATAGTGGACAGAGGTTTAACTACTCTGAGGGCAACATCTCTTAACTGCTTCATATGGTTGAAGTGCCTTAATTCCTTTTTTAACCAAGATAACTGACAGTGACAACCACCAATTACAGCCTTTTATTCTCTAATTAGACCAATGACAAGTGGGCTTCCTCTATTCTCTAGTAGAATTTATTACAAGAACTGAGCATATACTTTTAAATATATAAAACGAAAAGAAACAATTTTTTCAGAGCTTACCATCTGTTCATCCTCTCTGCTTGTTATTAGTTGTAGAAGTTATCTTTTGCAAACATAATGTTTGAGTTCTTATAGTAATATTTGTTTAAGGTTATACTTGAGCAAGCACAACTTATCCAGAGGAAGAAAGAATTGCCACATGAGGATGACCAAAAGACTTTTTAGAGTGAAAGTAAAGGATTTTCCATGGATATTCTAGGACATTCACACATGCTAATAGTAGGTGTTCTATATTTCAAAGTAATAAGTATTTTACATAATTGATGCTAAAATGGTTACTGTGCAACCATTCCTAGCTCCTGAGGTCTCCTATACTGTGTGAGCATGGGTCTTCTAATTTCAAAGGTAATTGAATGCTAATAGTTAGTACAGAAAGGGTGAATAAATTCTCTTTCCAATGCAGTCATAATTTCAGCTTTCACCATGAACTTCCCTATTTAGCATCTACATTAGTTTGCTAGGGCTGTCATAACAAAATACTACAGAAATTTATTTTCTCACAGTTCTGGGGGCTTGAAGTTGAGATCAAGCTGTCGTCAGATTTAGTTCCTTCTGAGGCCTCTGTCTTGGGTTTGCAGATGGCTGCCCTGTTTCTATGTCTTTACGTCGTCATCTCTCTGAACATGTATACCTTTGATGTTTCCTTGTGTGTCCAAACGCTTGTTATGTGGACACCAGTCAAATTGGAGTAGGGCTTACACTAACAGCCTAATTCAACCTTAATTACCTTTATAAAGACCCTGACTCCAAAGATAGTGACAGACTGAGGTACGACAGAGTTAGGACTTCAACATCTGGCTTTTAAAGGGACACAATTCAGTCCATAAGGCATATTTCTTTATATATTAGCATTTGAGGTGTTCATTTCACCGGTGCTACCACCTCTCACACACTAGGTATCAGGGCAATTCCCATAACTACCATGCACGGTCTCAGAGAAAGGACAATTAGAAGCCAAGATTCAGCAAAGAAAGAAAAGGTGTGTTTTGCCCATCTTCCCATCATCCCTCAAAGAGACATGGGGGGTGGGGGCTGGGTGAGCTCCTGATCACACACAAGGCTTACAGTCGAGTGAAGGAAACTTCCATAAAGCAAGCATGAGAACAAACTGATTCATAGAGGGATACGCACGAGTTTCAGATTTGAGAGCCAGGCTGTCTGCTTTGGTTGATAGCTTTTCTTTAGAGTTATCTGAAAACAGGGGTGTCTGGGAAATTTAATCCCTGTCAGCATTCAGGAAAATCAATGTCTGTGTAGTTCCTTCCATGAGAAGAGGAGTGGTGGCCGAGGTCCTGGGAAGCATACTTCAGACAAGGCCAAGGTCAAGGCCCGACTGATTCAGCCAGTAAAAACACAACGGCCTTTTTAGATTCAGACAGTTTTATCACTTACATAGACCGTGCAAGTAAGTAGAGCCAAGGATGCCAGCCCCTAGCTCCTTATCTCACACACCAAACAGGATGACACTGACATAAAAGTCACAGAATCATCACAGTACCAGTTGTGGAAAGCTCTGCTGAGATTCAGCTCTTGAATACATATAATTCCTTTTATGATCTGCCACTGCACCCTGAGATGGGGTGGGGACATACACCCTCAGAACCCCGGAAACAATGAGAAACTATTTCAAAATAGCCTCCCAGGGGAAAAAGAGGATGATTTGGAAATGACCTTGAGATAGAGCCTCACAAACCTGCAGTCTTTGCCTGTTGAGGGAAAATCACAAGCTATTCCTCCAAGACTCGAGGAACAGTGTTTTAAGCCTTTGTCTGTATGAATATATGGATAGGTGTAAAGTCTCCAGGCCACCATGCTGGTGTTGTTCCCCAGCAGATCTCCCTGGCTCACTGTCCATCAGCACAGAGTGAAGATTTAGGGTCATTTTTAGACAATGGTACCCTTTTATTACAGATGGATATAGTAAATCAATAGTAAATACGAAGTCAACATCCACCTGAATCATATGCAAAATAAATGATTTCTGGATATTGGTTTGAATTGCAAAATACAATTTAAATATTCTGTTGTCCTAATTTGATCCCCACGTCACAACATAATTCATTTTAGGAAAAAAAGAAATCAAGTTTAAGACTGGAAGCAAGGATGCATTAATGGGGGTTGACTATTATTTCCTCTTTGATCTCCCTGACCATAATATTACTGACAGGAATCCAGTCATGCTGTGGGAGGTTACAGGGTCTTTTGTAAAAAAACAAGTTTTTGTAGATGTTTTACATTTTAAAACACCACAGTCCTTTTAAAGTCATTTTGCACTGAAATTATTCAATGTTGGCAGAGAGTTGAAGTCATCTCATTAATGGCTGTATCTATGGGTTTTTTTTCCCCCCTTTCATGTAAATTATAACACATTGTAATGATGGGTTAGGTCATGTAAGTTTTCTGGAGGCCAAAAGCTTTGAAAGAAACACAGGAATTTTTAGAAAGGGACTGTGTCATTTTACATTTCACTCTGAAATATATTAAAAAAATTAGATTGGCATCCTCATACTGTGATTAAAATAGATTCATTCAACAAAGTATCATTTTAGTTATGGCATGTATATTATGTAATTTTTTTCAAAATATAAGAAACTTCCATTTATTTCCTGCTATAACAGTATGTGATTTTTTAAAATACATATTCACACTGATAAATTAATATCATTAACCAAATGATCATATAATTTTCGTTCATCACCTTTGCAAGCTAAAAAGAAAATATATTGCATCCTAATACCTCTCACTAAAATATTGCAGAAGTAGACAATTTTAATAAGCTATAGTGCTCAGGAGACATGAAAATAGAGTACTGGGAGTCAGCTTGAGAATGCACAATGAAGATTAGTCACATTGCTTATTCTGCCTTATACTCCATAGCATCTAACTAAATCTGTACTATATTTGTCATTAACAGCAAAACAAGCTCACAGTAGAAAAAGGAGAAAATCATTAAATAGTAGGAAAAGATATATATTGGTCATTTAATACAACAGTTTGTAATGAGAGGAGCAGAAACTCAAGGGATCTGCAATATGATCTAGTGATTTGCTGAAAGAAAGTATTAGATATTTCAATCACTTGTGTTACATTGATTCCATTTTCATCTTATTTTTTATATTTTAAATGTGTACATTTGTTTGTACAGGTATTGCATGAATATGATTACACATTATACAGTTGCACATGAATATAATTTATAAAGAAATATAAATATGTTATATGTGTACGCTGAATTACTTTCGTTCTTGAAGGTGAGAAAACAAATAAGTTTAGGAAGTGAAGGGATAACATATTTGTCTTCTTTTAGGCAAATCATTGAGTTATTCTTCATGTTGTGCCTGGAGAGGGAGAAGGCAAAAACTGTCAAGCTACTTATATTACTTAGTACTGAGTATTCACAGTGTATTAATGACAAAAATACTTTTAACATCCAGTGAGCTCAAAAGCCAGTTGTTAACAAAATAAATACTTAACTGGGTTCTCACAAAAGTCAGATTTCAAAATAGCACACAGTATTCATTTTTTATTGCTGCTGTAACAAATGCCTACTAGTTTAGGGGCTTGAAAGGACACATATTTGTACATATTTGTAGAATTTGATCCTTCTGGAGGGTAGAAATTTGAAGTGCATCACCAGGGCTGTGTCCTCTGCAGGATCCAAGGAGACTTTGCTGCCCTTCACTTCCCCGTTTCCAGAGACTGCCTTTCTAGACGTCTTCAAAGCTAGAAGCACAACGTCTTCAAGTCTAATTCTCTGCCCCTTTGCTTCTGTAATTACATTATCTTCTGACTTCAGAGGGGCCCACCTGGGTAATCTTGGTTAATCTCCTCATTTCATATACTTTAACTTTATCACAACTGCTAAGTTCCTCTTGCGGTATCAACTAACAGTCACAGATTCTGGGAATTAAGACATGAACATCTCTGGAGACCATTATTCAGCCTCAGAAGTCATTTTTAGCTTTCTAAAACCATCCTGATCAAAAATATATTCATTTTGTTCTAATATCCACTCAAAAACCTGTCTTTACTCTCTTTCTTCCATTAATCTCTTCAACAGTCATTTAAAAATCAAGTTACTTTTCTACACTGAAAGTGTAATCAAAGAGTCAGTAATCAGAGTGTCAGCTTCAACATTTTCATTTCTTTGAAAATCCCAAGAAGACTGTGTTTGAACAAAGCATTTTTAAGTGATGGAAAATTTACTGAAGCTTTTGTAGAAAAGAAAGAAAAGGTTTACATTATACCTGCCCATTATGCAGCAAAAAACCTTAAACATATCTCCTAAAAGGGAAGTGCACCAGAAATCTATGGCTTTCAACACTGTTGCTCTTCTTTCAACTCTTGCCTGGACGTAGGGGCACTTTAAGAAAGGAGCAAAATGCCCATTTAAATTACAGATGAGCTGGCTCAGTATGTGATTACAAATCAAAAATAGATAGCAGCTTCTGTATGCTTCTTTCTGGGGTGATCATGAAAGACAGAGCTGGGGAAAATGCTCCTAATGGGCAGAGTTTCAGGAGTAGCATCTTATCATGTATTTTATATACACAAAAAAAGACCATGGTATTAGCAAGTCTATGGCCTTATGGCCAGAGGGTAATGGCCTGAGTTGTTCAGAGGCTTAGAAAGAAAAGGACTGGAAGATACAAGGCAAGGAATTCAGGGTTAGAGGCATGAAGATAGGCACATGGGAGTGGGCAAAAACTGTGATGATCTTTTTATAACATATTAGCAGATACCAAAGAACATTTTTGTCTCAGATGTTGAATTAAACAACCAACTAGACAAAATGACTGGTAGGTTGACATCCATCAGCCTCCACTGTTGACTACTTCAGAATTAACACAATAGGCACACACAAGAAGTGGTCATTGTAGTAGACATGGAGAATATGCATGGTTCAACAGAGTAGATTCTCACTTTTCAGGGATAATCTAGCCATTTCCATGGCCAAACAGCCAACCCGATAGCAATAAGCACTAAGGCTGACCCGTCACCATGGCACTATTCTTCTAGGCCACCATCCAGCCACTTGCTGGGAAAGTAACCACCTTAGGCTCTTTCATATAGGATAGCCAGCAGTCTGTTCTCACAGAAATAGAAAAAAAAAATTGTGGATGTCGATTTCTCTTGCCCTAAGATCCCCAACAAGCACCACTATTTTAGCATTTACAGTGTTTAGTTTACTAGCCAGGATCCTGTCTAATATCACCTGAGATCAATGGACCCACTTTTCAGGATATAAGTAGGCCCTGACCATGAGATCCACTGCTCAGATCTCATAATAACACCACCCAGGACCTGCTGGCCTGATACAGAAATGAAGCCATGGCGGATACGTTTCTGAATCACCAGTCTAGAGGCCATGTTCTGTGGAGATGAGATGCTGATACAGTTTGGGTCTGTGTCCCCACCCAAATCTCACCTTGAATTGTGGTAGTCCCCATGTATCATGGGAGACATCTGGTGGGAGGCAGCTGGTGGGAGGTAATTGAATTATGGGGGCAAGTTTTTCCCATGCTGTTTTCATGATAGTGAATAAGTCTCACGAGATCTGATGATTTTATAAACGGGAATTCTCCTGCACATGTTCTCTCTTGCCTGCTGCCATATAAGATGTGCCTTTCGCCTTCTACCCTGATTGTGAGGCCTCTCCAGCCATATGGAACTGTGAGTCCATGAAACCTCTTTTTCTTTGTAAATTACCCAGTCTCAGGTATGTCTTTATTAGCAGTGTGAGAACAGACTAATACAGATGCCATCCTCTAGGAGGTAGTATATACATTGCATCAAAGACCATTATGTGATTCTGTGGCCTAAAGAAAGAATACATGGTTTTGTGATACAAGGAAGAGAAGCGGAGGTCATTATTCTAATGACCCACCATGGGACTTTGTACTTCCCATGCCTGCAACTCTGGACGCTTTAGAGCAGACATCCAGGTTCCCAAAGGGATTAGAAAAAGCAAGTTTCCAACTGAGCTAGAAACTGCAGCTGTCCCCTGGGCACTTTGAGGTTTTTTTTTCCAAGGACAAGCAGACAAGAAGTGGAGTCACAATCTTGGCAATGGTAATTGACCTTCATGTTGAGGAAAAGGCAAAAGTGCTGTTACGTTATGGAGCAGTGAATATTCGTGGCACCAAGATAATCTAGTTAGGTAGGTCTTGGTAATTCTTCACCCAATTGTGACAATTGCAAAAAGACAGATACAGCAATCTGGCCTGAGAAGCTGTGATGAACAGGAAGTCACACCCTCAGGGATGATGGTCTGGGTCTAATCATTAGGTAAGTCATCCGTGAGGCCATCAGAGGGAGTAGCTGAGGATAAAGGTGAAAGAAAATGAAAAGTGGAAGAAAGAGTCTATAAGTATCACTTGGTCCCTGAGAATTAAGTACAGTACTGGGGCTGTAGTTCACTCACTTAACTAATCTGTTACTTTAACCCTTCAAAAAAAGAGTGTGGCGAATTCATGGAGAAGCTAATTGCTGAAAGTATATGAAAAGGTGGACCCAAGAGGCACAGGGGGTGCATTGTGGTAGTCAGGAGGATGTTCCATCTAGATGCCCCTTTGAGAAAGTGCTCACTGCCAGGCTTCAGGGAACGCAGTCAGTAGACATCTCCAACTGTTACCTTTCTTGTGGTTTGTCTCAGCGGTAGACAGCTGCCTCCCTGAAGGTCACATGTCCATATCCAGTTACCAGTGCAGGTGAGGATGTAAAAGCCTGAATATTTCATCTTGATAGGGAACAACACTGGCAAACGATGTTTGCTCTGGAGTTCCAGGCAATATTGCCCAGAACATTGTCAGGCTTGCATTGCTCATGCAACTGCCAAGTGGACAGAAAACTGAAGCAAATGCAAAGATATACACCGAAAGGAGCGGTGTTGTGACTTCAGGCTAGATTCCCAGAGATTTTTCCATTTGTCTGCAGAGTCCCTTTAGAAGACTGGTTACCCTTGAATTCTGTGGCATCGCCCTGGATACTTCCATAAAAGTTCCCTATTCCCCTACTCCCTCCCTTCCCAATCTTGGTAGAAGGGGATTTCTAGTGATTTCAACCAAAAATTCTTAAATTTAGGCAAACAATCTCTTTTTTGCTTACTCTTTTATATTTTTCTTTCATAAAGTCCACTTTTCATATGAAAACATATACCCTTTTTTGGGTTTCTGCAGTAGACAACTTTCAGGTATTTGCTTTTTTCATTCATTTTTATGGTATCACTTTCTTCACTTTATAGAAAATTGTGTAGAAACTGTGCTGCCTTTGTTTTATTATATTAAATTATTTATTATAGATATAGCAAGAAAAATATTTTATTCAGATCCATTATTTTCACCAACCAAGAATATATAAGAGTATCCCCACCTGGGCATGCTTTTCACGTAAGTGCTAGTTAAATCTAGACTTGCCCATATCTACACTTGACAAGTTTATCTTTAGAGTACGGTATTCTGTTCTATTCTCATAAGACAATTGCCTCCACAGAACACAGGTTTCCTGTATGCAGCCCTAAATAAGATTGTTGCTTAGTTTTGTGATAATTTAAAATAAAGAACAACATGATATTGAGAAATCACTATTTCCAAGAATATTCTCATATCCACTCTGCTGAAAGTGATTTTTTTTTTTTATAAAATCGCTTACAGGTTGTAATACTGTATACTTCTACACCATTTTCCGTCTTTCTGACTCCCTGCTGCATTGATTTCTTAGAATCGAAATCCCCAAATGGCTATAAAACTGTGGGCAAGAGTACAAAAACCTCCTTAGAATGTATCAACTGTACATCATAATGGTAACATCTGGTTTTCCAGTTAGTAGCAACCTGGGTCTCTGGGTAAGACTTTAAATGAAATTTATTTCTATCTTTTGTTGCTGACTCTGCTCCATTACATAAGTAAACTGTCTGCAAGTGCATAATTACTTTTCCCAACCTAGTTCCATTAACCTTATAGTTAGTGGAAATATCTTCCAACTTCCAGATTCTGATGTCAGTTATCTCAGTGTTTCTACGCTGGTGTTCGGTTTGTTTGTTTGAGCTAGCTTCTGGTCTGAGGCTACCACAGCTATTCTGAAGTCAGCAATTATTATAATAACCTTTATATTTACCTCTTGGCTTGTGCCAGTTCTTAAGCTATTGTGTCTCTGCTTCAAACTCAGCTTTCTGTATTCAGCTTTGTTATGCTAGGAACTCTACAAACGATCATTCTCAATTAGCTAGCTGGTGCCTCTGAGTTATGAGGAAACATGGATGAAATTTTGAAATGACATCTTGATTGTGAAAGAAGTCAGACTCCCCCATAATATGCAAGTGACATGATTTCATTTATGTGACAGACTAAAATTGGGCAAAATAAATTTAAGGTAATGGAAATCAGAAAATGTTTTTGTCTGTGGTGTGTGTGGACTGGCTATAATAAGAAAGTGCAAGGAAATTTTATTAGATGACTCTCATAATTGAAGTATGTACGGAGGTATGTACACTTGTAAAGCTCATCAAATTGTATACTTAATATTTGCAAATTTCACTTTGTTCAGATTTTAATTCAATTTTAACAATGTCTGATAGAATTGAATCATGGCTGAGAAAAAAAATAAATTACAGTTACAGAAAGTAAAAAAGGCAAAAATTCAGAGTAATAGTTTTGTTTGTTTGTTTGTTTGTTTGAGTCCGGGTCTTCTTGTGTTGCCTAGGCTGGAGTGCAATGGCACAATCTCTACTCATTACAGCCTCTGCCTCCCAGGTTCAAGCAATTCTACCACCCCAGCCTCCCAAGCAGCTGGGATTACAGGCGTGCACCACCACGCCCAGCTAATTTTTTTTTTTTTTTTTTTTGCATTTTTAGTAGAGACAGGGTTTCACCATGTTGGCCAGGCTGATCTCAAACTCCTGATTTTAGGTGATCCACCTGCCTCGGCCTCCCAAAGTGCTGGGGTTACAAGCGTGAGCCACCGTGCCTGGCCGTAATGGTTATCTTTTGAGCAGACAAGTAGTGATCTGAATGAAGTATTATAGAGACTTCTGGAATGTTGGCAATATTTGCATTCTTGATTTGGATGCTAGTTTTGTGGGTATGTTCAATTTGTGAAAATTAAATATATATATATATATATGAAGTTGTAAATGGCCTATAAATATTTGTTTTCTAAAGCCAATGATGCAATATTCAAATACTTCTTGAATTATTGTACTAAGGTAGGCATTCAATAATACAGTCATCCATGAATTTTATTATTAATAGTAAAAGAAATAAAAAGAGCACAGTAGGGGAGATGAGTGACAAACAAGAGGAAAATAAAAGGTAACTTTGTGAGAGGCAAAGTTTTGAATCTTAAGGAGTAGCGGAGTCTGTTCTATGCTTCATGTGATATGAGCAATAAATTTCAGCTCTGCCCTCCTGGCTGACAGCTGTTTTCAAGATGAGAGATAGAAATAAGAATGATTTTTTCTTGAAGAAAACAGATGGTTACTTAGGTGTGTAAATTTTTGCAACTGAAGATTACAAAAGCAGAAAGAAACGTGTTTGTACACAGTCTTTTGTTTTATACTTTTGTTGAAACTATTAGCTACATTGCCAACTGTCATTTTCAGTTGTCACGAATGTAACCAATGTAAAAATGAGAAATAAATATTGTGGTCACTAAAACTGCTGTTGTGTTTGATGTGTATGTATATTGTCTGTTCGATAGATGTTTCTCTCTTGTTATATGTTTATTTTTCAATTTTACACATCTGTCTATACACATTGTCTTTCCATATATATTAACAGATGCACTGTTAAACGATTATTGGCATAACTATTAATAGTTGCAAATCTGCTCTAAAACCACAGCCAACCAATTTTTCTACACAAGAAAAATTATTTTACTCCAGTTTAGTAACTGAGCTACATTGGTATATAGCTGTAAGCACTTACGTTATTGCAAAGGTGTTTTAGTGATTTAGCAATATTCTTTGTGATCTTTACTGGAGAGGAACCAAAAATACTGAGGCTGTTATTCTATTGTAAATCTGTTACCCTTACTCTCTAGATTTCTAGCTAATTCCTTCCTCAGGAGCAGTCCTAAATTGTACTCTGGTACAACAAGAGACTTAGGTGTAGGCCCTTGTTGAACCAAGTTCCTTTAATCCCCAAAAGACAAAAAAATAAAGAAGCCATCTCACCTCCTCTCTTCAGTTCTTTCTAAAAGCATGGAAAATATTTCAGCAACGGGCTTACTTAAATGGCATACCAGACAGTTCAGTTCACACTATTATAAAATTCGCAATATCTGGGTCACCTCCCTTTATGATAGTAGTAGTGATGGGAATCAAGTCATTGAGAGTAGCGTTTAAAGTTCATCTTCTGGCTGAGCCAGGGAGAAGACCATTTTCTCTGGAAAGTTTAGGAAATCTGGGTAAGTCTGAAAAACCAGGCTAATATCAGAGTAATGTCCTTCAATATAACCCACAGGCATATAGGACACCTTAATTTGAACAGAATGATCACATCCATTCTGTCTTTATTAAGCATGACCTATTGAAAATTCTGTTTACGTTGGCTTATATACCAGGAGACACATCCAGTCGCTCTCCAAAAAAAACCAAGGACACAAACCAAAACAGAGAGGAAAGAATCCAGTAAATTACAATGATGTCATCCTACCCAAGGAATTTGAAATGTAGCAAGAGTAACACAGCTGCCATAGGCACCTCAGTGTTAAAACAAAGAAATGCTCCCATCTTAATTTGGGCAACTTTATATTCTCCTGTCCTTAAAAATAAAAGTTGTTTTCAGTAATTTTCTGTTGCATTATCTCTAAATATTGAAGCATAATTGGGGTATTTATCTATTTTATATATAATAGATATGCATATACACTTAGCTTTATGTATATACATATGTTCACCTGTAAATATATATATGTATATATAGGTATGTATATATACTAAACTTGAATTGGGAACACGATCTTCTAAGCATGTACGTAACTAAAGATACGTATATTCCTAAATACTTCTCTAGATACTTAAATATATATTTCCTTTTTTTTAGCATTGTGATTATTGTAACTCTAGACAACTTCCAGCAAGAACAAATGCTACATGCAATATAAAGATTTCACATTCAGTGTAAAGGTTTGAGACTACATTAGCTGAGAAATTATGTCAACTCTTCATTTTGTTTTGAATGGAAGTATCAATCACTACATGAACATTTACATGAAAACAGTGTAACTTAATTTCTTTCTGAAACAGAATGTTTTTGGTATTAGAGCATTACATTTGAAATTTAATAACTGTGTATAACTTAGCCACTTTTATAAGCTATATGCAACTTGCAGGTCATGGAAATAGATAGGAAAAACCATGAATAAAATACAGAAAATAAATTATCAAATTTCATTTTATAAGAATGGAATATTAATAACTAATAATTGAAAACAGATCATCTTTAATCATTATTTAATATGTGCTATGTGTTTTTCTAAGTAATTTATATCTCATAATTAATTTAATCTTTACTACACTGCTGGCAGGTAGATGATTTTACAAATGAATGACATAAGGCAGAGAGAAAAAAAATATTTTTCTCAAGTTTACCACTGCTTTCTTGCATAACAGGAATTTGAATCCTGACATTGCAGCTAGTTTAAATCATAGGCTTAATTCTGTGCCATGTACTTTCTTTACTTCTCTTGTAACTGATTATGTCTCTCTAGATTTGTATTTTTAAATCTATGTTAGATTTACTTTCTATGTCTTTCAGTTAACATGCTATTAAAATTTTCAAAAGTTTTAAAATTATGTGTAATTGGCCGGGCGCGGTGGCTCAATCCTATAATCCCAGCACTTTGGGAGGCCGAGACGGGCGGATCACAAGGTCAGGAGATCGAGACCATCCTGGCTAATACGGTGAAACCCCGTCTCTACTAAAGAATACAAAAAACTAGCCGGGCGACGAGGCGGGCGCCTGAAGTCCCAGCTACTTGGGACGCGGAGGCAGGAGAATGGCGTGAACCTGGGAGGCGGAGCTTGCAGTGAGCTGAGATCCGGCCACCGCACTCCAGCCTGGGCGACAGAGCCAGACTCCGTCTCAAAAAAAAAAAAAAAAAAAAAAAAATTATGTGTAATTTTATGACACTTTCAAATTTGGGGAAATAAATTTGAAATGTAAATAAGTATATAATACAATTAGAAGCAACCTTGTTATTTAAATGACTTCACTACTATGAATCAGAATTGTTTTCATCTTTGAGACAAATATATTAGAGGAAGTGGCAAATGTCCTACTATTTAGATTCTGAAAAATTCAAAAGCAATGATTCAAAAGCAAAAATTCAAAAGCCAATAATTTCCTTAACATGATATGAGGAAGTTTTCTGACTTTGCTTTCTGCTTTCAGTGATTGGTGATATGTTGAGGAAGATGAAGATTATGCAAACTGGTTCTTGATACTATCCTATGACTTTAGAACTCTTCCTCATCTAGAGCTTGCTTTCAAAACGCTTTGTAAATTATAAACAGAGACACAATGCCCCCAAATAGTAAGTAAAATGTAGAGACTGACATGTATGCATTCCCTCAAAATAACAACTACAAATAAAATACCAAGATGAATCATAACTTTAGCTATTCTTTCTGGAAACTCATTCCAGATAGCAAATGTAAAGTTTTCGACCTTTAATCTCACCCTCTTGCACTCTGTGCTTGAAGTTTCAATAAGTTTCAAGTGACACGTGAGACTAGCTAGGAGACACCGTTAAGTGATGTTTACGTCTCAGTTCTTAATGGGGACTCTGTTCTTCTTTGAGTCTTATAAATGGCATTTCTTTCTTATTCTTCCCTCACTGATGGCTCTAAATCCTTTGAAAGACCCTCTACCAATCACTCTTGTCATATTTCATGCTGAATAGCACTGTGCTGCCCAGAAAGGAAGAAACCAAATGTGTTCGTGACACCGACCTAGAGGCATATGTCAAAATATATATGTACAAAGCCATTGTCATTGTCAATATTTTGCCCTTGAAAATTTACAATTAGCTACATGGGAGTATAAGGTCATTCATCAAACCCTTTTGACTCATTCTTCTATAGTGTTTTCTCTTTCTCTCTTTCTCCCTCAATCAGAAAGATAAAAATATCATAATTTAGATGTGATGCAGCATTTATCTTTGTAAGGAAAGAGACCGATAATACTGACATGTCAAGTAAAGTCTATACAATGCCATGTAAACACAGCCAATCTTAATCTTAGAAAACCAATCTTAATCTTAGAAAACAAGGCATTACATTCCACCAAAAAATGATCAATTACACTTTTCCTATTGAGAGGCATTAATTTTATTATCATTCATCTGTGTTCTATTTATCTAATTAATATTAAAAATACTACTATTTTCAATGATGAATTAAATTTCCTGTATACACATATACCCAATTCTCTCTATTTTTGATATTTTTTACCTCTTGAATATCCAAAAATAAACTTGTTAGCATACTAAGATTATGCAACATTGTTTCTATTTCTCTTGATAATTATCCATGACCAATTCAGCAAAATTTATCTCTAAAATATTTGCCTGCCTTCACGATCATCATCAACGGTGTCCTATAACAATCTCTCATCACCTTTCACTTGGACAGTCTCATAATGGTTCTTTCTCTATTTGGCCCCCTTAAATAAATTTCCATGGAGCCTCAAGGATGATGCACCTAAAAGGATATATGGCCATGCCATAACCCTGATTTAAATGCCTAATAGTCACCCTGGCACATATTATTGTGCATAAACAGCAAGGCTTAGCCGAAGAAACTTTTTTTTTTTGAGGCAGAATCTCACACTGTTGCCCAGACTGGGGTGCAGTGGTGCGATCTCCACTCACTGCAACCTCCACCTCTTGGATTCAAGTGATTCTCCTACCTCAGCCTCCCAAGTAGTTGGGATTACAGGCACCTGCTGCCACGCCTGGCTAATTTTAAGGGGTTTTTTTTTGTATTTTTAGTAGAGACGGGGTTTCACTATGTTGGCCAGGCTGGTCTTGAACTCCTGATCTTGTGATCTGCCCACCTCAGTCTCCTAAAGTGCTGGGATTACAGATGTGAGCTACTGCGCCCGGCCAGCTGAGGAAACTTTTTTCTACTTGAATTTTCCACCTACCCTGCTCCCTTCCCCACTATTATATAGCACGAGCTTAGAAGCTGTTCCTTTCAATATTCTCCTAGGCAATTCTGCTTCTAATATCATCACTATAACCCTTTAGCCATTCTTCCTCACTCTGACTTACTGACAACAGTCAATCTGCTAACAGTGACAAAGTTTTTCATTCTTCTATCTCTTTGTATCACCTGGTAGAACTCTCCTGACACTCAAACTTCCACTCTACACATTATTAATAACCGAAGAAGTGGCTATTAATAGGGTTAGGGTTAATTTTCTTAGAATTGGTTATTAATATGGTTATCAATGTTGGCAAATTGGTAATCAAATAATTAGTTATTAATAATGTATAAAGTGGAAGTTTGAGAGTGATGAGAGTTAAACTAGGTGATACAAAGAGATCCCCCTGCAAACCACATTTATCTACCCTTTCTTGCTAGTATATTTGCCTACAACAAGAGTCAGTCCTTTACCTGTGTGATTTTGTTAGAACACAGTTACACTCATTACTGCATATGTTGTTAATGTCTGTTTTTGCACTGCAATAGTAAAGTTGAAAATGTAAAGCCCACCACATGGCCTTCAATGCCTAAAATATTTGCAATTAGGCCCTGTTATAGAAAAAATGCCAACCCCCGACCGACAATGTACTTTTGTTCCTTCAACTATCTAATCTCTACTTACATTCAAGATTGAGATGCATTTGTTTTACATGAAAACAAAAGATTATGCATACTGCCCACTGAAATTGGGTTACCACTACTTCACTAAGCAAGCCTTTTTTTCCTGAACAGCCATACTCTTTATGCACACATTTATTCTATAGAAATTTCCTGTATATTTTTCTGTCTTTGCTATAGTCTCCTTTGTAAGAGACACTTCTCCTTTTTTGATCTGCATCACAAATACCTAGAGCATAGCAAGCAGATAATATTGTTTGTAGACTTGAAATGCCAGGAATACTGCTGGCAAATGAAGAGCCCACCATTATTATCTGCGTAAAGTCAAGGGATGACAAAGCACTAGGAAAAATGTTGTGATTACTAATTCTTACAATACAGCATTATAATGGCACTAGTTGAGATAACAAGCAAAAAACAATGGAAGTTAATAAAGAGAAAAGACTTGATTGCCAGAAAGTAAGTCTGTCAGGAAAGTTTTGTACTAAGAGGAAAAAATAGATTTGAGATCCCAACCATGTGCCAAATACTTCTTGCTAGGATGGTACTAATGTTCCAATTTTCTTATTTAGCTAAAACCCTAAGAAAAGGAATAATATATCTATGTCCCCAAACTAGGAAATAGATGAATGTTATGTTCTGTCACTTTCTGAAGTTCACGGCTTCAGACTAGATGAGACCAAGTTACTTGAAAATCTCTTTTCCCAAAGCAGTGATGTGGGAACTGAATGGTTATTAAACAAGCTCAAGTATGGAATATACACATACAAAATAGTTTGATTTATCTCTTTTTACTGCCCTAGAATGTACAGTTTAAAATTTTTCTTTCCTAATGGGAGGCAGATTCCTTAATGATATTTTAGTGTGATACCATGACTTTTCAATCACTTTGATATTCTAAGGATTCTGCCCAGCCTGGATGAAAATACTGACCTCAACCCTCCACAAATCCTATCTCCTACCCTTCCCTCAGTAGGCTTGTACCTGGGATTGTGAAGTGGGTAAGGAAAAGTAACTGGGTTTTCACTAGGTTTTGAACTATAGATTGTTAGAGTGGTGGATGAAGGGTGGAGAGGGTATGATTTGGTTCTAGGACAAACTTTTCTCTGTTAATTTCCAGTATCCAGTTCACTCTTTTTAATATAACAGCATTTTAAGTATTGTTAATCTATCTCTATCCTATCTCTCGGTTCCTGCATCAAGAGAAAAAGACTATATACAAATAATATATCCCTCATAAGCATCAAACTCAATAAATAATTGTACCCAATAAATACAGTATTAGAATATAAGAATAGATTTTCAGTATATTTGTTAACTATGTAATTTGAATAGATTAATTGAATACATTTTTTGTGTATTCAGTAATGTGAAGAATACATTCACAGAAACACATTTTGAAATGTTCTGCCATATTTTCTTCTTCTTTTTTTTTTTTTTTTGAGACGGAGTCTCACTCTGTCACCCAGGCTGGAGTGCAGTGGCTGGATCTCAGCTCACTGCAAGTTCCGCCTCCCAGGTTCACGCTATTCTCCTACCTCAGCCTCCCGAGTAGCTGGGACTACAGGCGCCCGCCACCTCGCCCGGCTAGTTTTTTGTATTTTTTAGTAGAGACGGGGTTTCACCGTGTTAGCCAGGATGGTCTCGATCTCCTGACCTCGTGATCCACCCGTCTCAGCCTCCCAAAGTGCTGGGATTACAGGCTTGAGCCACCGCACCCGGCCCATATTTTCAATAAAAGACATATGAACAATAATACATCTGCAGGGAAAATAGTCTTAAGGCTTTTTTTTGTTTTTGGGTAAGGAATTTATAAGGACTTTTAACATCCTCTATTGGTTTTTGAAGGCTGTTAATAACTCTGGGTTTGAAGGTATTCTCTTCTCCTTTTCAAGCATACCACTATCCCTTCTCATTCTGGAGACACGGGCTGCTTAAACCCGCATTTCACCCTCAAATATTTCCAGCAAAGAAAGAACCAGGCTCTGTGCTCATGGTTGTCCCCAACAAACAAGTGACACATGTCAAGTTTTCCTGTGAATATTCTGCCCATAATGTCCCCAGCCTGGTTATACTGCTAATTCCACAACGTAGCAAACTCCTTGCCAGGGATCAAAATCTCAGTGTCCTCTATCTATACACAATGCAGCCATTAAAAAGAAGGAGATCATGCCCTTTGCAGGGACATGGATGGAGCTGGAGGCCATTATCCTGAGCAAACACACACAGGAACAGAACACCAAATACTGTATGTTCCCATGTGTAAGTGGGAGCTAAATGATGAGAACACATGGACACATAGAAGAGAACGACAACACACACTGGGACTTTTTGGAGGGTGGAGGGTGAGAGGAGGAAGAGGGTCAGGAAAAACAACTAATGGGTATGACGCCTAATACCTGGGTGATAAAACAGTCTGTACAACCACCCCCATTACAGAAATTTATATATGTAACAAACCTGCACCCATACCTGTGAACTTTTAATAAAAGGTAAACATATATAAATATGCATATGTATATAATCTCTTGATATTGATGTGTGTGTCTATAATATATATATTTCCTTAATATAATATATATATTTCCTTAATTTCATCCCCTGTCTCACCTCACTGCAGAAAGCCCTCCTCTGCCCCGAGTTTCCCTGAGCATTCTTACAGCCCTGATTGCTACACTTTGTGTATATATAATATATATTATATTTTTGTATATATAATATATAATAAATATACAAATAAATAAAATAAAATATATAACATATATTTATGTATTATATTTTATATAATTTTATATATATTATATATACACAAAGTGTGGCAATCAGGGCAGTGAGAATGCTCAGGGAAACTCAGGACAAAGCAGGGCTTTCTGCAGTGAGGTGAGACAGGGGATGAAATTAAATATAGATAATATATTATATCAACATATTTAATATATTATATTAACATATATAATATAAAATACTTATATATTAATATAATATATAAAATACTTATATATTAATATAATATATTTTCTATATACACGAAGTGTAGCAAACGAGGCTGTAAGAATGTTCAGGGAAACTCGGGACAGAGCAGGGCTTTCTGCAGTGAGGTGAGATGGGGATGAAATTAAATATATATATTATATTATATCAACATATATAATATATTATATTATATTAACATACATAATATATTAATATAATATATTTTCTATATACACAAAGTGTGGCAATCAAGGCTGTAAAAATGCTCAGGGAAACTCGGGACAGAGCAGGGCTTTCTGCAGTGAGGTGAGAAAGGGGATGAAATTAAAGAAATTATGGAAATTATGTTATTTCCATGTTAAAGGCGACCTAGAAGGCACAGAGCTTGGGGATGCTCAGATCGCACCAGTTATCAAACTCTAATTCAACATGATCATATTTTCCTCCATCTTAGAGGTTCAGGATTTTTTTTGTTTTAAGAGATAAAGTCTTGCTATGTTGCTCAGAACTCAAATGATACTCCAGTCTCAGCGGAATACATTTTAGTGGCTCATTTTCAAGTCTTAAGAGTTTCTGGAGTGATCATCTATTCTGTTCTACTCTGCACACACACACACACACACACACACACGCACGCACTTCAAAATCAAGAGATTGCCCCCTTTCTTGGTTTGAGAAATGGAAAATAAAACATTTCAGAAATCCCAAGGCAACATAATTATTCGTTAATTTTTCTCTAAAGGTTATATAGATGGAGATAGATAGGTGGGGAACTGGGTGATGGTTGTGGAATACCAGAACCAGCGTGGCCATCTATTAATAAATTCTCAGAAACATTTATGCCTATAATTTTTATAGTTTCTTGGTCATGTCTTTGGAATATAAAGTATTTAGTGTCTCTTTTTCTTCATTCTTGAATTCTAGTTGAAAAAGCCAAAGCAATTGGAAAGATCCATTCGAAATTACATCTCATAAGGATTAACATTTGAATTGTCAGAGAAGGAACTCTGGTTGAGAAAGTCACATGGATCTGAACAGTAAAATATATGGAGACACAAAAGGACATGGTATGTTGAACAACCCTGAATGCTTAGAATTTTGGAATGTAAAAATCAAAAAGTGAAGAGAAGAAGGTGAAGAGGGAAAGGTTTTCAGGAAACAGATGAGCACGTGTCTTACATGCTTTATTTAAAGTTTCAAACATAGTCAAGAAATGTGCTTTTTATATTAAAGCATATTCTCATCTAGATAGAACAGAATTTTTCAGAAATGTGTCTCACATTATTTTCTGTAAGCAATTCTACCAAAATTGAATATCTTTATCCATTGGATCTAAAGAGCCTCATGGCTGGGCAAAGTGGATCACACTTATAATCCAAACACTTTGGGAAGCCCAAGAGGGAAGCCTTTGAGCCCAGTAGTTTGAGGCCAGCCTGCGCAATATAGGGATACCCCATCTCTACCAAAAATAATAATAGTAATAATAATAATAATAATAATAACCAAGCATGGTGGCTCATGTCTGTGGTCCCAGCTACCCAGAAACTCAGGAGGGGAGGATTCCCAGGAGGCTGAGGTTACAATGAACTGTGACCGTGCCATTGCACTCCAGCCTGGGCAATAAAGCAGATTGTCTCAAAAGATATAAATAAATGCATAAATAACTAAATAATAAAGAGCTTCACAAGAATAAAGGGTAAAATTTATGTAAAACATATTTTTATTATTTTCACAATGTCTTTAAACAGGAAAGATTCTCAACATGATTTTCGTACACTTTAAATTTTAGCATCGAAATTTGAATAAAGATGTTGAAAATAGTTCAGTTTACAGCTCTGTGGGGAAACTCCTGAGAGCTAGATGGTTGGAACAAATATCAAATCAGAAAGATATTAAAGATGACTGAACAAGAGCAGTCTATTAGGTGGAATATCCAGAAATCAGTTAACACCAAAAAAAGTAAGTGTGCTGCATGTTCTGAAGCTATAAATTACCCCGAATTACTCACCTATCTAAAGAATATGATCTCTGTGGGTTTTTAAGTGGATATTAAAGGAAGTCTCATTATGCAAAGAGCAGATTTTTATAACTCTGGAAAGAATATGCCAAATAGTATAAAAATCTGGAAGCATGGTTGAATAACATTATCAGTTTCCAAAGATAAAATAGGAAATTCTAAGAATAAAAGGGTTGTCCATTTTTATGCTACATTCTCCAGTAAAAATAGCCAATGTTTCAAGTGCTGACAATATAAAGTAGGGAGTGAGACGTACAAATTTATTCTATAAGTAAATGATATTACATTGTCAAAGTGAACAACGTATATTTGATTAGAATGTAAAACTATGAAGAATCACAAAGTAGAATCTTTGTAATGAGACTCAAATATTGAAATTTGATTAAAAATAAATGAAGCATGAACATGATTTTTTCTTTTTTATTGATACATATTCTCTGATGGGAAATATCTATTGAAATCATTTAATGTCTAAAAAGTTGTTTTTATATGTAATAAAATGAATATTATATAAGCACAAATATTTTACATATTAAATTTAAATTTTTATATGCTTCAATATTACATCCATAAAAGATGTTTAAAGAATCTATTGACAAGATAATCAGTAGAGATACATTTATATTTCACAAATTAAAAAAAGACCAAGTAAAAGGTAATCTTAATGTGTAGATAAGGTTTTTGAAAAGGGATGAATAAGTCTAAATATGTATGCCAATGAATCTGTCTACTCTAATTGTATAAATTTTATTTTGAGACATTAATATAAACTTTATTTAACTCAGGAGAAAAACATATTTAGGCAAACACTACAAAGCATAAAATTTGATGCTCAAAAACTCTAGATGGACAGCTAGCCTTTAGAGAATTATACAATTAAAGTATAATTCTCTTTTTTTTCTTTTTTTAAATTATACTTTAAGTTCTAGGGTACATGTGCACAACGTGCAGGTTTGTTACATATGTATACATGTGCCATGTTGGTGTGCTGCACCCGTTAACTCGTCATTTACATTAGGTATATCTCCTAATGCTTTTCTAGTGTGTTACATTTTAGCTAAGAGTAAGAACCTAATTTCTTAGTGGAAAAAAGCAAATGTAGACAGTCAAGGCAAGGTGTTTCAAGTGAAAGCAGAAAGGAAAAGTCAAGCCTCATGGCCATTGTATCACTTGGAAGTCATACTTTATGTCATCATCACTAGTGATGATACACATCTCTTAATGTCACTAAGTCCTCTGGCTCTACTTTGTGTACATGGTATGTGGATATCATTTCTAATATTTGAGTTTTGGAAACAACCTCACACATTAAGTTTATGTAATCTCTAATCATCAAAAATTGCAAAGTCTTCATTGTGCCCTGCAAGTGTCTGCTAATCTTCAGGTTTTCACTAGCTCTAAATTTACTCTTATAGTAATTTATATAAAACCATTTCATATAATAACTGCATATATAATTGAAAAGAATTTGCAATTATGATAAAATCATTCTCTAATTGCTTTAATTCTCCATTATTTTCCTAGTAGACTGCTGAATTCCTGAATTTCCAAATCAATGTGTGCCCTAAATTTAACACAGTGTCACTGTCAACAACTTACTCTCCACATAGATTCTCACGCTATTTAATTGTAGTTATGAGCAAATATAACTATCTTTATTGAATCATGTAGGATGTTGATATAAAATTTGTTTTCAGCTTATCTATTATATTTTGAGAATTATAATACAAATCATAATACAAGAGATATGTGTAAGACATGAAGATCACAGAGTTTTAACCCACAGTTTCACAGTCTTTCAGGGAAGACAGACACACATCAGGTAGTATAATAACATGTGACAAGTGCCATAACAAAGATTCAGATAACACTGTGAGTCCACAATGAAAATACACTACTCAGACTTGGGAAATAAGAGGCAGTTTTCTAGGTAAGGTGATGACTAAGCTGGCCCTAAAAGAACACACTAGGAGAAGTGTAGTGTGGGACTGAAGAAATGAGGGAAAAGGTATTTCAGGCTGAAAAAGCCATAGGAACAACAAGAAATAATTATATACAGTGGAAAATGTTCAGGAAATTAAAAGCAGAAACAGATGCATAAATTCTAGAGGAAAAAGATTCAGATAATAAGGTAGAAGCGTGCAGTCATGAAGATTCCTCTCAACTGAAGTGGTTTTAGAAACTGAAAGATTGGAATATAGAAATATATTTGATGTAGGGAGTTGGGGAGAGCGAGGTTGTAAACCTTACTCCAAGATTTGGACTTTGGGCCGGGCGCGGTGGCTCACGCCTGTAGTCCCAGCACTTTGGGAGGCCGAGACGGGCGGATCACGAGGTCAGGAGATCGAGACCATCCTGGCTAATACGCTGAAACCCCGTCTCTACTAAAAATACAAAAACTAGCCGGGCGAGGTGGCGGGCGCCTGTAGTCCCAGCTACTCGGGAGGCTGAGGCAGGAGAATGGCATAAACCCAGGAGGCAGAGCTTGCAGTGAGCTGAGATCTGGCCACTGCACTCCAGTCCGGGCGACAGAGCGAGACTCCGTCTCAAAAAAAAAAAAAAAAAAAAAAAGATTTGGACTTTGGGTGGAAGATCATAATGGCAAAAAAAACCACATAGGAATACAGAAATTAAAAAAAAAGGGTACTGCTTATATAGTTTATCCATTAGAGTTGTAAGGCTGCAATCAGTAGAAGACAGTGTTGGCTATCTTAGGTAGAAAGGAAACGTGTTGGGGATAGTAGGCAGCCTGTAAGATGTTTCCCAAACCTGTCTCTCCCCTAGGATTCACAGTCTTGTATAATCCCCTTCCACTGACTGTGGGCTAAATTTATTGACTTAGTTCTAATGAATAGAATAAGCTGAAGTGACAGGATATTACCTCAGGGATTAGGTTAACAAGAATGCTGTGGTTTTAATCATGGATGTTCTCTCTTTCCCTCTTGGACCACCAACCCTTGTAAAAACCAGTTGCCATGCTGTAAGAAAACCTTGTAGAGAGGCCCACCTAGCAAATTTGGAAACAAGCTTTCTGAGGTCTGCCAACAGCCACATGAGTGAGCTCACCTGCTCCAGCTGAGGTTGGCAATGGCTGCGGCCCCGTCAACAGCATGATTGCAATCTCATTAGAAAACTTGAGCCGGAGGCACCCAGCTAAACCACTCCCAAATCCCTGAGCTACGGGCACTGTAAGAAACAATCAACATGGTCATTTTGAGCTGTTTCATTTTGAGGTAATTTGCTTTACATCACCAAATAACTAACACAAGAAGATATCAGATGGGGCATAGTTAGAATAGTAGCCATGAAAATAGGGCAGCATCCAGAAAAGTAACTGAAGCAGCAAGAACTGCTCAACCATGCAAATGGGATGACATCATTGAAATAAATGGACTTCAAGTTTTTGGTCCTTGTATTACAATATCCAGAATGATGGAGAGAGAATCCAATTGTCTGTTTCAGAAACATGCTCACCCTTAGGCCACAATATGGTAAATTAAAATCCTGCAAAAATGGCCTTTTACCTTCTCTAAACACTCCTTTGGCATCTGTAGTGAGAGGGCAGAGCTCCTGGACTGACAAAAATGTTTTCAAATGAGAGAGAGAGATTTTTCCAAAATAAAACCAAGCAGCCGTTAAGAAAGACAACCTGGTGTTGGGTAGACAATACACAGCGAATGCCCACTGTCTGAGGAGGAAGGAATCTAGTATTGGGCATAGCAACATTTTTATGAGATCTAGGTGAAGATGTGCATAAACAGTTTAATATATGGGTCTAAGCTTAAATGACATAAGCCAGGACATAGTTGAGAGTCATCAGCACTTAGCTGGCATTGGAGTAAAGATAAATTTATTTTTTTCATTTGTGGAAAGCAGGTCAAATAAGAACAGACTTTAACTGATGATGGGATGCTATGAAATACCAATGATGCAAAGAAATATTTCAAAGAAATATCAACATTTTAAGAAAAAGAGAAGCACATAGAGATGAATAAGACATAACAGCAACTTGAGAAGAATCAACAGAATCTTGTGCACCAAAGTCAAGAGAGAAGAGAATTTCAAAGAAGAAGTGACTGGAAGTATCAGTTGTACTAGAATATTTTAATAAAATATCAACTACAAAATGGCCTTTACTTTTGGAAATCAGTGTTGATGGATACCTTTCCTGAAAACATGTCAGTCATATCAATATCAATATCAAAATTGTGTTCATAAAAGTTGGTGGCTATTCTTTGCACTCAGAATCAAGTTCCAAGTTCTAGGCTTACTTTCAAAATTATCACATAATATATCTGCTCAATTTAGCACCTGTAAAGACTGCTTATCTCCCTGGCAAGATTATATTTCACTTCAAAGACGGAGACTGCATCTTGCTTTTCTATCTACTATAATATCTACCCTAATATGAAGAATGTAGGAAGTTATCAATAAATCAATTTTTGATAAAAGATGTTTACATTGTTCACTCTCTCTATTATATATCATTTATCTTCCTCTGTATTTTTACAAAACCTAGACCGTTAATAAGGCAACTTGAATACAGTTTAAATTACAAGCTGACACTAAACAAAGTCTGTCTTTCTAGTTCACTTGCTCTCTCTCAAGCGTGTCTGAATTTCCACGGAGTCAATAAAACAGAGGTATAGAGTTCACCATATCTTTAATCTTTTCCCTCTTGTCTACTAATTGCCAAGAAAGCAGGCTGAGTCTAGATACTATTAGGCTGTTTATAATTATCCACCTTTACTTGACTGTGTATCCTTTTTATTATAGAAAACCAATCAACAAACAAAAATAAAAACAACCAATTGTCACTGTGTGATTTCTTTCCTAAACTAAACCACCATCAAACAGATAGCTACACTAACATGAACACAGTTTTTAAACAAGAAACATTAAGTAATGTGTGAAAAATAAGCTTTAATATTGGAAAAAAAAGAAGTAAGCCTTAAAAATGTTGTAATGTGTGCGATTTCCTATTTACACTATTTCTGTTTTTAATTTAGGAGGTGTTATGTTGGAAGATTTGCTGGTCCATTGTAACAGCAGAGCAAAGGGTTAGAAGAGTACTTGGGGTCAACAAGATTCCAGCTTTTGTTTACTCTTTAAGCCACTTTTCTAATAATCATGCAAACTTGGGGAAAATATTTCATAAACCTAGTTTTAAAAGTAAATCGTTTTTAGTGTTTGTTTTAGTTACTTTGGTTATATATTTGGAAGATCTTTTCCCAGGTTAATAGAAATACTGATTTGTTTCAGTGTCTCCCAATGTTAATATTTTATAAGTCTTACATGCAATTTGTGACATGACTTATTTAAAGTTAGCAGGAGAGCAGCCATTGTCCTTTTGCCAATTCCAGTTCGCATACTAAACGCAGGTATTCTCATGCAGTACAGCACCTGCATAAATTTGAAAAATTGAGAATCATGAAAATGGTATTTCAATAGCAGTTCGGTTCAGCAAAGGGACAAAATTTATCATGCAACATAACACCTTGAACAAGGTTAATGCCCTGTGGAAACCACATTTCCCTGAAAAAGATTTTGTTGTTGATGATGATGATTTTAAATAAATACATACATAATCCTTCAATTACACATTTTTTCTCTCATATCTAGATAGTGCTAAATTATAGGTCAATATCATAAAAAGAAGAAAAAACTATAGCTACAGTAAAAATAATGTATAAGATGCATGTAAACAAATAATATACATACACAGTTAAATGGAAGAGAGCCAACAACTCTTTTTAAATAGTGAGTATCTGATGGAATTTTATTTTACAAAAGGTATTAATGCTTGCTAATGTTTTTAATTTTTTTAACCATTCCCAAATCCAAAGGTCATGACAATTCTGACAAGAAATTATAATATAGTTACATGAATTATACAGCTAATAGTCATTTTGTGGTCTTTCTTTTTAACTAGGGAAAACTGTCCCATTTTAGTACACACACAAAGAAAGAGACACACAGAAAGAGTGAGAGACAGACAGAGGTACACACACACACACACACACACACACACCACACACACACACACGGAGTTAGTCTGCCCCTACTGTCAAGTTAGAAATTATGAGGAATTTGGCAAGTGCAAATATTTTGTAGAACTTGAAAACGTGTAATAAACTTTAAAAATTTGTCTGTAATAAATGGTTTCTTGATCTGTGCTCCCATCCCATACTCATCCTCTCTTTTTCTCTCTCTCTTGAACACAAACCATAGAATTTTTTTCCATAAGGAATCAAAGCAAATTATTGAAATTTCTGGAAGAGCTCAGTCTTTCTTAGCACTTAAAATAACAGATATGGGCAGAAAACTTTGTAGGGAACTCTGGAAATAAAATAAATGTATTTTTGAACATAGCAATAATTTTTACTTGCCCTGCAAAAAATTGTAAAGTTTCTATTTTGTCTGAGATGGAAGGGTTCATATGGTATAACTGGCCCCTATGTTTAAAATTGCACCTATATAAAATTATAGTCTGCAAGGTAATTAATGTAGTACTTTGTAATTCCTATTTTTACAATTATTATTATTATTATTAGACAAAATCTAGCTCTGTCACCCAGGCTGGAGTGCAGTGGCGTGATCTCGGCTCATTGCAACCTCCGCCTCTCAGGTTCAAGCTATTCTTGTGCCTCACCCTCCTGAGTAGGTGAGACTACAGGTGCCTGCCATGACGCCCAGCTAATTTTTTGTATTTTTTAGTAGAGACAGAGTTTCACCATGTTGGGCAGGCTGGTCTCGAACTCCTGACCTTGTGATCTGCCTGCCCCAAAGTGCTGGGATTACAGGCGTGAGCCACCGCGCCCTGCCTTAAGAATTCATTTTTAAGATGTGGGTTAAAACATGAGCTTAAAGCAGCCATTTTCAAAGGAAAAGTCAAAATTCTTTAGGGGGATATAGCGACCATAGTTGTCCCAGTAGTTGATGGGAACACCTTCCTCTTCAGTTCGGTAACTACCAGGGAGGTGACAAAAGAAAGTCTGGTAGTCTTTCTGGGATGCTTATACTTGATTTGATTTAACAGTTATTTAAACGTTGATAAGTATCTCTGGAACTATTTTAGGAAATTATATTTGAACTTTGAATCTTTTTATTGTGCAAGAATGTATCTGTGATAGTATATGTAATTGTATATACATATGTATCTTACGTGTATATATATGAATACACAAATGTATACAGATACATTCGTGGGGGATATTGGAACTGCCTCAAGGGCACACATACACACAAACGCTCTCTCTCTGTCTCCCACTCTCTCACACACACAAACAGGCACGTTAGCCTTCATTCAGTAGTTTAAATTTCCTGTGGAATCTTGTTTAAAGGATTTTATGGCATAATTTTTGCATATTAAAATGGCATAAGATTTTCTTTAATAACATTTTATTTGGATACTGTGAACTAGGTAGTACGAGAATATGATACATTTCTCACATTCAACTAATACAGGCATGTCTAACCTTATTAGCAGTGCATAATTGAATGTCTATGACATGCTAATAGGTAAATGCATTATTGCTATTAATATAAAAGTGACCTGAACTCTTATTACATGTATAGCTTATTATCCTGCTTATATAGGAAGGATATAGCTTATTATCCTGATGACATATAATAAATATAAAAATAAAAACAATATTATAGTTTGATAGATAATGGAAAGACAGTATTTTGCTTTGGAAGTACTAAGAGATGTGAAAGTCAATAGTATCGTCTTTGTACCATTTATCTTTAAGTCTTTCTTCTGTCAGACACTGGTGATAGAAAAAAATGATCAAGATATATTTCTTCCCTCAGAACATCTAGAGTCTTATTTTCATGTTCCCTATTTTCCGTCCTTCCCTCCCAAACATATTTTTCCTGCTTACCAACATTTCACCTTCTTTTCTGGCAACAGACACAAGCACATTCATACAACAACATTGTAGAATTTCCTTAAAGCAATCTTGATTGTGTCAAGCATGTCAATGTCAATACTTCTGTGGTAGTCTCTTTACATCCTAGGTAATCTAGGACTAGCTGTAGTCAAAGATAATTCATTTATAAGAAAAAGAAAATGCTTAAGAGCCCATGTGTTTTCTCTAATGAATAGTTCAAAAATTCATTTGTTTTACAAATAGATGTGTTCATTTATGCCTTTATTCACTTTAGAAATATTTATAATCTGATCTATCTGTGCTGAACACTGCTATGAATTTAAAAATCAAAGGATTTAAGAGTCTAAAGTAGAAACAATTAAGTGAACAAGTAAAATATAAAGAAAAAAATGGCTACAGAAAATAATTTCAGACAGGGAGAGTATGCCAACTCTTTCTGCAGTGTTGCAAGAAAGCTTCTGTGAGGAGGTCATAATTGAGTTGATTATTTAAGGTTGAGTAGGATTTTACCAGATGGTACCTCACATTGGGGATGTGGGAGGGGAAGTCACTTCTGCCAGAGGAGAAATCACATGAAAAAGTGTAGAAGAGAGAAAGGATAATAATTTTAGAGACTTGAAGTATATAAGAAGAGGCTTGTGTGTTAACACTAAGATACATAAATCCTAGACAATAGGAGGTATTTAAAACATAAAGTAGGGAAATGTCATCCTTAATTTTTGTTTTATGTTTTAACTTTTAAGTGCTTGAATGAGCATTTTAATTTTGTGTTTTTAGTTGTAATCCTCACACTTTATAGGGAAAATATTTTGAGTCATGTAAGATTGGCATTCCTCTGGAGTGTTTTCATAATATGCTGAATCTCATTTGTCCTTTAATTTGTCAGACTAAATTGTTATTTCTTGCTTATAGCTTTATATCCCTCATGATTCAAGGATAAGAACGATATTTCTTATACACTTAGAAGGCCCCTAGGATTTCAAATACAATAAAATTGTAACAATTATTTGGTGTATAAATGAATGAATGAACCACTCTTCCTCTCTCTTTGCTCCTGGGAGATACTTGCTCTTTACTCAGTATCTTATATCTCAGTAAATGTCACCACAATTTAATCAATTGCTTGGGACATTTACCTGGATTTTTGTTTTTGACTCCTTTCCTTCACAACACACATTAATCCATGAGAAAATCATATTAGATTTTTTCTTCATATTATGTCATGAATTTAACAACTCTTCACATGCTCAACTATTGCCTGAACTATTACAATTCCTTACTGACTGATGTTCTCAGGTTACAGTTGACAGCTCCCATAGAGCAGTGTCATCTTTTAATATAAATGTAAATCTGATAATATCGCTATGATCTTCAACATGGTTTTTTTTGGTTCCACATTTGTCTATGATATAGAAAACTGAAAAGAGCATCATTCCCACTAAAACAATTAAAGGCCATATACACTACAAAATTAAAGCTTTCTTTGAACCCATAAATCAATTTCTACTATTCCACATATAATATTTGACATTCAATAACAAAATAAGCAATAATTAAACCACAAAAAAGGCAGAAAAAAAGGATTACTAACGGACAAAGCAATCACTAGACCCAGACTCAGGAAAGGTCCCATGTTGGAATTCACAGAGAGACAATTTATAATAACCATTATTAATATGGTAAAGTACCAAGTGCAGCATGGAAAAATATATGGGGAATTTCAAATGATACAGAAAAGATATTTAAAAAGGTGAAATGTGGATGCTAGCCAAAACACAGACACAGACACAGACAAACACACACACACATCAGCATTACTGAGAATAGAATTACTTAACTGGAAGCCAAAGCAATATACATTACACAAACAAAAACATGAGAAATATAGTATCTAAAATAAAAGAATTGGGGGACAAAAAACACACATTATAATCTGCATGTAATTGGACAGAGAAGAGAAAGGATGGAAGAGAAAAACAGGACACCAGACCCCCCCCCCCTTAAAAGCGCATTCACACACACAAAAAATGAAACTCTTCGGAAACTGCTAATATAAAAGTAAATATAAAAATATTTGTTTTTCTTACATTCAATGACTCTAAAACAGGGATTCTCAAGCAGGAAAAGTTTTGCCCCTCAGGGCACATTTGGAAATCTCTGTAGACACTTTTTATTTTTATGTTGGAGAGTAGGGGGTGCTACTAGAAACTAGTGGGTGGAGACGAGAGATGGTGTCGCTAAACTATATGTAGTATTATAACACAGAACAGCTCCCAACAACAAAGACTTACCTGATCCAAAATGTAAGTAATGCCAATACTGAGAAACACTGTTAAAACATAGTTGATGTTCTAAAGGAAAGTGGTCGTGCTTTATAACATAGTTAAAATTAAAATATATGAATATAATAGCACAAAATTGGGATAAATGGATTGGAAATAGAAATCTGTGAGGTTTTACAATAAAAGCACATTGACATAATATTATTTGAAGAAAGGCTGTAATATTAAAGATGATATTGTAAATCCAAAGGTAACCATTAATATTGTTTTCACAAAGAAAATGTGTGGGTCCAAATAACAAGGAAATATTGGAAATAATATTTAATAAAAAATAACCAAACTTACACGACTAATCCACAAGTGAGAAAAAAATTTTTAATGGAGGTCAGGGGATGGAAAAAAACAATCAAATAGAAAGAAGTTACTAAGATGGTGGATTTAAATCCAACCATGTCAAAAACTGTATTAAATGTAAATGGTCTAAATACAACTATTTAAAAATATAGATGGTCAAATCAGATAAATAAAGCCACATTAAATACAAAGACATATTCAAGATTAAAGTACAAGGAAAAAGAAACAAATACCATGCAAACAATAACAAAAGAATGCCATAGAGGCAAATTTTTAACTGACAAGCTTGACATTAGAACAAGGAATGTTATTAGGAATGAATACCGACATTACATAACAAAAAAGGTTAGTTCACAAATAAAAAACTTTAAACTTTATAAATGGATAGAACTGAAATTAGAAATACAAAAATGTACAATTATCGCTGAAAACGTGAACACTCCACTCTTAGTAATTGGTATACCAAATAAAGAGAACATCTGTAAGAATATAGAAGACCTGAACAATGCTCTCAATCAATTGACCTAGTATTTATACCATACTCATTCTAAAATATCAGAGTATATATTATTTTTATCTGCACAGATCATATTTAAAAGATAGATGGTTTTCTCAGCCAGACAAAACCTCAAAAATGTCAAAATAATTAAAATTAGAGCAATTGATGTTCTAACTTTGAAAGAATTAAACTGGAATTCAGTACCAGAAATCTGAAAAAAATCCCCTCAAATTTAGAAGCTGAGCAATTTATTTTTAAATGGCAGATTTGTCAAAAAGAAAGACACCAGGGGAATTGATAAATACTATATTTGAATGAGAATAAAAATAACATATCAAACAATACTAATTTACTGTTTAGGGAAAATGTTACAGCCTTAAAAGTTTACAATAGAAAAGAGGAAGGGTAACTTCTCAAATAGAGGTTTAAATGTTCACCTAAAAAACATTAAAAAGCAGAGAAAATTACACTAGAATAAAGTGAAAAGATTCAAATAATAAAGAAAAGAGATAAACTAAATTAATTTTGTAAAAGAAAAATGATAGAGAAATTTTTTAAAAAAAATTTGGTTATTTGAAAAGATCAACAAAATTTATAATCCCCTAGCCGAAACGGAAAACAATAAAGAAAAAATACATAAATCACCAATAACAGGAATGAAATAGTGGCCATTGTTACAGGTCATAAAGACACATTAGAAGTACAACAATACAGTATGAGAAAAAATTAATGACCCTAAACTTGACAACTGAGGTGGAAGAGCAAATTTGTTGAATGACAAAAATTACCAAGGCTCACTCAAGAAGAAATAGGTATAGTAAGTAGTCATAAGCCTATTACAAAGCTGAATTAATTATTAAAATATTTTCTGTAAAGAAAACTCTAGGCTCAGATGCTGTCAAAGCATTTTCCACCAAATTTTAAAGAAAAAATAATACAAATTTCCCAAAAACTCTTCTAGAAAATACAAGCAAGGGAAATAATATTCACTTCATTTAATGAGGCCATAATTATCCTAATAAAAAAAAAAAAACTAAGGCCATCTACCAAAAACATACAAATACTATATTATACAAATATTATATGTAATGATGAAAGACTGAATTCTTATATACAAAGATCAGAAACAATACAAAGATGATCATTCTATATATTCTTACCACTTCTATTCAAAACTGTACAGTGTGAAACATTGATGAGAGAATTAAATAAAACGTATTTGTGAATTTGAAAATTCAATATTTTTAAGATGGCAGTTCTTCCATAACTTGTCCATCCATTCAATCCAAAGACAATAAAATTACAAAAAATTGTTTGGCTTTTGTTTTTAGAAAACAATAAATGGATTCTAAATTTTATCCAGAAAAAGAAAGGAATTATAACAGGCAAAACCATTTTGAAAAATAATAAATAAGAGTAATCTCAGCCGTGTATGGTGGCTCACGCCTGTAATCCCAGCACTTTGGGAGGCGGAGGCGGGCGGATCATGAGGTCAGGAGATCAAGACCATCCTGGCTAACACAGTGAAACCCCGTCTCTACTAAAACTACAAAAAATTTAAAAAAAAAAATTAGCCAGGTGTAGTGGCCGGCGCCTGTAGCACCAGCTACCCAGGAGGCTGAGGCAGGAGAATGGCGTGAACCCAGGAGGCGGAGCTTGCAGTGAGCCGAGAGCGCGCCACTGCACTCCAGCCTGGACGACAGAGCTAGACTCTGTCTCAAAAAAAAAAAAAAAAAAAAAAAAAAGTAATCTCTTCAAAGACTCCCTTAAAAAATAAAGTGACAAGCCATTGATTGGAGTAAATTATTTACAAAACAAATTTCAACATGAACCTCTAACCAAAATACGTAAGATATTCTCAAAAGTCAATAAGACAAAAAGTAGTTCAATTTATAATGGGCAAAATATTTAAACAGAGAATTGATTTCAGAAAAAGATATATGAAGTGCAAATAAGGTTTTTAAAAAGAGGTTCAATATCATTAACCTATATGGAATTACAATGAAATATCAATATGCTTGCAAGTTTACACAAAATTTTGGCTTACGGTTTCTTCTAGAAATGTTAGTCTTAACTTTCCCAATTAATTTTGTGATCCATTTTGAATAAATTGATAAAAGACATGGGTCAAGTCAATGCTTTTTAGTTTTCCATACTGAGATCAAATTTTCTCAGCACCATCTGTTGAAAAGACTATCGTATTTCCATTTGAATTTTCATTAAAATTTCCTTTGCATCTTTATTAAAAATTATTTGACTCAATATATCTGGTCTATTTCTGGAATTTCTATTTATTCCATTGTTTTAAGCTTCAATCCTTTTGTCAATGCCACACTATCTTAAATATTGCAGCTTTATAATGTGCTAGAATCAATTGTCATGACTCCTTTAACTTTATTATACTATTTGCTTTTACATTTTACTTTTTTTTCCTCATATATTAAAACATAAAATCCATAATGGCAAAGGCAAATATTGTCTATTTATTTCGATTTTGTTCACTCCATTTTTTTCTAGTCACTAGAATAATGCTAGGCATATGACAGATGCTCAATGAATATTTGTTGAATGAACAACAACATATGAAAAGCCTTTCTTAATTAGAAGCACCATATGAATGAAGATATTTGTTATCACCATAATTTTTAAAGAATATCAAGAATCTAAGACTGCTTAGACTTCTAAAGTTTTATGCTGCATGCTCTTTGAGTTTGTTTGTATGGACTCTTTTGGCAGTTGTATGACACCTTTCATGCCCTTCTCAGAATATTTTTAAATCCTTATAATAAACTCTTAAGAAAAAACCTACAAATATGTTGAAATAAATATATAAAATAATTTGTAAATTTTTATGTTATACTATTATGAGTGTCTCATTGTTAAGCCCATTAATATGTTTTAGCAAGATGCAGTCTGGTAATCATGATTGCAAAGTAGCAATGAATGCAAAATTACATGTATATACAGTATCTCTAATGGGATAGTACAAGGAAAATATGTATGATTTTCATTCGTAACAAAGTACTCCAAATACTGCTGTGATCTGTTATCCTCAATTGTAATTGAAATTAAAAAGATGTTAAATTTCAGTTGAAGACTAGAGAAAGCAAATGTATAATGTTTTTATTATTTTCCCATCTGAATTTATGAACTCATGCAGGCATACCTGGAAGATATTGCAGATTCAGTGCCAGACCATCTCGGTAAAGCAAATATCTCACTAAAGCAAGTCACACAAATCTTTTGGTTCCTGGTGCAAATAGAACTCGTGTATACAATATACAGTAGTTTACTGTACAATGGCATATGTCTAAAAATGTATATTTTAATATTTAAAATTTAATAAATTTTAATTTAAATTTTATTTTAATAAAAATGTTAATTTAAAATATTTTATTCATATAAATTATTTAATAATCATGTGAACCTTCAATGAGTCTTTGTTGTGGTTGTTGTTGTTGTTGTTGTTGTTGTTGATGGAGTGTCTCAACATAGATGGCTGCTGACTGATCAGGGTGATGTGCTGAAGGTAGGGGTGGCTGTGGCAATTTCTTAAAGTAACACAAAAATGATGTTTATCAGATCAATTGACTCTTCCTTTTAGGAAAGATTTGTCTGTGACACACAATGCTGTTTGATAGCATTTTACCCATGGAAGAACTTCTTTCAAAATTGGAATCAATCTTTGCAAATCCTGCCTCTGCTTTATCAACTACGTGATGGAATATTCTTAATCCCTTGTTGTCATCTCAACAATGTTCACAGTGTCTTCGCCAAGAATAGATTCTGTCTCAAGAAACCACTTTGCTCATAAAAAGCAATTCCTCATGTGTTCAAATTTTAGAATGAGATTGCAGCAATTCCTTCACATCTTCAGGCTACACTGTCAATTCTAGTTCTCTTGCTATTTCTACCACATCTGCTGTTAATTCCTCTACTGAAGTTTTGAAGCCCTCAAAGTTATCCAGGAGGGTTGTGATCAACATCATCCGAACTCCTGTAAATATCAATATGAATCTATCTCCCATGAATCACTAATGTTCTTAATGGTGTCTAGAATGGTGAATATTTTCTGGGGGGTTTTCAGTTTACTTTTCTATAATGCATCAGAGGAATCATGATCTATAACAGCTATAATCTCACAAAATAAGACTTGAACAGAGAGATTTCTCCTTGGTCATGGACTGCGGAATGGATGTTGTGTTAGTAGGCATAAAAACAACAATCTCATCATACACTTCCATTAGAGCTCTTGGGTATCCAGGCACATTGTCAATGAGCTGTGTAATTTTGAAAGGAATCTTTTTTCTGAACATGAGGTTTCAACTGTGGACTTAAAACATTCAGTAAAGCATGTTGTAAACAGATGTGCTGTCATTCAGCCTTTGTTTCATTTCTAGAACACAGGATATGTAAATTTAACATAATTCTGAAGGTCCCTAGGATTATTGGAATGGTCAGTGAGCATTAGCTTCAACTTAAAGTCAGCAGTTGCATTAATCCCCACCAAGAGAATCAGCCTATTCTTCGAAGCCAGGCATTGAGCTCTCTTCTGTAGCTTTGAAAGTCCTAGATAACATCCTCTTCTAATAGAAGATTATTTTCATCTACATTGAAAATATATTGTTTAGAATAGTCACTTTTTATCAATTATCTTACTAAATATTTTTAATAACTTTTTACAGTTTCCACATCAGTACATGCTGTTTCACCTTGCCCTTTTATGTTATGTAGACAACTTATTTTCTTAAACCTCATTAACTGATCTTTGCTAGCTTCCAGCTTTTTTTTTTTTTTTTCTGAAGCTTTCTCACCTCTCTTAGCCTTCATAAAATTGGAAAGAGTTAGGGCCTTGCTCTGGGTTAGGCTTTGGCTTTAAGGAATGTTGTGATTTGTCTGATCTTTTTTCCAGACCACTAAAACTTTCTCAATATCAGCAATAAGGCTGTTTTGCTTTTTGATCATTTGTGTGTTACTGAAATAGCACTTTTAATTTTCTTCAAGTACTTTTCCTTTGCATTTACAAATTGGCTGTTTCACACAAGAACCTTAGCTTTCAGCCTATCTTGGCTTTAGACATGCCTTCCTCGCTAAGCTTTATTATCATTTCTAGTTTCTTATTTAAAGTGAGAAGTGTGTCTTTCCTTTCACTTGAACATTTTGAGGCCATTGTATGGTTATCAATTGACCCAATTTTAACATTGTTGTGTGTCTCAGGGAATAGAGTAGTTTGAAGAGAAGGAGAGTGATGGGGCATATGACAGTCAGTAGAGCAGTCAGAAGTCACACAACCTTTATCGATTAAATGTGTCACATTATATAGGCACAGTTTGTGGAGACTCCCCCTCCCCCTGCAAATTATAATAAAGCATCAAAGTTCTCTGATCATAGTTCATCATAATAGGTGATTTTCATGATGAAAATGTTTGAACTATTACAGGAATTATCAAAATGTGGCACAGAGACATGAAGTGAGCGTACGCTGTAGGAAAAATGGCACCAATAGTTCAATATGGTTCAATACAGAGTTCCCACAACCCTTCAATTTTCAAGGAAACAAAAAAAAAAGAAAAGAAAAGAAAAAGGAAAGAAAAAATCTCACAATAACTTCAAAGGCTAATAAGCCTAAGTTCGTTAAAACAAGATATACCTATATTCTATTCATAAAACTCTTTATTTTTAATGCCTAATAGAATTCTGTATTTCATAAAACTCTTGAATGACTTGAGACACCAGATTAAGAATCCCTGTCTGATGAAAATGTATATTTCTTGAAATGCTACTCATTTCCAAGAGTAGAAGATACTGTCTTTAAAAACTTAGCAGCAATGATCAATATCATAGAATATGTATATATATATATATTATATATATATACACACACACACACACACACACACACATATCCACAGGAATTTTATGAAAGAATACAAGATAGTAGAAATAAAATTTGTACAAATTTTCTTACTGTGAGTGAATCAGGGAGACTTCTCTTTCCTTACAAAATGGTGTTTGCTTTTAAAATAGGTGTCTTGGGAACCGTAGCTATTTCACAGAAGAAAGATCTGAAACAGTCTAGTGCTTAGGTTTCCAGAGTTGGCTGCAAAACAGCTGTCTTGAAAGCTTCTGATAGAATCCAGAGATAAAGAGCCAAAGGTAACAGAGAGGTCTGCCAAAAGAGTCTATAGAATAGAATGTATTTGTAGAGAAGTGCCCCTAAGGTAATTGATAAAAACTAGAGGTATAGTCCACTGAGATAAGAAACTACCAAGCATAAGAGAATAAAAAATTTCTGCTGGGAAATACTGAGCTAATCCATCAACTTTATTTTTTTTTAGTACCTTTCTATTTCACTTTTCTTCAATAAAGTCTTTATTTTGACATTGTAGAAGGGTTTTCACAAACAGTTAGTAATGGAAAAATAAAACAATCCTTAAATTTACTTTCTAAGACAAGTTTATGTGCTACAAAATAAGGTAGAAAGTTGACAATTTTTATTATATTTGAGCTAACTATAAGCAAGTAGAGTTTACAAAACCATGGTGGGGATTTATGTAGTTGGTTTAGCTAAACGGAATTCTGGCTTTTAGTGGAGAAAAAAGTAGAGGATGCATTAGACAACCAAAATTTATTTCTAGGCTAAGTATGGTGGTTCATGCCAATAATCCCAACACTTAGGAAGGCTGATGGGGGCAGATGGCTTGAGTCCAGGGGTTTGAGACTATTACATGCAACATGGCAAATCCCTGTCTCTACAAAAAAATATAAAAAATTAGCCAGGCATGGCGGTATATGCCTATAGTCCCATCTACTCGGGAGGCTGAGGTGGGAGACTCACCTAAGCCTAAGAGTTTGAGGCTAGAGTGAGCCATGATCATGCCACTGCACTCCAGCCTAAGTGACAGACTGTGACCTCGTCTGAAAAACAAATAAAAATAAAACACAAAATTTATTTCTCTCACCCCAAAAAAATGGCTGGCTTCATACGATATAACTCATATTTAGTGAAAGTTTGTACATTAAAACTACTTTCTACTTAGATAGGATAGATTATAGAATTGTGAGGGAAAGAATCAATATTTCTTTATCGTTAATGTTTACCAGATATTTTACTTGGTGTAAACAAATGTACCATAAAAACTGATTGCTTAAGAATCATAGAAAACGCACTTTAGATGCTTAAGAATCATAGAAAAGGCACTTTAGATGCTTAAGAATCATAGAAAAGGCACTTTAGATGTTTACCACTAATATTCTTGGATCACTGTACACCACCTTCCAAAAATAAAAACCTGACACCATTACTCTGCTTAGGACTCCAGGAAACCCCAAAGTTAGAAATTTCTCATAAAAATCCTACTGCTTGATGGCCTATAGATCTCTGACCTAATTGTTCTTTTACCATGCTGTTGACTCTGGTTTCTTCTATTCTGTATTAATTCATGTGCAGCAATCTGCTATGTGAAGAGTGTTTCTGTTGTTTTAGCATCACTGAACTGTACTTGATCTCTGACAACCTTAGAGAAATTAGTCACTCTGCAGTCACAGCTTTGAGCTCACCACCATCTTTGCCCACTTCTGTATCCCTGGGTTTACTTCTCTCTTCAGAACATAGGAAAATAGATTCCCTTTACCATGTTTGACTAGTGTAGGAAAACATTAGAAAGCAGAAGATCTTACCACGCAGTTACACAGGTGTTACAGATCTTACCATGAAGTATTCTTTCCAGGATTCCCGAGATGAGAATGTCGACAGGTTCAGGAACCACCTTATACTCTATCCAGAATGGCTGCTCCATTCTAGCATGCAGGCCCTCTGCTGAGTCTAGCTCCCTACCCCAGCATTCCTTCTCATTAATAGGCAAATTTTCTCTAAGGCAGCTCATTGTGTTTTCCTGTAATCCATATTTTATGGCATTCTATTCCCACCATCATTCTGTCAGATGGGTTGTTGTTCGTTTGTTTGTTTGTTTGTTTTGAGATGGAGTCTCACTCTGTCGCCCAGGCTGGAATGCAGTGGCAAGATCTTGGCTCACTGCAACCTCTGCTTCCTGTATTCAAGCAATTCTTTTGCCTCAGCCTCCCAAGTAGCTGAGATAACAGGTGTGCCTCACTATGCTTGGTTAATTTTTTTGTAGTTTTAGTAGAGATAGGGTTTCACGATGTTGGCCAAGCTGGTCTCAAACTCCTGACCTCAAGTGATCCACCTGCCACGGCCTCCCAAAGTGCTGGGATTACAGGCGTGAGCCACCACACTTGGCCATCAGATGGATTCTGAGTCTCTCTTTTCCATATTTCATGAGGACTTGTGACTGTAAATCTGGGAGTGTTGGAGTTAGATACAAGCCTAAAAATTCTCACACATTTTATAATAAGGAGTTTGTGCTTGCCCAGAAATACATTTGGTAATTCTTAGGAGGCAGACTAATGACAGCGGCCAACTTAATCAATTTATCTCAAACTCAGGGCAACCTGTTCCACAGTCCCTGACACACACATCATTTCACCAAAGTTCTTGCTATAACTCAGTGTTGTTCTTTAGAATTGTCATTTTATGTTTAATAATTTAAAAGATTGAAGTCAAATAAGACATGGCAAAATTTGAGCAAATAAGTTGGATGTAAATCCCCAAATACAGATACCATCATTCAAAATGTCATCGGCATCTTCGTAACAATTAATTGACTAAAAAGAATAATATAGTGCGATGTTTTTCTTTGTAACCTCAGCACATGGACTAACATTATCAAATGAACTCGGACTGAGAATCTTTTTTCCTGAGTCAAAATCAACATAATTTTGTTTTCAATTTTGGAAACTCGGGAGTAAATATGATTTTCCTTATTCATCCTGACTCTTTATCAAACTGTTCAATCTCTTTTCAATATTTTGTGGAAGGCAAGTGGTTATATTCATGGTCTCTGGACACCACAAACATCCAAATTTCATGTCAACTACTGACTGCATGATTTGAGATTTCAGATGAAGTATTTAACATCTTTACCTTTAGTATTTTTTTTTTTTTTTGAAACAGTCTCACTCTGTCACCTAGGCTGGAGTATAGGGCCACCTCTGCCTCCCGGGTTTAAGCGATTCTCCTTCCTCAGCCTCCTGAGTAGCTGGGATTACAGTCATGCACCACCACACTCAGCTAATTTTTCTATTTCTAGTAGAGATAGGGTTTCATCAAGTTGGCCAGGCTGGTCTCGAACTCCTGACCTCAAGTGATCTGCCCATCTTGGCCTCCCAAAGAGTTGGGTTTACAGGCGTGAGTCACTGTGCCCAGCCAAGTCTTGTTTTTGAAGAAAGAAGATGATATTTATCGGGCTGGGCACGGTGGCTCAAACCTGTAATCCCAGCACTTTGGGAGGCCGAGACGGGCGGATCACGAGGTCAGGAGATCGAGACCATCCTGGCTAACACAGTGAAACCCCGTGTCCACTAAAAAATACAAAAAACTAGCTGGGCGAGGTGGCGGGCACCTGTAGTCCCAGCTACTCGGGAGGCTGAGGCAGGAGAATGGCGTAAACCCGGGAGGCGGAGCTTGCAGTGAGCTGAGATCCGGCCACTGCACTCCAGCCTGGGCGACAGAGCGAGACTCTGTCTCAAAAAAAAAAAAAAAAAAAAAGATGATATTTGTCATCCCATTACTGGGTATATACCTAGAGGAGTATAAATCATTCTACTATAAAGACACGTGCACACATATGTTTATCGAAGCACTATTTACAATATCAAAGACATGGAACCAACCCAAATGCCCATCAATGATAGACTGGATAAAGAAAATGTGGTACATATACACCATGGGATACTATGTAGCCATAAAAAAGGAATGATATCATGTCCTTTGCATGGACACAGATGAAGCTGGAAATTGTCATCCTCAGGACACTAACACAGGAACCAAGCACCACATGTTTTCACTCATAAGTGGGAGTTGAACAATGAGAACGCATGGACATGAGGAGGAGAACATCACACACCAGGGCCTGTTGGGGAGTGGGGATTGAGGTGAGGGAACTTAGAGGATGGGTCAATAGGTGCAGTAAACCACCATGGCACACATATACCTATGTAATAACATAACAGGTGTATACACCTGCACATTCTGCATGTGTCTCCCGTAACTTAAAATAAATTTTGGGGACTGAGCTTGGTGACTCACGCCTGTAATCTCAGCACTTTGGGAGGCTGAGGTGGGCGGATCACGAGGTCAGGAGATCCAGACCATCCTGGCTAATACAGTGAAACCCAGTCTCTACTAAAAATACAAAAAAAAAAAAAAAAAATTAGCCGGGCATGGTGGCAGGCGCCTGTAGTACCAGCTACACCGGAGGCTGAGGCAAGAGAATGGCCTGAATCCAGGAGGCGGAGCTTGCAGTGAGCCGAGATCGCGCCACTGCACGCCAGCCCCTGGGCGGCAGAGCGAGACTCTGTCTCAAAAAAATAAAAAGAAAAAAGAAAGAAAGGACAGATGACCAGAAATTTATAAATAAGAGCAAAAAAGAAGGAGAGAGATGGGTAGTCAAATCTGATGAGAAATGTTTGAAAGCAGTGATGGGGAGGAGAGTGGGGAAGTTGAGGGGTCAGACAGGTGGAATAATAAATTTGAAGAAATGAGGAGCAAAAAAAGTAATTGTTCACTTTCAGGTTTAGTTTTTCAAAAACTTCAGGAGAAAACCATGATCTCAGGTGAAAGTCAAGTATCACTGGAACAAAAAGGTGAGGGAAAGATGAGGGGAGATTTTTTGGCTAAAAACATTCCACTATTTAATAGCAAATCATGCGATTTAAAAAATACAACCGGAAGAATTTCAGAATGTGGGGTGAATGTCAATGGGGTCAGGTTAAGCAATTTAAAGATACATATAGATATGTGTTTCAAGGAAATGAAGCTTAACAGAATTTCATGGGGTTTTATGATACCCGATAGGCTAAAACAAAGGACATAATAAGATTTTTTCCATGCTTTCTAAGGCTGATTGTCATGGCGACATTGTGGGAAGAAGAAGGAGGCTTTTGCTGGAAACACAGAGAATGTATTGGTTCCATCTAATCTTCATCACCTTCACCATCACAAGTGTTGAAGAAGTCAAAAGGGTGTACGGAGTTACAGGATTGCACTATGATACCAACAAATTCAAACAATAAAATCTTGGGGTGCATTCAACCTTCCATGTAAGATAGCATTCCAGTTTACTAGGAAATCTTACCAGAGTTTATTTTCTATGTGGATGAAGAGTCTAATAAAAGTCCCAATTAGCTTGACATTCACTTCTGTGAAATAAGTAATGGGTATGTACATAATTAGATGTTAAGACTAGAGAAATTACTGGAATCATGTATATGATTTCATTGCTAAAGATTTGTTACAGAGATGAGGTTTTTGCCTTTATATTTTATCTAGCAGAAAGGTTGAGTAGGTAATTATCTTAAAAAATAGATCTATTCAACTAAAGGATTAGAATTAAAAGCTATTAAAGAAGATAGTGATGCAATTGGTTTCTGAACCAGTAAATGGAAACTTGAGGAAATAAAAATTTTTAATCATTTAATTTATCACATAACTTTCTTTATTTTCCTATAATTTAAAAGCCTCATTTTCCTATATTTACATTTTAAAAACTCTCTACTGATTAAATTAATCTGACTCTTCCTCTAAATTTCAATTATTAGATGCTTATACAGTAAGCATATCTATTGTATATTTCACATGATCAATTAAAAAGTCTACTATAAAATAAAAGGTTTTGAATTAAGGAACTTTTAAAAGATGAACATTGTATGGTGGCCTTAGAATAAAAGTGTTGTAGTATCTTAAAATTAATAGTTTGACACAGTCCCTACAAATAATATAAAAATGGATATGTTTTATTAATATCCAGAAATGAATCTCAATAAATCATTTCTAAAACTTAATGGTAAAAGAACAAAAAACTAAATAACAATTATTCTGGCTTTATAAATAACGGACATTTTCAAGTCACTTTCCATTTGCCTCTAAAAATCAACCCACAGTGAGATTTTTGTTGGCAATGTGGAATCACCAGGCAGCCTCTCTTATACTTACAAGACAAAAAATGATGTTATTTACCAGGTGGGCAAATTTAATCTGCATGACCAGTGTATTTCACCTGATTTCTATTTTTAATAAGTGTGTGTTTGCCTGATTAGCTTGTTTATCTAATAAGAGAAGGTCTTAACCACCTTAAAGTAAAAAACATTTATAAATAGCTCAGGTGGGACATCTGAAATGTACAAGAAAATGAAGTTCATATCAAAAAAGTAAGTGTACTAGGCACCTTCTGTGTGCTTTATTATAGAAGTTTGTGCTGTATGTTTGTAAATCAGATTCACTGCTAGCTGTGAAAAAAATTAAAAAGAAATAAACATTTTAATATTTATACTCTTTAAAACAGATTTTGGGGAGAATTTGAAGATGATCATGAAGATTTTATTTACTTAATTAACTAAATATGCTCACTTGTGATTAACAAAAATGCAATTTATTTCTTCTCAAACAAGACATATAAATCCATTAAACTTAAAACTGCTGAGAAAAAATTCCATTGTCGATTTTTTAAAAGATTGGATGTCGTCAGCATTAGACTTGATTAACATGCGAGTAGATTGATATTGTACTAATTTTCCATGGCTGAAATGCCATCAACTCAATAAAATCACACTCACAAGAACTGCTGAGTCATTTGGTGGTAATTCAATCACAATTTCAAAAGTGATTCCCCGATTTAGATGGGGAAAATTGTTTAGAATATGTGTGAATGAATTATAAAGCTTCTCTACTGTATATGCATTTTAGATTCAAGTGTAACTGAAATAAGAGAAAACTTTTGCCGCATAACTGATGGCATATCTGTAAGGTCTGGGGGACAAGTTCATGAATTGAAGAGCTATTTGGAAATTTTTAAACAACTCTGCTTCAGTTTGGAGCTTCTTGAACCTGTTTAACCTTTGATCATATAGAGGTCACTAATGTATATTTCTTATTTTAAAAAATCCTCCAATTCTCACATACCAGATTATTAAATACCTTAAAGTTTCTTAGATTCTTAAATACTGTCGTTTTTTAATGAAATTACTAGTAAATACCTTTAATTGAATTAATAAAAAACTATCAATGATTAATATAAACCCTAAAACCATGTCATTGCTAACAGTAATGTCATTTTGAACAGTAAAAGCTATATTTATCCCTGTATCTTACATAGTTGATTTTGAGTTCTACAACATGATATTGCAAACCAATCATGAGTTGTACCCACCCGCGCGTTCTAAACTTATCTCTTCAATATCCCACCTTATTCTTTATATACTATCAATTCAAATTTATTATAATGTACAGAATCAATCTGATGCAGGAATTTTTGCTCCTTTGTTCAGCTAATATCTGAGTTCTTATCTCATGACCAGGAAAAATTAGGCCCACAGACAATCAAAAGGTGAGGAGAACATAATTTATTAAAAGAAAGCTCTCAGAAAAAAAGAGGGGGTCCTGCCAACAGACTCCCGCCTCACAGAGTGAATACCAGGCCACCACACATGAGCAGAAGATGCCAGGCTCCTCCCCACTGCATAAGGCACAAATTCCTGTGGCTCCACCCCATTCTCCCAGTGCACAGGTGGGTCCTTAGTCTGAGCCATTCCATACTGATTTATCTCACTTGCTGTGCATATGTTAAGGGACAGATTTTTTCACCATGGGCATGTTTAGGCAAGACCCTATGCAGGTTATCTTATGTGCCTCCTACCTCTATCATTCCCCCATCTAAAGAAGTACATCTAACTTCTGTTAGAATAAGGATAAGGATGAAGACTGATCTTAACTGCTTCCTACTGAAAAGGAACACTGTTTTGGGAAAACAGCAGTCAGAGCTGCCTCAGAGGCCTATGCTAGGGTCCCTAGCAAAAGAGGGCATTGGCCGAGGCTCTGGTTGCATGACTCTTTGGAGTTTTATGGCCTGAGGGCAAGAAGAGACAAATCGGGTTATTAAAAAACATGTATCAAAATAAAACAAGGGAGTGCGGTGGCTCACGCCTGTAATCCTGACACTTTGGGCGTCCAAGGCAGGCAGATCACTTGAGGTCAGGAGCTCAAGAACACCCTGGCCAACATGGGGAAACCCTGTCTCTACTAGAAAAAATACAAAAATTAGCCAGTCATGGGTGGCACGCACCTGTAATCCCAGCTACTCGGGAGGTTGAGGCAGGAGAATTGCTGAAACCTGGAAGGAGGTTGCAGTGAGCTGAGATTGCACCACTGCACTCCAGCCTGGGTGACAGAGTGAGACTCCATCTCAAATAAATAAATAAATAAAATTAAACAAGATCAGGGTAAAGACTGCTTGAAAATCTTGAGGACTTTTACCAGTTTGCACAGAGAGAGGAAGTCCAAGAGCCCAACCGATTAGAAAACACTTTTACCCTTTTTGCCAGCAGGTCAGGCCCTGGGTCCCCTTTCCCTGAGCCCAATCCTAAGTCAACCAGTTTAATGTTTGGGAAATTAACTTTTCCCAGATTGGAAGACGCATCTGAGGTGAGTGTCCCTTGGTACGGAGACAAAATTATTTATCTGTGAAGAGAGAACTGAGGAGGAGAAAGTAAAAAAGATTTTTTTTCCCAAAGGAGTCCCAGGGGTTCAGGATGCACTTGAAAGTGGTACAGACTGAAGATGGATGGCTACTCATGTAGAAAGAGGGGAATGAGGCATCTCAGGTTGCCTTATCTTCCTAGTGAATATCTGAGGTATGTGAGAGAGAGAAAGTGAGGCACCCTTCTTTCTTTCTTCTGTCCTTATATCTCTGAGTCCCAGCAACTGTGACAAGGGTTTCACCCATGGGTGTCAAATCAGCTTTCATCTATGTTAACAGGGGAGCTTAGGAGATAGGAATATCTGCTCTTACCCATGTACACCTATCTCCTCTCCTGTCAATAGCCTTCGAGTTCCCTAGACCTTATTTATGCCACAGGAAGCTTGGTTCAATTGGCAGGAATTAGTCATACTCACCTATGCTATACCTTTTAACTTCTGTTATCATCTGCCTCTGGATCCCTGAGATCCAGGTTTTTTTCCTAGGGCTTTGATCTGAAGCTAGGAATTGAGTTTGAGACAAAAATGTGTCTCAGGGTGTTGCATGGACTCCTTAACATAAGCCAAATGCTGAGGTGAGGCTGTGGAATTGAGTCATCCTCTAACAAGGGAGAGAAAAGGATGTCTTGTGACATGTCCAGGTAACTGGTGGCTATAGTTATGCTTGCTAAGATTTGGGTGCATGGGGCTTGGCTTCGGTTAGTTCCCTTGGTCTTACTTTCCTAAAAAGGAAACCTCTGGGTGATGGGCACCTTATTTATTCCCATTACCTGATTGGATTTGCAGAATAATTGCTTAGAATTAAAATATTAATCCAAATTTTTACAATACCTATCTCTTTTGTTCCTGTGAACTGCAGCCCGAGATCACTGGTTGGCTCACAGGAATTAGCAGAGTTAGTCTAAAATGTAGGCAAAAACTTAAAAACAGCTAATGAGTCTAGAATTTAATGACAAATGTATGATACGTTATAAAACATAATTTCTTTCTCCAGTCCTCATCTTTGTTAAAAACAAATCATGATAGAACTGAGCTGTTTGCAAAATAAACTGTAGTCTTATACTTGGCCTGATTATTTGCATACAGCACAGCAAGAATAATTATTTCTACATAGGCTTTTTAAATTGGCTTTGATGGAACACTGTTCCACACGGAATCTCAGATAGGACTTCCCGAAGCTGAACCCACCCATGGGATTTTACTCTCAAATACCTGTAAATTGGGTAAACTCTACTCTTCTTGAGGTCCCAAGAACATGGAGTTCCTGGACCTGTTAGAAAGTGACATGCTTTATTCACCACAAGTTAGGAACCCTGTATGGAGACTGTGTAGACAAGGTATGAGGCCAATTTTTCCAAGGGGGTTTTATCAGCTCTGCAAGTTGAGCTTGGTTCCTCAAAGGGAAGCATATCCTTCCAGCTAAAGCCTTGGTAACACAATCAGTTTCTCCAATTGCATCCTGTTGTAAAAGCAAATGGATTCTTATTGTACTGATGCAAACAACTATATTGCCATAAGTTAGGAATACTTACAACTAGTTTCCAAATTCTGAAGAAGCCAGGCAGAAAGAGAGACAAACATGCTCCAAATTTTGTTCACAGGAGTATACCTTGCTCAATCATTAAATGCTGTACATAGCTCAGAATAAATTTCCTTGACTCTGAAAAAGAAAACAAGGATCAGCAATGTTCCAAGCAAGTGTCAAAAAGATTACTTTCGTTTTATATTAGTCTGTTTAGTTAACTCTTGTTTTGCTTGATATTCGTGAACATTTCAACTCTTCATGAGTCCTGTACGTTTTTCCTTTATTCCAACGTCACAATCTCCAAAGTTATCAGAAACCTGCATTTGAGAGCACGTGTCAAACTTCTATAGCTGATTATAAACCATCTTTTAAAGAGAATAAAAATAAAACAATTTTCTGTGAATAACAAAATGTCTACAATGGTTACAGTCAGAAACATGATTGACAAAGAAATTTGATTATCTCTGTGGTTTATAATAACTTAACCTAACAACCTTAATTGTGGTTGATAGCATATATTCAGACCTTAGAATTTTAGAAATCCCATACAATTTTGAACACATATTAATATTATTCCCTAAAGTATAACCTGAAGAAGATTAAACATCATTTTGGCAATCCTATGTACCTAAACGTGTCAAATAATCCTGTTCACCTATCTTCTAGATGCTCTATGGGCCCTCTGTGGCAACCAAAAGCTAGGGGTCAGGAAAGACAATTTTTGAAACTGAAGTTTGATTTTAGGAAGATCCTTAAATATTAGAGGCTTAAAACACTTGAGGTTATGAGATAGAATTCCAGGGTATCATAAGTTATTTATTTTGCCAAAATGTTGACTGGGAAATTTTAAAAAAGCAAAAACCTTTAATAACCCATTACAAATTTTGCTAAAGAGCAGATTACTGCCTTAAGAGAACCTTTTTGTGCTTTTATTTCAATTCTCAATTTACAGAAATGCCATATAATACCCTTTTGAATTCAGTCAATATTTTGCACACAGAATTTCTTTTTCAATATTAACTTTTACAAACCTTCTAAAACTTGTTTGAACTTTTAGCTTTATCTTATCTAATTCAAAACAAACCTTAACCGTAGGCAAAAATTCATATTTTGATGACATCTGCATTTTATCAATAATCTTTAAAGACTGTTTTTAGTTCTCAAAGACTAAAGTCACATTAACTAAAAGGTACCATAGCTTTTATCATTCCTTTAAATAATATTAGATCCAAGCACTTATCCTTCAATTAATTAGAGCTTTTTAAAATACACACCATGCACACAACACTTACATAACTACAGAGACAGGCAGAAGAAGATCCAGTAGCTATAAGATTTTTTATTTGCCAATCTGCTAATTGGACTATTGGCCTCTGGGTTGAGCCCTATAAGAGCAAGGCTAAGGAAGCATGTGGTTTCTATTGCCTAAGAAACAGGTATAGCTGGAAGACAAAAACAGATTTTGAGAGGGATCCATCTGCCTCTAATTTCTGGGGGCTTCATGAGGAAAATAGAGGTCTCTCCAAAAATGGAATCTGTGGCATCTTTTCTGCTTTTCCCAAAGAGTCCATGGGAAATTACCTTAGGGCCTCTCATGTGTGCATTAACAGTGGCAAGGCAAAATGGATAACAGGCCACCATATAGGAGCAGGAGAGGCCGGGCTCCTCCCCTCTGTATAAGGCACAAACTCCTGGTGGCTCCAACCCATTCTCCCAGTGCGCAGGTGGGCCCTTATTCTGAGGCATTCACATTGATTTGTTTCCCTTACTGTGCATGTGTTAAGGGATGGAATTTTCCAGTGACTGAGAAAAAACCTTTTTCCATCAAAGCAAGATCTAAGAAGAGAAAAACATAAAGGCCTTTTAAGTATACCTAATATTTGGATATCCACTTTTAATTAAGCTGAGCACTCTTTAAGAAAATCCTTTTAAATCCCTTATTACCTGACTTCAGCCGTGCCAAGCGGCCAATACTTCTGGCTTTTAAACTTTACCAAAAGTAACCTCCCAACTGCTCATATAATGGAAAATTCAAGGTGGCTCGTGGAGGGGAAGAGAATCAACACATGGTGAAGTTCACACAGATATCAAACCAGAAAAGACTCATTCTCTAAGCCAGGATTAAACCTGGGCTGCCATTGCAAAATGGCGGAGGCGAAAAGAAAGCACTGCAGCCTCCTTACAGGTCATGCTTCCAAGGACACAAAACAAGATGGAGACCTACAGCAAAGTTTGCCCTTAAGCAAACAGCGCCTTGAGCAGTTCCTCGGACTGGCTTGAACAATGGGCCTATGGAGTCCTATGCTGGCATTCCATCCAAAGGTACCCCTCCTTCTGACAGAACCATACAGAAAGACATGCAAAGCACATCAACTGACTACAGCTTGAGACCAACCTCAAATCCTTTTTCATAATTAAAACTTTACAGAGAATATAAACAGTGATGGGCTCCTGACCTAGTAAAACATCTTCTAAAAGGAGGAGGAAGCCTCTCACATAAAAGTTAACTCCTGGTCGGGCTCGATGGCTCAAGACTGTAATCCCAGCACTTTGGGAGGCCGAGATGGGCGGATCACAAGGTCAGGAGATGGAGACCATCCTGGCTAACACAGTGAAACCCCGCCTCTACTAAAAAAAATACAAAAAGCTAGCCGGGCGAGGTGGCGGTGCCTGTAGTCCCACCTACTTGGGAGGCTGAGGCAGGAGAATGGCGTAAACCCGGGAGGCGGAGCTTGCAGTGAGCTGAGATCCGGCCACTGCATTCCAGCCTGGGCGACAGAGCCAGACTCCGTCTCAAAAAAAAAAAAAAAAAAATTAACTCCTGACCTGGTGGAGAAAAGAAAAAAACAAAACCAAGACAGCTTAAATGCAGTGCTGGAAAGTTGCCTGGGGGAAGAACCGCTATTCTTATGCAAATGAGTTTCTCCACCAGGGTGAGAAACCTTTCATTGCTGTTTCTTCTCTGGGGCTCGGACTGAGCTGGATCCCTGTGCCAGGAGAGGGGAAGACGCCATGGGTAAGTGGTGGGGAATGCTGGCCAGCTTGCTGCCTGGGGCTCTTGGAAGGGGAGCGGGGCGAGGAGCCACTGTTCGCCTGTCTGTCCCGAAAAAAGAAGAAAAATGCCACAGAAAAGACAGGGTTGGGGCGGAGGCCTGGTGGCTGACGTCTGTAATCCCAGCACTTAATGAGACCGACGCGGGCGGATCGCGGGGTCGGAGATTGAGACCATCCTGGCTGACATGGTGAAACCCCATTTCTACTAAAAATACAAACAATTAGCCTGGCTTTGTGGCGCGGTGCCTGTAGTCCCAGCTACTCCGGAGGCTGAGGCAGGAGAATCGCTTGCAACCAGGGAGGTGGAGGTTGCAGTGTTAAATATGAATTCTAAATTTCTCTTCAAAGAAACAGTATGTCAGTATGTGCAATTTTTTGCCTTCTTCTTTTAAATTTCCTCTTAAGCAACCGTTTTCGATTACCTACTCCATCCTGACTCATTCCCATCACCTGCTCCACCACAACTCATTCCGGTTACCAGCTGCCTGCTCCACCCTGACTCATTCTCCACCCTGTATAACCATTTTTCCCCCGCCAAAGCACTCATCCCCTCACTCTCTTTAAAATAGCCAATGGGAATTAGTTTAGCCTGTGTGGTCTAACCCTAGCCAATAGGGGAAGGACAGGACACAGCAGCAGGGCCCACGCGCATCAGGGATAAGAACCGCGTCCCCTCCCTTGTTCAGGTGTACCTCACTATTGCTCCAACGCCGATTTGTTCGTGTAATACTTTCTCTCGTATCCTCACGTAGGTCACTTTAGCCTAAATCTCCTAAGTGGTACATATTATTTTGTTATACTTCTAATTTTATGTTTAACAAACTCTTTTGTTATTTACATTTTTTGCTACGTAGCTCATTTTTAGATAATTGAATTATTAAACTAAGGACTCCATTTTTATCTATATATGACTAAAATATTTCTTGTACAAAGCTATATGCATAATAACAATTTATCACTTGAATGCACAAGCTAAAGTATACCAATAAAAAGTCAGGTACGACAAATCCATATGGTCATATCATTGAAAAAAAGCTTTTCTGTAGTTCTAAACAAATATTCCCTTGTAATAGGAATGCAAATAGTTGACATTGTGGGCAAAAACGTTTTGGTATAAAATATTTTATGTTATCTTTCCATGAATTTTCTTGATGTATTTTTCTTACTATTTATATTTTCCAAGACTTTACTAAACATAGTTTCTATGTTATTAAACAAAAACAGTCTATTTTCAGTTGGAATTTTTTTAAACAAAAATATATATAGGCTTCTAAAAAAATCAGTTAACTTTTATTTCACCTCTATCCTTGTGGAACTGATAAGAACATAGTAATTCTAATATTTTATGAATCAGAATATTTGAGAAGCAACTGGCCCTCCATGTGTAAGCAGAAATCCTTCAGGGATTGAGTTCATCCACCAACATGATTGGAATACAACTGATAAATCCTCATGGAAAATAGATGTGTTGTAGTCTCTGAAATATACTAAAAGTTGTAGAAGATACTGAGTTAGCATCAAAGTAGTCACAATCTATTTGGGAAGCCAATATTTACTAACCTGGAACAACAGTTTGAAGTAAAAAAGAATGCAAAATTTAAAACATAAGGAGATATAACATTGAAGGAAATAGCGATTGAATAGATTATTGCACCATAGTAGTCTCTCATAGTAGACTTATACATTCCCACCCACTATCATACAACTTTTTCAGACATTCTGTGGGAAGAAATTATGCACTTGTCTCAGTGGTTTTTAGCTTTTTATCATGCAGTGTGCTTTGATCAATGGAATGTGAGTGAATGTGATATTTATGTCAGAACAGACTTTTAAAGATTACTGCATGGTCTGACTCAGCCCTTCTCTTAGTTCTGTATTTTTCCAGGACAGAATACCATGTTCCAGATAGGGGCTGCTTCATTCAGTCCAAGAATGAGAAGAGACGGGGGAACAGAACTAAGTGGCACAGCTGCCAACTTGTCATCCTTATTGTACCATGAGTGAGACATAAGTGTTATTGTAAAATGCTGATATTTTCAGACTGTTGCAATTGCAGGACTCATACAGAAGTTAATACAACAGTAAGAGTGCTACCATAGCAATACAACATCGATAGGAGTGACTGCCTTTGGGCTGACTGACAGGTGGTGTGAAAACCCTGAACGAAGTTTACACAAATGACAATCCATGTATTCAAGCCAAAATATTTGATAAGACGGTTGTCTACTATAAAAATAGGTAATGGATGTCATAAATGTGTGTCCCTAGCTTTGTTACTAGCTGCATTTGCTATGATACCACAAGAAAGAGACAAGTTTGTAAAAAACTTAAGCTGTGGGCAGTCAGAGATGAAAGAGACAAGAAGACAATCCACGCGATTCAGGACTTGTACATTTGAAAGATGTACTCAACTCCAATCAGTAAGAAGTAAACCTGAGAAAAGACATGAGCCACAAAAGCCAGTGAAGACAAGCTCTGGGACAAACATCAAATCAAGGCAGCAGTGATGACAGGTCATCAAGCTCCTTGCTAAGATTTCCCATTTACTTATGATCAAGGGAAAGAGACCAAATATGTCGTCCCAAAGAAGCCTGTTAAGATCACCATTCCTATCACAAAATTTAGACAAGAGCTATCATATGTCTCAAAAAGAACTGTGGGTGTGACTATTGCCATAAGGAGCTGACTAAAATCAAATAGCTAAAAGCCAAAAAGGTTTTGCAAGGTATATATTTTCAAAAACGCTATAAGCCTAGTTTAAACGGGACTATAATTAGAAGGCAAAACAATCCTTAGGCCCTAAATTTCCTAATGGTAGAAAACAGGCAAGGTTGCTCACCTGCCATGATTGACATATGCTCCATATGCCTTTCTGATATGGCCAAGGAAAGTGAGGAAAAAAGAAGAACCTCCCAGAGAGAAGAAACAAAGTTCTGAGAAGCAGAGATGGGTAATCAACAGGCAGGGATTGGAACTGGAGTCTAATCAGGAAACATTTCCTACATTCAGAGATGGCAGACTTTTAATTGTCACAGAGAGATTAATTGCAACAGAGCAGTGACTTTGGGTATCATCTCTTCTTCCTCTATTTGACTGGGAATGTTTATTTTAGTATCCCTGTTTCACAATCAAATATTGGGAATAGATAGAGAATATATTTATATTATTATTTCATGTTTCCAGATCAAAAAGAGCTGCATCTGCACCCGATTGAGATAATGAGCTACAGGACTTCACATATTATGTCTTGATTGAAAGAGTCATTTGCTTTATTCCTAGGGAAGTATTGAGTGTATTTTTCATGCAGGGAGAAATCAATAATGTGCCATCAAGAGCACAGACTGGGGTAATTGCCATTACTATTTGAATATTGATTCTCTCTTCTTTAAGAGTATTATGTAATAGTATCTCCCAGAAAGTGAAGTATACTTTACTGCTGCAATTTGGTTAAATTACTTGTTTGGGAATGAAATAAGAGTAGACCTGACATTTAACAGGACAGTTCAGCAGGATCCTTGGGTACAACTATGTAATATATTTCAGGCATCTGCCTTAAGAGCAATAGGTCCCAGATAGTAGTCAGTCCTGGATTGTGTTCTGGAACTAGAATATACATGGAGACATCAGTCCAGTCAAATCCAGCCTAATCCAGTAGACCTCAGTTAACCCAGAGCTAACCTCTAACTTACCTTCAGTCAATACATATATAAACACATAAAGTTTTTTTTTTACTAGAACAAAAATGAATGCTTCCTTTTATAGTAAAGAAAGAAATAATCAGAAAAAATTTGGTAGAACAGGTGAAACCTAAGCCATATTGTGAAGAATCAGCATCTAAATAATAAGGAAATGAAGCAAAATATATTTGAAGCAAAAATAAGACCAATTGCAAAGGCAAAGGACTCGGTATAAAGTTGGCTTGCTAGAGACAAAATACAGAAATAATTCTGATTAGAGAGCCAACCACATGATGGAGAACAAAAAGAAATAGCTTAAAACTCTAAGCAAGTTGGTAAGATTCACCATCTTGGGGCTTTATGAATAACATAGCATAGCCAGCCTATATTGTATTCATGTGTTTCTAGCTTCTGTAGTCTTATGACTTCTTGCGTATGTGGTGAGATGTGTTTTCCTCTTAGAGTGCTCTTAATTGTCACAGATAGGATCTAGAAAAGGAAGCATATTTCCACTGTTTTCACGTTCATATTGCAATTTGTTAGTACCTATTTAAATCTGAATTTGTTAATGTGAAATCTTTCAAACTTTCATTGACTCTGAGTTCACATGCTTAGAAATTGGTATCAATATTGATCTGAACATAAAAGAAAAACGGTAATGAAGTGGCAGAAAGCAATATTACAGTTATCTCCAGCATTTAGCTAGATTTTTACACCTCAATTTAAGTATATATTAGTTTGTGTAACAGTAGTAGTAGTATCTTACTCAGTGAGAGAATAGCACCGTCAGCTACTGAGAAAGGCTATATTTGAACTATGTGACCTAAGTCCTGTGGTCCAGAGGGGAGAGACATCAGTGACATTTCTTTCAATCTTAATGTCACCAGAGCCAAAGTTTGGGGAACAAGAGTTTATTTAAAAATGACAGGTGAACATTGTAGCAATTTTTCCTTCTCCTTTTCTGAGAAATAACTTTCAGTACAGTTACACTATTTAATAACTTATAGATAGTAAGTAGCCTACAGTAGAGAATTGTATGTTTGTTTTTATTTAACCTGTAGATTCTCTATGCCTTTGACCACTGAACTGATGTTCTAAAACATGCAAATTTATCTATTGCTACAAAGAGGAGTTTTAATATGGACAGACATTAAAGTATTTGACAATGTGGCTCATTTCAATAATTCAGTGATTCCTTGGTTCAATTTACTTATTTCTTTTTTTATCCCCAACTGGCATCAGTTCTCTAGATTAAGATGTTACTTTATAGAAAAAATGAGCTGTTTATGTTTTCCTTTTCTGTCCAACTGTAAATCTGAGATTGGCTTAGCAAACTACATTTGAAAACTAATAATGCTACTTTAAGCCTCATGTAGATATTTACATATATATGAACTAAAAAGTAATTTTCAGAGTATTTATCTAAATACTAAATATCTAAATTACTAAAAAGTAATTTTTAGAGTATTTATCTAGGCAGTGAGTGTTAAAAATATACTACATTGGTTTAATTGACTTAGTAATATAATTTAGGATTTTCATTGTGATTTCCAATAGACAAAATGCATTTAGGTTTTCAGTAGCCCCCTCCAAATGCTTGTTCCTGACTCAAAAAAAAGATATTTCCAGAGAGCTAGCCATGCAACTCAGAAAATTCCTTCCTACATCTCCCTGATACCTGCCTACTCCTCTTACCATTTATCCTGGTCCTGTTCTCTGGAGGGAGTATGTGAAATTCCAGTATTATGATTTCTATTTAGTGTTTGGATACTTATATATCTTTAAATTAAAACCTTATTAAAACACATATCAGATATTTTAGTACCAACAAAGACTACCCTTGACCAAACTCTGCCAAGCTCCTGTAAGCTCTCTAGGCTTTCACCTTAGGATCAGTGATTATTGAGCCTGCATTGCTCAACTGTAGTGAGAATCTTGTCCGGGCGTGGTGGCTCACTCATGTAATCCCAACACTTTAGCAGGCCAAGGCGGGAAGATTGCTTAAGCTCGGGAGTTAATTAAGAGCCTAGGTCACAAAAAGAGACCTGGTCTTTAAAACAATATAAAAAATTATGTGGGTGTGGCGACACACAACCTGTAGTCTCAGCTACTTGCGAGGTTGAGGTGGGAGAATCCCTTGAGCCCAAAAGTTCAAGGCTGCAGTGAACTATCATTGTGTCACTGCATTCCAGTGTGGGTGACAGAGCGAGACCCTGTATCAAAAAAGAAAAAAAAAACCTCTTACTAGGTCAGCTTAGGAACTTCACCATCCTTGATACCTGATCACTTTCAATATATGATCAAAGTTCTCATCCCCCACTACCCCCTGAGTGATATCTAATCATCCTGCCCTGCCTTCAGCAAAGAATCCAACCTAATTGTTAGAGTCAGAGTCTTCCCTTAGGCATAACGTTTCTGCTTATAAATATTTGATCCATCAACCCTGACCCACTTGGCTACGAATCCCCACTCTTCCTGTTATATTCAGATTTGGGCCCAGTTCTAAACTGAGGTCTCTTTTCCCTATTGCAATAGCTCTGAATAAATCTGACTCCACCACTTTGACTACTGTCTAGCTCTGATTTTCTTTAACATTACTTATCAAGTGCTATTTAGAACTTTCAGACATTTTTCTTGCTTATAAGATACATGCTATCCTCCATATAATCTTGCTAAAATAAATTATTTAATGATATTTTGTTAAAGCAAAGTAAGGATGACTTAATTCAGGGCCATCATGACAACTATAGGGACCACTGCAACGGAATCTTGCAGTGGAGGAAAAAGATTGGGTTCAACTTAGAATATAGCATAGGCAAGTGGGAATTTATAGCAGGGAGCAGGGTGGGGGTCAGTGGATCAAAAATTACTGAGAAACTTAACAGAATTTTTGTTGAAGACAGGCCAGGGTGATTAGACATTACTTCGGGGAGAGCAGATGATGAAAAACTTGATCAGATATCAATAATTAGTGTTCTTGCTAAACTGATTTAGCAGGGTTCTTTGCTAAAACTGGATTTTATAGATGGGCCTAACACAAGAATGAGAAGCCTGGCTAAAGTTTGGCCAAGCAAATAATTTTTATCAACCTCAAATGTCCTGTACAGCCTTGTCTATGTGGCTTTTCTCTAGTATCTTTCTCTAGATGTATTCCATGCCACATATCGGGTGGTCCGTTGGGTCTTCTTTTTGTTCCTGGAAATTTTCACATATCACAGAGCCTCCAACTGCTGGAACACTGCAGGTCCACCACACTATGCCTCACTAATATTGCCTCAATGTTTATTTCTCAAAACCCATGTCACTTTTTCTATGAAACTTTTGCTCAAGTTTCAGACTAATTTAGGTAATCTCATTACATACACTCTCAGAAAAAAAATTGTTGACTCAGAAAATAACCCAAAATATGGTGCTTTGACATGTAAGTGCTTTGGAATAAAGAAAATTGAAAGTCCTCAGAAATTAGCCTCAGAATCAACAGCTCTCTCTAAGCTTCTCTTATCTCCCCATCCCTCTGATTTTGTTTTTTCCAAAGAGGTGGGAGGGGTTCTCTGAACACTACCTTATCTGACTGAGGAAACTTCTTTCCAAAAGAAATGCAATTTTCTTAAGACCTCTTCCTATGTATCTCATCAAATAACCAGAAAAGGTGAACCAGTGGTGAAGAGAAGAAACTGGAAATTATCACCATGACCAGATAGGCTTTTCCTCTATTTTTCTGAGGGTAATTCCTAGAGATTACCTAGAAGAATGCATCTGCATAATAAGATGACCTTGGTTCACAATGCAGTTCTTCCCCTCACATTCCTGTAACTTGTCTAAAGCTGCTATTTGTCCTTTGGCCCCATTCAGCATCCAAAGAGAAATCATTTACAGTCCATTGTCTGGTCTTTTGGCTCATTCATTTACAATCTCCCCACTTTCCTCACCCCAATGAAAAGGGTATTTAAGTGTCAATTATCTGGTCCTCCTCTGAGTTTGCAACTTTCTTATATAGCCATCTGCTTATACATGTTAATGAATCTGTTATGCTTTTCTGTTGTTAACCTGACTTTTGTTAGAAAAGTGTTGGCTGTGACCCTTATGATGAAGAGAAAAGGGATCATTCTCTTTCTGAGCATAGACAGTACATCTTCCTAATGTTTATATTTTAATCTTAATTAATTAGTTTATGTTTAACAATATAGTAAAGCATAGTATACTTGTCAAATTCTTCCTATTTCTTTATATCCGGGAAGAATAGCAGGCATCATTAATTTGTCTGGAAGTAGTTACCTAAGTTGAAGAAAAGGTTTCTGGCTGAAATGGAAAGGTTGCTAAATTTTAGAATTACAAAATCAAACATGACTCAGGAGAATGTCTAGCACATAGGCAAAAAACATGTGACTTACTCTGCCAAGTATTTTTGGAATTAAGTAAATGCCTTATTTCATTTAAGAGTGATATTTTCATTGAATGCGAACTCTTTACTAGCCCACTTTAATTGCCTATCTTGGAATATATTTGATCATTGCAACGCATAGGTCAAATAAACTTCCTACCCTGTTCTTGAGCAATTTCAGTAGGCTTCCTGCGAGTTAAATGAAAGTATCAAATAAAAAATTGTAATATCCTTTTTTTTCCTAATTGGAACATAGTTTTTATTACCACTTTGAGCATTGCTATTTCATCGGTGATCTTGAAGTAACTACTGGTTGATGACTCTGATAAAGGATAAAGGTCATGGCTAACTTTGTATTAGCATCTTGCTTTTGTCTGGTCACAGCAGGACCCCTTGCTCCCTGGCATGTTTAAAGAAAAGAAGAGATCTGTGGTATTTATGATGATTGAGAAACTGTAACAATGCCTGGGTAGGGGGTTAATTAGGAATGAAAATGGCTTAACATCTCTCCAAAACATCTCTTCTGGGAGGTCATTTTCAGAGGAATGCAGACTTATGCATCTCTGAAGTGCTCTATAAAAAGCATATTCTTTTAGAAAATGAAGAACCAGTCAATAATCATGAGGCTCAGAACTAGGAAGGATTCATAATGAGTGAAAAGTAATTTCAAAAGTACATTAAGAAATCTAGTAATTCCTGTCTGTTAAATCATGCCATTTGCATGTATTTTACTGCAGATATGAAAAAATAATCCAAATTTATGGAAGATATGTTGTAATGGACTGTTTCAGTCATTTTTCTCAGTTTGCACTACATGAGAGATACTATTTTGCTTGTATTTATGATTAAATTGTGTTCAGAGTAATGGAAGATAATTATAAATTGTCTACCACAGAGAGTCAGTTAATTTTATCCTATTCACATCACAAAATATAGACAAGGCATTGTTGTGACTACTAAAGAAAGTTTGTTTATTCACTGACTGTCAAGTGAGTATAGGGTGCATTAACCACAAGAGAAAATTAAAATAAAATGTAAATTTACAAAAAAATACTTTCTACCTTATAGGATCTTACAATCTACTAGAGGGTATATGATAGTTTCAAAAATTAATATAAGATAGTAGTTGTTTATTTCCAGCAGTTGATGCTAAAAATACCATCAAAATAACCAGTGTATAAATCAAATTCAGATTTACTCCTTCTGCAATAGGGGCAACCACTACCTTGACCATCTTAGTAAGTTGCAGATGGGACACATCAGTGGCAGTATATTCAAAAGGTATGGAAGATCTCATTTAAGATGGGTCTTTTCTAAGGACAAACACAATTTAAAAGTAAGAGGCATAGTCTTCCATGTTGAAAATAAGGAAAGAGATTTCCCTCCCCTCTTTTTACTTTGAGCATTTTGTTTATAAAACATGTAATTTTAAGTAATTCCTGCTCTCTTTGAAATGTATATATATCATTTTGAAGACTAGATTGGCATTTTGTCAGCTTTGTGATCTAGGTATGTATTTCTAAAGGACCAAGAACCGTCTCTTTGAAAGGTAAACATCAAGAGATGTAGCACCATCCTCTCCCAGCTTCTGTGGAAAGTTAGGAGAATATCTTTAGTGGGCACCTGGCTCCAAGTTGCAAAACTACCTCTTGTCATAAAGATAGGAAAAATTTGTTTCTTCTTTATCTAAAGGTCACCCCAATTATCAAGTAAAGTCAAGAAGAACTATGTGTGACAAATGATGCTGTCAAGTTCTCTGATTTCAGAACTAGTTATTGTTTATCTTGAAACATGTAGAAACGTTCTTTGACTTACAACAGTTCAACTGACGAGTTTTTGACTTTACTATGTGTATTAATGGTGAATACTCATACAAACATTCTGGTTTTCACTTTCACTGTAGTATTTAATAAATTGTATGAGATATGCATCACTTTATTATAAAGTTGGCTTTGTTTTAAAATGTTTTTTCTAAATGTAGCCTAATGTAAGTTTTATGAGCATGTTTAAGGTCAATTAGGCTAGGCTGTGATTCAGTAGGTAGCTAGTCAGACATGAGCGTGGCAGGAGAGGGCCCCCAAACCCCAAACGGGGATGTCAAATGACCATCAGGTGAAGTCAGGTGGTGGTTACACGATCTCGCTCACATAATAATTGGTCACAGCTGGCACCAGGCAAAGGCAGTCTCCCAAAAGATAGAAACACCTAAAACTAGTAATTAGCAGCTTCCTGATGAGATCTCAGGAGTTCCGTGAGTGGGCTCAAACATGTGCACTAAGAGGCAAAATGGTAGCATTTAACTGGTATTTGGCCTTCTTCTACTTGACTAGTAAGGGAAGAAGGCCTCAAGTGAGCATGCATCTGTCAGGCCTCTGAGCCCAAGCCAAGCCATCGCATCCCCTGTGGCTTGCAGGTATATGTCCAGATGGCCTGAAGTAACTGAAGAATCGCAAAAGAAGTGAAAATGGCCGGTCCTTGCCTTAAGTGATGACGTTCCACCACAAAAGAAGTGAAAATGGCTGGTCCTTGCCTTAAGCGATGACATTATCTTGTGAAATTCCTTTTCCTGACTCATCCTGGCTCAAAAAGCTCCCCCACTGAGCATCTTGTGACCCCCACTCCTGCCCGCCAGAGAACAACCTCCCTTTGACTGTAATTTTCCTTTACCTACCCAAATCCTCTAAAATGGCCCTACTCTTGTCTCCCTTCAGCGACTCTCTTTTCGGACTCAGCCCGCCTGCACCCAGGTGATTAAAAAACTTTATTGCTCACACAAAGCCTGTTTGGTGGTCTCTTCACACGGACACACATGACAACATCCAACTCCAGTAAACACACTGCCTGTGCGGCTCCTTCCACGTGCTGGTAGGCCACTGGGTATGCAGATTGCCAGTATAAGACCCCAAGTCAAAGGTCAAACGGCACTTAATCTCTCAAGTTGTCCACTTGGCCGTCTTCCAAGTGTACTTTATTTCCTTTCATTCCTGCTCTAAAACTTCTTAATAAACTTTTACTCCTGTGCTAAAACTTGCCTCCATCTTTCACTCTGCCCCGTGCCCCTCAGCGGAATTCTTTCTTCTGAGGATACAAGAATTGAGGTTGTTGCATACAGATTCACCACTGCTAACAGGTTAGCTGTATTAAGTGTATTTTTGACTTATCATGTTTCCAACGTATGATGAATTTACTGGAACGTAACCTCATTAGAAGTCAAAGAGTATGTGTCTATAATAATATGTGTATTCTTGACTATATAAAAGGGTGAGATTTCTTTTTGTCTTTGAAATCTTTTAATGGATTGTCTGTAATGCACATCACATTCTGGTTTAATGCACATCACATTCTGGTTTAATGCTTATTCAATAATAAAAGTTGTGTGTTTCCCTACTACCTTTGAAGAAAGGAATTCTAAGTTGAGAGATGATTTTGTTTTTAATTATATTTCCCCAGTGCTTCCAATGCACAGGGCGTGTTTGGAACTGGGCAAAGTTTGTTATGTGATAGTTTAGAATTCATGGGCACAATGAAAGAACAGCTTTAAGTAAATTTTGAACTGTAAAGATTTGTTTATTCAGCTGATTTGAGCATATATTGTTCTGAGAGAGGAGGTAAAGTAGACTTGTCTATAGTTCAGATAAATGGACAGACAGGAAGTGTTTAAGCAAACCGTAAAGTTATCACAGTGCTGGCTCAGAAAACAATACCCGCAAGTGTGACACTTTGACATGCTGAGCTACACAAGCAGTTTCAAGGGCTCTCTCTGACCTTCCCCCACCTCCCTGTGTCTCTGATCTTCTTTATGGAAGCAGCAAGATAAACCTTTCTTGGAATTTCTTTAAGAAAACTTCTTTCCAAAAGAAATGCTACTGCCTTAACATCACCTCCCTAGGGATCTCATCAAATAACTGGGAAAGATTAGCCACAGGAGAAGAGAAGACTGGGAGTTTTCACCATATCCAGACATATTTGTATCTATTCTTCTTGGAGCATCTCACTGAGAGATTACCTGGGAAGCTTTATCTGCATAATAAGGAAACATTTGTTCCCTGTGAAGTTTAGCCCCTCACCTACCTGCCACCTCCTTCAGTGCTCAGAAAGATTTTGTCTCAAGTCATTGTTCTTTGGGCTCATTCATTTCCCTTGAAAATCATTTATGCCTACATGCCTCACCTATCTCCTCTTGCCCTATGAAGGGGGATATATAAGCATCTGGAAGTCATTGGGTTGTTGAATAACCATTCTCCTGTGATTTTCTCATGCTCTGCATGTTAAATAAATCTGTATTCCATTTCTCTTATAAATCTCTGTCTTTCATCAGTTCATTTTCAGTGCACCTTCAGAGGGCAAAGGGGAAGCTTTCCCTTGGCCCCTGCAACATCTTCATCTTCCTGGATTAAAAACTTTTGGACAATTAAATTCTTGTCAACTGCAAGCAGTGGAGTAGTAAATTCATGTTAGTTTAGACAGCAAACAGTGTCTGTGTGTAATGGTTTTAGTTCTCTTGTGTGAAATTGTCATTTGAATGACGGAAGCCAGATGTTGTTGGTGTTCAGGGTGAAGAGACATTGTGAGATAGAGCAAGGACCCCCTTTTTAGGAACCTGAAGTCCCCCAAGCATGGAAATAAAAGAAAATCCTGAGTTCCTTAAGGATAACTTCAGGTACCAAGCTAGCCCCAGAACCAAATAAGTAACTTGTTAAACAAGAAGGTAATAGTAGCTTAAAACAATAGCCAAGGAAGTTAGAGTTCTGGAGATCCTTGCTTTCCTCATAGAAACGAAGGATAACATCATAACATGCGTCCCTGACTTGTCTTTCAGGAACTTGGAACCCCACTGAGGACCTTCACTAAAGGGATTTGTGGGCACAGAAAAGGGTGAAGTGAAGATGAACTTTAACCATTGTCTTTTTCTCTAAATTTCTTCCTGAGGGAATTGGAGAAATCACTCCCCACCCTCAGGCAGTTAATGTTTTTCTGCTGACCCCAAATTTTTAAACCAAACTTCTCTTCCTTAACTAATTGCAAATCAGAAAATCTTAGAATCTATCTGCCACCTGTAACTGCTGCCATCCTTCCTTTGAGATATCCCACCCTTTTAGGCCTAAACCAATGTGTAATCTCCACGTATTGATTTACGATTTTGCCTGTAGCTTCTGCTGTCCTAAAATGTATACCTGCCTTTAAAAACACTTGCCTGCAAGCCATTGGAAAGGTTAGGATTTGAGCACTTAGCTGCCTGGTCCTCCTTGCTGGGTTCCTTGCAATAAACGCCTTTCCTTCTATTGCTGCAAACCTCCATGTAGATACCCGGTTTTACTGTGCTTTGCAAGTGGACTCCAGTTATTTTCTATAATATAACAATTGTATTTAAGTTATGCTGTGATAAGTATGTTCATAAATTATTGGAATGCATGACTGTTCCTGAAGACCAGAGAGAATTTCAATAGGAAGGAATGAGTAGGAAGGATGTCCTAGCTAGAAATGGCTATTTGGATGACAAATAAAACTATATGGAATGAAAAGGAGGTAAATCTGAATATGCAATTCCATAAAAAAAAAAAAAAAAGCCAGAAATTAGGCTGGAAATAAGATAAGGGAGAGAACCTGACATTGACCTAAGAACTTTGGTCTTTACTTGGTAGAAATCAGGGGAAAATTTAAATCAAATGTTGGCTCAATAAAGACATGTCAGTTTAATAAAATCAGTAGAAATCCAGCTAGGATGTTCTTAAAAGCTGGATGTATTATTGTTGGTTTTAATTATCCAATATTAAAATATATCTACAGTAGGTGGTTCAAGGGTTAGGTAATTCAGCTTCTCAACAATTCCAGGATTCTGGGGCAGCTTCATATTATTCTCTTGTTCACAGGACAGCTATCCTGTAGACCTGGCATTCTATACTCATAAAATTAAGTCAAATCCAAGATTTAAAAATGTGGATCTCTATCTGCTTCTGTCTCTCTGCCTTTATTGTTGTTGTTAATCAGAAAGACAAATCTTTTCAGAAATCTTCCAGAACACTGAACTTTAGGTCATAAGATGGATAGGATTAGGAGACATGCCTATGTCCTTGTTGTAAGGAAAGGAGTATGAAAGTAACAGGAAAGAAAAAGGAATGAGAAAAAAATTATTATCCTTTTCAGAAATCAAATTATATTCTACAAAGAATAATGTTCGAAAGTTTTATTTTACCTTCAGAAATGGTATTGAATTGATAGACAACTTAATGATACAGTCATGATAATTTAGAAACAAATGATAATGATTAAATGAAATATAAGAGAGGTTGTGATAATAGTTTAATTAGGAAACAATTAAGGTATGCTCTAATCTCATGTCTTATTATTGCACAAATTCCATAGAGATTAGCGTAATTAATTGAATAACTTGAAGCCATAAATTAGATTAAATGAATATATTTCTGATATTGAGATCAGAATATGTCTAACGATAAAAGTGAAATCACAAAGGAAAAGAGAGATCACAAATGAAAAACATACATACATATGTGTGTGTGTGTGTGTATATATATATATATATATATATATATTTGGTTTAATGACAAGATAAAAAGATTAAGAAGAAAAATGCTCCAAAAATATTTGCCATTTATTTGATGAGCAATTATATATTATTGCTAAAGTCAAAGAGTTTTATAGAATATTTTTCTTTAAAAAAAACCCATATAATTTTCCCATAAAGGGGCAAAGAACAGAGAAATGCAAATCACAACCACAATAAGATACCACCTCACACCAGTCAGAATGGCCATTATTAGAAAGTCAAAAAATAACAGATGCTGGTGAGGTTGTGGAGAAAAAGAAATGATTTTACACTGTTGGTAGGAGTGTAAGTTAGCTCAACCATTGTGGAAGACAGTGTGGCGATTCTGCAAATACCTAGAGCAGAAATGGCATTCAATCCAGCAATCCCATTGCTGGGTATATACCCAGAGGAATATAAATCATTCTATTATAAAGACACATGCACACGTATGTTCATTGCAGCACTATTCACAATAGCATAAGGCATGGAATCAAACTAAAAGCCTATCAATGATAGACTGGATAAAGAAAATGTGGTACATATACACCATGGAATACTATGCAGCCATAAAAGGGGATGAGATCATGTCCTTTGCAGGGACACGGATGGAGTTGGGGGCCATTATCCTTAGCACACTAATGCAGGAAGAGAAAACCAAATACCATGTGTTCTCACTTATAAGTGGGGGCTAAATGATGAGAACACATGGACAGGTGGGGAGAACAACAGACTCCAGGGCCTGTCGGGGGGGTGAGTGGGAGGAGAGAGAGGATCAGGAAGAATAGCTAATGGATGCTGGGCTTAATAACTACGTGATTGGATGAACTGTGCAGCAAACCCCATGGCACATGTTTACCCATCTAACAAACCTGCACACCCTGCACATGTACCCTTGAACTTAAAAGTTGGAAATTTAAAAAGAAAGTAAATTAAAACATTAAAAAATATTTGTACCCCTATTTTTATTTTGACAACTTTTACAATAAATAGTACTGCAAATGAAAAAGTGTAAAGAATAAATTATGAAAGAAAAAATATTAAAAACCAAAAATTGCAAAGTTGAACATGATTATATTTTCTATCATATTGTAAAAGGAGAATAAAAATGAATCTATAAGAGGTGTTAAGAATGTTGAAAATTGGTTTTTCATATTTACCATGTTGAAACCAATTACAACTACAACTGTAATCTCAGCACTTGGGAGGCCAAGGCAGGAGGAGGATAGCTTGAGGCCAGGAGTTTGAGACCAGCCTGGGCAACACAGTGAGACCCTGTCTCTACAAAAAATTTAAAAATTACCCTAGTGTGGTGGCCCACCCCTGTAGTCCCAGCTATTCAGGAGGCTGACGTAGGAAGATCACTTGAGCCCAGAAGTCTGAAGCTGTAGTGTGCTATGATCACACCACTGCACCCCAGCCTGAGTAACAGAGAGGCTATCTCAAAAATCTAATTTTTTAAAAAATTTGTTAAAAAGGTAACACTACTGCAACTAATTTCTGGAACATGTTTCAGTAACACATATTAAAATATTAAAAAATGCTTTTGACTTATTCTGTGGTCAAAATACTACTCTACATGCTTTGTAAATATTAACCTATATAATCTTTCAAGTCTATTAAATAGTTATTTTTATTTCTCTTCTGCAGATGAGAAAACTGGGGTACCGAGGGGTTAAGTAAATTAACTCTGGGCTCACAGTTGATATGTATTAGAGCGAGATTTCAACACCGTGGTGTCTGTCTCAAGAGTTCACATGCAGCTTGCCTCTCTACTCTTAGTAATCTCACTTATAGAAATAATCAGAGGCATTATGGAGACGTACGTAGAAGGTATTCGCATAAAGATTTTTAATGTAACTAAAATTTTGATATGAAGTAAGTTCCAAACACAGGAGAATTTTGTTTAAAATGTTTACACTCATCACAATTGTCTTATGCTTCAGGCTGGTGATTAATCCCATCAGCACTTCCTGTATCTTAAGTAAATGACAAAATCCATGTTCCAAAAACATCTGATCTGTAGTCTTTTTTAGCAAGAGTTTGGCAAATTCTTGGCAGTATCGGCAAAAGCATGAATCTCTGGACAGAGGAGGTAGGGTATAGGGAGAAGGAAGTGTTCAAATTGTATGATTGCTTGGTAGACGTCTTCCTTTCAATTTTCATCCTTGTCTCTTCTTACAGCCAAAAGATTTCATTGCAAAATTCTTTTTTTCTCCCTTTCTTTCTTTTCCTTCTTTCCTTCCTTCCTTTCTTTCTTCCTTCCTTCCTTTCTTTTTCTCCTTCTTTCTTTCTTTCTTTCTTTCTTCTTTCTTTCTTTCTTTCTGTCTCTCTCTTTCTTTCTTTCTTTCTCCTTCCTTCCTTCCTTCTTCCTCCCTCCCCCCTCTTTCTCTTTCTCTTTCTCCTTCCCTCCCTCCTTCCCTTCTTTCTTTCTTTCTTTCTTTCTTTCTTTCTTTCTTTCTTTCTTCTTTCTTTCTTTCTTTCTTCTTTCTTTCTTCTTTCTTTCTTCCTTCCTTCTTCCTTTCTTTCTTTCTCTTCCTTTCTTTTTCTTTTTGGTTTTTAGATGGAGTCTCACTCTGTCACCCAGGCTGTAGTGCAGTGGTGTGATCTCCGCTCACTGCAATCCCACCTCCTGAGTTCAAGTGATTCTCCTGCCTCAGCTTCCTAAGTAGCTGGGACTACAGGCACCCGCCATCACGCCCGGCTATTTTTTGTATTTTTAGTAGAGATGGAGTTTCACCATGTTGGCCAGGATGGTCTCAATCTCCTGACCTTGTGATTCACCAACCTCAGCCTCCCAAAATGCTGGGATTACAGCTGTGAGGCACCGCACCCTGCCACAAAGTTTTATTTCTGCATTGTCTTCTATTCAGAAAATATTTTGTCATTTTCAAGTAGGGATCATAGATTCAGTGTGTTTCTCTGCCTAGTCTCTCTTTTACCCTAACCTCTCTTCAGGAGATAGACCAAAAGACAGATAGTGAGAGAGAACGATGTGATAGACCAGGATAGAGAAAGAAAGCAGGAGAACATGGGAGAGAGAGCAAGGCAGTTTTTCCCTATGTGCTCTAACTTGATCCATCTGTTTTATGGACTTTCTGTGTATGCTCTGCTGTCTAAAGTTTAGGAAAAATTACCATGCTCAGCTTAAGTTAAACATGTTTAATCTCTTAATCTATGTTAAGTGGTAGAACTGATAACCCTAAGAGAGTAACCATCATCTCCACTTTCCCTTGATGGCTCCTGGAATACTATATCCTGAATCATCTAAGACAGGGGTCCCCAACCCCCAGGCCATGGACCACACAGCAGGAGGTGAGCTGCGAGTATTACCACCTGAACTCTGCCTCCTGTCAGATCCGCAGCAGCATTAGATTCTCACAGGAGTGCAAACCCTATTGTGAACTGTACATGCATGGAATCTGGATTGTGTGCTCCTTATACTAATCTATTATAATGTCTGATGATCTAAGATGGAAGAGTTTCATCCTGAAACCATCCCCACCCTCCCAATCTAAGCAAAAACCTGAACACATTTTATGAACAGATGGGAACATGTATTTTGCAGAAGATGGGGATTGTAAGAGACATGTCATTATGAATTGATCTCCTCACATGTGGAGTGTCTGAAAATATTAATAAGAAACTGTAGCAGAAAACATGAAAGAGAGAGAGAGAAAAAAAACTCAGAGAAGTAACCATAGATCCCAAACAAAAACCAAAACTCCTCTGTAATGATTAAAATCTCTTGGCAAAAATATAGACATTGCCCCTTTCCCGGACCACTCTCCGTGTTATGCCCAGAGTATAACAGCTCCAAAGGAGTAAAATAAATATTATGTTTGAAATGCAGATGAAGTTTAACAAAGGGACATTTAATAGATGCAGAGAATTTTTAAATGTTTGACTCCCTATTAACTTGTTGGGTGATCTCATTTACAAAGAGAGGATTTGAGTTATTTTTGAAGAATTTGGAATGGCACAGAATTTAAAGTTGTAAGCTTGTTAGATTAGAATTATGATCATTGATAGCAAGGTCTAAGAGGCTTCTGTTTGGGAGACTTCCAAGCAAACATTTACTATATAGAGGTTTAAATTACAGAACCATACGAAGAAAATTTTAAGTTTTCGAAACATGAGAAAGAAGATTTTAAGCAAAACCTCAAAGCCTAACTTTGCATGCATTTGTTTTTGTTAACCATGTGGGGTTCTAAATTACATTAAAATTATCTCCTTGATCCCAGTAGGAAAATGCAAGGTTTTGATTGGTATTTGTCAAGATGATACTTAATGTTTATATTGCACGTCTTACTTTAAAAATACATAGCGTGATGTATTAGGTTTGTAGGGGAAAGCAGTATAAAATATATAAGCCATATAAAATCTATCTGATATGGTTTGGCTGTGCCCCCACCCAAATCTCATCTTAAATTGTAACTCCCACAATTCCCACGTGTTGTGGGAAGAACCTGGTGGGAAGTCATTAAATCACGGGGGCGGGTCTTTCCCAGGCTATTCTCGTGATAGAGAATATGTCTCATAAGATTTGATGGTTTTAAAAAGGGAAGTTTCCCTCACAAGTTCTCTCGTCTTGTCTGCTGCCATGTGAGACATGCCTTTCATCTTCCGTCATGATTGTGAGGTCTCCCCAGCCATGTGGAACTGTGGAACTATGGAAATTTAAGTCAAAATTGTACACAGGGGATTTAAACGTTTTTTAAAACATGCAAAAATTGTGGGTTTAAAATTAAATGATTGGGAGGCAAATTCGTTTACGGAGCCAGATATCATGTATATACAACTTGTATCTGAAAAAAATGAATTACGGAATTATAGACTAATAAGTGTGCAGCATTTTGGAGAAGGCGTTATTAGAGCTTTTCTCATCATCCCTAGGTGGAAAAGAGCCTTATCTCTAGGTGGCTCATAATCTCCACCAAGACATGCCTAGTAATAGAATATTCACTTTTTGTAATACTTTGGAAACCTTCATTTTTTAATATTTTAATGAATTCCAATGTTCTTCAATGAAAAATAATTGAATTAATGCTATCTATCCCCAGTGTGAAAATATGATGAGAAATTCATATGCCACTTCATCAACAGAACTTTAGGTACAGGTTTAAAAATATAACATTCAGCTAGCAGAAAAATTCCTCCATGCGTTACTGTTTGATTGCGATATTACCCTTTATTCTTCTGAAGAACTTCTTTTTTCTTTTTTTTTGCAGCTGTGTATCTGAATTACCTTTCAGATGATTGCCGTGTTGTCTGTGATTTCCCCTATAGTTAAACACTTTATGAATATGTGTTTTACATTATGAACTCAATCTCCGTATTTTCAAAATCTACATTTTTGCTTTTCAAATCTGTATTATTAGCTTTTTAAAGTTCGTCAACTTGTGAATACAGAACTTTTTCCCCAAAGGGATCCTTAAAGTCCTGGAAGTGTGTGTATTGTGTGCTGTGAAGGCAAATTTACATCAATGTATTAAAGAGAAACTATAAAATTGTTACGTTAAGAATTAAAGTTGGAAGCCCCCAAGTTATGGATGGTAGTAAATTCCCCTAATTTCTTCTTGTATACATATCTTAAATGTTGGGAACAGGGAGGTTGGAGGGAGAATCTTGCTAAAACTATAAAAAAAGGAGAAAATTTATGGATTTATTCTTAAATTAGTGGTCTTTTAAGAGTGTTTAATATTACAGAAGACATTAGTTGTATTTAAGCTTTAAAAAGAGCATAAAATCTGTGTATACTTCCCAGTTAATAAAATTTAATGTATATTCTACACATAACCATTATGAATTTGATAATGTTTTATTACTAAATAAATATGTGTAGAAACAAGTTCATTAAGTGATTTGGTTTGGCGCAGGAACCCAGTTGCAGGGTAACAGAAGCACATAAAGGAACAATTAGCTAAATCAATGACTTTTAAACATCTGTTTTAAAAACTAGGCTTGGGTAATAAAACCATAAGTAATTCTTATTATTTTTGAATAAAAATGCATACTCACTTGAATTTCTGCCCTTCCTCTAGCACTTCTCTAAGATGAGTTTTGGGATATCATTGAGAGCCTTGTACAACCGTAAACACTGTGAGCTCTACCTCCTCTTTGATTTTCTGAGCAGTGGTGTACTACTAAATGATTGAAAATTGTCTCTCTGAAAAATCTGCAAACAAATAAAATCTGACTTGTCGCATTTGCCAGTTTCCATGGTGTAAATACTCTTATGATCACTTCTAAAACTTCCAGTATGCAATTGTTGAGAAGAGATGTGCACAACTGGCCCCAGGAAGCCAGCAGGAACCTCTGTCATACTTCACTGCTTCTGAGGCACAGTCTGCTCCAAGAATACCTCTCCCATATCTGGCAATTTTTGGAGGTGGTTTAATGTGTGACCTGTTCCTTCTAGGCTTGCTCAGGACTGCTATACTGTACCTTACCTTGTGCCCTGTCAAAGCTCTAGAATAGAGGTTAGAAACTTTTTCTTAAAGTCTAGAGAGTAATTAATTTTAGACTTGCAGGCAAATAGCTTCTGTTGCAAAAAAAAAAAATTAACTCTGCCCTTGAAGCTCAAAGGTGGTTACATAAAATGATGGATGTGGCTGTGTTCCGGTAATTTTTTATTTATAAAAACAGGCCCTGCAGCTGTTAACTGTCCCTTGTTCACAAACTCCTGAGTTTCTGCTACAGCCTTTGACCAGCTCTGTCCTGCAAGCTATGACACCATCAGGACTGCCATGAAAAGTTATCCCATCCCTGTATTCGACTGCACTGTGTAGTCAAAACCACTCTGCATTCTTCCTCAGCTCAAATGATCAAACGCTACACCAAGAGATGGGAGAGAAGAGCTAAAAATTTTGGCCACTTACCTTCTGTCTGTTTTCTTGTGTTTTCTTTTCTCTTGATCCATGCCAGAAAGAAAAGGCAATATTATTCCTGCTATGTCATGTTATCCTTCTACTAAAGAACAAAAATCACACCGTCCAGCTGGCATAGGCATCATTCCAGGGTGCAGTTCTCCTCTCTGAATCCTTCAAACTTGTTCTTCAGGAGCTTGAAATATCTTTCCGTCTAAACCCGAATTTCAAAATCACTGCCTTGCTAAAGGGATCAAATACTCCACCTGCTTGGAGACGGTAGCCTCAAGATTCAGCTTTCAATGGGAGATGATTGAAAAGGGAAATTAAAATTCATTTTAATAATTTATATGATATATGCACATTAATATTAGAAAAACATCAAAATAACAACAGTACTTACATGTTTCTGGTTTAAGTAACTTTTAAAAATTACACAAGTTATCACACAAATAACTGCAAATTATTTTAAATCAGAATAATTAAAACCTTAAAATAGTTGAAATTGAGAAGACTATGAAGAGCCTGTACAAAATATTCTACAAGTAATTCCACATTATTTTTATTATAATTAAGTGGAAATTTAGGTGGTAGACTAATTAGCAAATTTAAAAAAGAAAATATGGTTATAGCAAAATAAAATAGACTCTCATGCCAAAGCCTGCCTGAGAGTTTTAGCTGTAGACAGCGAGGAATAGCTGTATAACAGGGATGTTGAAGATGGGCCGATTTCCCTGAACGTAAACTAATCACTGCCTCTGCTTTGGTCTAAGAGAAAAAAAGCATCCCTTCAAAAGCATTAGCATATGTGTTACATAAACCACTAGTTCTTTCTAATTCTTTTGCTCAGTCCTATCATTTAAAGCCTGAAGAGATTAGAAATACTCTATTTGAATTTTTACATTTAAACAGTAGTCAAATGTGTCTCACTGTTGTATGAAGCTTGATATTTACATGTGAATTGAATTTCATGAGATATCGAAGAATAAAGATGTAGAAGATAATCCGTCAAATACACTTCTGAAGTATATTTTTTATGAAAAAATCCCTTGCGTCTGGCTTTGTCTGTCTGTGTTTTACTTAAAGGTCATTATATTTCATCCACGTGGAACATATTCTAGAACACATTTTCCTTTAACTTTATAGGAGACAGATAAGTATTCTATGCATCATTGATATCTGAACATGATTAAGGAAATTAAATTGCCCAGACTTAAATAATTCTTTAAAAGTGTCCCATTAGAAAAATCAGAACGTGTCACATTGTAATTATTACCTTTTATAAAACATCACTATATTTAGAAAAATAAGTACATTATGGTGAAATAGCCATTAGCTTTACAGACAAGGAAAACCCTACACTAATAAAATATATGCATACAGATGATATTTCTGAGTATTTTTTAATCACATTTATTAAAGGCAAGTTTGGATAAGTACTACTACTATTTGTATTTCAAAGAGTATTCTTCAATTGATGATATTTTCAAGTCTAGAGGTACTGTGGCATTTTTTTGAAGTATCAGTATCAATGAGTATATGTCACAACTCACTAGGCATCAAATTAATTGAAAGAAAAAACATAGATAAATAGAAATTTAAAAATTCAAAGATGTCACCCAGCTCATCTATGCACATTTTCTCAATTTACAAGTGAGGAAACTTAGGCACCTATGTTTCCTGAACTCACAAATACTAGCAAAAATAGATACAGCACATGAGTTTAGATTGTTTACGTGAGGGTATTGGGGTATAGACAAAAAAGGCATAGGAAAGAAGAGGTAAAATTAAAATTAGAACCAGTAGCATTTTATTGTCATTGTTCAAAGATGAAGAAGTGGGGGCTGCAATTTAACCCTTTATTTTCTTGGCATGCTTGATTTTGAGATTTTAATTTATTTAAACTGAAGAGAAACCACTGGCTCAGGGGAAACCAGGTTTGTTATTTGATTCCATGTGTGCTTGCTTGCTTGTTTGTTTTCCTAAGACTAATACTCGGGAGAAATGTCTCCAGGGAGCACCTACTGATGTAGAAACATTTGTCCCCAAGGGTGTTCCTTCAAAACACTCAAGTGAGTGCTCATTACTATTTTATATAACCTTCCTCAGTGAAAGACAATTTTCCAAATGGCCAAATCACTTCTCAGCATTCTAATTGTTTAATCTGATGGAAGAGTGAAATTGAGACTAGCTTGAGAAGTGATTATTTGATCGAGGCCAGTCACACAGTCTTTACAAGACTCTAACCCAGATCTCTAGAATCATACGTAATAATATCACCAGTACTGAATTTTAGGTGTAATTGAGAATTTGCTGAACAACTGTGTAGGTTCAATCTCATTTTGCTTTCATTTACCTTTATTGCTGTATTTATCAGGATAGTCTCTGGTAGTTTCATTTTTTACTTTAGAAGGTTTATTCTTTGTTATTCTTCAGAAGCTCCTATAGATTTCCCATGTTACAGTTGAGTAAATATATGCTATCTAAAAAATAAATTGACTGAATATTCAATTCAAACAACTGCATGTAGACAGTTTGAAAGGAATACATTTGCTAAGAATAAAGGTACAAGTTTCTTGCATTACCAGTCTTGAGACCAAGGTTACCCACAGCTCCGGTACTTTGCTATAATTTTACAACCTCACTTTATCATGGATTTGGGTGCAGACAATTTCTTTTTTAACCCTTTTTATTTATGGTACTTCAAATAATGTGTAACATAGTACATGTGCTATGTTTAATGGATTTTGCATGAATAAATGGTACATATAATTTCATAAATATTAAGTTTATAGGATTACATAAATTATAAAAGTCTTAAATCAATCACCCTGTTTTACTCTGTCTATAATTTGGTCCATCCATTAATTAATTATTAATATGCCATTCATATAATATTTCAGTAATGGGAGTAAGTCTTTTTATTGGTGTCTTTTAACAATGAAGATGATTTGGGGTATGAAGTTATGGGGGAAATAACAGTTGTATAAAACAGTAAGGAGATTTATTTATTCAAGTAACAAGAATATATTTTTGGAGGCTGAGGCGGGAGGATGGCTTGAAGCCGGGAATTGGACACCAGCCCAGTCAAGAAAATGAGATTCCCCACCTCTACAAAAAAAAAAAAAAAAAAAAAAAAAAAAATGGTAGCATGAATGATCCAGGGAAGGACGACTTTTCTATTGGTTAATTCATAGGCCCAGTGATATCGTTAATTACCTGAATCCATTCACCTGTCTGCTATGTCATTCCTCGTGTTTTTCCAGGGTGCCTCACGGATGCAAGAGGGCTGCAGTGGCTCCACACAACACATACTCACATTCTAATATGTAGAATGGCATGAAATGTCTAATCCCTAATGACTGCAATGGAACCAGCAATCATGATTCTCCTCTGAACCTGGGGCTAGTTATTGGCTGTAGTGAAGGATTCTAGGGTTAAATACTGTTAGCTGGGAGCATAACTAAGAGTCTGCTGCATATCTGCATTGTACTGAGTTAGAAAGTTATTTTAATTTTCATAGACTGTGGCACAATGAATGATCACTGCTTGATGAGGAATGATGTAGGCGTCATTCAATAAATGATTTGAGGAAGCTGCAGAGACTAAAAGGTCTGTATTGTTTCCATTCAAACAGGCTGAGAAAAGCCATGTTATTATGTGCAGTCACAGTATTAATACCAATTTTTCAAGATGAGACTTATGAAATTAGCAAGAAATGGAACATGTGACAATATATCATATGAAATGATGATCCGTAGGCCTGAATAAGAAAAGATGAGTTAGAACGCTACAAAGAATCTTTCTGTTCATTCATGGGACAATTATCAAATACATAAATACCCCTTTCCTACCCATTAATTTAAATCCTATTTAAGGCCCTGTGCGATGGCTCACGACTATAATCTAATCTCAGCACTTTAGGAGGCTGAGGCCGGCAGATCATTTGAGGTCAGGAGTTCGAGACCAGCCTGGCCAAAGTTGTGAAACTCCTTTTCTACCAAAAAATACAAAAACTTACCTGGACGTAGTGCCTATACCTGGGGACATGCCTATAGTCCCCAGCTACTCAGGATGCTGAGGTGGGAGAATCGCTTGAACCTGGAAGGCAGAGGTTGAGCCGCGATCATGCCACTACACTCTAGTCTGAGCGACAGAGTGAGACCTTATCTGAAAATAAATAAATGAATAAATAAATAATGTTTAATGTAATTTAAATCACTTTATTTCACATGCATTCATGCAAATTTTAATACATCTTTTAAAAATCAAATTATGTATATGTGTAAAATTTGCTTATAGACCACAAACATTTTAGTCAGTCCTGCCCAGAAATATGATAATGGTGCGCGTGATCAATAAAATCATATGATCTGGAATCTGCTTTCTAATTTCCACTTTATCCTCCACTGCTGTGAGATTCTAGACAAATTAATCACTTTGTATTTCATTTTTCCTGTCTTCAAAATGGAGATATAATAGTACTTACATCATTGGTATAGTGCGAAAACTAATAATTCACATAGAATGCTTAGTAATTGTTGGCTATTATTACTATTACTGCTAGCCTAGTGCACTGATTAGTATGATTAATAGCAGTAGTGATGTGGATGGGAAGTTGGAACTTGAAGAGTTGATCAGGGAAAATTTCCTAGAGGCAGAAAAGTTTGAGGAAATTTTAAGAACACATTCTTTACAGTTTAATATGAGACTGCCACTTTGCCAAACTCTTTTGTAAAATTCCTCTGTTGCCTGTAAGTTGAGTAAAGTCGGTATACACACAGCCTTGGGTCCAGGTCCCTGAGAGGAGATGGCTGGTGGGAAGTAGCACTGTGGAGAAATTGACTTCTGGGGAATGATATCATTTAGAAAATGGACTGTAGGCGCAGAAGAAAAAAAAGATCCAGAAGACAGATAAAGAAGCACAAGTATGAATTTAGAGGTTGAGGTCAGGAGAAATATATGTAGATGATCCTTCATCCATATAACCAGGGACCTCTAGGGTCATGGGAAACAAAGTATTCCCTCCACCCCCACCATTTATGAAGAGTTGATTTAAGCAAATTTTACCTAACCAGTAAAGGAAAAGGTGACACAAGCAAGCAACCTGGAGAACTTGGGAACATACAGCAAGCTGGCGTATTGGTTACATATTGAGTTATCTTCCTTACCGTCAGAGTGAACAAGCCCCCTTAAAGCAACTCTCCACTAGTATAACAAATTGAAACACATATTTGCTACTCTGTGATAAAATATTTTGATAATGTTGAAGGTTGAGTCATGAGCTCAGTTATGCTTTTTAAATAGTTCAGTCTGCTACTTATGACATATTTGTTTCATTAGCATTAATTAGCTTCTGCAATAAAACTTCCCTGAACATTATTTTGTTGCTACTATATATCAGGAGGCACCTCTGTGGCAGGAAAGTGTGAGCATTTTAAGGTTTTGGAACAGCTAATCTCTAAACCAGAATATATCATTAGAGAACCTACAAGTTACAACTTTTGACCCAGCTTGAATTTGTCTTATTACTAGCAACAGATATACACCTTTCAGTGGCCCAGTCAGTGTTCACAGTCTACTATCGGCATTTACAGGTCTAGTTCCTCAGTATGCCACCCTGACCTCGTGAAATGGCCCTTCTATTCCTCTGCATTTCTCCATCCTTCATATTTAAAAGCTACTTCCAAACCCTCTTTGTCAGATAGTTATTTCTGATTATATCTGTGCACTCATTCATTTATCAACACATATGACTTATTTTCTAATATGCTAATGCACGGGTGGTCAACTGCTGGGCTACCAGCTGGTACCAGTCTGTGGCCTCTTAGGAACTGGGTTGACAAGTGAGCATAACCACCTGAACTCTGCCTCCTGTCAGATCAGCAGTGACATGAGATTCTCGTGGGAGCATGAACCCTATTGTGAATTGCACATGTGAGGGATCTAGGTTGCACACTCCTTATGAGAATCTAATGGCTGATGATCTGAGGTGGAACAGTGTCAACCTGAAACCATCCTCACTCATTCCTCCTGCCACACACACCATCCATGGAAAAATTGTCTTCCACGAAACCAGCCCATGGTGCCAAAAAGGTTGGGAACCGCTTCACTAATAGCGCTCATTAAATGAATATTTTCTAATATTTTAATAGTGCTGACTTGTGTCATTGTTATTTTTCTCTGTACCTAAAAGTATTGTGTTCCTTAGCAGATTATGACTTCAGAAGGGTTAAGGTCTTTGTATTAGATTCTTTTGCTTAGCACAGTACTCAACATATAATAGTAATGATGGAAGTCTGATTTCATATTTTCCAGTAAATTATATTGTCCATAACAAGGATGGGGGAAAGCTCTGGCAGGGTCACTGGTGATAGTTCAATAATATGAAATTCAAATCAAATTTTTAGAAATTAAAAAAGTAAAATATAGATTGGAATTTATGATACAGCATGGTTATGTTTTAGAAATAACTATAAGTTCTTTAGTAATAAAAAATGCATGAACATTCTCTAGGCTTTTCATAGATGAGATGATAAATGTCATGTTAATTAACAAATAAGCTAATAAGATGCTGATGAACAAATATTCATGAATTGGAATAGAGATTGGTAAAAATATTGATGGTCACTTAACTGGAAAAAATTGCACAGTTTTGAGTCTGGAATCTGAGACTGTTTGCAATGGAGCATCCACAAGATGTGTCAAATGTGAATATAAGTAACATATTTTGTTTTGAAAAAGAGAAAATGTTTTCTATATTTGCAGACTTTTTCTATGATGGCAAAAGGTTGTCAGAAGTACAGCAAGTAGCAAATTTATTTAAACATGTCTTGTTTGATATATAAGTAATACTGTTAGCAATATGTGAACAAGAAATATCTCTGAAAGAGACATGCTATGGTGAGAGCATTTTGAAACCAGAATTTGGAATTTCTTTACTATATGCATTTTATTGTTTAAAGTGTTATGTGTATAAGGGTATCACATTAAAATTCTTATCTGTGAAGAGTAAGTACTTAAAAAGCATATTTTACAGCCTGTTGAAAATTTTTAACATTTGAAGGGTTTCAGTGTGTTTTTCATTTATTTATGAAACAAAGAATGATAGATATGAAATATTAAAATAGCCGACACAATAAGCTATTAAGAATAACTTGGTAATAGTTAAAAAGATAGAAATTTCTTAGTTAAACTACAACTAAAGCCTTTGTTAACTTTTTAGTATTTTAGAGATCTAACTGAATCAAAATTGGTTTTCAAGAATTTGACATTTTCTTTCACATACCCATCTTTGATAATGATGACCTAACTTAACCAGGCCCCACTGTCCTTAGAAAATGACAGAAATAGATTGTCTGAATTATGTGGTCCTGATTCAAATACACTATCTGGTGAATTTAAGAAATAAAAATGAAATGTCTTGGCCATATAAGAGGAATTCTTTAAAAGTATCTCAAATGATACATAATTATATTATCAACCCCTGCAAATGCCTACTTGACATCACAAACAATTCAGTCATTACATTTGTTCATGATTCTATATGTTTGAGGCCATGTTAATACCATAAAACCATAAATGTAAAATCATAAAATATTGTTTAAAAGAAAAATCAGAAAAATATACAGCTGATCACTGATTGAATATTCATACTGGCAAAATCGAGAGTTGAACAATATAGGATGCTCTAACTTAAATAATATCAATTTGTTATTTAATTACTAAATTAAAACTTTTAAATATATTTCAATAAAAAGTATCTTATTTAGTATGCTTTGGGCTACAAATAACAGAAAACTCAAATCATGTCTTAATGATAAGGTTTATTCTCAGAACAAGAAATATTAATACAAGGACAGGTTATAGTTTGCCTCTGTGGTGTACATAGTTCTGAGCAAATATTTTTGGCAGAGACCTTGTCCATATGAACAATCTGATTAAAAAAAAAAAAAGTCTTAAAATATCGTGGTCCATATGAGGTGTGGTGCTTTGTGGATGACTGTATATCCTGATAGAGAAGAGGTCCATAGGTATTTGTTTATTGTACCAAAAATTCACTTGAAGATTTGTCATAATGTCCAGGCACTATCTCTTGTTATGCAGGTCCAGAAATCATTTCATCACATAGTTCATCAATTAAGCTGTTCCTGGCTTTATCATTTTCTATTCCTGCATAACAAACTGTTGCAAACTTATCAGCTTAAAACAACATAAGTTTATATCTGTTTCGAAAGGTCAGAATTCCAGACACATTATGACTACGTTCTCTGCTGAAGCTCTGGCTGGGCTGAAAGTAAGGTGTTGCCTGGGACTATGGCTCTCGTCTGGGGCTAGGGGTCCTCTTCCAGCTCTCTGGATAATGGCAGAATTTATGTTCTTGCAGTTTTAGGACTGAGCTCCCTGTTTTACTGACAAATGTTAGGTATAGATGGCCCTACACCACTAGAAGCCACTTGGAGTTCAGTACCACGTGACTTCCATAGACAGGTCACAGCATGGATATTTGCTTTTTTCCAAGGCAAACAGGCACGTCTCTCTGACTTCCTCTTCTGCACCCAGCCAGAGAAAACATTCAACATAAAGGGCTCACCTGTTTATGTCAGGCACACCAATAACAATCTCCCTTTTGCTATGTAATGTAGCATAATTATAGGAATAATATCTCCTTGTGTTCACAGGCTCCACTCAACACTCAAAGAGGAGGAGATATTTTAAGAGCAAGAGTCATTAGGGTTCATTTTGGAATTCTGCCCACCACACTGCCTGATTTTATATCCACCACAATGAGAAGAAGGTAGTGATATTATGTGACTGCTCTGTAGAAGTGATTTGTACTAAAACAGTAGCAATCTTATTGCCTCTACAGTTCCCTAAAAGCATATTTTTAAATGTTTGGCTTCATCATTTTGCATGATGCTGCATCAAGCATTGTGCCACCCATGGGCGCTGGCCTCTAGTGACTCCTTCAGAGGTTGCTATTGTGCTTTGTTTATGGTGGCCACAAATGAAAGTCTCACCAAGATTATGCAGAAAAATGTGAATGACAGTACAGTTTTAGATCATGTTAAATATGATGTTCTGTATTTTATAGCAGTAAATCTCAATGGCACATTTGTCATCTGTATTTTCTCTTGAACTCCTTAGGTCATAATCATTCTATTTCTAGAATTTGATCTTTCTCATTGTTGGCCACATATCTGTCATCCACATACCACTACCAGTGGAGAGGTTAAAGAAGGAATGCATGACGTTTATCTATAGCTGTCCCATGTTGGGGCATTTTTTGTGTTACAGCAATGATCTCAAAAAGTCAGAGAACATAGGTGCAGCCACCCTTGGAGAACTGGTAGATACGTCGTCAGGAGCCTGAAACAGTAGTGAGGTCACTGCCCAGGTGCCAGCTGTGGTGGTCCACAGGGTAAGGGATACCTACTGCTATTCCTGTGCCCTCCAGTGTCAGAGACCAGAGATACAATCATGGTGAACACACATCTTCGCTCCCTAACTCATCACTCAATCCAAAGATCAAGAGATGAAATGTCAATATTCCAGAGCCCTGCACTGTAAGAGTCACCTAAATGAGGAGTCAGCACCATTTTGGAGTATCCTCATCATTTGTGATCCTGTGGAATAATGTAGTCTTGACTAGTGAACTGATTGGCTCCCTGTGCCACCCCCTGGAACCCAGCTGTCCAAAGGACTTCATGTCACTCCATAGGGATGAGCCTGGAGCTCTTCTGGGCATCTAGTTGACTCCACTGAGAGCATGCCAGAGAGGCTCTAAAGGGGAGAAAAGGACCTTGGACCCATGCAGATCCTTCTCAGTCATCACAGGGCTGCATGAAACAACTGCAGGTAATGGCAGGACCCAGACATTGGAGGAGGCCTTGGAACATTTCAAGGAAGGGCAGGGGAATGGCTGAGGACCAGGCTAGAGCAGGATACGATACATGCCCTGATGCTGGATCTATGTAGGTTCTGGGTCCCCTTTCTTCCACTTAGACTCTCCCACCCCTTCCCTGACTGATTTGCAGTTCATCCAAATTTCTTCCTGATGATCTGTGTACTTGCCTCATTCCTGGCCCTCAGGGATTATTCTGTCTGTTAACTTTCTGCAACCAAAGTGGACCACGAAAATATTTTGCTAAACCCAGGCAGTCTTTCTGCATAAGAGAAATTCTGTTACCACTTTCTTTTTTCCCCCCACTCTCGGCTGCATACACTTGTATGTAGCCACGATATTTTTCCCCACAATATTTTACAAGCGTTATTGGAATTTAAAAGTCTTGTTTTGTATATGATAGAGACAGACTGCGTTAACGTGAAGTAGACAATAATTTCCTCTCATTTTTCTTGCTCAGAAATATCTCAAAATCAAATTCCTCCTCTAGTTGGATTTTATAATGAGGCATGACTTTTAAATCTGATTTTATCATAGCCTACAAAATAAATCTTAAACCCACAGAGTTAGAAAATGTCATTTGTATTCATCAGATCTATTATTTTGCCTGTAGTCATAATCTCACCCAAACCATCACCTCTAGTGTAGCTAGGAGAATATTTTATTTTTCTAAAGTCCTCCAGTTCTACAAACTCCTTTAGGAACTCACATATTTAACAAGCTCTCCAGTCAAGAAATTATTTTCCTGTCTCTCCCTCTTTTAACCTTGGTTATTTGCCCTTTGAAAATCTCTATAAAACTTGAGCTTAGCCATTTTTTTTTACCCTTTTAGTTTAACTACACATATATAGAACATAGTTAAATGGAGGAGGAAGCTACAGTATCAATTTTAAATTCCTCAAGATTTGATTTGATAATACTACCTGAATAAAAAAGAAAAGATAAAGCCGGCATATGGGATAAAATATTTAGAAAGTTTCTTCTCTCCTTTAATTATCCTTCTTTTTGAATACAAAAGTCATATTAAATTGCTGCAATAATGTAACATTGAAGTTGCATTGCAATTTCAGACCATAAAATTATTAAACTATGAAAAATCGTAAGACATATATTTAAGGTAAGCTAAAATATATAATTATTTTACTTATGCAGGCAAAAATGTTGTATCTTCAACTTACATGTCTGAGTTCTAAAATAATATTTTCCAATTTTCTGTTGATTAAAATGGACACAATCTATTGCAAATAAATAAGATTAAGTAAATATGTGTTAGCTGTTTAGGTTTACCTCATACTAAAGGTAAATGAATAGGAAGTTTTCAGGTCCAATGGTCTCATTTCATGAAAAAAATTAATAACTTGAGGTGTTATGTGATTTGTATACTGAAATGTATGTGCAATTTAAATCAGGCAAAAACATGTCTCATACTTCTGTGCTGATACAACAACTCCAATTATTTGTAAATATATTGACATAAATATACATTTGTCATTTTCTGATATGTTGTCAAAAGAAAATCCCTGGACTTCATGGAAAGAGCATGAAATTCTCCATCCTTTTGTTTCACAACATCATTTGCTTGTATAAGTATTTTATGACCATGTAATTCTTGTTTCATTCTTAGAAGAGCCAGTACTATATTGGAGTATTTGGGTAAGTGGTAGGAAATTTAAAGTCTCTAGGGTGAAAAGGCAGAGCTAGAAAACAGCAATGGGCTGTGTGAGAAGGACAACCAGAGAGGGACGGTGATCTGGAAAATGGTAGATATGGCTAAGGTTGGCCTGGTCTACTTCTCACAGTGTTGCCCAGCTGCTAGTGTCATGTATACACCGAGGAAGATGGGAAATAAACACAGCTTCCACAAACTTGGACTTGTCAGTTGCTAAATCATTAAGAATATTGATCAAGAATGTGACATACTGATTATAATTTTTCATGATATGAAAAAAGAGTGTTTTTGTTATAATAACTAAGTGCTAAGAGTAAACATTTTGTTACTGTTCCAACTTTTCACTCTACTGGGTCCCTACTCCACACTCTGCCATCACCACATGTGCACATATGGAAAATAAATAAAAATTCAAACAACGGAAATTTTAAGCTTTTGAGAGGCTAGAATATCATAAAGATACTCTCAATTTCTTGGAACAAGATAACTACACAAACAGGATTTGCTATTTTTGCCATACAAAGAATTTTACAGTTAGCTATGAGAAACGAACAATAAGTAGCCTAAAATAATACTTAACTGGAGAGCTGTGAGTCGAGTTTCCAGGAGCTGCGTATTCCTAGTCACATGTAGTGCGTACTTTGTTAAGTCTATGTTGAACCAGACTCAGTGTGCTTCCCCTGTCATTATAGTATTGCAGAAGCCTGCATTTTATTGTTACTGCTCTTGTGGTTTTTTGCTCTATACAATTTTCCTTTCTTCTCACTTTTCTATGAAAGTTAAAAGAAGGTAGAAAGAACATAAACAGAAGCAGAGGGTATGATGAAAACTGTGTCTGAGTCCATCTGGGCTGCTATAACAAAATGTCAAAAACTCAGTGGCTTATAAACAACAAACATTTACTTCTCATGGTTCGTAAGGCTGAGAAGTCCACAGTCAAGGTCCAGAAGATTCAGTGTCTGATGAGATACTGTTCCTGGTCATAGATGACACTCTCTCTCTGTGTCCTCACATGATGGAAGGAGTCATTTTATAGGGAATAAAGTAATGGCTTTAAGGAGATAAGCAACTTGCCAATTTTTACACAGCTAAGAACTGGTTTAGTATGGAGCCCATGTCTCTATTACTTCAAAGCTTTGGTTAACATGTCTTATAATCCTGCTCTAGCTAGGGAGGCAGTTAAGATTTATTAAGATGTACTTACAAATAACATGTTACATGGAGTAGAAAATGGTGAGACAACTGCTTTGAAGAAGAGGAAACTTTGAAAACAAATGTAAAGGAACAAGTACGCCAATTGTTTCAAAGGTTAAAACACCATAAGAGGTTGACAGGTTCTCCGGGAATGGGACAGTCTCAGAGTGGGATCTTACTACTGTGAGACTCAGCGTTTATGAGGATTTCATGCTTTCTTGCTCCTTTTTTTTTTCTTCTTCTTCCTCATGTACTCCTAAGCATCAAAAGGGAAATGTAATGAGAATTTGTTCCATATGGTCATTCAGGAATCCAGGATTCTTCCATCTTGTGGTTTTTGTTGTTGTTGTTGTTTTGTTTTTGTTTTTGTTTTGTTTTGCTTTTTCTCCGTGGGCTCCTTTAATTACTTTTCAGCTAATCAGTTAATTAGACATAAAAATAGGATTGGGTGAGAGAAGATTTTGTGATCTAGGCCTGCAAATGTCACACTTTAATTCATAGTACATTCCTCACACCTAATTTCGAGTGAGGCTAAGGCAAGTAGGTTAGCTGTGTGTCTATTTCTACCATTGTATTTATACTGTAAAATATCATTTCTCATCTATGCCACTTCAAAAGCTTTCTCACCATACTCCTCTCCTCAAATCTTTCCCCTCTTCAATATCTTCTCCAAAGAGTACTTAGCTTTGGAATCCTTAATATTGGCCTGTGATTCCCTCTATGTTCTCTCTCTTTTAATCTAATGTCTTACTACATTGCCCTTGCCTTCCAGAACTTAGGACTCTGTGCCCTTCCTGCACATGCTCTTCTCCCACCACAAGTCCTCCATTTCATTGGTTAACTTCAACTAACATTCAAATCACATAAAGTAATAATTAGCAAAATGAGATTATTAATACTAATAATATATTTACAAGGTATATACTATTATAATACATGCCAATGCTAAATACTTTATGAATATTAACTAATTCAATCTTCCCAATAACTCTGTGGGCAAGTACTGTTATTCTCCCCATTTGATGAATGACGTACCTGTGTATTAGTAAAATGGAAAAACTAGCAAGGTCACCTAGGCTCATATGTGGCAGATCCATGATTCTTGAACACAAGCATTCTGGTCTCTGATTCCAAACTTGCAATAGTTGTGCTATATTGCCCAAAGGATGCTTTCTTGGGGAAGTCTTCTTAATACTCTAGTTCAGGACAGATTTCCATTGTATAAATCCTCATGATGCTATATACTGTTGCTTCATAGCACTAAAGCAAATAAAATTTTTACCTAATTGTTTATTTGATTATTGTCAGTCTGACCTTTTGAGTAGTATTTTTGTGGCATCTAAAACTATTAAACACTTCGGCTAATTTGTATGTTCCTGACACGTTACCTCAGTGGCTGATACATAGTATATGCACAATAACTTTATCTATAGCAAACAGTAGCTCCATTTTCCTAAGTTCTAGGTGGATATAATTTCACTGATTCTCAAATTTTAGAATTTTTAAAGTTAAAATAACATATCTGTCAATAAATAGATAAACATCCAAGAATCACTTGGAAGTCATACCTGGGTAACTTTTTAAAAATATGTATACGAATTTGTTGTTGTTAAGAACATAACTAATATTTTATTATTTTATGTATTTTTTATAGTACAGATTGCCATAATTTATGTTTCTTTAAATTTTCTTGATTTAGGGGGTGCCTGTGCAGGTTTGTTACATGGGTGTATTGTATAATGGTGAGGTTTGCACTTCTAGTGTACCTCTGATCCTAATAAAGAACATTATACCCGATAGGTAGCTTTTCAAACCTCATCTCCCTTTCATCCTCCCTTTATAAGAGTCCCCAGTGTCTATTATTCCCCTCTGTATGCCCACGTGTACCCATTATTTAGCACCCACTTACAAGTGAGAACATGCACTGTTTGATTTTCTGTTCTGAGTCATTTCACTTAGAATAACGACTTCTCATTCCAACTGTGCGGCTGCACAAGACATAATTTCAGTCTTTTTTTTTTTTTGACTGTATAATATTCCATGATGTGCGTATATCACATTTTCTTTATCCAGCCATCTGTTGATAGACACTTAGGTTGATTCCATAACTTTGCTATCATGAATTGTGCTGCAATAAACATATGAGTGCAGGTGTCTTTTTGGTATAATGGTTTCCTTTTTGGTGGGGCATGGGGTTAGATGCCTAGTAATAGAATTACTGGATTGAATAGTAATTCTATTTTTAGTTCTTGGGGAAATTTCCGTATTGTTTTTCATAGAATTTATACTAATTTACATTCCCACCAAGGGTGTATATGTTTTCTCTTTTCTTTACGTCTTCTCCAACACCTGTTGTTTTTTGACTTTTTAATAATAGCCATACTTACTGGTGTGAAATAGCATCTCACTGTGGTTTTATTTGCATTTTGTGATGATTAGTGATGTTGATCTTTTTTTTCATATGTTTGTTAAACACTTTTACGGTTTTTTTTTTTTTTTTTGAGAAATGTCCGTTCATGTCCTTTATCCTCTTTCTAATGGGGTTATTTGTTTTTTATTTGGAGAGTTGTTTCAGTTCCTGGTGGATTCTTGATATTATTATTTTGTTGGATGCATAGCTTGCAAAGATTTGTGTGACAGACACTTTAAATGGATTTTTCTTATTTAATTTTAATAGGAAATTATGATATAGATACATTATCTTATTAACCCCTTTTTCCTGATTAGGAAGTATGATTAGTTTGGGTAATTGAATTGTTTAAGTTCACATAGACACTAAGGGAAGACAGGGAACACAACCAGTATAGCCAGAATCAATGGGCTTTTTGCCACCTATCAGCCTTTACTTGCAAAGATCTGGGAGAGAAGACTGGGACTCTGGGGACCTTCAAAGATTTGTGAGTGAAGCACTTGAGAGAGATAGAATCCACATAATCTAGAACCTAAGCACAATTTTCCCCTCACCCAATCACACCCTGTTTCTTACCACTACACGTAACCCCTGTCTGAGGAGCATCCCAACTGGGGAGGAAGCAGATACTGATATTTGTCAGAAGTGGGCTAAGAACAGATTCCCCTTCTCCTAGGTTATGGGAGGCTTTTTTAACCTTTCATTAATCATGTTCATACACATTCAAAGTCTGATCAAATCAAAGCATAAACAGATTTGTTTCCAGGCCAAGAAGAAAGCATAGGAAAAGCATAAAGATATTTCTCATCCCCTGAATAACATGTATGTTTTGAATACTCTGTTCCACTACTATCTGAATAGAGAGCCCGCTCTGGAAAGACTAACAGCTCAGAGACTGTTCACCCTGAGTGTACTGGCCACACAGATATGCTTAGAACATAAACTGACAATCAAACTTGTCTCAGGAAGACTAACCTTTCCTGAAGGATGGTTGTCTCCAGATATTCTGAATGTCCTGATTCTAATACATACACATTGAAAACTTCATACACTCCAGTATAGCCATCTTAGATTCATAAACATCTCTGGTACATTGACTTCCTCCTCAATCCCAGCCATCTCCATGATGGTGTGAATGGAAGAGACTCTTACCTAATCATCATGGGTAACTTATGAACGTTGACAAAGTTAGCACCCCTACTTAGGAGAAGAATAGCATAGGATTCCAAAGTTTGGTCCATTTACAGTCTCATACTACTTCATCAGCTGCAGTTTTGGGCTATTTCCATGTTTTGCTGTCCAAAAAAGCATACAAACTGGCTATGATAATCTAGACTGACCAAATCATACAGATATGTGTACATTGAATCTCTTGCACATATTTCCACATTTTATGTGGATTCAGTTTACACCCTAAAAGTAAAAAAATGAAGATCTCTACTGTAGATTTTTTACTTGTTTTTTTTTGGTACAATAACTCAGTATTTAGATCATACTTTTATATGGATGTTAATTTTTGGTCTTTTTTCTTTTTAATATAGATACAAACTTTGGCTACTGACAGACATATATAGTCAACGTGTCCCATCATAAGAGATGTTTTAACATAATTCTTCAAGGTTATTAGTTCAGTGAAAACTCACAGGGTCCCTTTTTCTCTTTTTTTAGATTTTTAAATGACACATTTGACCTAAAAAAAAGATTTTCTTCATATAGAGTTTTTAAAACACATATAATTTTACAATAATGTCATTTCTAAATATATATCTAGAACACTTAGTCATCGGATGTACAGTTAATATAGCTCTCTCACATGGATCTTAGAACGAACTGAAATTGTGTGGATTTGCCTCATCTTAAAAATACTCACTGGGTAACTTTGAGATGTGTATAATATCTCAGCTCAAACTTTTACAAGTGCTAAATCTTTCATAGGATTCTTAAACCTACCCTCTTAAATATACAAATTTATTGAGAATGTATTTATCCAAAATAAGACAGTAGTTCTTTAAGGTTAAAAATATTAATTGTGCAAAAATTAAGCCTCATTTGAGAACAAATTTGAAAAAGTTTACAGTAAAAGTTCAAAACCATGTCCTCTCTCTTGTAATGTCTCTCAGAAGGTGAAAGAAATTCCAGAGGCTTTGACTGGATGATGTTTAGTGTGTGTGAAAAATGGAAAAATAGGGAGTGTCATTGCCCCTCAAGAAACTCTACTTTTTTTTTTTTTCCTGATATTCAAAATCAAGAACCAAAGCTACACAAATACAGGTATAGTTTTCAGTTCATCAGAAGTAATGATTTTCTCTGAACTTTGCAATGGGTTTTTTGCCAAACAATAATGAGTCAAGGAAACTTTTATTTTAAAAATTTAGAAAAAAAAAAAAGATAGTCCAAGTAATCATAAGACATTATTTTGGGTTGGTGTGCAAAGGACTAACAAATCTGTGAAAAAGTATTCCTTTGAAACTCTATTTTCTCTTGATTACAAAGAGAGTTTATATATTATAGTAATATTACTACCCAACCTCTGACTTTCCCCAATTTTTCTTTCCAGCCAAATATTTCTCAAATACTTCTACTTATTTTATTCCTCTATATTCTTGTTCACAATGTTCCTTCTGCCTGAAATACTACATCTCCTAAAAACCTCTCCTTCCTTTTATCTCTGTCATTTTTTATTCAGTGTCTTGTCCTCCTTCCCTAGCCTTTTCAGAAATTTTTTAGTTCTCATAAAAGCAAAATAGTTGTACATATTTAGGGAGTACATGTGGTATATTGATACAAGCACACAATGTGTAATGATAAAATCGGGGTAATTGGGATGTCCATAATCTCCAGAACTTATCATTTCTTTGTGTTTAGAATATTGCAATTCTATTATTTTTACCATTTTGAAATAGACAATAAATTATTGTTAGCTGTAGGCATTCTCTTGTGCTACTGAACACTATATTTTATTCCTTCTAACTCTATTTTTGTACCCATTGACCAACCACTCTTTATCCTCCCTTTCCCAGTACCTTTCCCGGCCTCTGGTAGCCATCATTTTATTCTCTGTCTCCATGAGTTTGATTTATTTTTTAGCTGCCACGTATGAGTGAGAATATGCAATATTTGTCTTCCTGTGCCTGGAGTATTTCACTTAACATGTCTTCCAGTTCTTTTAATGTTGCTGCAGATGGCAGGATTTTCTTTTGTATGGCTAAAAATATATTCCATTCTGGATGTGTACTACATTTTCTTCATCCTTTTGTCTGTTGATGGACACTTTGGTTGATTCCATATCTTGGTTATTTGAATAGTGCTGCAGTAAACATGGAAGTGTAGGCATCTCTTTGATACAGCAGTTTCCTTTTTTCTTGATATATGCCCAGTGGTGAAATTGCTGGATCATAGGGTGGTTCTGCTTTTAGATTTTGAGGAACTTCCATACTGTTCAACATAGTGGCCATAACAATTTACATTCCCACCAACAGTCTCTGAGGGCTTACCTTTCCCACATCCTTACCAGCATCCATTATTGCATGTCTTTTGGATAAATGCCATTTTAAAAGGAATAAGCTGATATTTTATTGCAGTTTTTATTTGCATTTCTGAGATTGTTAGTGATATTGAGCATTTTTGCACATACCTGGCCTCTTGGAAAGCTTATGCTTACATGTCCTAATGACTCCCTTAATTATGATTACACTTGTAAACTAGAACTCTCCATGTTGTATTTTCTATACTCTTTTACAATCTAAATTTCCAACTTAGGTTTTTAGTATTTATTTAAACACATTTTTATGTTATTCTAGGCCTGGGAATATTTTGCTTATCTTTATACTCCTACCCAATCCCCATTCCCACTATAACCCCAAACATACAGTGCACACATTCAACGTTTAATAAACCTTTGTTTCCATTTATAGACTAAATGACAGTTCCTTTTTACTGTCTTTTTTCCTGTGCTGTTTTTCTTTCCTTTCTCTTGTTCCATCACAGTCATTCATATTTTTTTTTTTTTTTTTTTTTGAGACGGAGTCTTGCTCTGCCACCCAGGCTGGAGTGCAGTGGCCGGATCTCAGCTCACTGCAAGCTCCGCCTCCCGGGTTCACGCCATTCTCCTGCCTCAGCCTCCTGAGTAGCTGGGACTACAGGCGCCCGCCTCGTCGCCCGGCTAGTTTTTTGTATTTTTAAGTAGAGACAGGGTTTCACCGTATTAGCCAGGATGGTCTCGATCTCCTGACCTCGTGATCCGCCCGTCTCGGCCTCCCAAAGTGCTGGGATTACAGGCTTGAGCCACCGCGCCCGGCCCATATTTTTTAATATACATTCCATATTGAAGCAATGCAAATAACCTGGGGCTCCAAGAAGCAAGAGTCCTAATTGTTAATGTGAAAGTTTCGGAAGCAGTGAAGGGACAGGAGTGCATTCCCCTTATCAGACAGGGCTGGGATTACAACAAGCAGTTTCCAGCTCATCTTGTTCAGATCTGCATTTTCATTTCATGACTCTGGAAATTTGGTAAGAATAAGCTAATATACGTTTCTTTCCCTTCATTCGTATGTTCACTCAATACAGTTATGTATGCGTTTCTGTTAAGCTTTGCATTTGAAAACAATTGTCCCCGGTAAAAGCTCAAGTGGACAGACATTCCCCAACAAATACTTTTTATGAAAAGATCAATGTCCTATTATGCTGTACAGAGAAGAAGTATCTAAGCACATTCTGGTTTTTAACAAGCAGTGGGAAAATTACAAACTAAATCAATATGTCCAACAGAATGCCTGCTCATTTGCCACTGACTCAGGCTATTCCTGGAGATTCTTGTGCAGCTGTCTTTTTTCTACATTTTGTTTTCGGAACTGACACATGGAAACTTGAGGACTGAAATACTAAGACTTCAAAGCTCCCACTCTGTGTGGGCAACATCTTTCACTGGCGGCGGGGATGACACAAACACTTTCATCATTGGGCTGAATAATAAGCCTTCCTCCAGGGGGTAACTCCAGAGAAAGTGCCCTGCACCCATTATGTCAGACTACAATTGAGCAACTTGAGGAATTCTGGCCCACTTGCACATACGATATTTGTATATTTTGCAGGCTTTTGTCCCAGTGATTATCGTAGGGCTATATTTTGAGGTTAAAAAAATAGTCATTGAAATTTCTGTTCTGGGCATTTAAAAAATACTCTGAGTCCTACAAAATGAAATTGTTGTTTTGTGCTAAAATGCAACTCTTAATTTAGATTTTCTTGCAGAGACTATTACAACCATAAAGAAATCAAAACTATTTCCCAAGCCTTGGAAGCTGAAATATTTAGTTTCTTTTTTTTCTTTTCAAAAGCATCAGTTGGGTGAAAAACTGATTTTTTAAATCCAAATACAACAACAAAAAGCATGCACTACTGCTTGTAAACATTTACGTTTATATCACAATGGCAATTAGGGTAATAAGAATTTCCGAGTGGTTATATTGTGTTCACATTTTTGGATTATACAAATATAGGTACTGCTTTTAAAGAACTACATTCAAATATATTATTCACAAAATTTCTGAATAATGTAGCTTTTTATGGACATGGTAAATGCTTGTATTTAAACATTTTGCCGTCTATCTAACATTACAATCTTTTACATAAACCTAAGTCTCCAAGGCAATGGTTTCTGCTACCTTCTTGCCACATCAGCCAACTGTCTGCAAACTCATCATATCTTTGATTCAGGATTGAAAATATAACCTTGGATTACAAGACATAGTCAATCTCTGTGTGGCAGGTAGAAGCTTAGCCCTTTTACACAAGTCTACTTAAAAGGCTCCCTTACAGATTCATTTACATATATATATATATATATATATTTTAATGTGAAAGAAAATCACAAATGGTTCTGGAAGTTCTGGGACTTGTCTTCTGCAGCAAATACAATGCTTTTCTAAGACTACCAAGAGATGAGAAGAGTGCCTATAATTCTAGTATTATATAAACATTTGATATACTAAGGAATTTCCATTTAAAAAAACACAGAACCATTTCAACACCCTATCAAATTAGAAAACCTTATGAAAACAGTTACTACATAAAAATAATGCATGGGAGTGAAGAAGTTCCACTCACCACCTAGAATGGATAAATTCGTATTTATGTAAAGATATGATGCAAAGTTAAAAAATAATAATCATGTATTTTGGCTGTTGGATCTGACTTAAATGTGACATAATTGGGATTGAATTGATGCAGAGAATGAGTTTGTGGTTGCCATAAGCAGTAGTAACATTCATTTTTTTTGTTGTTTTTTTTTTGAGAAAGGTCTTTCTCTGTCTCCCAGACTGGAGTACAGTGGCACAATCACAGCTCACTGTGGCCTCAACCCTCCCTGGTAGCTGCCAAGGGTAAACTTCCCTTTCACCTTCTGAATCGTTGCAAAAAATCAGTTCACAAAGGCAGATTAATAGAAGAAAAGGCATTCAAATGTATTAGCGTGTCTGGAAATTAGAGAGTGATTTCCCCACCATGCAATAGGGAACAAATTGTTATATATTGTTATATAGCCTCCTTCTTAGAGAATAAGAGATGGGGAAGTATGGATGATTTTAGGGGGTAGTAAATAATTTTGGGGGTAATTCAATGGGCTTAAACAACATAGAGTGGTGTGGGATAAAGTCTGTTGAGCCCCTGAGCAGACAATGGTTTGTAACAAAAATCTGTCCAGGTGTGTTGACAGACTTCAGTCTTTCTTCCCACCATATGATTTCAGTTCATGAAAATTCAGGGAAGACACCAGAGGTAATTGTTTTCTTATTCTGTAAGTCCAAACTTTAGATAGATAAGAGAACTTCAGAACAATTTGATCCTGTGACTTGGGAGACACAGAAGATTGAGAGCCAGGAAGTGTGGTGTGGTCAGAGAGATCTTGAATCTTTTTTAGTTCAGCATGTCAAATAACCCTATTTTGGAGTATTGGTTTTGGAGCCCCAACACTAAAAATGGCAACATATTTGAAAACAGGGTCTTTGCTTTCCTCTTCAAATATAATTAGTTAAGGATCTCAAGATGATATCATACTGGCTTTAGGGTTATCCCTGAAGTCAAAGGTTGCTGTTAACCACCAGATGCCAGGAGAGAGAGAGGCTTGGAATGGTTTCTCCCTCAGAGCATCCAAAAGGAACCAACCTTGCCAACAATTTACTTTCAGACTTCCAGCCTTCTGAACTGTGAGAAAATACACTTCCTTTTTCTTAAGCCATCTAGTTTGTGGTAATGTTTTGATGGAAGCCCTAGGAAACTAATACAGCATGTAAGTAAGGTGAAAGCTAATAAGAACTATATTAGTCTGTTCTCATGCTGCTATAAAGAACTGCCCAAGGCTGGATAATTTATTTAAAAAAAGATGTTTAATTGGTTCACAGTTCCATATTGTTAGGGAGGCCTCAGGAAACTTACAATCATGGTCAATGGTATAGGAGAAGCAGGCACCTTCTTCACAGGGTAGCAGAATGGAGTGGTTGTCAAGGGAAGTGGAAAGCCCCTTATAAAACCATCAGATCTCTTGACAACTCACTATCACAAGAACAGCATGGATGATTCTGACAATTCTGATACAATTATCTCCACCTGGTCCTGCCCTTGACACACAGGGATTATTGGAACTACAATTCAAGATGAGATTTGGGTGGGGACACGGCCAAACAATATCAAGAACAAATTAAAGAACATAGGTCATTATAAAGAAATAAATTTAAATATTACAAAAATAGAGTTGTCTATAATGAACATCAAAATCCATGATTTAATAAGGCAGTAGTGTTTTATTTGTGTTTATTTTATATTTTTAAGTATTCAACACTAGGATTATATTTTTTAATTAAGGTTTTTATGTGCAAGAACTATATGTTATTCCAAGCATAATCTATGATGTTCATTGATATATTTTCATAGGTCTGTAGAATTTTTGAGCAATAAGGCACTTTGTAGTTATCTATTCTGAACTCTTAATTTTGGAGAAAGTTCTGTGACTTATTTCAAAATCATGCATCTAGACAGTTACAGTACCTGGTTATGAACCCTTACCCTCAATTTCCAGTCCCATAACCACATTATCAATTAAAATAAGCCTGAAAAATTATTAAAGTCAAGTTAGTAAGTAATAACTCTGGTTCTGTTTCTATTTATATACTAGGAAAGAGCATTTTTTTTTTTTTACTTTGGGAAAAATAAGGTTCATTGGATATTTTTAAATTTCAGTGTGTATTTGTCTAGTCTCATGCTACTAATAAAGACATAACTGATACTGGGTAATTTATAGAGGAAAGAGGTTTAATTGACTCACAGTTCAGCATTGCTGGAGAAGGCTCGGGAAATTTATAATCATGGTGGAAGGGGAAGCAAACACATCCTTCTTCACAAGGCAGCAGCAAGGAAAAGTGCAGGGTGAAATGGGGTTGGGGGAAGCCCCTTATAAAACCATCAGACCTTGTGAGAACTTACTCACTATCACAAGAAAATGATAGAGGTAACCATGTCCATGATTCAATTACCTCCCACTGGATCCCTCCCACAACAATGGGGATTATGGGAACTAAAATTCAAAGATAAGATTTAGGTGGGGACACAGCTCGATAATATCACAGTGTTTTGTTGCTTTTTCTCTCTTTTTTTTTTTTCCTCTCTCTCTCGCCTTCTTTCTGTCTTCCATTTAAATTTTTTTTTTCTTTCTACTTCACAGGAACAGCATTTTCCATATATTTTTTAGGACTGTCGAGACTATTATGTTAGTTTGCCTGCTCAGTGGCCCCTTAATCAAAGAGATTTAGACAGAATAAAGAAACATCAGGAGGTAGTAAAATTACAGGCACAACAACAGATTAGATGGCTACCAATGAGCATGGAGTCTGAACTACACTAGATGTTTTTGCAACCTGATAGACAGTAGTCTGAAGAGGCACAACATCTCAGTTCTACAGACAAAACACTATGGACATTACCACAGGTTTCCATTATCACTCTATATAAGTCCATTCTCAGGCTGCTGATAAAGACATACCCGAGACTGGGTGATTTATAAAGAAAAAAAGGTTTAATGCACTCACAGTTCCACGTGGCTGGGGAGGCCTCACAATCATGGTGGAAGGAGAAAGGCATGTCTTACATGGCAAGAAATAATGAGAACAAAGAGAAACAGTTTCCCTTTATAAAACCATTTGATCTCATGAGACTTATTCACTACCATGAGAGCAGTATGGAGGAAACCTCCCCCATGATTCAGTTGTCTCTTACTGGGTCCCTCCAACAACACATGGGAATTATGGGAGCTACAATTCAAGATGAGATTTGGGTGGGGACACAGCCAAACCATATCTCACTCAAATTGAAAACATGTATATATCAATTTTCTAGAGAATTGGTTTTTGTAATGGCTATGCAAAATATGCTCTGCTAATTAAGTTTAAATAGGCCCAACCAAATGTGATTCTGCCCTCCTCCCTCAACCCCATCAGTAAAGAAAAGGAAAGATATTGACAGTCTTCACTGATATGTAATTTTTATGTATTTTTATCTAGGAGAATATGCATTCTTTTTGTAGTAATTCTTTTTTGTTGTTAGTTTTTATTTCATGATCATAAAATTAACTCTATAATCCAGCTAAGCATGGAAGGGAACAAGAGAAACATGGAACACAAGGGAACTGCAGCAAGAGCACAAAGATGATGGGATATTGCGAGCGAGTGGGGTGTAGGAGTGCTCTCCTGAGCAACAGAAGGAATGGTCTAGTGATGAAGATAAAACACAAGTCAAACTTATTAGAGTTGTTCACAGTCAGAAATGGTGATCTTCTTGCTGGTTTTGCCATTCCTGGACCCAAAGCACTCCATAGCTTCTACAATACTCATGCCTTCTTTCACCTTGCCAAAGACCACATGCATGCCATCCAACCATTCAGTCATGACAGTGCAGATGAAAAACTGGGAACCATTTGTGTTGGATCCAGCACATTTTCCATGGACAAGATGCCAGGACCTGTGTACTTTAGTATGAAGTTCTCATCATCAAATTTCTCCCCATAGATGGACTTGCCACCAGTGCCATTATGCTGTGTGAAGTCACCACCCTGACACATAAACCCAGGAATAATTCTGTGAAAGCAGGAACCCTTATAACCAAATCCTTTCTCTCCAATGCTCAGAGCACAAAAATTTTCTGCTATCTTTGGAATCTTGTCTGCAAGCAGCTCAAAGGAGACACGTCCCAAGCGCTCGCCATCCACGGTGATGTCTAAGAACATGGTGGAGTTGTCCGTGGCTGATAATACTGGGCTCCTGGCAGTGGTGGCATCTGGAAAGCCATAGTAGTTCTTTTAATTTGTTGGCAATAATTAAGTAAAGTTAAATTGGGCATCACTTATGTTTTATATGAGAAAACAGAAGCAAAGTTAGGAAGGTCATTTACTTTATTTTTTAAAGATTTTCTAGCCACCATATTCATGGATTGTTTGCTGTTAATTCAGTCTAAAATATGCTTTGTAGCTTTTTTATTCACCATATTACACAGAAATTACATTGACTGCTGTTTCAAATTAATCACTAAGATTTTAGAAAACAGATTGTTGTATGAACAATATTCACATTTAATATTTTAGATAAGCCTCATTTTGTCTAACAGCTGATAAGCAGGAAAGTTATAATTAGAATATTACAAAATATGGTCTTAAAATTCAGGTTGAGCTGTCCTTTGAATTCTTCTCCACAATATCTCCATACATTCATTAACTTCAGATATAATTGGAAGGCACATAATTAATGCAATGGTTCTGAATGTTTATCAAATTACCACCAATCATCACAGTTTCTTGATGATGCTCGGCAACACGGTGCATGGACATCAATAAAATTCTAATTATGAATTACTAATTGTAATGACTCCACCAGGCCTACAAAACAGCATCACTGTTTAAATTAAATTAAGTTCATTTTATTGACTTAATTATTGAAGGATGAGCTGTTTCAAGCAGTAAAATTTTGAACTGACATTTTAAATGATTTCTACTGTTATAATGAATGTCAGTTCTTCTGAAAGAGGGTACAACAAACAGAAAGATGCTGAGGATAATAAGTCACATGAATTAACACATGCTTGCTTATCAGATGCCGTGAGGAGAAAGGAGTGTTAAAATATATTCATCCATTTTTATTTTAGCTGTTCATTTTAAAAACAAGAAACATAAAATTATAGAAACAATCACCTATCATGGATTTCTAGACAAACCTGTTTTACATTCCATGAATGTAAATACACATAAAATTTATTAAAACAACAACAAAGACCACCACCCATTCTCTATTGTTTTCATGTACAGCACTGTTATGCTGAATCTGCGTCTCTCCAAGTTCGAATTCCTCTGCTCTCCATCAGCGAGGTGATCATTCTCTAGGAAGTCTTTTCATATCATAAACTCTAGAAGAGTAATCTTTTAATCAGTTAAATTATGAATTTAAGGAACAACTCAAAATTAATTAATTCCAGACCTCATCACATTGAAACTTGCCTCAGAAACACAGGCAAACCCAAATTGTTTCCAACTTCAAACTATTAGTTGGAAACACATGTTGTTTAGGTATACCAAAATTAACGTCTTAATTATATTTTTCACATTCTTTCTGACAAGTGAGCACATTTGCCATAGAAGATATTGCCTGTATTAAAAATACCTTCTGTCTGATATTCACATACTCAGCTCTCTTCAGAGGTGATTTATTCATGTGCTCTCCGGCTATGAAGCTTTGGGTAAAAATAAGAACAAAACAAACAAACAAACAAGAAATAACTTCAGTACTGATCAGCCTTCATGGTTTTATTCGTGGCAGTTTTACCACTATGAAATTTAAGCAAATATTTTCTAGACCTTGTAAAGTTGAAAAAGGCCTCCTAGTTTATATGAAAGATGCTAATGCCCTCCTTCCTCATCTGAACAGTTTTCACTTTGCAACAAAGCTACCGTATTTACCGCCTGTATATGTTCTTAGTGGTAAAATCAGTCTAAGAATAACAATGTTTTATCTTTCAGATTGAAGTAATCTACTCCTAAAGCTGAACCCATTAGAATTCTGGATCATAATCTTGGTGATTTCTTAAAGCTTCATTGCAAATTTTCCAAGGCAGCAATTTTGACTATAATAAATGCCAGCTGCTATCGTCTTTAAACGCATAAAATACTTCAACTTCTCAAATAGCATATGTCTTTTAAAATCTACATTACCCTATTTGCTAATTTGTTACTTCTCTCTTTTGTTGCATCATCTTGAGAGAGGGAGGGAGCTCAAATATCCCAAACACAACTGATATCATCATCCTCTGACCCTGCTTTTTCTTTTCTCCTTTGTTCACAGAAGGCAATGGATAAACCCGTGCCTATATCACAATTCCAAAGTAGCCAACCAATCATTGACTCTCGTGGTTCTCTCAGCAAGTATCATTTCTTACCAGTCCTTGTACTGCTAAGCTTCTAGCTATTATTTCTTCTGATTTTTTCCTTACAAAAGAGGATATAGTGGCATTTATGTGAAGACTATTTCATGAAAGTTTACCTTGGTGCAAGTGATAAGAGCTATTAAACCCATCTTTTGACCAGATATTCTATTCTGCCTTAGAAAACCCAATACTAATCCAAGAAAGACATGGAAACATGAAATTCACACTTATTTCCAAGAGCTGAAATTGCTATGAGTTTTCAGAATATCACAGCCCATTTGGAAAGATAGGGTTTTCTTGAAGCTTTCTTGAACCTGGAGAGCTTTTGGGATAGTACTTTCCAAGGAGTCCATGATATTTCTTTATTTATTTTAGGATAGCTTTGGTGCTCTCTCTGAGGGTGACTTAGGGTGAGTGGTGCTCTCTCTAAGGGTGGCTTAGGGTAAGATGGCCTAAAAATTCCCCTTAGCTTGACTGAACTTTATGCAGGCTTCTTTTTGTCTCTAGATAACTGACCTCCCTCTCACTCTGGATCACGTGGGCTAACCACAGAGGATCCTGTCCTTCCTTCCCCCTATCCCTTACAGAACGCAGGTTACACAATCACAGAGCAAAACATTCCAAGCAAAAGGCCCTAATCACAAACTTAATGTATAATTTAATGTACTTGACACACTCCATTAATCAACCTCCCTGCAACATCCTTTGTTACTTTTCCACTAACTCACCACAGCCCTTAAAAACCCTACCATTCTTTGTTACAGCAGAGGTAAGTTCAGACTTAATTATTGTCTCTCTCCCCATTGCAATGGTCTTGAATAAAATAATAATTACCTGTTTAACATTGTCTGATGAAATTTTTCTTGACAACCATGAATAAAGGCAGTGATGTTACCATACCTGTTGCATGCAATGCTTGAACAATGATGTTCAATATGAGAATTTGAGTGACACCTTGTCTGTGACCACTTCAATAAATATGAACAGTGGTGGCTTCTTTGGAATAATTTTAATTCACTTTAACAAATAATTGGAAGCTGTATTAATTGTTGGTATTAAAAGACAGAGCCTGAGAAATATATTAAAGGATAATGGAAAAGAGCCAGAAAGTAATAAATTTGCCAATTAATAGAAATTATCTTTATTAAGCTCTTACAGGACTCTTTAAAAGTGTTGAAGTGGGAGCTGCAACAATGGACATGCCCATCAAATAGAATGTCCTGCTGTAACTCTTATTTACTAACCTCTGCAGTTAATATCAATTACTACATGGCATCAACCCAGCTCTGCATTATATTGTTGACAATACGACACCTGTATTCTAGTTATTTTTAAAGTTAGAGACATGTCCAATGTGTCCTTTCAACAAACCACTATACTCTGTGTGGACATGCTCCCCCTGGCCTACTCTCTATAGTGTTTATAAAATAGGCTTACAACTGAGATTTATTTTTCTCTGTTCAAATGAAAGACATGTTGTGTTCTGATTTTAATACTAAAGAAGACTTTGGCTCCATTCACTCTGCAAATGATGCCCCCAGGGTAGATGAGGAAGAATCTTCAATCAGTGTATGCAGTTTTGTATTTGCTTATTTATTTTACTTTCACTGGTGTCCGTAACTCCTGGCACTATTAGAATATTCAATCATAATTTAGTCCAAAGTGCTATAAAAATAATTTTCTCTTAATTACACTATGTCCTTTTATCTGCACATTAGTTTTAAAAAATAACTCAATGTATTCCTCTTACGGTTATTCTAAACAACAATATGGCTTTTTGAGTCTTTGGCAAGTCAACGCATATTTTCTAAAGAAATCCTAATGTAATTATTATTTCAAATGTGAGTATAATATCTTCCACAGAAACCCAGGAAATAACTGGAATAAAATATTAATGAGAAAATCTCAACAAAAGTACACACTAAAATATTCTAATAAATAAAATATAATCAAATTATCAAACTGGACAGTCTTGACTCCAGAGTCCTTGCTCTTAATTATTTTGTTCAGAACATACGTTAAGAAAACGGGCTTTCCTTCAAAAAACCTCACAGATGGGCCGGGCGCGGTGGCTCAAGCCTGAAATCCCAGCACTTTGGGAGGCCGAGGCGGGCGGATCACAAGGTCGGGAGATGGAGACCATCCTGGCTAATACAGTGAAATCCCGTCTCTACTAAAAATACAAAAAATTAGTCGGGCCTCGTGGCGGCGCCTGTAGTCCCAGCTACTCCGGAGGCCGAGGCAGGAGAATGGCGGGAACCCGGGAGGTGGAGCTTGCAGTGAGCCGAGATCGCGCCACTGCACTCCAGTCTGGGCGACAGAGTGAGACTCCGTCTCAAACAACAACAACCAAACTCACAGATAGGTAGATAATAAAGATAATGCTTGGTAACGATGAATGGTGGTACATGATTATGCGACATTTACATTTGGTAAGCCTATTATGGGTTAACTAACAGCAATAATAATATCAAAACTAATAATAGTTCTGGAAATAGTAAAAGCTAACATGTGATTAGCACTAATCATGTGCTGGGGCTTTTTCTAAGCACCTTCCCTGAAGTATTTTTATGTAATTTTATTTAATCCTTTTTAAAGGCTACGTGAGATTTACAGATGAAAAAAATGGAAAAAAAAGATACGTCGTTTGTCCAAGGTCACATTTGTAAGTAAGTGAGAAGACATCTCCTATATTTTCCATTCATTATTATTACTTTTTTTTTTTTTTTTTTTTTTTTGAGACGGAGTCTCGCTCTGTTGCCCAGGCTGGAGTGCAGTGGCCGGATCTCAGCTCACTGCAAGCTCCGCCTCCCGGGTTCCCGCCATTCTCCTGCCTCAGCCTCCCGAGTAGCTGGGACTACAGGCGCCCACCACCTCGCCCGGCTAGTTTTTTTTGTATTTTTTAGTAGAGACGGGGTTTCACGGTGTTAGCCAGGATGGTCTCGATCTCCTGACCTAGTGATCTGCCCGTCTCGGCCTCCCAAAGTGCTGGGATTACAGGCTTGAGCCACCGCGCCCGGCCTATTATTACTTTTTTACAGAATATTGATCTTAGCTTGGGGAAAATTTATACCGCACTTTTGTTTCTTTTCCAAGAGTTCCTAATTTTGTGTACAGCCGCCCTTATGTGTGTGTCTTTAAGAATCATCTCTAGTAAGGTAAAACAAGAATTAACTTATTGAATTCTAAGAAAATACGCTATTGTCAAAAGTTTAAGGAGATTCTTCCTAACAATCTTCTCACACACACACACACACACACACACACACACACACACACAGAGAATACACACCACAGCAACACAAACACACAGACGTTTGGGACTCTTACATCTCCACACTTATAGATTGTTATTATTTTTACTTTTAAAAGCATTTTTAATATGTAGCACCAAACACAGTGTCATTAAACACATTTTCTGGATTGGAAAATTGAACTAAAGCCTAGGCGTATTTCACTCAGACTAGAATATCATCAATGACCCAATGAATTGTGTGTTTGTGCCACTCATCACTTACCATTTTCCTTTAAGTGTTTTAGAATTCACTCTGAAAATACACAGGTGTTGTATGCTACAGTTATTTCTTCAACAGATAAGTTTTTATCTTGATCCAACACATTTTGGGTTTTGTTTTAGTTTTAGTTTTTGCTGTCTTGTATAATTTTGGTAAAGGAGTTACCATGAGAATTCATTGGAGATTTTTTTTTCTTTTCAAAATTGTTGCAGGCTAGGTTCTCTCATGCTGATTTATGTTAGTTTTCTCGTATTAGAAGAGAAGCATAACAGATGTGTTTTGAATTGTATCTTCCCTGCTATCTAGAAATGCTTTTGCAGCTTAAAGGGGAGTAATAGCTCCCCCTTTCACATTATCTATTAAGTCTCTTTTGTGGCTGTTAACAGGTATTGTAAAGGCACAGACTTTGATGCACCATATTAGGGCTAACCTCTCAGAAGCAGAGTTTTTTTTTTTTTTTTTTTCAAGAAAACACTGTTTGAAAAGGCAAAGAAATATAGCTTCAGTCAAAATGGCTTGATAAAGAGCCTATGATTTTCCTTTTAGTGAAATAGTCTGAAAATCTTAGAAAATCACATTCTGAATGTCTGACTGGTTATGTTACTATTTATGTCACTCTAATGAAAGAGACCTATACGAATATTTACTACTCTCTCTACCAAATTAAATCAACCAGACCTCATTAGCTCCATATATCTAGAGAAATATCAAGGAAGTATATGTGTACACACACGTGCACACACATGCACATACACATATTTAACTTTTATTTTAGGTTCAGGCATACATGTGAAAGTTTGTTACATAGGAAAACTCACGTCATAGGGGTTTGTTATACTGGTTATTTCATCACTCAGGAATTAAGCCCAGTACCCAATAGTTATATTTTCTGCTCCTCTCCCTCCTCCTACCCTCCACCCTCAAGTACTCAAGGAGACCCCGGTGTCTGTGACTTTATGTTCATATGTTCTCACAATTTATCTCCCACTTTTAAGTGAGAACAATGAGAGCAAGTGCATTTTATCAAAATTAAGACCAAAACATCTTGTTTTAAAGTATATGCAAATAGTTACTGGCATTAATTACGATTAGACCTAAGTGGAATCTTTTTATAATTTTGTGTCTTGTTTTAATTTGCATTGCCACTTTCAAAATAATGGTTATTCTCCAAATTGTCTGGTCTGATAGCAAAGCTCTTTCTTCTATACTCAAGATTAGCAAATAGAGAATATCCTGCAATACAAAATGTGTTACTTCATCTTAGGTTCTCAACTTCGTACAATCTTGTCACCCTTGTAAAGTGAGAGAGCTGTTAACAGCAGTGGTCTAAGATATGCTGACTGAAATTAAACTTCATTTTCAAGTACATTTCACAGCACTTTGTGGTGACAGGTCCTTTCTTATTTGATGTGCTCGGAGACTGCCAGACAGGCCAAAATGGTGAAAGTTCATTATCATTTGGATAAAACTTCCTTAATTATTAAACAAAGTGAACAATATCTAGAAATTTATGGCAAGAAGGGAGAGGAAACGAACAATTAAGAACTCTAAATAGAAGAATCTAATGTGGAGTTTTAATTTGACAGCAACAAATGACAGGCCAACGTTTTCAATTAACGAATAATTAGTTACAACAATTCTTTTCTTATAGTGTTTGTTTTGGTTGTTCTTACTTGATTGGAAACATGAACCTAATAATTATATAAAAATTAAGAACACCTGAAAATATACACTTCTATTTCACAGGCAGATTGTAGAATTGCTGTACATACAGGGTTTCAAAAATATATTGCATAGACGGGTATGGTGGCTCACTCCTGTAATCCCAGCACTTTGGGTGGCCGAGGTAGGTGGATCACCTGAGGTCAGGAGTTCGAGACCAGCCTGACCAACATGGTGAAACCTCGTCTCTATTAAAAACACAAAGGTTAACTGGGCGTGGTGATGGGCACCTGTACTCCCAGCTACTCAGGAGGCTGAGGCAGGAGAATTGCTTGAACCCAGGTTTGGATGTTGCAGTGAGCCGAGACTGTATTGCATACAAGCTAATCCCTTTATAGCTTCTCATTGAATATTCTTCATATTCTTGCCCAATTTATGTCCCATTAAAAAAATGTCTTGGCCGGGCGCAGTGGCTCAAGCCTGTAATCCCAGCACTTTGGGAGGCCGAGACGGGGGATCACGAGGTCAGGAGATCGAGACCATCCTGGCTAACATGGTGAAACCCCGTCTCTGCTAAAAAATACAAAAAACTAGCCGGGCGAGGTGGCGGGCGCCTGTAGTCCCAGCTACTCGGGAGGCTGAGGCAGGAGAATGGCGTAAACCCAGGAGGCGGAGCTTGCAGTGAGCTGAGATCCGGCCACTGCACTCCAGCCTGGGTGACAGAGCGAGACTCTGTCTCAAAAAAAAAAAAAAAAAAGTCTTAAAATCCTTCGAGGTTGCCATGTAGATTTATAATATGAGCTTACATGTGTTAGAAAGTGATTATTTTGTTTGTTTTGTTTTGGTTTGATTGACAGTCATGCAGAGTATTCTGTGTATGAAATACCTTTTACAAATTGAGGCTTACTAAGAAATAATAGAATCTTAGCACAATAGGCTTGGAATACATATTTACCTTTCCTTCAAGGTCAGTTTTCTCAAGGCCTTACTAACAAGTGAGATTCAACGTACAATTGCATAGACAGAAACTGATCTGTCCTTTTTTGTGAAATTTCATTATTCAATATTTGAACAGATAGAAATGCACGTGAAATAAATATCAAAAGGCACCAACAGGGCTATATCAACATGCTGGACTCTCTTCGTCAGTATCCCACAGCTGCTAGATTCTAATATCATAGATAAATTTTATTATCAATTCCTCTCTATTTTTCCTGAGATATAATATGCTTTTATAAACATATGCCTAAGCACTATAATATTTAATGCTTTTTAAGTATCATAGCTTAGATATAATATATTATCAGCATGTAGACAGCTCTGTCATTTATTTTAAATGAAGCTTAGTATTTCATTGAAAGAATAAACTTTAATGTGTTCTATCAATCTTTATAAATAAGCATTTAAATATATTTGCTTCAGGAGGCTGAAGCAGGAGAATTACTTGAACTCAGGAGTTTGAGAGTAGCCTGGGCAACATAAAAAGACTCTCTATAAATAAGATAAAATAATATGAAATATTTTCCCCCAAGTTTTCCTTTTACAGACAAAATCGCAGTGGATATCTACATCAGTTTGGGTTCTACCAGAACCTGATAAAAAGACTAGGGTACAAATAATTTATTTGGTAGTCATCTCAGAATCACATGAAAGGGATTGAGGAAGACACACGGGGAAAAGAGAGAATCTAATAAGGAGTGCAGTTTCAAGACACTTACCACTGTGAGAAACTGAAGCGCAGTGTTGCTGGGGGACTCTGGCAGACAGGGTAGAACATGCCTTGGAGTTATTCCAACTCAGTGGCCAGGAAGCTAAGCATTTCTCCAATAATTCCCTATCCAGTTCATCATTAATTAAAGGTGGCCTACAGGGGGTTCTCTCTCTAGTAGTTTCGGATTTCTTTGTGTATGGTCTGACCATGCTCTCATAGCCAGAAAAAAATCCTCAGACATAAAATGCAGACTTTCACATGAAGTAGCCTTCTTCTTGTAAAGATGTAGAGAGAATATAAATAGGGAAATTGAAGCTATCATTTACATTATCCTTATTGATATGTCTTATTGTACAGGGGTAGGGCATGTCCATTTTTGGTTTTGCAAATGACCCTATGTACTCCCACCAGCAATATGTGATTCTTTCCATTCACTTTTCCAATCACAGAAATTTAATCAATTTCTTGATATTTGTTAATCTAATAACTGAAACAAATGTTCTTTTACTTTAGTTTCAATTTTCACTAATTTCATTAAGGTTGACATCAAGCTATTTCTTTTTTAATAGTCTGAGTCACTTTGTTTTCTTTGCTTTTTTTTTGTTTTGAGATGGAGTTTTGCTCTTGTTGCCCAGGCTGGAGTGCAATGGCGCGATCTCTGCTCACCGCAACCTCCGCCTCCCAGGTTCAAGAGATTCCCCTGCCTCAGCCTCCCAAGTAGCTGAGATTACACGCATGTGCCACCACATCCAGCTGATTTTTGTATTTTTAGTAGAGATGGTGTTTCTCCATGTTGGTCAGGCTGGTCTCGAACTCCTGACCTCAGGTGATCCACCTGCCTCGGCCTCCCAAAGTGCTGGGATTACAGGTATGAGCCACTGCGCCCAGCTGGAAGTCCGAGTCACTTTTTTTTTCATGAACTGTCTGTTCGCGTACGTGACAATTTAAAAAATCAGATTGTTGGTCTATTCCTTACAATTTTTACAAGCTTCTCACATATTGAATAAATAAAATACTTATAATATAAAAAGAATTATAGTTAACTAGCATCATTCAAGTGTTTCAGGTGTTTAAGACTGCAGAAAAAGAGCATGGATTTTCACAAACTGATTGGTACGTGGATATTATTCAGCTCAGAGGAGAAATTTTCAAATTTGTAATATAGAAAGTCCTATCAGTTTACATTATCTCCAGCAACTTGCATGATTTAAAAAAATTATTTCATACTATTTTCCATGCCCTAAGTTTTTAAATCTTATTTTTAATGGACACGTAATAATATGTACATATTTATGGGATACATAGTGATATCTTCATTCCATGTATATATGCATAGCGATTAGATCAGAGTAATTACCATATCCATCATCGAATTGTACACTTAATCGTCTCAAACATTTATCATTTATTTGTGTTGGGAACATTTAATATCCTCCTGCTAGCTGTTTGAAACTATATATCATTGGTAACTGTAGTCATATAACAGTGCTATGAAAATTAGAACTTATTTCTCCTATCTAGCTGTAACAGATCTTTCCCTATCCCCTTTTCCCCAATCTTTCTGGACTCTAGCATATTGTGTTTTACTTTTACTTCTACACAATCAACTTTGTTTAACTTCCACATGAGTGAGAACATGCAGTGTTCATTGTGTTCCTGGCTTTTGTATTTAACACAATGGCCTCCAGCTCCATTTCTGTTATCTCAAATGATCGAATTTTGTTTTTGTGGCTACATAATATTCCAATGTGGTGTATATGCCACATATATTTCACTTATTGTTGGATCCCTATGCTGATTCCATATCTCAGATATTGTGAATAGTGCTGCAGTAAACCCTGAGGTGCAGGAGTCTCTTTGATGTACTGATTTCCTTTTCTTTGAACAGATGTTCAGTACTTTGGTAATGGGTGGTATGGTAGTTCTATTGGTATCTGGCAGAGGAGCCTCCATACTTTTCACCATAGTGTCTGTATTAGTTTACATTTCCACCCATAGTGTGTAAGAGTTCCCTATTCTCCACATCGTCACTAGCATTTGAAATTTTTTGTCTTTTTGATGGTATCAATCTTAATTGGGGTGGGATGATAGCTCACTGCAGTTTTGATTTCCATGTCTCTGAAGATTGGTGAAGTTGAGTATTTTTTAAATACATTTGTTGGTCATTAGTATGTCTTCTTTTGAGAAATGTCTGTTCAGATCACTTGCCTTTTTTTTAATTGGATGTCTGGTTTGTTTATATTTTCTTTTTTGAGAAGATTGAGTTCCTTGTATGTTCAGGATATTAAATTCTATCAGATAAATAGTCTGCAAATATTTTATCCCATTCTGTAAATTGTCATTTTACTCAGTTGATTGTTTTCTGTGCTTTACAGAAGCTTGTTAGTTTGATAAAATCCCATTTGTTTAATTTTGCTTTTTTTTTTTTTTTTTTTTTTGAGACGGAGTCTTGCTCTTTCGTCTGGGCTGGAGTGCAGTGGCCGGATCTCAGCTCACTGCAAGCTCCGCCTCCCGGGTTTACGCCATTCTCCTGCCTCAGCCTCCGGAGTAGCTGGGACTACAGGCGCCCACCACCTCGCCCGGCTAGTTTTTTGTATTTTTAGTAGAGACGGGGTTTCATCGTGTTAGCCAGGATGGTCTCGATCTCCTGACCTCGTGATCCGCCCATCTCGGCCTCCCAAAGTGCTGGGATTACAGGCTTGAGCCACCGCGCCCGGCTAATTTTGCTTTTGTTGCCTGTGCTTTTGAGGTCTTATTCATAAAATATTTCCCCAGACTGATGTCTTGAAGCCCTAATTTTTAATATCAGAAATATCTGACAATTTAATAGTGTGCTTACTATTACAATAAAGTGGTACTAAAAAATAAATATTGTTGCAGAACAATGCAATACAAAAGAAGCAGAGAGAATAAATAGAGGTTTATGGCCTGCAAAAACCTTAGAAGACTCTGTGGAAACAGTAAGAATTCAACCAAAACTTGAAAGGAATAAAATTTAAATGAGGAAAAAAAAGTATTTAGAGCTTGTCTGTTTTAAGAATGGCATAAGAGAAATCATGACTGTAGGGATAAGTATGTTGTACTAGTGAGAAGACCAGTCGGGCATCTATTAAAAATATTGATGAATGATAATGAATTCTGAAGACCTTGAATATATTAATGCTTTGGGCAGTAGAAGGTCATTGGAGATTCTTGAATTTGCAGGAGAAAGGTGTTTTAAAGGATATTCTCCAATGCTAACCTGGGATATCAATATGATTTGTATTGAAAGCAGGTGAAATAGTAAACAGAGACACCAGATAAAATAATGTATCATAAAATATCTACTTAAAAGAATTACTAAAGAACCAGGTGTGGTGGTACATGCCTGTAGTCCCAGCTACTTGGGAGGCTGAGGCAGGAGAACTGTTTTAACTCAGAAGTTCAAGTCCAGCCTGGGCAACATAGTGAGACTTTATCTCTTAAAAACTCTTTTTTAATCCAGTCTGTCACAGATGGACATTTGGGTTGATTCCAAGTCTTTGCTATTGTGAATAGTGCCGCAATAAACATACGTGTGCATGTGTCTTTATAGCAGCATGATTTATAATCCTTTGGGTATATACCCAGTAGTGGGATGGCTGGGTCATATGGTACATCTAGTTCTAGATCCTTGAGGAATTGCCATACTGTTTTCCATAATGGTTGAACTAGTTTACAATCCCACCAACAGTGTAAAAGTGTTCCTATTTCTCCACATCCTCTCCAGCACCTGTTGTTGCCTGAGTTTTTAATGATTGCCATTCTAACTGGTGTGAGATGGTATCTCACTGTCGTTTTGATTTGCATTTCTCTGATGTGGCACATATACACCATGGAATATTATGCAGCCATAAAAAAGGATGAGTTTGCGTCCTTTGTAGGGACATGGATGCAGCTGGAAATCATCATTCTTAGCAAACTATCACAAGAACAGAAAACTAAACACCGCATGTTCTCACTCATAGGTGGGAACTGAACAATGAGATCACTTGGACTCGGGAAGGGAAACATCACACATCGGGGCCTATCATGGGGAGGGGGAAGGGGGGAGGGGGGAGGGGGGAGGGGGGGAGGAGGGAGGGATTGCATTGGGAGTTATACCTGATATAAATGACGAATTGATGGGTGCTGACGAGTTGATGGGTGCAGCACACCAACATGGCACAAGTATACATATGTAACAAACCTGCACGTTATGCACATGTACCCTAGAACTTAAAGTATAATTAAAAACAAACAAACAAAAAAAACACCTCTTTTTTAAGTAAATAAAGTCCTATGTCACTTAATTGTAAACTTAAAAATTGTAAAGATGGTAAATGTTATATGTATTTTACCTTAATTAAAAAATTGGCTGGGCATGGTGACTCAGGCCTATAATACCAGCACTTTGGGAGGCTGAGGTGGGCGGATCACCTGAGGTCAGGAGCCTGGCCAATATGGCAAAACCCTGTCTCTACTAAAAATACAAAAACTTGCTGATGTGGTGGCACACACCTGTAATCACAGCTACTCCGGAGGCTGAGTCAGGAGAATCACTTGAATCCCGGAGGCGGAGGTTGCAGTGAGCTGAGATTGCACCACTGTACCCCAGCCTCGGTGACAAAATGAGACTCTGTCTCAAAAAAAAAAAAAAAAAAATCCACAAAAATTAAAAATAAATGAATAAATAAAATACCTCAAGATAGTGAAAAGAAAAAAGACTTGGTAAAATTTGAGTGGCTCCATGATATGCGTATAAAACAATAAACTGAATGTCTTTAAAATACACATTTCAGAATGATCAGAAAAGATCACATCTTGAGATTATCATTGTATAATTATTATATTTAAACTTTCCGTCAAAAACTCAAGGATTATTCTAAGAGTATAATTATAGAAAAGCATTAAATATGTATTTGTTAGCCCCTTAATACTCCGATATCTCATTGTAAGTGTAAAACACTGTCAAAATTTGATACTCAAACTGAGATTTAGTACCTGTATGCTGGTTTGTTCATGCAGATAAAAAAATGTATTCTGTAAAACTTTATAATATGGATTTTGAGAAGTTTGGTTTTCTAACCTAATTTTGCCTCTACAACATTCAGTCTGCAGTAGAATTTTGGGATGATTTCAGTAACCTCTTTCTCATCAGAGAATGAAATATTCAGTCAACTAGAACATTAAAAGAAACTACTGTGCTCTTCCTCTAATGAGAGGAAGAACTTCGACCACTCTGGTTTGAGCTTGATTAATGAACAGATCCCCTTTTTCTTACTGGAGTATCTGTGATTGACCCTAACTTTTCTTGCCCTAATACAAAATCATGGAGATGTGATATTCGGAGCATCCCAATTTGCTGTCTCATTAATTATCATTTTTATTTGATGGCTTCCTAGGCACTGGTGCCTCTGCTTCTTTCATCAATACTACTGTCTCTTTGACTTGGTCTTGGTGTTGGCCACTTGAAATTTTGTAGCACATAAGTGTTGATGAAAGCTCATGGACATAAATCATTTCATCAGAACTGCTGTAATCAGATATTCAGCATCAGTTTTCTCTTTGTGAAGAACTAATGGGTTTGGTAACAAAGTGGTTATGAAAGCAATGGAATGAGATTTGCAGTTTATTTTTCTCATTTAGCCCAATGCTTTTCTTTAAAGTATGTGTCGTTATTAAAAGACAGTGATCAATATAAAATTATGTTTATCATAACATTGAATATGTATACTCAAAGTTCTATTGATGATGTAGTAATTTGTTCTAAAGTTAACTTTATGTTTGAGAAAAATGGCAAGAATATTTATTTATTTCAAGATAATAACACATTATCAACTGGAATAAATAAATAAATATTACAAAACCACCAGAAGTCATAGAAAATTGAACAGTTGTAGGGGATTAGTTGAATATCAAATAAGAACCAAGAACTTTGACACAATTACTTTCAGTGTGGCAAAGATTGCTAGCTAACCATCAATGCCATTTTTCTTCATTTTGGGCACACAGACTATATTTTACATCCTCTCTTACAGTTAAGAGGAGCAATATGGTTAATTTCTAGCCAATTACTTCTAGCACCAGCCGCTTCCATGTGGTGTTAAGCCTTTCAATGCAGACGGCAAGAATCGAGGCTTGCGAGCCTCCACCTAGATTTCCGAAGATGTATGGAAAAGCCTGAATGTCCAGGCGGAATCCTAGAGAACATCTATCAGGGCAGTGCAGAGGGGAAATGTGTGCTTGGAGCCCCCACACAAAGTCCCCACTGAGGCACTGCCTAGTGGAGCTATGAGAAGAAGGTCACTGTCCTGCAGACTCCAAAATGATAGATCCACCAGCAGCTTTCACCCTGCACCTTACACCAAAAAACTTCCCACAAACTATAATTCACCTCCACCCCCACTTTGTGACCTTGGAAGCCAGGTTTTATAGATGAGGGGACTGATAATACAGAGGGTGAACACAAGCCTTAACTTGCCACTTGAAGTCAATCTGCCTGTCATTTATGCATATTAATTTTGAGCTTTCCATGAGTGAGAGTTTACACTGTTTTAAACCATTGGGATTTTGCAATTTATGTGTTAGAACAACTAGTTTAATCTTAATTAAAATACTTAGAAAGAGTTCTTAGAAAAGCTATCTTAATATAGTTAGGCTGCTTTAACAAAATACTTTAGAAGGGGTAATTTTTCCGTAATAGAAATGTATTTCTTCAGTTCTGGAGGTTGGGACGTCCAAGAACAAGGCGCTAGTATATTTGGTGTCTGGTGAGGGCTTGATCCCTGCTTCATAGATGACACCTCTTGCTTCATCCTCACATGACAGAAGGATGAACTGCTCCTCAGTTCCTCTTTTATAAAGTTGTTAATCCCATTCATGAGAGCTTCACTCCCATGACTTAATCACTTCCTCAAAGCCGCACCTCTTAATACTATCATATTGGTGATTAAATTTCACATGAAATTTGAGAAGGTACATTCAGACCATAGCAAAGCAGAAAAATGGAGACAGACTTCAAAAGTGACTAAAGTTGCATTTTCCATCCACCTGGAAAATAGGTGGTATGGTTTGAATTTGTGTCCCTATTCAAATTTCATGTTGAATTATAATCTCCATTGTTGGAAGTGAGGCCTGGTGGGAAGTGACTGGATCATGGAGATGGGTTTCTCCCTTTGGTGCTGTTCTCATAATAAAGTTCTCATGAGATCTGGATGTTTAAAAGTGTGTGGCACCTCCTGCCTCACCCTCCCTTCCTCCTGCTCTGGCCATGTGAAGACGTCCGCTCCTGCTTTGCCTTCCACCATGAGTAAAATCTCTCTGAGACACCCTGAGTCATGCTTCCTGTATAGCCTGTGGAGCTGTGAGCCAACTAATCCTCTTTTTTTTTTTATCATGTACCCGGTCTAAAGAGTCTCTTCATAGCAACAGAAAAACAGACTAATACAGAAAATTGGTATCAAGAGTGAGGTATTGCTATAAAGATACTTGAAAATGTGGAAGCAGCTTTGGAATTTTGTAGCCGGCAAAGGTGGGAAGAATGTGGATGGCTCAGAAGAAGACAGGAAGATAACAAAACATTTGGAAGTTCCTAGAGAATTGTTACATTGTTGTGACCAAAATACTGACAGTGATATGGACAGCGAAGGCCAGGCTGAGGAGGAGGTCTCAGGTGGAAATGAGATACTTATTGGGAACTGGAGAAAGGTCATTTTTGTTATGCATTAGCAAAGATCCTGCAGCATTGTGCCTCTACTCTGAGGATCTGTGAAACTTTGAATGAGAGAGTGAAGATTTAGGGTATCTGGTGAAGAAATTTCTAAGCAGCTAAGTGTTTAAGATGTACCATCTTGAAAAGCCTGCTTTCATGAGTGGAATTCAAACTGGCTGCAGAAATTTGCATAAGAGGAGACAAATGCTCATAACCAAGAAAATGGGAAAAAAGCATCCAAGGCATTTCAGAGACCTTAGTTGCAGTCCCTCCCATCACAGGCCCAGATACCTAAGAGGGAAGAAGGTTTCATGGGGCAGGCCCAGAGCCCCACTGCCCTGCACATCCCTGGCTTACCATTGCTTGCATCCCAGCTGCTACAGCTCCAACTATGGATTGAAAGGGCCCCAGATACAGCTCAGGCCACTGCTTCAGAGTGTGCAAGCCATAAGCATTGGTGGCTTCCATGTGGTATTAAGCCTGTCAATGCACAGAGTGCAAGAATTGAGATTTGAGAGCCTCTGCCTAGATTTCAGAGGATGTATGAGAAAACCTGGATGTCCTGGTGGAATCATGGAGAACATCTACTATGACAGTACAGAGGGGAAGTATGGGATTGGAGCCCCAACACAGAGTCTCCACTGAGGCACTACGCTAGTGGAGCTATGAGAGGAGGGCCACTGATATGGTCTGGTTCTGTGTCCCTACCCAAATTTCATTTTGAATTGTCATCCAAAATATAATCCCCATGTTTTGGGGGAGGGACCTAGTGGAAGGTGATTAGATTATGGGGTAGCTCCCCCATGCTGTTCTCCTGATAGTTTGAGAGTTCTCATGAGATCTGATGGTTTTTTAAGGGGCTTTTCCCAACTTTACTCTGTATTTCTCTCTCCCCTGCTGTCATGTGAAGAAGGATGTGTTTGTTTCCCCTTCTGCCCTGATTGTAAGTTTCCTGAGGCCTCCCTAGCCATGTGGAACTGTGAACTAATTAAAACTCTTTCCTTTATAAATTACCCAGTCTTGGAGAGTTGATAGCAGTGTGAGAATGAACTAATACAGCCACCATCTTTCAGGATCCCAAATGGTAAATCCTCTGGCAGCTCACATCTTGCACCTGGAAAGGCTGCAAGCACTCAATGCCAGTCCTTGAAAGTAGCCAAGGGGGCTAAGCCCTTTAGAGCCACAGGGGCAGAGCTGTCCAAGGCCTTGGAAGCCCACCCCTCACATCAGTATGCCCTGGAGGTGAGACATGGGCTCAAAGAATATTACGTTAGAGCTTTAAAATGTAATGACTGCCCTGCTGGGTTTTGGACTTGCATGGGGTCTATTGCCCTTTTATTTTTTTGACTGAGTTCTCCGTTTTGGAACAGGAGTATTTACCCAGTGCCTGAACTCCCATTTTATCTTCCAAGCCACTAAATTGCTTTTTATCCTACAGGCCGTATGCAGAAGGGACTTGCCTTGTCTCAGATGAGACTTTAGATTTTGGATCTTGGAGTTAATGTTGGAATGAGTTAATACTTTGGGAAACTATTGGGAAGGCATGATTGTATTTTGCACTGTAAAAATGTCATGAGATTTGGAGGGGCCAGGGGCAGAATGATACGGTTTGCATTTTTGACCTCGCTCAAATCTCATGTTGAATTGTAATCTCCAATGTTGGAGGAGGAGCCTAGTGAGAGATGATGGGATCATGGGGTTGGATTTCTCCCTTTGGTGCTTTTCTAGAGGCAGAGTTCTCATGAGATCTGGTTTAAAAATGTGTGGCACCTCCCCGCTTCCCTCTCTTCCTCTTGCCCTGGCCATGTGAAGACGCCTGCTCTCGCTTTGCCTTCTGCCATGAGTGAAATTTCCCTGAAGCTTCCTGATCTGTGGTTCCTGCACAGCCTGCATAGCCATGAGCCAATTAAATCCTTTTTCTTATGAATTACCTAGTCTCAGGGATTGCTTTATAGCAAAGCAAGAATGAAATAATGCAATAGGTAACTTTCAAAAGGAAAATTTAGTTAAATTTTAGAACTAAAGTGTTACTGAACATATGAGTTTAAGAAAACAGATTTATTGAATTCACTTTCTAGAGCAATGTCCTTCCTTACTTTTGACTGTGTTCCACTCTGGGTCACTACTTAAGAAGAAAAAAAAGGAAGAAAGGAAGAGAGGAAGGAAAGGAAGGAGAAAAGGAGGGAAATACAGAGATAGTAAAAAAAAAAAAGAAGAAGAAGAAGAACAAAAAAGAATGAAAAAAGAAGGAAGATTGTGAAATTAAGAAAAACTACAACTTTATTTTTCCTTTCATCCTTTTGATCATCATTTATAAGGCTCTTATATGGGAAAATAAATTAGTTAAGACAAGTCTCCATTCTCAAGTTGCTTATACTGAATGTTTGATATTTTTCTTACTTTTTAAATATAAATTTTATAGTTTATAGTCTTCATGCCTCTATATATGAAATCAAAACTTGAGAGGTTCAGTTGAAGTGAGAAATAGCAAATTCTCTTCACTACATTAGGTAGATAAATGCCAAAATTTCAGGTAAAGATGGCATAGTAAACAAATCTATTTATTCTCATATCCTTTTGGATCCCAGAGAAAAAGACAGTCTAGAGATACAGTTCTTTTAAAAACATAATATCATAAGGACAGGCAACATTAGAAAGAAAAAAGCACAACCTTGAACTTTGAGAACAGATGGAGGGTTAGTAAAGTCAGAGCATGCAAGATTCACGAGTGTGTAACCAGTGCAGTCACAGAGATCCCACACATAAAGGTGCCCAGCAGTTGGCTTACTGGTTTGTTGTTGTTGTCTTAAAATTCTTAATGATTGGCCGGGCGCGGTGGCTCAAGCCTGTAATCCCAGCACTTTGGGAGGCCGAGACGGGCGGATCACGAGGTCAGGAGATCGAAACCGTTCTGGCTAACATGGTGAAACCCCGTCTCTACTAAAAAATACAAAAAAACTAGCTGGGCGAGGTGGCGGGCGCCTGTAGTCCCAGCTACTCGGGAGGCTGAGGCAGGAGAATGGCGTAAGCCCGGAAGGCGCAGCTTGCAGTGAGCTGAGATCCGGCCACTGCACTCCAGCCTGGGCGACAGAGCCAGACTCCGTCTCAAAAAAAAAAAAAAAAAAAAATTCTTAATGATTTTTGAATAAGAGTGTCACATTTTCATTTTGCATTGTGTCCTGAAAATTATGAAATTGTAACTTATCATATAATCTGGCAAATCTAGGAAAATTGAATTATGTACCAAAATTGCAGACTGTGTGAAACACGTAGAAGAATTTTGCATAACCCCAAGGGTTGAGGCATTAGGGTCCACAGAGATCCCAGATTAGTGGGTGGTTGGTATAAAATGATGAAAACGTATAGAAAGCGTGTTAAAGAAACCACCCGAACTCTGATTTCCCTCTTCCACCCAATGAAGAGAGCTGCTTCTGTAGACTGACTCTTTCTAACGTAGGAAATGATTGTGGTAATATTTTCTGGAGAGTAAAAAATAACAAGGTTTGATGACTGAGAAAACTAGCAAGTTAGTGGATAGAAGGTAGAAGTATCATACTCCAAGGGTGGGTATGTCAGTTATCCATTTATTGCCTTCAGCTCTAAATTTATACTTCATGGCCTATTCTGTGATAGTGGAGCTGAATCCTGTAAACATTTGTCCTTTGTAGTAGGCACAATGTTAGAGTTCAGCAATAGAGGCTGCTAGAGATTACACTGGAGCTAAAAAGAGCTTTCTTTCCTGGTTCTGATGAACTTCAATTTGATTTTTTTCCCATAGCTATAAGCAGCTCACAAGGGAGACATCTGGTGATACTCACCCTCGAGCAAATTTTAGCAGCATCACAGTGGATGGCTTCTTAGGACATTTCAGTATCACCTTCTTATCTGGATTTCTAGTAAATCTACCACAGTGGTCCCCAGAAATCATTTTTGCTGCTTCACTCTCCTGCACCTTAGAGAAGTACTTCTTTCTAGCTTGTCCAAGCCTTAGTATCCTCCCATCTCTAGCCCGAATGGGTATTCTTGCTAGTTTGGCCTGTGGTTCCCTGACCACCAGCCTCAACTACCTACACCTCACAGGTGTGTTTTCTGTTCACCCAGCAACTGTGAACTAGCTCTGGCCCAGGGAAACCCAGCTTCTTCAGTGATACCGGAACTCCAGCCTTGATGAGAGGGCCTGTCTTCCAAGTTTGTTCGTTTCTTGGGAACAAGATATACTATTTAGAAGTTTCCACCAAGGTGTATTCTTTGGAATTTGCCAGCAAGATATATTCTTTAGAATCTGCTTTCCCTCTTTATGCTTAACAATCTGTTATAGTCCATATTTTTTATATACATATTCCCTGTTCAAATTACCATGTGGTTTCCATCTCCTAATTAGACCTTTATTGAAACAATAAGATTAATTTAGACCAAATAGCTTTATTTTACCAATAATATTTAAAACTCTTCATTTGTCAAAGTCACATTAACTAAAAGGCATTAATTACAGTTTTTATTTTTGATATGGTTCAGCCGTCCCCACCCAAATCTTATCTTGAATTGTAGCTCCCATAATTCCCATGTGCTATGGGAGGGACTAGGTGGGAAATAACTGAATCATGGAGGTGGTTCCCCCATAATGTTCTCATCGTAGTGAATATATCTCATGAGATTTGATGGTTTTATGAGGGAAAACCCCTTTCATTTTGTCCTGTCCACCACCATGTAAGACATGCCTTTCACCTTCTGCTGTGATTATGAGGCTTCCCCAGCCACGCAGAACTGTGAGTCCATTAAACCTCTTTTTCTTTACAAATTACCCAGTCTTGGGTATGTCTTTATCAGCAACATAAAAACAAACTAATATAGTAAATTGGACCAGGAGTGCGGCACTGCTGTAAAGATACCCAAAAATGTGGAAACAACTTTGGAACTGCATAGCAGGCAGAGGTTGGAACAGTTTGGAGGGCTCAGAAGACGACAGGAAAATGTGAGAAAGTTTGGAACTTCCTAGAGACTTGTTGAACGGTTTTGACCAAAATGTATGTATCTTCGAGATACCCAGACATAATTCTACAAGGTTCCCTAATTGTCAGCAGCCATAACTACTCTCTACAGATAAGAAATATCTGAATGCTCTGCTGGGATACCTAATCAGCCCCAATGACACTGACAACTAAGTTTCTCCAACTAAATAGTTGAACCACATTACCCTACAGTGAGGCACACAGGAGGCAAGTGACATCCACAAACCCAGGATTTAAATTCAGGTTTTCATTCTTCACTTTAAATATAAACAGATAACAAAGGATGACCAAACATCCAAGGAAAACGTCTTAAAAAAAAAAAAAAAAAAAAAAAAAAGAAAGTGAGCAAAACAAAGAGAAAACAATTTTAGAAGTGAAAATTATGTAAAAAAGGAGAAAAGTTAAAAATAAACTAGCATTAATACTATGAGAGTTAAGAAAACATAATACATGGCAATCATGAAAAAAAGATACTATATAAAAGATCAAAGAATATTTTGGTAATTGAAGCATAAAAACATAAAGCAAGGGTAAAATAATTAATAAATTAAATAGACAAATTGGAATATAAAGTTGACAAAATCTCCCTGAAAGAGAAAACTTTTTAAAATAAGAAAAATCAAAGATTTGATATCAGAATACTGCTCCAGGCAACCCAGTATTTAAGCATGTGTCCTTTCAGAAAGACAATAGAGAGAGGGAGAATAATATACATAAAATAATTAAAACAGAATGTCTCCATAATACAAAAACATAATTTGACATGTCCTGCATAATGTTTGGAAGTGGAATTACATTGGGACTGTCATGGTGGCTCACACCTGTAACCTCAGCACTTTGGGAGGCTGAGGCGGGTGGATCACCTGAGTTCAAGAGTTCGAGACCAGCCTGACCAACATGGTGAAACCCCATCTCTACTAAAAAATACAAAAATTAGCCTGGCATTGTGGCATGCACCTGGAATCCCAGCTACTCAGGAGGCTGAGGCAGGAGAATCGCTTGAACCAGGAGGTAGACGTTGCAGTGAGCCAAGATCGCTCCATTGTACTCCAGCCTGAGCGACAGAGCAAGACTCCATCTCAAAAAGAAAAAAAAAAAAAAAATAGAACTGCAGTTAAATGATGAAATTCCAGGACATTGTGGACAAAGAGAAAATGCCGTAAGACATGAGGGAAAAAATAGTCACATACAAATAACAAGGGAGCACAATGCCCTCAGACTCCTCAGTGGTGACATTGGAAGCTACAAGCAATGAAACAATGCATTCAAAATATTGGATCAAAGTTGCTTTCAACTTTAAATATTACTCCAAAACTGAACACTCAGGAAAGAATAATTATATTTTTATTTCACATTTCTAAATATCTTTCTCCCATTTGTCCTTTTAAATGGTTCTAGTGTATGTGGTCCAGTAACACAAAGTAGCTAAAGAAGAAAGAGGAAACCTTTGGGTATATGAACTAGATATTAAGTCCCCAGGACAATTCTAAAGGAAATCTCAAGATTTCATCTGTGCAACAGACATGGAGGGGAACCAGTTCAGAACAGATCAGCCCCAAGTGTTCCAAGAAGCATCTTTAGAAAGATGAAATTGATGAAATATCTGATGGGTAAGAATGTTGTTAAGAAGAGATTTAGATATAAACAAGTGCTGTGGAACATACACATTACAAGCTAAGCAAATCACCACCACCACGACCACAAAAGGCAACTATGAATTACAGAAATAATAGAAAAAAGTTAGAGAAAAATAAAAGTATAATTTACTTCATAACTATTTATGAATTGTGTTTGCATTGTTTTCATAATATAAACATTGATCTAACCAAAATTACCATGTAACAGAATTGAGAAGGTGAGAGCATGTAAGTAAGCAATGGGTGAGGAAAACTAAAATATAATTATTCTTCTATGTCAAAAATCAACGTTTAAACCTAAAAAATCAAAATTTACCAACCCAATCACAAAATTTAGCAGTGAAGAGGTAAATTGAAAGACTGAACTGATGGAGAAAGAACCACAGAAGAGAAAGGAAAAAGAAGTGGAGAAACAGAAACTTCCCTTCCCCTTCCCTTTCCCCTTCCCCTTCCCTTCCCCTTCCCCTTCCCATTCCCTTCTTCTTTTCTGAGTTTCACTCTTGTTGCCCAGGCTGGAGTGCAGGGGCGCGTTCTGGGTTCACTGCAACCTCCGCCTCCCGGGTTCCAGCGATTCTCCGGCCTCAGCCTCTAGGGATTACAGGCGCCGGCCACCACGTCCGGCTGATTTTTTTCTATTTTTAGTAGAGACGGGATTTCACTGTGTTAGCCCGGATGGTCTTGATCTCCTGACCTCGTGATCTACACAACTCGTCCTCCCAAAGTGCTGGGATTACGGGCATGAGCCACCGCGACCGGCCTCCACTGGTTTTCATGAGAAGCCTTGCGGAGTTATTTTACTCTTTGAATTATATGCGTGCATTAATGTCATAAAAACACTTTAAAAATACTAATGTCGCTGTATTTGTGAGTTAAATTTGAAAAATGTTGTTCTAACCACCTCTTAGATTGTTTCACATTTCTCATATATTTTGTAGCGGCAGTTTGAAGAAATGAAACGTTGATTATGTTAACTAACTTAAACTTATATAATATAAGATAATGAAAGAACAAATATTCATGTGGTATAGGAATATTTTTGCTATTTACTGTAAACATCTTTTTCCCTGTAATTCAAAGATAGTCTGGCCATCATTTAGCTAGAATGTTAGGTTCCTTAAAATGCTACCTGTAATGACAGAAAAATATATTCTTCATAAAATATGTTCATCTTTACTAGAGTTTCACTTTTTGTAACAAATATCTTCATTTTATTGTTAGCATAATCATGATAACATAGGTGATGTCTTCAAGGGGTACACTTTCTATTTTTATTTTTTATTTTTTTCCGGAGACGGAGTCTGTCTCTGTCACCCAGGCTGGAATGCGGTGGCATGATCTCAGCTCACTGCAACCTCAGCCTCCCTGGTTTAAGCGATTCTCCCACCTCAGCCTCCTGAGTAGCTGGCATTACAGGTGCCCGCCGCCATGCCAGACTGATTTCTCTATTTTTAAGAGGGACACGTTTCGCTATGTTAACCAGGCTAGTCTTGAACACCTGACTTCAGGTGAGCTGCCCCCTCAGCCTTCCAAAGTGATGGGAGTACAGGAGTGAGCCACTGTGCGTGGCTGAAGTATACTTTTGAATGCCTTTGTTTCAGTCAAATGTTGATGGTATTACATAAATTGGATACACAATTTTTTTAAGAGCTGAACTTAGTGTGTTTTCATGCCCATTACATAGGTCAATTAATACTAATTATGTGATAGATTAGTGGATATAGGGGGTATACCAGCATACTAAGCATAGTAGCTATATCAGCACACAATTTGTGAATCTCCTCACACTACTGATCTGGAATTCACTTATAAATTGCCTCTTTATCTATGGCTGGTTATGTTTTAAACTTTTATTTTTCTGGCCTATGAATTAGTAGTCTCCAGTTAAAAACACATACTTTTAATTTGTGCATATATGGAGACAAAGACTGCAGGTAATAAGTTACCCTTAAGATTACAGATGTAAATGCTAAATTTGCTAGGATACTATTTATTATTGTGTTTATTCTATTTCACTTTTCTTTTAAAAACAACAAAACCTCTATCAACGTGTTGCTTCAAATTAAATTTGGTTGCAGACTAAAAAAGTTTGCCAGTTAGGTAATGTAAATAGGATTTTTTCCTGTTTACAAGGAAAGAAAGGACAGTTTTACTGCTTTCACTTTATCTGGTCACACTTTATCTAGAAAATGGATTTCATTAAAAATACTTCTAGCAAAATAAGAGGGGGCTTGTTGCCAGTTGTCCCCCTTATAGCTCCTCCTGAATCCAAAGTTTTTTTGTCTTCTCCACAGCTATTTCTATTCTGTCCCATTTCTGGCTTCAAGATTTTAAATTAGTAAAACAAAAAAATGATTCTAGCAACTTGGGTTTTCAAGCAATTTAATAAGCTGCCTTAAATATTCTTTACCTCCTTTTCTTTGGACTTATTCAAGTAAAGATTGGATAAACTTTTTTTGTCAGGAATCTTTAAGGAAGAGTTCCCATATATGAAAGGAAACCAAATCACAGTAACTCCAAAATTCCTTCTAATTCCACATTATTATGGTTTTGAAGTCACCAACATTCTTACAAATATTTCCGTATATCAGATTAACCTAACATGATGAGTTCAGGGTGGCAATAAAGTCGAGAATAGATGAATATACACAAATGGTTATATTATAAGATTTACACTACAACATAGCTACAATACAAGATAATATTATATGCTTTATGTTTTCAGACTTTAAGTTCATGCTACATAATTTCAATAATAATGAACTTTTAATTTCGTCCAATTAGTACTGTGCAGGATATAGAATAATTCAAAATTCTCAGCCATTATACTTAAGGGTCATTCTACATGAATGTTAGATAATTATGCTTTTTAGCTAATTGAAACTGTGGTAATTGAATTTTGGACATCACTGTCCATGTAAAGCATTTTATAAAGAAATAATGGAACCTAAGATCTTGGGAGCTGTTGGACAAAAGTCACTGTGGAAAATTCAATATTTAATCTCACTGCGAGCAAAAGTTGAAAATAGAGAAGTCCATTGAAAGAGCAGCAATATCTTAGAGGTTCATCTGAATAGAGAATCAAAAATGATCTTGATCCAAGTTGTGTACATCTAAATATAACAAGGTCCTGCCACTAAGTAGAGACTGGGCAAAATAAATACACATAACAGGTGAGATGAAATCTCATGTTTGTATTGAGACATGAGCATCATGGGCCTGGAAAGGTTTCAGCAGGACTAGTAATATTCTGATATTATACAAAACCTGTGTTCTCCTGCTAATCTGCCTGAATGTGCCATGGCTTGGTGTTTGTTTGTTTGTTTGTTGTGAAGAAAATATGTGAGTTGCTCCCTTTGTCTTTGCCTTTTTTTTTAAAAAAATATAAACAATAGGTCTATCATTTGGTATTTAAACCCTCTCTCTTTTATTAGTCCACAATTTCTTTTTTAATAGTACAGATGTTTTTGTTTTTCTGTAATGTTTCCTTCAGGGATTTCTTTTCCCCATTTCATTCATTTCTTACTCCTCCAACCCTCATACTGATGCTGACCATTCTCAAAGGTAAATCACCTGACATCTAAAACTGCTTGGCAGCATCGATGGCATTTCTAAAATCTATAAGAACAGCACTTTAAATTTTAAAGGATTTTTCCCTTCTTTCTGAGTAACAGTAAATCTGGTTGATGTCAATCTTGGACTGCTAGTGTTGAAGTCACTTGGAAGACTGCATTCATTGAGTAGTTCTGATGAGAACAGAGTTCTCTTAATGCATTTTCAAAATGGATAATTGCAACATACACCACAGAAACTAAATAGTATTCTACAGAGAAAATGAACTACGTAGGTAGGAAGAACATGTAAAATATTGGAGCAAAACCAGTTTAAAAATAAACAAAGATGATGCATTCATATTTTACAATGGGTCTAGAATGAGGTTTGAATATGGGAAATTCTATCGAATTTTCTTTTAGTATTTTGACCCAAAGAACCAAGAATTAGATATGATAATAAGCAAAGTTTCTTCCAATTCAAAAAGTCTAAAATTGTAAGAAATGCTCTCATCTAATAAATCTCATGATGATATTGAATCATTATTGGAAGTGCTGAAAATTGTTAACTCTTCTTTCTTACAGATATGTATTATGTTGTGTTAGAAATAAAAAGAAGATAGAAAGACACAAATTTATCTGCAGTTCAACAGATTCTGAGAAACTTATGTGTATCTTCAAGCATCCATGGGAAAGTAGTCCTCCAAGAAATCTTTAACAAAAAGAGATACAAAAGATATTTCAGGGCACTTTTTTGTGACAATTTTGAATACTATAGAGTTCAAAGAATGTTTGCTAGATTTATATATTAGGTCCTTATTGACAAAAAATATATTAAATATTTTCAAAAACTCTTTTAGTTGAAAACAAATGATTGTTTAGTATTTAAGCAGGTAACTATTCATATAAATAATACTTAAAAATACTTGGTGGCAAATATACATCTCAAATAAAATGGGTGCAAAATGTTAACTTTCTTGAAATGGAGAATAACTGCTAATGTTGTTACATTATTTATGACATTTATAGTCCAAAATATTTTCTGTGAATTTGAACTTTAAAACATTGAGGAGTCTCACTGGAAATTCACACTTGATAATTTGCACCCAAAGTCCATAACTCTACAGTTTCCACAAAAGCCACTGAGTTCATTTGTGTTGCCATAAAGGAATACCCGAGATGGGTAATTTCTAAGGAAGATAGGTGTATTTGACTCATGGTTCTGCAGGCTGTACAAGAAGCATTGCAGTGGCATCTGCATCTGGTGAGGGCCTCAGACTTCTTCCACTCATGGTGAAGGGAAAGGGGAGCTGGTATGCTGAGATGATTTGGCAACAGCAAAAGCAAGAGGGGAGGGAGGAATCAGGATCTTTTTAACAATCGGTTCTTGCGGGAACTAACAGAGCAATAACTCACTTATTACCTTAAGTAAGGCACCAAGTCATTCATTAGAGATTCACCCCCATGACCTAAATACCTCCCCTCAGGCCCCACTTTTAATATTGGAAATCAGATTTCAACATGAGATTGGAGGTGACAAGTATTCAAACTATATCACCAACCTTACTTATACTGATACTTGTTTAATTACAGTTATATTTGTGATTCTGTTTTAAAATGTAATAGTTGGTCCCCTGAGATGCAATTGTTACCTCTGAGGTCTTAAGTAACTCGTTCAAGATCATGCAAGTAGCACATCATCAAAGTAAGGATGTAAGTCCAGGCATCTACCTGATGCTTTTTTGTTGTTGTTGTTGTTGTTGAGATGGAGTCTCGGTCTGTCGCCCAGGCTGGAGTGCAGTGGCCGGCTCTCAGCTCACTGCAAGCTCCGCCTCCCGGGTTTACGCCATTCTCCTGCCTCAGCCTCCCAAGTAGCTGGGACCACAGGCGCCCACCACCTCGCCCGGCTAGTTTTTTGTTTTTTGTTTTTTGTTTTTTAGTAGAGACGGGGTTTCACTGTGTTAGCCAGGATGGTCTCGATTTCCTGACCTCGTGATCCGCCCGTCTCAGCCTCCCAAAGTGATGGGATTACAGGCTTGAGCCACCACGCCCGGCCCCTACCTGATGCTCTTAATCACTTGGCTGTATTGTCTCTAATCCATGGATTTAAGAAAAGGAAGTTCAGAGTTTTCAGCCTATATAAGCATAACTCAGTATCAAAGTATAGTTTGACAATGCATGATTTTTATAAATTTAACTATACATCAGGTGAAAGATACCTCATTTTAGAAAACTCAAATGCTCAGATAATATGGGAGGCATTCCAAGGACAATCTAAAACAAAATTAAATACAGATCAAGCAAATTTTATCTTTAAAGTAAAACTAAACGTGAATCAGCTGTCAAATAAAATGTAAGACTGAAGTAATGATTAGTGATATTCATAAGGTTTAGTCAGTGGTTTGTCACCATAGCTGAAGACTTTATTCATAATTCTACAAATAGTGTTGGAAGTGTGTTTCTTGAGAAAGAGGTACAGCCAAATGGTGATTTTTTTTCTTTAATTTAGAATAAGAAGGCAATGGATAAGGAATTAAAAATATATTAAAAAAACAGTAATTGATAGCAGAATTTCCCATAGCAGGCATTACCATCAATAAGCTAGGATTCTGGATTATATTTTCAAAGAGTAATATGGAAGAAAAGAAGAATGACTAAGAATTGAGGATACAAAGGGGAGCAAATTGTGAATTGCTCATGCTTGATGTGGGTATGTTCAATTAGTTAAAGCGATATCTTTCATCCTGTAAAATTGTCATGACGGTGAATTGAGTAATCCTTCACAAAGGAAGAAAAGCCTCTCAATGAATATCCAATTTTCCTCTTGAAAAATGCAAAATCCTTCTGATGTACAATTGTTGTGGTTAAACCAATAAGTAAGAACAACAACAACAGAGAAAGGAACATCAAATTTGCATTTGATGATTGCTTTTAAAAATGTGTGTGAACTATCATGTAATAGATCTGCTGGCATAGGCATCACTTTGCTTCTATGATTATTTTAAGCAGGTTAAATAAGGTCTTCTCTTTACTTGACGATTACCAGCAGTAGACATGACATAATTATTAAAAAGTGAGCAAAGTTATGTATGAGATCTGACATCTTTGTGGAATCCCAAGAGTATTTCCACCCCATTTTAAAAATTTGTTTAGCTTTTATTTTATAAAAACTTAAAAAAAACACTGCTTAATCCATTTTTTAAAATGACAAATAATACATGTTATATATATTTCTCATTTCTCCTTGATTTAAGAATAAAAGTATTTATGCAGCGTGAGTCAGCAGCATGCTGTAATGTAGTAACGATCTGATCAGAGTGAAGTACGTATGTTTTCATCCTTAGAGCTTGATCTGTCAGACAAAATGGACTTATATGATTTTCACTCCTGTGTGGTGGCCCTCATTAGTGGCCACTATAATTTATAATATGTGCAATTATAGTATTTATAATACATGTGATTTGTTTATATGACTGGACCCTCCCAGTAGTTTCATCTGCCGCTGCCCAGATAGAGCTGATTTATCAAGACGTAGGAATTGTAATAGAGAAAGAGTGTAATTCACGTAGAGTCAGCTGAACAGAAGACCAGAGTTTTACTGTTACTCAAATAAGTCTCCCTCAAAATTTAGAGAGTGGGGCTTTTTAAGGATAATTTGGTGGGTATGGGGCCAGGGAATGGGGAGTGCTCATTGATCGGGTTGGAAATGAAATCATAGGAAGTCAAAGTTGTCCTCTTGCACTGAAGCAGTTCCTGGGTAGGGCCCCAAGACCACATGAGCCAGTTTATTGATCTGGGTGGTGCCAGCTCATCTGTGGAGTATACGATCTGAAAAATATCTCCAGCAAGAATCCTAGGTTTTGTCATAGTGATGTTTTCCCTAGGAGCAATTGGGGAGGTTTTGAATCGTGTGGCCTCTCGCTGCATGACTCCTAAACCATAATTTCTACTCTAGTAGCACATTTGTTAGTCCTGCAAAGGCAGTCTGGTCCCAGGCAAGAATCAGGGTTGTTTCAGGAAAGGGCTGTAACCATCTTGTTTCAAAGTTAAACTATAAACTAAGTTCCTCCCAAAGTTAGTTTGGCATATGCCCAGGAATGAACAAGGACAGCTTGGAGGTTACAAGCAAGATGGAGTTGGTTAGGTCAGATCTTTTTCACTGTCATAATTTTCTCACTGTTATAATTTTTGCAAAGGCGGTTTCATGACCATCTCTATTTTTGAAAGACAAAACATACATTTTTAAAAAGAGAACATTTTCAAAAATAACTTCTAGTCAGGATTTTTTTAAGAAAAGATGATAAGAATCCACATATAGAGCTCAATCTTGTTTGAAATTAGGAACCCAATATTATAAATAGTATGTTTTATTAATAAATATAAGCTCTTGATAAGGTTAGGCTCTAGACCTCTAACTTATACAATAACTTCCCAATTCTTCACATAAAAACTTTATTTTCATTCAAATGAAAAGCGGGCTTAATACAGTTTGGATCAAGTTTTTACCCAGTCTTGGAAGCTCTGAGGCTATTGTATCATGCAGGATAGAACCATGTACCCTCTATCTGTTCCTCCAAGCAAATTATTGATATTTTTTGAGAAACCATTATGGAATGTGTTAATAATGATAAATTGCTTAAAATTGTGATCTAAAGGCCTACAACATATTGATGGATAATAAGCTAACATATATTGATTATTCCTGTGTGACAGCCATTCTTCTAAATGCTTTACATGTATAACTCATGTAATGCCCACAGCAACCCTGTGAGATAAAGTGTTAGTTCCGGTTGCTGCTGTAACAGATTACTATAATCTTAATGGCCTAAAATAACACAAACTGATTTTCTTATAGTTTGGGAGGTCAGAAGTCTAAAATGATTCTTATGGAGCTAAAGTCAGGGTGTTGATAAGGATGGTTTCTTTCTGGTGGCTTCCCGAGAGAATCTGTCTCAGGCCTCTTTCAGTCTTTCAGTTTCCAGACGCTGCCAACATTCCTTGGCTTCTGGCCACATACTCCAATCTCCCCTTCTACTGTCACATCACCTTCTCCTCTTTTGTAGTACATCTCCCTCTGTCTCCCTGAGGACACTGTTGATCCAGTAGGCCCACCCAGATAATCCGGTATAACTTCCCTATCTCAAGAACCTTAACTTCATCACACCTACAAATTTCCTTTTACCATGTAAGGTAACATATTTCCAGATTATAGGGATTCTGGTGTGGACATTTTTGGGGCACTATTATTCTCTCTATCACAGATAATTATCATTCTCGATTTATACATGAGAAAACTGAGGTTCAGAAAGAGATCAAATAACTTGTTGAAGATTCTACAACTAGTGAACAGTGGAGCCTGAAATCAAATACAGTGAGTCTCCCACTCCTGGCCACTGTATCAGTCTGCCTTTATGTTAGTTGGAGGGGAATAAAAGCACCAAATGTAAAATGTTGGATTATACAGTGTAGCTCTTATTTCCAGAAAAAAAGGATCTATATCCTAATACTGAGTCCAGCCTGAAATGGGCTCCGTAGGTATGGATGACCTGTGGCCCTCGTTAATGTATACATCAATAGTAATGTTAATAATGTCTATTTCAGTTGTCCCCAGGCTCCTTTGGTGACAGAAATATCTTTCTGACTCAGGTGTCCTCGATAATGTGCAGCAACCTTCCTACGCAGCAGACTTCCTATGATTTCTTTATTGCCGAGAGTCTACCTTGTGTTCCTCTAACAGCAGAGCTGCGTGTTCCTTCTCCTCTGCGGCGGCCCTTTCAGCCTCCTGTGTGTGCCCAAATCACCTGGGGACCTTAGTATGAAAGTGACTGTCTGGACCCATAGCAGAGCTACTCATTCAGGGCATTCAGAATCTCCCAATATGGGGCCCAGATAGGGGTGTTATAGCAAGGGTTTCACATTTAATCTGATGCATGCCAAATTTTGATTGTCACTCTAGGATTATGTGTTGATTCGTAATCTAATACGAATTAGTTCACAATTCTAATATGAGTTGTTCACAGTATTTTCCCCAGGGAACCTTTGCCAACAATTTTTGGAGATAATTTTTGCTCTCTCAAATGGGAACATGCTATTGGCACCTAGTGAGTAGGGGCCAGGAGTCTTTCCAAACATCCTGCAATCCACTGAACAGCCCCTGATAACCAACAGTTGTCCTGGCCAAGGGGAACTTTGTTAAAGCATGTGAAGAGATGAGATAGCTTATTCTTTAAACTAAATCCAGTATTCTCTGTGTAAATGTGTTTCTTCGCATCAATAACCATTTAGTTTTGAGTCTGAAGTGAAAAAAAGAAACAAAAAACATGAATAAAGTTGAGAAACTTTGTACGTGTATAGGGCTAGAAGATATTAAGCTTTCCATGTTAATATTTAAAAAAATGTTTTATTAAAAGTAACCATGTAGTCTACTGTCCCCCAGAATGGACTCTAGGAAATAGCTGAGCAATCTTTACTCTTCTAATTGTGGTTCACTGTCATTGTATGAATGGCTTCAGGTCTCTGATATAATAAGCAACAGATTGAGGCTGGGCACGGTGGCTCTCGCCTATAATCAAAGCACTTTGGGAGGCCAAGGCAGGTGGATCGTGAGGTCAAGAGATAGAGACTATCTTGCCTAACGTGGTAAAACCCCATCTCTACTAAAAATACAAAAATTAGCTGGGCATGCTGGTGTGCGCCTGTAGTCCCAGCTACTCGGGAGGCTGAGGCAGGAGAATCACTTGAACATAGGAGGCAGAGGTTGCAGCGAGCCAAGATCATGCCATTGCACTCCAGCCTGGTGAGAGCGAGACTCTGTCTCAAAAAAAAAAAAAAAAAAAAAAGGTAACATATTGAGAGTGGGCATTTATAAACTTGTACCATTAGTCATTGCCAGAATACCTCAGCTTGATCCCTACAAGCTGTGGGTCCATGGACATTTTAATTAACCTCTCCAATCTCAGTTACCTTATCTATAAAATGAATGCCAATTCAGGAACTCAAATATCACACAGATTGTTGCATCTGTAAATGAAAAAAGAGACTAATATATACACGGAACCCTATCTGTTTTATGGGAAAGTCTTTTTATTGAGAACTTATTATGCACCTAGCACTGTGTTTAAGAATGTATAAACATTCCTCTTCCATTTTTCCCCACCCTCATTTTTTAAAATAACAAACCTAAGAGAAAGACAGGTTTTTTTTTTGTTTGTTTGTTTTTTTTTTTATTAATTCTGAGAAGCTCTACACATGGGCTTGCTTCCAAGAGGTGAGGAGATATAAACCAAAACAGTGAGAAAAATGAATCTCTGAGCTGCTGACTTTCTGGTGGCAGGACAAGAGAAGACATTAGGATTTTCTATAAGTTGCTGTTATCTTACACTGTTAAAAAGTGAGATCTTCAGTAATGAATATTTATATTTTGAACAAGAGACTAAATAATCTAGACGTATGAAGTTCATTAATTAAATTATCCAACACCATTTCTAGTATTGATTTACATTATTTTAGACCATTGGAAATACAAAAACAGAGAAGAAAAAGCCCATGATTGGTTCAGTTTCTCATCTAAGGTAACTAACCTTTGCTCTGAATACCCACAAAAGTACCAGAAGTAAGATAGTAGCCCAGCTGTAGAGTTTGTGAAAGATAAGAAGAGATAGTTTGGGATTTTGAAATACATAAGTTTAAAATCTGTGTATTTTAGTCAATGTTGCCATTTTCAATCTTAGGAAACAAAAATAATAATAAACTTTTGTTATTCAAAATTTATAACACTAAATGAAAGCAAATTAAATCACAACTTTCAAATTTTTAAGGTTATAGTATTTATACTTCTGAAGTTATTCAAACTTAAATCTGCACTAAGACTTTTCAAACATGGATATTACTGCTTCACCCTACTGGCCAGAGTAATCAACTCATAATCAAATATTGCTCTTGAGAGAAGTAGAGAAAAAGAAAAGTAGTAGAACGTACTGAAGTATATCCAAACAACCTGGTCACTTAACCTCCCTAAGGATTTCTTCCTACCTGTGACTTTATTTTGACACTTGATTCTAAATCATTTTTTAAGTCATAGCATCCCCTGTTGTGTCTTTAATAGAAGCAATGATAAGTGATTCTCATTTTTAATTCTTTTAGGCTCACAGGAAACCTGGGTACCTGAAATACCTAACGTTTTATTTATTTTAAGTAGACAGAAGCTGCAATTCATCACTTGCAAAAATATGCTACAGGCAAAAGCTATTAAAAATCTCTGTGACTCTGCACACCCTACTCTTGTTTGTAAAGGTAGGCCATTAAAAGGCAATTTGCTACATGTGGGGCGAATTGCAAGGCACATAATATTTACAAATATGAGCAATTAAATTGAAAACCACTCATTTCTGTTATAATACTCAACCATATGACATTCAATCTATAAATACTAAACTTAAATTGTATTTAAGGTCCAACCAAATTTTAGGGTGAAGGGGCAATTCCCCAGAATGCAATTTGAAAGCAAAATTTAGAAAAGTAGGTAAGAAAACAGACTTCAGAAAAAACTATTTATTAAGCACAATACTCTGCAATTTAAAGTAGAAAATGTATTTATAGTTTGCAGTGTGAACCTCAGTGGGTTTCAAATGCTCTCAGTATAAACATAAACAGAAGTCATATCCTTATGTTTTAATCATCAGAGTGTGGAGAAGCAACTTCAATTTAAAAAATCACAGGAATTCTTCCATGCAACTTTCTTGGTATGGGATAGTCCCTTCAAAGTAAAAGGCATATTTCTGTCTGTATACTGGTTACTGTTACTTAATAATTTTGATAAATTCAATGAGTATCTTGATAACTGACAAGGAAAAATAATTCTTACTGAAAAACTTTATCCCATTCTTCACACCTCATCCCCAAACATATTGGTTGTTAGTTCCAAGTTTTTTTGTTCATGCTTTTCCTTTAATATGAAATTATCCTCTTCGTTAAGATGGTTGCATGTATTACCAAAACTATTGTTGGTAAGATGAAAACTGAGAGATGCCGGGGGTGGAGTAAAGCATCTGCTTCTAAGAATGACCCTTATCTTATTTGCACAGTACTCTCCAAACATCACGATCCCCATGCAGTCCCTGATTGCTCTGTCTTTGCAGAGATGTTTGTTTTACATGTTGAAATATCTGTTGTGTGTGTTTCTCTATCTCCTGTTTGCAATTAAGGCAATCTCAACAGTGTCCACTTTAGAAATATTACCTCTTCCACTTTCTCCCACATTAGACCCGTTAAGCAACTGTTACAGGAAATATTAAAACATTCAGTTTTTACCTGTATGATAATGGTAATTACATTGTGTTATAATAAATATTTATTTATAAATTATTTTAAATAATTGTTAAAGATGTATGAATTAAAATAAAAAACTTTGTAAAATTGAAAAAATCTTGAAGATGAAGATTGTTTGTGTTTATTAGAATCTTTAGCAGCCTATAACAAGAGTTGATGCTTGGAAATTTAGGATTAATAATGACATTTTTATTTTTTGCCTTCAATATTGTTGCATTGCCCAGGCATTTAATAAATATGCAAATAGGTTTCTGTGTAGATAGATGCACACATGTATATCTGTCTACATAGACACCTATTTGCATGTACACATGTATACGCATATACATGTATAGCTACACACATGAGTAAATGCAAATACATGTCTATTTGTGTTTACATAAAATTATGTATTAAGTAGGCTTTCTTCCATGCTCAATATTTCTTTTTTGTTCTTGTTAAATCAGCACACCTATAGCTAGAAGAGAAGAATTCTAATGTTGCCAACACAAACAGTAAATAAATGTTTGAGGTGATAGACTCCAATTACCCTGATTTGATCATTATACATTGTACACGTGTATCAAAATATCACATGTACTCTCAAAATCTGTACAACTATGACATAGCAATGGAAGATCTTGAAGAAATTCAGAATATCTAGCTTATGCTTGATCTTTAAATGGACTTCACAAAAGAAATCAAAAGTATGGTTGGAACTTATTTTTTAAATATTAAATAAATTTTAGAAATGTACCATACTGCACATAAAGATTGAGTATTCACCTAGATAAGCATATGAATTATTATTTTTCTGCTTGTGAATAAATTTATTCAGTAGGATGAGATGTGTGGGAAATAGCCATTCACTATAAAATTAATGAAACAGAAAAAATTTCCTTTTACAATCTAATGCTTTTTTAACTTAACACGGACATTGAGATTCAAGTTTTTATTAAGTGCAGCTTGATCAAGTTTCAGCATGCATACATCACTGTTGTTCATCAATAATTGAAGAGGATTTTGTTGACTACATTATTATCGGGGATTTCATGTGAACATGAAAACAGAGAGAGTGAGTGTGGGTTTGATATAATGCCTCTGGAAGGTGCCAAGGTTTTCGTTCTCATAAGCACTTATTTTCAGATGCTTTGAGAAGGTTAAACGATTTTCGAAACTTCATTATAATTTGGATTTCAGAAAGCCTGTCCTAGAAATCAACGTTTAAATTAAATCTTCTTAAACCCTATGGTAAAAGAGTTTAAGGTCCGCTACCTTATGATTGTAGAAATTAAAATCATCATACAGGTGGGCTCTGAAGAGAAAATTTTTATTAGATGTAGTCAAAAAAGTAGAATTTTTTACATGAATAAAAATAATTAAGGTTTTTTATGTTTTTAGTATGTATGTATGTATGTGTTCCCATGGGCTTAATTTTTAAGATTAATATTTTTACAAGAGATTACATTTTTTCTTATGTGAAAAATGTGATTACATTTTTTCACAGTATTAAAGCTGAAGAATAGAAGCATGATATGTTTACCATATGCAAGCATTTGGATATTTGTTCTAAAATGGATATAAATTTAACATAATTCTTAAGGTAGAGTGAAAGCTAAGTTTACGCAAAAGAAAAATAACAGGTTCTAGTGGCTTGTAAAAAATGTTTGGTATTTCAGCGCTATTCCAAAAAGTTAATCAAGGGTTCAACTTGTTGCTTCACCATCATATAGGGCATAGTCCTGTTCTTCATCTTTGAGCATGAGTATAGCCATATTTTAATTCTAGGCCACAGCAAGACAAAGAGAGAATGGGAGACCTCACACATAATGCTTTAAAGTCATAGCCTGAAAGTGTTACACATTATTTCTGCCCACCCCGCACTGGCCTGAACTCATTTACGTGACTGTTCATGACTGCAAGGAAAGTTGTTAAGTACAGTCTCTGGCGATGTCAGTTCAAACTCTGGGTGGGAGATTCATTGATTAAAAGGAAGAAATAGAGAATACATGGTGGGAGACGGGAAGATGTATCTGTCACCCAGATGTCTGGCAAAGGTTTTGCTATTTTAATCTCTTGGAAGAGACTAAAGAATAACAGAATGAGTTGAATTCAGAATGTTATAATTTGTGCCACAATCAGTTGTCTAAAAAACTATGTTTATACCTATGCTTATTTCTTTTGTGACTTAAATCTTGGAGGCCAGCCGTATTTAGTTATTTTTTGTAAAAGTTACCAAATTACAATATTAGGCATATTTTTCAAAATGATTTCTTGTCTTCTTATTACACTTGGATAGTTTATAGTATATTGAGGTTTTGCAAAAACAAACTGATGTAAGATACAGTGTGTATTATCTTATATCGTACATACATACACACATATATATGAAAAGGAAGGAGAGACAGAGAGAGACAGTAATAGAGATATCTATGAAATTGGAATCAGGTTAAACATACTTCAACTGACCCTAAATTCCTTGAAAATATTTCTTTGTAAGTATTCTGATTTAAACCACTAGTTTAATGAAACACAATCACTAATTAGGGTTAGTCTGTGTTATTCTTACAGTGATTCATTCTTCTAAGTTCCAAACGCCTCAAGATATTTGTGTGTCTATGTATTTTTTCTCTGTAAGAGACAATTTTGAGTATTCTTAACTAAAAGTAGCCCCTGTCACCATAAGAATAAACACTGTCGGAATGTTGAGGAGGGAGGAGAGAGAGTGAGTGTGAAGATGCTGGAGCTTGAAGAAGGGCTTATGATTGTGATCTGCAGAACAAGATCTAAGACCTAAGACAGATGGAAGAGACTCAGGACCATAATGAAATCACCTGAGTCAAACCCATGAGAAATGATGGAAGTGGTAAGAAAGAAAAAGAAAGAAAGAAGAAAGATGAAAAATATAGACAGTGGGATTCAGAATAAGTAGGAGTCTGCAGTTGACAATGAAAAGTAACAGAATTTTTTTCACAATCATCCAAGGCAGATCCAAACTATTTATGATCCTTTTCGCTATGACAGAAAACCCTTTTCAAACTAACTTTCATCATAAGGAACTTTTTAATGCAGATGTGTGTGCTGGAATATTTTTGAGATTGAGAACTGATTTATTTTCACGCCTCTAGCTCTATTTCCCTGATTCACCCCAAGTGCCCACTTCATCTTCAGGTGGTAACAAAATGATAACACCTGTTAACATTTTCACATAGGGCTTGAGGGAGAAAATGTCCAGAGGAGAATAAGAAGGAAAAAACTGTCCTAAAGTCTCCAGCAAATACCTTTACAATCCACTCTCACGAATTGAACCACAGGCTCATTTTTTAACTAAACGTGAGAAATAGTGACCTTACATCCCAGTTTGCCCAAAAATGTTGTTACCTGTTATTCTGTTGTAATTAAATAGTACCTTGTTTCACTTTCAAAATTGACCCGGTTTAAATAATAAATTATATTACTATTCCACCTAACGTCAATCTGGTCAAACCCTGAAATATGAGATGTGATCAGCTGTTTGGGAGGCATGCGTGCAAGATGAAGGAGGGATAGAGCTGAATGAAATCAAGGTTCTTTATGAAGGAAAAAGAAAATGATGTCTCTAACAAATCAGAAATGTCTTACATGGAATCTTTTCCTGAATTTCCTCCCAAATTCACATGTTGAAGCCTGACCTCCAATGTGACTGTATTTTGAAATAGGACCTGTAAGGATGTAATAAGGGTTAAGTGAAGTCATGAAGGTAAGATCTTAATCCCATAAGCAAAGAAAGAGAGTCTAAGTTTTTTCTCTCTCCATGTTTACAGAGAAGAGACTATGTAAGGACGTAGTGAGAGGGCAGCCATCTGCAAGCCACAAAGAGAGGCCTCACCAGAAACCAACCCTGCAGGCACCTTGATCTTGGACTTCCAGCCTGCAGACCGTGAGAAAATAAATTTCTGTTGGGTAAGCCATTCAGTCTGTAGTACTTTATTATGGCAGCCCTTTTCAGACTACTACATATAGTATACAGGCATTTATAGGCACTTACCTGCTATGCCAGCTAGTTTCAATTGTGAGTGCTTGGGAGAAACATGAGCTTCACTTTTTTTTTTCTACTCCATCTGCCTCTGTGTTTCGAATTCTCTGTTTTTCTAATTATGGAGCTAACCTCTCAACTCCTTGAATGAAGAGGCTGAATGCCACACAGTCCCCAGGCTTTTAAAATGCCATATGCTATGTGAATATTCTTGGATAACTGTGAACCACTTTAGACTTCCCCTATGCCCCACTTATGGGTTGACTGATGTGTGGTAACTTGGACGGGCTCAATATAAAATCTCTCTGGCTTGTACAAGGAAAAAACAGAGAAAACAGAGAAGCTTTTAATAGAAGATGAAAGAATATTGAAGAGGGTTTAAAAGAGAAAGATTCAATCAGAATTATAGTAAACTTCATGGTCCAAATTTCAGAGAGAGATGATTTTTAAAACTAACCCCAGCTTGGATCTTCCGCATGTTGGTTCTAATGTACCTACTTTTACTCACTTTTTTCTCTCCTACTTGAAGAGGCTTTTTGATGGAAAACATCATTTTTCATGTGCTGTCTTTGTCATTAAATAAACAGAGAACCTCAGGTTAAATTCCCTTAGAGCTATGTTAGATTTGCTTTCCATCAAGTTTGTTATTAAGCCATATTTACCAAGATAGTGAATATCTAATCTAGACACTCATTTTAAATTTAATGTACAAGTTCTGGAAAATGCAGGGCTGGAAGGGGTGGAAGACATCCTGGATGTACGTATTTCAGCTGCGCTGATAGTGTCACCGCTGAATTGTTCAGGCTGCAGTTCATTCATTTCTAAACATTTGTTTACGTATCACTATTGAGGATGCAAAATAGCATTTTTTAAACATGTTCAGGAGAATCTGGGAGAGCAACATGTAAGTAAACGAGTATTTCTGCATTAAAACATGAATATTGACACTGAGTACGCACAGTTTAAGTCAGCTTTTTCTTCTGAAAGAGCTAAGGTTGGGCAGAATTTGCAGCTGTTTGAGTTGCAAAAGAAGCTTTCGTTTCTCTGAGAGTTTTGGGTTTCAGAATTGGATAAGGGGTTATAGATCTGCAATATCTTCACAACCCAGATGAATGAGGAAGAAACTGAGACAGAGAGTAAAGTAACATGCTTACAGCTGGTACCCGAGGAAGGCATGATTCAAATCCCTGCAGCACAGATTCATTATGCCATCTCTGTGAAACGAACAATAAAGCAAGAGAAAGTCTCTCTTTGATGGGATAAGGAATATGTCTTGGAGGAGGTGGCATTTGAGCTTTACTCTGTTCGATATTTACAGTGTTTTAGTTACTCTATGCTTTTTCTCACCAAGTAAACTTAACAAGTGTAGTAAAGGCACAAAGGAAAGTAATTCAAAGGTGACCTATGAATGAGTTTAACTGGGGTAATCAGAAATAGGACCTAAAAAGAAAAAGAAGCCAAATCTTGGATTAGTGCTGGGAAGTTCAAACACTATTTTCAAGTAACAGGAAAATAATTGAATGGTGAAATGGTATGGTCAGAGTTGCAGGAAGTTAACGAGATAACAATACATGGGGAGAGAGAATGGTAGTGATTAATTGAAATGCCCTCATGATATGTAACTTCCATAACTAAAGCAAAATTATTACTGCCGTTCACCCTGCTCTGTAGGTCATTGCAAAATTCACATGAACTTTTGTTCCTACGTTTCTTTTAACAAAACAAATTTGAACTAGGTCCATGAATATTAAAATATGACATGGTCGTGTTCTCACCACAGTTGAGTCCAACCTGTGGTTCAGATTGTGTTAGATATACAACATGTACTTCTGGAAATTTGTAAGTTCAAAACTAATTCAAGAGATATTTTTAATAGACTACCAGTCAACATTTGGTATTTAGTTAATACTTTGATGAGTTTAAGATTCACCATAAAAGACTTTGGAAATGGCAGTATTAAGAAGAAATGTTTTGAGATACATGGTTATCTCACACTATTACAAGTTGTAATTCTACAATATAGACACAACCTACTGCATTGAGCCAAGGGTCCTATCTAAAGATATCATTTATCGAGTGAGTATGATGCATTGAGGTAACTGAAAATGGAATGTTCCTGTAAGAGAAAACGGGAGGAGAAAGTAAGTAATATAATTAAATAGAAAATATCCTTTCTCAATGTGTTGAAATAAATCAACATTGACTACAGAAAGAGAATCAACAAAATAAGATGTCAAAATCTATAATAAAATATCAAAAATATAGAAGTAAATAAAAAGATGTTAGCTGCAGGTTACAAGTTACTGTTGCTTTTGTTATCAGTATATAAGAGAATTAACTACAGTAGCACTCAAATGACACCAGGATAATTAAGGTTCTGTCAGATTCTTTATTATGAAGCTCATACTTTCATACTCAGCCAAATAACTTGCCTCACAGCTGAAATTTAGGGCACAGCCGAAGAATAAGAAATTTCACTTTCTAAATGGATACCTTGGATAAAAATGTACACTTTCTATGTATGTAGGTGTGGGTATCTACATATATGAATGTGTATTTCTATATACACATATACATATAAATTTGAAATAAAATAATTATTTTAATATAAAGTTTTCAAAAGTTAATTTGATGTGAACACTTTAGAAGGTTTAGTCTGTTACTTAGTAGTCAACACTTTGTTTATGAGCTACTGATTATCATATTTTGTGTTTTTTTTTTAACTTTTAATTTAAGTTTGGGGATACAAATGCAGGTTTGTTATTTAGGTAAACTCGTATCACAGAGGTTAGTTGCAGAGATTATTTCACCACCCAAGTACTAAGCCTAGTACCCAATATTTATTTTTTCTGCTCCTTGCCCTCCTCCCATCCTGCACCCTCAAGTAGTCCCTATTGTCTGTTGTGTTCATGAGTTCGCATCATTTAGCTCCCACTTATAAGTGAAAATATGTGATGTTTGGTTTTCCATTCCTGCATTAGTTCACTAAGAATAATAGCCTCCAGCTCCATCCATGTTCCTTCATTCTTTTTTATGTCTGCATAGTATTCCGTGGTGTATATATAACATGTTTTCTTTATCCAATCTGTCATTGATTGACCTCTAGGTTGATTCCATGTCTTCACTATTGTGAATAGTGTTGCAGTGAACATTCATGTTCAAGTGTCTTTATGGTAGAATAATTTATAATCCTCTGGGCATATACTCAGTAATGGATTGCTAGATTGAATGGTAATTTTGTTTCTAGCGATTTGAGGAATCGCCATACTGTTTTCCACAATGGTTGAACTAATTTATCCTCTCACCAACAATGTTTAAGTCTTCCCTCTTTTCTGCAACCTTGTCAGCATCTTTTTGACTTTTTAATAATAGCTGTTCTAACTGGTGCAAGATGGTATATGTATGTGGCTTTGATTTGCATTTCTCTAATAATAAGTGATATCGAGCTTTTTTTCATATTCTTGTTGGCTGCATGCATGTCTTCTTTAGAAAAGTGTCTGCTCATTTTCTTTGTGCACTTTTTAATGGGGTTGTTTTTTTCTTGTAAATTTGCTTAAATTTCTTATAGATGCTGGACATTAGACCTTTGTCAGACGCATAATTTGCCAATATATTTTCTCCCATTCTGTAGGTTGTCTATTTACTCTGTTGATAGTTTCTTTTGCTGTGCAGAAGCTCTTGAGTTTAATTAGATCCCATTCGTCAATTTTTGCTTTTGTTCATTTTTTTTTGTTTTTCATCAGAACACTTTCTTTTCTGTGGTATCACTTTCCTTAAACATTACATTTACAGAAATTTATCGTACTTGGTTTACAGTCATGCTTTTGCCAAGTTTTCTATTTACTTATTACTTGTTGCACTTTTCCCATCAACTCTAAAGGGCATTTTTGAGTTTAAATATTTAATAGTGAGTATTTTTTAATATCTTAAAGTGAAGATCATCCACAAAGTCTGACTATAACGGACCTTGGACTAATCCACCACCAGTTTTGCTTATGTGTAATTCATTTAAAAAAATCTCAGTCCCAACTTTATCTACATGTGTGTACTTTTCATTATCGTCCTTTATTTTACTGATTTTTTTAAAAAGGTAAAACAAGAAATGCATAGAAAATTAAAAATATAAACTTTAGTGGTAAAATTGATATGGGTAAAACAAGAAAAAGGAAGAACATGCTGAGCAGGTTTTCCTGGACACTTTTACGTTTATTGTATGTCCCAGTCTCTACAACAGGGATGTTGGAAGGAACAAGAGACTTTTCTATGCAACATTCTTACAGAAATCATGTTTTGCAAAGTTAAGCTACTTGATTATGTTGAAATTCAAGTACTAGCTAAATATAATTCCCAGATGAGCATATTTATGCATATCATCCATTATTAACTTCTGTACAATATTAAATATAAACTACTTCCAGTCAGCCTGACATGAATTAAAAATATGAATGCCACCATACTATTGATTATTGTTCTACATGGTTACACTTTAATATGCATAGTAATGCAAAATAAACATGCTAAGAATTCTTCAATAATAAACACGCCATTCCTCTGAAAATGCTGGGATATATGCAGTACAAAATTCATACGCTATGTAAATTCTTAAATGAAAGAGCTTGTAAAATGATCTACTCTTTCAAATATATTTCTCTATCACAACATATTTCAAATTATTAGGTGTTTTCTCTGCAGAGTATTTTCGATATTTTACAGATGTTGGAATAATTATGAGATTTCTGTAATACAGAATGCATACCATTATTATTCATAATAGTCTCTACTATAAATCACATCAATCACTGTGTGAGCATTTTGCACATGTAATCTCAAATTCTCATAGAGAAATACTGTTGGCTACACAGACTCAGTAATTTCAATCATGATACTATTGTTTTAAACTCATCAATATGCAATCCATTCTGCCACGTGCAAGAGAAACCAAAGAGTAATAAAGTAATTTCAGAGCCTTCTGACCTCAAAAAGACTATCATCCAACTAAGGAGATAGATTACAAACAAATAAGATGTCGACTAATTCAAGGCTTCTCTAGCATGAGTGAAATATTTTCATAGTTGACTACCTAATAGTTTCACTCTTAATTGCCAAAAAAACCCAAAACAAAACATTTACATGATCTGTATGGGTATGTATGAATTCACACACAAACTTAAAAATTAATTATATTTATTACTCTTATTAGAATCAATAGATAGAACTATATTAATCTAAAAGAAAAGTGAGAATTTCATCAATATCAAAGTTAAGTTAATCTTTCTAAGGTAAAACAAGGCACAAGCATTCAGAGTTTATAACTGGAGTTGCTAGGGTAAAAAATTACTATAGAGAAGGAATAATTTCTAAATACAACCATCTTTATTTCCAGTCAGAAAGCAATGACTATTTCCAAGCTACATTGGGCTGAATTTCCTGATAACAAATGTGATAATATAGAACTCTATGAAAATTAATGTTCCAATGAGAGCTCCTAAAATGATGTCCTCAAAAAATAATATTGGTGCATTAAAATAAAGAATTACACATTAAGTTCAAAGTTAAAACTCCCATAGCATTAGTGCAAAAATAGGCTATGATGTATTTACTTAATTTTTTCCTTTTAAACACTTTTTAAAGTGTTAGAGGTGTTTATAGAAATTAATCTATACAAAGATTAAGAATGTAGTGAGGCTCATTTATTAGAAACTTTCAGAGATATTTCAAGCAAATACAATCAAGAATTTCAGAAGTAGTATTAAATGACCACTATTGATACAAGGCAACCCTTTGCACTGTCATTCATTCTATAAAAGTTTCTTGATGCGAGTTTCATGCCATTATGGTACTCAGTTTGATTATGCCTGAGCCATCATGTGTCCAATTACTTCTGTGTCTCAGAAACCAACCTCCCTCCCTCCCTCTTTCCTTTCTTCCTTCCTTCTTTCCTTCCTTCCTTCCTTCCCCTCTCCCTGTCCCCCTTTCTTTCTTTCATTCTTTTGGCTTTTATTTAGACTTTAAGGCCCTATTGGGGGTTGTAAAGAACATTCTGTGCAGTTTGGAAATGAGCCAACTGTGAAAAACACATATCTTGCCACTACCCTTACTTATACCACTCCCAACATGTATGCACATACTTCTGTATGGGTTGATCCTGCTTTAGCATCATGTTTGAATTAAAAGAAAATGAATATAAATTAGTGAACAACTTGTGTTAAATATATCAGTTGTGTTTATTATACAAGTATGTACAAGTAGGGTAGGCGGAGAACATGTTGAGGTGGAGCCTAATAATCAGCTGCATCATGAGCTGCATAGTTATGGTTCCACCTCTGTTGAAGGACCCGTATTTAGGCTCCATGCACTGGCATGACTGTGTTCTAAATGACCCATGCCCATTCTAAATGAGTAATGTTCATTTTGATTGGTTGATGCCTTGCTTTACAGGTTGTTAAATATTTTGAAATATCATCCCCTCCTCTGCTAGGTAATATTGGGCAAACCAATTATCTCTCAACCTCAGTTTTTCAACTGTGAAATGATGTTTGAACTGTAGGGTCTCCAAAGTCTCTTCTGGTTATTACAATCTATCATTTAGGGCTTAAGTACACACCGCAAATAGGAGTAATGACGCAGAATCAGGGTGTCAGAGAGTAAAGTGTTCAGAATATTCTAACAAAACTAGTGCTTTAGGAAGGTACAATATCAACTCCATTTTTATGGGAGCGTTTTTTATTGTATTTTTTTATTTACAACTTTTATTTCAAGTTCAGGGGTACATGCGCAGGATGTGCAGGTTTGTTATATAAACGTGTGCCATGGTGATTAGTTCCACGTATTGTCCCATCACCTAGGTATTAAGTCCAGCATCCATTAGCTATTGTTTCTCATACAACATCAACACTTAAACTAGCAATTGAGAGGAGACATTGCAGGGTCTTCTGGAGATTATCTTCTCAATTAGTTGACTTGGGCCTACATGGAACTGGGATTTTCCTGGCTTTGTAAAACCAAGCCTAAAGAATATAAAAACTGATGCTAAATATGCTATTATTCTACAAGTTTGCCAAGCAAATTCTGTCTTCTTGAAACAGAACTGCAGAGCTGGAAATTTCCAAAATAATGTCTACATTTTCATTTTTAATTTATTAGTTTTCCTTAAATAAAAGGGTGGAAATTGACTTCAACTGGCTTAATTGATACGGTACATGTAAAAACACTTTAGTAATAATATAAGTACGCTAAGCAAACATTAGTAAGGTATTATTAGTTGCTGTCATATGCTATCATTCTTGGTTCATAAATATATGGTGTACCACATCTGTTATATTACAGACACTGAGTTACCTCTTGGGGACACAAATAAACTACTTTCACTCATATGTTTTTCTCAGTATCTGCTTCTGGGAAATCCCAACATAAATCAGTATGTGTGCATGCATGCACATGTACACACACACACACGCACAGACACATACATGCTAATACATTGAGGGACAGCGTACGACAGTATGACATTATGGGCAGCTGGAACACCATGTACAAAAGCATATTAAGTGACAAATAGAGAGATGAGTTACTGGAAGATGTAGTGTTTCACAGAAAAACTACAGAATACAACGTATACAGGGAATGCTAAGAGAACATGCTGTGTTGGATGATATGAGCAAGAACTTAAATCGACTTGTAAGCTCATTAAAAGTTCGGTGGCTCAAGCCTGTAATCCCAGCACTTTGGGAGGCCGAGACGGGCGGATCACAAGGTCAGGAGATCGAGACCATCCTGGCTAATACGGTGAAACCCCATCTCTACTTAAAAATACAAAAAACTAGCCGGGCGACGAGGCGGGCGCCTGTAGTCCCAGCTACTCGGGAGGCTGAGGCAGGAGAATGGTGTAAACCCGGGAGGCGGAGCTTGCAGTGAGCTGAGATCGGGCCACTGCACTCCAGCCTGGGTGGCAGAGCAAGACTCCGTCTCAAAAAAAAAAAAAAAAAAAAAAAAAGTTTTTTATAATTTCTCATGAAGGGCATTGGAAACACATTGAGAAAGGGTTTTCCAATCAAAGGGACTAGCTTAGGTGCAAATCCTATTGCTTAAAGAAGTTTTCTATATTATTTAAAAATAACAGCGAGATCTAAATAGGCTAATAGGAAGATGTTAGATGAGCAATGTATGGATACCACAGTTATTATATTTGTTTAATATTCTTTATTTTAGGTTTATCAACACGTATTCGTTACCAGTGGGGGAAAAAAATCTAAACTTTTGCTCTTTCTTCTCTTCTTTCAATCCTGCTACACCACTGCCATGGAATCCCCGTCTAAGTCAATAGCAGCTCCATGCATCCAGCTGCTGGGGATAAGAAAACTGAATTCATCATTTATGTCTGTCTTTTACACTCCATCTATAATCTCCCAGAAAATTATATTCTTTCTACCTTCAAAATGTAGCAGAATTTAATTGTTTCTTGCCACTTGCACTGACTCAGCCTGTTTCAATCTCCAATATTCCTCTGTCTGTGTATAAGGGAATGGTGGCTTGGATCAGTAACTTTGGAGGCTGAGGACAATCGCTTGAGGCCAGGAGTTCAAGACCAGCCTGAGTAACATAGCAAGACCCAGACTTCATCTCTAAAAAATTAAAATTAAAAATAAATTCTTTTTAACAAGTTCCCAAGCTGCTACCCATACCTTTCAGTCACTTGTCAACACACTGAAATGAAACCTGAAGTCACAATAACATCATAGTAGACTTAATTTGTTTTTATTGGAGCAGAGCACTTTCTCCAATTTTACTTTTATTTACACCACACCCAACTTAAGTTTTCTTAAGCTGTTCAATTTCTTGAAACTCCTAGCATATTAGATATTGCTTAAAAGTTAATGTTATATGCTCCTCTTCTCAAAACCCATGGGTCATTCCCCACTTTACTCAGTAAAAGTCAAAATCATTACAATTACTTACAAGGCCCTCTGTTTCTTTTTATCTTCATTCCTGCTATTCTCACTCCACCCCAGCCACATGGGCCTCCTTGCTTCTGTTTGAACAGACATCTCCCAATGTTAGGGTCTTCCAAGATGACTCCCATGATGGGGTCCATGATGTTTTCTTGACTAAGCTCTGATGATGTTCTCTTGGCTAATTTTTTTCCCCATGATGTTCTCTTGACTAAGCCCTGGCTGTTCTTCACATTTATGTTTAAATATCGTTTTCTATGTAAGTATTTCTGAGTAAGAGTTAAATGACAGAAAATCAACACATTATTTTTTTAAAATAACACTCAATATTATTCTCCTTGGGGGATGATTTTGTTGTAATTATGCTTTCATACTCTTTTATTAAAGATACCTATGGAGAACTTTATCCTTTCCTTCATAAGCCTGCCATATTTTTCAGTCAATCTTTGATAGATTTTTAACTAATCATTACATTATTGGAGATAAGTATAGATCTGGGATATAAAATGACTAGGGAAGGATTAAAAGAACACTGACTCCTCATTTTAAACATATCAGGGTATCTTTTTCCTTTAAAAATCACATGATTTTTTTAGATTAAAAGTACATGTATTTTAATACCTTTTTATGGAGGAACCTCTAGGAATGTACAAACAAGTTTAGAATTTGGGGGCTTAACAAGATATATGATGAGATACAGCCATGTAAGACCAACTTTAAACCCTACTCATCATTTATTTTTAATTTAACGAACAAACTAAAAACTCACTGTCCAACTAGTCATAGTTTTTTATCATTTTATTTATGATTAAGTCATAAAACACTTAACATATATCAAGACTTGAATTTTATTAATAGATTAAATTGATATAACCTAACACTGCATTTGAATTAACTCAATTCCAATAACCATAAACTTGTCCTGTGTGACTTCATTTATAACCATTTTTTACTTTGTTAACTCGGTGTCCTCTCACTAATGTGGATCAATGGCAATGTACAGGCATATTACCTTTATAAATTCATATATTTTTTCAATGTAGTAACTGGTAATTTCTGTAAATTCTTTTCTCTTTCTTTGAATGAAATTAGAGAAATATGGAATACAACTCTTTTATATAAGCATATCTTCGAGGGCAACATACAAGAAAGTAGGAAAATATCCTAACCCTACATGGATGCCCAATGCTATTATCAATCGCTGTCATCACAGTCTTACAAGATAATTATTCATAACTTTCCCCTGCATCACTGAGATAGGCTTATGTCAATTTATATCACCTAGTATTCCACGGCTGCGAGCTAGCCACCATCTTTCACACCTCATTGAGTTCCCATCAGATTGTCAAGTACAGTAACTCAGTAATCTCCTTGCCTCTCTCCTTTTTGTTAATGTGTTGCACACTCTGCCAGTGTAAAGATGTACATGAACTTGGGTTTTCTCTAGAAACCAAGAAAGAACATCCCACTGCTCATAGCAGCTAAACCACACTGCAAGCAATTGCTTGTCTCCTAATTATAACTATAAAACAATGTTGGATGCACTGGGTTTTAAATGTCTGGCCCAAATTCAGATATGGACTTAGTTTTGAAAAATTACTAGGACAGAGCTGGCACTTAAATGTTTCTGAACAATACCATGATACCATAAAGATATTCTTAAGCTGAGATTTTCTTTTTCTTAAATGAAGCAGTAAGCAAAAATCTCAGTGTACCATGTAAAATGAATTAATTTTAGCATGGCCCTTTGAGTCTATTTTAAATATTATATCCATTTATAAATGGGCTGCTGAGCTGATGGGAAAATAAGAAATGGCCTCCCAGGCATTCAGAAATAAAACCAAGAATAAAACTAAGCAGCTTTGCTTGAAAAATAAGATGTAGTACCTCAAAATAATTTCAAAATTTAGTATAAGAAAAAAATTGTTTAGAAGATTTTGAATGAAACCTGCAAAATTGGTCTTTGGAGTTGTTATGAACCCATATTATGAGTAAACTTAAAATAAGGATATAACAGATGCACTATTACCTGGACTTTTTCTTCATAATCTTACTATTATACCCTTAAATCTCTGAGTCTGACATTTCTGGAGGGAGGATTCAAGAATATCTTGCAGAAGCAAGAATACAGAAGAAAGATTGCCTACTTTCAACACAACACTAATAGACTCTTGACATTCTGTTTCCAGTCCTTCAGGCACCCTCCACTCCCAATTTCTCCACTCAAAATGTCTTCATTCTAAAATGAAATTGATACTTCCCCAATTAACTTCCCACTTTTTACTTAATTATCTACCTACAAAAATATGTTGCAACAACTAAATATAACTCCAAGGGAAGCACATGCACATATAAAGACACACACACACACTCCAACACCCTTAGGTAAAACAACATTTAGAGAAACGATGTTATTCTCTTAGGTTTTAAAAGTAAAACGAAAATATCTGTTGGTTTGATTTTGTTTTCCTGAGAGTTTTCCAGAGTGGGCACATGGTTCACATTTAGCAATCAGTATTATTAATGGTATTGGAATCATACTAAATGTTATACATTGAAGATGCCTTAGTCAATAATGGAATACCAGGCCCGGCGCGGTGGCTCACGCCTGTAATCCCAGCACTTTGGGAGGCCGAGGTGGGCGGATCACCAGATCAGGAGATTGAGACCATCCTGGCTAACATGGTGAAATCCCGTCTCTACTAAAAATACGAAAAATTAGCCGGGCGTGGTGGCGGCGCCTGTAGTCCCAGCTACTCGGGAGGTTGAGGCAGGAGAATGGCGTGAACCCGGGAGGCGGAGCTTGCAGTGAGCCCAGATGGCGCCACTGCACTCCAGCCTGGGCAACACAGCGAGACTCCATCTCCAAAAAATAAAAAAATAAAAACATTTGGAATACCAAATATAATATCCTGTCAAATGGTCCTCAGGGAACTGATGGTCACAAGATAGTCTATTCAATTTTTATTTCTTTATTATTATTATTATTTTTAAGAGACCAGGTCTCGCTCAGTTGTCCAGGCTGGAGTGCAGAGGTGCAATTATGGCTCACTGCAGCCATGACCTCCTTGGCTCAAGCAATCCTCCCTCCTCAGCCTCCTGAGTAGCTGGGACTACAGGCACAAATCCACGCTCAGCTAATTTGTAATTTTTAGTAGAGATGAGGTCTCGCTATGTTGCTCAGGCTGGTCTGGAACTACTGAGCTCAAGCAATCCTCCCATCTCAGCCTCCCAAAGTGCTGGGTTTACAGGCAAGAGCCACTGCAGCTCAGTCCATGTTAATTTTCCATTTGCAGAACATTTGTCTTCTAAATCAAAAATGATTACTATTATCTTCCACCTACTCATACAGTAATATTTGTGCCCTAATGAAACATACAAAACAAGATTTTGTCTGAGAAATATCTGTTCAAATATTTGAAATGTACTATTGTTTCTTATATTAACATTTTCTTTTAAGCTGGTATTCACAATACAGAGAACTATTTTCATGAAATGCTTCCCTCCGAGTTCAGCAAATTAGTGAACCCTTACGCCATGTTTAATCTTTATTGTCAAATAGTTTTTCCTCTCTATCTAGAACTGTGTGAATTATTTTTATTACTTACTTATTGTCTCATTTCATACATTGAAGTAAGTTCCCTGCAAAATGAAAATCATCTATTCTCTTCGTGATTGACTCCCTAGTATACACAACAATTCTTGGCACATAGTAGATATTCAAGAAATAGTTGTGAAATTAATGAATAAACAGATATATCATGTAGCTCCAAATGATCTCAGATCACTGTGCACTTAATATGAAACTCTTATTTGACATGTGATATTGAGCCACAAGAGGATATGAATTATTTTAAACCACTTAGATAGTTTGCAGCCAGGTTTGTACTAAAATGCAAGTCAGTTAACTCATTCCAGTGATTCTTGCCTTTCTCCTACATAGCCTCTCCCTGGTAACTGGAACATGCATAATCTCAGTTAAAATATAACATGTATAATTAGATATGATTCCATATATCATTTCAAGCAGCCTGAAATAATAATCACTGCTATGACTGCAATAGTTTTGATACAGTCTTCTAAAATTTTGTCAATTTTCTTTTAGCAATTTATGTTCTTGTTGCCACATAACTTGTGAGTAGCAAACACTCCACGATTTTTAACATCATTTGGAGTTTGTGCATTTTCACACTTCATTTATCCTCATTAAGATGATAGTTGTTAGTTGTTTCCAGGTTCTTGAGATAATTCTAAATCTTGATTCCAACATCTATGATATTAAGCAGCAATTTTGGGTTTGTGATAACCACAAACTTGACTAAAATGCATCTTTGCTTAAGGATGCAAAACAAAGTCTCAAGGGCTAAATTAGATCCACATAAGCATTTTCATTAGCCAGGATAGGCTTCTTAAAAAATATCTGTGAAGGTGTATTAATTTCCTGGGGTTGTCATAACAAAACACCAAAACCCAGGTGGCTTAAAATAACAGAAATTTATTTGCTCACAGTGTGCAGGCTAGAAGTCTGAAATCAAGGTCCCAGCAGGGCCATGATCAATCTGACTGCTCTTGGGGGAAATTCTTCCTCGTCGCTCCTAGCTTCTGCTGTTTATCTGCAATCCTTGCCTTCTCTTAGCTCATAGATACATTAGTCCATGTACATGGCCATCATCTTCTCCCTGTGTGGCTTCAAGTCATTTTCCCTCTGTGTGTGTTATCTTGTGTCCCAGTTTTCCCTTTTTATAAGGATACTAGTCAGAATTGATTGGGGCTCACTTTAAGGATCTCATCTTAACATGATTATCTCTGTAAAGACCTCATTTCCAAATAAGATCACATTCTGAGATATTCAGCATTAGGATATTGTAGGTAGCAAAGACACTATTCAACCCCAAACCAAAAGTATTTGGATTAGTGATTTCTACTCAAAGTGGTAGATATATTATAATACTCATAATATTACATGTAATGTGCCATATATATCATATATGTCATACATACATACCTGTTCTAAATGCATGATGTCCATATATATATGCACACATATATGACAAGTGTTTGGTGTGCATGTGTGTGTGTGTTAGTGCAAAGTTTTAAACTTTCTAGTCTCCATAAAACTCTTCTTGCTTTGGCAAAAGCCATTGGTTGGTAATTTGAGGTAGTTACTTAGGACATAGTATCTTATCTGATCAACTTTTTTTTTTTTTTTTTTTTTTGAGACAGAGTCTCACTCTGTTTCCCAGGCTGGAGTGCAGTGGTGCGATCTTGGCTCACTGCAACCTCTGCCTCCCAGGTTCAAGCGATTCTCCTGCCTCAGCCTCCCGAGTAGCTGGGACTACAGGTGTGCACCACCATGTCAAGCTAATCTTTGTATTTTTAGTAGAGACAAGGTTTCACCATGTTGGCCAGGATGCTCTCAATCTCTTAACTTTGTGATCCGCCCACCTCAGCCTCCCAAAGTACTGGGATTACAGGCGTGAGCCACCGCGCCTGACCTTGATCAACTTATTTTTGAACTCAGTCTATATGACTTCATTTTATACACAATAATATCACAAATCTTAAGGCTTCTTTTCAGTCTTGTAGCAGATTTTAAAGTGGGGCAAAAAGAGGAATCCATTACCATCACAATGCTGGAGCACTGATGTGACATAATGTCTAGTAATGATTTTATAGATCCAATAACATCTAACAGAAAACACAATTTTGTTTGCATGACTCAACTTGAGAGAAAATAATTCATACATTAATGTGACTGAATCCAGATATTTTCCAGTTAAAATAAGTCATTTCTCATTTTACTTATTTATGGCTTCATATTGGAAAATGCAGAGAGCATCAACTTGCATATATGTCTCAGTTAAAAATATAGTAGAAAACAGCATATTCGATTAAGACCTTTCTATTCCTCTTACCAATGGTACACATGGGAAAACACTGGAAAATGGAGCATCAAGTCCTAAATCTTTTAAGCAGAATAATATATTTGTCTAATAAATCTGTGCAAAGTATTTTGAATAATATATGGGTTACCATGGGATTTACTGTGATAGGATAGAATATAATAATATATAGTGGAAGTCATACTAGCTAGAAACTTAGTTTAAATTCCAAACATATTTACTTACCTCATATCTATTAAATTAAAGTGCCAATCTGTGATTCCCACTCCTGGCAGGTGGTTCTCTGTCACATTGTTCAACAGCAGCATCTACTGGCTGCAACATCCACATCTAACTTCTTCTGTTGCTTGGATTTCTACTGTTTGGTATGTTTTAAACGTCATTTCTTTACATCCCTTGTAAGTTGGATTCCTAGGTATTTTATTCTCTTTGAAGCAATTGTGAATGGAAGTTCACTCATGATTTGGCTCTCTGTTTGTCTGTTACTGGTGTATAAGAATGCTTGTGATTTTTGCACATTAATTTTGTGTCCTGAGACTTTGCTGAAGTTGCTTATCAGCTTAAGGAGATTTGGGGCTGAGATTATGGGGTTTTCTAAATATACAATCACGTCATCTGCAAACAGGAACAATTTGACTTCTTCTTTTCCTAACTGAATACCCTTGATTTCTTTCTCTTGCCTGATTGCCCTAGCCAGAACTTCCAACACTATGTGGAATAGGAGTGGTGAGAGAGGGCATCCCTATCTTGTGCCAGTTTTCAAAGGGAATGCTTCCAGTCTTTTCACATTCAGTATGATATTGACTGTGGGTTTGTCATAAATAACTCTTATTATTTTGAGATATATTCCATCAATACCGAATTTAGCAGCATGAAGGGCTGTTAAATTTTGTCAAAGGCCTTTTCTGCATCTATTGAGATAATCATGTGGTTTTTGTCTTTGGTTCTGTTTATATGCTGGATTACATTTATTGATTTGCGTATGTTGACCCAACCTTGCATCTCAGGGATGAAGCCCATTTGATCATGGTGGATAAGCTTTTTGATGTGCTGCTGGATTCGGTTTGCCAGTATTTTATTGAGGATTTTTGCATCGATGTTCATCAGGGATATTGGTCTAAAATTCTAATTTTTTGTTGTGTCTCTTCCAGGCTTTGGTATCAGGATGATGTTGGCCTTATAACATGAGTTAGGGAGGATTCCCTCTTTTTCTATTGATTGGAAGAGTTTCAGAAGAAATGGTACCAGCTCCTCCTTGTACCTCCGGTAGAAATCGGCTGTGAATCCGTCTGGTCCTGGACTTTTTTTGGTTGTTAGGCTATTAATTATTGCCTCAATTTCAGAGCTGGTTATTGGTCTATTCAGGGATTCAACTTCTTCCTGGTTTAATCTTGGGAGAGTGTAAGTGTCCAGGAAATTATCCATTTCTTCTAGGTTTTCTAGTTTATTTGCACAGAGATGTTTATAGTATTCTCTGGTAATAGTTTGTATTTCTGTAAAGGACCTCTTCAAGGAGAACTACAAACCACTGCTCAGTGAAATCAAAGAGGACACAAACAAATGGAAGAACATACCATGCTCATGGATAGGAAGAACCAATATTGTGAAAATGGCCATACTGCCCAAGGTAATTTATAGATTCAATGCCATTCCCATCAAGCTACCAATGAGTTTCTTCACAGAATTGGAAAAAACTGCTTTAAAGTTCATATGGAACCAAAAAAGAGCCCGCATTGCCAAGACAATCCTAAGTCAAAAGGACAAAGCTGGAGGCGTCACGCTACCTGACTTCAAACTATACTACAAGGCTACAGTAACCAAAACAGCATGGTACTGGTACCACAACAGAGATATAGACCAATGGAACAGAACAGAGTCCTCAGAAATAATACCACACATCTACAGCCATCTGATCTTTGACAAACCTGAGAGAAACAAGAAATGGGGAAAGGATTCCCTATTCAATAAATGGTGCTGGGAAAATTGGCTAGCCATAAGTAGAAAGCTGAAACTGGATCCTTTCCTTACTCCTTATATGAAAATTAATTCAAGATAGATTAGAGACTTAAATGTTAGACCTAATACCATAAAAACCCTAGAAGAAAACCTAGGCAATACCATTCAGGGCATAGGCATGGGAAGGACTTCATGTCTAAAACACCAAAAGCAATGGCAACAAAAGCCAAAATTGACAAATGAGACCTAATTAAACTAAAGAGCTTCTGCACAGCAAAAGAAACTACCATCAGAGTGAACAGGCAACCTAGAGAATGGGAAAAAATTTTTGCAATCTACTCATCTGACAAAGGGCTAATATCCAGAACCTACAAAGAACTCAAACAAATTTATGAGAAAAAGACAAACAACCCCATCAAAAAGTGGGCAAAGTATATGAACAGACATTTCTCAAAAGAAGACATGGATACAGCCAACAGATACATGAAAAAATGCTCGTCATCACTGGCCATCAGAGAAATGCAAATCAAAACCACAATGAGATACCATCTCACACCAGTTAGAATGGCAATCATTAAAAAAGTCAGGAAACAACAGGTGCTGGAGAGGCTGTGGAGAAATAGGAACACTTTTACACTGTTGGTGGGATTGTAAACAGTTCAACCATTGTGGAAAACAGTATGGCGATTCCTCAAGGATCTAGAACTAAAAATACCATATGACCCAGCCATCCCATTATGGGGTATATACCCAAAGGATTATAAATCGTGCTGCTATAAAGACACATGCACACGTATGTTTATCGCGGCACTATTCACAATAGCAAAGACTTGGAATCAACCCAAATGTCCATCAGTGACAGACTGGATTAAGAAAATGTGGCACATATACACCATGGAATACTATGCAGCCATGAAAAAGGGTGAGTTCGTGTCCTTTGTAGGGACATGGATGCAGCTGGAAACCATCATTCTCAGGAAACTATCACAAGAGCAGAAAACCAAACACCGCATGTTCTCACTCCTAGGTGGGAATTGAACAATGAGATCACTTGGACTCTGGTAGGGGAACATCACACACCAGGGCCTATCATGGGGAAGGCGGAGGGGGAAGGGATAGAGTTATACCTGACATAAATGATGGGTTGATGGGTGCAGCACCCCAACATGGCACAAGTATACATATGTAACAAACCTGCACGTTATGCACATGTACTCTAGAACTTAAAGTATAATAAAAAAAAAAAAAAGGAAAAAAAAAAAAAAGTCATTCCAGGGAGTGGTTTTGAATAGGAAGGTTGGATTACATTGGGAGAAAGAAGAAACCATCAAAAGGTCTTGAAAGCAGATTTCTTTAATAATTTGATTTTTATTAGGTACTTAGAGAAAACAAAATCTATCCATTCAGGGCTTCCAGAGTCTCATTGCTTGTGCCAAACATGGAAACCAGCTTGTGGATAGTTATACATCAGAAACCCATTTATGATTACTGTCTCAGAGTAGCTACCTTATTGAGAGATATGAAACATAGCTATACATGGAAGGAACAACAGACTTTATAGAAATGATTAAAATCAAAATAAACTCTATCATATATATTCGTATTTAAAGGATATACTTTACCATTTAAAGGTGGTTATCACAATGAACACAAGATTTGGGGGAATTGCTCATAACTTTATTCTCTTTTTCATTATTTTCAGCATATTAACTTTGAGTTCCAAACATAAGCTATACAAATTATCCAAAAACATGATTGGTACCTTTTGATATGGTACCTCTCAATGCACAGAATGACTGCACTGCCTTCTGATTTGTATTCCCTGCCAACACTCTTACATGATCAATAGCTTTAAAAATTTTTAATTTGGATATTCAGCTTGTTAGATTCCAACATTTTGCTTCATTGATATTCTTTGATAATTAACTTTTATTTCTTTTAGGCAGGATGAAATGAACTTGGCATATGACTTTAGCTTTAAAAAATTGTATTTAAGGAAAATAAACATAAGCATTTAGTATTCTGGAATTTCTTACTACCACAGTGTAATTTGCATACCACACATATATAAGGGTTTCCTTTTCTACTTCTACCAAGTTATCATATAGTTAGTTACTTTTGATGGTTTTAAGAAAAATATAGCAATAGATTCATTATTTATTTTAATACTATGAATGTAGATTATTGGAAAAATTATTTAATTCACAAGTGATCACTGGTTTACTCATTTATGCATTTTAATGTACACATTCTTTTTTCAAAAATAGAGACATGGGTCTCACTTTGTTGCCCAGGCTGGTCTCAAACTCCTGGGCTCCAGCAATCCTCCTCTCTTGGCCTCCCAAAGTGCTGGGGTTACAGGCATGAGCCACCGAGCCTGGCCAAGACAATTCTTATACACCATGTTTTGGGTCAGGTGCTGCCCTACTAGACCAAAATATTAATTCATTTAATTATCTAAAACTCCTAGAAGTCTCTGGAATAATTCAGATTTATTTTGCTCAGCAAATATTCCCTCCCTCCTCCACCTGTTGTGAATGAGTATATGATCCCACCCAACTGACACTGGGCTTGGGTTTAAGACTTGCTTTGGCAAGTACAACACATTGACCAGAGAAGAGGTCTTCAATGTGCTTGCATGTTTTGGTGTACTTCTTTTTTCCTTATTTTCAGCTGTTGAGGTTGGTGTCACAGTGAGTTCAGGGACTCGAGTGATGCCACCATTCATCTTGGGTTATAGAGCTGGCTCCTCATGGCACGTCTTTGGAGGCTTGGTATGAGCAGTTGTAGAAAACTGGGAGAATCTTTCTTTTATCTCTAGCAAGTAAGTTATTCATAACTTATTAACTGGTTTTATAAGTCTTCAATATTTCAACAGCAGTTGACAACCTGAGCAGCTTACCTCCATGAAAACAAATATTGAATATATATAAAATATATGTGTGTGTATCTACAAATCTACTCAAAATTATAAGTAAAAAAAAAATTATAATTAAGAGTCGTAGGGAATAGGAATAGGATCCACTGTACATAAACAAATCAGGCCTTTCGGTTTGCTGCAAATGGTGCTTTGAAATTTATTCTTTTCATAAATATGTAAGTTAAATTTACTTTTTTCATAAATATGTAAGTTAAATATTATGATTATAATATTTTTCCTAAAATATATGCTTCATCAATATTTCCTGAGGGTGTTCTCCAATATACCCTGTAGTTACCCAGCTGAAATGGCCATGGTCATCCCGCTACATGTAAAGGGGTTTTGTGTTATGCTACTTTAAAACATAATTATTATTTTTATTGTTACTTTATCTTCGTATTTGGAAAAATATAACCGACAAATCCTGTACCACTGTCTAGTTTCTTTTCATTAGTATTATAACCACAAGCAAAGAAAACAGATGTTTTTATCACAAAAACATTTTGTAAATACACAAGGCCAAGAAAGCAACAATTAACACGCTGTGCGGTTAGCACCATTTTCTCTAATCCACTAAAGGCAGTTATCCAAGAAGGGACCTGCTTATGCCATTCCTATATTGCTAGAGAAGTTGCTGACTGATGACTTATGATCAAGAAAAATTAATTTTCTCTTGTAATACTGAAATCCCCAAACGCATGAGTTTTGTATCAATGCCTGACTTTCTGAAATCATATATTTGGAATAATATGTAATATGTAATTTGAATTCAGTTACTCCAAATATCATTATTATTTTCCAAGAAAAATACATCTATTGCATTTGATATTGCCTAATTTCTGAAATTGGTTGAGTTTAAAAGAATAATCTCAAATATGATTTTCTTTTTTTTTTTTTTTTTTTTTTTTGAGACGGAGTCTCGCTCTGCCACCCAGGCTGGAGTGCAGTGGCCGGATCTCAGCTCACTGCAAGCTCCACCTCCCGGGTTTACGCCATTCTCCTGCCTCAGCCTCCCGAGTAGCTGGGACTACAGGCGCCTGCCTCGTCGCCCGGCTAGTTTTTTTTTTTGTATTTTTCAGTAGAGACAGGGTTTCACCGTATTAGCCAGGATGGTCTCGATCTCCTGACCTCGTGATCCGCCCGTCTCGGCCTCCCAAAGTGCTGGGATTACAGGCTTGAGCCACCGCGCCCGGCCTCAAATATGATTTTCTAATAAACATGTAAAATTAGCCACAAGTTATATGAACAATTTTATACACTGTAATCTTATTAGGGGAAAAACTTTTGTCTATATCATTTTGATTGCCTTTGGATAACAATTATGTGTTAGAAGGCAAGGTCTAAGGTTAGCAAGGTAAGTTACTAATAAAAAGTTGTGAAGTAAGTATTTGAATAAAAATTTAAAGTATGAAAATTAGCCATTTTTGATACAATCCATACTTCACTTTGTGAATAAAATCCACACCCATCATATGCAACACTTTTACACACAGTGTACCAACCAGCAATCAGTGGAGAAATACGCCGACTCTTTATATTTATTACTAATTTTCCTGAAAACTACACCCTTTTCATATTATAAATTTAATAGTCTACAAGTTTATATTGTTAAATACACTGAATATTTTCTTAGGAAAATTCTTAGAAATACAACTATCATCCAAAATTTGATTTTATATTTAAATATTTGGTTCACATGGCGAAGAATCTTTCTATAAAATCTTTAGCAATTGAGACGCTTTTCAGAGATCTAAAGACTCCCAATTCCGCCACAAATATATTGATATTTAGCATTATTATTCTTCAATTAGGTTCCAACTTAAGAAAGAAACGCATATTTTATGTTTAGTTAAATAATATTTTCTTTGATTAGAATTTGCATCCATATATTCTGTATATGATTATACTTGTCTATCTATCTATGTATTTATGCGTCTATCAATCTATCATCTATCATCTCTCTAGTCTTCATTGCAAAGTGCATGATAATATTTCCCACCCACTTGTATCTTCCAGTGCTTTTTGTTACTATAGATTTAAATTAACTCCTGCATTAGTGATTAAAGCTTTGTATGTCATAAATGTGTCCCTTTTTTCTCAATTTTTATTTACCTTTTAATTTTGCTTATTTATTATTATTTAATGCTCAAAGTTAAAATATTTGTTTGGTGAAATCAGTCAACCTTTTCCTTTATAGTTTTTGTGTGTGGTGGTAAAGACGAATTTTAAAGCAAGAGTTTTTCTTTTCAATAAACTTTTATTGAGCACTCACTGTAGCTTAAGAACACAGAGTCAATTAAGTGCTTGTCCAGCCTGCAATTTCAACCCAGTTGTGGAGATAGAAATGTAAGTGTATATTCACACAACATTAAGAAATATTTTAGCAGCAGCAATCTACCAATAAATGCAAAGTGATATGGTGCAAATTGAGAACATATGTGCTGAGAATAAAGGAATGTGTCATTGAATGGAACTTCTAAAGGGAGGGAAATTAGAGATAATAAAAATCCAAGGCTTTCAAAATTTTCATGGCATCTTTTTTCAGTGATTCTTCTATGTGTCTATGAATTATTCTACTTTGCATATATTGGAAGAAGCTGGATCTTGCTATATACATTTTATATATTTCTTCTAGAACAAGAGGAGTTGAAGTTGATATGTTATAAATGCTTAAGCATAAATGCAATTTTCAGCATTATTTTTCTGGGAAATTGAAAGTGAGACAGGAATGGTTAGGAAATAAAAGTTAATTATTTTCTTTACTAGCCATGAATGCACTCTATACTTTCAAATCCAGATATACCTTCCCACCCTGTTGCCACCTAGTTCTTTTGACGTTTCATTTCAGAAGTAAAGGTATAATAAGAGAGAAAATTATGGAAGTGGTGATAGTATTGTGAAGTTATCAAAGGAATAACAACCACAAAATAAGGAAACAATTGCTTATTTTCACTTTCAAATATATACATCATAATCTACTTATTATTGCAAGTTTGATGTTCATTTTGAGTAGGAATAAAAGAACCTCAATTTTGGAGAAATATGTTAGTGAAATGTTCTCAATACTTTGTAGTTAAAACTTGGTTTTGTTTTAATGCCTTAAAATGACTTCCTAAGAGCTGTTTCTGTGCTCTGTCTCTCTGTCTCTGTCTCTCTCTCTATCTCTCCAGTTGTCCTCAACACTCATCATTGATGTGAAATGAAAAGAGGAAGAAGTGATGACATTATAACCGTGGTTTTCCTTTCAGTTCCTGTGTCTGCTGTGTGTTTTACCTTCTAATTTTCCTAGAGTTGAATTTTGAATGATCCAGTTCTAAAGCATAATTTTCACTCCTTCTGGAAGCATCTCTCTTGAATACTTAACTTCCATATTACTCTGGTGAGCAAGACAGGCCACTCCAGGGAAAACCCTCAAGTGCATTCCTGTTCCTTCCTTAAACCAAAAAAATTCAAATCATGTTTCCCTTCCTTGGGAGTTAATCTAATTACTCTATACTAAGGTACTTGCAAAGCAGAACTTTTCCAGATAAAAATTTATCCAGAACCCATAAAACTATTTTTTATATTTATATCCTTTCTTCTTTCTCAAAGTTCAAGGTCTACAGTTTTTACTCCTCTTCCCAAACACATGACAATAAAGTAAAAAAAGACTTTTGTAACTATGAGGTTGCAAATTCACTGAAGATCCAAGTTATTATTCATTTTGGCATTTCTCTTTTGTGATGACTAATGTATGCAGTTTCATCATTACCTATAACCATTGATCCCATGTTGAATTTTATTTTTTTTATAAGATAGTATGCAAGAGTAAAATAATTCTCAGTTAAGGAAACAGAAGACTAACGTTCCAAGAAATAAATATGAATAAATTTTAAGAAAAAAGTTCTAATTTTTGAAAGTAATATTCGTGTAGGATCTGTGTATGAAGTTATAGAATAAACAACATTGGAATTGTTATATAGAGTAATATACAAATATATAGAAAAAAATAAAATATTTTTGCTCTTGGCTCCTGCTGACTAAACACTTTGCCATTTTGGACTTATTTTTGGTAACTAAACTCTTGAAATCAATGGTCCATTTAATTTTAACTCTTTCCTGTTTCTGAAAAACCCTACACCTGCCCACCTACACTGTGTTCTACCTAGCACATTTTTTTGTTTCCCTTCAATTATTTAGTTCTTACTTAACCTATTAGTTTGGTATTTCAGGATCAGTTTCTTGAGCCTTCAAATCTGGGTCGGTTCCCATTCCCATTGCACCCTCTGGTGGCCATCTCCATATCCATCTCAGTTAATTAAGCCAATTTTGATTAATTCCATACTCTTACACTGGAGGCAGGTTGGTTCAGAAAAAGGCAACTGATGCGATACTAACCAATAGAACCAGAAGCGAATTCTACAGGAAGCCGCCTAAGGAAAATTTTCTTATTCACAAAATAGAGTCACAGGAAACTATAGTATCTCTCCTATTTTCCAAAATGCATTATTATTATCACTGCTGCTGCGGGGGTTGATGTCGTTTTATTGTTTTGTTTGACATAGTTCTGCATCTGCTATTACTATAGTTATAACAGCTTCAGGTTAAATTTTTTAAAATGGAAAACAGAGACACGAGAGGAAAGTCTGTTTCTGTTCACTTTGTGATATCAATGAATCAGCTGGCGTTGGAGGTCAACTTCAGCAGTCATTTTACATTTATTTTGTCCATTCAGAATGTGAATTGCCTTCTATGTTTGTAGAATCTTCTGCTTCTTGAAAAACAGCCTGAAACTCGTTACAAAATCTGAAATATCTTATATTCACTTTCCTATCCCTCCTTGTGTTGGAAGACATTTCTCCATGGATTTCTTGCATTCCTGCATAGTCTGAATACTCTGAGTAAAAGCATTTATGGCCAACTTTTGTGTATGGAAACATTCCAAGACAGTAAAGTAGGTTTTTTTTGGAGGATTTTTTTTTTTTTCATCTCAGGGTAACAAACATAGAAACCCCTTTCCCTTCTCCCCCAAGGATATTTGCTTATATTCCAGATTAAACCGAATATTCCTGTCTCTCTTTTTCTCTCTGGAGGGGAGGATCGGCAAGACATCAGTGACCCTACCTAAAATCGGTTTCCTAATTTTGAGGATATTTTTTCTGTGATGTATTCCACGGAAGGTACACATAACATCTGGCTCTCCTTGTGTCGCCCTGTGTGAATTGATGTTCAGAGAGCCAAAGTAAGAGCAATAAATGGTCTTTGTCTCTGACTAAGGAATCATATGTATTGTATTAGCCTGCTAAGGTTATATATTCAACACAGCAGCTGCTGTTTTAACACTTAGCAGAATGGATTCAGCATGGCAGTATGGTCTGTGTTTTCTGTGACAGACTGACTTGGTAGTTTACAACAAAGTCAAATCACAGATCTTTCACAGACTTAGACTTCATGCTTACAGCCAGTATATTGTCACATGACTTCGAATTCAACAATTGGCAGCGCTTGCCCTATATTTTCAACTGGAAATATTGATAGGAAAAATCAGGTACCATGCTGAAATTATAAACACATTGGTTGAATTCCCCAACATCCATTGGTAGTTATATCTGCAGTGCAGTCTGCCCACACTGTGCCTATGGGCTTTGTCAGCCCTGGTGATTCTAGTAAACATAAGTCAGCTGATGTCACTCCTAAGCTCTTCCCTACCATGAAAAGAATTCATTATTCTCAATAACACCTACCACAGTTTTGTTTACTTCATTGTATAGTCTCTATATTCCACACTGGAATGCAATCTGCATAAAGGAAGGGATTGCATAGCCCTCTGTCAACACGTGATAGACTCTCACAACTATTTCTGAGGAAATACATATCAGGAATTTGGAGAAAACCATTATTGATCTTTAACATTTTTTGAGGAAATTATCTATTGTGAGGAGTGTGTAGATATTTTAGCATCTATAAGTTAAAATTTTCCCTCAGATACCTGAAGAATAAGTAGAAATGTGATTATAAAGAATACAATATAACAATATAGAAAGTATATAAAAATTTCAGTACTAAATTGCCAGTATGATTAGCAGTTTTATTAGTTACCTAGCTGCACGTAGATTATGCAAAAACTTAGCATCTTAAAACAGTAAACATTTCATTATCTCACACAGATTTTGTGGTTGAGGAATCCTGAAGTGGCTTAGCAAGGGAATTCTGGCTCCAAATCTCTCATGTGGTTGTTGTCATGATTTGGTTGTGGCTGCTGTCATTTGAAGGCTTGGCTGTGGCTGGAGGATTCATTTTCATGATGAGCTCACTCCCAGAACTAACAAATTAATCTGCCTGTTGGCAGGAGTACTCAGTTTCTCATCACATGGACCTATCCATTGTAGTGCTGGAGTGGACTTAATCATAGTAGCCGTGTTCCTCCAAAGGGTGATCTGATAGAACAACACAATACCAAAATGTTTTCTATGACCTAGCCTTGGAGTCACATACTGCAATTTCCCTGGTATCCTATTGGTTACACCATTTAGCCTGATTGCACAATGGAAGAGACCTAACCAAGGCCTGACCACCACAAGGTGAGAATGGAGGAGGGTAATAGTAGAGGCTGCTTCTCACTGCAACAATGCCAGTCTTGGAAGTCCCACCTCCTACTGAGGGAAGCATAGATCTCACAGGCTCCGTTAGGCATGTTTCTATTAATTGACAAAGGGAATGATAAGGACAGGCCAAATAAGGAGACTAGTGGGTTTAGTTTTGTGAGATTTTTAATTTCTCTAGGCATTATTTTTCTTTCATTCCTACTTAAAAGAACTGTTATAATCATCAAATTGAACATGTGTTGAAAGACTTGACAACTCGAACATAGTAGTAGTATGTATGTAGTACATAGTATTAATTATTTACGTCATCAAAACACCTCTTATCCACACAATTCCCAGGAGAGATAATTTAACTGACATGGAGATTGAATTAGTACTATTCATATATTCTTGCCACATTTTTTTGGATATTGGCAGGATATATGTATGACAAACTGACTGAAAACTCAAGACTTCCTCACATACAATAAGTGCTCATGATACTTATTTACTAATTCTAATCCCTGGCAGATATTTTCATTAAAATAATCATAGTGAAAACTAATATATGACCACTGATTGGGAGCAGCCATCTTGTATTTACATTTTGATCAATTTCAGGAGAATTGCATAGACTCTCATAAAGCATGTTGAAAAGAAACCTTAAAGTGCATTGTATAATTTATGGTATGTACAAGGAATGTTTTTATCTCAGTTTCTAGAAAGTCTGAAGAAAGAGTATCTGGTTAGAAAATCATTTGTTTTGGATAACCTTCTGTCTCACAATATTTATCTTCCAATTTGATCGCTTTTATAAACTGTTAATTGAGTTCCATTTTTCCTACTTGGTTAGTTACTCTATTTTCCCTACTGTACCCAGGGCCAACTGAATCTATTACAAAAGCCCCTTAGCATTTTCTTCTGATTCTGTTGTGAAACTTCTTGTAATCTCCAATCATTAATACGTTTATGAATTTTTAGTGAGAATATTGCTCTACATAGTTAATTAAAATTTAAAGTTACACCTAAACTTATGCCTAATATGATATATATATATTTTTTTTTTTTAATTTATAATTTTACTTTTGATACAGTGGGCACATGTGAAGATTTGTCATGTGGGAATATTGCATGATGCTGAGGTTTGGAGTATGGATCCCATCACCCAGATAGCAAGCATAGTATCTGATATTTTGTTTCTAACCCACCCCACCTCTAGTAGTCCATAGCATCTGTTGTTCCCATGTTTATGTGTATGTGTGCTGAAAGTTTAGCTCCCATTTATAAGTGAAAAAATGTGGCATTTTATTTTCTGTTTCTGCCTTAATTTGCTTACAGTTACGGCCTCCAGTTCAACCCATTGTTGCTTCAAAAGACATGATTTCATTCTTTTTTATCGTTGCACAGCATTTCATGGTGTATATGTACTGCATTTTCTTTATCCAGTTTACCATTGACGGGCACCTGGGTTCACTCCACGTCTTTGTTATTGTGAATAATGCAACAATGAACACATGAGTGCATGTGTCTTTTTGGTAGAATGATTTTTAAAAATTATTTTATATTAGATAGGTAGATGTAGATACAGATATGGATATACATAGATACTAAAATCCAAGTAACGGGATTGCTGGGTCAAATGGTAGCCCTGTTTTAAGTTCTTTGAGAAACCTCCAAACTGGTATCCACAGTGGCTGGACTAATTTACATTCACACAAACAGTGTATAAGTGTTCCCTTTTCTCTGCAGCCTCACCAGCATCTGTTGTTTTTTGACTTTTTAATAGTAACCATGCTGACTGATGTGGGATGACATGCCATTGTGGTTTTGATTTGCATTTCTCTAACGATTAGTGATGCTGAGTATTTTTTCATGTTTGATGGCCACTGGTATGTCTTCCTTTCAGAAGTATCTGTTCATGTCCTTTGCCTATTTTTTAATGGGGTTGTTTGTCTTTTGTTTGTTGATTTGAGTTCCCTATAGATTTTGGATATTAGCCTTTGTTGAATGCATAATTTGCAAATATCTTCTCCTACTCTGTAGGTTGCCTGTTTCTTCTGTTGATAGTCTCTTGTGCTGTGCAGAAGCTCTTTATTTAATTAGGTCCCACTTGTGTATTTTTGCTTTTGTTGCAATTGCTTTTGGTGACTTAGCCAAAAATTCTTTGCCAAGGCTGATGTCAAAAAGAATATTTCCTAGGTTGTCATCCGGGATTTTTATAGGTTGAGGTTTTAATACATAAATCTTTAATCTACTTTGAGTTAACTGTTGTATACAGTAAAAAGTAGGGGTCCATCTTCAATCTTCTCAATATGGCCAGCCAGTTATCCCAGCATCATTTATTCAATAGAGAGAGTCCTTTTCCTATTGCCTGTTTTTGTCAGCCTTGTCAAAGATCAGATAGTTGTAAGTGTGTGGCTTTATTTCTGAGTCTTCTCCTCTGTTCCATTTGTCTATGTGTCTGTTTTTGTACCAGTTCCAAGTTGTTTTGGTTATTGTGGCTTTATAATATAGTTGGAAGTTGGGTAATGTGATGCTTCCAGCTTTTTTTACAAAGGTATTCTCACTCATGTCCTAAGGTAATTAAGGGTAAATGTTCTAAAATGTGACATATATTTTAAAGATATTTGAAGGTCTTTAATTGCTACTGTTAAAAGTACAATGATTGTGTTTCTAATATTTAAAACATTAGCTGTATTAAAATATAACAGATTATCTGATTTTTTTTTCTCAATTTGAATGGATACCCTCACGTAGACCAATGGCTTATGTAAATTTCTGATTTTATGTAGAAGGTATTTGGGACTTAAACCTTTTATCCTTTTACAAGTTCATATAGCTGAATTTAAAATTTTTACATGATTCTAAATACATTTGAAAGGAAAATTCAAAACTGAAGTGTTTAATCCTTTTTTAAAAAAATCACGTTATGTCTAATGTCTAATTCACTGTCTGTGACTATTAGGTATCTTCTGGCACTATAATATTCCAGGTTGTTCCCTCCCACTGAAAATCTGTTCTCATATTATTTTTCCCAGATAGCAATGATATTTCATTTTTCAAAGTTCAATCTTGTTTTTTTCTCACAGTTTTTTAAAATAAAAGTTATTCGTCTTATAAAACTACTTAACAGTTTACCTCTATCTTCATAGTCAACATTTTATGTTGTCTGTCTTATAACTAATTAATTAAAATGTGATAAAAATGCCCCCAAAATAAAACTGTTAAAATACGTGACTTGAAGTAACAAGAAAGAGGACAAACGTTTCCATTTTCTTCAAAGCAAATTCAAGGTATGAACTTTATATGATTCTCTATGTATTCAATAAAACACTGCTCTATACAACTAATTAAACATTTCACACCATGACCTTTATTTGTGGGATTAATCTATGTACTAAGAGATTTAATTGGATACTGGGTCAAGCATTGGATGATGTGAAAAACATGTTATTAAGCTACTATTGCCCACACAAAGAAATTCATGAAACCAAACAAACAAAGACATGGATTATCTAGAAATTTCAGGTTTAAAATGACTTTCTCAGTTTTAAATAATAGGTTTGTTTTCAAAATTAGGTTGACTTCAAAGTTTTAGATATACTGGCATTATCCTAATTTTAATGTTGGTTATTCATAGAAAGAGCCAAGACCTATTTTTTTAAAGGGTTAAATGTGTCTCATATGATATCCTTAGATTTTAGGCTCTATTATTGCATTTATGAAATACATTGCAATTATATATTTCTATCTACTCAGCTAAAGGTTAAGCTCTCAATGTCTCTTCATTTAGCATCTTCCATGTTAAAAATGCAAAACAATTATTATCATTCAATTAAACTGTTCTACACTTTCTAGAGGCTGACTTCTAAGCAAATAAGATAACTAAAGAATAGTAGTCAAAAAGGGTTAGAAACGGATTATGAAATTTAAGTGAATTTCTTATATATGAGGCTAATTTTATCAGGCATTTTTCATGGTCATATGGCTGATTAATAGAAGGCAAGCTAAAATATATCTCAATCACACAACACATTAAGTACCATGCCATATTTAATTGGTTGTACTCATGGAGTGTAATAATACAATTAACTTATTTCTGTCTTCCATCTTAAATCTCTCAGTCTGGATTTTCTTCTCCTTAAACAAACTTGAAAAGAGAGAATAACTCCATGGCATATCTGATCACGATTAAATAACAAAAAGTCCAACAGTCATTTAATAATAGAAACACAGTTTCAACTCAGTAATTACAAACATCTAGTATATTAATTGGCACTGCAATGAGCATTCAACAGTAAGAGTTCTTTTTTGTCATCTAAATCCAGCTGTAATGAGTTTTCAGCTGCCTTAAGGTAGAGGAGGAATCATGTTTTGGCTCTCACTCATTACTCGTTAATTTTTTTTTCTACTGTGTTAACCCCTAAGGGGACAAAGGGATTGGAGAGAAGAGAGGTGAGGAAATCACAGAGTTTAATTCACTGGTGCTTTGTAAGATGGCTTTGCATTCTTCTCATTATTAAATGTTTAAAGTTTATTCTTTCACAGGTGCTTTCATGCGTCGTTTGCTGAATCTTCGATTGTTAAGACATGGTCTCCACTTTTCCTTTAGCCAGTTGCTATGGTTTGATGTGTCCTCCAGGTTTCATATGTTGAAAAGTTGGTCCCTGATGTGGTCATTTTGGGAGGTTAGGTCTTTAAGAAGTGATTAGGTCATTAAGAAGAATTAATGCTACTCGCTTAAGACTGAGTAATTTCTCACAGGAGGGAATGAGACCAGATTAGTTACCTTCTCTAGAGACTCAATTAGTTACCTTGAGAGAAGATTGTTATAAAGTAAGGCCATCCTTTGTGTTTTGTCCCTTTCAAACATACCCCACTTACTTCTTTCTCTTCTCTGCCATGTTACAATGAATTATGAAAGCCCTGGCCAGAAGCTGCTGCCATGCTTTTGGACTTTCCAGCCTCCAGAATCATGAATGAAAACAAACCTCTTTTTCATAAATAACTGATTGCAGGTATATTGTTACAGCAACAAAAATTGGGAAAAGTCAGCAACCATTTCAGATTTTTATTCTTCAATGTCTGCTCCACAGGGTTCCTACTATTGCTGGGGTCCTAAAATCATAGCAGACAATCTCTTGGGCTGACTTTCCTATGGTGGTTGCTATTGATTTCAGGAACCACACATTTTTGGTCCACTGTTTGAGAGTAGTGTAGCTGCTTCCAAGTTTTTAGGCCGTCTTTCTGATGACAATGGTCACTACTTTCCACAAGTGTGAATTAGAATTTCATTGTCCGTGCCCTTCTAACTACATAAAGTATAATATAAGTTCTAGGAATGATCTAGTTAAAGTCTTATATGGTCTGAGTATTTGTGTCCTGCAAAAGTTGTATGTTGAAACCTAATCACCAATGTGATGATATTAAGAGGTGATTAGGTGATAGCAGTAGAGCCCTCATTAATGGGATTTGTATCCTTTTAAAATGAGGCCAATGGAGCTCATTAGTCTTTTTAGCTATGTGAGGACACAGCTGGAAGGCACAATCTATAAATCAGAAAGTAGGCACAATCTATAAATCAGACAGCAGGCCCTCACCAGACACCAAATTTATTGGCACTTTGTTATTCGGTTTCCTAGCTTCTAGAACTACGAAAAATAATTTTTTGTTGTTTATAAGCTACCAAGTTTACAACATTTTGTTATAGCAGAGTGAACCTACCAAGGTAACAGCTCTCTGACTAGGCTTAAGGTTAGAAAAAGAACACTATCACCTCCTCTCTACTTTTTTTTCAGTGGGGAATAGGTTAAGGTTCACAGCACTTCCTGAAAATATGGCTAAAAACTCATCATTTTCTAGCCATACTCTCAAACCATTTACATTCATAGATATGAACAAGGGAACCATTTATCAGTCAATAGCTTTAAATCTCTATATGGACCAGCAAATCTTTTGAGATAAAACAAATTTTGTACTTTGATAGTTTAGCTAAGAGTTTTGAGTTAAGCTTTTTGTTATAAGTGCTACATATTAGACATTATCGTGGAGATGCACACAAATAATTATAGTATCTGTGCTCATGGAGCTTAGTATCTATTAATTGAAGGGAAATTAGACATTATTTAAATAATAATAAAGTGTCTAAGTATGGGAGATGCTTGGAAAGGGAAGTGAATGTTGTGAGACACATTCTAAAGATGGTTGGATGAGTAGGAGGGTAAGTAGAGCCTTCTCTAGGTAAGGAAACATTTCTTTGAGATTTGAATGTTGAGTAAAAATTCCATAAAAGGAAAAGTGGGGTTTATGGAGAGTTATGAATAATATCTTAGGCAGAGGAAACTTCTCTGTAATGTTTTAAGTTGTGACAGACAGAACAAAAAGGTCTATGGGGCTTGTTTGAGAGAGCAAGCAGTTCTTGCGGGAATGATGTGAGGACTGATCTTCACAGAGAGCAGAAAAGTATGCAGGGCACAATGGGCCGTGTTAAGGGTTTTTTTTTTTTAATCTTAAATGTAGTGTAAATCCAGCAAAGGGTTCTGAACTGAGGGTAGAAGTTGAGGATGAAATTAATATTTTGAAAAGAGGCATTGGTTGTAACTGGAAAAAAAATAGATTTTTTGGAGAGAAGCACGCAAAAGCGGATGAGGAAGACAAAGAGGCAGCTGCAACATTCTGTGTGAGTTTTGTTTCAACTAGAGTGAGATAGCAAGATCTTGCAACTTTACCACACAGCTTATAACCTCACTTTCCCAGCTTTACTTTTTAGACTGGTTGCCTGGTTGCTAGAACAGACACATTTTTGACAAGGTTTAGAGGGGCACATTTTATAAAACGATAGGAAGCAATGTAGCCCCCCAGTGAAAGCCTGCCTGATGGCTGATGCACAACGTTCCACCGACTCTATACACTTCAGGCTCAAGTATCATCTATGGTACTTTACTAAATTTGATATTGTTCAAATAATCAAGGAGATTTACATTAGATAACTACTGAAAAACAAACTAAATGGGTGCTACCTTTATCTTCATGTCTTTCTTACAAAATGCTTGCACGACTTATAAGGCAATAGCATGCATAGAACAACTCCTTGGTGCAAAATAGTGTATCTGCAGTGATATTTTGGGCAGTTTCCACCACCCACTCTTAATCCTTGCAGAAAAGGGCTTTCATGACATGGATGCTTTCTATTACTAAAAAATTCTGTAATCTTCCACTAGTCCCCACCTCACAGTTTATACTCCAACTTTGGTAAGCTATTTTTGTTCCCATGACCCATCAAGTCGTTTCACGTTGGTAGAGTTTTCCAAGTCTCTTGGCCTAAAAAAAGGTTGTGTCCCTCCCATTCTCTTGGATTTAGATTTCTTGTTCTTTAGCATTTAGCTCAGATGTCATCACACTCAGGAAGCCCCAATATCTCTTGTCACTACTCCAATTCCAACCTCAAAGCAGGTTTAAATATCCTCCTCTTGTCTTCTCTAAAGTCCATTAAAGTTTTATTCATTTCAATTGTCACGTGTAATTAGAATTTTCTCTTTGAATATCTCTTTCCTACTGCAAACTCTTTGATGGGTTTGCTTTTAATTCTCTTGTGCCTGCTTAGAACTTAGTACACTGTGTAAATGATAGATACTTGGAAAATACTTGTTGAAGTAAACTAAGCTGGTATCCCATAAAATCTTTACAGTGTTCACTATGAAAACACTTCTTTGAGAAATGTGTCTCGTTTGGTGTATATCGGCTCTAATGGTCATTGTTGAGTGCAATCATTCATTCAGGACATGCACCTTGACTTTGACACTAATTCGATTGAATCAGTTAATAAGATTGCCATGGCATATTTATGACAACAGTTGTGGGAATAAGTTATTACCCCTGTAGAGATATTTCAAATTAATCTTATATTTTCTCTAGTTTCTTCATCTTTAGATATGCCAAATAAGGCAATTGAGCATTCACTTTTTCGCAGAATGCATTTTCGGAGCAATTTTGAAGTGTGAAGTGTTGAAATAATACGCATTTATCTTTTTCCTCTTATCTCAGGACTCAAAATGATAACTTATTATATTGAGTTTGTAGGAGCTAGCACTATGGAAATGCATAAAAATAAAGAACGTAAAACTTTTGGTAATAACTTGCTCTCTGGCAAACAAAGTTTAAATTTTCTTTAAATCCTAAAAGTATATTTGTAACAACAAGCTTTATACTATTAACATTTTATGTCAGTATGCATTTGCAATGGATAATCTCTTCAAATATAATATTATTTCATTCAGAATAATATTTTTAGCATTTGTGGATCTTTGTGCTGTGCTAGGAACTGAGGCTACAAATAAAAATGTGACGTAGTTTCTATTCTCCTGGATGTTTCATTCTAATTAGGGAGAGATATAACAATTAGTATGATGAGAACTAAGGGCACAAAGTGCTTGTTTGGGTTAAAGGCAGTGACACTGAGGGTTTTCCTAAAATTTTTGAGATAAAACAACATTTTCTTTTGGTTGACAAACAAATTTACAAAGAAATAATGATCCAAAACCTGAAGATATAAGGAACAAGTTACTGAATGTAGAGATCATATTTAAAGAAGTGGCTACTCAGAACAGAGGTTGGACAGTGGAAAAAGAGGATCATAGAAGCACGCATAGTTTTAATCAAAGGGCTATTTAGGGGAATGAAGATTTTAGCCAAACTGTTTTAAATATTTTAGCTCATGGCTATTTAATTATTATGCAAGAAGTTAACACAAATAAAAATTTTAAGAAGACCACACACTTTGTAAAGATGGAAACCATAATATATGTTATTTTTTCAATTTTTTCCATTATTGTTTCATGCTAACCAAGCGAACTTTTTTCTTTTTTTTTTTTTTTTGGAGACATTGGAGACAGGATCTCTCTCTGTTGCCCATACTAGAGTGCAATGAGGCAATCATAGTTCACTGTAAACTTTAACTCCTGGGCTCCAGCAATCCTCCCACCTCAGCCTCCCAAGTAGCTAAGTCTACATCCATGTGCCACCAGGATCACTAATATTTGTATTTTTTATTTTATAGAGACAGGGTCTCACTATGTTGCCCAGGCTAGGCGTAAGTGATCCTCCCACTTCCTCAGCCTCCTAAAGCAATGGGATTACAGAAATGAGACACTGTGCCTGACCTAAGCAAGCAAACTTTATTATTATGTGGCTTCTAGGTCTCCTACCGGGCAAAACGTAGTGCCAGTTAGGCCAAGATAAATATTCCTATCTCAATGAAAATTAGACATCTCTTTATGTTGACAGATGATGTTCTGATGTGAGCTGTTGTGAGCTAGTTTAATATAAAGCTACCATTAGAAATAGATAGGTCCAAAATGTTCTAAAGGAATCAAGTTGCAGTACCTGCAGAAGTGAAGACTATGGCAAATTTGACAACATAGAAGAGATTCTAAATGGCAGACTTAGGTAGAATTAGAGAGAGATCAGGTAGAATTTGAGAGAGAATGCTTCTTAAGTTCATTTCCTGGGTGAACTACTGGTCACCTTGAAAGATTTGCTTTCTGTTCCTCTGTTTCTTCATCCATGTAAAGAGAGGAGTATGTTATTTACCTTCTATCATTCTTGTCAAGTTATTAATCTGCTTTAAAACAGAATACTCTATTTACAGAATTATAAACAGAGTAATATATTCTAAAGCCTACTTAGAACTTTTCAAAACTTGGAAGACTGAGCATCCCTGTGCTTCAATCAGAAAGCTAGGGAATCAATAAGCCATTGATGCAGCTGTTGTCTCCAGAAATACACCATTGTCACTTCTGCCTATGGATCAGAGAGCAACTGCTTTAGTATTTGGTTCTAGAGCCACACCCTCTCTGTTAGATCATTAATAACAAATTGATACAGTTTGGATTTGTGTCCCTGCTCAAATCTCATATCCAGTTGTGATCCCCAATGTTGGAGGTGGGGCATGATGGGAGGTGATCAGATCATGGGGGCAGTTTCTCATGTTTTAACACCACCCCCCTTGGTGCTGTTGTGGTGATAGTGAATTCTCGTGAGATCTGGTTGTTTAAAAATGTGTGGCACCTCCTTTCTCTGTCTCTTTGTCCTGCTCCTACCTTGTAAGACACCTGCTACCATGTGGCCATCTGCAAAGAGTAGAAGCTCCCTGAGGCCTCCTCAAAAGAGATGTTGGCATGCTTCCAGTAGAGTCTGCATAACCATGAGTCGATTAAACGTCTTTCCTTTATGAGTTACCCAGTTTCAGGTATTACTTTATAGCAGTGCGAGAACAGACTAATACATAAATGAATGGGTCATATAGTACAAAGTATTTGCATTCTCTGTTTTCTTAAATAGGCTCCAAGTGAAATTGCATCTGATTATCAGATCCTCAATAACACCCATAACTCCAGTCACAGGGGCATCTACGGAATGAAATTTAGCTTCCCAGACTTTGTAACAGAGGAAGAGAGAAAAGTTTGCTACAGGGGTTTGGTAGCCCAATCTACTATAGTAGATGGTACCCTTCTATCTTCTTTTAGTCTTTAAAATTTATATAGATTGGGTAATCAAAGAGGTCTGCTATCAGTGGATACTTATAAAATGATTTTTTAAAAACACACAAATAACCAAAAACTCCATCTTGAGTTACTAGGGTAGCGAAAAACTATTAGGGACCCCCAGACAAAGAGAAGCAGGAATAAAATTGCCGAACCAACATCTTGTGGTATATTTGTTTATTTCCAAGCTAGTTGTATTTGTATGGCTAGAGAGCAGAATTTGAAAATAAAGCGGTGAATTAAGGTTGGAACTGTGTAAATAAGCCAAGGTGAAGCAAACCTTGTAGTCAGAGTAAGAATATAAATTTCATCCTGTAGTCAGTAGGGAGCTACTAGAATTATTTTAAGTAGAGAATAACTAATTATATTTCCATTCATGAAATAACACTCCACAGTGGTAGGAAGCATGATTTGGGGTGAGAGGAGAGTTTCCTATGCAGAAGGTAGGCAAGACAAGGGCCAAGAAGATTAGGTAAGTATTTACAAATCACTGAATCCAAAAAAAAGAAAAAGAATGATGAGAATATCAGTGAAGTGTATACAAGTGGTTACCGTGATAGGAGATTTTGTACATTTAGGGAGCTATAGCTTTAAAACAGTAAATATTTGGATGGATAGGGTATTGTAAGTTGATAATTTCAAGATTAAAATAATTTTTCAACATCGGAAACATTCATACCTAGTGGGATGGGTCTGGGGAGAACAAGATGATTTGATTTCCCTGTACTTAATATATTTAGCTGCCCGAAGGTCTGTCATAAGAAGATACTTTACATACAGTTAATTATATGGGCAATAACCAGTGGACAAGGGGAATAACTGATGTGACGTAAGCATTTGTGAATCTTAAACATAAGCAGAAAATAATGCCATGAGTGTATGTAAGGTTTTGCATACAAAGCTATCCAGAAGGAGCAAATCAGGGGAACAAACCCTCCAGAAAACCAGCTTTTCAGTACAGAAAAAAAAGGAGCCTCCAAAGAGACTGAAAAGATGTGGGGGGAAATAAAAGGAAAACACCACTGCAGGAGCAGAGAACACTAAAGGTTACAGAGAAGTCAAAGAAGACAATATTGGAAAATATTTATAGAGGTAAACACTATGCTGTTGCAAACATTGGCAAGAGTAGTTAGTATAAAATGACAAAGGAAGGAACCTGAATTCGTGGTTGTAATTGAGGATGGAATGGTTAATAAGGGAAACCAAACACTAAAACTAAATGATTTTCCCAAAATGTTTTGCTCTAAAGCAAAAGAAATATTTGGTAATGGCAAGTTGAAGGTCCAGAATTATAGAAGCTAAAGTACAAGGGCTGTGCGTGTGTGTGTATGTGTATGTGTGTGTGTGTATGTGTATGTGTATGAGTGTGTATGTGTATGCACGTATATCCATGTGTATGTGCGTGTGTATGCATGTATATGCCTGTGTGTGTGCTTGTGTGTATGTGTTTTATCTGCTTTGTTGATTTGTTTGTTATGATTGGAGAGAATTCATATATTTACACAATAGAAACATAAGTATTAAAGTCTATAGATTCATGGTTTGTCTTGTTGGGTTGGTGTGGCTTTTTCTGGGTTTGTGTTTGGGATAATCATAGGTTGAGAGACAAATAATCAGGAAGAGGAAAATCGGAACAGTTGATTTTCTTTTTATTTTTTTGAGACAGACTTTCACTGTTGTTGCCCAGGCTGGAGTCCAATAGCACAATCTCGGCTCACCACAACCTCCGCCTCCCAGTTTCAAACAATTCTTCTGCCTCAGCATCCTGAATAGCTAGGATTACAGGCATGTGCCACCAATTTTAACTTTAATTAATTTTAATGTAATTTTAATACAAAATTAAAAATAATTTTGTATTTTTAGTAGAGACAGGTAGTAGAGACAGGGTTTCTCCATGTTGGTCAAGCTGGTCTTGAACTCCCAGCCTCAGGTGATCTGCCTACCTCGTCCTCCCGAAGTGCTGAGATTACAGGCGTGAACCACCGCGCCAGGCCAGAACAGTTGATTTTTATTAGGGAATAGATTAAGAAAGACAAACCATTAGCTGGATTAAGGAATAAGTAAGAGAGAATGAGAAGGTCCCTCCGTTTTTAGCATTTTAGGGGCCAGGGAGCAGCACCCAGTTAATACAGTAGAAATTGTGAAGTATTGAAAGGGAGTGTTAACACATCAGAAAGTAATAAAATTTCAGTATAAACCCCCTTTTGCCTAATTTTTAGGTATTTGGGGGTAAGATTTTATTCATATTTCAGAGGCATATCATAATGACACTACTCATTACTCAAGGGATGGACAAGCTTTTTCAAGTTAGAGCAACATGATAATGGTAAAAAGACAAGAAAATGGTGAAATTGAAGAAGCCACTCTCTCATTGAATCCTTGCACCATATTGCAGGTAGATATGGACCTCTGTAAACTATACATGAGAAAATAGTGACTAGCATAGTTACTAAAGGGTATAGCCAGGATTAGAAAACAATGTTTAAAAAATAAAATTAACACTTTCTCATTTTAACCCATTCATCAATGTAAGGCAGAGAAAAAATACCTTTAGAAATGGCATAACGGAGGCTGTAATTGGTACAGTAAACTTCTTATTCTTTTTTATGTTCTTAATAAAGGTAAAATGAATCTTTACATATCTATCAAAATCCTTAAGTTTTACTCCAAAATGTTACTTTTCAGGAACAATGATTTATTGAAAGAGGGGAGTAATAACAGATTGAATAGAACAACTTTGAAGCTGTTTGTAATTTCCTCTGAGGCAAAGATGTTGTTCAGAAAACATTCACAGAATAAAGAAATGTTTGCTTATTTAAACTCATGCATGATGCTTACTACACTATGTTCTTCTGAAATTGCAAGCATTAATTCATTTATTCTTTCAAGTATCTGTGTCTATTGACTCTCTTTTGGGAAAAGAGATCCAACTCAGTATTGCAAATGAAGCTAATTTAATCCAAGGAATTGATTACAAGTGGAAGAGCTAAGAACCTCAACGAAGGAAGATGAGGTATCCCAGTAAGCAACAGCAGAAATCTGTACTAGTTTTTGAGTAGAGACAAAAATAAGAGGAGCAGAGATTGCGAGAGCCTAGGGCCCAAGTCATCCAACAGAAGCTGGAACAAGAGAGGTACTATCCAGAAGTAGCCGGAGCCGTGGCCCTGGGAGTTGCAGCCATTGTCTAGGCGGAGATGCAGCGATGAACGACGCACAGTTGTTAGAGAAGCCACCAAAGGAACAGAGAGTGTTAAGGGCTGAATCGTGGTCCCTCAAAATTCATATATTGAAGTCCTAACACCCAGTACTTCAGAATGGAACTGTACTTGGAGATAGGGTCTTTAAGGAGGTAAATATGATAAAATGAAGTTATATGGACAGGCTCTAATCCAGTAGGACTGGTGTCTCTATAAGAAGGAGATATTAACACACAGACAACACACAGACTGAGAGGCCACCATCTGCAAGGCGGTAACAGAGGCCTTGGAGGAAAAAAATAACAAAAATAAAAACCACCTTGCTGACACTTTGATCTTGGACTTTCAGCTTCCAGATTTGTGAGAAAATAAATCTGTTATTAATAAGCATTTGTTATGGCAGCCCTAGCAATTTAACAGAGAGAAGCTAGAGCTATACCCTGGCTTCTACTTTCCTCTAGCCTGACAGCCCCCAATCTTTGCCTCCCATTGGCAAACACAACAGCTGACCTGGATCCTAGAAAGTGTAGCCTACAGGAGTAGATCCCCTGTGTGAGATGAAGCAGAACAGCTAAAAGCACAGGGAAAGCAGACATCATAACAACCTTACATACTATGCTACCGTATTATGCCTATTTTAAAGAGAAGAAATTGTGAGGCTCAGAAAGGTCAAGCTACACACGTGAAATCACATCTAGTTATGGCTCCAAGACCACGCCTTAACCAATATCTATGCTGACTCTCAGGGTTAATAAGCTCCAGGATTGTTACAAGTTGATGGGATTACACCTTTCCTTTGCTACCCCTTTTAACATTTTCAGTAAAAATATTGAATTTCAGTAATCTCAGAATACTAAGGTAATGCACAGCATCAAAATATGTGTGTGTGTGTGTGCGTGTGTGTGGCGTAAGATATATAAACTCTCTAGAATGTTTTGTCAAACTGATTCCACTAAATCGAATATCACCAAATGTTTAAAATGGTTAACATTTTAAATGTTATGTCTTGTTTCTTTCTTTTCCTTTTTTTAAATCAGTAAGTTAATTATCGAGTTGATTTTTTTTTTTTTTTTTTTTTTAAGGCAGGGTCTCATTCTGTTGCCCATGCTGGAGTGGAGAGGTGCCATCATGGTTCACTGCACCCTTGACCTAATGGAGTCAAGCAATCATCTCACCCCAGCCTCTCAAGTAGCTGGGACTACAGATGCACACAACCACACCCACCTAATTTTTTTGTAGAGATGGGGTCTGGCTTTGTTGCCCAGGCTGGTCTGTAATTCCTGGGCTCAAGTGGTGCTCAAGTGGTGACCTCCCAAAGTCCTTGTTTCTAATCTTTTTCTTTGTTAAGTGCTATGTGATATGCATTTATTTAAACTGGGAGTGTGTGTGTCTGTGTGTGTGTGTGTGTGTGATTGGGAGAATTTAACAGCAGCTTAAAATAAGACTATTAAAATTAGTTGTTCTGCGGGATAAAAATTATATTGTTTAAATTGTGCCCAAGGGCATTTTATTATTCCTTTCATTGGCTAACCAGATTATCAGATTATTGAGGCTTTCACTTCTGTACACACATCGGACTGAAATGAGTCAGTCTTAGTTTTGCCAAAATAATTGGTTAATTAGGAAGGAAACTCATAAACTGCTGAGGGTTATAAAAAGATAGCAACTAGATGATTATCTAACTCTTTTATCTGATCCAAGATTATAAGTGGCTTATAGATAGGGGATCCGTCTTAAGTGTTAAGTGTTTTGTCCATAACAGACCATCTGAACCTACTCTTCCATGATTTATCATAATTCTTCAGGGTCTCCTAACTCATGCTTGAGTGGCAGTTGTATTGCTATTAATTCTAATAATTTGGAATTCATACTTTAAAAGCATTAATGAGACATCTAATAAATGCACTGATTTCTGCCAGATAAGTAAATACAAAGTGTTAATGGGTAATATGTTGTGCATATTAATGAAAATGGCTTCAAAGTACATGCTCTATCCAATGATATCATTGGTGCAGTCAGGCACTTCATAAATTGTTCAAAAGTACTTTATAAATAGTGTTTTTGAACAAATGAGTGGCCTACTGAATAAATAATTTTGATTACTTCATCAAAAATGTTTTTTCTGGAGCATTTCTCTTCTACCAGCATAAAATTTGCAATATATCCTCACTATCCTACTTCTGTTTAAAACTTTCAGACTCTGAGGAATTCTGATAACTTCGTAATAACCTTGAGAGGAAAGCTCAAATGGTCTTTCATGTCTTAGGATCCTGAAGATGTATCACCTTTTTAATAGAATCTCTTGGTTGTTTTGCATAATTCATGGCTCACATAAGACTTTAACAAGGAGAAATGCATAGTTTATATGATGTTTTGCTGGCATTCTGCATATTGATTGTCTATTATATTTTATGTCTTGATTGCAATATTCTTCTGAAATAATTCACATTTAAGTGGTAAGACTATAATACTAAGAGTGACTCAGAAATATATATACTAGTGGTTTTTGATATTTGTATACTTTAATCATTTTTCATTACATATTTCAAAGCTGAGGCAATTCTAGATGCTATATGATTTATAAGACATTAAGAAAGATCCCTTTTGGATAGAGTTCATGATCATCTGTCAGTGATACTAGAACACCAATGCTTTAACCAAATCTTACATCAGACCCTCCCCAGAAAAGCACTGGGGCCTGTCAGGGGGTCTTGGGGATGTTAGTGGGAGGGAGAGGATCAGGAAGAATAGCTAATGGATGCTGGGCTTAATACCTAGGTGATGGGGTGATCTGTGCAGCAAACCCCCATGGTACACATTTACCTATGTAATAAACCTGCACATCTGGCACACATTCCTGGAGCTTAAATGTTGAAAGAAAAAAATCATTTAAGAGCAAAGCCTTAATACTGTTTATTATAAACTATTGTTATTTCTCCAAAAAGTACACTTACAGTACTATGCAAATAAATATTTATGCAATAAGTGTCAAGATAAAGAAATAATATTTTCATTGATATTTTAAGCATACCTCACTCTTCATTTTCACTTTAGAGGGGGAAAAACAAAACAAAGCAATCAACCTATAAACATAACTAGAATGATGTTCAAAGTACTTGATTCTTTAAAAATGGACTTTAGATCGGGTGCTGTGGCTCACACTTTTGATACCAGCACTTTGGGAGGTTGAGGCAAGCGGATCACGAGGTCAGGAGATCGAGACCATCCTAGCTAACATGGTGAAACCCCGTCTCTACTAAAAATACAAAAAAATAACCAGGCGTGGTGGCGGGCGCCTGTGGTCCCAGCTACTCGGGAGGCTGAGGCAGGAGAATCGCTTGAACCCGGGAGGCAGAGCTCGCAGTGAGCGGAGATAGCGCCACTGCACTCCAGCCTGGGCGACAGAGTGGACTCTGTCTCAAATTAAAAAAAAAGAAAGAAATGAATTTTAATTTTTTTACAATCTACTTTTACTAGTTGAATAATCTAAGCCTACTTGTGTGTGGTTGAAACAGCCATTTCTTATTACTCATTTTCTCTGTTTCCACTAATAAACAATGTGTAGAAATAGCGTGAAATTCATAGACGTCTTTCCTACTCCAACCTGCATTTCCCAGTGCAAATATGTTTGCTTTTGAGTTTTCTGAAATTTGATTCAGAATGAATTTATCTTGAATGACAGAAAACAGGGGTATGCTAAATAAACGCTAATCATAAGGAGACTCAAAAATAGAAAATGTATTTATAAAAGATGTATGTAATTCAACCTTTACTGAAAATATACCTAAGTACATTTCTAGGTCATGCAATAGAATCGAATCCTTCCAAATGACCACTTAATTTATCCCTTACTCTTCAAGAATAATACTGTGATTGCTTCACCCTTTGAAGGTAAAGTCGATGATAAACATAAAATATTCAGGAATCTGAGCAAGTAGGCATTAAAAAAAGTCAGTAAAAATGGTTATTCTTCATTTTTATGCAGCTGTTTGATTTTTTTCTTTTGTTCAAATGATGGTATTGTTAAGTAGTTACAGCCTGAGATGACATGATTCTACAAATATGTGTGAGAAGTAAACAGATATTCAGCTCTGAAGACAATGCTGCGTTTCTTACCCCATTTTGGCATGTAAAAGAGAACATTTTGACCTAGTACAGTCTGTGATATGACAATGACAATGAAAGTAATATTTGAGTTAACATGCTAAGGCACAACTCCAGGCCACATCATTTTCAAAGTAACTCTTCTTAAATTTAATACAAAGAATAAGCACATCCATAGTACTGGGAAAACTTGTTATTATATCAAAAAATAAAATGTCTACTTTATTTGTCTAATTTGCTTTGTCTGGATAGATGTATAGATCATTGCATAAAAATTCACCAAGCTCTTTGGGAAATACAAATGAAAATTCAACCTGAAAATCTGATATATTTGTTTTAGAGTTGTTGCAAAGCAGTGGTTTTCAACTAAAGATGATTATTTTTTTCCCTCCAGGGGACATTTTGCAATGCCTAGAAATATTTTTGTTTTTCACAACTGGGAAGGTGTGACTGTCATCTAGGGGGTAGCGACCTAGGATGCTGGTCAACATCCTAAAATGTACCAAGCCCTCTCATAATTATTCAGCCCAAGATGTCAATCATGCTGAGACTGAGAAGCCCTTTCAGAAATAAATGTTGTTTTGTGGAATGTGAAGATGTGTCTCTCCTTGAAAACTCTGTTGTCATTGTGCTAGATGTCTCTATAATCTCTAAGTCAGAATTGTACCTCTATCAAATCTCTATGGATCTGTGTTGAGAAAATAATTATATGTCTCTTTGCTCTGTGACCAAATTATGATTTATTGGTATGATTTAACTACTGCTGCCAGCCAAATGTAAAAAAAAAAAAGGTTTATTTGTAAGGAGTCCACTGTTTATGATTACGTGGGTAGGATGGATATAATGTAAGAGGGAGAAGAAAAAAAGTAAGAAAAACAGTAAATTTGAAAAGTACATCCTAACATTTTGAAATGAATGACTAACTAACTTGCTTAGTTATGAATTTTGAAGTGATAGCAAGCATGCCCAGCAACAGTGCCCTGTTTGGAAACACAGTGAAGCTAAAATAAGTCGATAGACCCAGAATCTAACATCATAAGCTTTGATGTTCTAAGAGATAAAAAGATTAAAATCCACTGGCTAATATTGATAGGCTGGGGGACGTGGAGGGAAGAAATAGGTCATGATTTCTCACTATCAGTATTCTACCCACTATCAATGGAGCTCAATGGAGCACTCGTGCAAATGATGCCAAAGGACATGCTTAAAGGCCTGTATGAGGTGTTTTCACCTTGATGAGTAAAAGGAGATAATGAAACAAGTGTCCATGTGTATGTTAGGTATGTTTTACATTATTCTTCTGGGTTTCTTCTTTTTAAATAAAGAGAAAGTTCACATTAGTGCTTTTAGTTTTCAATATGCTTTAGAACTTTTTTTAAACAATTAAAAAATAATATAAATGGTAATGTTGACCCAATTAGCAGAATGTTTTAAATTAAAGTTGTCTTTCTGAATAATACTCCTTATTGTGGAATCAAAAATAATCCATCATTCAATCTTCTGAGTGGGTCTTTATAAAATGAACTCCTTGTAAGTTAGCCTCCTACTACTGATAGGGCATCAATGAGCAATTCATGTCCAACTTGTGTATGACCTGTGCAGTCCCATGGGACTCTGTGCTCACTTTAATAGTATGCTGACATTGTCTTGAAATTATTAATGATATTTGAGGAAAGAGCCCTGCATTTTTATTTTCCACTAGGCCCTATACATTTATATAGCCAGTCCTATGGGAAATATTTGGGAGAAAGGACAGTGAAGAGCTGTCTTTGCTCTCATGGACAGACACTGGTAGAGAAGTAACCATAAGGAAGGGTCTGAGTCCTGGTCCTAGCAGATGGGGTCCACTGTAGTCGGCATTACATCCATCCCATTAAAACAAGATTCTTTATATGAAGCCATTGAAAAAATGAAACCATGTCCTTTGCAGTAACATGGCTGGAACTGGAAGCTGTCATTCTAAGTGAAATAACTCAGAAACAGAAAGCCAAATATCACATATTCTCACTTATAAGTGGGAACTAAACAATGGCACACATGAACGTAAAGATGGAAATAATAAACACTCTCGGGGCTCCACAAGGCAGGAGAGTGGGAGGGAGGTGAGGGTTGAAAAATTACCCATTGGATACTACACTCAATACTGGGGTGATGAATACACTAAATACCCAGTCCCTACCATTACACTACGTACCTGTGATGGTTAATACTGAGTGTCAACTTGATTGGATTGAAGGATGAGAAGTATTGATCCTGGGTGTGTCTGTGAGGGTGTTGCCAAAAGAGATTAACATCTAAGTCAGTGAACTGGAAGAGGCAGCCCCACCCTCAAACTGGTTGGGCACCATCTAACCAGCTGCCAGTGAGGCTAGAATATAAAGCAGGAAGAAAAATGTGAAAAGACAAGACTGGCCTAGCCACCCAGCTTACATCTTTCTCCCTTGCTGGATTCTTCCTGCCCTCGAACATCAGACTCCAAGTTCTTTAGTTTTGGGGCTGGGACTGGGTCTCCTTGCTCCTCAGCTTGCAGACGGCCTACTGGGACCTTGTGATCATGTGAGTTAATACTTAATAAACTCCCCTTTATATAATATATATATACACACATTACCTACTCTGTGTGTGTGTGTATATATATACACTACCTACTTATATATATCTATATAATTACATTTATTATATATAATTATATATTTTTATATAATTGTTTTATATAATTGTTATTACTTATATGTAAGTAAACATATAATTTATATATGTAATTATTTCTGTCCCTCTAGAGAACTCTGACTGATACAATACCCATGTAACAAACATGCCTATATATCCCCTGAATCTACAAACAACAATAACAATAACAAACACAGGGTGCTTAATCTGGGCACTATTGATAATTTAGTTGCCTTGTTGCAGGGGCTTTCCTGAACATTGTAGAACGTCCGGAAACATGCTTGACCTCCTTCCACCTCACGCAAGTAACAACAGCCTCCCCTCCTTCTCTATCCCCAGTGAATTTGTGGCTCAGGTTTGAAACCAGACTCACCTACTGGATGTATGGGCATACATACTGGATGGACATGAAGTGGGAAACATAGTTGCAGTGTACTAAATAGTTCCAAACACCTTTTCAACACAAGACTGGAGAGTAGTTGTATTTTAAGTAGCACCTATCTGTCGCCAGAAGATACATATGTAGCTGTAGGAGATGTGATGAGAATGTTATAACTCTAGAAATCAGATTTGAGCTAGCTATTTATTGCTTTTAATTTAATGGAAATTTTCTTTTGTTGCATCCTCAAGTCTTCCAAGGAATCAAAATGTGCATCTACTAAGTAAAAGATGATATTTCAACCCTTGCAACTGAGTTTTGTTAGAAGGGTAAATATGGCTACAGAAATAAAACAATGTATATCAGCATAAAGAGGTATATTTTTGAGGTATCAAATGAGTGCTAAGAGTGATGAATTCTAGAAAAGTTTAGAGATTTAGAAACTAGAGTGTCATCAGTTCTTCCAGTCTACCTGCACTCCTGCCCCCAAACTTCCAAGAAATGTTTGAGTCTTATGGGAAAAAAAAAAAAAAAAAGGTATTTGAGGCTGAGCACAGTGGCTCATGCCTGTAATCCTAGCACTTAAGGAGGCCGAAGTGGGCGGATCACCTGAGGTTAGGAGCTCGAGACTAACCTGGCCAACATAGTGCAATCCCATCTTTACTAAAAATGCAAAAGTTAGCCAGGCATGGTGGCGAGTGCCTGTAATCCCAGTTACTTGGAGGCTGAGGCAGGAGAATCGCTTAAACCCAGGAGGCAGAGGTTGCAGTGAGTTGAGGTCGCACCACTGCACTCCAGCTTGGCAACAGAGTAAGACTCCGTGTAAAAAAAAAAAAAAAAAAAAAAAAAAAAACCAGAAAAATGAAAAAGAAAAAAAGCATTTGAGTATGGTGGTAATAGTTCTTAAAGTTCTACAGTCAAAGCAATATTTGTTTTTATTGAGGGTTGTATAAGTATGTGTTAGGGGCCATGTGGGTTTGCATATATTTGTATGGGAAAGAAAGAGAGGGAGGAAGTAGATTAATGTCTTTCACACATGTCCAACAGAATCTAAGAAACAATGCTGTGTCTCATGATTTTGATATACATTGTGGACATATTGAATATTTTTCTTTTGCCCATTCATTTATTCACTAGTGAATTTATTCCTTTGTAATTTAATTGTCTGTTGTGTGTCAGATATGGTTCTAGGCATACAATAATAATGGCAAAATATGTACTGACACTGTTGGAATGTTCCATATGCCTTTTAGATTAAACTGGTGTGTAGCAGAAGTAGCATTTGATTAGCATACCCAGAAAGAGTCAAATTCAGTTCAATTTATGGCAGAAGAAATATCCAAATACATGGCATTTATTTTGTCATTTTTATGCTTTCTAATTGTCTCATAAGACATAACTTAATGCATTCTATATTCATTAATATTGCAATTCCTAATTATCCACTCTTATTCCCAGAAAAAGAAAAAAAAAAACAACTTTTTTCTAATGGAATCTACTTCACCACAAGGTAGGTGTTTACATTGAAATGCAGCATCTGTTCATTTTTCTGAAAGAAAGTTACAGATAAATTTTCCCTAGTTTCAGACATTCATGTAAATTTCTCTTGAGCAATATTTTGATTGTTACATTGTATACATCGTGCTTACATTGTATTCCTGTTGTTTATTATATACATTATGATTCAGTAAATAAAGTTAGCTGAAAAAGATCTTCTGAAAATAAAAATACTGTCCACTCAATTTTTTTGTTTCAAACAGGTCTATATATCACATGCTAGGATTTCTTTTTTTTTTTTTCTTTTTGAGAAGGAGTCTCTCTCTGTCGCCCAGGCTGGAGTGCAGTGGCGCCATCTCAGCTCACTGCAAGCTCCGCCCCCCGGGTTCCCGCCATTCTCCTGCCTCGGCCTCCGGAGTAGCTGGGACTATGGGCGCCCGCCACCACGCCCGGCTGATTTTTTGTATTTTCATTAGAGATGGGGTTTCACTATATTAGCCAGGATGGTCTCGATTTCCTGACCTCGTGATATGCCCACCTCGGCGTCGAAAAGTGCTGGGATTGCAGGCCTGAGGCACCACGCCCAGTCCAAGGATTTCTTACCCCTTGAACCATACATTAACAATATATGGAAGAATCTCTATGGAGGGGCAATGTTGGGGCTGTTTTACACACAGAACTGGTTTTCAACTAATGGTATCCGGAACCCAGAAATCACACCTCAGTTTATCCTGGGCCTGGGTTGAAAAGACAGTACTATCAGCTTACTTACAAAAGTTTCTAAACACAGTTGAAATAACAATGTAAAATCATCTAAAAACAAATACATCTGTATCTTCTAAATAGAGTTTAAAAATATTTCTGCTGACTGTTTTTAATCTCGACAATGCACCGAGAATATTTATTATATTTCCTCAAATAGTTGGTACAATAGTGATTCCACATAATCCAATCATACTTTAGAGGTGCCATAGGGACAACGCTAGAATTCCTGTGGAAAATACAATGGCGAGTTCTGCATGCTACATCTCCAGCTTTTAATTGGCTTAATCTGAATATTACAAGCACACACATACACATACATGCATACACAAATGTCTAGTGTTTTAAGTAAAAATCAATATGAAATGATGATAAAGGTTTGAATAAATATTACAATATAATTTCAAATTAATTTGGAAATATGACATATTATGAATATTTTAAATGACCTAAACATAATCAGAATCATTGGCGATGTAGTTGACGTTCTAGCTTATGTTATAATAAAGCTGCTGGGAATCTGAAAGCTGAGTTCTTCACTGTATTTAGGATTATAACTTTGAGTGGATTTGGTAAACACTAGGCAATTATGTGTGTGTTCAAGTGCATCCACGAGTGCAAAAATATCAATCATGAGTAACTTTTTAAATAGCAAAAGTGAAAAAATTACCAATCAAAAATTAGTATTGTAATCACAACTGTATCAGAAAGAAAAGCCTTACCTTGACGTCTTTTATTTCAAAAGTTTACAAAAGGAAAATAAGGGACCAGGCGCGGTGGCTCACGGCTGTAATCCCAGCACTTTGGGAGGCCGAGGTGGGCGGATGACGAGGTCAGATGATCGAGACTATCCTGGCTAAATGAAACCCCATCTCTACTGAAAAAAAAAAAAAAAAAAAAAAAAATTAGCCAGGTGCGATGGCGGCGCCTGTGGTCCCAGCTACTCCTGAGGCTGAGGCAGGGAATGGCGGGAACCCGGGAGGCGGAGTTTGTAGTGAGCCGAGCTGGCGCCACTGCACTCCAGCCTGGGCAGCTGAGCGAGACTCCGTCTGAAAAAAAAAAGGAAAATAAGGAAAGCATTCATTTCACGAAGGTAAAATAATATTAAAGTCCATAGTAGAGATGTACTTGTTAGAATGCACTTTTTAAATTTTATAAAGTTGCAAACAGAAAAATCGAAGAATGACAGTTATCTGTAAGTTATTGAACTCATCCGATGTCTGATTTTCCGTATTCTGAAAACCTCATGGTTTGAATCTTTTTAAGCCTTCTGTCAAGCTGACACCTCCATTTCACTAAGGAACGAAGACGTAAAGATATAACGGAAATGCCCAAGGTTAAAGATACAGTAAATACTAGATGTGGAGTTGAAATAAGTCCTACCAGAGTACCTACTCTTTATAAATAAATTATAATATTTATAATATACAAATATAATGAAGATTCTTTCAGGAGGTCAATGAAATAAAATTGTTTCTGGATAGGTTTTAAACAAAAAGTGTTCCTGCTGCTCCCAACCACCTTATATATGCTTTATATCTTCTGCGCCTTTAGAATTAAAGAAATATTTAGGCACTCCTGAAGAATCGAAAGGAGAAAATTACGGAAAAAAAATATGAGAGAGGGTTTAATAGTAAGCAGTAGATTGTCGAGAGGTCTTGGTTGCAAAGATTCGTAGACTTAGCATAGGTGAGTATATTTTAGAGAATAAGAAAATTAGAAGTGGTTGATTCCTCTCTGCTAGTTGCAGCTGGGGAATTGGAGCTTTTGCCTACATTGGCAATTGAGCAGATAGGTTGGAGGAAAGATTCCAAAAATGCCACTGCCTAACTAAACCAATTGCAAGAGAGCGGTACTTCTGAACATGGTACCTCTGTTATTCCCACCAGCTAATTCTGAGCCTTACTGAGAAGGCAAAAAGAATAACATAACCAATAAAAAACAATAAAAATATTACTGGTAAAAAATATAGTATCTAAGTTGGAAGGGAGTGGTCCTGTGTTGAGATGTACATAATTATATAAAGTAATTTTATAGCTGTTAATTATATATTTTACAATAAGCAAAGAATCAGCAAACTGGTAGAAAGAGCAAGAGTGTATAAAACAATTAGGATGAAAAAACTCAGTCAATGAAACACACATAAGAAAAGCAGTGAGCAAAAATGAGACTGAAAAAGTGGTACAAAGAAGAACATAAAATGAGATGTTCAAAATTATCCATATAGATAAGAATTCACAATATATTACATGAAACAAAATTTCTTACTAACAGACTAATACGATGAGGTTGAATAGAGAAAGAAAATCCAGCTGCGTGTTGTGTATAAAGACATATTGACAATGTAAGGAAAGAGAAACACTGAAAGGTAAAGGATAAAAAATGCATGCTAGAGAAATGATAACAAAGGAAAGCTGGTTTAGCTTCAGTAATATAAAAATAAGTGACTTTCATAAGTGGAAATTATTATTAAAAATAATACTCTCATATTAAATTCACAGCAATGAGATAAAGATTCAAAAATTATCTGCAAAGGATCACATAACTCCAAAATACATGGATAAAAATTTGATAGAAAAATGGAAGAAAAAAATCGATAATCTAATTTTTTTTCTTTTTTCTTTTTTTTTTTGAGAGGAAGTCTCACCCTGTCGCCCAGGCTGGAGTGAAGTGGCATGATCTCGGCCCGCTGCAACATCTGCCTCCCAGGCTCAAGTAATTCTCGTGCCTCCACCTCCCAAGTAGCTGGCATTACAGACATGCACCACCATGCCCAGCTAATTTTTGTATTTTTAGTAGAGACGGAGTTTTGCCGTGTTGGCCAGGCTGGTCACGAACTTCTGGCCTCAAGTGATATGCCCTCCTTGGCCTCCCAAAGTGCTGGGATTACAGACATGAGCCACTGTGCCCGGCCCTAACTTTATTTTTTAAAACATATTTCTCCTTATTAAGCAGATAAAAAAAAAGCGGGCCTAGTGTGGTGGCTCACGCCTGTAATCCCAGAACTCTGGGAGGCTGAGGTGCGCAGGTCTCGAGGTCAGGAGATCGAGACCATCCTGGCTAACACAGTGAAACCCTGTATCTACTAAAAATACAAAAAAAAAAAAAAAGCAATTAGCAGGGCATGGTGGCGGCAGGAGCCTGTAGTCCCAGCTACTCAGGAGGCTGAGGCAGGAGAAAGGCGTGAACCTGGGAAGCGGGCCTTGCAGTGAGCCGAGATCACGCCACTGCACTCCAGCCTGGGCGACAGAGCTAGACTCTGTCAAAAAAAAAAAAAAAAAGGCACATATAATAAAACCAACACAATAAAAATTAGAAATTATCTGCTGAATAAATGTAGAATACGACATCAAACAATTTGATAGCACATATTTTTCTCCAGAACAATTACAATATTTATTTTTAAAGGCTATTTGTTAATAGTTTTAAAAGGAGACTTTAAAATAGAAACAAAAATATAAAAAGTACACACACATTAAAAGAGGGTTTAAGTCAATGGTTAGATGTACCAAATTCTCAACTAAGAAATATAAACTCAATTCAAATTTGTTAGAAATTGTATTTGGTTCATCATAGTATATGTTAAGTTAACTCTAAAATGTTTATGAAACAACTATAGCAAAAGACCATAAATACACCAAGTACTTTTGAGGGAGTAGAAATAAAATGGTTGGCTTGCTTTAAAATATTTTGGTTTATTGTGGAAATAGAGGTCAGATTTCTTAGACAACAATTGAAAACTCATATATATAATCTAGGGTTTAGCTTCTTTTTCTTTTTTCTTTTCCTTTTTCTTTCTTTCTTTCTTTCTTTTTTTTTCTTTGAGACAAGGTCTCACTCTTTCACCCAGACTGGAATGTCGTCGTCCAATTTCAGTTCACCACAACAATCTCCACCAGCCAAGCCCAAGAGATCCTCTCACCTCAGCCTCCTGTGTAGCTGAGACTACAGACACCTGACTAATTTTTGTATTTTTTGTGGAGATGAGGTCTCACCATGTTGCCCTGGCTGGTCTTGAACTCCTGGGCTCAAGTGATCCTCCCACCTCAGTCTCCCAAAGTGCTAGGATTACAGGCATAAGCCACTGTGCCAGGTCTACGGTTTAACCTTCTTATCAACACAGGAAACATAGAAGCTATAAAAGAAAAAAAGCATATTTAGGTATATAAAATTTAAAACTTTTATAAGACAAAAGATATGACAATAAAAGCCAGGATATACACATAACAAAAACAATATTTGAAACTTAGGGATCAAACAAAAGGTTAATATGGTTATTGTATAAAAAGTGTGTGCAATTAAATCCAACTCAGAATATAAATGGGTAGATTATATGAAGAAATCACAGATAGCAAAACCAAATGGCCGGTTAATACATGATGTCAACTGGTGGGTCAATCCTCTTGATGGTTAAGGAAATAAAAATCAAATTGACAATAAAATATAGGTATGCTTTCAGCCTACTACCAAAAACGAAATAGTTCAATAACATTCACATTTGACAGAGATAGTGAGGGGCTGAGGACTATTTGAAATAGCTAAAAAAAGAGAGTTTTAAAAAATTAAATTTTTACACAAGGATTTAAAAAACTACATCGTAAGTGTGTCACACAAATAATTTTGCATCAAATAACAGCATTTGCATCCACAACAACTCCATGGGACAAGGAAAAATAAAATCAGAGGGAATGGAAAAAAAAAAGAAAAACTTTAACCTTCACCAATCTATGACAAAACCAATGAGATAAAACTAGATATAAAGACTTAACAGCGAATCAGATCTAATTATAATATATTGTATTATACTTACTGAAAATAGAGATTAAGCATTCTTTTCAAATGTACATGAAACATTTAAACAGTGTTTATATCTTTTCCTTTAAAAATCAATGTATTTCAAAAAGAAAAAATAGTACATAAAGCATTCTCTAATCTCACTGGAATACAATTGGACATTGTATTAGTCCATTCTTGTGCTGCTATAAAGATCTCCCTGAGATTGGATAATTTATTAAGAAAAGAGGTTTAATTGGCTCCCAGTTCTACGAGTTGTACAAGAAGCATGATGCTGGCATCTGCTCAGATTCTGAGGAGGCCTCAGGAAACTTACAGTCATGGCAGAAGGCACAGGGGAAGCAGGCTTGTCTTACATGGCTGAAGCAGGAGCAAGAGCGAGAGGGGGGTTGATGCCACGTACTTCTAAAGGATCAGCTCTCCCAAGAACTCACTCACTATCACCAGAACAGCACTAAGGGGGAAATCCAACCCCATGATCCAATCACCTTCCATCAGGCTCCACCTCCAATACTGGGAATTTATGATTTGACATGAGATTTTGGTGAGGACACAGATACAAACCATATCAGACATGGATAACAAATCAGAAATAAAAAAGCCCACTACACATGAAAATTGTTTCAAAATTTTTTTTCAAATATCTTAGGTCAAAAGCAAATAAAAAATGAAATTTAATCTGGGATACAATTAAAGTAATTATCACAAGGACAATTGATATTTACAAAAGGTTATATTAAATTAAAAATAAAAATTAACATATAACTCAAAAGCTTAGGAAAAAGTACAAAATGAAGGTGGAAGAAAAAATAGAAATTAATAGATCAGCATCAAAATAGTGTTACATTTAGTACCTTAATGTTAAAGCCAGTTAGTTAAGTAAAACACTAGAATAATTAAACAGCCATGATAATCAGAAATAAGAAAACATATAACACAAATACACAATTATAATGAGAAAATAACCACCTGTATTTTAGACATTTAAAGAAGCTGAGAAACAACTTTGCTGAAAACTTTAAAAATAAATTGGGCCGGGCGCGGTGGCTCAAGCCTGTAATCCCAGCACTTTGGGAGGCCGAGACGGGTGGATCACGAGGTCAGGAGATCGAGACCATCCTGGCTAACATGGTGAAACCCTGTCTCCACTAAAAAATACAAAAAACTAGCTGGGCGAGGTGGCGGGCGCCTGTAGTCCCAGCTACTCGGGAGGCTGAGGCAGGAGAATGGCGTGAACCCGGGAGGCGGAGCTTGCAGTGAGCCGAGATCCGACCACTGCACTCCAGCCTGGGCGACAGAGCGAGACTCCGTCTCAAAAAAATAAATAAATAAATAAATTAAATTAAATAAATTGATATCCTGAATGAAACAGACAATTTTGTATGAACATATATTCCTCTAAGAACTTCTAGTAAAATAAAAATAATAACTAGTTAAACCATTCTTTAAAAAAAGAGAATTTTTTAAATTCCACAAAACCCTCAACGTGCAGATAGTATTCACATTTTAAGATAGTATTGACACTTTAAGCAACATAAGTTTCTACAGCTATTCAAACTATTTCAGAAAAGAAAAAGAAATAATTTTTTATTTTTTTCTAAAGCTTGCCTAGCATAGATGCCCAAAGCCTTCAAGTTGTAAAAAAGTGGAAAACAATAAACCAATTAATTAATATGTCAGAAAAGTGCCAAGCATTGACAAATGTATACCAGAAACACGTTAAAACAATAATGACAAGGAGCAATTTTTTCTCCTCACCAATGCAAAATAGATTAATATTTGGCTAAGAAAATATACAAAATTTACATATCTGTCTATCCAATTTTAATAAAAATTTACCATCCATTCATAACAAAATAAAATTAATCAAATATGAACAAATAGTTCTGTAATGAAATTAAATTATTAGAAAATATGATAATGTGTATGAACAGACAGGTAAATGGGGAAAAATGGTACATCCAGAAATGCACCTAAATAGCTGTAGGAATTTAGTATATGGTAAAGGTCAGGAAGTAGATTGTTATAAATCGAGAATAGTTCTCTGGTAAAACAAACTAACTCGAATTCCCTATCCATTCCCAATGGAGAAAAACTTGAAAGGTAGAAAATAGAGTCATAAAAGTGACAGAAGAAATCATGAGGATTGCTTCGTAATCACACAGTGGATGAGACCTTCTGAACTATAACCAAATGGTGCAAAGCTAAAAATGACACGTTTGCCTAATGCAAATCAAACTGTTTCTGACCTTACAAAAATCAAAATATTCTACATGAGAACGCAAGTCATCAAAAGCAAGGACAATTTGTAAAATGGTAAAATTATTTGTAACACATAACTGAGACAATTATATAATTATAAAAACCTCCTTCAAATTATTAAGAAATAGAAACAGCAACCCAACTGTAAAAAATAGGCAAAAGGGTAAATAAATAGTTTACAGAACTGCAGACACAATTGGCTTTTAAACAAAGAAAACATGTTCAACCTCCTAATAACAAATAAATAAATGGAAAAAATCTGGTATGATGCTCCACCTATCAGATAGGCAGAAACACCAGTGCTGGGTATTGCTACACTGACAGTATGTAGTAGAAGATGCACTCTCATATACTGGTGATGGAATTGCAAAATGCTGCAAACACATCAAAGGCAAAATGTCTTTATTCCTTTTGTTTCCACCTTTATTTTAGGTTCAGGGGGTATATGTGCACTTTTGTTACATGCGTAAATTGCATGTTGCTGAGGCTTAGTATATGAATGATCCTGTCACCAAGTTAATGAGCATAAGAGCCCATAAGTAATATCCCAACTTATGCCCCTCACCCACCCTCTCCCCTTAAACAGTCTGCAGTGCCAATTGTTCCCATCTTTGTGCACATGTATATTCAATGTTTAGCTCCCAATTATAGGTGAGAACATGTGGTATGGTATTTGGTTTCTGTTCCTGCATTAATTTTCTTAGGATAATGGCCTCCAACTGCATCCATGTTGCTGCAAAGAACATGGTTTTATTATATTTTATGGCTGCATAGTAGCCCATGGTGTATACATACCACATTTTCTTTATCCAGCCCACCACTGATGAGCATCTTGGTTGAATGCATGTCTTTGCTACTTTGAATAGCATTGTGATGAACATACACATGCATGTGGCTTTTTGATGGAACAATGTATTTTCCTTTGGTATATACCAGTAGTGAGATTGCAGGTCAAGTGGTAGCTGTTTTAAGTTCTTCAAGAAATCTTCACACTGCTTTCCACAGTAGCTAGACTAATATACATTCCCACCAGCAGTATTTCCTTTCTTTGCAGCATTGCCAGCATCTGTTATTTTTGACTTCTTGATAATTGCTACTGTGATTGGTGTGGGATGGTTTCCCATTGTGATTTTGATTTGCATTTCTCTAATGATTAGTGAGGATGAACATTTTTTCATATATTTGTTGGCCACATGTACATTCTTTTCAGAAGTTTCTGTTTATGTCCTTTACTCATTTTTCAATGGGGTTATTTGTGTTATTTTGCTTGCTGGTTTAAATTATTTACAGATTCTCGATATTAGGCCTTTGTTGAATGCATACTTTGTGAATATGATTTTCCATTTTGTATGTTGTCTGCCTGTTTGGTTAATAATTTATTTTCTTGTGTAGAAACTCTTTTGTTTAATTAGGTCCACTTTCAATTTCTGTTTTTGTTGCAATTGTTTATAAGAACTTAGTCATAAATTCTTTGCCAAGGCCAATTTTTGAAATGGTGTTTCCTAGGTTTTCTTCTACAGTTTTTATTGTTTTCAACCTTCATTTAAGTCTTTAATACATTTTGACTTATTTTTTGTATATGATGAAAGGTAGGAGTACAGTTTCAGTCTTCTGCATATGGCTAACCAGTTACTCCAGCCCCATTTATTGAATAGGTAGTCCTTTCCCCATTGTTATTTTCAACCTAGAAGTAATGAATAAATTCCTGGAAACACACAGCCTCCTAAGATTGAACCAGAAAGAAATTACAGACCAATAACATGCTCCAAAATGGAATCAATAATGAAAAGCCAGCCATGCCAAAAAACAAAAACAAGAACATCCATGGACCAGAAAGATTCACAGCCAAATTCTACCAAATGTATAAAGAAAACCTAGTACAAATCCTACTGAAATTATTCCAAAACACCAAGGAGTAAGGGCTCCTCCGTAAATCATTCTATGAAGCCAGCATTATTCTAACACCAAAGCCTGGCAAAGACACAATGGAAAAAAGAAAATTTCAGGCCAATATCCCTGCCAAAGATAAACCCAAAAATTCTCAATAAAATTGAGCATCCAGAAGCACATTAAGATTTAATTCATCATGAATCAATAGGCTTAATTCCTGAGATGCAAGTCTGGTTCAATATATGAAAATCAATAAATGTTATTCATCACATAAATTGGATTAGCAACAAAAATCTCATGATCATCTCAATAAACACAGAAAAGGCCTTCAGTAAAATTTAATATCCCGTCATGTTAATAATCCTCAACAGATCAGACATTAAGGGAACCTCAAAATAATAACAACCATCTGTAACAAACCCACATTCAACACCATACTAAATGGAGAAAAGCTGGAAACATTCCCTTTGAGATATGGAACAGAACAAACATGCCCAGTTTCATCACTCCTACTCAACATATTATTGGAAGTCCTTGCCAGAGCAATCAGGCAAGAGAAAAAAATAAAATAAATTCAAATAGGAAGAGAGGAAGTAGAACTATCTCTCTTTGCAGACAATATGCTTCTGTACCTAGAAAACATCATAGACCCCACACAAGGCTTTTAGAATGTATAAACAACTTCAGTAAAGTTTTAAGATACAAAATCAATGTACACAAATTAGTAGCATGTATATACACCAATAACATCCAAGCTTAGAGCCAAATCAAGAATGCAATATCATTTATAATAGACACAAAGAAAATGAAATACCTAGGAATACAGCTACCCAAAGAGATGAAAGTTCTCTACAAGGGGAGCTGCAAAACACTGCTGAAAGAAATCAGAGAGAACACAGACAAATGGAGAAACATTTCATGCTCATAAATAGGAAGAATTAATATCACTAAAATGGCTATACTGTCCAAAGCAATTTACAGACTCAATGTTATTCCTACCAAACTATCATTGTCATTTTTGAGAGAACTAGAAAAAACTATCCTAAAATTCATTTGAAACCAAAAAGGAGCCCACATCACCAAAGCAATGGAAAAGACACATAGACCAATGGAACAAGGTAGAGAACCCAGAAAAAAGTCACACACCTACAATTACTTGATTTTCAAAAAAAAAAATATTTCAAAACAACAAATACACCCTTTAACTCAGGCAAAACCCATTGGGAAGTGTATAGTTAAGTTATATTTACAGTTTTGAAATGATATATGAGCATATCAACAGAAGTAAAGACAGAGTAGAAGGGATTTAGGGATAAGCTGCATACAACTACAGAAAAGACAGGGAAATAATGAGGAAATCAGAAAAAACAAGCTCCAAAAATGCTGCCAAAGGAAAATGGAAGGATAATAACTATTGTATATAGTATGTTTCTGTTTATATACAAATATATGTATCTAGGTACCTATCATCTGTCCATCTATTATCTATCTATCCATAAATGCCAATAAAATATCTCTAAAAAAATATAAAAGAGTAGATCTTTATTTACCTTTTGAATTTTAATGTGTCACCTCATTAAAATTAGGAAGAAGGTCAATAAAATTCAGTCAAAACTTTTTCTATAATTTTTTTCTAGATTGAGCAAATGAAATGCAATACAAATGATTTCTCTTTCAATGACATTAAAGATTATTGCTTGATGATAGTTATGCATCCAATTCTGCCAAGAATATGTTCCTCATATTTCACATGCTTTATTCCTAGAATTTCATATGGGAATAGGAAAACAGCAAGTGCAGATGTTGAATCAGAGATAGGGAGACCCAGAGTCACTTTGAGACATGTGAAACCATGGGTGAGCCTGCAGGCCTCTAGATCTTAGAGTTGACTTATCAAGCAGAGGAAGTGTGATTGTGTGACTTAGTCCTAGTCACATGTCCTCTCCAACAACTGCAGTTTCTCCATCCGATAATGAAGATTATACCCCGCCCTCCACCCACACACATAGTCAAATCAATGTCGAGCTTGTACAGAAGCTGAGCAGTATCCCACTGAGTTATAGCAGTCAGAGGCCCTGAGGAGGCGGAGAAGAGCAGGAAAGAGCTGAACGTGAAAGCTCAGGAATTCACTAGGCAGTGCAAATTTAAGCATAATAAATCAGAGAGTTGGGCCGGTTGTGGTGGCTCATGCCTGTAATCCCAGCACTTTGGGAGGCCGAGGCAGGCGGATCATGAGGTCAGGAGATTGAGACCATCCTGGCCAACATGGTGAAATCCCGTCTCTACTGAAAATACCAAAGATTAGCTGTGCGTGGTGGCAGCGCCTGTAGTCCCAGCTACTTGGGAGGCTGAGTCAGGAGAATGGCGTGAGCCCAGGAGGTGGAGCTTGCAGTGAACTGAGATCTGGCCACTGCACTCCAGCCTGGGCGACAGAGCAAGACTCCGTCTCAAAAAAAAAAAAAAAAGAAAGAAAGAAACAGAAAAAGAAAAAAGAAAATCACTACGTATTTCTTATATCACATGACTTTTCCTTCAATGCATGTATTATTTATCACCTTTTATTTTTTATTTTTGATACAATATATTCTTTTACATTAAGTAAATTAGTCATGGGGAATGTGTTTGAAAGCTGTTTTCTGCTTTCTATACTTCATGAATAAATGTAAAATATAGCAATCTAAAATGTAACATGTTACAAAAGTTATATTTATTAGTCACCTGAGAAATAGTTTACAAACATGTGCATGCAGGAGCCCAGTATTTTGTGTACTAAGAAGCAAATGCTAATTTCTGAAAGACAGACAACTGTGAAAATATTTTTCTCTTATGATTGAGTTCTCTTCACATCACTGATTTATTTGTAGCATAAAGATAAAGAATAATTTAAAATCCATATCAAATGAGAATCAACTGGATCTAGTTAAGGTGAAAAACAAAAAGTATTTAATAAATAAATTGTTTCAAGGGCACACAAAAAAAAACAGGATAAAATTTTCATGAGGTTTACTTCTTTTATTCATTTTATAAATTGAGTACTAACCTTCTTTGTATATATACCACGTTCTTAGAAAACAATGGTTTCATTTCAAAGTGTGGGCTTTTCTTCATTTAAACTTGAATGTGGAAAACTTTTTAGGGCCTTATTTTCACAAAGATACTTCAGCAGAGTTAAATATATGATAAATATCCAACGAATTCCTATTTTACTCAGATTTTTTTAAATGTGTAGCTTCTACATGAGGCCAATATGTCAATATCGTGATATGATTGGAGATCCACAATTTTGAGTCAATCTCCCCAACAGCTTCAATTTCTCTAAGAGTGGAGATGATAATATCATAGGTATATTGGTGATAGATAGATAGATAGATAGATAGATAGATAAGATATACACATACATTAAAATCAATGTCAAGTACACAAGCAACTATAAAGAGAGGCTATATCAATAACAATCAAAAACTTGACAAATATTTATTAAATACCAGTTATGTGTCAGCTATATTATAATAGTCACTATTATTTTGGCATAAATTAGCATTTTACACAAAATATATGTCACTTTTTAAAGGTATTATCAGTGAGAATTTCCTTCTGGAAAGTTAAGGAATTTATTTTTATGAGAACTCTTAAGAATATCAATTGTGTTTTAGCAAATAAATTGTTCTTAGGCATCCAAATTCAAAGTAAAATGTGAAAGTTTTGATAATTCATTGAATTATAATCAACAAATTATGTCCAGAAGACATAAGGGAAGGAAAGAGCAAATTGGAAGCAGTAAGTATGGTAGTTGTTGAAGAAATGAGTAAATGCATGTTGGACTGAAATGTTAAGCATTGATTACTGAAAACAACATGGAAATTAATTAATTCATTTAGAATGTTGTTAAAATAATTCTGATTACAGAGGAACAGTGGATAACTTTTAGTATTTTTTTTATTATATTTTAAGTTCTGGGAAACATGTACAGAACGTGCATGTTTGTTACATAGGTATGCACGTGCCATGGTGGTTTGCTGCACCCAGCAACCTGTCATCTACTTTAGGTATTCTCCTAATGCTATCCCTCCCCTAGCCCCCCACACCCAACAGGCCCCAGTGTGTGATGTTCCCCTCCCTGTGTCCACGTGTTCTCATTGTTCAACTCCCACTTATGAGTGAGAACATGTGGTGTTTGATTTTCTGTTTCTGTGTTAGTTTGCTGAGAATGATGGTTTCCAGCTTCATCCATGTCCCTACAAAGGATATGAACTCATCCTTTTCTGTGGCTCCATAGTATTCCATGGTGTATATGTTCCCATATCATTAATGGGCATTTTGGTTGGTTCCAAGTCTTTGCTATTGTGAATCATGCTGCAATAAACATATATGTGCATGTGTCTTTATGGTAGAATGATTTATAATCCTTTGTGTATATACCCAGTAATGGGCTTGCCGGGTCAAGTGGTATTTCTTGTTGTAGATCCTTGAGGAATCACCACACTGTCTTCCACAATGGTTGAACTAATTTCAACCATTAAGTGTTGCTATTTCTCCACATCCTCTCTAGCATCTGTTGTTTCCTGACATTTTAAATAATCGCCATTCTAACTGGTGTGAGATGGTATCTCATTGTGGTTTTGATTTGCATTTCTCTAATGACCAGTGACTATGAGCTTCTTTTCATATGCTTGTTGGCCTCATAAATGTACTTCTTTTGAGAAGTGTATGTTCATGTCCTTCTCCCACTTTTTGATGGGGTTGTTTTCTTCTTAAATTTGCTTAAGTTCCTTGTAGATTCTGGATATTAGTCCTTTGTCAGATGGATAGATTGCAAAAACTTTCTCCATTCCGTAGGTTGCCTATTCACTCTGATGATAGTTTCTTTTGCTGTGCAGAAACTCTTTAGTTTAGAGTTGCTGGCAAGATGGCCAAACATGAATAGCTCCGGTCTGCAGCTCCCAGTGAGATCAATGCAGAAGACGGGTGATTTCTCTATTTCCAACTGTGGTACTGGGCTCATCTCTTTGGGACTGGTTAGACAGTGGGTGCAGCCCACAGAGGGTAAGCCAAAGCCGGGTGGGGCATCACCTCACCCTCTGGGAAGCACAAGGGTTTGGGGAACTCCCTCCCTTAGCCAAAGGAAGCCATGAGGGACTGTGCCATGAGGAGCGGTGCACTCCAGCCCAGATACTATGTTCTTCCCACAGTCTTCACAACCCACAGACCAGGAGATTCCCTTGGGTGCCTACACCACCAGGGCCATGGGTTTCAAGCACAAACTGAGTGGCCATTTGGACAGACACCGAGCTAGGTGCAGGAGTTTTTGTTGTTGTTGTTGTTGTTGTTGCCAAGCATCACCTGGAATGATAACAAGATAGAACCATTCACTTCCCTGGGGCTGAAGCTTCACCAGGGAGCCAACTGGTCTAGCTCAGCAGATCCCACTTCCACGCAGCCCAGCAAGCTAAGAGCCACTGGCTTGAAATTCTCGCTGCCAGCGCAGCAGTCAAAAGTTGACCTGGAATGCTTGAGTTTGGTGGGAAGAGGGGTGTCCGCCATTACTGAGGCTTGAATAGGCAGTTTTTCTCTCACAGTGTAAGCAAAACCAATAGAAAGTTCAAACTGGGCAGAGCTCACCACAGCTCGGCAAAATCTCTGTAGCTAGCCTGCCTCTCTAGATTTCTCCTCTCTGAGCAAGGCATCTCTGAAAGAAAGGCAGCAGCCCCTGTCAGGGGCTTATAGATAAAACTCCCATCTCAATGGGACAGAGCACCTGGGGGAAGAGACAGCTGTGGGAGCAGCTTCAGCAGACTTAAACATTTCTGCCTGCCAGTTCTGAGGAGCAGCGGATCTCTCAGCATAGTACTCAAGGTCTGCTAAGGGACAGACTGCCTCCCCAAGTAGGTCCCTGTCTCCTGACTGGGAGACACCTCCCAGAAGTGGTTGACAGACACCTCATACAGGAGAGCTCCAGCTGGCATCTGGTAGGTGCCCCTCTGGGATGAAGTTTCCAAAGGAAGGAACAGGCAGCAATCTTTTCTGTTCTGCAGCCTCTGCTGGTGATACCCATGCAAACAGGGTCTAGAGTGGACCTCCAGCAAACTCCAGCAGACCTGCAGCAGAGGGCCATGACTGTTAGAAGGATAACTAACAAACAGAAAGGAATAGCATTGATGTCAACAAAAAGGATGTCCACACAGAAATCTCATTTGAAGGTGACCAACATCAAAGACCGAAGGTAGATAAATCCACAATGATGAGGAAAAACCAGCCCAAAAAGGCCGAAAATTCGAAAAAGCAGAACACCTCATCTCCTCCAAAGGATGGGAACTCCTCACCAGTAAGGGAACAAAACTGGACAGAGAATGAATTTGATGAATTAACATAAGTAGGCTTCAGAAGGTGGGTAATAATAAACTCCTCTGAGCTAAAGGAGCTTGTTCTAACCCAATGCAAGGAAGCTAGGAACCTTGAAAAAAGGTTAGAGTAACTGCTAACTAGAAAAACCCATTTAGAGAAGAACATAAATGATATGATGGAGCTGAAAAACACCACATGAGAACTTTGTGAAGCATACACAAATATCAATAGCCAAATCTATCAAGCCGAAGAAAGGAAATCACAGAGTGAAGATCAACTTAATGAAATAAAGCGTGAAGACAATGATAGAAAAAAAAGAATGGAAAGGAATGAACAAAGCCTCCAAGAAATATTGATCTACATGAAAAGACCAACCCTAAGTTTGATTGGTGTACCTGAAAGTGATGGGGAGAATGAAACCAAGTAGGAAAACTCTCTTAGGATATTACCTAGGAGAACTTCCCCAACCTAGCAAGACAGGCCAACATTCAAATTCAGGAAATACGGAGAACACCACAAAGATACTCCTTGAGAAGAGCAACCCCAAGACATATAATCGTCAGATTCACCAAGGTTGAAATGAAGGAAAAAATGTTAAGAGCAGCCAGAGAGAAAGGTCGGGTTATCTGCAAATGGAAGTCCATCAGACTAACGCCGGATCTCTCTGCAGAAACCCTACAGCCAGAAGAGAGTGGGGGTCAATATTCAACATTCTTAAAGAACATAATTTTCAACCCAGAATTTCATATCCAGCCAAACTAAGCTTCATAAGTGAAGGAGAAATAAAATCCTTTACAGACAAGCAAATGCTGAGCGATTTTGTTTCCACCAGGCCTGCCTTATAAGAACTCCTGAAGGAAGCACTAAATATGGAAAGGAAAAACTCATACCAGCCACTGCAAAACCATACCAAATTGTAAAGACCATCAACACTAAGAAGAAACTGCATCAACTAATGGGCAGAATAACCAGTTAGCATCATGACAGGATCAAATTCACACATAACAATATTAACCTTAAATGTAGATGGGCTATATGCCCCAATTAAAAGACGAAGACTGGCAAATTGGATAAAGAGTCAAGACCCATTGGTGTGTTGTATTCAGTAGACCCATCTCACATGCAAAGACAGACATAGGCTCAAAATAAAGGGATGGAGGAATATTTACCTAGCAAATGAAAAGAAAAAAAAAGTAGGGGCTGCAATCTTAGTCTCTGATAAAACAGACTTTAAACCAACAAAGATCAAAAGAAACAAAAAAGGGCATTACATAATGGTAAAGTGATCAATGCAACAAGAAGAACTAACTATCCTAAATATATAGGCACCCAATACAGGAGCACCAAGGTTCATAAAACGAGTTCTTAGAGACCCACAAAGAGATTTAGACTCCCACACAATAATAGTGGGAGATTTTAACACCCCACTGTCAATATTAGACAGATCAACAAAACATAAGATTAACAAGGATATTCAGGAGTTAAACTCAGCTTTGGACCAAGTGGACCCAATAGACATCTGCGGAACTCTCCACCCCAAAACAACGGAATATACATTCTTCTCAGCACTACATCACACTTATTCTGAAATTGACCACATAATTAAAAGTGAAACATGCCTCAGCAAATGCAAAACAATGGAAATCATAACAAACAGTCTCTCAGACCACAGTGCAATCAAATTAGAACTCAGGATAAAGAAACTGAGCTCTACATGGAAACTGAACAACCTGCTCCCCAATGACTATGGGATAAATAACAAAATTAAGGCAGAAATAAAGAAGTTCTTTGAAACTAATGAAAACAAAAACACAATACACCAAAATCTCTGGGACACAACTAAAGCAGTGTTTAGAGGGAAATTTATAGCACTAAATGCCCACAGGAGAAAGCAGGAAAGATCTAAAATTGACACCTTAACACCACAATTAAAATAACTAGAGAAGCAAGAGCAAACAAATTCAAAATGTAGCAGAAGACAAGAAATAACTAACATCAGAGCAGAACTGAAGAAGATAGAGACACGAAAAACACTTCAAAAAATCAACGAATCCAGGAGCTGGTTTTTTGAAAAGATTAACAAAATAGATAGGACACTAGCCAGACTAATAAAGAAGAAAAGAGAGAACAATCAAATAGACACAATTAAAAAATGATAAAGGGGATATCACCACTGATCCCACAGAAATACAAACTACCATCAGAGTATACTATAAATACCTCAATGCAAATAAACAAACTAGAAAATCTAAAAGAAATGGCTAAATTCCTGGACACATATGCCCTCCCAAAACTAAACCATGAACAAGTCAAATCCCTGAATATACCAATAACAAGTTCTGAAATCAAGGTAGCAATTGATAGCCTACCAACCAAAAAAATCCCAGGACCAGACGGATTCAGAGCCAAATTCTACCAGAAGTACAAAGAGGTGCTGGTACCATTCCTTCTGAAACTATTCCAGACAATAGAAAAAGAGAGACTCCTCCCTAATCATTTCACAAAGCCAGCATCATCCAGATACCAAAACCCGGCAGAGACACAAGAAAAACAGAAAATTTCAGGTCAATATCCCTGATGAACATCAATACGAAAATCCTCTATAAAATACTGGTAAACCAAATCCAGCAGCGCATCAAAAATCTAATCCACCATGTTCAAGTTGGCTTAATCACTGAGATGCAAGTCTAGTTCAACATATGTAAATCAACAAATGTAATTCGTCACATAAACAGAACCAATGACAAAAAAATCACATGATTATCTCAATAGAGGCAGAAAAGGCCCTCGATAAAATTTAACACCTCTTCATGCTAAAAACTCAATGAACTAGGTATTTATAGAACATATCTCAAAATAATAAGAGCTATTTATGACAAACTTACAGCCAGTATCATACAGAATGGGCAAAAGTTGGAAGCATTCCCTTTGAAAACTGGCACAAGACAAGGATGCCTTCCTTCACCACTCCTATTCAATTTCAGTATTTTTGAAGGCGTTTCACACAATAGCAGTGTTAATATATGTGCAAATTTAACAATAATAAGTTAGTAAGCTACTAACCAGATGCACAGAATTTTGGCATAGAAGATTGGGAATTACCATTGCTAACATAAAGTTAGCTTAGAGTATAATGTAAATTACAAACGACTTTCGTCACCGCAGTATAAGTTAAGCTTAATGGTGGAACAAATTTTAAGTAGTCACTATCTTTAAGAACTTTAATAAAACAATAAATAATACATAAAATACATTAAAATTTACATATTATATATTTTGAACTAGTTTATCTAGTGAAAATATATGAACAAATTACTGGATACTGTGATGTGTGCACGTTTCTGTGTGTGTGTGTGTGTGTGTAAGCCTTCTTGTATATCCATCATATGTTAACGAATATTTTGTCTAATCCACATATTTTGACAAGATAGCATAACACGATAATATGATATTTTATCTATATAAAGTTTCTGAGATACAGATAAAAACTACTGTCTTGATGTAAATTTGAGTAGAAATTCCTTCAGATTGAGCTCTTGGAAAGCTTCCTTCTGTGGTTACAATCAATCAATGAAGAACATTCTCCAGTTGGAGTGCACAAAACTGAGATCTCTACATATGTAATGAAATAACAACCAAATGCACATTTGTGATTCTCTACACAAGTGTATATTCATCACCATAAGTTTTACACTTTAATACTCATTGTGTGATTTTCAAGACTGACTTCTGAGAAGAAGATAAAAAAGAAATTGCTCTAATAGAACATTTATTCTGGAACAAGGTAAGGGTTATTGGTTTTTTGCTTCTTTTTCATTCATGAATATTCATTCATATTCATATTCTTTACCAAGCCACCTCTACTTTTCCCAAGCCTCTTGTTTTTCTGTGAGGTCTTCTTTATGGCAAGTAGTCTAGCCATAGAAGGCTAGTCAAATATCTAGCATCGCATTTGCAATGTCACAGGTTTCCTTTCTCCTCTGAAGAATCTAATGAAAGGGAAAGGCGTTCTTTAGTACAAACATTTCTAATCTATTTAATTATAACAATAAAGTGAATCGTACTGGAATAAGTGAGAGACAGGACTAGCTGGATTTCCTAGGCTGACTAATAATTCCTAAGCCTAGCTGGGGAAGGTGACCGCACCTGCCTTTAAACATGGGGCTTGTAACTCAGTTCACACCTGAGCAATCAGGTAATAAAGAGGGCTCACTAAAATACAAATTAGGCCAAAAGCTGGAGGTAAAGAAATAGTCAAATCATCTATCATCTGAGAGCACAAGGGGAGCGACGATGATCGGTGTATGAACCCAGGCATCCGAGCAGGAAGTGGCAACCCCCTTTGGCTCCCTTCCCATTGTATGGGAGCTCTGTTTTCACTCTATTAAATCTTGCAACTGCACACTCTTCTGGTCCATGTTTGTTCCGACTCGTGCTGAGCTTTCACTCGCCATCCGCCACTGCTGATGACTGTCATCGTAGACCCGCTGCTGACGTCCATCCCTCCAGATCCCACAGGGTGTCCGCTGTGCTCCTGATGCAGCCAGGCGCCCACTGCCACTCCCAACTGGGCTAAAGGCTCACCATTGTTCCTGCACAGCTGAGTGCCCAGGTTCATCTTAATCAAGCTGAACACTGGTTGCTGGGTTCCAAGGTTCTCTTCCATGACCCATGGCTTCTAATAGAGCTATAACACTCACCACATGGCCCAAGGTTCCATTCCTTGGAATCTGTGAGGCCAAGAACCCCAGGTCAGAGAACAAAAGACTTGCCACCATCTTGGGAGCAGCCTGCCCCATTTTCCAAAGGTCCCACCCAATCTTGGGAGCTCTAAGAACAAAGACCGTCCAGTAACATAAGCACTTCTAATTCACCCATAACTTTTATTATAAAATACTTAATAACATAATCACTTTGTATTATCTTAAAAAGTGCAGTGCTATACAATTTGGAAATAAACTTTAGATTCTCAGTTTACTTAACAGTTCACTTTGTTTTTACTTAAAATATCCTCTAAAATCTCTATGATTCAGAGATGCTGAGTATTATATTTCAGCTGGAATTTAAAACTATTTATGAAAATCCCTTTAAATAAATTTAGTAAGTTCAATTGCCAAAATGAAAAAGGTTGCAAAATTAACAGCTTACATGCTTATTCCATGAAGAATTTTAGCTTTGTCTTCAAGGGCTATGTTTTAAACATCATTTTGTGGATACTCAGCAATCCATTTTGATTTAGTCATTTATTGGTGATTACCTCTTGATTCATCAAAGTAGAAATCCTGGTGGGTTCTGGAGTGCTTCATTTATGCAAAATTTGGCTAAGTCAAAAAGGACCATTCTTGCAGCATGGTTACCATCAACATTATTAGCCTCATATGTTTAGGGAAATTGTCTGTTTCATGGTTAAAATTTTTGCAAATCATTATGTCCATGTGAAGTTATATGAAATATACAGTGGTGTGTGTGGAATACAGAGAGACTTATCTGGATCATGGGGACCAACATATGAATATTAGCTATTTTAATGAGCCTCCACAGATTTAACAGGTGTATGGAAACTAGTTGTACTTGCATTATTATTACATATATTATACGCAATATATAGATACATACAATGTGATATACATATAACTGAATAAAACAAATTAATTATAAATGGAGAGAGAGAGGGAATATATTCAAAATAGAATGAAAAATAGGTGTAGAAGGAATCATCGAAATAGGAAATCTCCATTTGGCAATCATGTTAGTAATAATTTACTCAAACATCTACAGTTGTTATCACTAGTATACAAAAGTTGGATGAACATTGAAATATTTGCATAGTTTTAAAATACTTCCCTCCAGAATTCTTATCAATTATAAAGAGGGAAAGAGTAACATCACAGCAGAGATAGCTAGCACACTAGTATAACTGAGTGATTAAAGTCAATATTCCCAGGAATGTGATAGATTGACAGGCAATGATAAAAACACAGAATTACTTCTGTGATATTCCTGCCAAAAATGCATAACATGAATTTCATCTTGAAAAAACATCAGATAAACCCAAATTGAGGAATATTTTACAAAATAACTGGCCTATTAGTCTTCAAAAATATAAGGTCATAAGAATCAAAGAAGCATTGAGGAATTATTTCAGAATAAGAAAAGCTAAAGAGATATGATGATCAATGCAAGGAATGATCTAGGATTAGATTTATTTTAGGATATTATTGGGACATTTGGCAAATTTGAATGGGATGTCTTGGCAAGGAGTTTTGTGGGACTACTTTGTACTGTGCTTGTCATTTCTCGTAAAGTTTGAAATTACATCAACACACACACAAAAATGAACTGATACTACCACTAATATGTCAAGTGACTCCTAGCCTATTGGAGGATATACTAATAAAATAAAATTGTCATAAAAATTCGGGACTGAGGGTTATTTATTGTTCAATCCTTTGTTAGGCATATTTCTTTTCTCACATAAAGAAAGTGTTCCAATTTCTTGACTGAAACACAGATATACTAATTGGGGAGAATTAGAAGTGTTTTTGATTAACCACAATGCTGACAATCCAAAGGAAAATGTATTAAATTCATTTCTACCAGACTTTTTAATGAATTACTCATCTGCCTCACAATGCTATCCAATTGTGTGCCCATTGCACATGAAATATATTTGATTATCTTTTATTTAAAATGATTAGATTCCACCATATTTAGCCATATAACTATCATGAGATTTTCTAGCATTTTACTGTTTCACATTTGAAGCAGTCTGAGTAAGATAATATGATTCATAGTATCATTGCTCTGATTATGACGTTGAGGCGAGAGGTTTTCTAACACAAACTTAAAATCACCTCTTGTCACAAATATTACTTTAAATGAGAAAAGTGTAATTACTTTTGCAATAACCTAATATAAATGACCTTACATCACATGTCCTGCAGTTTATTACTTATCAACTTTAAAATAATTGTGAAATTATAAATGATTGCCATACTGCTTTTTTTTATAGACTGTCTCAGGTATAGAGAGATATATAACAATTTGAAAAGACCCAATGAAATTTAAGTGTGTTTATTGTACAATAAGCTTCATCCCATGAAATTTTACTCAGATCACAATGAAATGTATTTTATTCACCATTTCAGGAAAAGAAATCACCAGTAAACCTTATGAATGTTATGTTTATTCAAGTTCATTATGGCTGAAAAGAGGTTTCCTTTATAGTTGTATTTTTTCAATTTCAGTACAACAAAACTAGATTATATTAGTTTTATGAAAACACCTGAGTTCAGGTATACAAATCTTCTTTTCAAGATTAAGTGTAAGTGAAAAGTTATTTAAAGAATATTATTATCTTGTGCACTCTACCAGGAATGATGAAGAAAGGGATATGTAGAAATGTATTTTTACAATCTGTGCTGCCCAATTCTTGTTAAAGCCTAAGATTTACGTTTGGAGAAAGAAATCTCATAATCACAAATTCTAGCCATCCCTTGTATTAGTTTTTATAAATTATAATAAACAGATGTGAGGTATTTATTTAGTGAATGTTTCAGGTATTGATAATGACAAATTTGGTGTACTCTTCTAAAAATTCAAATATAGTTGTTACAATGGACTTTTATGATAGATGCAATGCTATAATTTGATTGGACTGTTTCATTTTTCCCCTGGCACATAAAAGACTCCATTTCTTTAGTTCCCTATCAGCTGGCTGGGGCCAGGTGGCAAGTAGAATACCGGCAGAAGTTATATAATGCATTTCCAGTTCTGGCACTATGGAGGATATACTAATACACATTCTCCTTATACTTATTTTTTAGTAGCAGGAGGCAAACGACTCAGTGGAAGATGGCAAGAGTCAAAGTGGTCCCAGAACCAATACATGAAATTATCTCCTTCTCTAGTTCACCCCTTGAAGGATAAATGAGAATGTCCTGGATGTCCTGGATGGATGGAGATGTCCTGTAGAACGTCTGACTAAGAACATCCACATTGGACTTTGCATGAGTAAGAAATAAACTTTAATGATATTAATCCATTGTGATTTGGGATTGTTATAGCAACTCCGGTCTGGCCAAAGCAGCTTTCTACTTTAATCGTGAGGTTACCTGGAAACAAATGGAATATGTTTGTTCAAAACTACGTCATAGTGTCTAAATTTCTCATTAATCGTCAAGCATAGAGTAACTACATTTTCCCTCCCAATTTCCAAGTTATTTTGTAAGGATGATATGCATTAAAAACAAAATATTCTGATGTTGAATTATTTCTAAAAGGAACTTGAATCAACATAGATTTGACCAAGGTTTCTAACCATCTATATCTACAGTAGCATGCCACCAATGCTGACTGATGTTCATAAAGATGGCTCCAAAATAATATCAGATGTTTAACCCTAGGGACAAGACATTATCTGAGATCCAAATTATGAAAATATTAGGTCTAATGTGCCAATATTATCTTTAGATATTAATACCCACATAAATTTAAGGTCTCTTACCACACTAACAGAATACACAACTAATATGTACACAGTGCTGGGCACTACAGAGAACCTTTTCCATGGATTATCCAGTTTACTCCTCACAGCCAATCTAGAAACTGAGAATTCCGATCAGTTCTATTTTACAGGTTAAGAAACACAGCCAAGTGGTAGTTATTCTGAGATAGTCTTGTAAGGAACAGCTTTATTTTATTCATCAATGTGGCTTCAATACTTATTCCAGTGTCTGTTAAATAGTAGACACCAGAAAGGAATTCTCCAAAGAGCTAAATAAGCAAAGAACTAAATAAACAAGGATATCTTTCATGTCCTCTGATCCTACACCCATTCCATGTGCCCATAACTCTCCTGGTATTTCAGTTGTATATCTTTCCTAGGGCTCTTACTGTACTTTTTTCTTGCATCTCCAATAAATGTAGACTATATGCCCTATAATGACTCAATGAATAACTTACTTCTCCTCCTAAATTGAGGAAACTGGAACTCAAATGCACTCTTGGAACTTGTTTTTATTTTGTACTGGTGCAACCACAAATGGACTGATAAAGTATCCCCGTGCTTAGCATACCTCACTACTCAATTTCAACCTTATGAATATTTTCTAATAGTAAGACATGAAAGTAAGAAAAATTAAAAACATATCTCCATTTCCAACTCCCAAAATTAATGCTCACTCCTATCAGATCTCAAAATGATGCCTCAGCCTGGCTAGGAAAAATGGTGATCTCAGTAGAATCTTCAATATTAAAAGAACATTGTATTGTCTGAGTTAATCAATAATGTTCTAAGGAGAAACTTTCTCAGTTATTCAACTGTTATCTAAGCAGAATTCCTCATTCCATTAATGTTTTAGAATGGGATTTGAGGTTTATAAGTAAAGGTTATAATTTTAATGCAGCTTTTAAATACATTTAACATTTAGTGGCTTCCTATGCTAAGATATAGGGAAACAACAGTTAAATGCATTACTTTTCCAGCTTTACTTTTTTTTTTTTTTTTGAGACGGAGTCTCGCTCTGTCACCCGTGCTGGAGTGCAGTGGCCGGATCTCAGCTCACTGCAAGCTCCGCCTCCCAGGTTTACGCCATTCTCCTGCCTCAGCCTCCCGAGTAGCTGGGACTACAAGCGCCCACCACCTCGCCCGGCTAGTTTTTTTTTGTATTTTTTTAGTAGAGACGGGGTTTCACCATGTTAGCCAGGATGGTCTCGATCTCCTGACCTCGTGATCTGCCCGTCTCGGCCTCCCAAAGTGCTGGGATTACAGGCTTGAGCCACCGCGCCCGGCCCCAGCTTTACTTATTTAGGGAAAAAGAAGAGAAGTGATGCATCTTCAGGAATTGGGGGCCTGAAAATAATTGGCATTGATAGTAAATCTAGTAGCCATATATTGGTAGACTGACATATAGGGAATTGTTTCTTTCAGATCAAAACTTCAATTTCTTTTGACACATCAAAGTTATTAATTTATGTTCAATTTAGTTTTAAGTCTAGCTTTAGTTTTGTATTGGGGTCTTTTTAAAATTTACAATTCATGAAAGGTCTGTAGCCCTATTCTCATCCAGTTAATTCAACAGGAGCTACTTATGGTGTCTTATTTTCCATGCATTAAAGATGGATGGAGATCTACTCCCTATCTAAATGTTAACTGCACCAGAAGGTGATGTGTACAATTCAAATTAAAAGAGACTCCATTGTCAGTTTATTTCTGTGTGACTGGAAGATAAAGTAGAAATAACTTGAAATTCTTTTGTATTTTGAGAATTTTACAAGAGTGGTTAATTTAACTCTCAAGATAATGTCATATGAAATACATACTGGTTCTCTCTCTCTTTCTTGCCATCTCCCTTGCCCCATTTTAGTCTAAGTTTAGGAAAGCGAAACTTTAAAACTTTAATTATGTCGATAATTACTCAGAGCTTTGTCTGCCTGATTCCAAAGTCACTAGTTTATTTTTCTTTATTTAAGAAAATAAGGAGTTTCATAAATTAAATCCCTGCACTGGGAGCCCCTTCTTGTAGACTGAATTGAGGAAAATTGCACAACCTGCTCTGAGAGAATAACTCCTCTTTAATATAACTGATCAATTCTTCTCTTTTGAAGACCAAAAAAAGGGATTAAATCAAGATTCAACAGAGAATTCTGATAACAATTTGCATCTTTTACCTGTCCAATCATTGATAGTATGCTTTTATCTGTTATTATGGATGTAAAATATATCATTAAATTGTACATATATATAACAAGAATTGTGACCTAAACTTCAACTAAACTTTGTCTCCCATCGTCTCTTTAAACAGTATGTGGTGAATATAATCTGACTTGCTCCTTCATGGAAGCTCCTATAGATGGATTGGCCTTTCTGCTCTCTTATAGGAAATAAACAAATGTATGATTCTCATTGTCTCAAGAAGTCTGACTTCAGGACATTAAATGTTCAGTCCAAGATGTGAATCAATACTGTGAATTGTATTTAATGTAAAATCTTCCTCCCTTTTAAGATAAGAACTTGATTGAATTTGAAAGTCTACTCCATAAGACAAGAAGATTTAAGGGTCAGACGGTTGGGTTCAGTGACTTGCATTTATTTTCCTTTTTGTTCGCTCCCTTCCCCAAATTAGCTAGCTAGTATATCTGTGCACCAGTGTTGGTTAAGTGGGAAGTGGGACCAGCCACAGGAAAGGGAACAGGGAACCTTTTATTTAATTGGGTTCCATTGTGACTTGGATACACTCTCACAGAATCTGGCAAACGTTTCTTTTGAAATCTCATTCTTAGGCTCCTCTCTCCTGCAGTTATCTCATTTTGAATGGAAACATCTCTGCATCTTTAATAAAAGTGGTTACGTACAACACTCCTTAGCCCTAGCCCCCTGCAGCTTCTTTTTGTTGAGATTTCCCACCTCTCTAGGTAGCCTTATTGGACAAGACAGGAGATTACTGCTCCCCAGATTACTCCCTCCTACATGGCATGTATCTGAGTCATGAGAAAAACATACCTTTTTTCTCACCACTCTGGAGTATCAGGGCAGTCCAGGGTGTTAAGACTCTCTTGGCTCTGCCCTACTAGAAGTCCACAGACCAGAATGATCCCAAATGTAGATGGAGCTGCTGAAGCTCTAGAGAATCCCGCTGCCCTTTAACTGAAAAGAGGAGTATCACTCCCTTCTCCTTCCTGGGAGATGGGATGGAAATAACAGTGTTCCTTTCTGCAAAATAGCCTCCCACAATCATTCAGCTTTTCTGATTTTTTAAATGTTAGTTGAAAAAGAAAGCAATGCTTAAGAGTCATGAGATAAGTTTGGATGTGTTTTTGTTGTTGTTGTTAACTATGCATGTTGATTTGTCTATTTTGGACTCTCATAAAGGATATTGGCACCTCAATTGAAACTCAGACCACAAGAGTTAAATTTAAGCATTCTATTACAGGTATTTGATAATTTTACCATTTGTCAAGATATCATAGCTAGCCATAAAAAACATGGAAAAAGCAGGGAGTAAACGTATCTGAAGCCTGTTTCATGCTAATGTGAAGGATAATAAGATAGTAGATCTCAAACCTACATGTAAATATTAAAACAGGCACTATATAGGCCAGGCAAACAAGTAACACTCTGGGTGTATTTAATAGGAAGAAATATAATACAGACAATTAGAAGCTTGCGTGGTAGTTTGGAAGAGCTGGGGAATCCAAGTCCCAAGAAACACCTAGCATATTATCTCAACTGCTGGTAGAGCCAAAATGAACAATTTGCTCATCTGGAAACATAGAGCAAAATCTCACGTCTAATGTCTATAGATCTCCTAGTACTTGCCTATGTGGAGAATGCACTAAAGAATAATGGCTTTCTTATTTATTTTATTTTATTTTTTTAATTTTTGAGACGGAGTCTTGCTCTGTCTCCCAGGCTGGAGTGCAAAGACGTGATCTCGGCTCACTGCAACCTCCGCCTCCTGGGTTCAAGAGATTTTCCTGCCTCAACCTCCCAAGTAGGTAGGATTACAGGCACCCACCATCATGCCCAGCTAATTTTTGTATTTTCAGTAGACACGAGGTTTCACCATGTTGACCAGGCTGGTCTCCAACTCCCAGTGTCCCCTGATCAACCCTCCTCGGCCTGCCAAAGTGTTAGGATTACAAGTGTTAGGTGTAATCCTAACAGGTGAGCCATTGCACCAGCAGGAATGATGGCTCTCAATGCCTCTCATCAGCAAAGCCTAACTTACAGCGCAACTAAAAGGGATTACCCTGTATTCCCCAGGGAAGAGTGTAGGAGGGGGTGAAAATAGTGCTGAGTGAACAACAGACATTCCCACACAGAGATGAACATAACTTAAGTTGCTAAAACCTAGCAAAGATAAAGTGGAAAAAATTCTTAAAACTAAGTTTGGCAGTAGGAGTGAAAAATTATAAATCATCTCAGCAACATGTAACCTCAAATAAACATATGAATTAACAAATACTCTGTAAAAATACTGCCATACTTTGATATGAAAGAACACCGAACACTCATTGAATTTGCCTGCAGCTCTGGGGGCTCCTGTGGCTTTCTTCTTTATCGGAGCCAGGCTTACACACCAGCAACCATGTCCAAGGGACCTGCAGTTGGTATTGGTCTTGGCAGCACCTACTCTTGTATGGGTGTGTTCCAGCATGGAAAAGTAGAGATAATTGCCAATAATCAGGGAAACCAAACCACTCCAAGCTATGTTGCCTTTACGGACACTGAACGGTTGATCAGTGATGCTGCAAAGAATCAAGTTGCAATGAACCCCACCAACACAGTTTTTGATGCCAAACATCTGATTGGATGCAGATTTGATGATGATGTTGTCCAGTCTGATAGGAAGCATTGGCCCTTCATGGTGGTGAATGATGCTGGCAGGCCCAAGATCCAAGTAGACTACAAGGGAGAGACCAAAAGCTTCTATCCAGAGGAGGTATCCTCTATGGTTCTGGCAAAAATGAAGGAAATTGCAGAAGCCTACCTTGGGAAGACTGTTACCAATGCTGTGTTCACAGTGCCAGCTTACTTTAATGAGTCTCAACGTCAGACTACCAAACATGCTGTAACTATTGCTGGTCTCAATGTACTTAGAATTATTAATGAGCCAACGGTTGCTGCTATTGCTTACAGGTTAAACAAAAAGGTTGGAGCAGAAAGAAATGTGCTGATCTTTGACCTGGTAGGTGGCACTTTCGAAGTGTCAGTCCTCACTATTGAGGATGGAATCTTTGAGATCAAGTCTACAGCCAGAGACACCCACTTGGGTGGAGAAGATTTTGACAACCAAATGGTCAACCATTTTATTGCTGAGTTCAAGCGCAAGCATAAGAAGGACATCAGTGAGAACAAGAGAGCTGTAAGACGCCTCTGTACTGCTTGTGAACATGCTAAGCATACTCTCTTCCAGCACCCAGGCCAATATTGAGATCAATTCTCTCTATGAAGGAATCGACTTCTATACCTCCATTACCCATGCCCAATTTGAAGAATTGAATGCTGACCTGTTCCATGGCACCCTGGACCCAGTAGAGAAAGCCCTTTGAGATGCCAAGCTAGACAAGTCACAGATTTATGATATTGTCATGGTTGGTGGTTCTACTCTTATCCCCAAGATTCAGAAGCTTCTCCAAGACTTCTTCAATGGAAAAGAACTGAATAAGAGCATCAACCCTGATGAAGCTGTTGCATATGGTATAGCTGTCCAGGCAGCCATTGTGTCTGGAGACAAGTCTGAAAATGTTCAAGATTTGCTGCTCTTTGATGTCACTCCTCTTTCCCTTGGTATTGAAACTGCTGGTGGTATCATGACTGTCCTCATCAAGCGTAATACCACCATTCCTACCAAGCAGACACAGTCCTTTACTACCTATTCTGACAACCAGCCTGGTCTACTTATTCAGGTTTATGAAGGTGAGTGTGCCATGACCAAGGATAACAACTTGCTTGGCAAGTTTGAACTCATGGGCATACCTCCTGCACCCCGAGGTGTTCCTCAGATTGAAGTCATTTTTGACATTGATGCCAATGGTATCCTCAATGTCTCTGCTGTGGACAAGAATACACGAAAAGAGAATAAGCTTACTGTTACTAATGACAAGGGTCGTTTGAGCAAGGAAGATATTGAACATATGTTTCAGGAAACTGAGAAGTACAAAGCTGAAGATGAGAAGCAGAGGGACAAGGTGTCATCCAAGAATTCACTTGAGTCCTATGCATTCAACATGAAAGCAACTGTTGAAGATGAGAAACTTCAAGGCAAGATTAACGTTGAGGACAAACAGAAGATTCTGGAAAAGTGTAATGAAATTATCAACGGACTAGATAAGAAACAGACTGCTGAGAATGAAGCATTTGAACATCAGCAGAAAGAGCTGGAGAAAGTTTGCAACCCCATCATCACCAAGCTGTACCACAGTGCAGGAGGCATGCCAGGAGGAATGCCTGGGGGATTCCCTGGTAGTGGAGCTCCTCCCTTTGGTGGTGCTTCCTCAGGGCCCACCATTGAAGAGGTTGATTAAGCCAACCCAAGTATAGATGTACCATTGTTCCACAAATTTAAAACATTTGAAAGAGCTAAATTTGCAGCAAATTCTGTGGCAGTTTTAAAAAGTTAAGTTGCTATAGTAAGTCACTGGACATTCTCAATCCTTGAATATGGAACATGCACAGGGGAAGGAAATAACATTGCACTTTATAAACACTGTATTGTAAGTGGAATTAAATAAAACTATTTAAAATTGGCACCAAAAAAAGAAAGAACATAGAATTGAGTTAGTTCTAAGAAAGTCCATGTACGTGTGGATACATAGATACAATTATCTAAAGGATAATTGCTGTGGATGTCAATCTAGATAATTGTAGTGGATGTCAATCTATCATCTTCAAAAACATATGAACTGAATTAACCAATTATCCTAGTACTTTTCAATTTTCCAGTAAAAGTGACCTTTCTTTAGAGAAAGCACATAATCAGATTTATTTTTTATGAATCTGAGATATGATGAAGAGCAATGCATTGTAACGGGCTTAAATTCATCTTCTTTTAATCTTTTTTGTTGAAAATATTTAATTTATTGTTACTTATTCTGCTCAATATGTTGACTTAAATCTTTTTCCTTGTTTTTATTTGTTTATTTTTTATTATTATTATATTTTAAGTTCTAGGGTACATGTGCATAACGTGCAGGTTTGTTACATGTGTATACTTGTGCCATGTTGGTGTGCTGCACCCATCAACTCATCAGCACCCATCAACTCGTCCTTTACATCAGGTATAACTCCCAATGCAATCCCTCCCCCCTTCCCCTGCCCATAATAGGCCCCGGTGTGTGATGTTCCCCTTCCCGAGTCCAAGTGATTTCATTGTTCAGTTCCCACCTATGAGAGTGAGAACATGCGGTGTTTGGTTTTGTTTTTATACTTTAAGTTCTGGGATACATTGTCTCAGCCCAAAATCTCGGCAAAGTCTCAGGATACAAAATCTATGTGCAAAAATTACAAGTATTCCTGTACACCAATAACAGACAAACAGATAGCAAAATCATGAGCAAACTCCCATTCATGATTGCTACAAACAGAATAAAATACCTAGGAATACAACTTACAAGGGATGTGAAGGAAGGACCTCTTCAAGGAGATCTATAAACCACAGCTCAAAGAAATAAGAGAGTACACAAACAAAATGAAAAACATTCCATGCTCATGGATAGGAATAGTCAATATCATGAAAATGGCCATACTCCCCAAAGTAATTTACAGATTCAATGCGATTCCCATCAAGCTACTATTGACTTTCTTCACAGAAGTAGAAAAAACTACTTTAACTTTCATATGGAAGCAAAAAAGAGCTCATATAGCCAAGTCAATCCTAAGCAAAAAGAACAAAGCTAGAGGCATCACACTACCTAATTTCAAACTATATGACAAGGCTACAGTAAGCAAAACAGCATGGTACTGGTGCCAAAACAGAGATATAGACCAATGGAACAGAACAGAGGCCTTAAAAATAACACCACATATCTACAACCATCTGATCTTTGACAAACCTGATGAAAACAAGCAATGGGGAAAGGATTCCCTATTTAATAAGTGGTGTTGGGAAAACTGGCTAGCCATATGCAGAAAACTGAAACTGGACCCCTTTCTTACACCTTATACAAAAATTAACTCAAGATAGATTAAAGATTTAAACGTAAGACCTAAAACAGTAACAACCCTAGAAGAAAACCTAGGCAATACCATTCAGGATGTAGGTATGAGCAAAGACTTCATGACTAAAACACCAAAAGTAATTGCAACAGAAACCAAAATTGACAGATGGGACCTAATTAAACTAAAGAGCTTCTGCACAGCAAAATAAACTATCATCAGAGTGAACAGGCAACCTACAGAATGGGAGAAAATGTATGCAATCCACCCATCTGACAAAGGGCTAATATGCAGAATCTACAAGGAACTTAAATTTACCTGAAAAAAAGCAAACAACCCCATCAAAAAGTGGGTGAAGGATATGAACAGACACTTTTCAAAAGAAGAAATGTATGGGGCCAACAAACAAATGGAAAAAGTTCATCATCACTGGTCACTAGAAAAATGCAAATCAAAACCAAAATGAGATACCATCTCACGTCCGTTAGAATGGTGATCACTAAAATGTCAGGAAACAGTATTTTATTGACGATTTTTGTGTCGATGTTCATCAGGGATATTGGTCTAAAATTCTTTTTTTATTGTGTCTCTGCAAGGCTTTGGTATCAGGATGATGTTGACCTCATAAAATGAGCTAGGGAGGGTTCCCTCTTTTTCTATTGATTGGAATAACTTCAGAAGGAACGGTACCAGCTCCTCCTTATACCTATGGTAGAATTTGGCAGTGAATCCCTCTGGTACTGGACTTTTTTGGTTGGTAGGCTATTAATTATTGCCTCAATTTCAGAGCCTGTTATTGGTCTATTCAGGGATTCAACTTCTTCCTGGTTTAGTCTTGGGAGAGTGTATGTGTCCAGGAATTTCTCCATTTCTTCTAGGTTTTCTAGTTTATTTGCATAGAGGTGTTTATAGTATTCTATAAAATACTGGCAAACCAAATCCAGCAGCACATCAAAAAGCTTATCCACCATGATCAAGTGGGCTTCTTCCCTGGGATGCGAGGCTGGTTCAACATACGCAAAATCAATAAACGTAATCCAGCATATAAACAGAACCAAAGACAAAAACCACATGATTATCTCAATAGATGCAGAAAAGGTCTTTGACAAAATTCAACAGTCCTTCATGCTAAAAACTCTCAATAAATTTGGTATTGATGGAACATATCTCAAAATAATAAGAGCTAATTATGACAAACCCACAGACAATATCATACTGAATGGACAAAAACTGGAAGCATTCCCCTCGAAAACTGGCACAAGAAGGATGCCCTCTCTCACCACTCCTATTCAACATAGTGTTGGAAGTTCTGGCCAGGGCAATCAGGCAAGAGAAAGAAATAAAGGGTATTCAGTTAGGAAAAGAGGAAGTCAAATTGCTCCTGTTTGCAGATGACATGATTGTATATTTAGAAAACCCCATCATCTCAGCCCAAAATCTCCTTAAGCTGATAAGCAACTTCAGCAAAGTCTCGGGACACAAAATCAATGTGCAAAATTCACTAGCATTCTTATACACCAATAACAGACAAACAAAGAGCCAAATCATGAGTGAACTCCCATTCACAATTGCTTCAAAGAGAATAAAATAACTAGGAATCCAACTTTCAAGGGATGTGAAGTACCTCTTCAAGGAGAACTACAAACCACTGCCCAACGAAATAGAAGAGGACACAAACAAATGGAAGAACATTCCACGCTCATGGATAGGAAGAATCAATATCATGAAAATGGCCATACTGCCCAAGGTAATTTATAGATTCAATGCCATTCCCATTAAGCTACCAATGACTTTCTTCACAGAATTGGAAAAATCTACTTTAAAATTCATATGGAACCAAAAAAGAGCCCACATTGCCAAGACAGTCCTAAGCCAAAAGAACAAAACAGGAAGCATCACGCTACCTGACTTCAAACTATAATACAAGGCTACAGTAACCCAAACAGCATGGTACTGGTACCAAAACAGAGATATAGACCAATGGAATAGAACAGAGCCCTCGGAAATAATACCACACTTCTACAGCCATCTGATCTTTGACAAACCTGACAACAAGAAATGGGGAAAGGATTCCCTGTGTAATAAATGGTGCTGGGAAAACGGGCAAGCCATAAGTAGAAAGCTGAAACTGGATCCTTTCCTTACACCTTATACAAAAATTAATTCAAGATGGAATTGAGACTTAAATGTTAGACCCAAAACCATTAAAACCCTAAAAGAAAACCTAGGCAATACCATTCAGGACACAGGCATGGGCAAGGACGTAATGTCTAAAACACCAAAAGCAACTGCAACAAAAGCCAACATTGACAAATGGGATCTAATTAAACTAAAGAGCTTCTGCACAGCAAAAGAAACTACCATCAGAGTGAACAGGAAACCTACAGAATGGGAGAAAAACAAATTTACAAGAAAAAAACAGCCCCATCAAAAAGTGGACAAAGGACATGAAGAGACACTTCTCAAAAGAAGACATTTATGCAGCCAACAGACACATGAAAAAATGCTCATCATCACTTGCAATCAGAGAAATGCAAATCCAAACCACAATGAGATACCATCTCACACTACTTAGAATGGCGATCATTAAAAAGTCAGGAAACAATAGGTGCTGGAGAGAATGTGGAGAAATAGAAACAGTTTTAAACTGTTGGTGGGACCGTAAACTAGTTCAACCATTGTGGAAGACAATGTGGCGATTCCTCAAGGATCTAGAACTAGAAATGCCATTTGACCCAACCATCCCATTACTGGGTATATAACCAAAGGATTATAACTCATGCTGCTATAAAGACACATGCACACGTATGTTTATTGTGACACTACTCACAATAGCAAAGACTTGGAACCAACCCAAATGTCCATGAATGACAGACTGGATTAAGAAAATGTGGCACATATACACCATGGAATACTATGCAGCCATAAAAAAGGATGAGTTTGTGTCTTTTGTAGGGACATGGATGCAGCTGGAAACCATCATTCTCAGCAAACTATCACAGGAACAGAAAACCAAACACCGCATGTTCTCACTCAGGTGGGAATTGAACAGTGAGATCACTTGGACACAGGAAGGGAAATATCACACACTGGGGCCTGTTGTGGGATGGGATGCAAGGGGAAGGATAACATTAAGATATATACCTAATGTAAATGACGAGTTAATGGGTGCAGCACACCAACATGGCACATGTATACATATGTAACAAACTTGCACATTGTCCACATGTATCCTAGAACTTAAAGTATAATAAAAAATAAAAAAAAAACAAAGTCAGGAAACAAAAGATGCTGGAGAGGATGTGGAGAAATAGGAATGCTTTTATACTGTTGGTGGGAGTGTAAATTAGTTCAACCATTGTGGAGGATAATGTGACAATTCCTCAAAGATCTAGAACTAGAATTACCAACCCAGCAATCCCATTACTGGGTATATACCCAAAGGATTATAAATCATTCATTTAATTTTTTTTATACTCACCAAACACTTCAGCAAAGATCTCAAGCAAGTACAAAAATATTTTAACAAAAAATGACATAAAAACTTGCTCCCGATAGCAGTGCTTGTATGTTAGTTGCCTGTCTATTATCTGGCAGCCCATAGCAGATATTCTTTAAAGCATACCAAAGTAATACAATGGCAGAGACATCTAACAATTTAACATAGTGCACACTTCATTAACTTTATCAAGGAGCCACTGACATACATCACAGTACATTCCGGAGTGTTTACTTTACACAGAAACACACATAAAAGAAAAAAAAAATGACAAATGGCATTTAAGAAATGAGACATTCTGATTTTTAAAAGCTATTGCCCTGCAGGAGAATCGCTTGAACCCAGGAGGTGAAGGTTGCAGTGAACTGAGATCACGCCATTGCACTCCAGCCCGAGTGACAACAGTGAAACTCCGTATCAATAATAATAACAATAATAAATAAAAGCAATTGCCCTGAAAGCAAAATATTTTGTATTCTTTGTATTGTTCACAATATTAAACCCAGAAACTTGAATTTGGCAAGTGTAAAGCCAAGTGTAACATATTATTTATTGCTCTCTTCAGACTGGTGTAGGGACTTAGATTTCACCTAAAATGCTAATAGTGCTGTTTCTTCAAACAATGTAAAATGGGCTTCCAAGTAAAAAAATGTGTTTTTCTTGGGTGACTGCTATCCTTAAAAAAAAAAAAACCAGGGAATATATCTGCAATTGAAAAAAAAAAAATTGATTCTGACAGATTTTAAGCATTTTTTGCCAAGAGCTATATTTTGTATCAATGTGTATGTAGAATAACATTATAAGAGTTAAAAAAAAAAACCTATTATTTCAAGTTATGCTTTTTAACTGATGGCAATTTCAAAGAATAGTAAATAACAAAAAAAATGTCTAAGCACTGTATGTCCTTTTGTTTTATTCTCTCATTTTGCTAGTTTCTTCTGTTTGTTATTAGTTTCCATAATTCACTTCTAGCAGGTCCTTTCCTTCCTCCCATCTTTTGCAAAAGTGGTGGGATTTATCTCTGGTTATTGTATTAGGCAGGTTCTCCAGAGGAACAGAAACATTTGGATGTATGTATATACTACTCCACTTACTATGAAGTCATGTCCTGACAAATTCATCATGAATTGATAATATCATGTCAAAAATACATTTAAAACACCTAACTTATGGGACATCATAGCTTAGCCTAGCCTATCTAAACATGTTCAGAACACTTAGCCAACAGTTAGGCAATATCATGTAACACAAAGCATATTTTATAAAACAGTGCTGAATATCCCATGTAATTTATTGAAAACTGTACTAAAAGTGAAAAACAAGATGATTGTATGGTATTTTAGTCCATTCTCACGCTGCTATAAAGAGCTACCTGAGACTGGGTAATTTAGGAAGAAAAGAGGTTTAATTGATTCACAGTTCTCAGGCTGTACAGGAGGCATGGTTGGGAGGCCTCAGGAAACTTACAATCATGGCGGAAGGTGGAGGAGAAGAAAGCAGGTCTTACCGTGGCAGAGCAGGAGAGAGAGAGAGCGAAGAGGGAGGTGCTACACACACTTTGAAAAAACAATCTCATGGGAACTCACTCATTATCCTAAAAACAGCAAGGGAGAAATCCGCCCCCATGATCCAGTCCCCTCCCACAAGGCCCCTCCTCCAACACTGAAGACCATAATTCAACATGAGATTTGGGTGGGGACATAGAGCCAAACTGTATCATATGGGTACTCCCAGCATGATTTCTACTGAAAGTGTACTGCTTTTGCATCATTAGAAAGTTGAAAAATCATTAAATCAAATTGTCCATAAGTCCATGTTTTTTGTATGTATGTAGGTATGTATTTGTTTATTATAAGGAATTAGCTCACCTGATTATGGAGGCTGAGAAGTTCAAACTCAGAAGAGCTGAGGATATAGCTGCCCTTGGTCCGAAGGTCTGAGAACGAGTAGAGCCAATGATGTAGTTCCAATCTGAGTCTGAGTGTGAAAGCAGGAGAAGACTAATATCCCAGATCAAAGACAGCCAGATGGACAGAAATAATTTTTTATTATTCAGTCTTTTATTGTACTCAGGCCTTCAATGGATTGTAAGAGGCCCACCTGCATTGGGAAAGGGAATGTGCCTAACTATCTACTGATTCAAATGTTAATCTCATCCGGAAACAGCCTCACAGAAACATCCAGATGTTTAACCAAATATCTCGGCAGCCTACAACCCAATTAAGTTGACACACAAAATTAAGTATCACAGTTACCCATATAAAAATACTTGCATTTGTCTGAAAGAACATTGAATATTAAAATTAAAGTTGTTGGGGGAGCCTGTCAGCCTGACAGTTGACTAAGTGGTGTTTGTAAAGTCAAGCACCTTGTTGTCCCTGTAGTGGATAAATTGAGAACCAGCATAATTTATCATGAGATGGGCCGGGCGCGGTGGCTCAAGCCTGTAATCCCAGCACTTTGGGAGGCCGAGACGGGCGGATCACGAGGTCAGGAGATCGAGACCATCCTGGCTAACATGGTGAAACCCCGTCTCTACTAAAAATACAAAAAACTAGCCGGGCGACGTGGCGGGCGCCTGTAGTCCCAGCTACTCGGGAGGCTGAGGCAGGAGAATGGCGTGAACCCGGGAGGCGGAGCTTGCAGTGAGCTGAGATCCGGCCACTGCACTCCAGCCTGGGCGGCAGAGAGAGACTCCGTCTCAAAAAAAAAAAAAAAAAAAAAAAAAAAAATTTATCATGAGATGAAGTATGATGTTGCCACATTTTGTACAGTTTAACTCTGCAGTTGTAATATAATTCCAAAAGTTACATTCCCTGTGTTCTCCTCACATCTGGGAGATGAAGGAATAAAAGCATTAAATGTTAAGTATGAAGCTTCTACTTATACTTTAAGTACAATAAAAGCCTTAAGTATAAGACTTTTATTTGAAGGAACTGTCTGAAGCATACATAGAATCCGTAATAATTATTAGCACTTACAGACACATTGTTCAGTAAATATTTAGTGAGTGCCTATTATGTTCCAACCACTATTCCAGGATCTAGACATAGGGTAGCCCAGAGTAGAAAATGGCTTTGAGGAGACTGGAGTCTTGCCACACATTTTCTGTAATGAAATAAGTTTAATTAAAGTGAAAAATACCACAACCATCATCATATTCTGATGAGCTGACAGCTGTATATAAGGCACCAAGGTCAAATAATATTTGACCAGTACTATTTTTTACAATGTCAGGTTTTAAAATAATCCCAATTCAAACAGTCTTCACTTCTATATCAGGGGAAAAGCAGTAAATCACATGTCCTCTTAAGTCCTTTGAACTGGATCACTATACTTTTGTCTACCACTTACAGGTTACTTAATTCTAAAGACCAAGGGCCTTTTCTGTCACCAACACATCACAGAAACCTGGTGTTAGGAGTTCAGTATCCATTATCTCTCCATCTTGTGACTCAAACCTATTTAACAATACATGAGAAAGTTTGGCCCTGTGCTAAATCAACACTTCCTGACAGGGGTATAAATAAATTCTGGGGTTGGGAAGCTTTGTCAACTTCTACACACACGACTTGTGTTGCAGTGGGGACTAGGAGAGCCTTGTCAGCAATTTGTCTGATCTGATCTATTCAGATATGACTATACTTCCTCAGCTTATCTGTGAGATGGGAAAAATCCTACCAGGTAAGGTTATATTTACAACCAAAAATTAAATCACCAACTATTGCACCGAATCTAGAAATGGAGAAATAGCATTTGTGGAATAGTGGTGTTAGTATGAAATGCAGATGGGACAGTGAAGGCTGCAAGTGATGAGGTTCTCTAGTTACACTGAAGAAGTGACAGCAGGACTCTTGCAGTTGTCAGGACTAAAAATAACCCCCACTCCAGAATATTTAAGCAGCACAGAGAAGCTTCAAAACCAGCTCCTTCATTTCACAGGAAGAGTTCCAACTAGCATAAACATCTGCCGAAAGTGATTTTTAGGTTATTTATGCCAGTGATTGATATGAAAAAAGAATTGACTGTAACTCTGTCTACAAACATTAAGGGGTCATGCATGGACAATTGCTTAGATTATGTAATTTATATTCCCAGTTATAGATAAAATGTTGCTCCTGGTTTTTGTTTTATGGTTCACACATACACATACAGGTACATATATACATTTACATTCATATGTGTCAATTCAAATATTTAAAATATAATGTGACTTGCACCAGTATCCCAGAATGTCAACCACTTGATTGATTTATAATCTAGTTAATTCTACATGAACAATAATAGTTGAATTTCAGAGATGATGGCATTGTTTTCATAGCAGATGACATTTTTGTTTTATTAAGCACCACATTTCAGACTGCAGTGAGTCTGAACAATGTGTCTGCAGTTACAAATCAACAGTTATTTCAGATTATTTTCAAATGTATTTCAGGACTCCTCTCTGGTTTCTTGATGTTTGTGGGGTTTTGTTTTGTTTTGTTCCGTACTGTATTGTTTTTCTGGCCAGCTTACTTATCTAATTTCATGAAGACTTCTGTATATTTACTTTGTATTGACATACAGTTGAGCAATGACAAAAAGAGGTAAAAACATCTTAAATATCCACCAAAGCATGTTTTTACATATTGACAAAAATAGGGACTGGAGAAATAACGGCATGCAGATCAATTCGTGGCTTAGATATCTGAAGTGTTTGTTTTTACTGGTAAGCAGCCCAAGAGGAGAGCTGTTTCAGAATCTTTGTTCAATAAAAGAGATCGTGATCCAAATCAAACACTGTCTCATATTTTCAACAAAGCTATTTGACTTTTACAATGTAAGCATTAAGTCTCATTTATTTGTAATGTCTATTGGTGATCATTGTTTGGTCATGACACACATATGAACTCACATATAGCTGAGGGTCAAAATACTAGACTGTATTTTTGAAAGAAGCAGAGGCCTCAACTGTATTGTTCACACTTATTTTACAGACTGATGTATCAACCAGGGAATGACTCTCAGACACAGTTACTTTCTCAGTGCTTCTCAGATGCTTCTTAGAGTCAAGGTTGAAACCAGTAGGCTACAGTAATGCTTCCAAATTTTTAATATGCATGCAAACCAGCTGAGTATCTTGGTAAAATGTAGATTCTGATTTAGTAGTATTGGTTGGTTCATGAGAGTAGGAATTTCTACAAAGTTCGTTGGTGATGCCAAAATCACTGTTCCATACACTGCATGTTGTACAGTGGGGATCAACAAATATGGCAGCAATAATTGAAAGCTCAGCAAAATGCCACACTTTAAACCATAGCTATATTGTCCAATACTCTTTTGAACAATGCAATACAGAAATCTCAGCATTTCCAATTGCAAATAGATGTATATTATAGTTGTTTGTATTTTCCAATGGAGATTTATGATGCATTGCCAAATTGGCCTTTAACTGGTTATGCTACCTGTACTCATTTTCCCAAGATCTAATTGTTAATAAATATGCATTATGAATAACAGTTAATGAAAACCTATAAGTGTTTAAATATATTATAAAGCCCATTACACTAAATATACTGTAAGGTAAAAATATAACAAAAATTAATTGGTGTATTATAATAAGAGCAGACTTTTGGGTAGTTCTTTGGGAGTATACTCCCTGAACAATTATTACATAAAATTATTACATAAAACATTTAAAAAATTATTGCTAATCAAGATGTTGTATATTATTTCTCTTTGTATTTTCTGAAATATACAACTGTTATATATTTCTAAGTGAATTCTGAAGCATCTTAATCATTTTATGAATGAAGAAACCATTAGGCATCACATCAAATCTAGAATTTTTCCTCACATTGATAGCTTTACAGTCACAGTCTTCCAAATCCACCAAGGGTTTGCTTTGATTTCATATTGTGGGAACATCTATTTGGTGCAATACAGGAAATAACAAATGTGGTAGTTTGCTCTCATCCATTTCTTAAAATATTTTTTACCCCATATTATGTTTTCCTAGGAGCAAGGCCAAAGTTCTCATTTGTTGCATTTTGGCAATGTGCATTTGGCAAGTTCATTTTATTGCTTGGTTATGACAAGATGTGTTCAGAAAAGTGGTGAAGTTTCATGCTATTTGTGCAGAATTCCTTCTTTGTTAGTGGTGTGTGCAAAGCCATCTGTTCTCTTTAGAGCAGCAGTGATGACTTGTGTAGGACAGTAAGCACTTGTCAGCGCCTGGAAGACAGTCCTCTGCATAAATCATTATCCTGTCTTTATGTCTCACAAGCAGTGAACCCTTTTTAGGCTGCATTTCTGGCTGAGGTTGGCATACACTGGGGGAAGAGTATCAGAGTCAAGGAGAGTTGCTTATTAAATTACTCATCTCACTTTTACAGAACAGCTGCTAAACCAAACTGGCCAAAATATCTTCGTTATCCACAGCATATGTTTGAATACAGATGCTCACTCTTAGCAATTCAAAGAGCTGAGGCCGTGGAGGTTGATAAATGTTCAGCTTTTAGATACGAAGCAGAGGTTAAACGGATATGTCAAGATGCTTAGCTTGCCCTGCTCTACTTTTAGCTGAAGAATAAATGGTGGCTAACTTACAGCTAGGCTATCATCTAACCCTAGCATGTGAAAAACATAGCGAAAGTATTCATCTATTGCTTTTAATAATGTGTTGGCCCCATTTTATTGTATTAGTTTTTTAAATGACAAAACTCCCTTAAAATACTATTCAAATCAGGACAAATCATAGAGTGATATATTTATTCATGCAATAATATGTGCAAGTACATAAATCCCTAATATAATTTCTTGTGAGGCTTACCATATTGGAGGCAGACAGTTCAGTACAAAGGACTGCTTACTAAAGTCTAATGCATTAAATTATATAACTGTCACAAGATATGGCAATTTGCCTTCTAGAACTTGAAATCAGACCACTAGCAAATTCTCATGGGTCACCAAATATCCATCAAATTACAGCAACTTTTAGTCATGCTTTATCTTGATAGTGTTTGTATCAGTGACCTAGAGATGAAAGGTTGTATAACTCATTACAAATCCCCAATCAATCAAGTGATTCTGATTTGAGGAAAGAAGCTTCATTTTCTTTTTTTTATTTTCAGTCAATTCCTAAGTTAATTCCTGAGTTGATTTTAGCTGCAAAATGAAGGATAAAGAAAACCTAGTTTTCTCTTTGAACTGTTTTTTTTCCTACATAAAGAATTGGCTCAGTTAAAAATTATCATTATTCTTAGCAAATTAAGAAAACATTGAAAATTATGCTGGTATAGGCTGTTTGAGTTAAAATTCTTTCTCCTGATAGGTCTTTATTAAATGCATTCGATGGGAGGTCCTTATTTTTAATACTTATGGTTGCATAAATATTGAAATCTACAGCAATTCACTAGGGCACATATAAACCCATGCAGTATTTAATATATTCTTTGATTAGCTAGATACTTAATCATTCTTATCCATATTTACTGCTCAATCCACAATATCACTGCTAATTTAAACCAAATCCTGCATCTGATTTCTTTTACACAGTCAGATTTAGTTCATTCTCAATTCTTAGTATTAAGAGAAAGGGGAATAAAGTAAAGCTCAGGGAAAGTTAAAAATAATCCAAGACTGCATTATTCTTCAAAGGAATTCTTTTTTTTTTTTTTTTGAGGCGGAGTCTCGCTCTGTCGCCCGGACTGGAGTGCAGTGGCCAGATCTCAGCTCACTGCAAGCTCCGCCTCCCGGGTTTCCGCCATTCTCCTGCCTCAGCCTCCCGAGTAGCTGGGACTACAGGCGCCGCCACCTCGCCCGGCTAGTTTTTGTATTTTTAGTAGAGACGGGGTTTCACCGTATTAGCCAGGATGGTCTCGATCTCCTGACCTCGTGATCCGCCCGTCTCGGCCTCCCAAAGTGCTGGGATTACAGGCTTGAGCCACCGCGCCCGGCCTCAAAGGAATTCTTAAGCCATGCTTTCAAATATTGTGAAAAATTCTTTTGTGAAGACTGAATTTGTCATATGTGCAAGTTACTGATATTACAGAATATGTGGGAATGTGACCTAATACTAGCAAGAAAAATCAACGTAGAAAATTGGAGTGACAAAGGGTCCATTCTTCTGTTAAAATATTGAAAACTGGATCACTTTCAAGAAATTGTAATGTGAAACAAATTGTCCCAAAGTAGGCATAAGATGTGAAGAGGCATAAAGTTTTACAGAATTTTTTAAAAATAATAATCTGTGTAATTTGGAAAATGTCACTTAAAAACATGAGGTGTGGACAAGATTCTTTTACTTTTCTTATTTTTTAGGTCTGTTGAAAGAATTCCAGATATTTGCAAAGAAAGCACTTTTGATTAAAAAATATGTACAAATGGGAAGAATTTTACCTGCTCTATACCTACCTTCATTCTAAGTGTTATATAGACATATTCTTGATGATTACATGATGGAGTTGGCTACTCATTGCTTCTACTATTCTTTTCTAGACTAGAAAAGTACCCTCATTGGCTATATTGGCTATTGGCAATGTTCGTTTAGCCTGCTCTGTGAATCACTTTTGTTCTAACTCTTCTCTTAATTCCTGAAGGCTGTCTACAATCTGTCTTCTGATGACTGAAATTTTGTGTTTTACACAATTATTTATTTTCCCTTATATTACACTTACCTATTATTTTACAATATTTTTTAAAGAATGCAAATACAAAATTATTTTTTCTCATATTCTCCACAATACATCATTTTTTATAATTAAAAATATTAAATTTATGAACTAGATACACTATGTTTTCATGACAATTATTACATGATTGCAAAATAACCTTTATAAAATTTACTATATAATATTCTGTTTTACAGATACACGGTAAGTTCAGGCATCACTTCTCCGTTGTTAGAGGGTTTTTTCTTTTACTTTTTTAGTTTTACATTTTTATAATAGTAGAATTATGAATGAACATCGAAGAGACTAAATCTCCATCTGCCTTTGCAAACATTACTCTAGAGTTTCTTTTAAATTAGTGTATTATTTTTTCTCTTCATTGATTCTGTCATTTCAAGGCTTATCAATTTAATTTAGACTAATTCAATGTCATTTTTGAAATCCCATCTTCACTGACTTCTCTGAAGAATTGATTCCACTCAGTGAATTGGCCTTCTTGAGTCTCTCAACTCTTTCACTTTCAGTGGTTAATATTTGATCTAGGCATGCAGACTTTGTTTAAGCAGATGCACAGGTAACAACTTCCTTTCATCTCAAACTCTAGGGTTGCTCTCTATGTTAAATGAAAACAAACACTATGATGCTTAGTATAATAAAATATTGCCTCAAATTTTTGTTATTGTGGAGCTTCATCTTTCCTAATAATTCACCTCCTGGTCTCTAAATACCAGCATCTACTATATTTTGTTTAGTCTTATGAATACATTCATGATTATCCTGACACAGTTTCTTTTTTCTTTATCTTCTTTGTCTTTCCTGATTAGTTTATTTTCCACTTTTTTGGGATTATTTGATAGGCAAATCTTATAGACAGAAATGTGCGTAAGTTATAAACATACAGCTCGAGGAATGTGGCAGGCAGAATAAAAGATGGTCCCCAAGATCCCCACAGCTATGTGCCTTCTCTTGAGTATAAGCAGGACTTGTCAACTTGAAGAGATTCACTCCTGTGATTACATTATTTTAAATGACAAAGCTGATATTAAGGTCCAAAATCAGTTGACTTTGTGTCCAAAGGAGATTATTTCAGGTGAGATAACCTAATCGAATGAGCCTCTAAAGAGAGTCCAGACCTTCCCTGAAGGGAGAGCATTTGAGGTCAGGGAGATTTTCCTACTGCCCTAAAGATTCAAAGAGCCAATCTTCAAAGGGCCTTTGGAAATTATGGGAGGCTTTTTGAACAGCAACCTCCAGCTGACTCTTAACAAGAAAGTGGAGACCCGAATGCTCCATCTGCAAGGAACTGAATGCTGCCAGCTTCCATGTGACCTGGGAAGAGCACCTGGAGCTCCAGAAAGGAACACAGTCCACCCAACACCTTGACTGCAGCAAGACCTGGGAAAAGAACCCTGAAAAGTGACCCAGCTAAGTCATGCCTGGACTGCTGGCCAAAGAAAACTGGATGATAAGAAATCTACGTTGCATCGCACCAGTTAGTTAATGGGATATTGTTACACAGCAATAAAAGACTAATATAACACACAGGTAACAAACACTCAGATCAAACCACCTGAGAGTTTCAGCACTACAGGAGCCCTTCTCTTGCCCTTTAGTTGCTACACCCCTAGACATACTAATAATGATCCTGATTAATAACACAAAGGAATTTTGTCTATTTTTGAACCTTATATGATTGTAATCATATGCTATACACTTTTTTTTTTTTTTTGAGACGGAGTCTTCGCTCTGTCACCCAGGCTGGAGTGCAGTGGCCGGATCTCAGCTCACTGCAAGCTCCGCCTCCCGGGTTTACGCCATTCTCCTGCCTCAGCCTCCCGAGTAGCTGGGACTACAGACGCCCGCCACCACGCCCGGCTAGTTTTTTGTATTTTTTTTAGTAGAGACGGGGTTTCACTGTGTTAGCCAGGATGGTCTCAATCTCCTGACCTCGTGATCCGCCCGTCTCGGCCTCCCAAAGTGCTGGGATTACAGGCTTGAGCCACCGCGCCCGGCCGCTATACACTTTTTATGTTAATCTTCTTTCACTCAGTATTTGAGATATTTCTTCATTTTTTGTGTAGCAACAGTTCATTCATCCTCACTGTGATATGGTATTTTATTTTGTGGATGCAGAACAATTTATTCATTTGGCAATTGAGAGGAATTTTGGATGTTTCTAATTTGGGATTGTCGAACATATTATTCTCTTTCATGTCTTGTTTGTGAACATATTGTGTGTTTCTGTTGTATATCTAGGATTTAAATGCCTGGATCATAGAGTTTGCACATTTTCAGCTTTGCTAAGCAATAACCAACAATTTTCCAAAAAGTTAGAACAATGTACATCCTTAAATCCTTTTGTCTTATTGAACTGTAGGAATTCTTTACATGTGTTGGATATTCTTATTTTATTGTATCTGCAAATACTTTCTCTCAATGGCTTTCCTTTTCATTCATTCAAAGTTGAATTTTGGGTAATAGAAGTATTGAATTTTAGTGCAGTCTGCTTTACCTCTTTCTTTCAAATTTAGTGCTCTTTGTGCCCCACTCAAATATCATTTGCCCACTCAGTGTCTCAAAGATATTATTATATAATTATTTTCTAAATTCTCATTTTTTTGGTTTACATTTAGATCAAAAATCCACCAAATATTTTGAGGGGAGTAGTATGGTGGGAAGTAAAGCTCAGGAAATATTTTATTTTCTGTATGAATACGCAATATATTTAGCCCCAATTATTGACAGCATACCTCCCCATTGTGCCACAGTGTCACCACTCTCATTGTCAGGGAGCTGTTTATGTAGGTGTATGGTTCTGCAATGTATTCTGGTTCACTTTTCTACCTATGTATGTACCCTGCTATCTCAATTACTATAATTGTCTAATAAATAATTTGTCTATTTATTTCTTCTTCCAGATGGACTTGTTTATCCTTGGCCTTTGCAGGTCTATATAAGTTTACATGGGAACTTGTTTATACACATACACACACACACACACACACACACACAATACAAAACTTGCTGGAATATTCATTTGACCATCATCGAAACTACTTATTAATGCATGCAAACATGACATGTTTATATCATTGAGTTTTCCCATCCCTGAATTTTTTGTAGTCTAATTTTACCCAGATATTTTTAAACTTTTATTTCTTCTTTTTCTTTCCTTAATGTTAGGGAGGGACTAAGCAGAAGTCAGAAACAGGTGCTTAGTCAGAAAGTAAGACTTGGGCATAAAAAAACCTCAATTGAAGATCTGATCTTCAGCTTCTACAGAATAAACTCCCTTTAGAAACTTCAATAATTAAAAAAAAAAGAAACTTCAATAATTAGAGAAGTTTCTCCTATTTGTGTGTTAAAGAAGAAGACACCATCTGATAAAATGACTTCAGGGGGTTGCCATGACCTCCTAAGGGTTATTTTCTGTTTGCACATAAGGACTAGTTCCCTTCCTTTCTAGTTCCTTAGTCAGCTTGCTTACTTTCCTTTGCTTTTTTTCTTTCTTTATCATTCACTTTTAAAGTAAACTAACCAAAATTTCCCCTGAGATCTACTAAAAATTTGGTCCTTTCTACCAAATTGCACCGCTCCAACCATCAAAAAGCTTCTTAGTACACAATATGCCTTTAAAATTTCATAAGAAATTCACCCTAACTCCAAACCACCTCCCAGAAGAGCTGCCCACCTATTATTTTGTTATTCCTGGAAATATCATATTTTTTGATGACAGAGTAAGGGGAAATAATATTTTTAAATATATATAGCATGTTTGTTGCTAGAAGATGGAAATACAAATAATTGGTTTACTTATGTAGTTTTCCAGAGTTTCTGGTGACCTTTTCTTCTTAATTATAAGAGTTTGTCATTACAATTCTAGATTTTCTACAATAAATTGATGGCATCCAAAAGTAATTGCTATATTAATTTTTTCTTTCTAATTATTTGCCTTTATTTTCTTTATATTTTATAGTATGAATTCCAGTAAAATCTTGAACATAAGTGGTGATGGCAGGCATTTTTTTCCTCATTTCTAATTTCCAAAGAATACATGCAATTTTTAAAAATTATGTATTGTTTTTCTTTAATTATTTGTGTGTGCATATGTGCATGTGTGTTTTTTAACAACTTAAGAGACTTTCCTTCTATCCCGGTTTGCTAAGAGTTTGTATCATAAATACATGTTGAATTTCATTTTTAATATTTCTGTATCTGTTTATATAAAATTATATCTTTTTTCGCTATTTTGTTAATAAAGGGGGGTTGATTTTCAAATATTAAGACATTTTTATAACTGAAATAAGCCCCAGTTGATCTTCATCTTATCCTGTTTGAGTATAGATGTAGGGAATTTTTTATTACAGTTTAATAGTATCAAACCACAAAATTACAACAAATTTAATTTTAAGCTGTGATTGGCTTTTATTTCTGATTCTGGAATGAAGTAATACTTCAATCTATAAAATAGAAAAAATATTCCAGTGGGCTGGGCAGAGGAGACTGGATTTATAGCTAGAAGAGCACTGCAGAAAACAGAAACAGGAAGCAATTAATTAGATTGCTCCTTTCAAAGTTATTTTCCTTATAGGGTTGAAACAGAGGAGACTTCCTTATTACGGTGACTCCAATTGACTAGAATCTCCTATTTTTTTGCGATTTCAAAGTTCGATTTAATTACATCGCACTTAGCACAACTGACTCCATTCTGGTTTGGGGTGGTCAGCTGGGCATAGTGCAGTAGGCTAGTCCAAACGATGACCTCTGATAAACCTTAACAATGACATATCTTTTTCTGCTTTGTAACTTAAATCTCTCTGTGTCCTTCACTTTGATGTGCAGCTCTTGTAAACAGTCTATGGTTGTGTTTATTTTTAATCAAGGCTGACCATCTTTGATCTTTATTCTTAGTATTTAGTTCATATTTAGATGATTAATTAATGATATATTTTGCATTCATGACTTCCTTTCTAATTTTTTAATTTTACTTATCCCTTTTTATTTATCTCACCATTTATTGTTTTGCACTAATAAAAAATTCTATTTTTTTAATCTTTGCAAACTAGTTATAGAAGTATTTAAAATTTTAAGAGTTAAACTAGAGATTATATTCTGCATCTTTGATTTATTATTACTTTTTCAAAATAATATTATTCTGAAATTTAACCAATCACTTGTTGATTCTCAGTTGTTTGCTTTTAATACAATTTTATTTCCAGAATATTTTCCACTTCACAATTGCTTTAATCATCAAGATTCAAAATTAGTAATCACCAGAGACCAGAACTCAAACGTCCCTCTGAGCCTTCCTTCAGATGTTTGGAATAAAAATAATTGTTTTACTAGAAAATGATCTTCAGACTAAAAGCAGGGAAAGAAGGGCTAGGAGTGACAAAGACCAAGGCCATAAAAAGGTGTTTGTTGTGAAATTCAGACATAGCTAATTCCAACTAGCTTCTAGAAGTTTAAAAAAGTCATCTAAGCAAAGAAAACCCAGAGAAAGGAATCAGAAATATTTTTAAATTTTTAACTTAATTGCTCCTATTCTTGATACATTCTGAGCTTCCCACAACAGTTTCTTACTTTTCCTTATTTAGGTTATCCTTTTCAACACTCTGCATGCAGTAAATACTGCTTCTTCAATAATGTCTTTGCCATTTCTACTTACTACACCAGTGATATTTTCAAAATAATCATTTTTCTATTTTCCTAAAAATAATTCATATGCATGCAGTATCTACTTTAATTGAATTTTGTAAATTTCTAATTGCACATATCTTATCAGTCAACAATATAATGTACTGTGTCAAAATTACTAATCATCCTGAATTTATCTAGAATGGAAATTCCAAAATTTTCCAACCCAGAATAGTGGCAAAGGGGACATTCTCCCTAATAGTTGTGGTGGTGGTCGTGGTGGTAGATGCTTGTTTTCTAAAATTTAATATTGAATAACCGGCCCCTTATAGTTTTAGTTTTACATTATTGCATTTAATAAACTTTAAAAGGTTCCCTTTAAAACAAAAATGTGGTTGTAAACCAAGAACTACTTACTAATAATTTTAGGATCTCACAATATCCACCATACTAAGATTTCAAGCTGAGTTTTCAGCAAATTAGGGTAAAAATGATTCAACATTCTAAATGCTATCTTAGATTAAAACTTGAATACAACTGAATTTCTGTGTCAGGTACTAATTTTATCTCTGAATTCCTGTCCCTGACTGTGCCAATTATCTCTTTGTACTTATTATAGATCTATAGAAAAATTGCCTAATACATTCAGATAACACAAAATTCCCGTAATTTTAAAAAATAAAATTGTGTGCACTTTGCATCTTTTGTAAGTTGAGGTTAAAGTATGATAATATCTGTAATTGGCATATGAAAGCAAGTGAATTAAAGCATTTATTTCTTTCCAATTACAGGTGTAAAATGGCTTCCCATGGAAAAGTAATAAACAATATGATATAGAAAAAAAATTGAAAGTTGTATTGCTAGTGAGAATTAAATTTGCTTTTACAGGACATTTATTGTGCATTTAACTGAAGATATTAAACCAAACACATTAAATTAGAAAAGATCACAAGGACTTTAAAGAGGATGCAAACTTTAGCAAAATATTTAGATGTAAAGCCTGTTTCTTACAACATTAATAATTTATCGTGTTTCAAAAAATATATTTAGTTTTGCTCTGCAAGTATAGGTCCAAGTTTTTCATAACTTATCTAAGCTATAAGTATGAATTATTCCTCAAAATGGGAATCAAAATTCATAGCATTCCCCTGACATGACCAAATACTATATTTGAATCCATAGCATACCACAGAAATGGCCAATATTACATTTTATGAGGCTGATAACTTACATTTTTTTTAAACAACTGTAAAAGTAACTATTATTTTAAAGGGGGTATTTTTACTAGAATATTATTACATATCCTGGTAAAGATCTCCCCAACTTTTTTCATTATTTCCTGCTACAACATTCTTCCCCATGTGCATAATATAAAGAATAGCAGGTTAATGCTAATAGATGTCGTCAAAAAACAAGAAAAAGAAAAATTTCTGCCTTAATGCTTTAGGTAAAACTATAAAGATAGCGTTTGATTGTTATTCTCATAATAAAGACATTAGGACAGGCTATGTATTAGCAAGAGAAATTATTTCCATCACATAAATCTGTGACATATACACAATTTATAAAGTGTAGGAAATTCTGCGTATGTTTAATTACTTTTACCCCAAGGCCTCAATTCACCAATTGTCTTAATTTTCAGCCTAGACAAATTATGCTTGTTTGTTCTCAATTTCATTCAATTTTGGGCAGGATGTTTTGATCCTCTCCAGAAAACTTAAAAATTGAAAAATACCACTTGTCTTTCTTTAACAGTACAATTTCAATTCCTTCCATTTCAATGAATCTCGGATTGGAACCTCAGGGTGGAATTTGCCTCCAATTCTGGATGTCTTTCTCATAATACGGGATTTTTTTTATCGTTTTGGAAAAACAAAATAAATAATCTGGGCTGGGTGTGGTGGCTCACACCTGTAATCTCAGCACTTTGGGAGGCCAAGGTGGGTGGATCACCTGAGGTCAGGAGTTTGAGACCAGCCTGGCCAACATGGTGAAACCACGTCTCTAGTAAAAATACAAAACTTAGCCAGGCATGGTGGTGGGTGCCTGTAATCTCAGCTACTGGGGAGGCTGAGGCAGGAGAATCGCTTGATCTTGGGAGGCAGAGGTTGCAGTGAGCCAAGATCCTGCCATTCCATTCCAGCCTGGGTGACAAGAGCAAAACTCAGTATCAAATATATACATATGATTACCTTACTTTTACACACAATAAAAAATGTAAGTTTGCATCTTTTGGCACAAGAGGTCTCGCTGTACTTAAGCCTTTAGAGACATCTGAATGTATTACAAGGAAACTGTGCTTTATAATAGGATGAAGAGGTAGTTTGTTATCCTGTAAGTTTACAAATGTTTATAGACATGTAAAGTTTCCTTTATGTTTGAAAATTCAAAGTTGTCCAAGGAAACATATGAGTTTTCTGTCTTCCTTTATTCTTATAAAACAGGGACAAGAGTAAAAATATAGTATAAGGATATTGAACTTACTATTTTTAAAGACTTTTAAGAGTCCATGATTGTAGCATTTGCCTAATCACCATGGCCTTGTTTTGTTGGCTTGTTTGTTTTGCAAGTGAATAATCAAGTAAAGATGTTTATTGGTCTGCTCATTGTGTAATATATTTTGTAATTCAGGACTTTTAAAAATCTTTACTGAGAACTATAATTTGTGTATTCATGAACTGAAAACCACAGATTAGGCTGCTGCTTTTATTGTGATGTGACATGGAAATTCAGAGTATAATATGGGGACTGGGGCTTCATTTCTCCAATCTAGAGTTATCACCTATGTCTCTTCTGGCATAAGCTATTTCATATAGAAATCACTTTAACAGAAGTATCTTTCTGATGTCACTCCTGGAGAGACTCACCCACATATGTGGGGTTCTTTCTTCAGTCAGTAACCCCAAACTTATTTTCCTGAGTATTAAAGTTCATTACAATTCCAATCTCTCTCTCTCTCTCTCTCTCTCTGTGTGTGTGTGTGTGTGTGTGTGTGTCTCCCTCTTATTTATCTCTTCTTATTCTTATTTTCCAGTGAAGCATAATATAAAATTATCCATTTAAAGTTTATAGGCTCTAGGAAGACCTTCTTTGAATCCTCATTCTACAAATTATCAGATAAGTGTTCTAGAGAAAGATCTGACTTTTGTTTTCTCATCCGTGAAACCAAAACACAGGCCATGACATACGAGTTTGTTGTGAGGGAGGAGATGTTCAATGCATTGTCCCTAGCATGATACCTAAAAACAAGAACTGGTTAATGAATAATAGATTCATACTTAACCTCCTTGTCTTATATTTTAATCACAGAAAATTTGTTATACCTACATTATATGGTGTCAAAATTGTAATGAAGTGGTATAAAATATGGTAAGAGAGGATATCTAAATTTTTAGATGAATGTTTTGCAGTAAAGTTTTCATATTCAAAGACATAGAATATAGATTTGTTCTGTAATGAATGACAAATTTTCCAATTAATTTGAGAAGATACCAATTTAAGCCTCTAAGTAGTAAGACATCCTTCAACTCTTTACAACAGCATTTTGAAACTAAAGATCAGTTTGTTGCTAGAATATGTTTTGCCAGTTTTTAAAAAGATTAGAATTGTGATAAAAAGAAGAATGAAAAGGATTTAGTTACCTTTATTCTATACTGAAGAGGGTGAGCAAAGAACTAAAATCATAAGGAAGAATAAAGAGGAGTTAATAAAAATAGTTTTCAAAGTCATATTAGGGGTTACTCTCAGTCAAAGAAAAATGTTTAAAATGAGTATAAAAGTGTCTGATACTAACCCCTGGAGAAAATACATTTACTATTAGCAAATTCTACCTGCATTTTATGGATGATCAAACTTATGTTTAGAGTTTAAGTTGTTTGCACAAAGTAATAATAGTAGGTAACAGCAGAGCTAGATCTATAACTCAGATCTCTTAATATGTTGTCTTTTTTTTTCCTGCTCCATCATGACACTAATAGCAAAAGTCACTAAACCAGCCTCTCACTGTCCTCGGAGCTAAAACAGCAATCCAAGTTCAAGAAACATAGATTGAAATAATACAATATCAGTCATTTCTCAACCTATGTTCCAAATAACAGCAGGTCCTATGAGAGGCTTAATGGAAAGCAACAACAGTGGCTTTGAATTCTAAAATATTTAGAAAACACAATTATTCTTCCCCACTGTGTGCCTTTAGTGTGTTAAGGGAGAAGAGACATCCTGAAGTAAATAAAACCATTCAAATTGTTATAACTCCTTGTTATTACAATTAACACACTTTTGTTTATGTTCATGCAAATATTGAATGAACAACCTAGACACTATTCTATTAAAGAATATGCCTTGAGTAATGGAGCTCTTTGTCAATTCCCCATGATTTGTGAAAACCAAACAGGAGCTCAGATTCAGAAACAATTATCATTTCTCTGACTTCTAGTCCTAATAATGATTTTCTCTCACATTTGGAGTTTTCCTTGAACCCATAAACTAGAATATTAGGGCCCTAGACTTTAATTTAATTTGCTGAAATACTTTTATTGCAAATATTCATGTGATTTATTATGAATAAGATGCAGCATCTTGAAACCATTTAACAAGTTAGGCTTAAAGCACATGTGTCATGATTTGTGTATTATATTTAGAAGCAACATTTTAAAACAAGTCTGTGGGGACTTATAAATGCGAGAACCTCCTGGCCGAGCCATAAAACTAATCCTCACTGATTTTTAAAATGTATTTTCTATTTGAACCATTAGTATATAGAGTTTATCTTCACATGGTACAGTTTTTCTGAGTATTTTCCGGTGTCTGTCAGATCACGGTGTAACAATTTAACATCACTTAAGTACAGCCCCTCTAGTGTACTGAAGGTGACGTTCCTTTTGGCTTAACTGGATTTTTGGTGCAGCTGCATAAATCTTAAATCTAAAATCAGGACTCTATGGTTCAAGTCCTTGCTAAGTCAAGCATTAATTAATGACTTAGTGTCTCAGTTTATCATTGGTTAACGCTTTACAAACTCACTAAGTAATGAGTATCAAACAGATTTGATATGTAAAAGTTCTAATTCTCCAACAAACATAAGTTGGCATTTTCATTATAATTTTATGTAGACATGACCCTTCCATGTTCTGTGAATACCCTGAGAGAAACTCTAACTTTTTTGAGCAATCTAATCCCATATTTATTGCCAGAATCTGAAGGCATACTAAAAACACCAACAAAAATGAGTTAGAAATGAAACAAGAAGAGTGATTAAGGCACATTTCCCAGGACACACGCTTGAAAAGAACGATTTCCCATTAACATTTGTATGTTCACCTGAAACCAAATGTAAATGCATCCAAAAGTGCTCAGTGAATTTCTGTTGAACTGGACTGTCGAAGGATTATTTATAACAAGCTTTCAAAATACTGTAAAATTAACAACTTCAGTGACAGCCTTTTCTTTCTGATATTTACTACATTCTTTTAAGTTTAGGTTACCTGTTCTTTTTTCCCTTATATGGATTTCATCAGAGGAGTATGAAACATTGTAAAAGCATGTATAGAGTCTTTGTCCTTTTAAAGGTATTACATATGTACAAGTTTGGTCATTTGTATGTGATTCTCTTGCCTCAGCCTCCTGTGTACCTGGAATTGCGCCTGGCTAATTTTTGTATCTTTAGTAGAGACGGGGTTTCACCAAGTTGACCAGGATGGTCTCAAACTCCTGACCTCAGGTGATCCACTCACCTGGGCCTCCGAAAGTACTGAGATTACAGACATGAGCCACAGTGCCCAGCTGAGATCATAGATATTAAGGATCTGATCACTTATGAGGAGTCATAAAGTGTTATCTCCATGCAGATAGATTTATTCAAATGCACAAAAAATATATTTTACCTAGTGGAAAAAATGGTCTCTCTCTCTCTCTCTCTCTCTCTATATATATATATATGTTGTCCAATACATTAGTAGTTATGTGTGATTATTTAAATTACATTATTAAAAATTAAATAAAATGTAAAAAACAATTTATCAGTTGCACAAATGACATCTTAAGCGCTCAATAGCTATATATGGCTAGTGGCTACTGTATTGGAGAGCATCAATTATAGAACAGTTCTGTCATAGCAGAAAGCTCTATTAGATAGTGCTGGTGTTGTTAGAAAAAAACATACATCACTTTCATTCAGTAATCAGGTGGTAAATTATAATTCTAGTATAGAAACATTTTAAAAATCTTTATCATTTAAATTTCTACTCATTCATTAATAGTATACATTGTGCATTGTGATGGAGAAGAGGAATAGAAAAGTGGGATATAGTGATATTGTGATATATACATCCAATAGCCTCCATTTGTCTTTATGTGCATGAAGTAAAGTATGATGCCCTCTCTCACAACTCCTGTTCAACATAGTGTTGGAATTTCTGGCTAGGGAAATCAGGCAAGAGAAAGAAATAAAGAGTATTCAAATAGGAAGAGAGGAAGTCAAATTGTCTCTGTTTGCAGAAGACATGATTGTATATTTAGAAAACTCAATTGTCTCATCCCCAAAACTCCTTAAGCTGATAAACAACTTCGACAAAGTCTCAGGATATAAAGTCAATGTGCAAAAATCACAGGCATTCCTATACACTAATAATAGAAAAGCAGACAGCCATCTCATAAGTGAACTCTCATTCACAATAGCTACAAAGAAAATAAAATACCTAGGAATCCAACTTACAAGAGATGTGAAGGATCTTTTCAAGGAGAAGTGTAAACCACTGCTCAAGGAAATAAGAGCAGACACAAAGGAAAAACATTCCATGCTCATGGATAGGAAGAATCAATACTGTGAAAATGGCCATACTCCCCAAAATAATTTATAGATTCAATGCTATTCCCATCAAGCTGCCATTGACTTTCTTTGCAGAATTGTAAAAAACTACCTTAAATTTCATATGAAACCAAAAAAGAGCCTATATAGCCAAGACAATCCTAAGCAAAAAGAACAAAGCTGGAGGCATCACGCTACCTGACTTCAAACTATACTATAAAGCTACAGTAACCAAAACAGCATGATACTGGTACCAAAACAGATATATAGACCAACGGAACAAAACAGAGACCTCAGAAATAACATTTACATCTTCAAACATCTGATCTTCAACAAACCTGACAAAAGTAAGCAATGGGGAAACCCTATTTAATAAATGGGGTTGGAAAAACTGGCTAGCCAAATGCAGAAAACAGAAACTGGATCCCATCCTTATACATTATACAAAAATTAATTCAAGATGTATTAAAGATTTAAACATAAGACCCAAAACCATAAAAATCCTAGGAGAAAACCTAGGCAATATCTTTCAGGACATAAGCATGGGCAAAAACGTCATAACTAAAACACCAAAAGCGAAGGCAACAAAAGCCAAAATTGACCAATGGGATCTAATCAAACTAAAGAGGTTCTGCACAACAAAAGAAACTATCATCAGAATGAAAGGGAACCCATAGAATGGAAGAAAATTTTTGAAAGCTACCCATTTGACAAAGATCTAATATCCAGAATCTACAAGGAAGTTAAACAAATTTACAAGAAAAAATAGCCACATCCAAAAGTGGGTGAAGGATATGAACAGATACCTCTCAAAAGAAGGCATTTATGCGGCCAAGAAACATGTGAATAAAAGCTCATCATCATTGGTCATTAGAGAAATGCATTTGCATTAGAGAATGCAAATCGAAACTACAGTGAGATATCATCTCACACCATTTAAAATGGCACTTATTAAAAAGTCAGGAAACGACACATGCTGGTGAGGCTGGGGAAAAATAGAAATACTTTCACACTGTTGGTGGGAGTATAATTAATTCAACCATTTTTTAAGACAATATGGCAATTCCTCAAGGATCTAGAACCAGAAATACCATTTCACCCAGCAATCCCATTACCGGGTATATACCCAAAGGATTATAAATCATTCTACTATAAAGACTCATGCACACGTGTGTTTATTGCAGCACTATTTACAATAGCAAAGACTTGGAACCAACCCAAATGTCCATCAATGATAGCCTAGTTAAAGAAACTGTGGCACATATACACCATGGAATACTATGCAGCCATGAAATAGAATGAGTTCATGTCCTTTGCAGGGACATGGATGAAGCTGGAAGCCATCATTCTCAGCCAACTAACACAGGAACAGAAAACCAATCTCATGTTCTCACTTATAAGTTAGAGTTGAACAATGAGAACACATGGACACAGGGAGGGGAACATCACACACCAGGGCCTGTCGGAGGGTGAGATAAGGGAAGGAAGAGCATTAGGACAAATACCTAATGCATGTGTGGTTTAAAACCTAGATGATGGTTGATAGGTGCAGCAAACCACCATGGCACATGTGTGCCCATGCAACAATCCTGCACGTTTCTGCACATATATCCCAGAACTTAAAGTGAAAAAAAAAAAGAAAATGAAATACCCTTAAGATGGCATGAAAAAAAAAAAAAAAACAATGAAACTCATATTACATACATGACAGGACAAGGATCAAATATTCATTCTATAAAAGTTTTTTTCCTCTATGTGATTTGCTACATTTTCATACTGTTTGTGCATTAAGCTTATAGTTAGAAAAACAAAATAATTTAAACCAATTTAAAAGGATTATGTATTATTTTTACTAAAATTGATTTCCTACCTACCACATCCTTATTTTTCTTTGTTAGTTTTAGCATTTTATCTAAACCTAGTATCTGCTCCATTATTAAACTACTTGATGTAACATTGTATTTAGCTACCTAAAGACACTTGCATACTTAGAAATTCTCTTTTCAAAATGGAAGACACTGAGGTTGTACAATTATTTCAGTCTGGCTGCTCAATGTCACATTTATGAAGATTTCAGCACTATTTTTTTAGTATGTCCTGGCCTGCTAAAATAGCTAGGCAAATTTTTCTTGATATTTGAGATGATGACATGCTTTCAGCTCTTCTGGTTTAGGTGAAAAAGTAAAGGACAATAGAAAAAGCATAGCGATTATCCTGTTGCCTGTATGTGCGCACACACACACATTACATATGTAAAATATTTTTCTCTTTTTTGTGTTTAATACGTTACAACCTTGGAGAATTGAACGTATTCTGTTCCTGTCTTGTCAGTGTTTAGTTATCCTAGTGTTATTACAATGAATAACACTTAAGTCACTAGTCTATTGAAATCATTGTTCAACATAGTCTTAACAAATCCTTGAAAAATGGTGACCTTAATCATTGGATGAATTGCTAACTTTAAACTCAAAGTGTTTTCATAAGAACACTTGTTGGGTTTGTTGAGTATTCTGCCTTTCACATCACTGGCATCTTAACTTTCTACAATTGGAAATAATGTGGGTAGTTGATGCATTGCCCTTGTCACCTCTATCCACACTGAGGTTTTTCTTCTCTTGTTATCATTTGTCTTCATTCTTCAAGACAGTTCTTTATCCAAGTAGCTGTCTTTCACTTCTCTCCGTAACGATTGACTTTGTAGATTTAGTTTTCTATCTGGTCATTTAGGAAACGATTTGTACTGTAGGAAAATTATATCCCCAATTTTCTCTGACAACTGTATTATTTTATCAAGCAAAGCACTATCAGGTTTGTCAGATGTGCCTGTCTTTCTGTGATTCAGGCTGATTTTCTTTAAAGAATTTATCACTCTCTGAATGATCTGTTTTCTCAACTCTGATCAGCATTTCCTGTTATTTTCAGTGTGCCTAAATTCTGACAGAAAATAAAGCTTTCAATTTTTTAAGGAAAATACTAGATTTTTCTCAAATAATGTATTTCTCATATCTTTTGAATTTGTTATTGGAAAAACTCTGTTTTATTGGCAAAGGGCTTCAGAGTGGATAACACAGTTTTACATGCATTATCTCATTGAGATTTACACTTTTTATATGGGTTACAAGATAGTAGTAAAAGAGGCCTTCAGTTTTGTTAAAAGATGATTTTCAAAAAATGTCAAAATAATTTTCAGGAAAAAATATGTAAAATGAACCCATGTTAAAATTTTATTTAATTTAATGAAGAAATCACTCTTACATTTTGGTTAACTTAAATGCTTATATTATATTTGGTTCAAAAAAGCAACCAAAAGGTAGAAACACTTATAGATAGGGAATATTGAAATGAATATGTATATAAGGGCAAAGTTGAGTTTTCCACAAAGTGGAAGAGAAAATTTGAACCTCAGCTAGAATCAGCAGAATTTGCATGTTAACTGGCTACGTACAAATTAGTTATAAAAGAGCTCAAAGACAGCAAAAGACTAGACTCAGATAACTCAGAAGGTTGAGCTGTAGGTTATTCAAAAAAAAATGTTTTTTCTACAGTTTTTATGAATTAAAAAGTTGTTCTACAGTTTTTATAAATTAAATAGCAATGTTTGATAATAATAGTGACTTTCAATTACAGGCATATAGGTATTAAAGCAACTACTAATATAGAGTGAACTAAATTTATTGTAAGTTTTTACATACAAATAAGGTATAAAGCAGCCTGTAAGTTTTACTATATTTTTTCATTACCAGAATTCATGTCAACAGTGTGAGTCTAGAAAATGCTCAAGTTAAGAGCTTTATAAATCATATACTATGGCATCCTGATGTGTTCCAAATGGGCAAACAGGAGGGCCATGAGAAATTGGTCCCCAGAATCTACAGGACACCCTGGTAGAGCCTGGGTGCAGGTAAAGATAGTAGGCTTGTCACTACTAATAACATGCAATCTACTTTGGGAATCAGAGTGACTCAAAAGAAGCACAATCTGAGGTTGCATCCCACAGACCTTGCAGGTGATGCATACAATGGAAAGACCCAAAACTTGATGTTGTGTGCCTGTGGCTAAGAACTTGCACAATCCCTGCATTCTTTTCAGCAGCTAGTTGTGACACTTGACTTTACCCTTTATAAGTAAGAGGCCTTGGAACAGAACAGAGTCCTCAGAAATAATACCACACATCTACAGCCATCTGATCTTTGACAAACCTGAGAGAAACAAGAAATGGGGAAAGGATTCCCTATTTAATAAATGGTGCTGGGAAAATTGGCTAGCCATAAGTAGAAAGCTGAAACTGGATCCTTTCCTTACTCCTTATACGAAGATTAATTCAAGATGGATTAGAGACTTAAATGTTAGACCTAATACCATAAAAACCCTAGAAGAAAATCTAGGTAGTACCATTCAGGACATAGGCATGGGCAAGGACTTCATGTCTAAAACACCAAAAGCAACGGCAACAAAAGCAAAAATTGACACATGGGATCTCATTAAACTAAAGAGCTTTTGCACAGCTAAAGAAACTACCATCAGAGTGAACAGGCAACCTACAGAATGGGAGAACATTTTTGCAACCTACTCATCTGACAAAGGGCTAATATCCAGAATCTACAAAGAACTCAAACAAATTTACAAGAAAAAAACAAACAACCCCATCAAAAAGTGGGCAAAGGATATGAACAGACATTTCTCAAAAGAAGACATCCATACAGCCAACAGACACATGAAAAAATGCTCATCATCACTCGCCATCAGAGAGATGCAAATCAAAACCACAATGAGATACCATCTCACACCAGTTAGAATGGCAATCATTAAGAAGTCAGGAAACAACAGGTGTTGGAGAGGATGTGGAGAAATAGGAACACTTTTACACTGTTGGTGGGATTGTAAACTAGTTCAACCATTATGGAAAACAGTATGGCGATTCCTCAAGGATCTAGAACTAGATGTACCATATGACCCAGCCATCCCACTACTGGGTATATACCCAAAGGATTATAAATTACTCTACTACAAAGACACATGCACACGTATGTTTATTGCGGCACTATTCACAATAGCAAAGACTTGGAATCAACCCAAATGTCCATCTGTGATAGACTGGATTAAGAAAATGTGGCACATATACACCATGGAATACTATGCAGCCATCAAAAAGGATGAGTTTGCATCCTTTGTAGGGACATGGATGCAGCTGGAAACCATCATTCTTAGCAAACTATCACAAGAAGAGAAAACCAAACACCGCATGTTCTCACTCATAGGTGGGAACTGAACAATGAGATCACTTGGACTCGGGAAGGGAAACATCACACACTGGGGCCTATCATGGGGAGGGAGGTGGAGGGAGGGATTGCATTGGGGAGTTATACATGATATAAACGTCATGCACATGTACCCTAGAACTTAAAGTATAATAAAAAATAAAAAATAAAAAATAAGTAAGAGGCCTATGGAGCTGTGGAGGAGACGCTGGGGCCCAGGTGCCTAGGCAGTACGGTATGGATCTGAACGTACAGAGGGTAGGAGTTGGGGATAGAGGTGAGAAGATAGAAGGGTTAAAACAAATGGTGACCTGAAATCTATACCTTCGTATATGGAAGACTTCTCTTCATTTGCAGCTATTATATTTTTAAGTGATATACAGTTTAGCATCATGATGATTTCCTTATTATAACATACTCGTTGTACCTTGTTAATTGTAAAGTTTTGATTTGTAAAAGTTTGATTTGATTGGAAAATACTTCAAGTCCCATAAAACATTCAAATATGCCCTTGGTGTAGAAGAAAAAGGTAAAAGCTGGGAGTTGTGTGAATATAATTACAAATACTTTACGTGGTTCAAAAATATTTCTTGTCAATAGGAATTGCTAAGTCACTTCACTGATACATGTTCACTTCACGTGACATTATTAGATCTGATTCTTGGATCAATGAGGGTCTGATACATATAATCATCTGTCATGAAAATCTATTACTTTTACTAGTATATACCATGGAATTATAGTGAAGAGTATAGAGAGAATCTTTCTTCTATAATTTATTTCTGTGTGACCCTGGGCAACGCATTTAATATTTATAAGACAGATTTCTCATATGTAAAATGAGAATTAAAATAATACCTGCTTTATAAATTTGTTATGACAATTGAATAAGTAATCCATGTAAAGCACAAAGTAAAGCTTGAAAAACTCTTTGCTCTATGAATTAGGTATTTCATTTACTTACTTATTTTGTAAATCTCATCTGCTTCAGGGCCATGAAGGAGAAGATAGCATTTTAAGGACTCCTTTGAAAGGACACCTTTTAATCTCTCTCCTAATGGGTACGTACCATTACACTTAGGTGAGCAGTTGATATGAAGACGGACAAAATTAAGAATAAAAAATGTTTGAACAGCTATTTGACATTAATGATATGTAATACACTCACTATAATGTAAAAACACACTGTAATAAGTTGCTAAAATGTTTATTATGAATAATAAAAAGTAGCAGAGGCACTGATCAATTCTTATCACTACCAAGTCTTTATGAAGAGGGAAATGACAAATTTCTGAAAGTCCTTCACTTCTAATGTTTCAAAATTGAACTTTAAAAAAAAGTTTTAGGCCGGGGGCGGTGGCTCACGCCTGTAATCCTAGCACTTTGGGAGGCCGAGGCGGGTGGATCATGAGGTCAGGAGATCGAGACCATCCTGGCTAACACGGTGAAACCCCGTCTCTACTAAAAATGCAAAAAATTAGCCGGGCGTGGCGGCGAGCGCCTGTGGTCCCAGCTACTCGGGAGGCTGAGGCAGGAGAATGGCATGAACCCGGGAGGCGGAGCTTGCAGTGAGCCGAGATCGCGCCACCGCACTCCAGCCTGGGCGACTGAGTGAGACTCCGTTTCAAAAAAAAAAAAAAAGTTTTGGCTGGGTGATGTGGCTCACACCCATAATCCCAGCACTTTGGGAAGATGAGGCAGGAGAATCTCTTGACCTCAGGAGTTCACGTTTACGGTGAGCTGTGATCATGCTACCACACTCCAGCTTGGAGGTATACTATTAGCTATTAACTGTAAGGGTTGTTTATACAGCAGATCTCTAAAACTTATTTATCCAGCATAACTGAGACCTTATACCCTTTGAATAGCAGCGCCTCATTTTTCCCACTTGCCAGTCCCTGCAACTACTATTGTATTCTTTGCTTCAATGAATTTGACTATTTTAAATACCACATACAAGTAGAATCAAGCAATATTAAGTGTGGGCAAGGTGAGGTAGCAGAGAAATTGGAACTCTTGTAGAATGTTGGTAGTGGGAATGTAAAATGGTGACAGTTCCTCAAAACATTTAAAATAAAATGACTATATATTCCAGCAATCCCACTTCTAGGTATCTATCTGAAATAATTAAGATTTGGACTGAAAGAGATAATCTGCACTTCCATATTCATTCCAGAACTATTCACAATAGCCAAGATTTAGAAACAAACCAACTGTCCATTGGCTGATCAACGGATAAAAGAAAATGTGGTATATACATACAATGAATTTTATTCAGTTTTTAAAAAGAAGGAAACCCAACCGTTTGCCACAACATGGATGAACCTGAAGGACATTTGCTAAATAAACTGAGCTTGGAAAAGATACTTTTCTTCTGCCTAAATAGCAATGGAACAGTGAAACCTCTAAATCATCTAAGGGAGTTCAGTCCACCTTCATCCTCCATTCATTTTACAAGGTGGTGAAAAGGAACCTGCTTAACTGTCAGACATGGAACATTATTCAGAAAGACATTTGCTTTAGCCTTATGCCTTTGAAACACTGAAGGATACCCAAACTCATTGTCAAAGAAAAAAAAAAACAGAAAGGGAGGTTATACTGTGTTTCCCACTGTTAAAACATTTCCCAAATAAAATATTAAGCACTTGAGTGTCATTACGGATTAATCTTTAATGACATTTTTCTGAGCACTGTGATGACCTGGAATGAATCTGTAATAACATGACCTGGGGATCCCATAGGCATGGGACCTTTGAGATCTACGCAAGATTCACAACCAGAGGATGGTTCCAAGGGGTCTATCAAAGTATCCATTACAGCAGTTATTTGATACCCAACGTAATACTGCATTTTTAACAAACAATGTCCAGTGTATTTGTGTTTCCCATGAGATCTGTGTCCACACTTTTAGAAAGTAGACTTTAATACCATGAAATGAACTAACAGTCTTTATTTGCAATTCTGTTATCCATTTGAAACTCACACGGAAACCTTCTCACACAGGGGCGAAATATACTTTTGTATTTCCTTTAATCTTGATTGATTTTTATTTAAAATGTCTTCATGTCTGCCCTTAACAATTTTCATTATTCTATGCACTTTTTTTGAGCTTTCAAATTTGATAGTTTAATGAATCGCAACTGTTCTTAAGATAGTGTCATTACTTAACTTTTTTTGCTTTTATAGTGACTTACATGCTGCTGCTCTTTTGAATTTGGTCTATTTTCTAGGTGGCATTCATAAGTCATGGCCACATACTTGCTTCTTAATGAAATGTTTTCATTTTTACTTTACTTCCAAAATGAAATGTTTTCATGTTTACTTTATTTCTTGCAACCTACATGCTCTTTTCTCCTTTTAGCTTATTCACCTTTTAGCTTATTCACCTTATTATGTTTTTATGATTTGCCATGTGGTTGTCATAAAGTTCAATTTCTTTACTTTCTTAATTTTGCTAGTAATTTACCACTTAATTCAAACATATTTTGAGCAGTTATGGTCACATATACCTAACTTTGCTTTATATTTTTTCTTCTGGTATCTGAGCAAGTTAAAAACAACTAAGATTTTCTTAATTCCATGAGAAAGAAACATTTAGGAAATGTGTATAATTATCACCATGTTAGTATGCATGCCAAAGAAGTGAGAGCTTTGGGTATGAAAACTATAATCATAAAGATACAGAAATAATATTTAAAACATATGAATTCCATTTTTCAGACTTTGAGATTAGAATGCTTCATTTGTATAGAGTTTTGTATATCAAGATTGCTTTGTCAAACTCAATTTTATTGTTTAAACTCTTTAGTTTTTTATGTTTATGTCACTCTTTTTGATGTTTTCTAAACTACTGACACACACACACACACAAACACATATATTTAACTATAAATATTTACCCTTAAGTTAACTCATCGGTTATTCTACTTCCATTACATTCTCATATAAATGTGGATCTTGTTTCCATAACTCTGTATTTTTCAGACATGTAAAATGCCCATTCATGACCAGCTTCAATCACTAGGTTGTAGGATAAAACACCAGTTATATTAGATATTCCGTTAAATATCTACATCTGTGCCCATTATTTTAGGGTAGAAAAATACTTCAATAGAAAGCAGGTAATATTCAGTAACTAATTTTGTAAGATTTTAGACTTACTTTACTATTATCTACCAATTCCAAATATGTCTATGACATAAAGCACCTGGAGATGAATATTTAATATGGTTTCAAATTCCCATCAAGGCCACTAAACGACTGACCTAACTAAACTAACCAAAATACTGACATTTTCTTACAATTGGTCTAGGTTGTATTTGGTATACCTTCATTATCCTTTTTTAAGTTTAGTGTCATATGTATATGTATCTTTTCGAATTAGAATTGTTACATACTGAGATATAGAAAATACTTAAGAAATATTACCTGTGGCTTTTTTTGGGATAGGAGGGACAGAAAATGATTGAAGAAGGTTCTGATGTTGGAAACTATTTCAGAAAGATAAATTAAACATGTATTTATGTGTCTAAAACATAAAATGTGGTATAAAATTTCATAATATGTAGGAAAGGTACAATAGTTATTGAAAATAGCTCCACTTGAAAAGTACAAATAAAGAAACTACGCTAGATTAATTTCTTCAAATTGCAAATGTGAAGCTAAATTTATTTTAGCAATAAAGATTTTTATATTATTAACCACTTTGTATAATCTATGTTGTGGCTATATTCTATCCCTTTTGTTAAACAAACTTTTACTGAATACTGAATTTTGGATTAATTGCTTACCAATCAAAACAATTGAAAAGGAATATAATCTATTACATGGAGAGATGAATTAGCTATTTCCTGACACACCATTTTGTGTAGGCATTTTGGAATGCATAATAAATGCCACAGAAAAATAGAAGAGAGAACAAAAAACTACATTTAGTTTCTATGTCATGACTTCAGTGTTAATGCTGCAATTAATTCAGTGTTAATGACAATGAGTTTTTTTGGTGTGTTCTGCCCCCCTACATGTGAGAAGCTGGCTAAACTCTTGCAAGATTGGGAGTGAAGGGGATCTATTTCAAAACCAGGCCTTTTCCAGTTATCCAGGCATAAATAGTTCTAGGATCTTCATTATGAAAAAAAACGCAGAAACTCAAGTTTTTATGGACTACCGTGGCTTATGCAATCAGCAGTCGCTAGCCGAGCATGCTTCCCCTATTATTTTGCTGCCCATGGCAACCACCTGTTCTGTCTGGATGATCGAGAGTATAGAAGCATGAAGGAGATATGTCCTAGCATAGTCTGGGCGTTGGGGAATTGGATAGCCCCTTCCTTTTGCTGTAATTGAATGCCACATATCTAAATCAGTATGTAACAAATGCACCATTTGAATACCATGAAGACACAGAAACATCTCTTCACTAGGAGTTTGTCACACATTTTGAAAAGTGGTTACAATGTACCAATACCATTTGCAACAAGATTTTAAAAATAGGTTATTATCAAAGTAATGTTCATATTACGGTGACGCTGACTGCGTGATACAGGCAGCTCGCAGGCTTTTGGAACTTTTTTCTGTCTCTTTAAGTATGCACTCTGGTTAACATAAGAAAATGATAATTCATTTTAAAAATAAAAGACGTACTTTTTATTGTTGCTTTCTTGCATCCAAATTATGGTAAATAAACATGATATTCTTCAGTACACTGCAACTATTATCAGTAATTTTCTGTATGTATTGCATAGTCACTCTGTGCTTCAGACTTTTTCCAGCTAATATTTAAGAGGATGACAGTATTTCATTTTGACTATATTTCCAACACTCATGATACATATTTATTCATCAAGTATTTAAATTAAACTAAGACATATGCTGCCAACAGAAACTAGTAATTCTTTTTGTCAAGTCTGTGTCATGTTTTTGAGCATTCACTTAATATTTTTATGGACACAGTATTAAACCCTAAACAAGTCATCATAAAATGCTTATGAATTTAGACTGGATATACTGGGAAATGTGCTTTGAGCGGAGAAAGGAATGCTCAGATGCCAAACTGGCTGCTGAGCTAAAATTTAGTGGAAAGCAGTGCTAGGACCTTATCTTGTCACTGTGGTTTGTTAAATCTCAAATCCCAGGTTTGGACTTTTCTATCCTGCTCCAAGTCAGTAGAATAGAAAGGGAAACATCACTGATACGCTTTTAGACAACGGAAAATTCAGTATAATGAAAAGAGAAGGCCCAGAATCCAGACAGCACTGTTTCATGGGAAGGGCAGTGGGGGACTGAGGCGAGGGTAGAACATGGCAAGTGGACTGCAGCTACACATCTAAGTAGCAACTCGTTAGGGTTTAAGGTAACACAGATGTATGCAGCAGAGTATAAATGGATTTAATATCTCAACAATTGACAAAAACATACTTCTTATTCGCTTACTACCAAGGCAAAATGTACATATGTAAGAGTGTTTTTAGGAAATGGTCATGTAAAACACATTTCTTACTGATCTGTAACATCTTCTTTAGTATATCAATGAGCTCAGTAAAATAGCCCCATCTGTTTATCTATCCATCTATCAATCACCTAATCTGTCATCTATCTACCTAACTTCTGATAAAAGTTCAATACAATATGTTGGAGGGAAAACTTGTAAAGATGAAGGTTATTTCCAGTACAACTAGAGTATTCATGTGTAAAAAGTTTTTAAATATATCTTACATTTATCTAGTGGCAATTATAAAATATAGTATGCCAAATGTTTCATATAAAACACCCATTACATTGAGACAACAGTGTCGTGGAATGCATAACATTTTTAGAATTTACAAACAAGGAAATTGAGAATAAAAAGGGTCTAGGAAATATCATCAAAATTACACAATAGGTATTACCAGTATATATGATGATTTCTTACTCTTTTGTTGTTGTTGTTGTTGTTTGTTGTTTTTTTGAGATGGAGTTTCACTCTTGTTTCCCGGGCTGGAGTGCAATGGCGTGATCTCAGCTCACTGCAATCTTGCCTCCAGGGTTTAAGTGATTCTCCTGCCTCAGCCTCCCGAGTAGCTGGGATTACAGGCATGTGCCACCACACCCGGCAAATTTTGTATTTTTAGTAGAGACTGGGCTTCACCCTGTTTGTCAGACTGGTCTCCAACTCTCGACATCAGGTGATATGCCCGCCTCAGCCTCCCAAAGTGCTGGGATTACAGAAGTGAGCGACCGTGCCCGACCCTTCACCCATCCTTTTTCTACTTGATAATGCCCTATCCAGTTTTAAAATGTAGCCATTAGAGAAATTAAAGATTCTTTGAATTGTGAACATACAGATTTAATTTGCTACTTAACACGATTGTTAATATCTATATCTTTTCTTACAGAAGTTTGTTTTAGGAGACAGAAGAAAGAACTAGTGACTGGGAGGAAGGTGTTAGCGGAACCTCACCACATTATGCAGGAAAAGTGGTGTCGGTAAAAGGAGGCTCTAGGTAATTAAGATGAACTTTATCAATGGACAGAATGCATAGATGGAAAAATAAATTAATGAAAAAGGTCAGAGATATGCATTATAATTAGGAGAAAAAAGGACAAATTTTATTCTTGAAAGGTGTATTCCAATAATATTAAGTTTAAAAATCACTTGCAAAATTTTTTAAATTAGGATTTAACAACAGTAATTAAAACGTATTCAGGAATTTGAATGATTTTCAAAAGGAATTGTGAGAGTCTCATGTCCGGACTGGTTGTAAATAAACCACAGTTATTTTTCTTCCAACACTATGAAACACTATCCATTTGCCTTGACAGAATATACTTAAAAAAAAAAAAAATCCAAAGCCAAAACATGGAAAAAGGAACGGCATTAAATATCCATGGCAAATAGAAGATAATTTTCACATGATTATGTGAATTTGCTTTAGAATTATTTGAAAAATATGCAATCAATAGCACTTTTAAGAAGCTGAAAAAGGGAATTTAGAAATTCCTTTTGTTGTTCAAAGGCTGAAGCTCCAGATGTTTGAACTGTAGCCAGTAAACCCCACCAAACACAAGCTCTCCCTTTCTTTTGCCTGATGTGCTGGTTTCAAAGAGAGAACTTGTGTCACTAAATCATGAGTATGGTGAAATGTTGGAATCTCTATTTTGTTATTGCTGAAGTCCAAGTGAAAAAGCGAATTATCTTAGCTGTAGATGTTTTTTATATGCATTAATTTTAGGGAAAAAATAAAGTCTGGCTGGTAAAGAGGAAGAAATGGAAAAGGGGCTTACAGAAGGGCTTTATCATTTATAAAATAAAGTAAAATGATAAACTGAGAATACTGTAAACTAATATGTGTTTTGAAACAGGGAAGAGAAATAGACCATGTGCTCCAAGTACACTGAGGTTCAGATCTTCAAGGATTCACATTATACCTCGTATTCATTTTCTCACTCAAGATTCCAAGTTATTTTAGAAATTGTTCATGCCTTTGCATAAAAACACTCAAAGTAATTTAAGAAACTGCCGTATTAGTGAAAAATATATGTTGCAGCATATTTTTTATAAACGTCAATAAATCATTTCTTTCTTCCATTCTTAGCTGTGCTGAGCTGACTCTGAATATTAAATCTACTTATGAAGAGGATGACTGATGTCACTTTAGCTCCTGAGAACAGGGCTGGGTAACTTGGGCTCCCTCTGGTGTCAGCCTTGTCCCTTTTCCAGTATCTAAAAAAAATAGAAAAAAATGATCATCATTTAAAAAAATCAACTTCTGTAATAAAAACGATCATAAAATAGTAAGAATAACTTATATTTTTATACTATCTCGCATAATGAGTGAGCATGACTTTAAGTTAATTTGAAACAAGGAAATGTGTATTCTTATGATGGATGTTTAATATTCAGAGACTGTTTTTTCTTGGAAATAAGAACATAAGATAAAAGTAATTCAGAAATATCCTTTAGTAATTTTGCCATAAAAGTGTGTAAACTCCAAAGAAACATGTTGTTTACTGCTAAAAAAAAAAAAATTAAAATACAAAACAAAAACTTAACTATTTATATTGATATTTAATATTAAGGTGAGCTAATTGGCATCACTATTAACTATGTTTAATCAAAATATTAGTACAAAAACCACACCATGTTTAACCATGAATACTTGCACCTTACAAATAAACAAAACTTTCATTTAAGTATAGAGATAATTTTAATAAATGCTAGATAAAATCACTAGTTTTACAAGGTTTATAAACCTTATTAAAGGCTGTTATGTGATTTAGAAAAGTTAAAAAAAAAAAGAGAGAGGTAACAGTTTAAAACTATAAGGAAAACACTCTATTTTTGGATACTTCACCTTGTTTATTTCATTAAACTCTATGATCTGAATGTGTCTTAGAATTTACAATCCAGGAAGCCGGGCGCGGTGGCTCACGCCTGTAATCCCAGCACTTTGGCAGGCTGAGGTGGGCGGATCACGAGGTCAGGAGTTCAAGATCAGCCTGACTAATATGGTGAAACCCCGTCTCTACTAAAAATACAAAAATTAGCTGGGCGTGGCGCACCTGTAGTCCTAGCTACTGGGAGGCGGAGGTTGCAGTGAGCTGAGATGGCACCATTGCACTCCAGCCTGGGCGCCAGAGTGAGACTCCGTCTCAAAAAAAAAAAAAAAAAAAAGAGAATTTACACGGAATGTGTTTAAATTTAAATTTACATGCCTTTGTTATATTCATGCTATGGAACTAGTTCTGAACATTTCAACAGCAATTTCTATTCAAAGACTTAGGCATGGAAATACATTTACTCAATACTTATTTTTATTATTTTTCATACTTCCAAGTTGTAAAATATAAAGTTTCATTACTTTCATTGTTTCCATAAACCATATTACTATGCATTTAATATTCAATAAATGTTTATTATTTATATTTAAAAGATATATTATGAGTCTCTGCTTTGTGTATATGTATATAATTACTTATATATAAATATACACACACATATAAATATAAATTAGGTATGGCTATATGCTTATTTAAATGACATGTTTATATAAATTAGTTACATTTATACAAATTATAATTATATATATACATTATAAATATTTGTATAAATTATATATGAGATAAATAAAATAATACTAGCCACTGAAATTTACTTATATGTGATTGTCATCCAGGTGGTGTTATTTTTAAAGTAAATAAAATTAAATAAAATATTTTACAGAACAGAATTTAATTATTTAAATACAAAGTATAATTGTCTAGAACGAATACAATTGTCTTTTGAGAATGAGGCCATCATTAGCACACATATACTCCAACTTGAAAGTAGAAAATAAATGTATAGAATACAAATAAGAAAACACAGAAAAGATGATGATTAGAACATGACCAAGTGCATGATGAAGAAACAAATAAATAATTTTGGAATATTTTACCCAGAGACAAGACATACTAGCATAGGGGTAGTTTCATAATGGTTCACTTATTTATTTATTTATTCATTCATTCATTCATTCATTCATTCATCAGTTTTAAAATATGTATTGAGCACCTATTATGCAATACACATATTTTCTGTTGCTATAAGATTTTACAATGTTATCTAATTCATTACATGCTGATGGAAAGGAGGAATGAAACCTTCATTTTATTTCTCAAGAGAGAAAACAAAAAGCAGAAATATATTTTAAAAACTAAAATATATCTGTTAGTATAGGTATGTAAGCAGTGCTTTAGTTCTGCCTGGTGTAGTTAAATCTAGAAAGCTTAATCAGGCAGGAACTGTTACTGGGTTAAAACAGATATGAAAACAAATTCAGGATCAGTACAGACATGGGAACAAGTTTAGGATTTGGCAAGAATGAGAAGGTCACAGTTGGCAACTGTGACACATAACCAGCATCGGGGAGTTGGGTACCAAGTGTGCATTCTACCGAAAGGTAAGAAAGGGTGATGTTAGATCATTAAGAACTGCAGGCTTCATAATAGCCTTGAGCTAAAATACAGCTGCATGCTACTTGTAGAGATTTTAGTAAAAAAGAAGAATCATTTTCTTTCTTTGTTTCACAGATATTAATTTCCTAGACATGGAGAGAGAGTTTAGGGGCAAGAAATCAGCCTCAAGGACAGAGTGGAGTAGTGCATAGCCTTTTGAGTGGGAAAAAAAAAAAAAAAAAAAAAAGATATTCAGTTACTGAGATTGGAGCGCAGATTAATGCAGAGAAAGTAGCAAGTTAACTTGGAACTTGACAATGGTCCCTATCTTACTATTAACTACAGCAGCTCATTATCTTCCTCTATATTTAGGAATGGAGACTGATCAGAAAGGTATAGATCCAAAAGCAGAAGGGAAGGGAAGTGGGGAGGGTGTTGACAGATGTGGGGTATTAGACATACATTGCAAATTTCAGGTTTTTATTAAGATACAATGGGGAGAATATCTCAATATATTAGTAGTTCATAAATTATTCTTACCTATTGCTATCTGACTTGCACTTTGCAAGTATTCAAATATTTTGTCCCCAGTGAACTTTTCATTTGTGACTTCCCCCTTTTGTCGTGGTGGTAGAAGTAATCTGAATGTCTTTCTACAAAGCTATAGCAAACTACCTAACTAGATTGATAAATAGATATAAATACACACTTGATTAATCAGAGACATGCAACGTATTCATATGCATATGTATATGTATACTTATAAGTGAATACATTCTATTAATATTTCATAATTATATAATAATGGAAAATTTACTTCATTATGATATTAAAAATGTAGAAAACTTTTCTGAAAAAAGGGTCAAGCATACCCAAAAGTTTGATCATATAGGAATAACCCAGCATCCTCTAACCAAGGTTTGGAAAAATTTTAAATTAAAAAAAAAAAATAACAACACAGGAAAAAAACAAAATCTGAACTTGTGTTAATTCTTACTAAGTATACCCGGCCAAGACAGGAATCTAAAGAGTTATAGTTAATGTTATTATAGTTTATTGTTGTTTTAAGAAACTCGATTGACAAAAACCAAAAGGGATGTCTTTTCTTCCTTTGAAAATACAGTGTATTATCTCTGGAAAAAATACAAGTTTTTCTCAGTACGAAGTGTTTGCTTCTTAGGTTAACTATTGAGAAATTCATCTCCAGATTTGTCTTTGAGAAGAATAAACTAGAGTTTATTCCCTCTTCCAATGACTCCAACCACCATGTTTCCACAGGGATAGCAGCACATATTTGCAAGGAGGAACTTTTTTTTTTTTTTCGAGATGGAGTCTCGCTCTGTCGCCCAGTTTGAATAAATATGGACAGAGATAAGTTCAATTTTTTCCTTTTATTTTTAGTCGACACATAATAATTTTAATTATTTATAATTTAATCCGTAATTTATGGGATACAGAGTGATATTTCAATACATATATACAATGTGTAATGATCAAATAAGGGTAATTAGCATATCCATCACCTCAAACATTTATCATTTCTTTGTTTTGGGAATAATCAAACATTTTCTTCTAGCTTTTGAAGAACCTACAATACACAACAGATTATTTTTAACTATATTTACCCTACAGTTGCTATGGACACTAGAACTTCTTTCTTTTATCTAGCTATAATTTTGTATTCTCCCTATAGAATCTCTCATCCACCATTCCCAGCCTCTAATAACCATAATATTTTTCTCTCCTTCTATAAGATCATATAAGCTCAACTGGTTTTTTTTTTTTTTTTTTTGAGACGGAGTTTCTCTCTGTTGCCCAGGCTGGAGTGCAGTGGCGCGATCTCGGCTCACTGCAAGCTCCGCCTCCCGGGTTCCCGCCATTCTCCTGCCTCAGCCTCCCGAGTAGCTGGAACTACAGGCGCCGCCACCACGTCCCGCTAAGTTTTTGTATTTTTAGTGGAGACGGGGTTTCACTGTGCCAGCTAGGATGGTCTCGATTTCCTGACCTCGTGATCCGCCCGCCTCGGCCTCCCAAAGTGCTGGGGTTACAGGCGTGAGCCACCGCGCCCCGCCTATAAGCTTAACTTTTTAAGCTCCCATATATGAGTGAGAAGATGCAGTATCTCTCTTTCTGACCTGACTTATTTTGTTTAACATAATATCCTCCAGGGTTGTCCATATTGCCATAAATGACAGGATTTTATTTTTTGTTATGGCTGAAGAGTATTCTATTGTATATAATAATTTTCTTTATCCATTTATCTGTTAAAATGAACATTTATGTTGACTGTATCTTTGCTATTGTGAATAGTGCTGCCATAAGTATGGGGTTGCAAGTATCTATTCAGTATACTGATTTTCTTTCCTTTGGATAAATATCCAGTAGTGGGATGGCTAGATTATATGATAATACGTTTGTAGTTTTTCTGATAAAACTCCATACCGTTTTTCATAATAACTGCACTAATTGACATTTCTGTCAATGGTGTATAAGAGTTTCCTTCTCTCTGCATCCTTGCCAGCACTTATTGCTTTTTAATTTTTGTTAAGAACCATTTTAACTGAAGAACAATGATATCTCATTTTGGTTTTCAGTTGCATCTCCCTGATGATTAGTGCTGTTGAGAATTTTTTTCGTATACTTGTTTGCCGTTTCTATACCTTTTTTGAGAAGTATCTATGCAGATACTTTGCCGATTTTTAAAGTCAAATTATTAGGTTTTTATGTTGTTGAGTTGTTTGGGTCCTTTGCATATTGTGGATATTAGTCTCTTGTCAAACATACATATTACAAATATTTCTCCCTTTCTACAGAATGTCTTTTCATGATGTTGATGCTTCCTTTGCTGTGCAGAGGCTTTTTAGTTTGATATAGTCCCATTTGTGTATTTTTATTTTTGTTGCCTGTACTTTTGAAACCTTATTCATTAAATTTTTGTCTACACTAACATCCTGAAGTGTTTCTCCTATGTTTTCTTCTAGAAGTTTCGCAGTTTGGAATATTATATTTAAGTGTTTAGCTCATTACTCATTTAGTCTTTTCATCCACTTAAAGACTTATTTAAGTTTTTAATCCATTTTGACTTGATTTTGGTAGGGGTAGGGATTTAGTTTCATTCTTCTGCATTTGAATATCTAGTTTTCTCAGTACCATTTATTGAGAGGGTGTCCTTTCCTCAATGTAGGTTCTTGTTACCTTGGAAAAACAATTAGCTATAAATATGTGGATTTATTTCTGGGTTTTTTATTTATCTCTATCAGTCTAAGTGTCCAATTTTTTTATACCAATGCCATGTTGTTTTTGTTACTATAGCTTTGTAGCATATTTTGAACTTAGCTGCTGTGATCCCTCCAGCTTTGTTTTTTTGTTAAGTACAGCCTTGGTTATTCAGGGTCTTTTGTGGTTCTATACAAATTTTGAGAGTTTTTCTGTTTCTCTAAAGATTGTCACTGGTATTTTCCTTACTTTGAATACTATGGTCATTTTAAGAATATTAAGTATTCCAATCGATGAGCATCAGATGTCTTTTAATTTGTTTGTACCTTCTTCAATTTATTTTATCAGTTTTGTTTTAGTTTTCATGGTAGACGCCTTTCACATTCTTAATTAAATTTATCCCTAAGTATTTTTGTAGCTATTACAAATGGAATTGCTTTTTTTTTTTTTTTTTAATTGAAATGGAATCTTGGATTGTCACCTAGGCTGGAGTGCTGCAGTGGCATGATTTTGGCTCACTGCAACCTCTGCCTCTCAGGGTCAAGTGATTCTCCTGACTCAGCCTCCGGAGTAGCTGAGATTACAGGCCTGTGCCATCACATTCAGCTAATTTTTGTATTTTTAGTAAAGATGGAGTTTCACTATATTGGTCAGGCTGGTCTTGAACTCCTGACTTTAGGTGATCTGTCTGCCTTGGCCTCCCAAAATTCTGAGATTGCAGGCATGAGCCACCATGCCAGGCCTTGATTTCTTTTCTGGCTAGTTTGTTATTAGTTTATAGAAAAGTGTGTTAAATTTTATCAAATGCTTTTCTTCTGCAACTGTTGAGATGATCATACAGTTTTTATTCTCCATTCTATTGATGTGATGTATACATTTATTGATTTGCATATGTCAAACCATACATACATGTGTGTTATAAACCCCATTATCATGGTGTGTTATCTTTTTGATGTTTTGTTGGATTCAATTTGCCAGTAATTTTTTTTTTTAAGATTTGTGCATCTGTGCTCATCAGGGATGTTGGCCTACAATTTTCTTTTCTATGTGTATCCTTACCTGGTTTTGGTATTAACGTAATGCTGGATTTGCAGAATAAATTAGAAATAAAAATTCTCTCTTCTTTAATTTTTTGGGGTAGTTTTAGAAGAAATCAAGTTAGTTCTTTAAATGTTGATAGAATTCAGCAGGAAAGCCATGCCATCTTGTCCAGGGTTTTCTTTGTTGAAAGAATTATTATCACTGATTCAATCTCTTCACTCATATAATAATCTGGTCAAGTTTTCTATTCCTTTTTGGCTCAGTTTTTATAGGGTATGTGTGTCCAGAAATTTTTCCATTTCCTCTAGGTTTTCCAGTTGTTAGTGTATAGTTGTTAATAATAATCTCTAATGATTCTTTTTATTCCTGTAGTATCTGTTGTAATGTCTTCTTTTTCATTTCTGATTTTATTTATTTGGGTCTTCTCTCTTTTTTTCTTAGTCTATATAATTGTTTGCCAATTTTGTTTATCTTTCCAAAAACTTATTATGTTATTAATTTTTATATGATTTTTATATCTATTTCCTTTAATTCAACTCTTAGCTTTATTCTTTCTTTCCTTCTACTAACTTTGGGTTTGATTTCTTCTTGCTTTTCTAGTTCATTGTGGTGCATCATTAGGTTATTTGAAATCTTTCTACTTTTTTGACATATTTATTATTATGAATTGCTTCTGCTGAATCCCATAGGTTTTTGTATGTCATCTTGCTGTTTGCATTTGTTTTTAAGAGATTTTAAAATTTTATTCCTAAATTCCATATAGAACCCATTGGTTGTTCAGAGCATGTTATTTAATTTCCACGTATTTGTACAGTTCAAAAAGTTCCTCTGTTTATTAATTTCTAGTTTTATTTCACTGCGGTCAGATAATATACCTGATATGATTTCAATCATTTAAAATTTTTTTGAGACTTGTTTTGTAGCCTAACATATGGTCTATCCTAGAGAATATTTCATGTGATAAGAAATAAATATATTCTGTAGCTTTTGGATGAAGTGTTCTGTGAATGTCTGTTAGGTTCATTTGGTCTACAGTGTAGTTTAAGTGATGTTTCCTTGTTGATTTTTCTATTTAAATGATCTGTCCAATGCTGAAAGTGGAGTATTGAAGTTCCCAACTGTTATTATGTGGTTTTCTATCTTTCTCTGTAGCTCTAATAATATTTGCTTTATATAATCTGGGTGCTCCAGTATTGGATGCATGTATATTACCATTGTTATATCCTCTAGCTGGATGGATTTCCTTATTATTATATAATAAACTTTATCGTGTCTATTTATGTTTTTTGACTTCTACACATTTTTGGTTTTTGTTTGCATGGATTAGCTTTCTCCATCCCTTTACTTTTAGTCTGTGTATGTCTTTACAGATGTTTCTTGTAGGCAGCATACAGTTGGGTCCTTTTTAAATTTATTCAGCAAATCCATGTGTTTTAATTGGAGAACTGATACTGATCATATTCAAGATTGTTACTGATAGACAAGAACTTACTTCTGTCATTTTGTTAATTGTTTTATATATCTTTTGTTCTTTTCTTCTTCTCTTATTGTTTACCTTTATGGTTTGGTGGTTTTCTTGAGTGTTAACATTTGATTCCTTCATTTGTGCATCTGCTCTGCAAATGTATTTTATAATTTGTGTGTTTTCAATATGGTAGACATCGTTCTTTCACTTCCAGATGTAAGATTCCCTTAACAATTTCTTATAGGGCTGTTCTAGTGGTGATAAATTTTCCTAGTTTTTGCTTATCTGGGAAATAATTTTTCCTCTTTCATTTCTGAAGGATAGTTTTGTGAGATATAGAATTCTTGACTGGCAATTTTTTTTGAACTTTGAATATATCATCCTATTTTCTCCTGGATGATGAGGTTTCTGCTGAGAGGTATGCTGTTAGTCTCAAAGGGATTCCCTTAATGTTTGACTTGATGTTATTCTCTTGCTGTTTTTAGAATTCTCTTTCACTTTTACTTTTCAAAGCTTGAGTATGATGGGCCTTTTTTGTTTGTTTGTTTGTTTTTTGTTTTTCCTGAGACAGAGTCTCACTCTGTCATCCAGGCTGGAGTGCTGTGGCATACTCTCAGTTTACTGCGATCTCTGCCTTCCAGGTTCACGCTATTCTCACGCCTCAGCCTCCCAAGTAGCTCGGATTACAGGCAAGTGCCACCATGCCTGACTAATGTGTGTGTGTGTGTGTGCATGTGTGTGTGTGTGTGTATTTAGTAGAGATGGGAGACAGGGTTTCACCATGTTGCCCAGGTTGGTCTCGAACTCCTGAGTTCAGGTGATCCACCTGCCTTGGCCTTCCAAAGTGCTAACATTACAGGCATAAGCCACTGCACCTAGCCTGAAGTGCCTTTAAAAGGATCCTTTTAGGTGGAAAATATTTGATGCATTTCTAAGGTTTCTTTACCTGAACATCCGCTTTCTTTCCCCAAGACTTGGCAAGATTTTTAGCTATTATTTCATTAAATAAGTTTGCTATGACTTTTTCAATCCAATCTCTTCACTTTCTGAGATTCCCAAAATGCCCACTTAATGGTGTCTCACATGTCATATATGGTTTCTGTGTTCTTTTTCTCCTTTTCTCTCTTTCTCTCTCCTTCCTTCCTCCTTCCTTCCTTCCTTCCTTCCTTCCTGTCTCTTTCTCTCTTTCTTTTCTTTCTTTTCTTTCTTTCTTTTTTTTTTTTTTTTTTGCCTGACTGGATTATTTCAAAAGACCTGTCTTCAAGTTCCCAAAATCTTTTCTGCTTGTTCTACTCATTGTTGAAACTACACTTGTATTTTTGTTATTTTATTCATTAAATTCTTTAGTTCCAATATTTCTGTTGGTCCCTTTATATGATATATATATATATAAAATATATATATATCTTTATCAAAGTTGTAACTCATGTCATATTCATTTTCCTAATTTATTTGTATTGTCTATGTGTGTTTTCTTTATTATATTGCATATCCTTAAGATCACCATTTTGAATTTCTTTTCAGGCATTTTATAGCTGTTCCTCTCTTTGGTGTCTCCTATAGGAGAGTTATTGTGTTTCATTGGAGAAGTCATGTTTCTTTGATTTTTCATGTTTATTGTGTCTCTTTGCTGATATGTGTGCATCTGGTGTAGTCACTGCATACTTTAATGTTATGGAGTCACCTTCATAGAAGAAGACCTTTTCTGTAGATATATCTATAACATTAGTTTGGTAAGGTGCCTAACTTTGCTTTGGGTGGGCACGGAACTGTAGTATCTATATTATTTCTTCAATTGTAATCAATATCAGCAGTGTCTTTAAGTTTTTTAATGGCTTAGGTTGTAGTTGCTTGTGGAGCTGTGGGGCAGTTTTGCTGGTGATAGAGATGCTGGGTGGGTGGATCCTTGAGCCCATGGGAAGCATGTGACTTTTCTGTTGCTTGAGAGGTTGGGGCCAATGTCAGTGGCAATGGCTTCAATCAGGTGGCTCTGATTCTTGGGAACGTGTGCTTTGGCTCCCTATGTCCTGGGGGCAGCCTCCCTAATGCACTAGACTACCTGTTCCCTGGTGTGTAGGGCCATGCATCAACTAGAATGCCAGGGACTTAGCTGTATCAATAGGTCTAGCTGGTATAGCAGTGCAGCAGGGGGCCTCAGGAATATGGAAATGCAGGGGCTATTGAGCCAAGGGGCTCAATATGGAGATGAGGGGCTATTGAGCCAAGGCAAAGTGTAATGTCTGGTGGCTCTACTCTCAAAATGGTGCCATGCTGCAGCAGTCTGGGTCTTGGGGGTGGGGAAGACCTATATTGGCTTTCCTTTGTAAGACAATGTAGTCATGTGGACTCCAGTTCTGTATACTAGACTGAGGGTCTGTGAGGGCTGAGAGGATTATCTGTAGCCAGGATTGCAGGCATTTGTGGTAGAAATGTAGATGCTAGGGATCTCCAACTCAACTTTTCCTCTCAGTGAGATGTTGCTCTTGGCTCTGAGCCTATCCTAGCTGGCTGCTTCACCTTCCTCTTTCTCCTGCCATTGTGAGCTTCTGTACCTCACAGGGTCTGTGCCACTTCTTTGCTGAGTTTTGTTGTTCTCCTTTACATTCTCAATTTTACCTGTGGTTATTTGCGTCCTTCTTTGTGAAGGAGGAAAGTGCTGGGTGCCTCTAGTCAGCCATCTTGATGGCACAGAGCTTTCTGTTTATACCTGTGGCAGAAAAATGTTTTATTATTTTTGATTTGGGACAAGGTAGCATAGTGAAAAAGTTGCCTCTCGATCTACACATGACTTTAGGCATGTCACTTAGTATTTCTGTGCTTCAGTTTGAAGCCTCTGTTCTTGGATGTGTTCTGAAAATTCTTGCATCTGTGGAATTCTACGATCCTAGGGCATGCTTTTTAGGTACTTTCATTGGTTACATCGTTTAAAAGGCCAGTATATAACACACGGATTGCCTAGAGGGCTGCATCTGCTTCGTGAACATCCATGCCAACTTTCTCAGAAAACATTCCGAAACAGTATGGCATGTGGTCCATGTTCTTTGCCCTTTGATCTGCACTTCATTCGTTTCAGAATTCACCACTTTATTCTTATCTTTTAGAAACAGAAAATGCACTCAGGAGATATAAAGAATTTTCCTGTAGGATAGAATGACTCAAGTACAGCACATTTTTTGTTAAGCTAGTATATTTTCAATAATTCCTAGAAATAATAAGTAGTTTCACTGCAGAGCTGCATATTTTACTATTACTAAATTGATTTATGTGGATTATTATTCAACACTTACTGAAATTCCAGCTGTGTACCAGGTGCTGTCAGAACACAAAGTTAGTCACATATCCAACACAGTGGGCAAAATATCCATCTTAATTACACAGGTACTTTCAATCAACACAAACACTGACAGCCTTCACAAACATAGTGATCGTTTCTCATCATGAATGAAGTTTGTAAGGTAATGGTATGTAGCAACATAGCTTATTATCAGTTTATTCTCTCGGTTTATTATTACACAAAATTTATTTATAATTGCTTTTAAAGACTATTCGAACAAAGTACCAATAATATATTTGGGGGACATTTTCAAGCTTTTTTAAGAATTTGAATACAATAAATAATATAGTTGGATGCTGTAAATGTAATTTATGCTAGTGTCTCTTTAATTGTGTTTGCAATAATCACAGGGAAGTGTTCTGTTTGGATAATTACTTCACTGGGTGAAGGTCAGCAATTTGGCTCATGAGCAGTTCAGAAAATGACTCAAAATGTTGCAGGAAGAGAATTTTCTACAAATACCCAGATCAAAAAAAAAAAAAATTCAGTTAAGTGCTTCTTTCATACTGTTTCCACCAGAATATGTTAAAGATTTCCTCCAACTATTTATTCTCCTTTAGGTTGTTCATAAAAGCATCACTGTTGGTAAAGAGAGAGCCAATTATTTTTTTAATGTGTTCAATGTATTATGTCATACACTTTTAGAAATTATAAATGGTATGACTTAGGAGAAATTAAATATATGCTGAATATATGCATAATAAAGATACACTATCATTAATACTTATTTAACAGTATACTGGTTATTATTATTTATTTGTAAGTTTTTGACATTCTTCTTGTTTACATCCAAAAATAATTTTTTCTAAAATGATTACTTATGTCACTTAACACAATATGTACACATATTCCATTTTGTGCGCAAAGCTACAAATATTGCAATGAAAATATAACAAAATATGTAAGGGGGTTATTTACCTTTATCAGGGAACTTATAAGCATGCTGTCTCCCTTTGTGTATGTGCATGTGTGTGTGTGTATGTGTGTGTATGTAAGTCATAATTAATGTCTCTAAATGTTATGACTGTCAGAGATAAGCAAACTAATATTGTGAACTTTTAAAATTGTAAGCTATCAACCTAGAATTTTTGTTGATGGTTTTTCTCATTTTGGCCTCTAAGTACACTGTATTAGTCTGGTCTCACGCTGCTAACAAACAAAGACATACCTGAGACTGGGAAATGTGTAAAGAAAATAGGTTTAATTGGCTCACAGTTTTGCATGGCTGGTGAGGTCTCAGGAAAATTACAATTATGGTGGAAGGGGAAGCAAACATGTCTTTCCTCATGTGGTGACAGGAGAGAGAATGAGAGCAGCGCGAAGGAGGACGCCCCTTAGAAAACCATCAGATCTCGTGAGAACTCACTCACTATCTCCAGAACAGTATATGGAAACTGCCCCCCCGATTTAATTATCTCCACCTGGTCCCACCCTTGACCTACATGGATTATTGCAATTCAAGATGAGATTTTTGGTAGGGGCACAGCCAAACCATATCATACATCAAAATTGTAATCTGTGGGAAAATTTTTAATTTTTTTCTACATTTTCCTTTTTGAAAACATCTTTGTTTTCCTAAGAACATTCAGGAAGTAGCTTATGATTGCATTATAGTTAAAAGAGATGTTTTAAACTGATTGAAAAAAAGGCCCTTGCACTCAGGGATGCCTGGGTCCAAATTACATCTCTGACACACAGTGGCTCTGTGATCTTATCAAATCTCCTCCACTACATGAGAGTAACAATGCTACTCCTAATGTTCAGAAAAATAAATTGGATGATGTGTTTAAAAGGCTTAAATTAGTACCCAACACATGTCACCTATTCAAATTTACCACATTGTTACTGAATGTGGATATCAGTAAGTTATTTAGATTTAGATATGGCACATAGATTGTATTATACTATAAAACATTAATATATTTAATAGAGGCATTCCTTCTGTAATTACCTTTTACCTATGTCCTTTTATCTCATTTGTATTAGAGCCATCATAATAAGAGTTTAGTCACTTTAATTACAGGCAATTCAATTTAAATTTTACTTTCAGTTGGTATCTATTAAGCACCCACAATCAATAAAGTGATTTTACATGTTACAAACAAAACCAAAACAGGGTCTATTTAATAGAAGTGATAGTACCTTGCTTTCTGAACTACCTAAGAGCAGAAAACATATCTCTTTTCTCTTTTTGCCTTATGCTTAAAGAGTTGGTTACAGCCAATTACCTAGTATTTATTGAGCATCTATTTGTTGACCAGGCACCTTTAGAAAAAATTCAACTAGTTCTTTGGGATTTTTAGCCAATAAATTGTCTAAGCCTGTGATGATTTGGCCCAGTTTTACACTTTTAAATAAGATTTTGGCATTTGTAGCTATAGTCACTCTAGTAATTAGAGATGAAAGCTGAATTAAGAAGATAAGAATCTATTAATATATAATAATGGCATCAAGGTTACCAATAAATAAAACTGCTCTTCTAAATTATTAGCATAGAATTTAACTTAAAAATGTCTTAACAGGCAATATTCTCACACTTCATTTAGGACATAAATTATAGAATTATGTTATGTGTGATTGGGAAATTAATCTAACATTTTTTCTTTTTTAAGCATTCTGTAGCAGAAAAATCATTACCCTGAATACAAGTTATAGTTTTCCTACTGAAGCTCTATGTAATTGAGCAGGTCATTTAATCTTTCTCTGGGTTAATTTTTTTCCTTTGTAGATTTAGAGTCAAACTTAAATGTTATATTTAAAATCTCTCATACTGTACCTATGACTAAGTGGCAATAGGGTACAAATGATGATGGCACAGTGAACAAAATTTTAAGTTTCTTACTTTTATTTGATTCTTAGTGAAAGAAAAAGTGTATAAGATAATTATAAAAAATATTATGACTTTTCATTTTAAAGTAAAAAAAAGTCTTACAACTCTAAATAATGTATTCAAGTAAATGAAGTAAAGATGGAAACACTGGATTGGACAATATTTTGGCCTGTGTAATACTGAATAAGCCTAATTTTACCATACTTAGGAGTTACTGTGATACTTTTTGTTAAGGACATCACCTATAATTTGAAGAAGATGTACTTAAAGGTCAAATTTTCTGAGCATTGATTTTTCTTTCTTGTATGAACAATGAATTTTGAAGTTACATTTTATGACCACTCTTTAATATTGCCATTTGCTAATTTCAAGGTGCATTAGGTATAATTATTCTTTTACTAAAGGCAGCAGTAAAAAGTATATTTGAGTAGCAGGCTTCACTGAAGTTGCCATATTCCTAGTTTCTCCCTACAATATTTTCCATCTCTGCTCTGCAACCAGTATTAACACCATTTTCTCGGTACCATAAGATTTTCATATACAACTGCTCTATTTCTAGATAAGTTAAAAAACAGACCCTCAAGTGTTTTAAAACAATGTTGCTTTAGCTCTGATAAATCAAATAACTATATGATAAATCAAATAACACAAAGAATTCTGTGATAAATCATTTAACTCTTTGATTAATTTCAGAATGACTATAGCCCTTCATTACAAGTTCTGTAACATAAGTTAGGAGCACTGCTATGTTCACACTTCTGGGATGCTTGTTGAAGGCAATTCATTAGTGGTACAATAGAAATAGCTATGAGAACAATGAAGGGAATCAGCCCTAAACTAGCATGAAATCCAGAGAGGCATGGTGGTAGGTATGAGTCCTTGTCAAATATCAGAATACATGACTTGAAGTGGTAAGAAAGGGATAAGGTCAAAATCAAAGATAGGAAAGAGAGTATAAAACTGACCTGTAAATATGACATCCTGAAAGGAGATGAATAACCAAGATACAAAACCATTAATGGAGTAGAGAAACCAAGAAAGACAATGAAGTTTGGCTCACGCCTGTAATCCCAGCACTTTGGGAGGCTGAGGCGGGCAGGGCACCTAAGGTCAGGAGTTTAGGACCAACCTGGTCAACATGGTGAAACTCCGTTTCTGCTAAAAAATACAAAAATTAGCCAGGTGTGGTGGCAGGCGCCTGTAATCCCCAGCTACTCAGGAGGCTGAGACAGAAGAATTGCTTAAACCTGGGAGGCGAAGGTTGCAGTGAGCGGAGATCATGCCACTGCACTCCAGTCTAGGCAACAAGAGTGAAATTCCATCTTAAAAAAAAAAAAAAAGAAGAAAGAAAGAGAGAGAGAGGGAGAGAGGGAGGAGGGCAGGAGGGAGGGAGGGAGGGAGGGAAGGAGGAAGGAAGGAAGGAAGGAAGGAAGGAAGGAAGGAAGGAAGGAAGGAAGGAAGGAAGGAAGGAGAGAAATGAGGTTTTAAGTGAGTCTGGAGAAATTCCATAGAGAGATTGCAGGTTCCCATAGATGCTTTCTTTCTGGTTTACCCAGTGCTATGGTTGGAATACTTGTATCCCACCAAAAGTTGTATGTTAAAACTCTATGACCAAAGTGATAATATTCGGAGGTGGGGCCTTTAGGAGATGATGATGTCATGAGGGCAGATCCCTAATGAATAGGATCATTGCTCTTATAAAGAGGCCGGGCGCGGTGGCTCAACCCTGTAATCCCAGCACTTTGGGAGGCCGAGACGGGCGGATCACGAGGTCAGGAGATCGAGACCATCCTGGCTAACACGGTGAAACCCCGTCTCTACTAAAAAAATACAAAAAATTAGCCGGGCGAGATGGCGGGCGCCTGTAATCCCAGCTACTGGGGAGGCTGAGGCGAGAGAATGGCGTAAACCCGGGAGGCGGAGCTTGCAGTGAGCTGAGATCCGGCCACTGCACTCCAGCCTGGGCAACAGAGCGAGACTCCGTCTCAACAACAACAACAACAACAACAAAAAAGAGGCCCCAGCCAGTAGTCCTGTCCCTTCCACTGAATGAGGACACACCAAGTGAGTGTATAATTAGAAAGATAAGCCTTTCTGGAAAATATGTTTGTCTTTATTTTTAGAAATAAAGTAAGACGTTAGTAGTTTTAAAACTACGGTTCATTCTCAGGACTTCCCTTTCCTATCACTGTTTTAAAACCATGCTATTGACAAATATTTGTTTATAAGATTGAGAGGCAGGCCGGGCGCGGTGGCTCAAGCCTGTAATCCCAGCACTTTGGGAGGCCGAGGCGGGTGGATACAAGGTCAGGAGATCGAGACCATCCTGGCTAACACGGTGAAACCCCGTCTCTACTAAAAAATACAAAAAACTAGCCGGCGAGGTGGCAGGCGCGTAGTCCCAGCTACTCGGGAGGCTGAGGCAGGAGAATGGTGTGAACCCAGGAGGCGGAGCTTGCAGTGAGCTGAGATCTGGCCAGTGCACTCCAGCTTGGTGACAGAGCCAGACTCCGTCTCAAAAAAAAAAAAAAAAAAAAAAAAAAAAAAGATTGAGAGCACTATCCGGTAAGTAGAACTGAGCAGACTAGTCTTCTCATAAGTTGTTTAGGTTTATACCTAACTAAGACATTTCATATAAATAATATAGGTAAAGGCTCACAAATAGAGGTACTCTAACCCAGGCATTTTTTCCTTTGGTTGCCCCCAGATGATATAATTTGAGAAAACAAACTATCCAAAATTAAATTTCCACACTATTATTGTCTTTATTTAGGTCATAAGAGGTCATATCATAACCTGTATGGGATCAGCTTTTGCTCTTAAAAGAGATTATACTATTCAAAATGTTTCTGAGAAGGCTGGGCACAGTGGCTTATGCCTGTAATCCTAGCACTTTGGGAGGACGAGGGAGATGGATTACTTGAGGTCCAGAGTTCAAGACCCGAACCTGGCCAATATGGTAAAAACCTGTCTCTACTAAAAATTCAAAAATTAGCTGGGTGTGGTGGCACGCACCTGTAGTCCCAAATACTTGGAAGGCTGAAGAGGAAAATTGCTTGAACCTGGGAGGTGGAGACTGCAGTGAGCCAAGATCGTGCCATTGCACTCCACACTGGATGACAGAGCAAGACTCCGTCAGAAATACACACACACACACACACACACATGTGTATATATATGGTCATACGTTTTTGCAAAACTATTTTCTAGTAGTCTAAGAATGTAATCTATAATATCTTCAAAGCTCTGTGGATAGAGACATTCACACTGTGGTTTATTCATCATAATAATTAAAATTACAGATAAATGTTTAATGTCTTAGTATGTATAAGAATATATATATAACTATATGTATGTATATTTTGAATATATATTTCTTATATATAAGAATCTGTTATATATAAGAATATATATATTCAAATATATATATATTTCTGAGAAGAATATGGGGTGAGACAGGCTTTGGTTTTGGAAAAGCAAGCAAATTGTTCATTTTCTAGAGATTCAGGGAGCTGTTCTTATACTCAGCCTAAGAAAGGACAGTTTAGAGAGTTTAGAGTACAGTTCTTGAGTCTGACATTTTGGACTGGATAATTAACTGTTGTGGAGGGCTCCTGTGTGCATGAGATGTTTAGCAACGTCTCTGGCCTCTTCCCACTGGATGCCAGGAGCACCTTCCTCCCAGTTATGGCAATACAAAAGTCTCTAAATATTGTCACGTTTCAAGGGACACGAAACCCAATCTTGAAGCTCTGGGTTAGAGAAACTTCTTTGGGATGTAATTGGTGCCTAAAAATTTCATGGGACCAAGAAAGAAATCCATGAAGGGACTCTGTATAGGGAATCAACGTAGCCAATAGTCTCCAAGACAACTAGTAGGTATTCATTACTCAATACTGGGTTTCCCTCTAATAAGCTATTGTGTCTCTGTTATTCTCGATCTTTCCATAAATTGTAATAAACATCTTTGCGACCCGGCGCGGTGGCTCCCGCCTCTAATCCCAGCACTTTGGGAGGCCGAGGTGGGCATAACACGAGGTCAGGAGATCGAGACTATCCTGGCTAACACGGAATCCCGTCTCTACTAAAAATACAAAAAATTAGCCGGGCGTGGTGGCAGCGCCTGTAGTCCCAGCTACTGGGGAGGCTGAGGCAGGAGAATGACAGGAACCCGGGAGGCGGAGCTTGCAGTGAGCCGAGATCGCGACACTGCACTCCAGCCTGGGCGACAGAGCGAGACTCTGTCTCAATAAAATAAAATAAAATAAAATAAATAACATAAAAATAATATAAATAAATAAATAAATAAATAAATAAAAGTGTCTTTGCTTGAGCCCTGTCCTCAGGACAGGAAGGCAGGCAGATGTGTACAGGCTTCAAGTGAAGTGATATAGAAGGAAGGTACAGCCTGGGGAAGCCTATTAAATATGGCCAGAGAGTAGAGCAAAGATGGGGCCGGAACGAGGAACAGCTTCCTGATCTTGTGTGTGAAACGTGCAAACATTCCTCAGGCATCCTCAGAGATCCCTAGTAGCAAATGGATAGGGATACTTAGACTTTATCTGTGTGGATGTAGTACGGAAAGTTGACGCTGGTGAACTAGAACTGAGAACTTTTGGTTACCCTAAATTATAGAGTTTTGCAACATCTTCTCCTAAAAAGTACACTGGGAATTCCTGGATTCTAGAGAAGAAGAATAAGGTTTTCAAATATAACATATTAAGGTGGAGATGTCCTTCAGTACACTTTAAATTTGACAAATATGAATATGAAAATTTATCTACAGCCTGACAATTGAAGATGATTAAAGGTAGATATTACAGAATGGAAACTCTCTTGATTAACTAACAAAATATAAAATAAAATATAGTAAACAGTCAATGTTGATAGAAATGAAGTGTTTTCACGTCTTCCAGATGACAGGGTAAATTATATAATTTGGAAATCAATTTAGGCAATGTGAATTCATTACCTACAAATGGTCATACGTTTTTGCAAAACTATTTTCTAGTAGTCTAAGAATGTAATCTATAATATCCTCAAAGATCTGTGGATAGAGATATTCACACTGTGGTTTTATTCATCATAATAATTAAAATTACAGATAAACGCTTAATGTCTTAGTCTAGGAGAATTGTTAAGAATATTAGATTCAGTCCATGTCAGCAAATTAATTCATTAAATTTATGTTTGTAAAAATTAGTGCTGGGCGCGGTGGCTCACTCCTGTAATCTCAGCACTTTGGGAGGCCGAGACGGGCGGATCACTAGGTCAGGAGATCGAGACCATCCTGGCGAACACAGTGAAACCCCGTCTCTACTAAAAAATACAAAAAACTAGCCGGACGAGGTGGCGGGCGCCTGTAGTCCCAGCTACTCAGGAGGCTGAGGCAGGAGAATGGCGTGAACCCGGGAGGCAGAGCTTGCAGTGAGCTGAGATCTGGCCACTGCACTCCAGCCTTGACGACAAAGCCAGACTCCGTCTCAAAAAAAAAAAAAAAAAAAAAAATTAATAGGTAAGGCGTGGTGGTTCACGACTGTAATCCCAGCATTTTGGGCGGCCGAGGTGAGATCACCTGACGTCAGGAGTTCGAGACCAGCCTGACCAACATGGAGAAACCCCGTCTCTACTAAAAAATACAAAGTTAGTTGGGCATGGTGGCTCATGCCTGTAATCCTAGTTACTCAGGAAGCTAAGGCAGGAGAATCACTTGAACTCGGGAGGCAGAAGTTGCAATGAGCTGAGATCGTGAGTCATTGCACTCCAACCTGGGCAACAAGAGTAAAACTCTGCCTCAAATAATAATAATAATAATAAAAATGTAAAATGTATTCCCTTTACAAAACAAAATATAAAGATGCCAAATAGTATTTCCTCGTTATGTTAAGAAAATACATGTTTATATGAAAGACTGAAAGAAAATATGCCAAAATGTTCAAGAGATAGCCACTGTCTGGTTGATAGGGCATGGACAGTCCTAATTGTTTTTTATATCTAGCATGCCAGAATTTGAGAAGAGTAAACATTAATTTATAAATAAACAGGCACAGCCGTTTAATTTTATTTTTTATTATATTATTTTACATAGCCCAGCTATTTTTTTGGAGTCAATTTCTTTCATATTTTTTGAGTTTCTTAATTTTAGAAAGGCTGTGAAATCCAGTAACAGGTATTAGGTACATAATTATTTAAATATGAGGACCAATCATAAAGAATGTTGGTAGGGGGAATATATTATTTTCTTAAAAATGAGTTAAGATTATTTCATGTAGATATAAAGTATAAGAATTTTCCCCTAAGCATTAAAATTTTAAAAAAAGTGTATCTAAATAATGTTCCTTGGTGGATTATTAGGTAGAATATTAATGGTTTGTGGTTATATAGGAAAGAATCCTATTTCTACCACTAGCTTGCCTTTTACTAATAGAACTGCTTATCTAAGTTGAAAATTAATGGAAGCACATCTCCATTAAGGAAAGAACCAACTGCTCCTACCCACTAAGAGGTTTTTGAATGAAATGCCTAATTTTATTGCCCTGCCAAAATGCAATTGATTACTATTGTGTCCTATCAAATCTATACTTGTATTGGATCTGTTGTCAGTGATGAAGGATTTTGTTACCTAGGATGTGATAACTTCCCTCCACATGGAAGGATTTGTGCAGACATCACCTTGGTCGATATTACCCATGGACAAAAATATGGTTCCTGAGTGCTGTGATCAATAATTGGGCAACCTAAATATCACATCATGATCCTTGTCATATCAAATAGGTTCATTGCTATCCATTGCTTGATTCCTTTTTCCTATCTTACTTTGTCCTGAATATATTCCTGAAATTGTATCAATGACTGTTTTGTTAACATGTTCTAGGTTTGTTAAGTTTTCTGCTCTGTCCATCATTGTATTTCCCAGGGATGTCTTGGTGAAGAAAAATACGATATCCCCTTAGAGTTAAGAAAATATTATTCTGGGAAGTGGCAAATTATAGGCAGTTATTGCATAATTTCTGAGCGAAGTGAGCAGTTATTTGCCCAGAGGGAGCATGAAGTAGCCATGAAAGAAAATGACCCCATGTATCTTGGAAGAAATTAAAAAGTAAGAATCTGTGACAATGAGGGTGCCTCAGTACCATAAATCTGCCTCTTTCCTTTCTTCATTTCAAATAGAACAGCTAAGAAAGTAAAACATTTTAAAAGAAAGGTGTTAACATCTAAAACCTATTGTTAAAGTATCTGCTGTTATATGCTCACAAATAGCCTGGTAAAGGGTCTAAAATGTTGTGTCAAGAAGTTTAAAATTATTTTCAAAGACACGCTTATTAGAAAAAAGTGGCATTAATGGAGAGGGGAAGGCAGTAGCAGGACCATCTATTTATAGAGGTTTTAGACTATCTGTCTATATATACACTGGATATTTTTCTTCCTTTGTGGCAATAAGAAAAGTCAAAACAGGCAATTTTCTAGACAAGTAAATGAATAGTTGTAATGGCTTATGACATCTTAAAAATATAAATGATCACACGGAATGTCCTATTTCTTAATAGTATGATCTTAACACCCATGAATTCTGTCAACGGAGAGATTAAACAAATATAACGTCAGAAATACACAAATAAAAATAATGTTTAAATACTATCCACAGCACATCATTCATGTCTAGGCTCTATGTGTACATTATATATCTGCATGCTTTTTGCAAGAGCAGATTGCAAAAGTAAGAAACAGAATCTCTCTGAGAAGATAATTTCCGCATACAATGTGCCTTATCGTTTTCTGTCTCTCTGCTACTCCTTTATGTTATTTTATTGATTCTTTTAAATCAAATTTATCTGCTTTCGGTTAACCATGCATCCAGTCCTGTTGGTATTTCTTACTACTCAGCTTTTCATAGATTCCTGAGTTTTGTTCAACTGGCTCTTATTTTTATAAATGAAATAACTATCGCCCCAACTATGCCTCTGATACATTTCCTCGGATAGATGAAGAAGTGGATAAATTGTCTTACATGTAAATCATGAGCTACCTAGAGGAGGGAGGATGCGTTTCTATACCTTTTATATCCTACACTGCCCATGGCTTACTCATGTTCATAGATTTGGTACATTCAATAAAAGTATTCAATGTCTACATAATAGAAAGCACTCCTTTCAAATGATGGAGGGGAATAGTGAGAAGAGGCAATTTTTCTACATGGTGTCCTCACATGGTCAATCTATTAAGAAGAAGAACTGACTAAGGCAAATGTCAGGCTGCACATTACTTTGTCACTGCAATGCGAAATAAATGTGCATCTGATAGAGCCCTGGAGAGGCACTTCTACTTTTGGCTAAGAAGCAGTTGAGGCAAGTTTTTTTTTGAGTATATGACACTCTGCTATTGAGTCCTTATGGCAACATAAATTTAGGCTGAAAATGGAGAAAACCCTTGAAAGCCTTAGAATTGTCTTAGTTCATTTTGTGCTGCTGTAACAGAACGCTACGGACTGGGTAATTTATAAACAATAGAATTGTATTCGGCTCACAATTTTGGAGTCTGGGAAGCCCAGGTCGAAGGACTACATCTGGTGAAGGCCTTCTTAGCTGCATCATTACACAGTGGAAGGAATCACATAAATGACAGAATATGTTCAAGAGAGTGAGAGATGGAACCCACAACCATAGACCCTTTTATAGTCAGCATGAATCCATTCATGACAGTGTAGCCCTCTAGACCTAAATACCTCCTATTAGGCCACACTCCCAACATTGTTGAACTGGGATTTCAGTTTCCAACACATGCCTTTTGATAGACGCACTCAAACTGTAATCCTCATGTGGGCCTATGATTCACCATCAGGCCTATAACCCCCGGGATGGAGAGAGCCATCCTAACTTTTTCTGACTATGCATGCCAGGACTTATATTGTGAGAGGCTGTGAATATCAGGTTTGTTAGCATAACTCTCTCCCACCTTGTATTTTACACTCTGTACTTTTTTCAAATTAGACTTCTCTCTGCTCTCCACACATGCTGTGTGGTTTCACGCCCCCAGGCTTTGCTTAAGTTTTTCTCTGCCCTGCCCACGTCCCTACCTATCTAATTTCTCCGCTTTCTTCAAAGCTTCATGAATCCTTTCTTAATCCTCTATTCAGAAATGATGCCCTCCTCTTATGTCACAATAGCAGGGCATTTTCACTTTTCTTATGGTATTTTTTAAAAACCTGATTTATACGACTGAATTGTGTACTTATGCCTGATATCTTCAACAAGTGACTATTAACGAATTGAGGGGCAGGATCAATAGCTGTATCACCTTTCTTTGTATATTCCTGAGTATCAAGGGTTTGTCCATTCATCTTTTCCATACACACAGATGCTCTCTCTCTCTCTCCCTTCCTCTCTCTGTCTCTGTCTCTCTCTCTCTCTCTCACACACACACACACGCAGAAGTTTGGACACAGCACAGTCTTACGATACAAACTTCTAATCAGAAATTTCATTTGTGTCTGATAGATTATTGCTATCATCTCCCTAACCTCACTCTAAGAAGATTTAATATCTAAATTACCTTACAGGATTCCAGTAAAATTTTCCTTGGCCATGGTTTAACCCATGGCCTGACACAAAAGTAATTTCACTTTTTTGTTTGTTTATTTGTTTCTTTAGACAAAGACTCACTCTGTTACTCAGGCTGGAGTGAACTGGCACAATTTCGGCTCATTGCAACCTCCACCTCCTGGGTTCAAGCGTTTCTTCTGCCTCAGTCTCCTGACTAGCTGGGACTGCAGGTGCGTGCCACCACCCTAGGCTAATTTTTGTATTATTAGTAGAGATGGGGTTTCATCATATTGGCCAGGCTGGTCTTGAACTCCTGACCTTGTGATCCACCTGCCTCAGCCTCCCAAAGTGCTGGGATTACAGGCATGAGCCACACCCAGCCTGAAAGTAATTTGACTTCTAATAACACAGAGGTGAATTCAGTTGTCAATATTTCCAGCTGATTAACAGGTGTGCATGTATGTGTGTGTATGATAGGCACTTGGCCACTCCCAGTGTCAGGCTGAAAAATTGCAGGTTGTGTGAAGATGCTATTTGACACAGGGAGTATCCTTTTAACTCTCTTCTGTGATTGTGTGTGTATGTGTGTGTGTGTGTGTGTGTTGCAGTCATTCTTTGGTATCCACAGGGGGACTAGTTCCAGTACTGTCACAGATCCTTGGGTGCTCAAGTCCCTTATATAAAACAGCATAATATTTACATATAACCTTCTCCTGAATATTACATCATCTCTGGATTAGGCGTAATACGTTATATAATGCAAATGTTTTGTAAATAGTCACTTTGCTGTATTTTTTTAGTTATGTTATTTTGATTGTAGTATTGTTTCATTTTTTAAAGTTATTTTTCATCCATGGTTGGTAGAATCTGAGGATGCAGAACTGTGGACGCAGAAGGCCTACCGGGTAGCATTTATCAATGCCCAAGAGGAATAAAGAATTGGAGTAAATAAATGAGTCACTGGTCTTTCACATCTATAAATGGGCTACTTCCACCCTTTCCTGCAAAGAGCTGACCATGAGCTTACTTCAGTGTGGTTAGCACATTCCAGAACCAGTAAAGGGTGTGAGAAGGGTACCTTGGCAAAATAATTTTCTAAATATCTTGTCTGCTATGAGATCAAGAGGAAAGAAGAGGTTCTCCAGCGGTGAGGTGCTGAGAGGGCCATTGCTTTTCAACCATGACGTGAGTTGAGGGCCGCCTTTCCCCTCCTCTCTTTCTGATAACCCCATCCCAGGATGCCAAGTGGGTGAATCATCTGTATAAAGCGCTCTGCCCGGCAAGGACAAATCGCAGACAGTATCTCCCCTATGCATATTAGCCTGTGTCTACTCTCTTGCCCCCTGCCCTCCCTGAAGGCAATGCAACGTCCATTTCGGCATGAAATCCTCAGGCTGGGGCTGGACTCTGAGCTCTACAACATTTCTATATCCTCCCCACCCCCGCTATTTCTATGTCTTCACTGATAAGGAAGGAGCTAGGGTCCTTGTGGAGTCTGGGGCGGGGCAGCTGAGTTCTCTAAGGAGTCAGAGGGAAAGAGCAGATGAAAGAACCCATTGTCAGCTTTTGCAGGTCGCGGTAAACCCGGGCCATATTGACATGGGCTCCCCCGGGCCGGGCCGGTGATTCTGCCTCTTTACCGCTCTTGCAGGAGAGGTGAGGTTAATTTCACAAACGTTTTCCTATCCTTCTAGGAGAAATAACGATAAGCCCCAATCTTAAGGAGCAGAGAGTTCGTTCTGGGCGCTTGCCACGGCTCCCTCACTTCAATTTACACTTTCACACACGGGGGTATGTGGGCGTTGGGGGTAGGGCACTGATCTGGGGAAGGTTCCACCCACCCCCGCCCCCCGCCCCAACTCATCTTTGCACATTTGCAGTCCTCCCTCGGTGCACCCCTGGCGGGGATCTGGCAGTGCAGCTCCCTGGAACCCAGGGCAGAGCCCGCGGAGTGAGGCCAGGAGAGACTTCAGGCCTCTAAGGACACAGTTGAGGCGGAGGCTGAGTTGAACGCAGCTCCTTCCGCGGCTCGCCTCCTCCCCAGTGTCTCTTCCTTAAGGTGCCGTTCCCAACAGTAATGGGTCGAGATGTAGAGGAAACATTCTGTACATTATTTTTCCGCCCACCCTTTAGCGCCTGAGGAGATAGACAGTGTAGACTTTAGGGTACAATTGCTTCCCCTCTGTCGCGGCGGGGTGGGGAGCGTGGGAAGGGGACAGCCGCGCAAGGTGCCAGCCTGCTCCAGGTTTGAGCAAGAGAGGGAGAAGGAGGTCCACGGAGAGACAAGAATCTCCCTCCTCCCACGTCCAAAAGGAGTAAGAGTCGCGGGGCACACCGCCCGCCCTCAGATCCCCCGTTCGCGTTGAGCCGGCGCGCGCTCCGGGCGTCCGCCTGCAGTATCAGTATCAGTATCAGCATCAGCATCTGCATCAGCATCAGCTCAGCTCAGTTCAGCTCAGCATCAGCTCAGTCGCCCCGAGGCGGCTGGCAGCTGTGAAGGAGCTCCAGGCGGACCCCATCCCCACGCCCTTCTCGGCTCAGGGAGTCCATGAACGTGCGAATGGCCGGCGGGCGAGTGGCGCCTTCGCGATCGCAGCTGCCCCTCTAGTTGGAGGCACCGGGGACCGAACCTGTGGCTTCCAGTTAGACTGCGGACGAATCCCGGGACCGCGAGCCTCGCGGGACAGCGGCCGCCGTGCGGCGCGGAGGGATACGCCTCGGCCGCACCTCCCCTCGCCGCGCCCCCGCCCCGCCGCCCTCCCCTCCCGGCTCTGCTGCTGCCGCCGCGGCGGCCGCTGCTGCTGCTTCTGCCGCCGCTGCCGCCGCTGCTGCCTGGATATAGTGCGGCAAGAGCGGAGCTTGCAGTCACTTTGCGAGGAGGAGCGCGCGGGCTGCGGGCGGCTGGGGCACCGCGGGAGCGGCGGCGGCGGCTCTCGCAGAGGCGGCCGGGGCAGCGAAAGGTTCTCTCTCCAGGCTGGACTTACTAACTTTGAAACTGTCCACCGGTGTCACGTCCTGAACATGAGCCTCCTCCTCTCCTTCTACCTGCTCGGGTTGCTTGTCAGTAGCGGGCAAGGTAGGAGTGTGGTGCTTTATTGCATTTACTTTCCCTCCCCCTTCCACCCGGCCAAGAGAGGCAAAGAGGGAGGCGCAGGAAGAATTAAATGAAAGAACTAAAGTTACAGTTATTGTTGTTATTATTATTTTGGTCCTTTCTCCTAGCTGACTCTAAAATTGTATCTGTTGTGTGGAGACCCTTGAGAGAAGGGAAAATAGGGAATTGGAGAGGGCAATCAGTGAGCAGGATATCCAGGGAAACCACTTCTTCTTCTTCTTCTTTTTTTTGTTTCCTCTGGGATTTTGGCTTTCTCTTATTTTCATTATCAAAAATTGGATGAGTGTGTTGGTGTGTGTTAACAGTGAAATATCTGAGGTTGCGGAAAGAAAGGGCACGATGGTGTTTTACAGAAGCAGCAAAAACTATCAGCGTTAAACTCATTTGCAGAATATCTGTTGTGTGCAAGACATTCGATTCTTGGAGACTCTTTTTTTTTCCACCCCTTTCCCCGAACCCTAATTCCTGACCATGAAGTGAATGATGATGGCTTATTTCTGTTGGAAACTAAGAGAGGGGCCATGGATATTGTGTGTAAGAAAGCAAATGGATAAAACTGGGGATGTGTTGCAGTCATTCATTTTGACCCCAACCCCTTATTAATACAGAAAGGTGGAATAATTTTGTAACATTACATTGTAATTACACCTGTAAGGGATTTCTGGGGTTGTGGGAGAACTGGTGGGAGCTTTTATCTCTTAAAAAAAAAAAAAAAAGAATAGCCTGGTAGAATAACCTGAGAGGGAATTTGTGGAAGCTATCACTATTTGTCTCTAGAGAGATAGATATCAATTTATCCGGCTGTTTAGAGAGTAAATATTCACATGAAATATATTTACAATAAATGGAAGCATTTTCAACTGTCCAGACAAGTTTGGACGTTTAATTAGGGACACAAAATGCTAAAACATGCATTGGTGAAAGTCTTTAAAGGAAAAACAAAAGAGCGCTAATTCTAAGATATGTAATGATTGCAAAGAATGTTATGTTGTTAGTGTTGCATGAAATTGGTTTTTTAAAAGAATATAATAAATTACAAGACAAGTTAAAATATCCCCACGATATTCAGTTCTAAGCATTTTTAGCCCCTTCTGTATTGCTCGTTTGGTCCAGCAGGGGGTGGTAGAACTCCATTTTAAGCCCAGAAGATGGTTGTTTCTGCTCTTCCACGGAGTCCTTCTATCATTCTTCAGCAGGGCTTGACATTTTGGATGTGAAGCCTTCCTTTCTCTGCCCTTCTCCTCCCCACAGCTATAGTGTTAGTGGCTGATGAGACACGATTGGATGCAGATTTAATGTTCAGAAATTAGTATGCAAATATTGGAGATTCCTATAGTTTGTAAAGTGTCTTGATAAGATTCTGCTCATTTTCCCTTCCTAACATAGAGTATGAAATATTTCAGTCTTAGCAAAATTGCAGATATGTCCATCTGAAGCAAATGCTAGTCAAATTCGTTAATTCAGTGGTTCTTAAGCAAAGATCAACATACACATATGTCCTACAGATATGCTGTTTTGATTTTTCAGATAGCTGCTGATTGTGTTTAACTGTTCATTTATAACGTAGACAGGTATTTCTGAGCACTAGGAAACAATCCCTGAAAATTGCAGTTAAATACAACTGCAATTAAATAAGTGTAGTTAGTGTGGGGCAGCATGAGGGCATAATAGGAAGCAAGTTTATGCAGACTTATGATTACATTGTGAGTGGTTTGGAGAAGAAAAATCTCTCAGTTGTGGAGTCTGAATTTATCATTGCAGAGGCTAACTGTGTTGGAATTTGGAGACATAGGAAATCTACAAATGTTAGATATATAGGTTTAAATAGTACACAGAGACATAAAATTTGGATGTGTACATGTAACACAGATGTGAAATTGTGATTCAGCTAATTTATAAGTCAGGATACAAGGTGGTTATGAAGAGGCACTCTGAGACAAGCATCTCTGAAGGGGAGCCCATATTCAGTGTAATGAAACAGGGTAGAAGGAGACCATCATTGTAAAGATCTCTCTATCTAGTACAATTTCACAATGCGTGGCACTCATAGAGGCACAGATACATTTCAGAGAGACCTAGCTTTGGTGGAAAGCAATATATAGTACCTCTATGCCATGTGTTCTGATGAAGTCAGAGATGCTTGGATGTAGAGATCCTCATCCTGGAGTCCAATTCCTCTATGCTAGTGTTTTGTTCTCTAATTAAGGATGCAGCAGCAAGTATCAGACATACCACTGGGAGCTATTGAAAAAAAAATAGACCTAGTGTAACTCATAATTTTGTTTATTCTCTTGTAGAGAGGGCCATGGAAAAGCCACCAGTCAGTGATCCCTGGTCTTGCCTTAGAAATACTAAAATCCCAGCTTGCTGACTTATGTGTCCAACAACATACTTGCAGGGGATTTTATGAAGCATGATTGGAATTATTGCTTTGGGAAGTGGTGTGCGGTTAGACTGAGGAAAGGCAACAATGATGTATGCCCTTTTTAGGAGTCAAAATGTTTTGAACTGAAGCAGTTGAATAGGAGAAAATGACATTAAATGAGAAACTGACTAACTTAAGTGAATGCCAATACTATAATTAGCTAACGAGGCCTAATAGTTTACTTGTAACTCTCAACACAACCTTATTGTTGTACAGTAGTAAGACGCTTTTTTTTTTAATGTAGCAGAAATACTCCTTTAAAAACCTCTAATTTCCACTGCAAGATTAATGTCTAATGAAGTGAGGTTAGAATGTTATTGTGAAGTCTGAATTTAATTGTCAATGGAAAGAAAATTCTGTAATTCTGTAACTTTTGCAATTATTTTTCCTTTGTGTTCAAAACTTGGTCACAACCTTTGTAATCATAAATCTCAAGTGATAACTTCAGTTTCTGATTAATTGCATTTGCTCTTCGGATCTTTGTATATTCAAATTCCCAACCTGTAGTATGTATGGATTGCTTTCGTGAGAGTTTTTACATTTTTAAAACCACTTCCTTCTTCCTTTAAAAATTAAACAGGTATGATTAATAAACATTTTTCCTGGATGTTCACTGTTACACTAAAACCGAAGGTAAGAATAATGCTATTCATCTCTCTTGCAATCCAGTTCAAATGTACCTACTGAGAACACTTACCTAAGCCAAAATCTTGAGGAAAGGAGGGGTGAATTGCCCAGTTGATGAGTTAAAGCAGACATCTGCTTACAGTTATTCTCTTTGGTGAAGTGCTAGTAAGTCATTGTACATTAAAGCAATGTACCTTCTAAAAATAGAGCACAGGTGTGTGAGTGTCCACTAGTTTGAAGATTACAGGAGAGGTCTCCACAAACTCATCCTCTGTCTAGGCTGTTACATGGCTCCAGCCTCTCTCGTATGCTTTTTCTATCTGCTCTGCTCTAATTCTTTGCTATCAGCCTCTTTATGCAAAGTTTCTATTAAATCAACTGGGTCTTCTTTTGCACTTGGGGAAGAGAGGCTGATGTAAATTAATATCTTTATTGTCAAAGAGTAACCCAGAGGATTTCCCTCCCTACTTCATATCAAAAGAGTTAAGCAGAGCATTTTCTCACTGTTAATGTAGAATCGGAGCCCACAGAGCAAGAAGGGAAGTTGGCGGATCCCGAGAGTGTCAGATGAGTCTTTTCAATGACACAGGGAGCTGATTTTCTCCCCGAGGTACTGTCCTACTAGAGAAGCAATTAATGAAACAAAAGAACTTCATTCAGTACCAAAAGTTAGACTTCATATGATTTTGTAAATAAAATGGCCTTCTTTCAAAAATAGGGCTAGTTTGTAAGGAAACTGAGAAATGAGCTACAGATCTTGAGGCTAGTGACCAAGCTGAACAGTGTGATTTGTTTTTGCCTGTCCTTGTGTGGAAGCAGTGCAAACAGTAGCAGGATCGACAATCTGAAGACTCTGGAACTGGTCCTCCTGCATTCTCTGCCTTTTAACATTTGGGGAATCATTGTAACTTATCTCTTTTCAGGGTCATCTCTCACAGCAATGAATTATTGAGAGAATGAAGAAAAGTGCTCAATAACTGATAGAGTGATTCTAAATTGCATTATTTCCCCCCAAAATGAAATTAATCCCCTGAGGGTTGATGTGTGCAAAATCAATTTAATAATTTGAATATACTTCTCAAGGGACTATCATTGTTTTTCAAATTTTATTGTCCTAAATTTTAAATTTATTGTTCCCTTTATACAATCCCAATTAAACTGAGGATAGGCCTATTTCAAAGATTATAAATTTGTTTTAATTTCCCAAATTACATGATATGAGAACACTTTAAGATACAACCAGTGCTTATATGCTTTTATTAAATGTAATATTCCTGCATTTTATAGAGTCAAACTATCTCTAATTGTTCAACAAATAAAAGTGCTTCTCTCTGGTGCTCTTTTAACTATTTTAATAACTTTTAACAATTTACAGTTATGATAAGAGTACTAATCCCAAATAGATATCAATGTATTTCCTAGTTTTCTATGTTCACTTGTGCCACTTACAATTCATCAAACATTACAAGACATTTTACAAAGCTATGTAGTAATGAAACATCTTGATTTTAAATCAAGATGTTTGAATTTAAATCATTAAGAAAGATAATGGGGAATTTTGAGAATATTTATAAGCATGGCAATCAAAATATTATAGTTTGAAGAATTTCAGGTCCACTGATCAAATCTTTCTTGGCACCATTTGATTTATTAAAACTCACAGGGATGAAGAAAATTCATTGGATTTGGTATCAGAAGACCTAGGCTACTAAGAGTCTCTTAACCTTGAAGAAGCAACTTACACTGTTAGAACCACTATTTGCTTATTTGAAAATCTGATATCATAAAACCTGGCCAGTTGACTCTGATACTCGGCCATGAGGAGCAATTGTGGCAATAAATATGTATAGGCAGGCACCTTGCCAAAGGTCAACCCTACTATGCTAGGCTTTGTTTATGTTTTGAAATAATGTGTGTACAGATAAATTTGTCTGTGGTTTATAAACGTTTATTTAGTTTAAAAAAAATCATCATAAGCTGCTCTGTGATTAGAAAACAATATCAGAGACAGAGATTACTTATTGATAAGGGTGACTCATTCATCATTTATTCATTTATCTAACATTTACAGAATACCTGCTGTGTCCTAGACACTTCATTAGACAACATCACTAGGAATGGTTGCATGGGTTGTGTGAAGAACAACTCCAGGGGGCGTCACTCATTGTCCTAGTGATGGAACACATATTTATTTTTACAATTTGCCAGCAGATGGCAGTAAAAGGTTTTGAGGAATGATGCGCTTTTTTTTTTTGTATCACGAATCCTCTCTATGGACCAACATCAGGCTGATGTTAAACACCCAGAGGCTTAGGATGGGCCACGCAATTAAGATAAATGACTTACTAAAGATCAAATGGAAAAATAAAAGGGTTAGTTACTAGAGCTCCAGTCTCCAAACTCTTCAGTTCTCCTAACACCAAACTTGTTCATAGATTTTATTTAAATGAATCTAATGTATCTTCAGCTCAGAGTAAAATATATTTAAATTCTGTGCCATTTTGTCAGTGAATCAAATAACAAGCACTTTTTGAGACCTTAAAATGAGTACATTATCAGCACCTTATAACAGTACAGACCACTTGTGCAAAGTGCTGTCGTCTTGTAACTCACGATTATCAATGAGTCAAGGGACTATTAGCTTGGTTTTATGGATGAAGAAATTGAGGTACAGAAGAATTATCCAGTTTGCCTATATCACTTATTTTTGTAGTTATCTGGAACTAGGAGTAGATTTTCCAGCTTCTGGTTGCATACCTATTTTTGATGTATTGTTGATTCATTTGTTTAAAAGTTTGCATGTTTGTGGAAAATTCAATGTCGAGAATTGCAGAAACAAATAATACAAATTAAAAAACCCAAATAAGCATGAGAGAAATACAGAACTTGTTCAACAAAATATTATAAAATGACAAAATATATCATACAATTAATTAAACACTAAGTAGTCTGAGTCCTTAGCAGTTTAGTGCCTAGAATGAGCTAAAATTGATTGTATTTACTGACAGACTCTCTTGTCATAATCCTCTATTATCTTGTTATTATAATGATTATTGTTTCTTTATATATGAGGGCCATGAGACATAGGGAGTTTAAATAACTGAGGTTGTACTGCTTGGAAATGAGGGTTTGTATTTGGGACAGTTCAAAACCTAGCCTCTTACCAGGACATTACCTTGCCACTCAGTGAAACAGAAAGGGCTTCAGTATAGTGAGAGTAAGTGGAGAAAAGTATTAATACAAGGAGAAAAATAATGAGTGAACAAATTGTAAGAAGGGAGGTGCGTGTTGGGAGAATAGAAATAATCCAGTTTAATGAATCCAAGGATTCATGAAGCAGTTTGGAAAGGTGAGCCTCTGCACTCAATTATGGAAATAGTGGTGGAAATAGAAGATAGAGTGACCTGGAGGCTAAGCTGTGTTTGACTCTAGTGTACATCTTTGGGAGCCATTGTTTGGGCAGGAGAGTAACATGATTAAATTTTGGTTTGTTTTTATGTCTACTGGCCATGTGTAGGATGAAGAAAAGAAAAAGGAGTAAGTGGACATGGTACATGTGTCTATGGAAGAATTAATAGGATCTTAGTAACAAATACAAATTGAGTAACTGTTAGGAAGGTGCCACATGAAGTTTTAAGTCTATTTAGCAGGAAAAAAGGTTATATCTTAATAGAAATAGGAAAAATCAATGAAAAAGTACACCCATTTTAAGTAATTTTTAACTTGTTGTTTTTAAAATTATATGTCAAGTTGCTGTATTCATGGCACATCTAGATAAAAATGTCAATAAATTTGAAAATGGAAACTGTTGATCTTTTTATTGGCCAATTCTTCAGAATAATTTCTTCACTTTTATTTGTCATCTGTCTTTATCTTGTTCTTCCATCCCCATTTATGCTTCAAATGTTGTGTAGTATACTTCTGGAATTTTGGTAAAATCTCAGATGTATGTAGGTAAAATTTGTTTTCATTATATGTTCTTCATTTAAATCATTTTCTCTGCTTTATTTATAATTTCTTTTTCTTTTTAGCACTGGCAGACCAAAACAAAATAAAAACCAGGAGAACTCCCCCCTCCACCAAAAAAACCCTGAAAACTTACATAAAAAATATTTTTGGTATTGAATATATAAAATTTTAACATTTTTCTATCAGTGTCCAAGGAAGGAAAAAGGAACTAATATTTTTGAGCACCACCTCTATGCCAGAGAGCTGTGTTGAGCATTTTTACTCACTATCTCATTGAATCTTGATTAGATCGTAATTTATAGATGACATTCCTGAGATTAAGAGTGAGTGATTTGCCCAGATATTTTAAGTTCTTCTTTAGGCTGGCACCCACGTTTATAGCAAGGAGCATTAAATACATTTCAGATAGGACTCGGTCTTTTTTGCTACAGTGTTTGTTTCTTTGATGCATCTTATCTTGTTACACCATTGATAAACAGGGGGTCGCTGTGTTATAATGCAGAAATTGTGTTGATCCATGGGTTGGGAGTGGTGGCTCACATCTGTAATCCCAGCACTTTGGGAGGCCAAGGCCAGCAGGTCGCTTGAGATCAGAAGTTTGAAACCAGCCTGGGCAACATGGCAAATCCCCGTCTTTACCCAAAATACAAAAATTAGCTGGGCGTGGTGGTGCACGCCTCAGTAGTCCCAGCTACTTGGACGGCTAAGGTTGGAGAATCACTTGAGTCTGGGAGGCAGAGATTGCAGCAAGCAGAGATTGCACCACTGCACTCCAGCCTAGGTGACAGAGTGAGACTCCATCTCAAACAAAACAAAACAAAACAAAAAACAAAACATTGTGTTGATCCATACATGATTTTCTCCGCTCATTAATTTTTTAAGTAAGAGCCAGGCTTTCTTACAACTAAGGAGAAAGCCTTAGCAAGCTGTAAAGACTTTAAGAAAACATGAAAAAAATTAACTCAAGGCCCTTCCTTTAGTTCAAGTATTCATTTACTTAGTAGCTTTAAGAGCATCTTGATTTCCGCTGTAATAGGCATCTGGTGAAGTGAAAGTGCGGCTGAAGAAGCTGGGAAGTCATTTTGTCTGGTGAAAAAATGATGTTTGCTTTTGTTTACATTGTTGTTTTTATTTTTTAAAGGCTACACTGTGAATCACAGTTTGCATTTTAAAGTGAATGCCCTTCAGGTCTTGCATCCTGATAGAGGGTGCCAAAGCTAGGTGCAAATACCAGCAGAGATTTAACTATGCTAGTATTATAATTAAGACTTGTATGGTTTTTGTTAGTGCTTGGTTACAGCTTTCTGCAGGTTTTGAATGTTTTGCCTTCTAATCCTGCCTTTTCCCATAAAGTATGATATTTTTTACTGCACAAGTTTTCAGACCCCAGAGATTTTCAGGGATGCAAATAGGGTGCTATATCAGAAATGCATGTCTCTATTTGCAAAATCAGCCAATGTATTATGGCAAAACCTATATTATAATATGAATAGATCCCAATGTAAGAAAATAAGCACACTTGTAGTTTGGTCTCAGTATTAATGAGAGGACTTGGGGACATTTTTTCTATTATTTTAACTTGTTCATTCCCAACGAGTTTTTTTGGTACCTCTGTTACCAGAAAGGGGTCCGAATCCAGAACCCAAGAGAGGATTCTTGGATCTTGTGCAAGAAGGAATTCAGAGCAAGTCCATAGAGTAAAGTGAAAGCAAGTTTATTAGGAAAGTAAAGGAATAAAAGAATGGCTACTTCATAAGCAGAGAACCCTGAGGTCTGCTGGTTGCCTATTTATTGTTACTTCATTATATGCTAAACGAATGGTGGATTATTCATGAATTTTCTGGGAAAGTGGTGGGCAGTTCCTGAAACTGAATGTTCTTCTCCTTTTTAGATGATATAAGGTAACTTCCCGATGTTGCCATGACATCTGTAAACCGTTATGGTGCTGGTGGGAGTGTCTTTTAGCATGCCAATGCTTTATAACTGGCATACTATGAGCTGTGAGAATGACCAGAGGTCACTCTTGTGGCCATCTTGGTTTTGGTAGGCTTTGGCCGGGTTCTCTACTGCAGCCTGTTTTATCAGCAAGGTCTTTATGACCTGTATGTTGTGCCAACCTCCTATCGCATCCTGTGATTTAGAATGCTTAACCATCTGGGAATTCAGTCTGGTAGTTCTCGGCCTTATTTTACCCAGCCGCTATCCAAGATGGAGTTGCTGTGATTCACATGCCTCTGACACTTCTAATACTAGGCTTTCTGATTATTTTTATATCCATTGTCTCACTTAATTTTTCTCTGATTATTATTCTCTACTAATCACTGCCTGAAGAGAGCAATTGAGTTTCTATGTTCTAGCTATCATGCATGAGAGAAATGCTAAGAATAGATTATGTGAAGATTAATATATGTAGTGAGGTATGTCCCAGATGCTTTGAACAGTGACATTTACATGCTTTTGATTAAAAAAATTATTTACTTAGATAAATCACTTAGAGCATTCTGATACCAGCTGAAATTAAGCACATTTTTAATCTTGTTCACTCTTTATCATACTATGTAGGATAGAAAACCTGGCTTCATGCTACTTATTAAACTTATCTTTATACCAGGTAAAACTTTTGAATCATCAAAGGGTAAGAATTATACTATGGTAATATTTTTAAATGTATATACTACACATTGTGGGACATGTTAATTGACAAAACACGTATAGTCAATTTTAATTTACCTAATAAAGTCCCACAGTTATCCTGAAAAGTAGATAGTATTTCTGATTTAGAATAGGATAATAAACTTCAAAAAGGCGAAATTACTTGCCCAAAGAGAACGCTTTAAAAAATGGTAGGGCCAGACCTGATATAAACATTTTACTCTAGATACATCATATTTTCCTGTTATAATGTTTCTGGTTTTACTTAAAGATTTGTTTTACTCGTATCCATGAAGCAGTTACCAAAAATTCCTTCTTGGTATGAAACATATTTAATATCATTATGTTCTTCACAGTTTACTTTTGGACTGCGTTTCTAAGATGCCATTAGTTTTGACTGGAGATCTACCTTTCGTTTGAAATATTTGGGTGTGTGACTTCGAACTGTTAATACTTTTGCCTTGTATTCATTGACACAATCCTATTCTCTCAGCCTCATTGCTCGTTAGTGCGCACAGTAGTTCTTTCAACAAATGTTCATTAACTGCTTGTACCAGTCATTGCTAAAGGCTTTGAGGAGCCAATCAAAGATGAGGTAATATACCTGAATTCTGTACTTCAAACTTACGGTACTTTACTGTGACCTTCCATGTGAACCCCATGGGAGCAAGAATGCCTTTCCCTGCTAGCTTCCCATTACATGCAATGTACTTGAATAGAGAGAATGGAGAGTTTGCTGTAAATTCCCATGTTCATTGCTAGAACATGGTAGAAGCCCAGCAAATATATGCTGAATTCATATTTAAATATTATCCGGCAGGAGCCAAATTGACTGATTTTAAAAAGCATATTTACTTTTGCCTTTGCATAATGATTTGTTTTGTTGAAAATATATGATGTGTTGGCCTGTGTGTTTATTTCACACATTTTGTTTATGTCACTGCCATGCATAGAGCAGATCTTCCGTAAATATATCAACATCTATAAAATAATAAAGTCACAGTTATTATCTAATTCAGGAGGAATAACAAGGATGACTCACCTTATCCCTGGTCTTATGTCCTCATTGAAAATTAATTAGGCTTGGAATAGAGAAAACTGAAATCTTTCTGTAAGATTTGTTCTTCTGAAGTCTTATCTGAGGCATAGGAGATGGTTATATAGTTGGGGTCTCAAAACTTTTCAATGTATATATTGAAATATATAAATAAATGAGGGGGATATAACATGTTGATAAAGGTATAATTAACTAGATTAGATATGGTCAATAGTAAGTGTCTGCTGTGTCGATAGAGCAAGTGTTTAAAGTCCTCAAAATCAAGATAATCCCCCATGGTTAATTAAAAGTTGATTATTCATTCTATTCTTATTGGAAACCAATTCTGAACTGTATGTATAGTAAGAGAAGTCAGAAAATACTTGTTTTATCTTGATTTTTAAGAGATACTTGCATGTTTTCTCTTTTTTAAAAAAATGAAATTTCATTTAATCTCAAAAATCCTTTGCCCTCCGATAGCTCTGTGTGTGTGTGTGTGTGTGTGTGTGTGCGCGTGTGTGTGCACGCGTGTTTTAATGATTTTTATGGTGTTCTCTAGGTCCAACTTCAGTGATAAAAGTATTTAAGTTGATTGGGCAGAATATATTTTCGGATACCCCAGAAACTCTTTATCACCTCTTTATCTGTGTACCTACCATTTATCTATTAATGTTACCATTATTATATATGCTGTTTTTCACTTGAAACACAGTTTGCAATTAAAGAATTTACCAGTGCTTCTGATTTATCTATTTTTACTTTCATCTCCCTCCTCAAATTTTACATATAAGCACTTTAATTGATAATCTAGTTATTTTATTTCAAAGCCCCCTCATAAACGCTATGCTAATGTATTTTACCTCTGTGTGGGTTGCAGGTGGTCTGCAATTTAAGAACAAAACTTAACCTAGGTTGTTCAATGGCATTATGAGGTCCTCTGTGCTTAGAAAAAACAAAAAGCAAAAAAACTTCACCACCACATCCAAAGTGGATATGAAATGTTCAACTTTACTGTGCTCATGTTATTAAAATAACACTTCTTAGTACACAATTCTGAGCTATTATGCAATACCCTAAGTTGTTAATGTATTTTTGCTTTCAAGTCCCTGTATCATTTTTATTTTAATGAAACATTTTATGAAAAATAGCCTTCTTCCTACACTGTGCATTAATACAGCGATTGTTTGATGAACAGTGACTTCTTTAATCAGGAAATACCTCTTTCTTACTAGGAAAATCGAAGGATTAAACTATTGACTATGGGAGGAAAGAGTACTTTGTTATTAGTCAAGTTTTGCTTGACCTTTTCTGCTCAGCTGCCTCTCACTGCCGTGCCTTTTACCTCATTTTAAAGTCTGTAAGTCTCAGGTGATGGACATGGATGTGGATGTGTGATGGGAGAAGATAAATCTTTGTAAGTGTAAAGTGTCATTACTAATTAGAACTCTGAAACACATTCTAACCTCCCAGTAGAAACGCATGCAGGGAGCTGAGGTTGAATGATAAAGGGAAGTGAATACTCGAAGACTAATTACTGTTTTGTTTCCAGGAGGATAATTCATCAGCTAAAGGGGAATGGGAATGTGGGTGGTTGTATTAGAAGGGTGAAGAGCTTGGATAAAATCTCATATAGTTTCATGCATACAGGGGAGAAAAAGATACCCAGAGTGTATAGAATGATTATAGGCAACCTTGTTTCCTTAATGATCAGTGTGTAGTTTTAAGTATTTGGTGAATTAATTGAATGAAAGAAGGAAACCTGCCATTTACTCTGCAGGGTTTTGTCTTGTTTTGTTTTTCATAGGGATTACATCAGTTTAAAATTCAAAACATATAGGAAATCTGAACTATTATTTTAGAGATGAGGGAACTGATTTTCATAAAAGATATGTAGCATCTAATAAGGGAAGGATCTGAAATTCAAATTCAGGAATATTTGATTCTAAAATGATGCTCATTACACTGACTGAAACATAGTCCCTTGAAGAAATGATGAATTGCAGAAGGAAAAAGACAAGCACTAGGAGTAGCTCTAGCTTCAGGTTTTTATCATTGTTTTCCAGCCAATTCTTCCCCCACCTCCCACCCAGCTCTATAATACATATATTTACAGTATATGGCATTATTTTTGACATATGTATGTATTGTGAAATTATTATATCAAGCTAAGTATCTATCACCTTACATAGTTATCGTTTTTTGTTGTTGTTAGAACATCTAAGATCTAATCTCTTAGCAATTTTCAGGTATACAGTACATTTTTAACTATAGTCGCCATGCCATGCAATACATCTTCAGAACTTATTCAACAGAATGAAAAGACTAACTATGGAATGGGAGAACATATTTGTAAACTATACCTCTGATAAGGGGTTAATATCCAAAATATATAAGTAGTTCAAGTAACTCAATATCAAGAAAAAAAATAACCCAATTTAAACAAAGTGGGCCAAACACCTGAATAGGTATCCTCTAAAAGCGGACATATATATGGTCAACAGATGTATGAAAAAATGCTCAACATTAGTCTTCAAGGAAATGCAAATTAAAAACCATAGTGAGATAGCACCTCACACCTGATAGATTGTCTGTCATAAAAAAGACAAAATCTAATGTTGGTGAGGAGAACAGAGAAGCCTGATGCATTGTTTTGGGAATAGAGATTAGTATAGACATTATGGCAAATAGTATAGAGGTTCCTTAAAAATGAAAAAATGGAGTTGCCATATCATCGAGTCATTACTTTTGAATGGCCAAATCCAGGTTAGTGACTGCCAATTGGTAAATGAGTAACTCTTTTAGAGACTTAAAAGGTTAATAAGCATGGAGAACTAGCAGGATTTAGAGATAATAGGGTGGGGTTTAGAGTGATTGTAAGGTGGGGAAACTTGATTGTTTAGATTAGTGTAATTCACTAAGAACTATATAACATTAATATTTAAATATGAGCTGTATCTTTAAATGGCTTTCCTTATTGTGAATCACTATAATGATTAATAATTTAGTAAGCCATCCGTTTGTGGATGACTTACTAAATATTATCATAGTGAAATTACATCAGTGTAGGATGCTTTTAAGGGGCAAAGAAGAGAAGAATAAATTCAAAATGGCTTAAAAATAAAAATCTGTTATAGTGCAGGAGAGGCCATATAGAGGTAGATTTTAATTTCATGTTTCTACTCATGGTTTTGGCTGTTTTTACTTGGCTTTGTGGAAGAAACTTGTCTTCAGCAACTCAAAGCGTCACATACTTACGTGCTTACCTGAAGTTGGGAAAGAAAGAAATATAGGCGTGGTTTATTTTGTTGTGTTTCTCTTTATTGCATTTCACAGATACTGCATTTATTTTACAAATTGAATGTCTGTGGCCACCCTGTGTCACACAAATCTATCGGATTCATTTTTCTAATAGCATGTGCTGTCCTTGGGTCTCTGTGTCACATTTAGGTAACTGGCAATATTTCAAACGTTTTATTATTATTATGTCTTTATGGTGATCTGTTATCATTGATCTTTGATGTTACAACTGTAATTGTTTTAGGGTACCACAAAGCATATCCACATAATGACAAACTTAATCAACTTAATTTGTAAGTGTTGTGTATACTCTGACTGCTCCACTGACTGGCTGTTTCTTGGTATTTCTCCCTCTCTTCAGACCTTCCATTCCCTCAGACACAACAATATTGAAATTAGGCCAATTAATTAACCCTACAATGGCCCCTAAATGTTCAAGTCAAAAGACGGGTCACAGGTCTCTCCCTTAAAATCAAAAGTTGGAAATAATTAAGTTTAGTAAGGAAGGCATGTTGAAAGCCAAAATAGGCCAAAAGCTGGGCCTCCTGCGCCAGTTCACCAAATTATGAATGCAAAAAACAATTATTGAAGGAAATTAAAAATGCCACTCCAGTGAATACACGAGTAAGAAAGCAAAGCAGCCTTATTGCTGATGTGGAGAAAGTTTTACTGGTTTGGATAGAAGAGCAAACCAGCCACAATATTCTCTTAAAGCAAAGCCTAATCCAGAGAAAGGTCCTAATACTCCAGTTCTGTGGAGGCTGAATTGGAGTGGTGAGAGATATGAGGAAGCCACAGAAGAAAAGTTGGAAGCGAGCATAAATTGCTTCATGAGGGCTGGGCGTGGTGGCTCACACCTGTAATCTCAACACTTTTGGAGGCTGAAGTGGGCGGATCATTTGAGGTCAGGAGTTCGAGACCAGCCTGATCAACAAGGTGAAACCCCATCTCTACTAAAAATGCAAAATTAGCAAGGCATGGTGGCGCATGCCTCTAATCCCAGCTACTTGAGAGGCTGAGGCAGAAGAATTGCTTGAAACCCAGAGGCGGAGGTTGCAGTGAGCTGAGATCACACCATTGCACTCCAGCCTGGGCAACAAGAGTGAAACCGTGTCTCAAAAAAAAATTTAAAAAGTTTATGAGGTTTAAGGGAAGAAGCCATCTCCGTAACATAAAAGTGCAAGGTGAAGCAGTAGATGCTGATGGAGAAGCTACAGCAAGTTATTCAGAAATTTTAGCTAAAATAGTTGATGAAGGCAGGACCACACTTAACAATAGAATTTCAATATAGAAGAAATGGCCTTCTGTTGTCAGATGATACCATCTAGGAGTTTCATAACTAGAGAAGAGAAGTCAGTGCCTGGCTTCAAAGTTTCAGAGGACAAGCTGACTTTCTTCTTCGGGAATAATGCAGCTGGTGACTAAGCTGAAACCAATGCCTATTTGCTGTTCTTATAGTCCCAGGGTCCTTAAGAATTATGTTTTTTTTTTTTTTTTATTATTATACTTTAAGTTCTAGGGTACATGTGCATGACGTTTATATCATGTATAACTCCCCAATGCAATCCCTCCCTCCTCCCCCCTCCCCATGATAGGCCCCAGTGTGTGATGTTCCCCTTCCCGAGTCCAAGTGATCTCATTGTTCAGTTCCCACCTATGAGTGAGAACATGCGGTGTTTGGTTTCTCTTCTTGTGATAGTTTGCTAAGAATGATGGTTTCCAGCTGCATCCATGTCCCTACAAAGGACGCAAACTCATCCTTTTTGATGGCTGCATAGTATTCCATGGTGTATATGTGCCACATTTTCTTAATCCAGTCTGTCACAGATGGACATTTGGGTTGATTCCAAGTCTTTGCTATTGTGAATAGTGCCGCAATAAACATACGTGTGCATGTGTCTTTGTAGTAGAGTAATTTATAATCCTTTGGGTATATACCCAGTAGTGGGATGGCTGGGTCATATGGTACATCTAGTTCTAGATCCTTGAGGAATCGCCATACTGTTTTCCATAATGGTTGAACTAGTTTACAATCCCACCAACAGTGTAAAAGTGTTCCTATTTCTCCACATCCTCTCCAACACCTGTTGTTTCCTGACTTCTTAATGATTGCCATTCTAACTGGTGTGAGATGGTATCTCATTGTGGTTTTGATTTGCATTTCTCTGATGGCCAGTGATGATGAGCATTTTTTCATGTGTCTGTTGGCTGTATGGATGTCTTCTTTTGAGAAATGTCTGTTCATATCCTTTCCCCACTTTTTGATGGGGTTGTTTGTTTTTTTCTTGTATATTTGTTTGAGTTCTTGGTAGATTCTGGATATTAGCCCTTTGTCAGATGAGTAGGTTGCAAAAATTTTTTCCCATTCTGTAGGTTGCCTGTTCACTCTGATGGTAGTTTCTTTTGCTGTGCAAAAGCTCTTTAGTTTAATTAGATCCCATGTGTCAATTTTTGCTTTTGCTGCCGTTGCTTTTGGTGTTTTAGACATGAAGTCCTTGCCCATGCCTATGTCCTGAATGGTACTACCTAGATTTTCTTCTAGGGTTTTTATGGTATTAGGTCTAACATTTAAGTCTCTAATCCATCTTGAATTAATTTTCGTATAAGGGGTAAGGAAAGGATCCAGTTTCAGCTTTCTACTTATGGCTAGCCAATTTTCCCAGCACCATTTATTAATAGGGAATCCTTTCCCCATTTCTTGTTTGTCTCAGGTTTGTCAAAGATCAGATGGCTGTAGATGTGTGGTATTATTTCTGAGGACTCTGTTCTGTTCCATTGGTCTATATCTCTGTTGTGGTACCAGTACCATGCTGTTTTGGTTACTGTAGCCTTGTAGTATAGTTTGAAGTCAGGTAGCGTGACGCCTCCAGCTTTGTCCTTTTGACTTAGGATTGTCTTGGCAATGCGGGCTCTTTTTTGGTTCCATATGAACTTTAAAGCCGTTTTTTCCAATTCTGTGAAGAAAGTCATTGGTAGCTTGATGGGGATGGCATTGAATCTATAAATCACCTTGGGCAGTATGGCCATTTTCACGATATTGATTCTTCCTATCCATGAGCATGGTATGTTCTTCCATTTGTTTGTGTCCTCTTTGATTTCACTGAGCAGTGGTTTGTAGTTCTCCTTGAAGAGGTCCTTTACATCCCTTGTAAGCTGGATTCCTAGGTATTTTATTCTCTTTGAAGCAATTGTGAATGGAAGTTCATTCCTGATTTGGCTCTCTGCTTGTCTGTTACTGGTGTATAAGAATGCTTGTGATTTTTGCACATTAATTTTGTATCCTGAGACTTTGCTGAAGTTGCTTATCAGCTTAAGGAGATTTTGGGCTGAGACAATGGGGTTTTCTAAATATACAATCATGTCATCTGCAAACAGGGACAATTTGACTTCTTCTTTTCCTAACTGGATACCCTTGATTTCTTTCTCTTGCCTGATTGCCCTAGCCAGAACTTCCAACACTATGTTGAATAGGAGTGGTGAGAGAGGGCATCCCTGTCTTGTGCCAGTTTTCAAAGGGAATTTTTCCAGTTTTTGCCCATTCAGTATGATATTAGCTGTGGGTTTGTCATAAATAGCTCTTATTATTTTGAGGTACGTTCCATCAATACCAAATTTATTGAGCGTTTTTAGCATAAAGGGCTGTTGAATTTTGTCAAAAGCCTTTTCTGCATCTATTGAGATAATCATGTGGTTCTTGTCTTTGGTTCTGTTTATATGCTGGATTACGTTTATTGATTTGCGAATGTTGAACCAGCCTTGCATCCCAGGGATGAAGCCCACTTGATCATGGTGGATAAGCTTTTTGATGTGCTGCTGAATCCGGTTTGCCAGTATTTTATTGAGGATTTTTGCATCGATGTTCATCAGGGATATTGGTCTAAAATTCTCTTTTTGTTGTGTCTCTGCCAGGCTTTGGTATCAGGATGATGTTGGCCTCATAAAAAGTGTTAGGGAGGATTCCCTCTTTTTCTATTGATTGAAATAGTTTCAGAAGGAATGGTACCAGCTCCTCCTTGTACCTCTGGTAGAATTCAGCTGTGAATCCATCTGGTCCTGGACTTTTTTTGGTGGGTAGGCTATTAATTGTTGCCTCAATTTCAGAGCCTGCTATTGGTCTATTCAGGGATTCAACTTCTTCCTGGTTTAGTCTTGGGAGAGTGTAAGTGTCCAGGAAATTATCCATTTCTTCTAGATTTTCTAGTTGATTTGCGTAGAGGCATTTATAGTATTCTCTGATGGTTGTTTGTATTTCTGTGGGGTCGGTGGTGATATCCCCTTTATCATTTTTTATTGCGTCTATTTGATTCCTCTCTCTTTTCTTCTTTATTAGTCTAGCTAGCGGTCTGTCAATTTTGTTGATCTTTTCAAAAAACCAACTCCTGGATTCATTGATTTTTTGGAGGGTTTTTTGTGTCTCTATCTCCTTCAGTTCTGCTCTGATCTTAGTTATTTCTTGCCTTCTGCTAGCTTTTGAATGTGTTTGCTCTTGCCTCTCTAGTTCTTTTAATTGTGATGTTAGAGTGTCAATTTTAGATCTTCCTGCTTTCTCTTGTGGGCATTTAGTGCTATAAATTTCCCTCTACACACTGCTTTAAATGTGTCCCAGAGATTCTGGTATGTTGTATCTTTGTTCTCATTGGTTTCAAAGAACATCTTTATTTCTGCTTTCATTTCGTTATGTACCCAGTAGTCATTCAGGAGCAGGTTGTTCAGTTTCCATGTAGTTGAGCGGTTTGGATTGAGTTTCTTAGTCCTGAGTTCTAGTTTGATTGCACTGTGGTCTGAGAGACAGTTTGTTATAATTTCTGTTCTTGTACATTTGCTGAGGAGTGCTTTACTTCCAATTATGTGGTCAATTTTGGAATAAGTGCGATGTGGTGCTGAGAAGAATGTATATTCTGTTGATTTGGGGTGGAGAGTTCTATAGATGTCTATTAGGTCCGCTTGGTGCAGAGATGAGTTCAATTCCTGGATATCCTTGTTAACTTTCTGTCTCGTTGATCTGTCTAATGTTGACAGTGGAGTGTTGAAGTCTCCCATTATTATTGTATGGGAGTCTAAGTCTCTTTGTAGGTCTCTAAGGACTTGCTTTATGAATCTGGGTGCTCCTGTATTGGGTGCATATATATTTAGGAGAGTTAGCTCTTCCTGTTGAATTGATCCCTTTACCATTATGTAATGGCCTTCTTTGTCTCTTTTGATCTTTGATGGTTTAAAGTCTGTTTTATCAGAGACTAGGATTGCAACCCCTGCTTTTTTTTGTTCTCCATTTGCTTGGTAGATCTTCCTCCATCCCTTTATTTTGAGCCTATGTATGTCTCTGCATGTGAGATGGGTCTCCTGAATACAGCAGACTGATGGGTCTTGACTCTTGATCCAGTTTGCCAGTCTGTGTCTTTTAATTGGAGCATTTAGTCCATTGACATTTAAGGTTAATATTGTTATGTGTGAACTTGATCCTGTCATTATGATATTAACTGGTTATTTTGCTCGTTAGTTGATGCAGTTTCTTCCTAGCCTCGATGGTCTTTACATTTTGGCATGTTTTTGCAATGGCTGGTACCGCTTGTTCCTTTCCATGTTTAGGGCTTCCTTCAGGGTCTCTTGTAAGGCAGGCCTGGTGGTGACAAAATCTCTAAGCATTTGCTTATCTGTAAAGGATTTTATTTCTCCTTCACTGATGAAGCTTAGTTTGGCTGGATATGAAATTCTGGGTTGAAAATTCTTTTCTTTAAGAACGTTGAATATTGGCCCCCACTCTCTTCTGGCTTGTAGAGTTTCTGCCGAGAGGTCTGCTGTTATTCTGATGGGCTTCCCTTTGTGGGTAACCCGACCTTTCTCTCTGGCTGCCCTTAAGATTTTTTCCTTCATTTCAACTTTGGTGAATCTGGCAATTATGTGTCTTGGAGTTGCTCTTCTGGAGGAGTATCTTTGTGGCGTTCTCTGTATTTCCTGAATTTGAATGTTGGCCTGCCCTACTAGGTTGGGGAAGTTCTCCTGGATGATATCCTGAAGAGTGTTTTCCAACTTGGTTCCATTTTCCCCCTCACTTTCAGGCACCCCAATCAGACGTAGATTTGGTCTTTTTACATAATCCCATACTTCTTGCAGGCTTTGTTCATTTCTTTTTCTTCTTTTTTCTTTTGGTTTCTCTTCTCGCTTCATTTCATTCATTTGATCCTCAATCGCTGATACTCTTTCTTCCAGTTGATCGAGTCGGTTACTGAAGCTTGTGCATTTGTCACGTATTTCTCGTGTCATGGTTTTCATCTCTGTCATTTCGTTTATGATCTTCTCTGCATTAATTAATCTAGCTGTCAATTCTTCCACTTTTTTTTCAAGATTTTTAGTTTCTTTGCGCTGGGTACGTAATTCCTCCTTTAGCTCTGAGAGGTTTGATGGACTGAAGCCTTCTTCTCTCATCTCGTCAAAGTCATTCTCTGACCAGCTTTGATCCGTTGCTGGCGATGGGCTGCGCTCCTTTGCAGGGGGAGATGCGCTCTTATTTTTTGAATTTCCAGCTTTTCTGCCCTGCTTCTTCCCCATCTTTGTGGTTTTATCTGTCTCTGGACTTTGATGATGGTGACGTACTGATGGGGTTTTGGTATAGGTGTCCTTCCTGTTTGATAGTTTTCCGTCTGACAGTCAGAAGGACTGTCTGTTGGTCTGTTGGAGATTGCTTGAGGTCCACTCCAGACCCTGTTTGCCTGGGTATCAGCAGCAGAGGTTGCCGAAGATAGAATATTGCTGAACAGCGAGTGTACCTGTCTGATTCTTTCTTTGGAAGTTTCCTCTCAGGGGTGACGCCACCCTGTGAGGTGTGGGGTGTCAGACTGCCCCTAGTGGGGGATGTCTCCCAGCTAGGCTACTCAGGGGTCAGGGACCCACCTGAGCAGGCAGTCTGTCCGTTCTCAGATCTCAACCTCCGCGTTAGGAGATCCACGGCTCTCCCCAAAGCTGTCAGACAGAGTCGTTCGCGTCTGCACCGCCCCCGCTCTTTCCCCTAATGGACTGCAGCTGTGCGCTGTCCGCAGAGGTAGAGTCTACAGAGACAGGCAGGCTTCCTTGAGCTGCTGTGAGCTCCACCCAGTTCGAGCTTCCCAGCGGCTTTGTTTACCTACTTAAGCCTCAGCAATGGCGGGCGCCCCTCCCCCAGCCTCGCTGCTGCCTTGCGGATAGATCGCCGCAGACGGCTGTGTTAGCAGTGAGGGAGGCTCCGTGGGCGTGGGACCCTCCCGGCCAGGTGTGGGATATATTCTCCTGGTGTGCCTGTTTCCTTAAAGCGCAGTATTGGGGTGGGAGTTACCCGATTTTCCAGGTGTTGTGTGTCTCAGTTCCCCTGGCTAGGAAAAAGGATTCCTTTCCCCCTTGCGCTTCCAGGTGAGGCGATGCCTCGCCCTGCTTCAGCTCACGCTGGTCAGGCTGCAGCAGCTGACCAGCACCGATTGTCCGGCACTCCCTAGCGAGATGACCCCAGTACCTCAGTTGAAAACGCAGAAATCACCGGTCTTCTGTGTCGCTCGCGCTGGGAGTTGGAGACTGGAGCTGCTCCTATTCGGCCATCTTGCTCCGCCCCCCAAGAATTATGTTAAATCATAATCCCAGCACTTTGGGAGGCTGAGGTAGGCAAATCATGAGCTCAAGAGATTGAGACCATCCTGGCCAACATGGTGAAACTCTGTCTCTACTAAAATTACAAAAATTAGCCGGGCATGGTGGCACACACCTGTAATTCCAGCTACTCGGGAGGCTCAGACAGGAGAATGACTTGAACCCACGGAGGTGGAGGTTGCAGTAGGCTGAGATCGTGCCACTACACTCCAGCCTGGCAATGGAGTGAGACTCTGTCTCCAAAAAAAAAAAAAAAAAAAGAGTTATGCTAAATCTACTCTGTACTCTACAAATGAAACAAAAAGCCTGGATGACAGCACATTTGTTTACAACATGATTTACTGAATATTGTAAGCTCACTGTAGGGACCTACTTCTTAGAAAATAAAAAAGTTCCCTTCAAAATATTACTGCTCATTGACAATGCCTCTGCTCAACCAAGAGCTCTCATGGAGATGTAGAAAAAGATTAACATTGTTTTTATACCTGCTAACACAACATTCATTCTGTAACTCAGGGATCAAGGAGTAATTTTGACTCTCGCTCTTATTCTTTAAGAAGTACATTTCATAATGCTATAGCTGCCATCGGAAATGATTCCTCTAATGGATCTAGGCAAAGTCATTTGAAAACCTTCTGGAAAGGATTCACCATTCTAGATGCCATTAAGAACATCTGTGATTCATGGGAAGAGGTCATATGTCAAAATTAATAAGAATTTGGAAGAAGTTTTTTCCTTGTATTTCTCCATCCTCATGGATGGCTGAGGGTTTCAAGAATTCAGTGGAAGTAGTAACTGCAGATCTGATGGAAAGAGGAAGAGAACTAGTTAGAAGTGGAGCTTGAAGATGAGACTGAAATTCTGCCATCTCATGACAAAACTTGAATGGATAAGAAGTTATTAGCTTCTAATGGGTAAGCAAGGAAAGTGATTTCTTGAGATGGAATCTAATTCTGGTGAAGATGTTGTGAACCTTATTGAAATGTAAACAAATTATTTAGAATATTACATGCACTTAGTTAATAAAACAGTTGGAGAGTTTGAGAAGATTGACTTCAATTTTGAAAAGCATTCTACTGTAGGTCAAATATGATCAAACAATATTGCATACTACAGAGAAATATGTTAGGAAAGGAAGAGCCGATTGAAAGCACCAGACATCACTGTTGTGTTATATTGAGAAACTGCCACAGCCACTTCAACCTTGAGCAAACCTCTACCTTGATCAGGAAGCAGCCATTTACATGGAGGCAAGACCCTCTACCAGCTAAAGGATTAGGACTCACTGAAGACTTAGATGATCCTTAACTCTTTTTTAGCAATAAAACATTTTTAAATTAGTGTATGGACATTTTTTGACATCATTCTGTTGCACACTTAATAGACTATAAGTATAGTATAAACATAACTTTTACATGCCCTGGAAAACCAAAAAAAATTGTGTTATTTAATTTATTGTGATATTTGCTTTATTATGGTGTTCTGGAACCAAACTGGCAATACCTCCAAGGTATGCCTGTATTTATGTTTTTTTTTTTTTTGTCTTTTTGTTTGTTTGTTTGTTTTGAGACAAAGTCTTACTCTTGTCCCCAGGCTGGAGGGCAGTGGTGTGATCTCGGCTCACTGCAACCTCTACCTCTTGGTTTCAAGCGATTCTCCTGCCTTAGCCTCCCAAGTAGCTGGGATTACAGGCACCTGCCACCACATCCGGCTAATTTTTGTTTTTTTTTGTATTTTTAGTAGAGACAGGGTTTCACCATGTTGGCCAGGCTGGTCTCAAACTCCTGACCTCAGGTGATCTGCCCACCTCGGCCTCCCAAACTACTGGCATTACAGGCATGAGCCACCGTGCCCAGCCGCCTGTATTTCTTTAATTGATTTTCTTTAGAGGAAAAATTCCCTTACCCTGTGTTGTCTAGCCAACTTCCCTCAGTCCTCATAGGCTATAATCGTTTCATATGATCACTCCTAAATTAATTGCTGGTGAGGAAAATGACGTTAACATGATTTCCCTTCCGGAATCGACTCCCTTTTGATGATGGAGAGGTCTGCCTCCCTTGAAGTACATGACTGGCCAATCAAATTAGGTGTCCCATCTTTCAAGGAAGAATGAAGGAGCGAGAATATTGTAGTCAAATGTGTCTGCCACAGGAATGTTGAAAAGACCGTTTTTGACAAAGAATGCAAACAGTATCAAAGCCAACATTTATAAAGCCCTTACAGTGTACCATATTTATGTTCTTTGTATGTGTGATCTCATATGATTCCCCAAACTTTTGAGATTAATTCTCTTTTATAGATGAGGTAATGAAGACATTTTAAAGAGTTTAGATGACTTGCCTAACTGACAAAACTGTTCAATAGCAAAGTTGGGATTTGAACTCAGTCTGATTGGCAAGAAGAGTTGTCTCCTACCAGTCAAGTTGCCATAAAAGAAAACCATTAGCATTGTGCATAGTTTTACTCTTGTTAAGCTTAAGAATACGGTAAGGGTATTAACTTGCTTTGTGAACAGGCTATGTTCTGGGCACTTTCCAAAAAAAAAAAAAAGCTGTTATGCTTGATCTTATTTAATACCGATATCTGCATACAGATGATTATTATTTAAAAAATTTTTACAAATAAGGAAATTATGGGACAGAGCAATAAGTAATTTGCTGCAGGTCACATAGCTAAGAAGTGGCCGAGGTGGGGTTTGAATTCAGGCTTTCTTTGACTTTGAAGACCTGGGTGCCTCCCACTACCCAGTGCTTGGGGACCATAGTCAATGTATGGCAGGAGAAGGGTAATAGATTTGGAATAAACCAAATTGCATACCCTTGACTAGTCCTCCAAAAGCTTATGATATCAAAGAAGCTAACATTTTTCAAGGCAAATATTTTTATTGTTTTTATATTCTTTTCAAGAGTAGGTAGGAGAATAACATTTTCAAGTGTAAGGAGGCTTAGGAAAATATTCATTTTGTTTCTAGAAGAGGAAGAGTTGGTTAAAAAATAGAAATGGGGCCAGGTGCAGTGGCTCACGCCTATAATCCCAACACTTTGGGTGGCCAAGGCGAGCATATCACGAGGTTAGGAGATCGAGACCATCCTGGCCAACATGGTTAAAACCCATCTCTACTAAAAATACAAAAAATTAGCTGGACATGGTGGCACGTGCCTGTTGTCCCAGCTCCTTGGGAGGCTGAGGCAGGAGAATTTGTTGAACCTGGGAGGTGGAGGTTTCAGTGAGCAGATATCGTGCCACCGCACTCCAGCCTGGCAACAGAGTGAGACTCCATCTCCAAACAAACAAACAAATAGAAATAGAAATGGGAACCAGTGTCCTCTGTAGAGGGAGAAGTTGTAACTAAGAGTGTTGATTTGAAATGGACCGATGAGGCAAGTTAAATATTGAAGCATGGGCGATTGTGCAGACTCACTAGTCCAGGTGCATGACTCAGCCAAGCGGTGAGCTATACTATTCCTCACTGTGGATTTCTTCCGAAAGCTGCACAGTGAATGAAAAGTTAGAGTAATACAAAATCATGATTTGAAACACTTGGTGTATGAAACTATGCACGTGCTCTGTAATTTCTCCTTTTTAGAATAGCTATACTTATTCTTTGCCAGACATTTGTACTAACACTGTTTTCTTGAAATAGCCAAATCTATAAAATGTTATGTAAAATATGTTTTTAAAATTTATGTAAAAAATATATTTGTTTGTATAGGTCTGTGTATATATGTGTGTATATTTGTTTGTGTGTGTGTATACTTATAGTAAATATATATGCATACAGGAACTTGGGGAAACCATTCTATGCTGTATCAAAATCTTTCAGTGCTGTATCAAAATGTTTGCTATATTTGTTTCATTAGTTTCATTAGTACTGAAATTCATGAATGTTTTATGTTATTAGTTCTTTGCTGATTTTTGCTTCTAAGAAGAAAATGTACTCCATTATAAAATATTGGACTCATTATTCACACTTCATATAACTGAAGACTAATTAGCCAGTGTTTAATTTCTCAAGACTACAAAACAGTATCTGCTGTCTCCTTGTTACACAAAACGAAGAGCTAAACACCTCTCCCCACTATTTTTTCAAAGAAACTCCCAACACGCAAGTATCCATAATTGATGATTTTTCCATCAAAACATAGTCAGTGAATATAGATAAAATCGGCATTTGGAGTATGAATGTTTTGGTTCCAGCTCAGGGACTGTGATTGAACTGCATGTGCAGACTTGAATTCTTCATTGCAGTTTCTCCAGTTTGTAATTAAAGAGATGAGGCTGCTAAGTTTCTGATGGTGTTATACTCTCTTTTTCATTGGACTGTGCAACTGAATTATAACACTTCTCGTTACAGTGCTGCTGAACAAATTTAACATATGTGTAATATCACAATAAGTATTGGATCATAAAATTGTAGATGCATATTCTCTTGTATTTCAGGGATCTGTCGTTGTGTGCCTTTTGAGAATTACTAAATAGATAATCTGCTTCTGTTTCTGTTGCCAGAGAACAAGTTTCATTTGTGTAAAGAGCTTTTGTGAGGTACGTTGGTTCTGTTTTTCATATAAAGCATTTCCATATTTTCAGGTACTCAGGTCAACTAAGTACACTGATTTGCTGCATAATAAGAATGTTCAGATTAGAGAGTTTCTAGTCACTTTATTGCTGACAGGTTTATGGGTTTATAGAAATAAAAATATTCAGAGAGGAGCTTTCCTTTTTCTATAACTAGCATTGAATGGTTCTATTTTGAAACAGTTCTTTGATTTACTTTTGCTTCTTATAGATTGGTGACATCAGTCAAAATTGTTTCTGAGGTTTTCAGAATTCACATCACGTGGCTGGTCATTGAAGCATTCTGGCTGAATGGTTGGATGCTAAATGGATTTGTGCCAGCACATGGCAGTTCCAGGCACTGAGGCCAATGGCTGCTTAGTGCTGGGGTAAAACACTTTCCCATGCACAAGTTGCTGGTGGTTTCCTGTGAATAAATTTGGGCCCTGTGACCTAAATAATTTCTTCAGCAAATAATTCAGTGTCTGTGTTTTGTTCCCAATTCTGTTCCATGCTCAGTGAAGCCTCATTCTGTATACTTAAATATCTAAATATTTTTTTCCTTCAGCTTCAAAGCAAACTTTTTGATAATTATACTCACAAAAAATTTATTTTTATTTGTAGACATGCAAACTTCAAAATTTATTTTTATCTGTAGATATGCAAACTTCAAAACATTCTTCCATGCCATAGGTTTTATAATGATTCAACAGCATGGAGTTTGAGATCTGGTAGATTTGCATATAAATCTTGCTTATCCATTTGCTGGATGTGAGGTCTTCTGCAAGTGATTCAATGTTTTTCTTAAGAAAAGAATATTAAGAGTGTTCCTTAATATTTTCATCCATAGAATGAGGGTATTAGTATTATTCACAAAGTATCCAATTAATATTAGCTCTTTTCCTTAATATTACAATAGAGCCAATTAATTTTTTATTATTTATTTTCCAAGCCTCCATTAAAAATATTCAAAGAAAATTTGGATATATGAAAAATGATGTTCCGATAAAATGTCAGAATGTTTATCTTGAGGTAGTTATTAGCTTTGGAAAGTTACATTACCACTCTGCCACTGAATACATTCTATTCAGTTTTCCAACACTTTGCTAAGTGCCTAGGGCAGCTGGTAAGGTTGGCCTTTCTGGGCTTTATGTTGTCTAGATCCTTTCTGCTTCTCTGTGTTAGCTGGGTGCCATCGTGATGCAGGGCTTCATAGCTGAGTCAGAATGTGGAATTGAGGGTACTCAGTTTGTTAACTGACCAACTGCTTAAATCCTGAATCCAGTACAAAGTTCAGTTTCTTTTCTTTTTTCTCTTTTTTCTTTTTCTTTCTTTTTTTTTTTTTGAGATACAGTCTCGCACTGTTGCCTGGGCTGGAGTGCAGTGGCATGATCTAAGTTCACTGCAACCTCTGCCTCCAGGTTCAAGTAATTCTCCTGCCTCAGCCTCCCGAGGTAGCCTGGATTACAGGCGCCCGCCAGCACGCCTGGCTGATTTTTGTATTTTTAGAAGAGATTGGGTTTTACCATGTTGGCCAGGCTGGTCTCAAACTCCTGACCTCAGGTATCTGCCTACCTTGGCCTCCCAAAGTGCTGGGATTATAGGCGTGAGCCACTGCATCTGGCCGACCAACGTTCAGTTTCCCTCTCAGGGCTGTCCTCCACTCTCAAGGACTTCCTCTTGCTTCCCTCACGTTACTCAGACTGTTGTCTGGACTCTGGTGGAAGCTTATTGTTGTTATTTTTCTCCACTTCTCTTCATTTGTAACTCATCTGTAGACCTCGGTTGTGCCTCCACTTTGAGCAGTGTCTGTACTAGCGGGATTTCACAGCATGACCACAGGGCAAGCACAGATGTTTCCACAATTCTAAATAAGGCTCCACCTCAGCTCCCACTGATCCGATCGTGCTCAGAGGCTCAGCACGCTCTCCCTCGGGACTTGGTTGGTGGAATTTCTCCCATAACCTGTTACCAGGTTTCCTGATTCGAGTTTTAGTGATGCCCCCAGCTAGTTTGCTAGCAATATATTCTCTTCTAATATTTTCATCCTATTAAAGGTATTACAGGAACACTTTTTAAATATCTTCCACATTATAGTAGAGCAGTAAAGACATAGAGGAGAGAGAAGACTTGGGCTCTCTGTGGCCAAGTAGACTTCCCTATCTTTATACCCTCTGGTAGCCAATCATTCTAGAGTACCATCCATGCTTGCAAAGACAAAGTCCATTTATCTCTCAAATCTTTCTGTGGTGGTGATAGTAAATACTGTGGCAGTAGGGTTGGTAAGGTAGGTTGACCAGTTGTGTCCTGGGTCCAACAGAGAATTACAACACAGGAAAGGAAGAGATAATATGCCAAGAGACATTTGATGATCTTCTGCTTTCATCCTTCCCAGCAATTTATTGCATTCTTCTCTTTAAGGAAATGGGAAACTATTCTTTTTCATTCTATTTTATTTTATTTTTTGAGATGGATTCTCACTCTGTCGCCCAGGCTAGAGGGCAGTGGCGTGATCTCGGCTCACTGCAAGCTCCGCCTCCTGGGTTCATGCCATTCTCTTGCCTCAGCCTCCCAAGTAGCTGGGGCTACAGGTGCCCGCAACCACGCCTGGCTAATTTTTTTTTTTTTTTTTGGTGTTATATTTTTAGTAGAGATGGGTTTCACTGTGTTAGCCAGGATGGTCTTGATCTTCTGACCTCGTGATCCACCCGCCTTGGCCTTCCAAAGTGCTGGGATTACAGGTGTGAGCCACCGTGCCTGGTCCGGAAATGGCAAACTATTAAGCAGATACCTTCTTTTTCTGTGGATCATTTTTTTTTTTTATAAACTCTTTGTTATGGGCTATTTAGTTATTGATATTTAAAGGGCTCCTTATTAAGAAAACATTCATCTCTTTCAAGCACATGGATTTAGACTTTAAAACCCCGACATTCAAGGCCATCCATTCTGCCATGCTCTATTTTAAAGTGTGCTGTGAAAAGCAAAGCTGCTGATGACTTTTTTGGTTCCCAGCTTTTGCAGACCCCATCAAGCAATGGATGGCTTAATTTACTTCCATGGAAAGCCAGGAGAAACAAGCTTTAGATAGCTTGTTTAGAGAGTGAGATGGACTCAACACACAGACATGTAAGAACGAAATAGAAACAAACAACAGTAGAGAAAATTGAGTCAGCGGTGATTGTTATGTTTCTAAAAACTAGAAGGATTGATTTGATTCCCAACTTGCAATTCTAGAATACTTTTCTAGACGTAGCTTTTTAAATCTTTCACAAGCTGATATTTTTTAAATCTATTCATTTACCCCGGTTTATCTTATAAAACCAAGCTCAAGCCGTACTTAATTTTTAAAAACCCTTCTTAGTCATTTTAAACCGTATTTTTCCATCTCTTTTTTTTATTTTTATTTTTTATTATACTTTAAGTTCTAGGGTACATGTGCATAATGTGCAGGTTTGTTACATATGTATACTTGTGCCATGTTGGTGTGCTGCACCCATCAACTCGTCAGCACCCATCAATTCATCATTTATATCAGGTATAACTCCCAATGCAATCCCTCCCCCCTCCCCTCTCCCCATGATAGGCCCTGATGTGTGATGTTCCCCTTCCCAAGTCCAAGTGATCTCATTGTTCAGTTCCCACCTATGAGTGAGAACATGCGGTGTTTGGTTTTCTCTTCTTGTGATAGTTTGCTAAGAATGATGGTTTCCAGCTGCATCCATGTCCCTACAAAGGATGCAAACTCATCCTTTTTGGTGGCTGCATAATATTCCATGGTGTATATATGCCACATTTTCTTAATCCAGTCTGTCACAGAGGGACATTTGGGTTGATTCCAAGTCTTTGCTATTGTGAATAGTGCCGCAATAAACATAAATGTGCATGTGTCTTTATAGCAGCATGATTTATAATCCTTTGGGTATATACCCAGTAGTGGGATGGCTGGGTCATATGGTACATCTAGTTCTAGATCCTTCCATCTCTTATGAACTACTAGTACAAAAATTAGTACTGCCCATTTGAACATGTAATCTCATACAATCGAGTGTTAGAGTTTTTAATTTTATTAATCTTGTCCTCTAAATTTGATTTTAAGCTTCTTACATTCTAAGCTTTTTATACACAGAAGTTTTATGTCACGCACATAGTAGATGCTCAGTAAATAGTTGTCGAAAAAATAAATGGATGATGCTCTGATATTGTTGTTTATATTTAGAATAAAAGGAGAGATTGAAAACTAACACACGCAGTTTGGTTTATATAAAGTTAAATAAATATCTGGCTGTGATGGCTTTTATAAATGAACATATACTGATAAATGTCATAGAATGTAGTCTTGTAAAGACTTTAAAGATAAACATGCCCTTTTATCTAATTAGAGTAGTTTAGTTGAAAATAAAAGTAAAATAAGTTGTATCCAAGTCTTTTAAAAAATAGATACTTAAAAAATTAAACTCATGTGCTTTCACTTCTTTATTTAGATTAGCTTAGTAGTTTATTAGAAACTTAATGAAGAATATATACAACACTCTCCTTCTCAATACTTTACTTCCAGATTGTTAGACAGCAAGTAAATGTAATAGTCAAAATCCTAGAAGACTTTGTGTATATAATTTAGTTATGTTCATGTCCTGCCTAACTAAATTATTTTAATTTTTGCATGGCTTCAAATGCTCTATAGTAGAATTTATTTCAGTTATAAAAATAGGAAATTGATTTTCAAATGTTACTATTCAGATAAATAATATTTGAATTATTTTAATGCTTAAACTGTTATACTAGCTATACTTACACACAGGTGAATTCTTTGTGACCACCCTCTGTATCTAAAGAATAGATTAAAACACATGTAACAATTTATTAATACAATTGCAAATTATTTTACCATAAGTTCATTTAAATAGTGCATTTGTGTTCATGCAGTATACAGTAATAATAATGAGTTTTTTTAATGTTTCAGTTTGATGGAATGAATGTTAAAACTTTATAATCTCTTTTCAGTTGTAGGAAATTTAGTTTTAACCAGGAAAAGGTGAGGATGTCAAGAAGTGATTGTCATAGGCATGTAGATCTTACAATAATTAAATAACAAAAGCAGCAGTAACAGAGGCATAGCATAATAAAAGTTAGAGTAGAAGAAGTCAACCATTGTAAATATGTATTTGATTTTACATAAAATATTTACTTTAAAATGAGTTAATACTTATAGTCTAAAAATGTGAAAATATATATATGGTCATAGTCTGAAAGACATATATACCACAGTGTGCTTTATACCTAAATAAGAACATGGGAAGTAAGAAAGATGACTGGCACAAAAATCCAAACTGACTGTTTTATTCCATTGAAAGTTGCATTTAATTTTGAGTTGACTGAAAAAGGAGTAAGATGGGATACACTATAATTCTTATTAGGAAATGAGGTAGCTGCACTAATTATTAAGAAGGAATATTAAGGCTGGGTGCGGTGGCTCACACCTGTAATCTCAGCACTTTGGGAGGCCAAGGTGGGCAGATCACTTGAGGTCAGGAGTTTGAGACCAGCCTGACCAACATGGTGAAACCCCGTCTCTACTAAAAGTACAAAAAGTAGCCAGGCGTGGTGGTGGGCACCTGTAATCCCAGCTACTCTGTAGGCTGAGTCAGGAGAATCGCTTGAATCTCGGAGGCGGAGGTTGCAGTGAGCCGACATTGTGCCACTACACTCCAGCCTGGGTGACAGAGCGAGACTTCATTAAAAAAAAAAAAAAAAAAAAAAAAAAGAAGGAATATTAAAATTAATTTATTGTGTGGTCTTCGAGTTAGATAACTTTAAACAGCTTAATATATGATGTCTCCAAAACTGGTTTTAGAAATGATCCAAAACCTTTTTAATAGTATTATTTTAAATTAGCCTTGGAAACAGCCTGGAGCTTAGTGGATTGTATTTGCCTATAATCTAATTTACTCATATATGCATACATGCATGCATATTATAAATTTGGAGATATTTGTCACAAAGAAATGAGCATTATTGTTTAGCATTTATTGTTTATATATTCTAGATATGTCATTTATATCTAATTTTTTACATTAAAGCAAAGAGTTAAAATGTAATTTAAAGTGATGAATAATAAAACAATTTTCACAAATGTGTTTCTGAGGATTTTGACTTTAATGTCATATACTCATTTCTATTTGTCAAATCCTAGCTTTGTGCGACCACTGAGCCCAGTGGGTAATAAAAAGATGTATAACCCCGGATCATTTTCTCAAGGGATTTACCATCCAAGTATCAGTAATAATATACTTGTTCCCAAAGCAATAATACAAAGAATATGTGGTATTTCCATATAAGTGACGAAATGTGATATCAGCCTGCGAATGCTATTTGATTGTATGTTATGTGCATGAAATGCTGACAATCTGATTGAAACAACATAGTGAAAATGCTTCTCTCACTCAGGAAGAACTATAAAATCAACCAGTTTTGTTCTGCCACCTATAGGATATCAGTTCCTTTATGATACCACTATTTGTAGGAGCAGACACACACCTTGCTTTTGCACAGGCAGTTTTCCCCTGGAACAAAGGAGATGGTTAGGTTTTGTGTTCTCCAATAAATCCTGGAAAAAAAAAATGGAGAAAACTGAAGTATTTATTTATAAAACATGCAAACTATTTTAATAAAGCATCCTGATTTTACAAATAAAGGCGAAAGAAATCCCTTAAAGGCATAAGTGACTTCAATTATCCACAGCCAGCACAGAGAATGACTTGATCCTCAATGAACTTTCCAACTTAAGTAGAAAAAAAGTTTAAAAAGTGTACATTGGGGCAGGGCGTGGTGGCTCATGCCTGTAATCCTAGCACTTTGGGAGGCTGAGGTGGACGATAACCTCAGGTTAGGATTTCAAGAGCAGCCTGACCAACATGGTGAAACCCCGTCTCTACTAAAAATACAAAAAAAAGAAAAAGAAGTTAGCCAGGTGTAGTGGCACATGCCTGTAATCCCATCTACCTGGGAAGCTGTGGCAGGAGAGTTGCTGGAACCCGGGAGGCGGAGGCTGCGGTGAGCTGAGATCACGCTACTTCACTCCAGCCTGGGCCAAAGATGGTGACTCCGTCTCAAAAAACAAGCAAACATACAAAGAAAAGTGTACATTAGAAAACAAAAAGCCTTTTTTTCTTTTTTTTTCGTTAAAAACTACCTTTAGGTCAGAATTTTATGTGCTTTAAAAGTTGTTTTAAATGTGGTAGATTATTGTTTGCATTTCTTTCATCTAAATACACACTATAGTCTTTTATTACAAAGGAAAATGATATAAAAATTAAAGACTATTAACTATTTTTGTTGTTTTTTTTTGAGACGTAGTCTCGCTCTGTCGCCCAGACTGGAGTACAGTGGTGCAGTCTTGACTCACCACAATCTCCACCTCCCAGGCTTAAGTGATTCTTCTGCCTCAGCCTGCTGAGTAGCTGGGATTGCAGTGCTCCACTGACACCAGGCTAATTTTTGTATTTTTAGTAGAGATGTGGTTTCACCATGTTGGCCAGGCTGGTCTTGAACTCCTGACCTCAAATGATTCACCTGCCTCGGCCTCCCAAAGTGCTGGGATTACAGACATGAGCCACCGCGCCTGGCCCAAATTTTTTATTTTCTGAGTTATAATTTTTTAATTGACTACATTCAGTATTAATTTATTTATTTGACCCAGGCTATCTGGGGTATTAATTTATTTATATTTTCTATTGCTAGATAAGGTGAGCTCATTCATGTATTTATTTATTTTAAAACATCTTTGGAGAATCAGCTGTTTACCAGTCATTATGGTAGCATTATCATAGAAATTTGATTCATAGAGATGAATAAAACACTGTCTTTTCCCGCCAGGAACTATAAGTTTCATTTAGAGAATTTACTTATGCAGATTGTTCCAATACAATTTCTAATTATAACCATACTCTCATATTTGGACATAATTTGTAAACATGAAGTAATACTAATACATCACTTCATTATGGTATTTGACTATTCTGCTTTCAATTGATAATGATTTCTTCAATTGTAAAATATTAGACTATAGCTTAATTTCAAGCATGTTTTATCTCAAAGGAAGAACTATGAATAAAAATACTTCTATGGGTTTAACACCTACAGGGAATTCACATTACTGGTGTTTAGCCTGGATACATCATTTGAACCTTCTACACTTCCTTTTAATTACAGAGCCCATTATGCGTTAATATACATTATTTTGTAGTTACTTCAGTAATTTATAATATATCAAAATTGAGTTTTTTAATTGAATATGTAATTGCCCTTTCCTCTGAATTGTTACTTAAGTTTTTTTTTTTTTTTTTGAGATGGAGTTTCTCTTGTTGCCCAGGCTGGAGTGCAGTGGAGTGATCTCAGCTCACCACAACCTCCGTCTCACGGGTTCAATCAGTTCTCCTGCCTCAGCCTCCCGAGTCTCGAACAGCTGGGATTACAGGCATGCACCACCACACCCAGCTAATTTTGTATTTTTAGTAGAGACGGGGTTTCTCCATGTTGGTCAGGCTGGTCTCAAACTCCCGACCTCAGGTGATCTCCTGCCTCGGCCTCCCAAACTGCTGGGATTACAGGCATGAGTCACCACGCCACGCCCAGTGTTGTTTCTTAAGTTTTAAGAGTGAACAAAGTTTTTGCTAAAAGATCTCTTATGCTCACTGGATTGTTGTTTTTACAGTTTTGACATTTTCACATGTACCAAATTTGTTGTTTTGGTTCTCATTAGCAATGATGCAAGACTCCCAATTCCAATCATCTTGTTATTGAACAAATAATTTTAAAATCATAATCTGATCCAAAAATTTATGTTGTGTGAAGCATATTTACTTATAAGATTCTTTAATGAGGCCTGACCGGCTCTTTTGAGAGAAAACCAAACACAGTGATTCGCACTTCATAAACAGACCTTCAATCTAAATGAATTTGGGTCATATTTGAGGTCACTTGGTTGTTGTTGTTGTACTTCATCTTCTCAGCATCTCTTCGTTATTGCCAGAAAACTTTGGTGTGCAGCCTGCATATAATCAGGGACAGAAATCTGCAGCATAGGCCACCTTAACTGAATTAAAATGAGACAGTGCAATGCAATATGCAGAACTGTGCAAGATAAAAGTATTTAACTGGCACACAAAATTCCCCAATAGTCTTTTATTTGTGCAATAAGTAACATAGATATGATTTGTCTGTATAGTCTAATACTCTTATGTAAAAAAATCAGTGTTTTCATATGAAGAATCAAAGACAACTGGTTATATATAACAGTCTGTTGGGGTAGAGGGAAACAAAACAAGTGTATTTGGGGTGTGTGTTTAATATTATAATAAAATTTAAAAATTATGTAAGCTACCATCATAGGTATGTAATCCTTTTTTCATAAGTCTGAGTATATAAATTTACATTTAGTATTAAAATTCAGCATGGAGAAACTATTATAATTTTTGACAGTATTTATTTGAATGCAAACAGAGCTATTTTAAAACTATCTTGAAATGTGAACTTAGAACTACAATGAAATGAGTAAAATGTTTTAGTGTATGTAACAAGGTTACGTGGTAATTCATAAACAGAAACCCACAATCTTTGTTTTAAAAAAATATATAAACTGTTCATTAAGAAAGATATGCTTTTACACAAATATTTACAATGATCTTCTTTCTTCTTCTGTTTGACTTCTTCCATTGTCCCAAATTTTGTCTTATTTTTCAGATGAAATCGATGACAGTGGTCAAGGTGTACTCTGACTTAATCACAAGAATTTAATGCAATTCAGAGAACAATAGATTCTTTCTGATGTAAAATTCTTGGTTGTCATGTTGCTAGTGTGCTATTTGTGACCAGAATGGCAAGTAGTTTTAATCCATACGTCCTTTTTTCTGTGCTGGGATGCCTGCCAAACCTATGTCTGCGATTAACTTTTGAGGTTGTCAGTTGGAGACAAATTTAGGAGCAGGAGAACTTAGGACAGTGCATTTGTAGTTAATGCATATTTCACAATAGCATTACCTTTCAGAATTAGAAAACAAATAGTTATCTTCATAAACTTAACCATTGCTGAGCATTGCATTTATTGGTTTATTATTATTATTGTTATTATTTATTTTTTTGAGATGGAGTCTTGCTCTGTCGCCAGGCTGGAGTGCAGTGGCACGATCTTGGCTCACTGCAGCCTCTGCCTCCCGGGTTCAAGTGATTCTCCTGCCTCGATCTCCCCAGTATCTGGGACTACAAGTGTGCATCACCATGCCCAGCTAATTTTTTGTATTTTTAGTGGAGACGGGGTTTCACCGTGTTGGCCAGGATGGTCTCGATCTCCTGACCTCGTAATTCACCAACCTCCGCCTCCCACAGTGCTGGGATTATGGCGTGAGCCATCACAGCCAGCCACAGTTGTTGTTTTAAACTGCCCTATGCTGTTCATGTAAATCTGCAATAAATTTCATGTAAACATGATTTAATTAAATATATTGAAATCATATTACATACTTATTCATAATTATTCATGGTATTCGAGTGTCTAAAAATTCTGCTCTGTAGCTGGGGGCAAAAGACAGCAACATTGAAAAGCACTGGTTATCTGGTTTTCTTTCCTATTTCTTGAACATTTACTATGCCAGAATACTGTCCTAAGCATTAGCCATGTATTATGTCACTTGAACCTAAACATAATCTTTTAAGGTGAATACTGTTACTAACACATTTTACAGATGATGAAAGCAATTCTCAGAAATTTTGTGACTTAGTTTGAAGACAAGGTAGCCTGATTTCAAAGGGCACATCCTTGACTACCACGATATTAATTTTCTATTGCTATTGTTACAAATGACCATGAACTTAGAGGCATACATGATACAAACTTTATCTTACTGTTCTGTAGGTCAGAAGTTTCCCTCCTCTTCTGTCATCACATCTTAATCTGAATGACCTGCCTTTTTTTTTTTTTTTTTAATAAGGGCTCTTGGGATTGTTTTAAACTCACCCAGATTATTCAAGATAATCTCCCCATCTCAAGATTCGTATCTTAATCACTCCTGCAAAATCTTTTTGCCACATTGAGTTAGGCAACGTTCACATGCTGGAGGGATTTGGAAGTGGACATCTTCAGCAGAGTCGTTCTGCCTATCACGATTATTATACTGACTTTTGACAGTGTCTTTCGTTTTAAAATGAGTGGTACTAAGGGAGGTAAGTTGGAGAATGTGTTACTACTCTTATCTGTGAAGAGCTCCAGAGCGATGATTCAGTATTAATTGCTTAGTCAGATAAATAGTAATACCATTTAAACACAGCAACTGGCTTTGTTTAAAAGTTAGATAATATAGAAATAAAAAAATACAATGGATTTTAAAAAGCTGCATACATTGTATGGCAAGGAATTCATCACCATAATTTTAACTGATAAATATTAATGTAGTTATGAATTTAAAATAAAAAAGATAATGACAAGGACTAAGGTGAATAGAGAAAATTTTTCATTTTAAATGTTTCATTTTCTGCAGAATGAGAAAGCCCTTACATTAAGAAATACTTTAACTACATAGTACTTTATTCTTTTTGAAAAACTTTCTAATCTATGATTCCTTTTGATTTTTAAATAATCTTGGAGTTAATAGAACTGAGGCTCTTAAAACCACTTTATAGGCCGGGCGCGGTGGCTCAAGCCTGTAATCCCAGCACTTTGGGAGGCCGAGACGGGTGGATCACGAGGTCAGGAGATCGAGACCATCCTGGCTAACATGGTGAAACCCCGTCTCTACTAAAAAATACAAAAAACTAGCCGGGCGAGGTGGCGGGCACCTGTAGTCCCAGCTACTGGGGAGGCTGAGGCAGGAGAATGGCGTGAACCCGGGAGGCGGAACTTGCATTGAGCTGAGATCCGGCCACTGCACTCCAGCCCGGGTGACAGAGCGAGACTCTGTCTCAAAAAAATAACGAAGAAAAACCAAAAACAAAAAAACAAAAACAAAAAAAAACCACTTTATAAATAATTATCTCTGTTGTGGTCTGGAAGCTAACATGTATTGTTTTACTGTTTATTTTTTGGCTATTTTAAATTTCAAGTTTGCCATTTTATATTGAGTTGTTTTATAACCTGCTCTAATATTTTTAGAGACTAGATGAGGTATTAATCCCAATAAATAATTTACCATAAATCGATACATGAAGAGCCTTAGTAAATTCCTCCAAGTCACACAACTAATTAGTAATAGAACTTCTCCTGCTACTTGGTTCACTGGACATCAGTCTAAAGTGGTTGTTGTTTGGCCCAACCACCTCCCAAATCTAAGACAGAGATTAGTGAGCTATTGGCCTTCTGATTTTATTGCCTATGCAGGTTCACGTGTGTCATATATGAATTGGCAATAAATAGTTGTCTATTGGTGTGATCTACACCATCTTCGTTTGGCTTTGGAAGAGGAAATTTATATCTTATAAAGCTGTAAAGTATGTCTCCAATATGCAAGTAGGCAGTGGTGGGCATTGATTTGATAAGCAAATTAAAGCCGTATTTAATATTCTGCTATAAGCCTTTTCAAATGAACTGAATTTTTTTTACCTTAACATTTACTAAATAAATTTTGTCTCTCTCAATATCTCACTCTCAATCTCACACACTCTCTTATACGCACACACACACATTCACACACATGTGTGCATGTGCAGTGCCTTTATTTGTAAAAGTAAAAGTTAAATGTTATATTCTTTCTGTGACTTCGGCAGATTTTTGGGTTTTGTTTGTGTTTTTGTAAATGTCTTGCAGAGACCTTAACGGAGCATGCTACATAGAGGAACATTAAGGCAAATGTGGCTTGATAGATTTTATCATTGATTAGATATATTAATCTAATCAAAAATTGTCAGGCACCATTATTATGCCATCTCAATGTAATGGTGAGCATGCAAATTTAGGAAAATAACTAGCTGTTCTTGAGCCTTTTTAATTAGTTGTTTAGAAAAGCATTGGTTACACTCTAAATAACTCTATAAATAATACTTTTTTAGAAAATGATCTTTACCTGGTGGTAGTATGCAATAACCAGTGATTATGAAAATGGAAATAAATCTAAAACAAATATGTTTTTTATTTATTATTTAGCAAGTAAATTAAACTGTAAGTTATGTTTTTTTTCTTCTAATATATAACATGGCTATTTTAAACATTTAAACTTCATCATGAGATTTCCCTTATAATGTAGGCTAATAAGTCTCTATGATTCTTTCTTCTAGAAACCACTGGCGTTAGTCTATAAATTACAGGGTACCTGTGCATTAGCACCAGCAAATGTTATTGTAATTGCCAGAAGCACCGTCAGCAACGTAATACTAATGTCTACGTTACATCAGTTTGAAAAGAAAAATGTGTTGACTACAGCAAATCAAAATAAACCTTTCCATGTTTCACATCTGAATTCTTCATTTGCCTGAGTTATAAAATATAGCTTAGTTCTTAGTTTTTTTAACGAATATAATTACAGTGCATTATGAAACTATAAGGTATTTTTATTTCAAATACCAATTTACCCAAATAATGGAATAGTGAGAAAATAATAATTATCTTATTTGATAAGGTACATTAATGGTTATTGGTACCTAGGAACAAGCTCATTAGTATTTTTGTGTAATCTGAATCCCTCGTTTTCATAAAACATATTTAGAACTTTATCTACATACTTTGGTAAAATACTCTACTATTTTGTTTCTGGTAGCAAATTTAATTGCTAACAGCCCAGAGTTTCTTTTTTTTTTTGAGACAGAGTTTCGCTCTTGTTGCTCAGGCTGGAGCACAATGGTGCGATCTTGGCTCACTGCAACCTTCACCTCCTGGATTCAAGGGATTCTCCTGCCTCTGCCTCCCAAGTAGCTGGGACTACAGGCGCCCACCACCACGCCCGGCTAATTTTTGTATTTTTAATAGAGACAGGGTTTCACCAGGTTGGCCAGGATGGTTTTGAACTCCTGAGCTCAGGTGATCCACCCACCTCAGCTTCCCAAAATGCTGGGGTTACAGGTGTGAGCCACTGCGCCCGGCCGGTTTCTTGGTTTTACACAAGAATAATGTGCGCCATATTGTTATCAGGCACATGGGATAAGTTGGCATGGGAAAGTTTAAATTCATCCCCTGCAACTTTGATAATTTAAGTCTATAAAACAAACTGATAAAAGATTAACAGGAAAAAAGGCACACAGATTTATTAGCTTGCATATATAGTCACAGGATTCATACAATATGTGTAAGCTCAAAGGAGGTCCTGATGGTGGACACTTAAATATTCTTTTCACTGCGGAGAGTGGAGGTGACAAAGATTGGGAGTAAATAGTTTTTCCGGTGAAATAAATGCCCCCCCGAAAACAATGGCTTGAGACCAAGTTTCTCTGGGTTTGGGGATGGCATCACAGGGTATGGGACAGTAAGGGGAGGTAAGTATGCGAAGCAAAGGGTGGCTTATTAAGCAGATGAAAATATCTCGGGTTATCTCAGAGCTGCCCTCAGAAAGAAAAGATGGTAGCTTGACTTAGAATTAATCTTTCCTGGATCTGGATAAGAGAGGAGCCACAGAGAAAGCTTGGCTGTTTATTTCACAGATAATAAGAGTTTTCTCTATAGATGCAAATCTCTTTCACACAAGGCAGCTTTTCAGAACTATTCCCGTCTGCAGGCCCTGTGAATAGTCATGTGAATAGTCATCTGAAAGTGTATCAGAGTAGTATATTTTATGTTTTTTGTTTGTTTTCTTTAGTCCCCCATTTGAAACTTTATTTTCAGAAAGTTTTACATATTAAAGTAGGATTGGTACCTTTGGGTTAGAGGTTGTGAGATAAGAGTTAGGTAAACGGGGAGAAAACAAAATAGTAGAGTATTTTGCCAAAGTATGTAGATAAAGTTCTATATACATTTTATGAAAATGAGGGATTCAGATTACACAAAAATACTAATGAGCTGGTTTTTAGGTACCAATAACCATGAATGTACCTTATCAAACAAGATAATTATTATGTTTCTGACTATTCTATTGTTTGGGTAAATTGGTATTTGACATAAGCAGTTAAAAGCAAATTTGAGTACCCTGGATTATACATTCTTGGCTCTCCTAGTCCTGAGAATAGGTCAGCTTGTTAAACAGCTCCGTCTCATTCTTGGAGTTGGCATTGCAGATGGGCTCCCATCGAGGTTAAATCTCTGTATGGCATAATTGTCTCTATATGGTGTAAGCATACAGGTGTTTAATAAGAGATTTTTCTGTAGGAGCGTACGAAAAAAAGGTTGGTGTTTGGAGTATTTTTAAGCTAGTTTTCCTAGAGACTGTGAAGCATCTTCAGTTGGAGTTGGCAAGCAGTGGCAATCTGACAGATTTTCCTGGATTGCACTTTGAATCAGGTACTCCCGTGAACCTTCTCAGTAGTCCATACATCAGCCGGCACAAAGGCTGATAATTCAGTTTCTGTAGTGATTTCCACAGAGGTTTACATCAAGATGTCTTCCTTCAGTTTGTAGGCCTTCAACAAAAGGACAGTTTTAATTTCTAATGATTTGAAGTCAGAATAATGGAAGAAAAATTTCAGCTATTCATTTGGAAAGTTACAATCAGATATTGGAAGAACCTTAAGTTTAGAATTTAGTTGAGTTAATAAAAACTCAAAAACAATGGATAAGGCTAGAATCTGTTAACTGGTGCACCTTAGATTTCTTAGATTTTTTTTCTCTCCAGTCCCTCATCCACAAAACATATTTATGGCAAGGTTAATTTATTTGTGAAACAAGTTTAGTTTCATTAACTTGACTTAATTATTTGCAGAAAGTATAATAGGAACAGTGATTTAGCATATAGGCTTTTTAAAAGTTACCTTGCTGGAACTTTTCATAAGAAATCTCAGATTGGACTTCTAAAAGCATCTCTAGGTTAGGAAACCAGGAAAAGGATTTGCCATTCCCTCAAACTTGTCTGCAACAAATGTATGACTTGGATAAATTTCTCTCTTCTCAAGGTCTCCAAAGTATCTTGAGGTTCTTGGACCTGTCAAAAAGTAGCATTTTTTGACTTAACACAAGGTCAGGGACTTTATAAGGGAATTATGTAAACAAGGGACCAGGTTAATCTTTCCAAAGGACTATTTATTGGCTCCATAAATCAACCTCAGTCACTCAAAGCAATCAGGATATATCTGAAAATAGGACATCTCAGTCAAAGCCTTAATAAAATAACTAGTATTTCCAATTGTGTTTGTTCCAGAAGAAAACAGATTCTATTGAACTTATGCAAATAACTCTACTGCCATAAAATAAGACTACTCATGGGTACTTACTGGGTTCTAGATAAATCAGCTAGAGAGAAAGGTAAATGTTTCAATTTTGCTCTCAAAAACATATTTTACCAAATTGCTATAAACTATAAATAGTTCAAAAGAAAAAAGTTAGCCTAATTCTAGAAAACAAAACATAAAAATAATCAATGTTTTAAACAAAAAAATCATAAAAATCATTTCAGTCCTTCATTAGTTTAGTGCTGTGTAATTAATTCTTGCTCTACTGGATGTTAAGTCTCATGATGTTAGGTTAGCAATTTTATGTCTCCAGTTTTTATTCCATTGGATTTCTTGAAATTCTTACCCGGTTCAATGATATGATCTCAAACTTGTCAGAAACTGTATTTAAGAGTAGTTGATAAGAGCGTTTGATAAGGGTATTTGATAAGACTGTTTTCCATAAACCTGCTTGAACACACAATTTATGATTTGCAAAGAGCTTTTGGAAGAAAAAAGAAAGCATCAGTATAAAGAAGTTTACTTTGGACAAGACTTAAAATAACCATGGTTAAAGACACAATTGACAAATCAACTTATTTATTTTCTGTGGCCTATAGCAGTTTAACGTATCAGACTTGGAGCACATATTAATAACGTGTCCATACAAATATAACTCAAAGAAAATTAAACATATTTTTATTTGACAGTGAGTGCTTCCCCATAATTTAACATATGAAATAAGCTTGTTTATTCTCTTTCTTTTTGGAGCATTAAGGGCCCTCGATAGCACTCCAAAGTTAGTTTGTAGTAAAAAGATTTAATTTAGAATTTGAAACTTGATTTTGCGAAGCTTGTCAAATATGTCATGGATTTAAAGCACTTGATCAAAGTATGATCACCACTCACTGTGAAATAATCGTCATTGACTTAGCCAAATTGATAACTAAAAGGTTTCAAAGAGTGAAGTCCTTTGCTCTTTGACAGACAAAAGTCTCAGTTTCTGAGTAACTCAAGGACTTAATAAAGACAGCAGGAGGCACACAAAATCTGTTTCTCTTTCTCTCCCCTCATTTACCTTTCCTGCAGTTTGCCCAAAAGTGAGCAAAAATATTTTCTTATCTCTTATGACAGCAAAACAGTAGGAAAGTTTCAGTTTTTCCCTGAAACTTTGATAATTTCTGTCTGTAAAACAAATTGATAATAGATTAACAAGAGAAAAACATACATCTTTATTAATATGCTTATGGGCACAGAAGTCTTACGAAATATGAAAACTCAAAGAAGGACCAGATGGTTGACACTAAAGTACTCTGTTCATTTTGGAAAGTGTACGTTAGGAGGTGTAGGAGTAAATGATTTTCGGGGGAAATGAATGAAGCCAAAGAACAGTGGCCTTGGGACCAGGTTTCTCTGGACGTGGGTGGCATCGTAGGTTTTGCTGTTTATTTCACTAATATAGGTTTTTCTCTACAGAAGCAAATCTCCTGCACAAATGGCAGCTTTTCAGGGCTGTTCCTCTCTTTAGGCCCACTAAGTAGCAATATACGTCAAGTACCTGTATTTTGGGGTGAAATACTTTTTTTTTTGTGGTGGTCTCACTCTGTCACCCAGGTTGGAGTGCAGTGGCACACCCACAGCTTACTGCAGCCTGGACCTCCCGGGCTCAAAGGATCTTCCCACCACAGTCTCCCTAGTAGCTGGGACTACAGGCATGCGCCACGACGTCTGGCTATGTTTTGTATTTTTTGTAGAGAGAGGGTTTCCCCATATTGCTGAGGCTTTTTATTATTATTATTATTATTATTATTATTAATAGCAAGTGACTATAGCTAAGGTCATGGTATCAAAAATTATTCATGTCTTTCTTACATATGGAATGATATTGGTTATAAAATATAATTTTATGCCCATAGCTTTCCATGTTTTCCTGTTATATTGTATGTTTTATTCTACTAAAAACTACTGAGCCATTTAACAGTTTTTGAGAAGACAAATGAATGTATGGATGCTATTCAAACTCTTCAAATGAGAGAGATTAAATTATTTTTATTTAATTATTCACTTAAAAGTTGTTTCAGTTTGATGTAATTCTTAATGATAAGAAATGCTAGGCATTTATTTGTAGGCTTTGTATTAGGGTATGTGTTCAGTAAAAGACTACAGATAAACACTAATTTTCTAATTTTCAACCTAACTGTTAAGGCATCATGATTACCATAAACCAAGGATAAAAGTACACTGTAGACATAGTACTGGAATTTGGATTTTGTCAGTTAAAAAGTCAAGCATAAGAGTAGAATGGGTATATAATGTTTGTTTGAGTGGACTGATTCATTTTGACAGATCCTTTATATACCACATACTTGAAGTTGGAATTTTAGATTTACTTGAGTAAAATTGGAATATATATAGAAGAATGATTTAATTTTTTGGTAGTGTTGAAGCAAAAAATTCTCCACCTCACAAACACAATTCCCATTTTAAGGATATATTAATGTAGATAATCTCAACATTTTGTCTTGTGATAGCTGATTAAATTAATTATTCTGCTTTGCATATGACATTATAAAAAATGGGAAGAAAATCTATTGGATGTGATCCCTCCTCTTTTCTAGCCATAATCCATGGTTTACCTTGAGTTGCTTCTGTTCACAAATCCCTTGGGAATGTTTCTGCTGCTACTGTTAACTTACCAATTAGCATGATCTAAATCTAAATTCATTTAAATAACTGACAAGATTGACATTTATTTCCACATAAGAATGATACAGATATATAGAAATATTATTTCAGCTGAAAATTTGTATTTGAAAGAAAATGTATACTTAGTAATTAGATACTTTAAAATGTTTTATTCTATGATGAAAGAAGAAAACATATTTGTTGTTCAGAAAATGCAATTCCTGACTTTCTACTGCCACTCCTTGATATGGTTTGGCTGTGTCCCCATCTAAATCTCTTCTTGAACTGTAATTCCAGTAATCCCTATGTGTTGTGGGAGGGACCGGGTGGGAGGTAATTGAATCATGGGGGTGGTTACCTCATGCTATTTTTTGGTAGTGAGTGAGTTCTTACGAGATCTGACGGTTTTATAAGGGGCCTTAACCCTTTTACTCAGTACTTTTCCTTGCTGCTGCCATGTGAAGAAGGATGTGTTTGCTTCCCCTTCCACCAAGGTTATAAGCTTCCTAAGGCCTCCCCAGCCCTGTGGAACTGTGAGTCAATTAAACCACTTTCCTTTATAAATTACCAGTCTCAGGTATTTCTTCATAGCAGTGTGAGAACAGACCAATACGCTTCTGAAATACACTGATTCATCAAATCCCATTTGACTGTAGACCAAATGCACAATTAGTGTTTATGATCCCCAGGTTTCAATTAGCATGGCTCTGCATGAGGAATACTAAGGCCACTAAAACATGGCAGAACCTCTTTCTGCTGCAGGAAGACCTTCTTTTGATATGTATAATCTTGGAATTGTAACCATTTGAATCACCTTTCCAACAATATCACTGAAGGATATATTTCTTGATCAGAGAAACTAAGACTTAAAACTATAAGATTTGTTTATTTTGTTAATAATCTCCATAAAGAAATATATTTCTCTTTTTGTTACGTAGACTATATGCCATGTAGTTAATTAACAAGTACATGTAACAGGCCCATTTTTATAAACTTATTTCTTCTAGCTATATGTTTGCACCCATTAACCAACCTCTCTTTATCCTTCCACTACCCATACACCCTCCCAGCCTCTAGTACCTATCATTCTGTGGTCTACCTTCATGAGATCAAGTTTTTAATCTTTCACATATGAGTGAAAGCATGTGTTATTGTTATTATTTTTACAAGATTTGTGGTTCCCTTGAAAAAGATATCCCCTATTAATCCACTATTGTGAAAGAGTAAGTTCTAAAATTCAATAGCAGAGTTGGATGACTAATATTAACATCAACTCATTGTATATTTCACAATAGCTAGAAGAAAGAACATGAAATGTTCCCAAAACATACAAATGATAAAGCTCAAGGTGATGAACACCGCAAATGTCCTGAATTGATTATTATACAGTCTATACATGTAATACAATATCACATGTACCCCATAAATATATGCAAATAAATATTTGTATCAATAAAAAACATAACTTCAGGGAAAAAGGACTATATTCAAATGTGTGCATATTTTGAATTAATATTTAAACATTTGGATTTTTCATGTGTGAAAACATTACAAATGGAAATGAGAACATTTTTCCACAGAACTCATAACTTTTTTGCCGTAGACATATGCAAATCCCTGAAGTTGCCGGAGGGTCACTTATGTGATTCTCTCAAGTACAGCACTAAATGTTAGGATTGCTTGTTGATACCTAATCCTCAGTCAACATCATAAATCAGCACTTGTCAGATCAGGGAAGCATATTAACTAGAGTTATTATATTTCAGAACAGTTAGGAGTGTTTTTTATTCTGACAGCTTCCTAGAGAGGGGACTCTGTGATGAGTAGCTGCAGATATTTCATACCAGTGAGGAGGATACACATTGCCAGTTATTACTGTTAAGGGCAACCTTTGCTAGCACATCGTAATTCTCTCTACAGTCCTCTATTTTAATTTCTGTCATACCACAGCGTTATTTACTCCTCTTCTAGGCTAACAGCTGCCAGCCATGAAGATTTTTATAGAGTTATAGAATTTTAGAAAGGGAAAAAACTGTAGAGGATATCTTACTGAATCTTTATTTTCCTTTTGAAGATATTGATGCCTTTTTATTATTAAAGACTCATGAAGCTTTGGCCGAGAGAAGATGTTTAACTCACTTTCTTACCATTATACAACTGACTTCTCACTGCCGGTTTGAGTTCTAGTGTCCTACTCATTCTCTCTGACTGAATGCACCATGACTTTTTGTGTGTTCATGTGTATGTATCATTATTTAGATATATGAATATATATATATCTTTTCCAGTCTTACTGTACTGTTTCGCATTACAGTATTAAACCAATGGAAACGTTCACTATAGAAATGGCGCAATATTCTATAGTAAGTGCGCACAAACATATATGACAAACCTACGTGTCCATCAGTAGATGAACAGAAAATATGGTATAGATACACAATGGAATACTATTCAGTCTTAAAAAAAAAAAAAAAAAAAGGAAATCTTGTCATTCACAGCAACCTGAATGAGCGTGTAGGATATTATGTTAAATAAAATAAGCCAGACCCAGAAAGATGAATATTGCATGTTCTCATTAATATGTGGAAGCTAAAACGTTTATCTTAGAAGTAGAGAGTAGAACTGTGGTTACTAGAGGCTGGGAAATGTAGGTGGGAGAGGGGATAGGGAAAGGTTGGTTAATGGCTAAAAATTACAGCTAGTTAGGAAGAACAAGTTCTAGTGTTCTATGGCACTGTTGGTGACTCTAGTTAATAAGAATTTATTGTGTATCTTCAAATAGCAAGAAGAGAGGATTTTGAATACTCCAAATAAAAATGCCAAATGTTTGAGGTGATGGATATGCAAAAAAACCTTATTTGATCATTACATGTTGTATACATGTATCAAAATATCACTCCACTGCTCATAAATATGGACAATTATTATGTGTCATTTAAAAATAATTATAAGAAAGACTATGAAAAACAACAACAACAAAACAAACACAAAGAAAAGAAAGAGATATCAATTGAAAAGGGTTTTTCTGGTAGATTCACATTTTCAAAGGGTCATATAAGAAACAGAACGTATGATGAATACAAAATAACATCTTTTCTCTATAAGAATATTACAGAGTTAGTACAGTCTAGCATAAGATAAGTCTTTTGGACGGTGTTGACAACAATAAAAAGCCACTTGGGGAAGCTGTGTTATGATCTCAACTGATTTTTTTCACTCATTAATTGTATAAGTAGCTGATTTTAAATAAAACAACTATATAGGGTGCTGGTGACAGAGAGAAGGTGGGCAGACAATTCTCTTTAACTTCTTTGAGAAGGATTTTAAGAAGAGATGGTACAAGAACATTAAAGTGGAATTAGGTGAGGAGTCTTTAAACAATTACCTGTAAGTACTTCTCAGCTTCCTTATCTCAACAGGTTATGTTAAAGAGTAGTTCCTGAACCTGATAGGAACATTTCATTATGCAGTCTTTGAAGTAGCTAAAACATAGTGGTGGTGGTATAAGGATGTGAATATTTTGAGTTTTTCACAAAGTAGATGCAGCAAATTGTAGATTTGTGAATTTGACTTTGCTTCAGGGAAAGACTTCAGAATATATTATATAGTAAGAGAGAGAGAAAGGAAGAGAAAAGTATTTGTGTGTGTCTGTTCACAAACGCTTGTCCTGGAAGACAGGTGAGAGATGATTATTCTGATCTTGGTTAACTTCATTGTTAGTCATCAGACAAATACTCAGGGAAATTCTAGATACCTGGTATATCAAGAATTTGAGACTAGCATTGAGTCAGCTTACCTTGTGATTAAGATGGAGAAATATGGACAGAATAATCAATTTGTAACAGGTTGAATGACGATGCCAACTTTCATTAATTTTAAGTGCAGTAGAACCCTTCCTAACATATTTTCATGTTTCTTCTCAAACTATAACACATATACAAAGGCAGGGATTATACTATCTAAAAAGAATATAAAGTTTGGAAAATGGGTCATTTTGACTCTACCATCAATAGACTGCTCTGTGGAATAAATAGAAATATCTCTACTTGCTTTCTTGGGTAAGCATTTCTTTCTTTCTTTCTTTTTTTTTTTTTTTTTTTTTTTTGAGACAGAGTTTCACTCTTGTTGCCAAAGCTGGAGTGCAGTGGTGCGATCTTGGCTCTCCGCAACCTTTGTCTCCCAGGTTAACACGATTCTCCTGTGTCAGCCTCCCGAGTAGCTGGGATTACAGGCATGCACCACCACGCCCAGCTAATTTTGTATTTTTAGTAGAGATGGGGGGTTTTCCATGTTGATCAGGCTGGTCTCGAACTCCTGACCTCAGGTGATCCGCCCGCCTCGGCGGCCTCCCAAAGTGCTGGGATTACAAGCGTGAGCCATCGGGCCTGGCCTTCATATTTTGAGAAATTAATTTAACAGACATAAGGCTCATTTTTCTGAATTTAGAGGTAAATACTAATATACAAAAATCTCAGAGATTTTTCTTTTCAGATATCTGAAATTCTTTCAGCTTTAATCTTGCCGTCTCTAAATGAAGAATGTTGCCAACTAAAAAATGAGGTGTGAACTGCTCCCCTCAGGCCCTTCATTTCCCAGAGCATCTGTTATACAGTGTTGATGTTAAGCACCTGAAATGGGCTAGAGGTTCTAAAATAAGGACGAATTGGTGTGGCTAAGTAAACAGAATGCAAGCGTTGTGTAAATCTTCTTTTCTGCAAGAACTGTCTTTGATTAATAGGCTTAAATAACAACATTATTTATCTCAGAGAACATGTTACTGTACTTTGTCTGTTTGAAAGCTTTATAAAAGGCAAGGAAAAGAAAATGTGTGAAATCCAAATACCAATATCATCATTCAATTTTATTGTAACATGTACTGTCAATATAACTTACTCAAGCATTTATGTTTTCTAAATTATTAGACTAATGAAATGGAAGGCATTCTTTTCAAAATGTCAAATTTCAGCTAATTTACTAGTGCAAATTTTATCTGGTTAAACATACACATATCAAGCCACTGTAAGATTTAGGGGAACTGCTTATTCCTTTAGTCCTGCCCCATGCCCTCATTTAAGATCTTTCTGTTAAAGTTCATGCCATTATCAAAAACATAGTAATTGAGTTATTATAGGAAATTTAGCTCAGTGGCTAAGAACCAGGGCTCTGGACTCAGTATAATATGGAATTGTAGTAACACAGGTTAGAATTTAGGATGAGTAATTTAATCATATGTAAAATAAGCATTATTATAATATCTCATGGGGTTATTTTGAGAATTAAATGAGATAATGGATATAAATTGGATAGCTGCACATATGGCACCTTATAAGTAGCTGTTGCTTTTATATTACCCTTTTATTCTTTTTTCTACTGGCATGGAATTCAGAAGGTAACTTTTGTTTTAAAGGCAAAAATTATTTTTAAAGAAAAAATATTGTATACAATGTTAGTAATTTTTATTTTTGTTAGGTGATGTTATCAAATTATGTTTTCATTTAAAAAGGAAAGTATAGGTGGGTGGGTCTCAAGGTCAGGAGATCAAGACCATCATGGCTAACACAGTGAAGCCCCGAATCTACTATAAATATAAAAAAAAAAATGAGCCGGACGTGGTGGCAGGCGCCTGTAGTCCCAGTTACTCAAGAGTCTGTGACAGGAAAATGGTGTGAACCTGGGAGGCTTGCGGTGAGCCAAGATGGTGCCACTGCACTCCAGCCTGGGAGACAGAGCGAGACTGTCCCCCCCACACACAAAAAAAGTAAATATGTGAGTCTTTGCAAATATTAAAATAATTTAAAAATGTAGATTATGGAATTTTCAACAGACTTTACTGGAATACTCTAAATCAAGGATATTTGAAAATTGTTTTTTTAAATCATTTTAGCTGTAGAAATCATATTTTATTTGAAGACTTTGTGTGTGTGTGTGGCAGAGAGAGAAAGAGATTATTGATGAGAGCAGTTACTGCAAAACATACTAATACATTTTACCCACCAAAATATGAATTTCAGTCAATATAGCCTAAGGATATATATTTCATAGCTTCGATGATCTTTAAAAGTATCATCTTATTGCAGGTTTGTGTTCAAAGTTGTTGATCTTTTCAAGTCTGTGGAAGATCTTGAGCAACAGAAGAGCAGGGTTTGTAAGGGTATATTTCGTAGCTTTGATGATCTTTTAACAGTATAGTCTTATAGCAGATTTGTGCTCAAGGAGTTGATCTTCCTTTTCAAGGCTGTGGAAGATCTTGAAGAGCAACCGAAGAGCAGGGTTTTTAATAAGCGGTTCTTCTTTGCTGCATTATTGCATTTAAGAATGGTAACTATTGCTCAATATTTTAATTCAGAATGCTAATTAAATCTTTATATTGTATAAATAACCAGTCTGCTTCATATTTAAAGTCTTCCTGCCCAAACAATTAAGATTTTTAGATATATTAAAACCAAATAAAAATGAATCATTTTTAAAGAATAAAAATAAAAGAATTATGTTCTGTAAATTTGGGACCATGCTGTTGTTTTTTAAAAACCCTGAAAGGATATGGCCAGATACGGCAGCTTATGCCTGTAATCCTAACATTTTGGGAGGCCTAGGTGGGAAGATTGCTTGAGCCCAGAAGCTTGAGATCAGCTTGGGCAATACAGGGAGATGCTGTCTCTACCAAAAAAAAAAAAAAAAAAATTGGTTGGGCGTGGTGGCGTGCACCTGTGGTTCTGGCTACTTAGGAGGCTGAGGTAGGAGGATCCCTTGAGCCCAGAGAGAGACCCTGTCTTAAAATATGCATGTTTCTATGTATGTGTGTGTATATATATTTTCATTCACACATATATATTTGTATATATATACACACACATACAAATATATATATGTGTGAATGAAAATACATATCTATATATAAAAACACAGATATATAAAAATATGTGTGTGTGCATATGTGTGTGTGTCCTGAAAGGGTGTTGTAAATGTCAAGAATAAAAATCATCCAGTTTGATGTATTTTATAGTACATTTCTAGAATGTACATATTTTGATACTTAAAAATGTCAACAGACATTAACAAAAAACATACAGAAACTTTAAAAGATGATCATGGTGGAGAAATTCAAGCCCACTCCAGTCCACTCCTGATGTCACTTCAGTCTGCTGTTAAAAGTGAAATACAGACCAGGCAAATAAATAAATAAATAAATAAAATACAAATATCATAGGATTTTTTCCCCAAGAAAGCTGACATGCAATTCCTGCCTCAGAATAAATAGAAACTAGACTGGAGTTATGGAAACTCATGCCTGTCATTCCAGCACTTTGGGAGGCCAAAGTGAGAGGATTGCTTGATCCCAGGAGTTCCAGACCAACTTGGGCAACATAGTTAGATCCCCATCTCTATAACAAAATTTAAAAAACAGTATATGAGGATGATGGTCCACACCTGTGGTTTCACCTACTCGGAAAGCTGAGGCAGGAGGGTCACTTGAGCCCAGGAGCCCAAGAATACAGTGAGCTGTGATCACACAAACTGCACTCCAGTCTGGGTGACAAAGCAAGACCCTGTCTCAGAAAAGACAAAAAAGAAACCAGATGTTTGTGGAGTGCATAAGTCAATGTTCTGTCATCTGATGCACTGGCACTGAATATTAAAGTAGGTCTATTTAAATGGGAAATAATTATCTGAACCTTTAGCTTCCTTAAACTTAAGATCATAAAATATGTCACATGATGTCAGCCACATTCCCTTCTTTCTTAGATATCTTGGGAAGTGTTGTTGTCTTTCAAGACTATTCTCTCTGACATATCTGATAAACCAGCTGTATAGTGGATTCATATCAGATATATGTATTTTTACAACTGCTGGAGCCACACTGCCTGGATTCAAATTTTGGTAGCACCACTTGCCAAGTTTCTGACTTTGAGCGAGTTACTTACCTCCTCTGTGGTTCAGTTTTCTTGCCTAGTAAAGGCTTATGATCATAATGATACTTAAATCCAAGGATGGGTGTGCAGGCTAGGTGAAATGATACATGTAAAGCACTCCAAAAAACTCTGATCTCTATAGATGTTACCCATGTTTTTTATATAGCAGTGTCCCATGATACAAGTTTATTCATCTGTATTCAGCAGGACATTGTAAACTTGTTGGCAGCAAGGAAATTGTTACTTATCTTTTTGTATTTAAAGTTTATCTTACTGTCATGCAAATGGAAGGGATTAGCATTTGGGTTGTTGTTAGACTGAATTTTAAAAGAAGTTCCTGCAATTTCATAGGTATTCATTATGTCTTAAATATATGACCTAGATGACCAGTACTAAATTTTGTTCAAGATTCTCTTGGATTATCTGTTCACAAATACAAGCATTTAAACATTTACATCTCAAATTTCCACCATATAACATTTGTTTTTCTTTTAAAACAGCTTTTCAATGTGTCCTTTTCAACCAACACTTCCAACCAACACTTACTGTCATACTCCAAACTGTTATTTTACAGTTTTTTCTTTCTATTTTTGCTTCACCATTTTGGCATCACCTCTTGGTTCAGATTTTCTTGCCAGCACCAAAACTCCTGTAGCTTATTTCTCAGTTATGTGACTGCATTGATACTGCAGTTCAGGGAAACTTTATTCTTACTGTTTTTTTTTTGTTTGTTTTTGTTTTTGTTTTTTGTTGTTAGTTTAATAAGAGATAATGTCTGAAAGGACATGAGCAAAAGTAAAGAAACAAAAATCTAGTCCTGCTGCTTGACAAAATAGTATGAGAAAAAAGCGGACAAGCACCAAACCAAAAATAATAGCAAAATATCTAAGAAAATTTGATAATTGTTTTGTCAGAATGAAAACTTTTTCTCTAAGTGGTATTTTTCAGTGATTTTATTCTCCCTAATTTGTACATCTCCTTTATTGTATTAAGTAGGAGAATCTGCCTAAATGTTTATAGCTGCTTTATGAAACAGCCTACATCCTTTTTTTGAAAGGGGTTTGTGACATCCCTTGGTTTGTACAAGTTAGAGAAGCTATGCAATTCATAGTGAAATAGTTTTATTAAGTTTGCTGTAAATGATAAAGATTTTACTTGAAAACACTCTCAGGATGTTTCTGTTTTTACTGGGGTATTTAAGACAATGCTTGTAAGTGTTCAGTGATTTCTTTGATATAATTTAGTGAATTTTGGCTAAACATATTTTTAAAAACAACAATTATTTGAAAATAGAAAAATATGCCAGAAAACAAAACTGGTTTTCTAATGGGTTGCTATTTAGATTCTAAGTATTCATTAACCAGGAGGTGGCTAATGAGCAGATGTTTAATGAGCAACAGAAATGAATAGACAGGTTTTTTTGCTTGTTGATTTCAGACAGACTAAAGGTACAGATATGTTGATGAAACAAACAAACCAAAAAAGAAAGTATTCAACTTGATGGGACTTAAGGAAAGATGTTCTAGTAATAGAATTGAATATGGTGTAGAAGCTTGCATTAAAATTTCAGAAAAATGTTTCTACAACTGTAGGCATAAATACAACTAATACACAAAGAGCACTAATAGTTAAACTTATTGAAAGAAATGTAATCAACTCATATTCAATACATTATGCATTTTTTTCTTTTATAACTCATTAACTTGCTAATAGCCATTTTACTGCTTATTTTCAGGGGTAAGAAGCTGTGTGGATTTTTGTTTTGTTTGTTTTTGAGAACTAAGCTCTGATTTTTTTTTATCTTGCCCAAATTCCTACTTAAGAGGCCTGGGGAGTCATGCCCTACAAATCATAAATTCTCATCACATGGATTTTATTTAACACTGTATTTCGTAACTTACTTTACAGTCTGACTCTGGTATAACAAGGAAGAAAATCAGAATTGTTTACCCCAAAATATATTTCCTTGCCATACATTGAAATTGCCCTGTAATGTCTCTTGTGGGAAAAATTTCCACATTCTTTTTTTTTTTTTTTTTTTTTGAGATGGAGTCTCGCTCTGTTGCCTGGGCTGGAGTGCAGTGGCGCTATCTCGGCTCACTGCAAGCTCCGCCTCCTGGGTTTACACCATTCTCCTGCCTCAGCCTCCCCAGTAGCTGGGACTACAGGCGCCCGCCACCTCGCGCAGCTAGTTTTTTGTATTTTTAGTAGATAACGGGGTTTCACTGTGTTAGCCAGGATGGTCTCAATCTCCTGATCTCGTGATCCGCCCGCCTCGGCCTTCCAGAGTGCTGAGATTACAGGCTTGAGCCACCGTGTCTGGCCAAAATCCACATTCTATAAAGAATCTCCTTTCCCCTTTGTTTTCCTTCCCTCCTTTCCAAATCCAGGAGATAATCAACTAAGAGCCAGGTACCCTGTTAAGTCCAATAAGAAACATTTTACAACCTGCTCTCTCTGAAGTGTGCTATCAGAGAGCTTCTTCTGTACAATAAAACTTGGTCTCCACAATCTTTTATCTTAACCTAAACATTTCATTTCTATTAATCCCAGGTCTTCAGGTAAGCTCAACCAATTGTCAACCAGAAAATGTTAAAATTTACCCATAGCTTGGAAGCCCCCCTTTAAGTTGTCCCACCTTTCTGAACCAAACCAATGTTTTTGTTTTGTTTTGTTTTTGTTTTTGTTTATTGAGACGAACTCTCGCTCTGTCGCCCAGGCTGGAGTGCAGTGGCACAATTTTAACTCACTGCAAGATCCGCCTCCCGGGTTCATGCCATTCTCCTGCCTCAGCCTCCCGAGTAGCTGGGACTACAGGCGCCCAACACCACACCCAGCTAATTTTTTGTATTTTTAGTACAGACTGGGTTTCACCGTGTTAGCCGGGATGGTCTTGATCTCCTGACTTCGTGATCTGCCCGCTTCGGCCTCCCAAAGTGCTGGGATTACAGGCATGAACTACCGCGTCCGGCCTGATATATTTCTTAAATGTATTTGATTAATGTCTCATGCCTTCCTAAAATATATAAAACCAAGCTGTACTCCACCTGGGGCACATGTTCTCAGGACCTCCTGAGGGCTGCGTCACAGGCCATGGTGTCTCATATTTGGCTTAGAATAAATCTCTAAAAATATTTTACAGAGTTTGACTCTTTTTTCAACATGTTTTAGATCTGTGTATCATGCATTCTTCTTTGTTGGGTTTAATTCTCCTGACCTTAGATTTCTCATACACTTTGTAGCTCTCATAGGATTATCACAAAGAACAGAAAAACAGAAAGTATTAGGAAATTTTTTATACTTTCTATTTACTATTATTATTATTAGTTTTTTTAGATGGAGTTTCACTCTTTTTGCCAGGCTGAAGTGCAGTGGCACGATCTTGGCTCACTGAAACCTCCGCCTACCAGGGTTCAAGGGATTCTCCCACCTCAACCTCCCAAGTAACCGGGATTACAGGCATGCGCCACCATGCCCAGCTAATTTTTGTACTTTTAGTAGAATGGGGGTTTCACCATGTTGGCCAGACTGCTGTCAAACTCTTGACCTCAGGTAATCTACCTGCCTCAGCCTCCCAAAGTGCTGGGATTATAGGCATGAGCCACCACGCCTGACCTGGCCCTATTAAATGTTTTAGTTGTAAAACATTTGGAAAAATATATAAATTGAGTTTACGTTATAGGAAGAGAGAAAAACCTCTGTATTCAGATGTCTTTTCCATTTGAAAACTACTATTTCTTCACTTTTTTTTTTTTCTCCGATTCATCATTTAAAACTGTCAGGAACAGAACTCTAAATTTTGGTCTCCTATATGATAATTTTCAAAGAAGCAAGTCATTACACGTTTGCCTTAATAAAATCTTTACTGGTCCATCTGTGCAAATATCTTCCTTTTATGGGCTCTTAAGCACTACATCATTTAAACAGTTTTAATTTTATTCTGACTTGCTAGAGTTTTCACCAAAGCAAAAATGGTAACTTTTCTCCAAATTTTACGTCATGCTTGCTGATGAAATCAGATTGCTTCAGTCTTAACCATACTCCCTCATTCAAATATGGAACACATTTTGGGATTACTGGAGTTGAATCAATAATCATTTATTCAATAATTTATACCTATAGTTGTGAAGCAAAAGTATAGTATTTTTATATTTTATTTCCTTTATTTTTGTATATAATTTATATGCTGTTACAATTAAACTATACTGATTAAATACCCCATAATGATCAAATTCTAACATAGTTTTTCATGCCCATAAAACACTACTACATTAAGCTTCTAATTACATGTTTGATTCTTTTTAATGGATTCATAATTGATGGCATAGACCCTTCTGAATTGCCTAATAAAAAGAGCATGAAAATTAGAGCCAGCCACTGACTATCCCACTGACTACTTTTTTTTTTAATGTTATTCTAAGGAATTTAGAAGTCTTCCATCTGCTTGTAATATTGTTGTTAGTCGGGCAGAGGGACTCACACCTGTAATCCCAGCACTTTGGGAGACCCAGGTACGCAGATCACCAGGAGGATCACCTGAGGTTGGGAGTTCAAGACCAGCCTGACCAACATGGAGAAACCCTGTCTCTACTAAAAGTACAAAATTAGCCGGGCATAGTGGTGCACGCCTGTAATCCCAGCTACTCGGGAGGCTGAGGCAAGAGAATTGCTTGAATCAGGGAGGCGAAAGTTGCAGTGAACCGAGATTGCGCCATTACACTCCAGCCTGGGGAAAACGAGTGAAACTATGTCTTAAAAAAAAAAAAAAATTGTTGTTAATATTACATAATTATGCATATAAATGGGTTTTTGAAGATGTAAATAGTGTGCAATTGGAAATGTTATTATTAGGCTAGGAGCATTTGAAGCTAGCTTGATTCATTTCTTTAGGTTAATAGACACACAGTTATTATTCTACAGTATGCATCAGATCAAGTGACTGATCAAATGATTTCTCAGGTTGACTAACTGGACTTTGCAAAATTTGAATTTTCTTTTTTTTTTTCATTTCACATGAAGCACTGTAAAGTGCAAAAAAATGATTTTTCTCTTTAGAATCTGTTGTAATCTGATGTACTCCTTGTTTTGCATTTCACACACTCTCCTAATTTGTAATAGACCTAAAAAAGTGAAAGGATGAACTTCCTTAAGGATGCACTGGAGAAACTATCATTTTAGAACCCATGTAGTTCAAGTATGCCAAAACCTGATTTTAGTAGTAGTTAAGTCAGGGATTATGTACCATTCATACGATTATTTTGGGGGATGGTTTATGAGTGTTAACAGAACTCCAGTAAGTTAGGTGCCACCATTTTGGTCGAAGTAAAGAAGGCACGTTGATTGTTATTGCTTTCTGTGTTCCTTGTTGACCCATTTTGGTTTCTTCTTTTATATTCCAACTCAGTGATGTCAACCCCCCTTAGCCTAGCAATTCAGTTTTAGATGTGTAGCATTTTTGTTTGTCCTGCCAGGATGGAAGATGTTAGCATCAACCACTGTTCTTTATTCATCTCTGGATTCCCCACAGCACCTGTCGCTGGAGGTCTAGTGCTAAATGTTTTAGTATTAGAAGTGTATTAGTATTAGAAGTGTTGCCTTCTCAGTGCCTTCATCTCCTGATCTGGGAAATGACAATGAGCACCTTGCCCATACGCCTGTGTGATTATAAAAGTTAAATGAGTCAGTACTTGCCATACGTAGGCACTAAAAATGTTAGCTGCTTTAGTTATCATTAGTATTCTTTCTTGAGGTTGTAGGAAACATGATCACAATATCAAAATATGAATTTGGCTATGGAAATAGTTACCTGTTTCTTTGGGAACAGCGTGATACATTTGGTTTCCTCTTATCAAAATACTTTAAAGTTGTTATTCTTCAGACCAAAATATCTGGACCCAATGCCACTTGGTGTCCACTGTGATATGTGGTGCAAATGTCTCTTCAATAAAAGAAGTGTTTGTCCCAGTTGAAGGGAGGGATGTCAACAGTAGATTTCAGTCTCTTTAAGAATTGCTGCACCTCTAGATGGTCCCATGTCCAAGGTAATACCCTTTTCATGGTTTTTTCATAGCCAGCAAGGCAGAATATAAAAACCTGACCATCTCAGAAAAGTTCTAAAGCATCCTTCAAGCTCCGGAACTCCCCATGAAGTTAGCCAAGGCTGTCGTTGGGCTACTGTTGCAGCTTGACTTCTCCTTCCCAATTCTGCATCTTTGCTTCGCCTTTTACATGTGTTGATCCCAAGGACACTTCTTATAAACATCCTTCAAGCTAAACCGGCTCAGAATTTGTATCCAGGAAACCAAGTCTGGGATACTCACACAGAGCTGTAACTTTTCATATAGTGGATGCTTAATTACATGGATATCAAACTGAGCTGAAGAACAAAATATAAAACAGACTTCATTTTCAGAATGCAAATTGTTTGCAACTCAGGTTTCTCAGGCTATGTTAGGCTGGGGATAAAATTAGTAATAAGATGTGTTTTGACTTAGCATTGTAGCTTCTGAACCCAGGACAGTGTCTTATGCCATAATAGGCTCATAGCAAATAGTGTTGCATGGAAGATCAAATAGACATTTCTGTAAATTTGGCCACATTTGATAGTTTACAACTTCTGTTGCCCATTTCTTTTCCAAGTTTACTTTCTGGAGTCTCATACAATTGTAGGAACTTCTTCATCTCTATTACTTCAAGTCAATTAATAACTTCTCTTTTTGTGGCTCTCTGTAACTGATGTTTTTGATGTAGTAATAACAGTGGCACAGATAAGCGCCAAAAACTTTTCTCCCACAGTTATTACTGTTGCTATCATGCTAAGTTTTCCAGAGAAGAACAGAATTTCTTTTTTTATTCAACTTTTATTTTAGAATCAGAGAGTATATATGCAGGTTTATTTATTTATTTATTTTTATCTATTTATTTATATTTTTTAAACAAAGATATATTGTATGATGCTGAGTTTTGGAGTATGAATGAATTTGTCACCCAGACAGTGCTCATAGTACATAATTTTTTAATCATGATTTAGTAAGCTGTATCATGGGAACTCAAAACTCTTGATGGCCATTTTTTTTTTTTTTTGGAGACGAAATTTCACTCTGTTGCCCAGGCTGGAGTGCGGTGGTGCATTCTCGGCTCATTGCAGCCTCCGCCTCCTGGGTTAAAGCAGTTCTCCCACCTTAGCCTCCTGTGTAGCTGGGACTACAGGTGCCTGCCACCATGCCTGGCTAATTTTTTGTATTTTTAATAGAGATGGGGTTTCACCATATTGAACAGGCTGTTCTCGAACTCCTGATCTCAGGTGATCCACCCACCTCAGCCTCCCAAAGTAGATGTCTATTTCTTAAATGTTTTCCAGGTATTTTAATCCATATTCGATTTCAGGTATGACTTGTATATGTCTCTCTAGCATGTAGTAAAGATTCCACAAAGCCTAGGCTGGACAAAAAAAATAAAAAATCTGAGGAATTGTCCACAATACTGAACATTCAAAATCATCCCTTTCTTTAGACCCAAACACTTGATTTCTTGGAATGAATTCTTTCCCCAGAAGCATCTCATCCCTTGGGCAAATAGACCCCTGGTGGCCTGTAATCCTACCAGCAAACAAAGTTTGGACAGATTAGAAACACTATAACGGACTAAATTTAGACTCCATCTGGGGTTTCTACTATAGTTAGAAAATCAATTATTGCATAATACCCTATGCACTCTCTTTTTTTCAAAAGTGAAAATGGAAGTAGATAATGTTAGACCAGTCAGCACAAAATTTGTGTCCTCTTAAAAAATTTAGACTAAATAAAGTATTCATAAGCCTCATATACTCATTTCTAAGGATTTATTTTGTTTGTTTTGCTTGCTTATTCTCCTTACCATTTCTTTTTTTTTTTTTTTTTTTTTTTTGAGGCGGAGTCTCGCTCTGTCGCCCGGACTGGAGTGCAGTGGCCGGATCTCAGCTCACTGCAAGCTCCGCCTCCCGGGTTTACGCCATTCTCCTGCTTCAGCCTCCCGAGTAGCTGGGACTACAGGCGTCCGCCACCTCACCCGGCTAGTTTTTGTATCTATAGTAGAGACGGAGTTTCACCGTGTTAGCCAGGATGGTCTCGATCTCCTGACCTCGTGATCTGCCCGTCTCGACCTCCCAAAGTGCTGGGATTACAGGCTTGAGCCACCGCGCCCGGCCTCTCCTTACCATTTCTTACTACCTGCTTATGCTTTAAGAGCATGCATAAATTTATTTTACTTAGAACAGACAAACTTGTTGTTGAATAGTTGAAAAAAAAAGCAAAAAAAATTAATTGCTGATATTTCATTGTGAAGATAATAGTTATTGTAATTCTATGAAATTAAGTATTATGGTAACAGACTCAAAGTAGCATTTAAAATTTGCTTCTGAGTAAATATTTATATAATGATTGTGCACTTAAATGTCAAAAGGAGAAATGTCAAAAGGTTTGCATTATAAAAATTTGTGGGGACATCAGAATATGGTTAAAAGCTTTTTCTTATTCTTAAGTTTTCTCCATTTCCAGTATTATTTTCATTGCTTCCATCTTCTTAAGTGAATATGGCATATTATTCCTTACTTGTGTGCATTACAAAATTTTTTATTACCAATGCTGATGAAACTGACCTGTGAAGCATGTGGACCGGTTACCATTTTAAATAGTTTAATTAATTTTCAAATCTTTTTTGTGTGTTTTCTTTGTTTTTATTTTTCGGAACTCTCAAGGTCAACTTTGTAGACTATGTGTTATTTTTAAAAATTAAATGTTTTAATTTTTGCCATTTATTTACATGTATCTTATATTATTTTCTACATATATGCGTATGCCCCTTTATATCATTACCAATGCATTATAGTTTTTTGCCCCTCATTTTTTCGTTTTTTTGTCATGAGCATATTTAAGAAACCAGTTTTGTTTTTATTTACTCCTTTTCTGTCATTTTGTGTTTTGTTATTCTAAATTCATCTTTTATCCATCTTAATTCCCCTCCTAAATTTTTCTTGGTTTATTTTGTTGTTCTTTTTCTACTTACTTTATATATATATATGTACATATATACATTCATATATGGTATTTTTAATAATAAAACTTTTACTATTATGAACATTAATATGAGTACATATCTGTTCCTATAGGTTTAAGTTTAAACTATTTTTTTAAACTCTGCACCTTTATATAATTTGGTATCTGTTATGATTTCCATGTAGGTTTGGAAGATGATCCTTAGAAACGCCAATTAGTTACTCCATACCAACATCCAAAAGATCAGTTGACATTTTCATTGGTTTGACTTTAGAATTAGAAACTCGAATTTTCATAAAATAAACATTATAAACTATAAGTCATGCCCACCCAGTCAACAGTCATTGCTGAAGCTTTTCATGACTTTGTGATTGAATAATCTGAATTATAATTTTTTTCAATAATGTTACATGTTAGGAACCTAGGCATAAGTACAAATTTATTGGTGAATATTGATTGTCACCATACAGGACAGTATTTCAGATATTCAAACAGATGGGTTATTTTAAAAAATGTGTTTGAACTTCTTTACTTCAGTTTGTAAATCTTACTGCTAATGTACTCCTGTGGTCTAACAGATTAACGTAAAATGTTAAGGTTGTAACTATGATTTAGTACATGAAGATATACTCCTCACATACTCAAATACTAGCTCATGATGATTAGAACAAAATTTAAAGGCATGGTTTATAATCAGAGACACGATAATATCTATCAAGATGTATTGCCAGAGTAATTACCTAAGTATTAACACACAGGCATATGAAATCAATATATATGGTGATTTAAAACACACGTAAATTGATTCCAAAATATGTGATACCAATGTCTATTTTAAATTGTTAGGAGAGAAATAAAAGTTTGACATAACATACTTTTTGCCAAAATTAATTCAAGTCTCCCTGTTAAATTTAGATTTTGAATATTTGTCTCAAAGAGAGCTATAAGTATAGGAAAACTGACAAAATCTGAACAGTGTACTACTTAAAACTAGCCTTTAATTTTTTTAGATTCTTTTCTCTCAGTCCTGCAGAAGTAGTCCAGGTTACTGTTTCTGCCTCCTAAATTGTTAAATACTTTCTTAGAATGAAGTTTTCTTATGTGTAGAAATGAAGTTGGCTTAAGACCCGAAGTTGGGAATATTTTCTTTAGCTTTGAGATCCATTGGGAAAAATGTGTCTCACAAACACCCTTAAGGAAAATGAAACTTAAAAATATTAGCTACAAGAGAGAAATATAAACATGGTATTTCTTTTTGTAACATCTCTTAATTTTCAGACAAACTTTCTTATCTATTAAGTATTGATATATTTTTGATAGTACTGTGTAAATCGAGAAAGGTGATTAAAATCAAGAAACGACAAAGTCATCTAAATTATCTCCAAAACACTTAAAGAATGACTAAGTGAGTTTCCTCTGAAATCATTCAGATAATTTGTATGTGTCTGTGTGATTATGCCCACTGGGCACCTTTAAAGATGCTTTAAAAATAACCTTATTATCTCGCTTGTCCAACAACGTATCCAGTAAATAACAAACAGAAAACTTCATTGACCATTCCTTTACTAAAATAATGACAGTTTTAATTTATTAATAGGAGACTTTTTAGATATAGGGTAATGATAGGGAACCTGAACAGCTTTGAGAGCAGACCTGCTTACCTATTTTCTTCTCAGTCTAACTTCTTAATTTGTTTAAATTATAATGAACTCTAAGGAGGAAATACAGCTCCTTAGTAATACATTAAAAACTAAAGCTCATCTCAACACAATAGAGATCACTGGGGAACTGGTGTTGGAGGTTAGCAGTTAGGAGAAGGCTCAGGGACACCCCACTTGAGATTTGAGATTAGACTAAGTATCTCGTCACTTAGTAGCTGTTATTTACGCTTCCTAAACCTTACTTTCCCGATTTGTAAAATAATAGTACTAATCGAGCCTAACTGGTAGACTTGATGTGTGAAGTGAAAGAGGAGACACGTAAATACAATGCTGGCACAATCCATGCTCAGTAATTAGTAGCTCTTGTCACCATTATATGACACTTACACATCCCTAAATATTATGGAACTAAAAATCCATCAGGATGAATAAAAGATAAAAATAGAACACCTCTTCTTAAGGTACCTCATTTTGCTAGCAATATTTTTATAGTCAGTAAACTGTTTTCTCTCTAGGTAAAGAAATTCTGGCTTAAGTATTTTTTTGTTTGTACTGTATTAACTACTATCTTTACACACAGTAACAAGATAATTGGATTTTAAAAAGCCTGTGTCTTTATATATTAGAAATGCTACATAGTACTGAAATGATACATTTTAAGATCTAAACATGGAGTCAGGGAGTCATATTTATTTATTAAACTTTCCAGTAGCTTTCTCTTTGATTGACAGTGTGTATTGAATATAAACTTGGGGAAAAATTACAGAAACACTGTGGAATTCCTATTGGAATAAATGAGCAAATAGATTATATTTGACTTCCTTTTTTTCCGCCAATAATGTAATTTTAGTTTACATTGGTAATGTTGCCCATTCATCTGACTCAGTTATCAAGTTGCAAAAATTCTTCCAGATAACACTAAAATAAATGAGTAACTGTGGGTAACTGACAGTTTAGAGCAAGTGACAGAGATGTCTGTGTGTGTGTGTGTGCGCGCGCGCGTGCACGTGTGCATTGGGGGCGGGGAGAGAGTCTTTTTAATCCCAGAAATGATTACTTCTCCTAAAGAAAAAACAGAGGTTTGGCATGGCTCTCTAGAGGTCAAACTGATCTGAACGGCAGGAAGAGTCAAAATTCTTCCACCATGGAATACAACCATGAAATTGTTGCTACTCATAGTATAGTTTTGTTTAAACATTTTAAAATTGCAAATAAATAGAGACAGATAAATACTACGATGAGAAGGTCAGGGGAAGCCTGGAGATTTCGGGGTACTCTTTCATAATTCGAGAATCATGTAACAGGTAAGAAACTAAACTCTGGAGTCTTCATAGTCTTTGCTTTCTCCCCATTGATTTATCTGACATTATATAGCCTCTTTAATTATAGACTGGACTGAAATGTTTTATTTTTGTTTTATTATAAAAACTCATACTTGTCTTTAAAATGTTCTGTTAAAGAGTGTTTCATATATATATTTTCCCTCCAAAATATAAAGAGGCTAAACCACTGTAGTGTTGAAAGATTGAAAGAAAGACCCAGGGTGTCTGAAACCAAATTTAAAGGCTCACTTCTAAGAGGAGTTAAAATACTTCCTTTGTAAGCACTTTAAACTTCACCTTTAAACATTGATGAGAATATTATAAAGAATTCATCACAGCAGTTTCATGGAGGTAGAAAAAAGTATTGAGAAGAAGGAGGGTGATTGCAACAAATACAAAGAAACTACTGAGATCTACCAAAGAAATGCAATGATCTATGAATCGGTAAACCAGTTACATATTTTGCTTCACAGCATGAGATCATTTTTAATTTGAATTGGTTTACCATGTAATGACACTTCCATTTTAAAGATTTTATGCATGTAACCTTAATACTCTCAAGGTTTCCAGACTTCAGAGAGGTAACTCATACTTTTATTATACAATGTTGGAGCACTTATATTCCACAAGGGTAAGTGATCCCTGCTGGGACAAAGTCCTTATGCACCCGACAAATCCTTCCTAATCATTGCTTGTCATCCTTCATCTAATCTGTGCTCCTAACTTTCCCCATCACGACTGGTTTTGGGCCCTTCTCCGTGCAATTGCCATTCTTACATATTTAACAAAAGCATTTTTAAAGTTGTCATTTAAGAAAGACTTTCCTAAGGGCTGAGGATAATATAATGCAATTATGTTATTGACTAGCTAAAACTGGATGTCATCTACCTGTGCTCCTAAAAGCTTCAGGCCTCTCTCTTCCCCTGTGAGTCCTTTAACAGCTGTTTCTTCAAATTCTGACCTTCTCTATGGGATATCCCTCATGTTAACTTTCCCTGCCCCATATGGAGATTCCAATACGTGTCTCCTTTAGGCCTAGCCACTGGCAAGAGAGGAGCATGATATGATGATGTCTCCGAAGAATTTCCTGCTCCCAATCAAAATGACTTCTACATGATTGAACATAATGCCTTGTACTTAATCAAGAGCCATCTGCTCCAGTGATCACTAATGCCCAGGAACTCTGGGTGAATTGGTTATATATACTGGGTGAATTGGTTATATATTGGTTATGAACAAAAATAATGTGCCAAAGTGGTCCCTAAGTCTCTTCGAACAAACAAACAAAAACAAACAACAACAACAACAAAAAACAAACTAGCTTCCACACTTAAAACCAAAGGGCAAAGAAAAAAACAAGATATAAAACAGCAGTTTGCTCCCACTTTCAGTTGATTAAAGTTCGAAATACTGGAACCCACTTGCTGTGTGTGTGTGCGTATGTATGCGTGCTTGTTGTATGACATTTCATTGCACACATGAATTCCTAAACCGAGTTTCACATTTATATGTTGGGGTCACTTTGAATACTTATCTACTTTGTAATAAAGCAAGTGATATTTTATTTTGGGAATATGCATTAAATATGTATTAATATATGTTAAAGATTATTACCAAATATGTCTATATTCTCAAGGAAAAATAAAAAGAAACCTGTAGCTATTGGCTACAGAGGCAGAAGTATGTTGCCTCAAGTATTTTATTTACCTGTGTAAACGTATGTAAGGTGTTTTGAATACTTTTGTTTTGTCAGCCATGGATTCAGGTATTTGTGGAAGCTGACTTGCCTTTAAATTCACACAAGAGTTTTTTTCTTTTATTCATTGTGCTTTTACATTGACCCACTGAGTCATGTAGAAATACATGTTGTTTTGCATACATTTCCATATGGAAAAACAAAAAGAAGAGTTTTCTCTTTCAGAACATTTTATTATTCACTGCATGTTTTTGCTTTTCCATTCTTCATTGCATTTCTTACTGTTGCTTACTAATACAAATACCTCCATGTGAATTTCTGTTAGACTGTTTTTAGACTTTCTAGTGCTTTCTTTGAAGGACTATCCATGATCATCAGTTTCCAATAGTTACTTAAAATATGACATTTATAGCTGAATTTAATATCTCAGATATTTCCTTGACAATGCATATCTCTGTCTTGTTTAATATGAAATGGACATTTTTCTTTTAAAGCAATTTAAGTTTATATTAACTCTTTATTAATCTGTTATGTCACATGTTTGACTCATTTTGTGAATCTCTCTGTCTTCTATACTTTATATATGCCAACTTCTTTGTATTTCGTTATTTTTTGATTCAGTATAGAGTATCTGAGATATAAGAGAAGTATGTATAAAGGCAGGGAGAGGACCAGATCCGAGCCAGGAAAATAACTTTCTACAATGTCATTTGATCCAGAAGAGGATTTTAAAACCACATTTTTAAGCTAAACAAGTCAGAGACTTGGGGACATTGAGAGAGGGTGTTGGAAGAAAATAGTGCAGCGGAGACAGAGCATTTCAGAACTTCAGATAATGCAACTTTGGTTAGCTTAATTTAAATAATATTAATATTTAACTCTAGACTTTGTGGCTGCTGAGTTGTATATGCCAAGACTGTTTTATAAATAGGAACAATGGACTAAATGGCCATACTATTTAGGGAACCTAACATAAGAACCTTTTTATATTTGGAATATAATAGCTTCTTGTACATATTAATCTAGACTTCATCTTTTACATAGCATTTCTCATACAAGCCACATTTTATTGACGAGTTAAAAATGGTTTTGCACATTATCTTCTTTGATTTTAGATGAACAGACATTCTCATTTTCTAAAATAGTGTTTCTGAATGAGGGTGTTTTGTCTCCGCAGTACACATTAGACAATGTCTAGAGATGTTTTTGGTCGCCACACTGCACATGGGTGTTGGGCTGCTAATAGTATGTAGCAGATAGAGATCACGGAAGCTACTAAATATCCTACATGCAAAGCACCCCCACCCTCCACGAAGTGCAAAGTGTTAATGGCGTCCAGACAGAGAGATTCTGGTCTAGAAGTTAAAGGGCTGTAATGTTGGCGCAATTATTTTGATAATATGTTAGCTCAGATATGGAAATGTCTAACCCTGTGGATTTAGTATCATTATAATTAATTATGTGAAATATGCCATTCACATATCTGAACTAATCTGATAATAAGGTGAGGATTGCGTTTGTACATGCTTGACGTGTATTTTTGAGTGGCCATTATCGCTATACTTATCACTGTGTATTTTCTCCACTGCTGCTACATTGAATTGGATTTCTTACGCATAATGCCCACTTGAAGTAAGTCGTATTTTGATGTATTTCAACTTACCACATCACTGATAAACAGTAAAATGATTATACTATATGTGAAAATAGTCATAGTAATCAAATTATATTTTAATTTTGACATTCAATAATATGTAAACAAACATATTATGTTTTAAATGCACCAGCATATCTGTGTATGGGTTCTGTGTACTTTTTTAGTCTAAATCTTCTAGATTCTGGTAGTTTGTTTTTTTTAGAAAAACTATTTTATCTGAAGGAAAAAAAGTCTGTGGATTTATGTTTAATTTTCTTTCCAGATATTTAAAATGTTGTCTTAAGCAGACAATTTTAGAAATCAGAACATTATCAGAAACAAGTTTTCAAGACATACGGGAACATTAATAATACTTAATGCTAATTAAAATTATCTATTATGATGGGATATAAATATATCATGCCCTATTAAGCAGGAGTAGAAAATGACAAAATTGGGATACTGCAATGTTTCATTTTAATATGGCGTGGTGGGTATATGAGTAGCATAGACACACAGACATTTACCCACACATACAGTTTTATTTGAAGAGCACATTTTTAACCTATTTGTTGATGTATTTTAATGTGAGCTTAGAGCAGGCGCAGTGGAAGAATTGGAAGATTTAACATGGAAAAGCCTTGGTTGATGGGGAATGCCCTTGAATGCAGGACAAGTCATCCAGGGCCCAGGTAAAGAGATTATTCTTGGACAATAGACATGCAACTAAAAATGCTAAGAAGAAAGGAAGAAGTCAAGGAAAGATGGGCCTAAAATGAACGTTGTATGTAAGGAAGCTTTTCAGATGCCATATTTTTTTCCTCCCTCTTTAAGGTATAAGTTTGCTGAGAGGTAAAGGAGTAAGGATTTTATAAGGTGTGAAGATATGTGACGTTTCAGAGTAGCAAGTTATAGCAGTGAAAACAGCTGTGGGCATTAAGTGATAGTCTGAAGAGTTCAGCTAAATAGTACCAATCTCCATCATCTGCAGATACTTTGATATTTCTCTTCTAAAAGAGTTAAAGACCTATATTAAATATTTCCTTTCGAAGTGTTCTTGAACATAGTCTAAGTGTCATTTAAAGTTATTGCTGGATCTTGGCTTAATTACAAGGTGACTGCTATAAAAAATCACAGTTATAGATGCTGAACATATATTCTCTGTCGTCAGGTGGTATGCTTTAGTTTGTTCCTGTTTTAATGGTAATCAGATAACTTAGATTTAGATGCATTTTATACCATCAGTCTTGATAAACATTCATGATACCTTTCTTATCTAAGTTTAAGATGATAGAACTTACCACATAAAAAGTATGAAGCCCCTTCGATTGATAACCTGGTTGGAAATATTTAATCAATCTTTTCAGGGATGAGTTAAACAGAAGATACTACTTACGTTTGAATCATACAGTCTATTCTTTTTGGATGTTTTCTTATGAAATATGTACTATGACAAAATAATAGAAATCAAGTCATTTAAATGTTTTAAAATGGATTGAATGTTTTAAAATATAAACTTCTTTTAACACATAGATATGTCTTAACAGTATGCCTACTTGCCATCCTTTATATGGGCTTGTACTGTTATTTTACTTAGTTATGTTAATCTATTAAATATTCATCATAGGTTTTAAAAATTATGTATTTACTTACAGTGTTGTGATTTTCAATCACCGTAACATCACAGGAATATTACTAGTATTTCATTGTAATAATGGTTGTCAAAACTTTGTGTTTTCTATGTTGGAAAGCAGGCATAATGGAGAGGGTAGCATAGAACTGACTTTAAAACATATGGATTGTCTAGACACCTTTAACCAAGGTACACCATCTCTACTCACTTAAATGTTAAAAGGAAATATCACTCATATATTTCCTTAATATTTAGAAATGGTAGAATGTAAAGTTTTAATATTAATTTGGAAGGAGAGGGGCTTTGCTTTAAGTGAGGAAAATATCTTGAAAAAGATAGGGTTTGTTTTTGTTTTTAAATATTGGCATATACATAAGTATAAACAAAGTTGAAGGGTAGTGGAATATATTTAAAATTACTTCCATCTGCAAAATGCTGATTTATAGAAACATCTCAAAGTATTTTGTAGTAGTTTTTATTTTGCTTTTTTTCCGCCTAAGTGTACAGAAATCATCATCCCCATCCATAAAGTTAGAAGCATAGTATTTAAATTTTAATCACAGTAATACAATCATGAAAATGATATCTGACTGGTAAATCATAACTTATGCATACTTTCACAAATCCCAGTGAGTTATGCATTCAGCATATATTAGGCATCTATTCAGAGCCACGTGTTAGGCACTCAGGAAACAGCAAGCTTGCCCTTTAGGACTTGACCTCATAAGGAGCTAACCCTCCCGATATCTTGCAGTCTCAAGAGCTTTGAGATAAATTTCTGTTGTTTAATCCACCTAGTTTGTGGTACTTTGTATGTTAGCCCTAGCAAACAAATGCACCAACTACTAAGTGAGTGTTTTTGAAAGACAAAAATGTGTTGCTGGTTTTTAATTTTATACTGACAAAGAGGTCAGTTACACCTCATATCTGTGATTGAAAATAATCATACAATGTAATCATTTTTAGAAAAAAAATTAGTAAGTTTATCGCATTTAAAAACATTGCATCATATACAGAGAAAGGTGATCATAACTCATACACAGATGAAGTAATTGAAATACTTGATTTTGGTTCTCAAGTATAAAGCATTTACATTCCATGTATCTTTGCAGTGTTAGTGTTATGTTGTATCATAATGCAGTTCATGCTGGATAAAAATTCTTCTAAAAGAGAAAATGAACATTAACACAAAACAAAAGATCTGAGTAGTTTTCTCGTTTTCTGCTAGTACAAAGTCCATCTTGCCTTACCTTTTTTTTTCCACCTACTGCTGGCAAAACCAGTTCTGCAGCACAGGTAAACAGCCCTGAAATCTCTTTGAATCAGTCCTGAATCTTACACTGGTCCCTCAAGTTATAGCACTATTTATCTTTACATTCTTTTTTTTTTTTTTTGAGCCGGAGTTTCACTCTGTCACCCAGGCTGGAGTGGCGACCAGGGCTCACTGCAACCTCTGTCTCCTGGGTTCAAGTGATTCTCCTGCCTCTTAGCCTCCAGAGTAGTTGAGACTACAGGAGTGCGCCACCAAGCCTGGCTGATTTTTGTATTTTTAGTAGAGATGGGGTTTCACCATGTTGGCCAGGCTGGTCTTGAACTCCTGGCCTCAAGTGATCCACCTGCCTCAGCCTCCCAAAGTGCTGGGATTACAGACATGAGTCACCGTGCCTGGACACATTACATTTTTAATGCCAAATGAAATGTGTAATTGGGAAGATTAAAAATGAATATCGAAAGTGTCAAAAGAAAAAAATAAAATTTCTAGTCATTAAAATCCTTATCTTAGTATGTGTGTGGTACTTTTGAAGGAAAAGGAAACAAGCAAAAATAAAGAAACATAAAACAAAAATCAAAATGAATAAATTGAATATTTTAATACCCTAATATCAGTACTTTCTTTGGTATATATTACTGGTATACATTACAATTATTATATGCTTGATTTTTTTCTGTGTGTGTATTAAGAGCTTATTTATGAGGCATATTACTTTTTCTATTCTTTTTTTTTTTTTTTTTGAGACGGAGTCTCCCTCTGTCACCCAGGCTGTAGTAAAGTGGCGTGATCTCAGCTCACTGCAAGCTCCGCCTCCTGGGTTCAAGCGATTCTGCCTCAGCCTCTGGAGTAGCTGGGACTACAGGCGCACACCACCACCCCCAGCTAATTTTTGTATTTGTTTTTTGTAGAAACGGGGTTTCACCATGTTGGCCAGGATGGTCTCAATCTCTTGACCTCGTGATTCTCCCGTATTAGGCATATTACTAAGCTCTGGGGTAAAATGTTAACAAACTTTATAAAGTTTCTTACGTCAATAGTGTTTCTGTTCTGGCCATGGGCATGTGATATTTGCATACATACTGATTTCTTGATAACAGCCAATGAGAAAGCAAAGTTAAATTGTTTGAATTTGGACATCCAGGAAGTGACTTGTTGTCTCAGACCTGAGGGATACTAGAAGATTCTTGCCAAATAATTAGGGGGATACAGATCTTGATAGAAGGAGCAGGGTGTGTGAAGGCCCTGAGTTGTGAGATTTTAGTGCATGTTGGAAACAAAATTAGGTCAATGTGGCTACAGCATTGAATGTGGAGGCTATGAGGCTGGAGGTATCGGTGGGGACAAGGTTCCACAGGCCACTGAGTGCATGCTAAGAATTGTGACTTCAGTCCAAGTACAAAACCCTATAACTAATTTAGGGTATAATAAAAGGAGACTCAGCCTAGCTATCTTAAAGAACAACGTTGATCTTTATTCTGGTATTGATAAAAAAGGACTGGCCTAGAACTTCTACGGAATGTGCTGGGCAGAAAGCTTCTTTAAATATCTTGGCTCCACAGTTTCTCAGTCACAGAACTCATTAAAAATTGTACTATATCGTATTATTGATGTCTTGCTGAGGTCCCCCTATTATGGTTTCTGTCATTTATTGTCTTTTCTCCACTGAAAGCATTGTCTTCCACCTGCAAGTGGTCACCATCTAGGTTAGTCATTCTAGGAATTGCTGTGGGAACAAGTGTTCTCTTGCCCCCCAGTGATCATCACTCTGAGATGTGTAGTTTTTTAAAATCACTTTGACTTTTTCAGTAGAAATTCATACGGACAGTTTCTCATAATAAATTCCTGAATCATGCTACAGAAAACTGGGAAACATTAATCTCAAGGCCTCAGGAAATGAGTTTTAGCTTATTATAACTGTTTACTTGTGGGACTGTGACTATATATTTCAGTATGTAAACCTAAATGTCAAATGAGATAAGACTTTGATCAAAGGCAACCTGATTACTCTGTGCTCACCTCTTTTCTAAGGTTAAGAGTCTCACTTCCAAGTGTGGGAGCAGTGGCTCACACCAGTAATCCCAGCACTGTGGGAGCCTGAGGCAGGTGGATCACCTGAGGTCAGGAGTTTGAGAGCAATTTGACCAACATGGTGAAACCCCGTCTGTACTAAAAATACAAAAATTAGCCAGGCATGGTGGTGCAAGCCTATAATCCCAGCGATTCAGGAGGCTGAGGCAGGAGAATAGCTTGAACCCGGGAGGCGGAGGTTGCAGTGAGCCGAGATCACACCACTGCACTCCATCCTGTGTGACAGAGTGAGACTCTGTCTCAAAAAAAAAAAAAAAAAAAAAAAATCTTACTTCCAAATAAGAGAAAATTATAGAAGTCATAAACTAATACTACTCCTTCCTTTAATTCCATTTAACAAAAAATTATATTAAAACCCCAAGTCATATGGGTCTTTTTTTTCCCACTTGATTACATGAGTCTTAAACTTTATTGCTTTTACTTATATCTGATCTGTGGATAACAAAAACTACCTAATACAACGACAAAAATAAAAACAACACTTTGCACAGCCCACAGTCAGTCTAAGCATCATAAACTGTAAGTGATGTGGCACTGCATGAATACTTTTTATTCTCCTCATTTTTGAATAGGTGAGTCTTCTTTACATTGTGTTTCTAATCATGCAAGTATCTCATTATTAAAAATGATGGCTTGAAAAATTATTCTATAATCAATATACTGCAGGATTTCTGGAGTCCCAATTCACTGAGGATGGCTATTACAAGATAAATTCAATATTCACTGTTTAAAATTCGTTGAGTTCTAATTATTTTCAAGGTCATGGAAGGTGCTTCATTATTTTGATGGGAGTATGTACTGTGATTAATATATTTATTCTTAGCCATTTACAAAATGGTTTATATGTAAGAATTTTATGTCAATAAATTTCAGCAGATTAGACAAAGGAGTGTTCTATTTCAATTCAAAGATAATTTTAATTCACTAACTCTTAGCTAGATTAATGATCCTAGTAAAAATTAAGCACTCCCCAATGCATGGTATGTGTACCAGATGACCTCATTAAATAGGTATATGGAGAACAGATGCCTCTATGACCTGTCTCCAGATTTACTGAGCAGGGAGTGTCCTTGTTAAGTACCCCTATGATCAGTGAATGAATTTCAAATTAGAGACACAAGGACGATACTTCCTCATGGGATATTCTATGTAATTTGGATATTTCTCTATTCAGTTCTCTCTGCAGTTTGGTAGAATTTGAAATGTAAAAGAGATTCATCTTTTGCTAATGAATTTATCATTTTCTTACAAATCAATAGATGCCTGATTTTATGGTCAGAGTTTAGTCTTCGAATACAGTTTTTCATTAGCAAACCCCTGCTTTGCCAGACAATGGAGATGGGTGTTTTAAGTTAATTTTTGTATATTAGCACATTTAAAAATGACACCTGATTTAATTTGTATTATTCCATGTATAGAATGTATGACTCTAAGTGCAGTTTTTTATAACATACACACACCAGATACATGCACCTTTAAGACACTTAATTCAAACCGTGATTGTTTTCCTGTGGCTTCTGCTATTGTTATTGGCATTATAGGACACAGCTAAAAAATGATGTAGCTGTGAAAACACTGCTTGATCTTTTGACATGCTACCGTTGATGCCTCATGCACAAGAAAGTTCAATGTAAGTATAAAGTAAAATTGTAAAATTCATTTTCTAATGGTGTATTTTAGGTTGTTGGCTTTTTTTGTTGTTCCGTCTTTTACTTTAAAATCCAAAGGAAATTTAGAATGATTTTGGAACCAGATTTACATTTGAAAAATATTATAAATATATTCACATTTAAGCCTATAGCAAGCCAAAATTTGTTTAAAAGTGTTTAATGTACCCAAAGCATTATTAGATGGTTTGAAGTCAGTTTTCTTAATGTTTCTATGGAAATATTGAATTACTGTTTTATTGATGGGAAGTGATCATTTGATCTTAGCAATGGAGGGAACTACAGCATAACTGTAGCATGTGTTAGAGATACCCATTCCATTGGGGATGTTACCTTAATGTTAGCTAAATGTTATATTGCTACTGGAAATCATTAAAAATATGTGCATCTATTTAAGTGGATTTATGCAGATATGGAGTATAAACATTAAGAAAGTAGCTGTATGCATAAACAACTTTTAAAAATTATTGCTAATATACTTAAATTTATGTTAAAAATGCATATATTATTATAAAATTATATTTAAATATGACAAAATTTATTACACAGTAAATTTAAAGGCAAAACTTAATTGTTTGATGTAACAATCTATCTTTAAAGCTGGCCTGAGAGGAAGCATATTACTTCAATTAAAAATGTGTTACTGAAAAGTGCTCTTTTCTAGAAAAAATAAACTTCGGAATTGTGTACTATGTTTGTAATTAAACATGAGAACTATGTTAATGAATATTACAAGTATGAATTTTACAATATGCTACTGGCATATATAGACAAATAATGGAATATTGATCTTAAAATATGGGCTGTCTCTTTTATATAGGAATCACGAATTTCCATATGAATGAGCATTTTCCAACATTTCACTCAGTTCTTCTCAATATGTATTGAAAACTTTGGGAGAATTCACACTCTGATATTATGCAATACATTCTATATTCTTTCTTGCATCATCCTATTTTTCACAGATCCCTCTTTAAACACTGGTAAGACCTTTGTATAAATCTAACATAATTATTCTACTTATATTAATTACATAAAATTATTTTAAATTCCTATGAAGAAAGACAAAAGTAGACTTGCATAAATTATTCTAAGAACATGAGAGAAAAAATAAAGTGGCAGGGCCAGATCTATTTCTCTGTTGATAAAAATAGAATCAGTATATATTTTGTTTGCATATAGTTGTATAAGCAAGGGAATTACGGAATATAGCCTATTGGCCCTTTTATGTGGGTTATAATAGAGATGAATGGTGTATATTGGGGCAGAGGAATTGGGTCAGGATACACAAAAGAGAAATGAATTTCTTGTCGTCTTGTCTTCAAAGAAATGTTATATTTATAAAGCTCAGTTTCTTGATGAAAGAAATAACTTTCTGACTGAGGAACTTGGTTTTCATGTACGTAAGCTGTTCATTTAACTTTTTGTGAAAGACATACATAACCAGATAAAGACAAATTATTTATGTACTGCCAAAATAATAACCTTTTTTGTCTTTTTTGAGACAGAGTCTCACTCTATCTCCCAGGATGGAATGCAGTGGCACGATCTCGGCTCACTGCAAGCTCCGCCTCCCAGACTCAAGCGATTCTCCTGCCTCAGCCTCCAGAGTTGCTGGGATTATAGGCACCCACCACCACACCCCACTAATTTTTTCTAGAGTATAGACGGGGCTTCACCATGTTGGCCAGGCTGGTCTCGAACCCCTGACCTCAGGTGATCCGCCCGCCTTGGCCTCTGTAAGAGCTGGGATTACATGTCTGAGCCACCACACAACAGTGTCTTGTGGTAGTCATGGTATTGCTTTTTTTTTTTTTTCCTTGAGACAGAGTCTAGTTATGTCACCCAGATTGGAGTGCAGTGGCGCAATCTCAGCTCACTGCATTCTCCACCTCCCAGGTTCACGTGATTCTCCTGCCTCAGCCGCCTGAGTAACTGGGATTACAGGCGTGTGCCACCGCACCTGGCTAATTTTTGTGTTTTTGGAGAGACGGGGTTTCACCATGTTGGTCAGGCTGGTCTCAAATTTCTGACCTCGTGATCCACCCACCTTGGCCTCCCAAGGTATTACATTTTTATGCAATGACCAATGACTTATTGATATTACCCTCCTTTTTTTGTATTATTATCTGGGTAGTGGGTGCTTCACACTTTTTCCAAGTTGTTAATATTCCAGTTTGTGAAGTCATTTCATATACATCTGAAATTTTCATATCACGCATCATTGCTTTTTTTCACTACTAGTTCAGTCTTGTAGTTCATGATAAAATGTAAAAGTACTGTCATATTTCCGTGGCCAAATGCTTTCCTGGAATCACTCTGCTAAGTTGATACTTTGTAATTTCCAAAGGGGTGCAATTTCATATGACTTTAAAAACTGATTTTATCTGATAATGTATGCTAGATAAATTACATATGATTAAAATTCAATTGTAATTATATTCACTATGGAGAATGTTCAGAAACTCATGGAACCTCTGGAGAGTTTTTCATACATTGTGTGTTATGTCCCCATGTAAAAATTTGACTGAAGCTAGTTGAATTCACTGATTCTTAAAACTAAGAAGAAATATGTGTGATTTATTAGTATGTACTTAATACTGATGTGTCTTTCATTGTGTATGTCAGTTCGTTTTCTAGGAGCAGAGAGCATGTAAATTATATAGGAACAGTATTTTTATTTAACCTTTAAAATTACAGAAAAGACCCTTTAGGTTAAAAATGCATTAACTATCAATATAATCTCCTTCCTTAACTTGACTATTTTCCGAGAGTAGTAATTGCAAACCAAAAAGAGGTTTAATTCTCTTTCCGATAGCACAGAAAATGTTTTCTTTCATAGCCTAGCCATAGTATAGTAATACGTCTTTGCCACAGGTAAGTTCTAATACCTGATGATGATTCCCCTACTGTGTACCCACTCTAACACTTTTTGACCTACTCTTCCTTTAAAAGATGTTTTGAGGAATTCCAGAAATAAAATGTAACACAAATTATGGAACTAGGTTAATACCATGAGGCTTGTACTTTTGAAGGCAGGGAAGTGATAAGTGGTAAAATGAGACATTTCCTAGGGGTAGGGGTAGAAAGCTAAAAAAGAAGGAAATCCAGATTGAATTTTAGGTTTCTTATTTCCAGCCTCTCTTGATGTCTACCTGGAATATTTTCCAATCTTTAAGCATTCAACTGCGATGAAATATCCTCTGGGGACCTTCTGTGACATCCCAAGACAGAGTTCATCACCCTTTTTTAATAGTGTCCTGTACTTTTCTTAGCTTTCTGTTGTTGCTTTTAAAACATATTTTCTTGCAATTACCTTCACGTACACAGTGAACACCGGCAATTTAATGTGTGTGTGTGCATGTGTATGCGTGCATGCTAAATAAGTTCCTTGCATGCTAAAAAATATTTCAGCCTACAAAATAAATAGTAATGTCATTGCCTGGTTCATGAAAATTTGGTGATAATAGATTTCACAGAACCTGGATAAACTTATAAAGATCAGGCTCCAGACATATTACTACTGAGGCCAAAATATCAAACAATAAAACAAAATATCAAACAATAAAATAAAAAAAATAAAAGTACATTTATAAAAGTACACACACCTATGTAATCTGATGTTTGTATGTAGTGTGTATGCATATATATATCTCTCATCTAATATGTAAATATGTTATCAATTTATGGAAAATCATGGCACAAATAGAAGATAGAAAAAATAAATTATTAAATAACAATACAAAAAGTCTTTCTCTGTCAAAATGCCGTATAATTAGATGGATGCATTAACATAACAAACAAAAACTAATCAATGAGGAGTAATCAGCAGTGATAAAAGGGTAGACAGAGGGCAGTGGAATTGAAGAGAGGAAGAGGAGGGTGAAATGAGGGCAAGAAAGTGAGGAAAACATGATTATTTATTTACAGTGAGTAGTTGGAGGCTGAAAAGAGAAGTTGCACCAAGTTTGGGTCTAACATGTTTTGATAATAACTGTGGTCTTCATGTTATAGGTGAAGAAACCATTGACTATTTTTTAATAGGGAGATTGGGTGGTCAGTGTAGAGTTGCTGGGTGAGTGGAATGCATAAATGTGCCTGAGTAACTAAAGATGGCAAGAATTATGGATATTCCAATAGCCTTTCCCACCTCTGTTGATGAATTGGTAGTAACCTACATCCTGTTGGTACGTAATGAGTCTAGCTAGGAATGGGCTCTCCAATAAATATTGTGAGAGGACAATGGGAAGTAGTTAGATATTAAATTTGAAGAATACTTAATAATTTGAAATGTCTCCAGCGAGTTTGGAAAATTGGTAGGATGACAGTCTCATTAAACAGTAGGAAAAGAAGGCAAATGGGAAATAAAGTTTTGAGAGTACATTTCTAAACTTAGTGAATTAAATTGAGGGTTATTAAAGAGGAAATTTGAGCCAGCTGATTACAAACACATAATCAAAGCTTCTGAGCAGTCACAAAATGAGATAAAGGTTTTAGCGTTTTCACGAAAAACTGATACACAAATTCATGTGAGTAAATGAGATCTTCAAGAAAGAGAATGTAAAGATTGAAGAACTTAAGGCATGTTGTTCAACCTTCGGGAACAGACATTTGAGAGGAAAGGAAGGAATATGAGGAATGAAGGGAACGAATGAGAAAGATGTGCCTGCTATCAATTTAGAGTCAATGAAGCAAATTGGTAAAAATTGGTGAATTGTATGGGGTTATTGATGACCCAAACTCTCAACTTCTTTGGAAATTGGGAATTTTTCTAAATAAAATGTTCTGGGAGATAGTAAAACAAATATAGAGAAAGCAAGTCCAGAGTGCAGAGCCCAGGCTAAAAAAAGTGCATTTGATTTTGTGTTTGAGAAGATAGCACTTGATATTTAAGATTTTCTTGCCTTTGAAGTGAAATTGTGGGCATTGAATTGAAAAGGGTTTATGCAGCTATAGGATTGAAATATAGAATTAGAAGTTACTGAAAAATAGAAATTGAAAAGTAGAGTTAGAAGTGAAAATAATTTATCACCATCCATCATAATATTAACTTGTTTTAGTATTTTTTCTCTGTTTTTTCAAAAAGTTGTGGAAATTGACAAAGTATAATTATTCTAAGATGGAATAATTAAAATGGCATTTTAGTAAGCAAATGTTTCAATACCTGTGGAAAAACGGGAAATGGAAAAAAGATTCAGTAAATGTTAGCTACGTAATAAAGTGTATACTGCCCAATTATTTGTCTTTTTTTTTTTTTTTTTTTTTGAGGCGGAGTCTCGCTCTGTTGCCCAGGCTGGAGTGCAGTGGTGTGATCTCTGCTCACTGCAAGCTCCGCCTCCCAGGTTCACACCATTTTCTTGCCTCAGCCTCCCGAGTAGCTGGGACTGCAGGTGCCTGCCACCACGCCCGGCTAATTTTTTGTATTTTTAGTAGAGATGGGTTTTCACCATGTTAGCCAGAATGGTCTCGATCTCCTGACCTTGTGATTCTCCCACCTTGGCCTCCCAAAGTGCTAGGATTACAGGCGTGAGCCACAGTGCCTGGCCTATTTGTCATATTTCTGAGGGTAGCGAATATAACATGTTTAAATGGAAATGGAATTATCAGAAACCACATAACCCATGTCGGCTTCTTTCTCAGTAATATGTTGTAAGGAAACAGTGGCCATGTACACACTGGCTTGCCTCTAAAATGTTTCTCTTACATCAAAAATTAGCTAAGATCTCATGGACAAACCTACGATCTTCATTTAAGAAATACTTACAGAAAATGTACAAAATTTCAAAAGTTAAAATCAAACTGTTATAACATAGAGGAATAGAAGGAAAAATGTTCAGCGGCATTGTATGATCATGTAAAATATCATTAAAAAGTTTTATAGAGGACCAGATAAATAAATTAGACTTTTTGCTGGTGGGGGTATTACCATCTACAAAGGGAAATGGATCTGAAATTGTTTCATTGAAACTTTCAAATATGGAAATTCTGTTTGTAGTACTAAAAGAATGCAAACTTGTTGAGTGCCCTTTATTAGTGTAAGCTGCCTAAAATTTACTGCTGCCCTATTTATTTTGGTATTCTGACTTCTATTTAACTTTAATAAATATATATTTATAATTTTTTAAAGATTTATTTATAACTTTTTCCTGTGGTAAAATATACATAATATGCAATTATCATTTAGGCATTTTTAAGTGTGTAGCTCAGTGGCAGTGAGTATATTCACAGTGTTGTGTGACCATCCCACCATCCATCTCCAGAACTTTTTCACCTCTTCGAACTGAAACTTCATGCCCATTAAGCAATAACTTTAAGTTCTCTCCTCCCTCCTGTCTCTGACTATCTCCACTGTACTTTTTGTCTTTCTGAATTTGGCTACTCTGTGTACTTCATTTAAGTGGAATAATGCAGTATTTGTTTTTTGTGATTGAATTATTTCACTTAGCCTAATGACTTGAAGGTTTGTTCATATTGCAGCATGTGTCAAATTTTATTTACTTTTTAAGGCTGAATTATATTCCATTGTATGCATATATCACATTTTGTTTGTCCACTCATCTATTGATGGACACATTTATAAATGCTGTTCACCAAGACTTCCTTTTAAAATTCCATAAAATTTTTAGTTCTACGACTGAAAACACTGTAATTGTTAAGATTTTCTGGTAATTAAGTTTTATAGTTGATAGTATGCTATTATTAATCTATGTCTAAAAAAGAGTTGCAAATAGAAGATACAGATCACAATATTTAATCAAGTATTTTTTTTCAGCATATTACTTGGAGATGGTCATTTATAAAGTCATAGTGTGACTCTAAAACTAAAACCTCCCTGACAATACATTGCATCATGTGTTATATCTAATGTATTATGCCTCACTCAGAACACATTCAGTGCATCCTGCAAAATTTCAGCAAACAGTTAACCTAGCATTTCTCTAAGACCCTGCACGTGCTATGACATGTAAAACAGAGGAGCTGTGTCTCTGATTTTCACTGTAGCCTTAATATGCCTCAGAGTAATTAATTAATTAGTATCTGGAGGATGAAGCCCACTCCATACAACCACATTGTCCAACCCAGTTTTAGAAACAGTCATTCAGCAATTCCCTTACAACTCTGGCATAATAGAGTGGTCACCAACTGGGTGACTTTCCCTTAGCTTGTCAAGTGCGGGTATTTACAGGTCACATAACATGACCAGAAATTCTAATATATGCTCGTTTCCAGTCCTTATAACCACAATATATGTTAGGCAGTTTTATCGTTCATATTTTAGAACCTGAGACTCTGATTGAGGATTTAAAGTGACTAGCAGAGGGTCAAAAACTTTTTTTCAGAGCCAGGAAAACAATTAAGACCTTCTGATTCCCTCCCTTAGCTCTTTCTACAATACCGTTCTCTTACTAGTTTCTACTGTTATATTGTTTTTATTACAAGTTTGTTTGCTTAACATTCGTTTGATATAATTACACATCCATAGTTGTGTAATAAAATTGTCACTATGAAAATCACATTTAATATCTTTATCTTTTTAGAAAAATTTCCAAGTATGCTGTATTTCTGTCCATCATATAGCAGAAAGAAATGTAATTGAATATAAATTTAATATTAGAAAATGATGATGTATAATATAATTTAAACTATTTTGATGAATGTAAAATAAATTTTACATTTATTTTACGTGAATTACTTTTTTTACATTAATTTACATTTATTTATTAGCATTTATTTATTACATTTATTTGTTACATTTCTTATTACATTTATCAACATTTAATTTATTTTACATTTATTTATTTTACATTAATTACATTTATTTTACAAAAATTTGATAGAATGAATTTGTATGATACGTGTTAAGTGTAAAGACACCATGCAGATTTACTTTCATGTTCAGGATCAGGTGGAAAGGGATCTCCTCTAACTAATCTTAGACCCCAGGTCAATGTGCTGGACTCGTCTAGATGGACCAGGAACTGAATTTCATTATGGGAGTTGGGTTTGGCAGGTGGAGAAGGTAAGAAGCACTGTTTCGCTTCTACAGAATCTAGAGCCATCCCTACGATTAGATGGGTCAAGCTAACACTCATTCTTTCTTGCTTCCTCTATCTTTTCTTCTTGTCCATTCTGATTTTAATAAAATCAAATTAGAGAGATTTTTGTGACAGAATTGATGCAGGGAAACTATGAAGGTCATGTCTTTGTTGATGATGGTGGTGATGGTTTTATGTGTGTGAAACTCTTCATCATTCTGTAAAGACACATGCACGTGTATGTTTATTGCAGCACTGTTCACAATAGCAAAGACTTGGAACCAACCCAAATGCCCATCAATGGTAGACTAGATGAAGAAAGCATGGTACATACACACCATGGAATACTATGCAGCCATAAAAAAGGATGAGTTCCTGTCCTTTGTAGGGACATGGATGAAGCTGGAAACCATCATTCTTAGTAAACTGACACACAGGCAGAAAACCAGACACTGCATGTTCTCATTCATAAGTGGGAGTTGAACAATGAGAACACATGGACACAGGAAGGGGAATGTCACACACCAGGGCCTGTTGGTGGGTGTGGGGCTATGGGAGGGATAACATTAGGAGAAATACCTAATGTAGATGACGGGTTGACAGATACAGCAAACCATGACACGTGTATACCTCTGTAAGAAACCTGCATGCTCTGTACATGTAATCCAGAATTTAAAGTATAATTTAAAAAAAGGAAAAAAAAAAACCAGTTGGTTTTCTTATATTGATATTGTCCTGCAACGATGCTGATTTGATGTATTAATGCTGTCTGTGATGAAGATACTCATCTTTTTTTAAGTATGTATGTTATTACATTTTTTTTGGCTTCAGTGCAACGTTGAATAGAAATGGTGAGGACAGATGTATTTGCCTTATTCTTCATCCTAGGAGGAAAATGTTCAGTATTTCACCGTTAATTAGGTTGTGAGCTGTAGAGTTTTCGCAAATATCTTTTATTACATTGAGGAAATTTCCTTTTATTCCTGGTTTGCAAAAAATCTGCGGGTTTTATTGTTTTATCATGTTTTGTTTTCTTTTATCATAAATGGGTATTGAATTTTATCAAGTACATTTATTTCCTGGTTATGTTGAAATAAACATATAGTTTTTCTCCTTTAAGAAAAATAAATACATAGAAATCTTCATCTCTAAAATGATGTAGCTTAAGAATATGATTGGCCGATGCAGTGGCTCATGCTTGTAATCCCAGCACTTTGGGAGGCTGAGGCGGGTGGATCACCTGAGGTCAGGAGTTGAAGACCAGTTTGGCCAATATAGTGAAACCCCGTCTCGACTAAAAATAGAAAAATTAGCCAGGCGTGGCGGCACCCGCTTGTAATCCCAGCTACTCAGGAGGCTGAGGTTGGAGAATCCTTTGCACCCAAGAGGCGGAGATTGCAGTGAGGTGAGATCACGCCACTGCACTCCAGCCTGGACGACAGAGTACTCCATCTCAAGAAAAAAAAAGAAGAATATGATCATAAAAATCAGCATTTTCAAAATAAGTTCAATAAAAGTATAATTTATATTATAAGGGAAGTGAGCTGAAAACTTTCTTCTGTAGTACTTTTATGGGATTTGTTTAAGCTGACTGTGCATTTAATGCAGCACATAATGAAACTCCATCCCTTATAATTTACCAAAAAATAAACTTAAACAAAAAGCATGTTCTTCAGTTTCAGTTGTGATCTCTTTGAATGCTTTGCTAAGTAATTATTTTGGGCTTATACTTGCAAAAATTTGTTAGAAAATTAGAGCCATTTAATTTTTTTTTTACTATGTTCTTTTGTGCACATTTCGTTTTGTCTGGTTTTCCCTTTTAAAGATCTTTATAGTTCTGTCAGTTAAGTTTGAAACATGCCATTCCCTCTTCCATCCTTTGTTTTTTCTCTCATCATCATTTGTTTTAAAACTGGGTCAGTCTACTTTGATCTCATTTTTCTTATTTTCTAACAGTTGTAGATTCCAAAATAAAGAATCCTCCTGATACCAGTAGTACATATAATTCACGAAGTTTAGTGTTTAGCATACTCACAACTAAGTGTATGAAGATATAAAACTGTACAGTTTTGTAATTGGCTTTGTTTTTTAGTGCTCAGTGAAAATAACATTTTTGGCTCTAGCTGTTCTTTTATCTTGGAGCAAAATGGGAAGAATCCAATAAGCTGTTTATGTATATAGCTTCTTTCTCTGTTTTCTTCTTTCATTGAGCCAGGAAGGGTAGTAGAATTGGAGGGCTGTGCTTTGCAGAATGAGTACATTGACATAAATTCTGAGGGGACTGCAACCTTGGCCCAATTGTTGAGGCTGATTTCTTTCCATTATCAGAGTTTGGTCATAAGAGAAAAAGAGGCAGTGTGTGGAGTGGAGAGGTCAGAAAAGTGAGGTTTTGAATCATTTTCTACCACATATATCGTCTGTGATCTTGAGTAAGTTACTCAACTTCTCTTGTTCTTAGATTTTTATTAAGGAAACTTTTCCTATTTTTCAAGAAAACTTTATGGCAACATATTTTAGATGAAGTGCCTGTCATAGATTATTTATTCTGTAATTTGCAACTGATATGGTGATTATTTGATGTAAATTACGTGTGGCTTTGGAATTAATATTTTACTTCAGCGCAGTATCTTCACATTAAATGATTTTAGCCTAAAAGAGAAAACATTCTGCCTTCTGTTATAACTTCATTTTAATGTTTATTGGTAGGATAGATCCTTGATAAACTTTGAAGGATAATTGAAGGATTATTGAGAAAAAAGCATCTACTGGTCATTGTACAGAAATAAAAACAATAGACCTCTGTTACTCCATCTGTTTCTTGATTTCAGTTTAATGAGGCCCATGGTGTAACGTTTTGTAGATGAGAATGCACATGTGTAACAAATTTTATATGCTCTAAAAAACCAGGACCTTTGCTTTCATGTTAGCAATGCAAATTTTATAAGTAAAAACTAAAGAGAAGTACAAAATAAATATTATGTTTCTCCTGGAAGAGTAAATAAAATAGTCTAAACAAATAGAGGCAGTAACTCAAAATTTTAAAATGTATTTGAAATGAACTTTCCCTGACTCCATTAGAAACAGTTTCAGATGTATTTTAACTATTTTTAAAAATAGATTATTTATAGGTAACCATTTTATATCACATAAGTATATTAATCTATTGACACATTATTTTACACATTTACTCAAAACTGTCTCTTAGGGAAAAAATTGTTATGTAACTTTTACTGGCCAAATCTCATCTAACCTTTTTAAAATAAAGTATTGGTGAGGTGCACCAGTAAATTTTGAAGGTTACTTTGTTTATAGAATCTTACAAGCAAATTTTGTTTTTTAGGTAATAGAAATAGTACCAAAATAATCTTAGTGACAGTAAAATTAAAATCAGTAAAATTCTGATGTATATTATACTGTGAATATAGCTTACTTATAAGTAAAAGATACTGTCTCACTTATAAGGGGAGTTTATTTGATTTTGTTTTATGCTAACCTGTAACAAAATAGAAGCATTTAGTATTATTACCTCTAGTTTATTCTCAGCCATTTCTATTAGGGAAAAATATAGTGTGTTCATGTATTGGAGTGCTCAGGTATATATGTGCTTTAATCATGTAAAAATTATAATTGTTAAATAGATAAATTAGTTCATTTTATTATCTTGCCATCCTGCTTTGTGTGGATGTAGCCAAAGGTGAAGAAGATTATAATATTCACCAACAACTCTTTATTTACTGGTGATGTTCCTTTGGCTGTAGAATGAAACAAAGCTTTATATTAATTCAGAAGTGTAAAAAATGTCATTTTTTTGCAAATCAAAACGACAATGCAATACCATTGCACGCTAATCAAAATGGCAATTGTTAAAAAGTCAAGAAACAACAGATGCTGGCGAGACTGTGGAGAAATGGGAACGCTTTTACACTGTTGGTGGGAATATAAATTAGTTCAACCATTGTGAAAGACAGTGTGGTGATTCCTCAGGCACCTAGAACCAGAAATACCATTTGACCCAGCAATCTCATTACTGGGTATATACCCAAAGGAATATAAATCATTATATTATAGAGATACATGTTTATTGCGCACTGTTTACAATAACAAACACATGGAACCAACCCAAATACCCATCAATGGTAGATTGGATAAAGAAAATATGGTACATATACACCATGGAATACTATGCAGCCATAAAACGGACTGAAATCCTGTCTTTTGCAGGGACATGGATGAAGCTGCAAGCTATCATCCTTAGCAAAATAACACAGGAACAGAAAACCAAACACTGCATGTTCTCACTCATAAGTGGGAGTTGAACAATGAGAACACATGGACAGAGGGAGGGAAAGAAACACACCAGGGCCTGTTGGTGATTGGGGAAGGGAAGGGAGAGCATCAGGACAAATAGCTAACACATGCAGGGCTTAAAACCTAGCTGACGGGTTGACAGGTGCAGCAAAACACCGTGGCACATGTGTATCTATGTAACAAACCTGCATGTTCTGGATACGTATCCCGGAACTTAAAGTAACATTTAAAAAAAAAAATTCTTTTGCATTCAGTTGCATATGAACGTCTTACCCTGAATTCCTATTTCATCTTAGAGATGATTTTTGCTTTTATCTTTTTAAAGAGATAATTTCATTCATTCAATAAACTTTTAGTAAGACACCTCTATGAGTGAGAAACTATGATAGAATTTGTAGAAATATCAAAGATGAAAACACTTTTCTGACCTCAAGAATTTATATTTAGAGGGAAAATAAGACTGCATTAAAATTGTGCTAAAAGGATTTCTTATAATAAAATATTTTAAAGGGGTAAACAATGTATTACAGTACTTGGTAAGGAAATGAATATCATGTTTTCTAAATTTTGCTTTAGTGAAAATTCTCTTGCCCTTTTTTTTTTTAGTCACTGCGTTCTTTTCTTATTCAGGCCATCACCATGACACTCGTGTGTCATTGTTATAACTTCTTCCACTTCCCCTTTGTTTCTGACCCCTACACAGCTACTCTCTCCTTCACATTATCACTGGATTGTCTTCTAAAAGACTCATCTCGTTAAAAATATTGATAACTCCCCATCCCTATGACAGTAAGACTATCTTGCCAGCTTACCCTAAGAGTCTGCTCACCATCTGGGTAACACTGTGCCTGTCACATTTTTCACATATTCAGTGCTATAACTGTTACCTACATGAAACATCTATTTTCTAACTCTATCCGTTTTCTGTTCCTTGTACTTAAAACATCCTTCGCTTGCTGCTCCTGCCTGTAACAATCATGCTTTTATTTAAAGATGCTACTATTGAACAAAATAATGTCTATAGTTACCAATAGTGTATTACGAACTTAAAATTTTGTTAAGAGGGTAGATCTCAAGTGTTCTTATACATGCAAATGAGCTTCCCACACAAAACAGAAACAAAAGGGCAAAGGAATCTTTTGGAGGTGATGGACATGTTTATTGCCTTAATGGTAATGATGGTTTCATGGGTGTATGTATTTGCTCAGTCCCATCAAATTGTGTACATTAAACATGTGCATTATTTTTGTGTTATGATTACATCACCATAAAGCTATTATAAATAAACAGATAAAATGTTCAAAAAAAACCCTAACGACATTAACATTTCACCTTTACCCCAATTAAAGACTTCCTTCTGGGGCATGGTGGCTCACACCTATAATCCCAGCTTTTTGGGAGGCCAAGGTGGGCATATCACCTGAGGTCAGGAGTTCAAGAACAGCCTGACCAACATGGAGAAACCCCGTCTCCACTAAAAATACAAAATTAGCCAGGTGTGGTGGCACATGTCTGTAATCCCAACTACTCGGGAGGCTGAGGCAAGAGAATCACTTGAACCCGGGATGTGGAGGTTGTAGTGAGCTGAGATCATGCCATTGCACTCCAGCCTGGGCAACAAGAGCAAAACTCTGTCAAAAAAAAAAAAAAAAAAAGACTTCCACTTCTTAAGTTGGAATTGATAAGATCATTAAAAAAACATTGATTCATACCCCTAACGTTTATTACTCTCTAAATTATTATAGAATTATTCAGGTAAATTTCTGTTGTGACTATCCGTGAGCTCCTGGAGCTCAAAGTGTTACTGGAGGCAGATTCATACCGTCTGCAGCAAGCCTAAGTTCTTGCCTCCTCAGAAGAAGATGTTCAACCAATAAGTATAAGGCAGAAGGGGAGATTGAGGCAAGTTTTAGAGCAGGAATGGAAGTTTATTTAAACGCTTTAGAACAGGAATGAAATGAAGTAAATTACACTTAGAAGAGGGCCATCCAGGCGACTTGAGAGATCCAGTACACAGTTTGACCTTTTGACTTGGAGTGTTATAAGATGGCATACTTCCAGATGTTGCATTGCTTCTCCCCTCCTTCTTTCCTTGCAGTGGGCTGTCCACGTGCACAGTGGCCTGCTTTTGCTTGGGAGGGGAGCATGCGCAGTGTGTTTACTTGAGTTGTACGCATGCTCACTTAGGCGTTCTTCCCTTACCAGCTGAATGCGCCTAGGAGGTCATTTACCAGTTCAATTCTGCCATTTTGCTTCTTAAAGCACGTGCTTGAGCTCACTCCCCCAACTCCTGAGATCTTGTCAGGAAGCTGCTGAGTTTCAGGCGTTTTCTGTCTATTGGGAGAGTTATTTTCCCTGACGCCGGCTGTCACCAGTTATTATTTTAGAGAGACAGTTAACAACCACCCGACCATCACCTGATGGATGGTTGCCTGACATTCCTGTTGTGTGTTGCGGTGGAACCATCTCCTGTCCTGCCTATTTCTGACTGACTACCTATTGTAACAAAAGGACAGTATATTCCTTATTAAGAATTCTCAACTGGACATGGTGGCTCATGCGTGTAATCCCAGCACTTTGAGAGGGTGAGGCAGGAGGATCACATTAGGTCAGCAATTCAAGACCAGCCTGGCCAACATGGTGAAACCCCGTCTCTGCTAAAAATACAAAACTTAGCCGGGTGTGGTGGCGGGCGCCTGTAATCTCAGTTGCTAGGGAGGCCGAGGCAGGAAAATTGCTTGAATTTGGGAGGCGGAGGTTCCAGTGAGCCGAGATAGTGTCACTGCAGCCTGGGTGACAGAATGAGACTCCCTCTCAAAAAAAAGAAAAAAAAATTCTCTCATGCTTTATACCTATCAGAGCTAACAAACAAACAAAACACTTTATTGATTGCAATAAGTTTAGAAGTGCTGTATGCATTCAATAATTGCTCAGTAATTTCTAATTAAAAAAAAAAAAAAAAATGGGCCGGGCGCAGTGGCTCATGGCTGTAATCCCAGCACTTTGGGAGGCAGAGGCAGGTGGATCAGGAGTTCGAGACCAGTCTGACCAACAAGGTGAAGCCTCTACTCTACTAAAAATACAAAAATTAACTGGGCATGCTGGCAGGTGCATGTAGTCCCAGCTATTTGGGAGGCTGAGACAGGAGAATTCCTTGAACCCGGGAGGCGGAGGTTGCAGTGAGCCGAGATTGTGTCACTGCACTCCAGCCTGGGTGACAGAGTGAAACTCTGTCTGAAAAAAATAATAATAAAAAAACAACAAAACTCTAATGCTTTATACCTATCAGAGCTTAAAAAAAAATACATCTTCTTGATTGCAATAAATATAGAAGTCCTGTATGCACTGAATAATTGCTTAGTAATTTCTAAATTAAAAAAAAAAAGTTTTGGTCATCTTATGACCATTGCCATAGGTGGCATTTGCCTTAAATGTCCTGTTTCACAGACTAAATTCTCTACCACGATAATTAAATTTCGCTTTAAAAGTAGCTAGCTCAATAAAAATTAGGTTTCATTTAAATAAAGTCTTCTGTAAAAGTTACACTGATTGTTACTACTACCTATGCTATTTTTACCACTACTATTACATCATTATATCATTGCTTCCAATACTTAAAATGTTTTATATTTGCCATGTACTTTGGAGGTAACCTGAGTCTTTGATACCAACTGAAGGTTTTACTGGGCGGATTTATTATGTTCATCTTTATATCACGTGCCTTTATGTATTAGAACTGCAGTTTTCTCCTCTCCATCTTTTTGTTCTAGCTGTAGTGCCTGCCTTAGATTTTCACAAATTCACCATCTCTCTAAGGTATTTGAACCTTTGTACTTCTGTTTCCTCTCCCTGAGAAGCCCTTCCACTCTGCTGGACTCCTATGTAACTTTCAGAATTGAGGTCAAATATCCAAACATCCTGTACTCTGGAAAGCTTCCTAGTTTCTCTTTTTAGAAATCTGAGTTAGAGGTCTACTGTTTGTTCCTTGAGCAGCCTTTACTTCTATCAAAGCATTTGTCAGAACACAATATCTCTGTAAATTTGTCTGTCTCACTGACTTATGCATTTTTGAGGTCAGGAAGCTCTATTATAATTAGTAATAGTAGTAGTAGTAACAACAGCAAGAGTAATAATAGTGTCAGTACAGTAGTGGTAACATTTATATTCCCAGCTTCTTAACGTTGTACATGGAACCTGGTCTGTGCCTGATATTTGGATAGATGAGTGAATGAATGAATGAAGTTGTATCTTTGATATTTGGTGGTATTTATTACTCCATTTTATTATTACTTTGCTGGTAATTATTATTTCCATTTAACAGGGGAGAAAACTGAAGTTCAAATTGTTGAAACTAGTTTTTTATAGATATCCAAGCTGAACTTGGAATCTAGACCCAAACTGAACACTGTAAGTCATCTTTTTTTTTGTTTTTGTTTTTGAGACAGGGTCTCACTCTGGTTGCCCAGGCTGGAATGCAGTGGTGTGATCTCAGCTCACTTCAACCTCTGCCTCCCCGTGATCCTCCCATCTCAGCCTCCTGAGTAGCTGGGACTGCAGGTGCACGCCACCACACCCAACTAATCTTTCATGTTTTTAGTAGAGATGAGGTTTCATTATGCTGCCCAGGCTGGTCTTGAACTCCTGGCCTCAAGCAATTTGCCCACCCCGTCATCCCAAATTGCTGGGATTACAGGTGCAAGCCACCACCGCCAGCCTCATTTTGTTTTAAAATTCTATTTTTTGAGATAATTGTGGATTCACAGATAACTGTGAGAAATTATGCCAAGATTTTTTAATGTACTTTGCCCACTTTCTCCCAATGACAGCATTTTGGAAAACTGTCATGTAATATCATAACTAGGATATTGACATTGATAAATTATACCTATCTTACTTAAATTTACCACAACTTTACTTGTATTCATTTGTGTGTATGTTGGGGACGGTGGATGGTATCTTAGTCCATTAGGGCTGCTATAACAAAAACACCATAAATTGGGTGTCTTAAACAACAGAAATTTATTTCTTACAGTTCTGGAGGCTGAGAAGACCTAGATCAAAAAGCCAGCCAATTTGATGTCTGTTGAGGGCTCACTTCCTGGTTTGTAGAAGGCCATTGTTTCGCTGTGTCCTTATGTGACAGAAGGAGCCAGGAGGCTCTCTGGGCTCTCTTTTCAGAAAAGAGTGCTAATTTCATTCATGAGGGTTCTGTTTTCCTGACTTGATAACCTCCAATGGCCCCTCCTCCTAACACCCTTACTTTGGGGTTTAGGATTTCAACGTGGATTTTGAGGGGACATAAACGTTGATGCTATAACTGGTGATAAGTCCTGAACAGTTTTATCATCTGTTTAGAATTCTGTTAACCACCATTGTCAAGGTACTGAATAGTTACAACATCCCAAGTATTTTTCATATTGTTCTCTTATAACCACACTCATTTCTCTCCTTCCTAACTCTTGCTTCAGTTTCTAACTCCTGGCAATTACTTATCTGCCTATTATTTTAAAACTTTTTGTCATTTCATAAGTGTTTTATAAGTGGAGTCAAACAGCAAGTATGATTTTTAAGTATATATGATTTTTAAGTTTCTTCCAATTTGAAATTATTGTAATCAATAATGTAATAAAACATTAGAAAATTACTTTCATTTTTGCATGTCATACATATGGATTAAGAAAGTGTCATATTTGGACACTTCCTCTTCATGCCATGGAGGTAGGGAATGTTATTTTTTTCCCCTCAAATCTTTTGTTTCCCAATTGTCTTGTGAGGCACTTATAATGTAATTAACATTCAATAAATATGTTTTTATATGGATGAATAATTTATAGGAGTTAAAATTATAGAGCTTTATACTTAGGGCTTATAGTAAAACTAGTACCTTTTCATATTTGAAAGTCTTGCTCACGTTAAATAAAATATAAATACAATGCTTGAATATTGGGTTTCAATAGTCACTGTGCTGGTGTGATTTTACAGGAACTAGAGAAGCCGATACACGTTTCCTTCTATCGCCACTTCAGCTCCACAGTTACCATCTTCAGTCAATGGGACAAATTCCTCCATTAACACAAAATCTTGCAAAGTTATTGTTGTTAATGTTGTTATTGTAATTAACCATTACGTGTGTCTAGTTATAGTTTTTTTTTTTTTTTAATTATGAAGAATGGATAGTTTCTCAATTTAACTTCCTTCAAAAAGGGAGTTTCTTGAAAAGATGTATGCACTCAGGAACCTGGTAGCAATAAAGAGCTTAGTGCATGGCAGCTTGCCAGATTGGGCACTCTCTTCCATCTACCCTCCTTGCCCTTTCTGTCATAGAACTTTGCCCTCTGCACATCTGCTCTGGTTAGCTCCACTGACTGTGTTCCTCAGCTTACACTGGCCTCTTATGTTTCAGTTTCAGCCATGTCGCTATCTCATGCTCATTTTGCTTGATTTCTCCCTTGTCCAGCTGGGCTCATGAGCCAAAGGCTGCTGTTCAGTCTCTGGATGGGCTTCTTTCCTTTCACGACCCTTCTAGCTGTCATGGTTGGAGACACGGGGCTCTATGATGCAGAAGACTAGTGTGCCCTTTCTGCTGGGGTGTTAGTGATTACAGCTTTCTAAAGGCATGTGAAGATATCTTTACAGACTCTTCCAACAATGAATAAAGATTAGTTTCCAGTTGTTTATTGCTATTTTCTTAAAAGTTAATATCACCTCACTGCTTTCAATCTGTGAGCAAATATTATTCAGCATATATTGTATATTAGAGAAAATCATGGGAGGAAATTAATTTATTAAGCACTTTGCGGAAACTATGTAAGACTTTCAGATTTAACTTAATGTGCTTAGATTTATTTAAAGGAAAATATTAAAGGATTTTAATGTTTCATCTGCAGTATAACCTTGTTATAGGAATACATTGAAGGCTTTCTCATGTGACTCAAGTGTAACATGGGACACATTCTTTACATGAGATAGAATGTTTTTTTGTAATCAGTCAACACTCTCCTGTTATCTCTCCTGTAAAACAGATAAAAAGTGAGGGAAATCAGGAAGATGATGTGTCACCTAATATCACTGATACTGAGATAGCAGGATGCTTTGCATGACCATGGAATATAAAAGACTATCTTGAAACAGAAGATGACTTTGGTGACACAGAATAAAAACAAAAGAAGGACAGTTTGACTGAAGGGCATTTTATCCTTTGATTCAACAGCTCGTTTTGCAGACATGAGAGTCTATTCATAACCATTTACACATTTTACATTTACATTTCTATTTACATGAAAGGGACTATATAATTGGCAGAATCACATGCATACAGAAGACATCTGTTCAAAATATATGCTATAGCATACATGGTCAGAGAAAGTTTATCTCTGACACCATTTCATTTGTGTAAAACAGAGAGAGTTGACTTTAGGGTACTTCAGAGATTAGAACTATCAAGAGAAATGAAATATTTTTCAGTGTAGCAAAATGTAACATCACAAATGATAATTAGACTTTTTGAAGTATTTTTTTACAAAAATGGTTTTAGGTTACTGAAATGTGAGTCCTGAATGAAATGAACAGTTAATTTAACCAGAACGTGTGTGGCGGGCCATACTGTTGTATTTGTGTTAAAACTGCAAAGATTATGGTTTAAGAGGTTTCAGTTTAAATGCAGGAATGTGTGTGTGTGTGATTTTCTTCCGATTCTTAATCTTTACAATTTTATTCAGTGTACTTATTATGTCTTGCTAGGATTTTTTCAAATTGAATTTTATCTTTTTTTTTTTTTTTACAAATGCAGAAATAACTCTATCCTTTTGATAACGATATTGATCATTTTGTAGACATATCTAACACTGTAACGTCTCTTCCCAGAAAGGTGACAAGAATGACATGAACATTTATATTATCTTTAAGATTATGTGTTTGTGTGTGTATGTGTGTGTTGTGTATTTTCCCCTAAGTCCTGTCATGGTAATCACTAGCGTTAGAAAGGAAATGTCAGTTTGTAAAATCAATCAAAGATAATCTCCACATTCTGCCTAGAATTTATGTTTTCTATTTTCCGTTTGCCCCTTTGGATTTCATCTACTGTCTTCTGTACTGTGCACTTGCTTCACGAAACTGACTTGTATTTTTGCCAGTTGAGATTGGCCAGTGGTGAGCTAAGTCGTGAGACCAAGGAGAAGAACAAGCTCTGAGTATTTTTCTCCTGGCTCCCTCTTTGAGGTTGTGTCCTCATTTACTGTCACTGCTCCTCTCGTCAGAGCACAGTCCACACAACTCTTTCTCCTCCTGGGTTCTGATAACCTGTTCTCCTAATGGTCCTTTGGACTAAGGAGTTGCAACAGCTTTTCTAGTGTTATCTCTGGTCTTGGACCTCTCCCTTATAGTTCTTCCGTAGCTTGCCGAAAACTTTGTAATTAGTCCTTTTGTAAATAAGGTGTTATCTTAATTTTGGTGTGCCATCTGTTTGTTGTTGGGACCACTGGGAGATATAGCACTCTGGGTCACAGACAGGAATGGGCATGCAAGGAGAGAGGAAATGGTGAGTTTATTGCATAAGGTACTAAGGTTGCATCTCATTTAGATCCTGGCCTTGCAGTTTAGACCAGTCTTCTCTTTGGCTCTGGTTTTGGCCCTTGGAAGGCTGAAATAATGAAGGTCTGCTTAACATAATCTCTGGCAGATCTGGTACTGTGTATGATCAGTTGTTGTGTGATCACATAGGGAATCGAAGTAAGAGTCATGTGTCAGGAATAAATCATGTCATTGACTTTATCCATACTATCTGAATATCACCATTCAAATACACATAAGTTCTGTAAATTCACCTTGAAATAAATAGTTTCTCGTGTTTTATATATTGGAGTTCTATAGAATGATGTGGAACTGTAATTGCATATGTCAAGTATATGATGCTATATTAAATAATGATAAAATGCTTTACATTTGTGTATTAAATTAATAGCTTTCAAGCAGTTAAATATAAACTGCATTAACAATCAATCCAAAGGTAAAAAAATGTGCTAAATCTAGATCACTTTAGGGTGAGCATTATGTCCTTTTTAAGCCAAGCATTTGTTAATAAAAATTTAAGTAATGCAAAGCCAGATATTAGGTTATGCCATAAATGTAATTCATATATTAATAGAATTGTTTAATATACTACTATTCTTAATATCAAATTAAACATCTTCAATAACTGTATTTAAACTATATATAATTGCATGTATGGCTGTAGGTTTTTAAGAAAAGGTGCTGGGTTGGAATTCATTACCTCTTGTGAGAATGAATTAAAAACATGATGCCAGTTTTGTTTCCTCAAATTTTCACATAAAGGGAAAGTTCGAACCACATATAACGCCCTTCAGGATCTATAATGTTGCATGCAGACAAATTTCATATAGACTTGCATTCCAGATTTTGTGCTTATGATTTCTTTCTTCAGGATCAAATATGGGGGGTTGTTGACTTTGACATTCAGGGTTTGGCAAACTTAATTGAGCCTTTCCAGTCTTAAGAAGAGACATTCTTGGATACTGCTTTTCAGGCTTCAGGGATCATAAGTTTACAATTTTTTTTTTTTTTTGAGACGGAGTCTTGCTCTGTTGCCCAGGCTGGAGTGCTGTGGTGCTATCTCGGCTCACTGCAAGCTCTGCCTCCCGGGTTCCCACCGTTTTCCTGCCTCAGCCTCTGAGTAGCTGGGACTACAGGCCCCACCACTACGCCCGGCTAATTTTTGTATTTTTTAGTAGAGACAGGGTTTCACTGTGTTAGCCAGGATGGTCTCGATCTCCTGACCTTGTGATCCGCCCATCTCGGCCTCCCAAAGTGCTGGGATTACAGACTTGAGCCACCGCGCCTGGCCAACAATTTTGGTATTTAGCTACATTATGTCAGTCATTTTCATTAGTTTTTGTTTGTTTGTTCTGTTTTCCTTTTTAGCAAAAACTGGCTGTGTTAAACCTTCCACTGAATACAAGGATTAGTTAGGAGAACTTATACTTTGTAAGAAAATAGATTCTTTATTTGAAAATACGATTAAAAAATTACCCCAAAATAAATATTTGGGAACAATTATTGTTAGTAAATGAAACTGCCTTTAAAAATTTTGGTTACTGAAAAATTTCATCCAAAAGAATTTTGCTATTCTCAAAGTTATGATGCAATTGAAAGTATAAGTGATTATTTTAGCACGAAACCTATTAGAGTTTTCTCTCCGTAATATGTCTATACCATCTGCTGGCTATTAGTGGCAATCAAACCCACCATAAAAAAAAAAAAAAAAAAAAAAAAAACACACACACACTTTTTTCCTGTTAGTTCCCTGAGCTCTCTCACTACACATATTTTTGTTTTTGTTTCTGTTTTGTTTCTTTTTTTTTTGAGACGGAGTCTCGCTCTCATCCAGGCTGGAGTGCAGTGGTGCAATCTCGGCTCACTGCAAGCTCGGCCTCCCAGGTTCCTGCCATTCTCCTGCCTCAGCCTCCCGAGTAGCTGGGACCACAGGTGCCCGCCACCACACCGGGCTAATTTTTTGTATTTTTAGTAGAGACGGGGGTTTCACCGTGTTAGCCAGGATGGTCTCAATCTCCTGACCTGGTGATCTGCCCACCTCGGCCTCCCAAAGTGGTGGGATTACAGGCATGAGCCACCACGCCCGGCCTCACTACAAATGTTGATGTGGCAAGGCTGAATCTGAACATCTATTTCAGATTGAAACTAAATGCCTATGCCAGAATGACTTTATCTGGGATTTGAGCCTGTGTGTGCCTGACATCTAAAGCAACTGCTCTCTGCTTTCTCCTCTGTTTTCTCTAAGTTTTTATGGTTCAGTAATCGTGCCACCTGCCCCTCCTTCCCATTGCATCCTGCACTGAGATCTATCACGACTCCTTACAAAGTGCATTTAAGCTGTCTGGCCATGGGTTTCTAAAAGTCAGCTACCGATGTATGAATGGTAAAAAACATGATAATATTATTTCTTCTGAGTTTATACGTATATGGCTTGTGTGCATGGAACAGCAATTCCTGGTTTAAAAATGGCCACTCCATTTACTTATTTTATCTGAGAGGCCATATCATAAAAGCAGGGAATACAAACTCGAAAGCCAACGAACACCAACACAGTCACCCAGCCACATCAACAACAAATAGGTAGGGATGCAAGGATGTGGGGTAGGGGATGGAAACCACAACTACCCTGCAATGACTTTCTACTCAAAGCATGGACCTAGGACCTGCGGCATCGGCAGCAACTGGAGGCTTGATGGAAATGCAGAATCTCAGTCCCTACCCCGGAATCACAGAATCAGAATCTGCCTTTCACAATCTTCCCAGTGATGTGTGTGTACATTCAAGGTTAAGAAGCACTGCTTTTATCTATTCTTGTCAGATATGCTGACTTTTTAAAATATTAAAGATATGCAGATTTTAAATAGGAAAGTTCTTAATTTTAAAACTTATTGTCTAATTCAGCTTTTTTTTTCTTTTTTTTTTTACATTTTCTGGGAACATTAAAACATATTGAAAATGTCAATAGGCCTAGGGGCCCATTAGTTTTAAAAATCTGCAGTGTCAAAGAGTGAATATGAATGTTATTTTCCAGGAATAGTGACATCTAAACAAAACTCTTGATGGTGAAAAAAACAAGCATTGCCATCAGTAGATATATCTTACTTCCTTTTCAAGAAATATCCCATGCCTATTTTAGCTATAATGCTGCCTGCCTTCACCACTCTGCCCCCAGTGTGTGTATCTATATAGCAGGTAGAGTGACTCATTTAAAACTTAAGTTGAAACTATTCGTTTCTCCAGTGGCTTCTCTCTTTCCACTCAGGAATAAAAGCCAGTACCTTCCAAGCTTTTTGAGAGCACCTCACTTAGTTTTTCTTTTGGAAATTTATGTCCAGCCACCCCTGCAAGCTTGCAATTTCTTCCACCCTTTAGACAAACTCTGCCTCAATATTCTCTCCTCAGATACGTGCAAGGCTTACTCCTTAACCTATCCCAATCGGTTTCTCAAATGTCATTTTAAGAATCTGGACTTCCCTGATAGAAACCATAAATCAATAGACCACAACCCCACCCCCAAATTCTCCTCACTAATGCTTTTCCCCAGAGCATTCACTACCATTGGATGTCTGTAAGTTATTTCACTGATTTATTTGTTTACTCGACGTCTTTTGCCACAAGAATGTTAGTTACTTGAAAGAAGAGGCCTTTGGTCTCTTGTTCATGTTGTTTCCCCAATCTGAGTTTGATGCCTGGCACATACATAATTGGTTCTCAATGCTGTGTGTTGCATGAATGAATGATATCCAAGCTTAAAAATTACATGACAATGCTCACTGAGGTTTTTAATTTGTTTGTTTTTGTTAGTGGTACATGGTTGAAGGTGATTTTATTATGTAACTATGTAGTTCTGGTGTAACTTATTATTACAGTCTTTTTTTATTCTATACATGAGATATACAATCTACTTCTGGGTTATTTATTTTTCTTCCATCTTGGAAATTTGTCATCCCTATTACTCACTTCCAAACGTCCCTGTAACGAATCTTTTTTTAAATTTATTTTTTAATTGACACACAGTAATCGTCGATGTTCATAAAGTACATAGTGATTTTTTAATACATACGTATTAGTCTGTTTTCACAATGCTGGTAAGACAAACCCAAGACTGGGCAATTCACAAAAACGGTTTAATTGGACATACAGTTCCACGTGGCTGGGGAGGCCTCAGAATCATGGCAGAAGGCAAGGTGGAGCAAGGCCTGTCTTACATGGATAAGGATTACATGGATCCTTACTGAGGATAGCATATATGATCCCAGGTTCTACTCAGTTATCAATCTAAGAAAGAGATTTGACACTGTACATTACTTTCTTTCTTTCTTTCTTTTTTTTTTTTTTGAGGCGGAGTTTCACTCTTGTTGCCCAGGCTGGAGTGCAATGGCAGGATCTCGGCTCACCGCAACCTCTGCCTCCCAGGTTCAAGCAATTCTCCTGCCTCAGCCTCCCTAGTAGCTGGGATTATAGGCATATGCCACCAGGCCCAGCTAATTTTGTATTTTTAGTAGAGACGGGATTTCTCCATGTTGGTCAGATTGGTCTCGAACTCCCGACCTCAGGTGATCCACCCGCCTCGGCCTCCCAAAGTACTGGGATTACAGGCGTGAGCCACTGCGCCCGGCCTACATTACTTTCAAGTATACTAGTTATCCTCATAATTACCTGAAACCAAAATAGAACACTCATATATCTTAAAATATAGAATGTAATTTATTCCTGTAATTAAGTTTCAATATTAGAAAATACTTTTTTTATAAAAATATTCTTCCTTTTACTTTTTTAAATAAAATGCTATGAAAATGTTCACAATGACATCTTAAAGGCTAATATTCATCTTTGTACTCTACATTAACTAGGGGCTCGGTTTCAGATACCTCTGTTTTTAGTACTTAAAACAGGACCTGACAAAGTTGGTGCTTAATAAATATTTGAAAATAAACAAATGAATGAATCAATGAGTGAATTTCTGTTAGAAATATTTGTGTATGGAATGGGTAGACCTTGTACTGAGTTCACCGTGGTACGTGAAGAAATTGCCTGTGATCACAAGGGTCTCTTTACTGAAATGAAATAGGTGAATGGTTAGAACTCTTGACTAAAGAGTTAACTTAAAATATACTCTCCACAGCATTGTTAAACAGTTTTATGTGGTAGATGCAAAACTTTAAAGGGAGGAAAGCTCTGAAATATCATTAATCTACTCTAGTGATTTATGAGTTTAAGTAGATTTCTTATAATAATTTCATTTGGGTGGAATATAAATTTAAATATTAAAAATAATTATAAATATTTATTTTATCTTTATATAATACAAATTCTATGGCTAGTTTAGATGAATTTACTGAATGAATAACATTATTAATTTTATCCGTCAGTTATAAATATAAATATTTGTTAGCATGAATAATTATTTTTATTTTAAACAATGGTGACTCATAGAAACTACCTGCTTTAATATTAGTAGAAGCCACACAAGTGAGTAACACTTTTCTGAATACTAATATTATGTCAACTGAATATCAAATTGTTGACAAAATGTTTCTAAGTAGAAAACAAAATTTGAGGAAAAAGGAGTGAAATATACTGGAAAATCTAGGACAAGAACTTGAGAGTCTTGATTCCTAGCTCAGACACATGTATAAATGTGATACATAATTACATACTGTAGACGTGTTTCAAAGACGTAGAACTGATACATAACTCAATTAGTATGTAATATAAAATAATGTATTTATATCTGTTTTATAGATATTTGTGAATGTCATTTGTTAAGCAAAATTTTGTTAATAATTATACAAAATATTAGAACAAAGCTAACAATGTAAGTTTTCAAATGTTCTACAGAATTTTTGCAACAATGAGTAGAATACCAGTAACCTGACATTGCCTGAGTCTTTCTAAATTTTTTCATGACCTTCATAACTTTGTCAAACCCAAAGAGATCAGTAAATATAGGGATCAGAGGAAGATCAGGAAGACAATTTGTTATGTCCCGGAAAATTAATAAGAATAATAAATTGGGTCAAGGTTTGAATAAGGTGATGCTTAAGACAGGCAAAGGACGTGAATGACAGGAAGGCAGACAGAGAGTCTGCCAGCTGTCTCCTGTGTGGAGACTCCTTTTGTCTCTTCACCCTTTTCTGCCTCCTGGAAATAGAATACCTCTTCTTTAGGGAACTGTCCCTTTATCTTGTGTCATTAGGGATCACAGTTACAGATGCTATTGGACATTGTCATTAATCCAAACGTGGGCATGTGGAGATCACTGCCATCCTCAAACCTCTTGTCTTCTAACATTTGTGTCTTGAACAGCGAGTCCATTCATCCATCTGCCAAATTGACATTGTGGCATTATCCTTGACATCTCCTACTCAAAAAAATTATTAACACATCAGGCAGATTTGACGTGTTAAGGGAAATTGTCTTTGGTTACCATTCACTTTTTTTCCATCTTTAAAACTTGCATCACAGTGTAAGCCACCATGCTGTAGTAACCTTGTAACTGTCTACATCCATTCTAGCATTGCAGGTGTGATTATACCAGATTTTTGCTGCTTAAAAAAATAGTGACTTGTCATTAGTCTTGGGGTGAAGTTATAAGCATCTTAATGTAACATTACTTCCCTTGATGTTCTTTGTCTGCAGTGCCTCATTTCTGCCTCCAAACCCAGCAGCATCTTTCTCTTTGTTACTGACATTGGAGTCTAGACTCCAAATTACTGCCCTTTTTTCTAGTCGTTTACTTTTTTCATCTGTGCTTCTTTTCCTAGAATGCTCACACTCTCCTTTTGTTTACATTTTATCGAAGTGTAATTTTCTCAAGGAAACATTTTCCTCAAGTAAATTTCTCTGAGTGGGTCAAATGCCTCTTTCCTATGAATTCTTTATATCTCTCATCAAATTGATAATTGCACGTTTATATTTGTTTTGTTTCCAGGGATATGTCCATGTCCATGAGAGGAGATCCAGTGTCTCATTTTGTCACAAATTGTATACTAAATCTTGATTATATGTTTGATACACTTGATGCTAGGGAATTGAAGTTGAAAACCAGGCTATACATGCTGAATATTGAAAAAAATCAGAACTTGAAAATTAAAATTTGTTGATGAATGAAGACAAAATTCAAATGTTTATTGTCAGTCTTATATACACAAATATCCATTTGAAATGAAAGAGAAATCAAATTGTTTGGAAGACATGCAAACAACATAGAAAATACATTGTCAACTGGATAATTCAAGAAGAAAATGTACCAGGAAAAAGAAGGAAATAGTTTGCCCTAAAATATCCTTCAGAAAAGGTGATATATGGACAGTTAATTTTTGAACATTTTTGGTTACCTAAAAGCTAAGCGGTGTACTCAGACATTGTTCATAATAATAGTTTATCTAGAAGATGAACTGTTTATCTAGTTTAAACTATGACTGATCTTCTAGATAAACTATTATTTAGAATTGCATGTGTAATTCAATAAATTGAAATTTTACTGTAGTAAAGCATTTGATGTGATTTTATGAATTTCAGTTATGTCAACATTTCTAAATGTGTTCTCAGAATAAATATATGTAGTGTTTTGTTTTGAACTGTAAAAATCATGTATATTTACAGGGAAAACTTTCCACGAAGATTTTAGATATGACATTATAGGAAGGCTTACATAATGATGTAAGTGGGTCATGTTTAAAGACTTAATTCTCAAAAGGTAGATTACCTATGAAGATTTCAGAAAATTTGAATTAAACATTTCTAATTGAAAAAATTCCATAGGGACATTAATCACAATCAGTGCATAATGAAGAATATTGGTACATACTAAAAGCATAACTGTTAACTTTTAAAAGAGTTTTAAGTTCCTCTGAACATTGATATTCACTAAACTGGAGTTAATTAATTAGCTTTCTCTATATAGATTAGTTAATAGTTGATTAGTCAAATATTATAAATATTCCCAGAAGTAGTGCTGCTGTTTTACAGTGTCTTCAAGAAATGTAAAGTCAAGTCAGGTTATGGCTTATGTTTTTAAATAGAAAATTATGTATTTCTATGTAGAAATACATAATTAGAAAAATTATGTATTTCTAAAATAGAGTTCAGCTTAATTGTTAAATAATATAAATCAGCAAATTGATGCCTTCAATCCATATGTACTCCAGTTTAATCTTCATTTGAGGACACATTTTCAGTGCAAATCACAGGTGACCTTAATCCAAACAAAAAATCCAAGGAAAAAATTTATACACAAAAATACCAGAGACTGTTGATAATAAAACCGAAGTGCTAGTGTAATTGATTATTGATTATGGTAAATGTATGTAATGTTGTAAAAGTGATTTAAAGTTACATCTTGATCTGCCATCTTTTTATCTAACTAGCTACCTATCTGTCTATCTAAAGACACAGATAATTTTACCTTAAAAAAAAAAAAAAGAAAAGCAGGGAAAAGATCTTGACGGATATACACAAAGTGCATGTCCCAAATGTAAGTATGGAGGAAAAATAAGTAAGTGAGGCTAAATAAGTTCTTTAAGGAAGAAAAGATGATAAGATACTTTAAATATATGCTTATTTCTATAAGGAATGAAGATATTGAATACCTCAGAAAAAATCACTAGAAGCAAGGGCATGTGAGTATAATAAAAACAGTAAATCAGAAAATACTTAAGTATTTGATTATCACCTATTTTAGAAAAATTGCATGTTAACTTTTACTTTCATATTTTTCACAACTATTAGCTTTCCTGAAGTATCTTTCAGTGAGCTGTGTTTTATTTATCACCCTGTATATTACGAGTCTAGTCCAGTACCTGATGCAGAGGAACTGTTGAGGGTTGGCTATTAAATATTACTATATGTATCATTTTAAGTGAATTGAGAATGAGAGATACGAGAGAAGAAACTATCGAGCCAAATATGTATTCAAAGTAATAAGAACAGAACATCTGTTTATGAGAAACAGGAAAGTCCTCAATTACCCAGTGAGACTATCCATGGAGAGCCTTTATTTATTTTGCCTTTGTCTTTCAGAAAACCTCTTAGCTATTACTGTTAATTTCAATTAATACTTTGGATAATGCCACACATTCTTGTCAGCAAGGGTAACCTTGCTAGGTTGTTCCAGTTTATTTTGGAAAAGATAAGTTGTTGACTTTAAATATTATATATTTTTTTTAATTTCCAAAGTGCTTCATTTGCATATGTGAATTTATTACATTTTCACTAGATGTTAAGGATCTCTGAAAGTGCATACAGACAGCTCTCACTTTGCACAGTAGTGGATTGTTAAAGTGGCAGTGCAAATTAAAACTGTGTAAACAAATCAGTTGAAAACTTAGGATTGTTCTATGACATTTAAAATTTGTATCAAAGCATTAAAACGTTTCTTGCTCTTACAAATGTGTAGAAAGATAAAACACTAATATGTATTTAATACTCTAAAACATTAGAAATATTGATAATTAAAATGTTTTTCTTCGTAAAATTATTATCAATAATAGTTGAAGTAGTGTTTCCCTTCTCCTAGTATCATTTATTATTAGTAGCACAAACGAGTCTTTTCTATGCCTTGTTCAATTGTTACATATCTTTCTAAGTTTGGATCAGCTTCCAACATTTTATTCTTTACTCTTTTAATGTCATGAAATATCTGCAAGTGTTTATTTAGTGTGTGTGTGTGTGTTGGTGTTACTTCATCTGGAATGTCTGTCTTCATTTGCAAGTGTTTATTTAATGTTCACTTTTTTTTCTTGGCGTTACTTCATCTGGATTTTCTATATCTTTATTTGTTACAACCAAATTTCTCATTTATGCCAATGTCAGCCTTGATCAATTTTCTCTGGCTTTCTATCTTAAAGCCTTTGTAATGGAGACAGTGTCAACATCCCTAAGCCCGTTATTTCTTCCATAACTCCATTTACCTTTGATTTCAATTTCACTTATAGCATTATCACTTTTAGTTTCTCCCTGGGATTTTTATTTTCCTTGGCCAATTCCTTCTTTCATTATGCATTTTTGATAAACATCACGTGGGTTTTTCTGTGGGAAACAAAGAGGTAAGGGAACCACAAGCTTTCCCTTCTGCACGTGAATTGAATACATGCTCAGCAGCCAATCAATAACAGACTATGAAGAAGTGAGGTGATTGGTCACTGGTCATGATATGCATCTGTTATTTACATAATAATCCATGTGCTGAAGAGTTAGCAGTGAAATTTGTGCTTTATGCCATTATAGTCAATATACTATAGTAACTGAAATTCGAAATGTGTTATGGAAAGCACGTATTGTTTCACTAAACAGTGGAAATGAGTTTCATGCATTTTAGAACTACAAAATTGAGGAGTTTTTAGATTATTGGTTATTAATATTGGTCATTTTATTATATGTGGACAAATGTAAAACTACTTATTTTTTAACAGAGATACATTTTTTATATGCTTACTATTTTAAATTAATATAGACTTTCTATATATATATATATATATATTTTTTTTTTTTTTTTGAGACGGAGTTTCGCTCTGTCGCCCAGGCTGGAGTGCAGTGGCCGGATCTCAGCTCACTGCAAGCTCTGCCTCCCGGGTTCATGCCATTCTCCTGCCTCAGCCTCCCAAATAGCTGGGACTACAGGCGCCCGCCACCTCGCCCGGCTAGTTTTTTGTATTTTTTTAGTAGAGACGGGGTTTCACCATGTTAGCCAGGATGGTCTCGATCTCCTGACCTCGTGATCCACCCGTCTCGGCCTCCCAAAGTGCTGGGATTACAGGCTTGAGCCACCGCGCCCGGCCGACTTTCTATATTTTATAACTGCATAAAAATTTCAATAGATGGTCCTATTTATGCTGCACAAAGTTGGATACATAATAGATATCTGCTGAGTGAGCAGAAAAAACAAGCTGGGTGTTTCAGATCCACCAAGGCTGTATTGTGCAAGAAAGTGTCTGCAGCTCTGTAGGTCCAGACGCACTGTTACAGCAGGACACTCATTGTTTACCAGACCTTCTGAGATTGCTTTATTCTAATCAAAAGAGCAAGAAAGCAAATGATAAGCCAAATAAAAATTTTGAATTGACAATCACAAATATAACCAAGAATTGAACAAAAGTTCTGTGGTTGGTTTATAGAACATGCTTTCCCAGATAGGAACCCCAGTTCTGTCTTCAGTTGATCATTTGAAGGGCTTGAACCAAGAGTAAAAATGTGAGTAAATGTTCCTATTTAATAGCCTTCTTGAGAGGAACTACGCTTAATACCTTAAAACCCATATTCTAAGGTAATACATCCCAGTGATAGCCATTAGGCATATATGAACTATCAAGCACTTGAAATTTGACTAGTTGCCATTGAGATGTAACTGCTGGATTTCGAAGACTACTATGAAAAAAAAAACTAATGTAAACACTTCAATAATTTTTTTCTTGAGCACATGCTGGAATTATATTACTCAGATATATTGGTCTAAATACATATATTATTGAAATTAATTTCATATATATATTTTTACTTTTAAAAATATTGCTACAGAAAACTTAAAATTGCATATATGGCTCACATTGTATTATCAGGCAGCATTGCTTTACAGCCATAATGCCTGTGTTCAAATCTTGACTTCACAATTTATTTGCTGTACAATGGACCTGATACTTAACCTCTCTGTTTCTATAAAGCAATAATTTATAGTAATAATAATGTATTATCAATAATATAGAAATTAATTTAAATCATTAATATTAACTATTAAGCACTTACATACGTTGACATTTAGTTGAGTACTGTCAGATATTATTTGAGTATGGATTAGTACAGGGAATACGCTAAACATAGTCTTTCTATTAAACTTCTTTTGCATATTTTGTTTTCTAATAACTAGCTTCATTTGCTTTCTAGACATATTGCTATATAATTGGCTCAGATTACGCCTTCTTTACATCAGCCAAATCAAGGCTTGTTTTCATAAGAATACACACAGGACTCTTTGTTGACAGTGTTGAAACACAGCCCACTTCCATCACCAGCATGCCTAGACTTCAACATGGACTAGTTTATGCGCAGTATTTTTTGTTTGCTTCTATACATGACTAATCTTATCCATTGTGTGTGTGTATATGTGTATAAGTGCATACAAGCATACGTTTTAATTGTTTCTTTCATTATTAGAGGGTGGCCTTTCTGTGACTAAAGAAAGGAAGCTTTTTCTTAGTCAACTAAGAAATGATTAAACTATTTTGTTATCTAGTATCAAAAATAGTGTAGACTTTACATTACATATAATATTAAATTACAATATGTAAATATTAAATATAATTTTATATGTAATAATTCAGATTTAATACAAGTATGTGATTCGAAGCTTTCTATTGCATTGCCAATAACAGGTGTTCTATAAATCATTACAGGTTTATCAACTGAAAGTTCTAAATTTTAGATATATTTTAAAAATAAATTTTAGTATAGGAAACAGTTTCTAAATATGGTTGTATTAACGAGACTTCTGTTAGTAGATTACATTCATTTATGCTTTGTGTTAGTACCTCTCTGTTAAATATCTTGATAAATCAATTCTTTTAGACATTTGTAATATTATTTTGCATTTATTTGACATAAGTGATGAGCTGTGTATCAATATTTCTTTTTGGGGCTTTATTTAATATGCATTCATTATCCTACAACTAGAAAATAATTATCATTCAAAATACCAATTTCTCTGTAGACTATAATGTTTCTATATAGTTATTATTCTGCAAGTCAGGGCTTATAATATAGTCAGAACAATATATCGTTTCATATGTAGTCATACTAATTTTTCTCTGTTGTCATTGAGAACATAGATTTTCACAGCTTTTATCTCATTATATATTTTTTACTGTTTAAAATATTTTCATCCTGATGTTACTGCTGTCTCTTCTAAAAACACTCTGCTATCCTAATTCATTTTAGTTCCCATTACATGGTATTTAATTTACCTATTAATACTGTGTGATGGATCCTCATCCAAAGCTTTTCTAAAGTCTAACTAGACTTTATGAATTGAATTTGAATTATTTTGGCAGTAATAACTTCAAAGCATTGTAATAGGTTTGTTAAGCATGACCTCCCCTGCCTGAATTCATGCTGGCTATAATTAATCAAGTTACACTTTACCAGGTGCGCATTTGCCATGCTCCTAAATATGTTTCCATGAGTGAAATTCTACAGTGGGTGTTAACCTTTGTCACTCCTGATTCATTTTCTGTTGTTCATTTTATAACACATTCTGTGGTTTAAGTATTCATTTAATGAACTAACAATATTTCATTTAGTAATAGGAGAATATAGTATTTATTCCAGTTGAAGTTACCACTTATTATAACTGAAATTCCCCAAAAGATTTGATCTTAACTATATCCTTAAACTCTAAATTATTATAATGAAAAAATAGGAGGCAAATAATTATTGCAAAATATAGTGTTTTTCAAGCATTTAAAAGCCCATTTTGTTTTTTTCAAATTTCTTTTCATTTTTCATCACTTAGTGGCAATGAAGGACATTTAAAGGACATTAAAAGACAAAGGAAATGGCAGTTTCTGAAGTAACATTTATCTAAATAATGAGATATCACAATCAATCACAGAAAGATCATACTTTGTCCTTAGATTTTACACTGGAGTCTACAGATAATGGAGAATTATTACTATTGTAGCAAATCTTAAGATGTACTTAATTTTACAAGTTAAGAAAATACATTTAAGTTATTTGTAATCTGCTAGAAAAAAGGCACTGTGACATATGAAATTAAGATTTTGTATTGTTATATATGATTATGATTTAACTTTGCGACAGAAACTACTAAGAGCACAGAAAATAATATCCCATTTTCTTGTGAAATTTAAATCAAATTCAAAATATTTTTTCTGTTGAAAACTGTATTATTTTCCAGGTGCAAATGATGGAATAAAAAATGTGTAGCCTTAGAAATAAAAAAGTAAAAATATATTTCTGAGGCCAACTTTATTCAAATTGGAATTCTTACTAGTAATTTATTTCATTTTCATAAAGATTTAATTAATTTGATTTTGTATAATTAATGAATAATGATATTTACAACATGAAATTTTTTCCCCATGACAATACTGGAATCTTCAGTGTTCTTTGATTTCCTAGCTATTTTCAGGAGGGAATGAGTATTTTATTAATCAAATACACAATATTAGGCATTACTCAATAGATATTTTAATAGATAAAATATTTTGTCTATTTGCCTCACACAAACATGCATTACACAGCCATTCAGATAGTAATAGTTATGTTGTAATTTATGCTAATATGTACTCATGTTTTTACATTTATCAGAATTGTGACACTTTCAAATCTAAATTTGTTAAAATGGCAAGGCAATGTTAAATCACTGTAGGTTTTCCTTATTATTATGGCAAAATACAATGAAAAGAATTTAGCTAGTCGAATATCTCTTTCAGATAGGCACATCTTAGAATTTAATTTTACAAAATTGAGGGTACACACATATAGAATTTAATGTTACAAAATTGAAGGTATACATATTATATACTTTTAAACTATTGTTAGTTAATTATTATTGGATGAGTACATTTATTTCATTTTGATATTTTGGTGCTTTGATGTTTCAGAAGTTAATCTTTGGAAACCTAATATTTATAAAGATGTGCATTGTTATTACTATGTAAATACAAATTTAAAGATACGTAATGTCAAAATTTTAATATCATTGTATCTCAACTGTAAAAGCCTATTAGATCTTTTTTCTGTATCTATCTTCATAATAGAATAGTTTTGTTATGTGATGCATTTTTGTGTGAATCTTTAGAGAATCAGTTTTATTATTCTTACTGAAACCTGATATGATATTAAACATATTCAAATACATTCCAGAAGGAGCACAATTAATTCTTGAATTTTTTTATAGTATGTCAGGTGTTGGACTAAACATGTCTATCATATTTAGTGTTCATATCCTCTCTGTTACGGAGGTATTATCCCCATTTTACAGACAAGTAAACTGAGGCTTAATATATTAAGCAGTGAAATTAGTTTGACTTAATTCTAAAGCTGAAGTATTTTCTAAGATGTGCATGGAAAGGTGAAAGCCTGTTCTTCATAACATTCTCTGAATGTTTATTAACTGTACTAGTATGCGATGTGAAGATGGACAAAAAAGGATGCATTTTTAAGTACACATCGTTATGGAAGCGATTTTTTTTTTATTTTTTAATTAGCTTTGTTCAGAGTCAAGGTGTCACACAGGCCACAATTTTTCAGCAGGCAATTGCCAAAGCCTGATAAAGGGAAAATTTCCTGCCTGAAATGGCCAGACACACGATGAGACTGGGATGAGTTTCAGTGAAAGCAATTATAAAAAGCTAAGAATCAAATGAGGAAACCAAGTCCAGGTAATATGACCATCAATGGATTCATTTATTCACTTGTGTCTCAGTGGACCTCCGTTAATGAGCTACTGCCTTTCAAAGTGTTAGACATTATCCACAGGTCCAAAATAGGTGAAAAAATAAAATGAAATAAAACTAATGAGTCAGTAAGTGAAAAAGAAAGGCAAAACAAAGGATCAATAATCAGTTTTAGAGCATAGCAAAGTAGATGCTGGATCATGCCTTAAATGGTACTTAAGTTCATACCTTTTGCCTTTATTGATCATCAGTATCAGGATCGCCTGGCTCAGGTGAGCTACGTTAAAGGTACAAAGACATGAGATGGGCTTTGTATTAGTTCATTCTCATGTCGCTATAAAGAACTACCTGAGACTAGGTAATTTATAAGGAAGAGAGGTTTAATTGGCTCACAGTTCTGCATGGCTGGAGAGACCTCAGGAAAATTACAATAATGATGGAAGGCCCCTCTTCACAGGGCGGCAAGAGAGAGTAGTTCTGAGCAAAGCATGGAGGGAAGCTCCTTAGAAAACTGTCAGATCTGGCGAAAACTCACTCACTATCATGAGAACAGTATGAGGGTAACAGCCCCCATAATTCAATTACCTCTCACTGGCTCCCTCCCATGACATGTGGGGATTGTGGGACCTACATTTCAAGATGAGATTTGGGTGGGGATGCAGCCAAACCTTTTATCAGGCTTTAATAAAATGGTGAAGGTTGTTGGCTTTAGCTGGTTTTCAAGTGTCAGCAGCAGTATTGTCAGTATTCCTGCTTTTCCCTTTTTCTCATGAGCCCAAAATTTATATTAGCTATCCCAGTTCACCTAACCCACCCTGCCTGTTATGTCATCTTTACTTCTACACTACGGACTGTACCTTACTCATGACACTTGGGTTTACTGCCATTTTTTACTTTTTTAACTTTTGCTTTCTCCTGATCAGCACAGATTAAGGAATTAAATCAGTGTTTGTTTATTATTGTGGTGTTTATTTCTAGCTTGTCTTTTTCCTTCCTTTCTAACCTTTCTACCTTTCCAGCTGACCATAGTTTTGCTTCAGGAAAAGGCCTACTTAGCCAAATACAGCAAAGAAAATGTCAAATTGTTAGTTTTCAAGTCTAAAATTTATTTTTCAAAATTCATGTCAGAAACCACAGTTCAAAAAATATTTGAGTTATGAAGACCATCCTTTTTAGGAAGGTAAAATTCACGCATTCGTTATTTGACCAAAAAAAAGAGAAGCCCCAAAGAAATCTATGCATGAGGTTAAAGAGATGATATCAAGAGGGACCAGTGATTTACAAATTGCATTTACTGAAGACAAGAGCCTGTTTAAGGAGCTATAGGCAGGTCAATGGAGGCCAACAAGAGTAGATGTCAGTGACCCCCCAAAAGCCAAGGCCAAGGTAAGGCATATCTTTGTGGATGCTGGTATTGAAAGACAAAGCCAGAAGTACAAGGTGGTTGCCCCAAGAAACATGATGCCATGTAGAAACAGGGAGAAATGAGCATAACATTGTAAATAGAATAGAATAGCTGAAAGTGACTGAGTTTACCTATGTTTCCCTATGTTACATTTCATGTTATGATGCAGAATGAAATCTTATAAAAGACAATTACTTCAGTAGTAGAAAGTAAATTTCTAACACTTGAGTCTAGTTCCACTGAATATGGCTTTTGGGTGTACTTGGCCTTTTATTGTGCTTAGACTGCCCTTTTCCCCCACTTTCTGTTTAGGTGTCTGGCTTATGACTTCTCCCAGTAAGTTCGCTCTTGTCCTCTTCCTTGCCCATGCAAGACCTGTACACATAGACACATAGCTGTTCTCTTGGGAGCACGCTTCATTCAGGAAGCTCTGTGCCATTTCATCTGTCTTAATGTTACAAATAGATGCACTTTGCTAGGATCCAGCCTCTAGTGGCTTAGATTCTAATGAATTTGATCTGTTACATTGACTTACTGACTCTGCCTAAATGTTCCCAATTGTATTCCCAAATGAAATCTAAATAATGTGGTATTTGAGGACACACTGTATATGTAGTGTATCATATTGTCTATTTTGTGAGGTATTACAAAGAGAAGAATAATATTTAATGTGTGGGAGGCTATTATATTTACTCCTTATGCAGTGTTTACACATGCATTACCTAATTTTCACCTTAGATTTATGCAAATAAATAGTAAATGGTATCTGCAGTTTTCCTTAAGATATTAATATGCAGAAGTAGCATACTCGTAAGTGTAAACATAATAGAAAACAAATATATGTTGATAGAACATGGAAAATATGTAAAAATATAGCAAACACATAATCATAGCTAAATGTAAGATAGAAACTGTATTACATTTCCTTTATGTTTTCTCTTCTGTGATTTCGATAACTTAAGATACTACTTTTTACTTTTGGAAGCATAACAGTGCACACTACCTCATTGACATGGACTCACGCATACTCCCGTAAGAATCAAGGTAGAGTCAACATAAGTAACTGATTTTTGACCCATGTATAAATTCCATCTTCAGTACCTACTAGCTATAACTTTAAAGCTTTCTTTTCTTTCGAATCTGTCATTCTGATTTAGTAAACATGGCACAGTGGTCGTACAGATAAAAGCAGCAAGTTTTCTGTGATTCACTAGCTAATATTGATATACAATGGATTTAAATGTAATCATTTTTCAAAAAGATCGCCATCGTGTGTTCTTTGCTGATATTTGAGGTAACCAGAAGAATAAAAGTGGAGGGAAACAATGCCTTTAGACCTATACACACAAAAATAAATAAAACAAGTAAAGTTTACATAAGTCATTTTGTCTCTCAATCATGCTTTCATCTCTTAATTTTATAAAAGACTGCTACTTGAAATCATAGCTTTGACAATTATAAATAGTATTTAACAAGCATTTCCAGCTCTCACTGTTTTCGGATATATGCTAACCTGTTTCTGTTGGGCCCAGCATGTGATAAGCTATGGCCAATGAAATGCAGGAGTAGCTTGTGCCACCTCTTGTCTGAAGCCCTTTGTGCAACACTGATATTGTGGAAGCACTAGTTAAGGCGAAGGTCTAGCTTCCTTAGTGTCTGAGTACCATGATGAGAGAGCCCCCTGCTGACCTTAACCAGAGATGAAGCAAGAGTGAAACACACACTTGTGTTAAAACACACTTCAGGATTGTAGGTTACTGCATCATAGCCTCAACAAACCTGACTGTGGCAATTATTATTTTGATTGTGAATAATTGCATATATTTGTATTATAGTTTACTTTGTAAAAAAATTTTACTAGAAACACTATTTTTACCTATATTTTTTAATTTAAAAGGTTCTGACAACTTGACAGTTTAATGTAGTTTAATCTTTTAACTCCTCACAATACAGGATTTCTCAGATTATATTTAATATATGGTATAGATTTTATGAAGGTTTTGGGCACATGCAGAATCCTTTAAGCATACAAGTATATTTGGGGGAGGTGAATTGATCATTCATATAATTTTTTGGCATTTAACTAACTAATAACTCATGGATATAAACCAAAACAATTGCAGTCAAAATCAATGAAGTTCAGAAACACTTTTCAGTAGTTAACTATGTGTAAAGCTCTGTGATAAGATTTGAGGGGGAGAAAAAGAAAGGAAAATACTCAAAATGAGTTGTTAATGTATGATTTTTAAAAAATTAATGGTGCTCAGTTATAAAATACCCAGTGGAAAATAGTATTAATGTATTCTTAAACAGTTTGAAAAAGCCTCTCTGTGAATCAGCCTCCTTTTGGTTTCAGAATTTATTTACTTATTTAGAAAGAAAGAAAACAGAAAGACGAGCACCATTCTCTGTGTGTTATTTTCCTGAAAGGTGTTGATTAAGGCAAAATGAAAAAGAAATACCCTTTTCTATAATTATGTAATATATCCTAATCTCTTATTATGCTTTATGATTTTATAATTCTGTATAAAATCTGTCATAGTTTTAAGTCCCATCACCTAATGCATGCATTCTTGTCTAGTCTTTTTATGAAAGGATTCATTCTTGTGAATCAACAAGGCATAGACCCAGACTAAGAGAGCTTTCATCGTTTTTAAGAAAGTGACGCTAGCTTACAGTCTCCTAGGAAACTCAAAAATTCAGCAGCTGTAGAAAGTCCAAGTTTTACAAAACAGCTATTATTGGGGGTGAAATCTCCCAAGGATGGATTCCCCGCCATCTCACCTTATTTTTAAACATGAAGTAAGAAATACTTTAATAGTGTTTATGGTTAGTCATTTGTTAGTGAGCAGAAAAAAAATAACAAAACCCAGATCTGGACACTTTTCATTTCTTGATCTGTGTGAAACTGCAATTAAACTCAGGAACTTAACAAAAGGCTGATTATTTGAAGGAAATGGTCATCAAACAAACACTGAAAAAATACAAATCCAGAAAGCATACACAGAATAATTTATTAGGCAGTATAATAGCAATTAATTAAGAGGAATGTATATATGTACTGGAGAAATATGTATTCTAAAATATAAAATGTAAAAATGAACAATACATGAAATAGCCACATTATCTCCATGAAATTAAGAGTTTGCGTTAAATGAGCTTCAACATTGCTATCAGGGGAAAAAATTCCATAATGCTTCTGTACTTCTATATGTGTGTTGCATGCTCAGTGTGTTGGTTATGCTGTCTTTTGGATGCTAAGAGCAGTACAATGGAATGTTGCTTTTAAAAATATGTCTGTGTGTTTTACACTATCATGCTGCTATGAAAGGTAGGCATGCACTTGCTGTCGTGAGGAAAATAGAGTTTTTGTAATTAGGTGAACCTTGCCTGAAGTGAGTCATTTTATTTTTGTGTGTTAATGACTTATTTATTATCAATACATCTTGATGAGAAACACGCAGAGTCAAAAAATGGAAAATGAAACATGTTGGTACCATTTATCTGACAACAAAAATGCCAAATGAGAAAATAATCATGGTTGTGGAATTTTCACTGATTGACTCAGGCTTGTCACTACAGAGTAGAAGAACAAAGAAGAGTGTCTTTGATATCCAGTGGCTGTAGGTCAAAAGTTGATTCTTTTTCAGTATTATTTATTTGCCTTTGGAGAAGTTAATTAACTTTTTTGAAACTCAGTTTCCACAAGTGAAAAGTACATATGTTATAATGATCTCAAAATAGTTTTAAAAAGTTTCCAAATTTATGACATGTTATCGTTTCAGTAAATGTTGTCCTCCCTTCTCCTCCGCCTCACTGTAGAGAGAGATGTAGGTTGTTTTCAAGTTATAATTGGAGATTTACATATATATATATATATTAGTACATTAGTGTATTGTATATAGATCTGCATGTCAAATGCAAAATACATAGGATGGAAAAACAAGAACAAAGAAATATTTGCCATACACGTTGCAAAAAGGTCTTCTAGTACCTATTTTTTCTCATAGAGATGCTAATATATCAGTAACTTCTAGTTCATACTTGTTATCTGCCAAGCATTTGTTTCATGCATCAGTGAACAATGTAGATATTCTTTGCTCTTGTGAAGCATCTATTTTAGTAAAGAAGAGAGAATGAGACAGTTAGTCAGTAAACAGAATTAGAAGGCTTAATTTTTTTTCAAAGAGGGTGCATTTAAGCTAATGCAAAGTTCCTAAGGCAAGAATGAGCTTGGAATATGCAAGAAATAAAAAGAAGGGCCTGTGGGTGGGGTGCAGTTAGCAAGGTGTGGTAACAAGCTACTAAGAGTCTAGTGATCTCTGCCTTGGGTAGTCTGTTCTTTCATTGTACCAGGATTGGTTTGCATGATCAATACAATCTGGCAACATTGATGGTATGTTACTTCTGAGATGGAGGTTATAAAAGAAATGATAGCTTCTCTCATAGTTACTGTTTTTTCTTTCTCTTTGATCACTTCCTCTGGGGGAAATCGTGTTGGGAGCAGCCCAGTGGGGAGGTTCACAAGGAGAAAAACTGAAGTCTCTGCCAACAACCCTGTGTGTGAGCTTAGAACAAATCCCCCAGCCCAAAACAAGTCTTCAGAGATTGCTACCCTAGCCAACTGCAAGTTCATTAAGCATCCTGAGACAGAAATGCTTCGCTAAATTTCTTTCAGATTTCTGACCCTCAGAAAAAAATGGAGCAATAAATGTTTATTGTTGTAAACACTAATTTTGGAGGTAGCATGTATACAGAAATAGATAATGAACACAAAACAGAGAGATTAGAAATGAAATGACATGATGTAAGACTTCATAGATGATAGTAAGATTTGAATGCTGTTTAAATTAATGGGTAGTAACGTGAAATTATGAAGTGTCTGTGTAACATTATTTGACTTTGTTTTAAATAAAAATGAATCGATTGTGGAGTACACAGTGTTTGAAGGGGCATAGAATGAATCAGGATGTCAAGCTAAAAGGAGTTGTCCAGGTATATATGAGACATTGTTTAGAGTAGAGCAGCCAAAATGTAAACAAGTGAGAGGTCTGCCATGCAATGGGAGACAGAACTGGCCATAAATACAGGTATCCTTCATATACATGATTGCTTACAATCAGTGAGAAAAATACAAGGCAAGTAAATAATGAATTTACTAATGGCAAAAAAATGTTTTAAAGATGCTCAATCTCATTACTATTGCCAAAAACATTAATAATAATGGCATATTTTTCATCCCGAGAAATTAAAAAGACTAATAGAACTCTTCATTGGCAAGACTGGAAAATTATTCACTTTCCTTTATTGTAGATAAGACACTAAATTGATATAGAGTCTCTAAAGCCAGTATGCAAAGTCCATACACTTTCTTCTAGGGAATCCATTTCGAGGAATTTTCCCCAAGGAAATGTTTGCAATATTAATGAACACTCATTGTTAATTGTAAGACCGTTTATAATAGCGGATACTTGGAAGCACCTAATAGACTCATAGTGTTATATATCATTAATCTTGCTTATGGCATAATATATAAAATACAAGTTCCAAGATGGTATGTTTACCATTAATCTATGTATGTAAGTGTAAAACTGTGTATGTCCACGTTATATTTCATGGTGTGTATGTGTATGTGTGTATGTAGAAAGGCAGTATTTACCAAGAAAAGGACAGTAGCTGGAAGCTGGGAATTTGAGACCAGCCTGAGCAACAAAGCAAGACGCAGTCTCTACAAAAAATTAAAAAACTTAGTTTTGTGTGGTAGCATGCTTCTGTAATCTCAGCTACTCAGGAGGCTGAACTGGGAAGATCACCTGAGCCCAGGTGTTCCAGGCTGCAGTGAGCTGTGTTTGCTCCTCTGCACTCCAGCCTGTGCAACAGAATGAGAGACGTGTCTCAAAAGCAAAAAAAAAGAAAAAAAAAAAGAAACAGCCAAATATGATTATTTCTGGGCAATATATTTAAATATGATGTTTCGTTTCTTTCTTGTTTACACTTGTCTTTATTTAGAGATTCTTTGTGCCAACATTATTTTTAAATCTAAAAATAATAGAAAACTGTTGACAAAATTTAAAACATAAAAAAACTAAAACATTACCTATATTATGACTTTCTATTATAAGAAATATTACAAAGCTAATTTCATTACATTTGTCATTTTCTCCAAATATTTTCTTTATAGTAATAATTTTAGATCCTCTGTAGTCTTTATGCTTACATCTTTAGGTCCGTAGAAAACATTATTTTTATCTATTGGTATTAATTAGAACAGAAGAAAAAATCATTAGAATGATGAGAAAAAATAAAACTAGACTGATCGTTAATAAGAATAAACATCAGGATGTATAGGAAAAAAAAAGAATACAGTTAACCACCATGGATTTAGTAGAGTTACCAATTTCTCTGGTTTTCAAATAAACCACAGGCTAGTCACAGAATTTTTAAAAATTGTTGACATGATACTTCTGTTCTGAGTCAATCTTTGAAAAACAATTTACTTGTGTAAAAACTATTTCTCAAAAATTATTCTCCCATTGAATTTTAGTTTATTCAAAGTATGAGGTAGTTGTGATAAGAAAAATCTTATCCATTAAAATACTGCTTTGTATTTGCCTTTTTAGAGAGAGACTAAAGATCAAATCTAAAATCAGTAAGAAATTTCTGCTTTACATATTTATTTGATACCAATCCATCTTATTTAGGGTGTGTTGGAGGTCTTAAAACATCTGGTAATAACAGCCATAATAATAGTGTGTTACTTATGTATTTATTAATCCTGTTTACATTTCACATGTATTATTTTATTTTATCATTATCACAACATGGAGTAGCTTTGATTAATGGCTTTCACTGGCAAGATAAGTCAACTGAAGCTCAGAAAGATTACGTGACCTGTCCAGCACTATAAATATAGTAAATGGTAGTACAAAAAAGTAATATCAGAGCCCACAATGAAATCATGTCTTCAAAAACTATATCTGATTTCTTTCATGCAAGGTTAATAGACTTATTCACACAGCTTCCAAAATGTTTCCTTTGGTTTCACTTTGAATAGGGACAGGTCAATTTTTTTCTGAAAAGTGTCATTCCACCCCCATTTCCCAGCCTACATTTTTCCCTCTGCATATTAACTATCTTAGTTGCCAAATTTCCTATTTAATTTTTGATTTAAATATATTTGTGGTCTTAATTATATTAAAAATAACTTCGAAAAACTTTTAACATATTTTATTTACTGTATGTTAGCATTAAGGCAAGACTCTACTCCTAACGGGGCTTTCTATGGTAACTCCGGACAAAGTATTTTATAGAAAATGTTGAACAGTAAGAAAGAGCAACTGGTAATCGAATGCATTTGTTATTGACTTGATTCTTATCTGTTTGACACTACCTAGTGAGTATGAGCTGACTTTGCTTCAACCACGGTGTCATTGCCAATATTTAATATATATCTAGTGGAAGAAGAATTATATATTTTTCTTGTCTAATCCTGGAACCTTCAGAAGCTTATTTATAAAATACCAGTTGGATATTATCTAGTGTTCTTCTATAATTTATTAATATGTATTTGAATGTTCTTGGTGTACATTGTAGGGATTAGAGCACCAAAATTTCACACGATAAGCAGATATATATTTCCTCTAAAGTAAAAGCAGCTACAATATATCACTAAACATGTAGTTTAATTCTTTAAATCCTGTACTTTAATTTTGTTTATAGTTTTTGTGTGTATTATGTCACCAAAGTCTTTATATCTGAAAAACCAAATTGTTCAACCCAACCATAACCAAATATTTGAAAAATGTAATTTGACTCATAAAGACTTTTTTTTTTTTTAATAAACACTTATTAAAATGTACTGTGTGCCAGGCTTTAAGAGAATTCTGCAGAGTGAGGCCAGATTTTCAAACAACTGGATTTCATTCACGGTTTAATTTCTCTTGTAAAAGTTGAAAAATAGCAATCTAGAATACATTTGGCCATTGACGGCACTTTCAATTTTGAAGCTGTACTGAAGCTGTCACACTACCATCCAAATTGCTGTCAGAAATGAGTATGCTAATTGAAAAGCTCTGGCTATGGAATTAAGTGTTGCAATTTTATCAAGCATAGATAAGAATACTATATAAAACATGGATTTTAAGGTGAATTGAATTTATCAAATTGTAAGGGCAGGCTGTAATTTGAAAATCCTGCATTAGATGGATTTTTCAATTTCTAATTTGTTGTGAATAATAATGTTCAGCAGAAGAGAAGAGCTGTATTTTCTTGCATTCCTTGGGTTAGGATGTTTGGAATAAGGGCATTTCTACCAAGATTCAAAATTCCTTATTGGCATAACTCATGAATCTCCTCCCTACTTATTGTATTGGAAAAACTATCCAGCACACAAAATGTTAGCACTTCAGGAATTTGTAATCAAATCATTGTAAATCATAAGTATTTGTTTATAAGTCAGATCATACATCTCAAAACTTGTAGGATAAATCAACCCCACTATTTGCTGACTCTCCGGTATCACCAAAGACTGTTTCATGGGCAAGAGTCCATATTTTCATTGACTACAGTTATGATCATGGTTTCTAGTTTTACTCAAATATTTTTTTCTTCTGATGTCTAAATAACTGTGAAAATAGCATAACATATCACATATGTGAAAGTTATTTAGTTGCTAGGGTCACTGCTACTATGAAAAGATCAGTCATAATTTGTGCAGTGGTTGGAATATACTTTTAGATGTCACTGGGGGAAAACATCTTAAAGGATAAGCCAGTTGTAAGGAGTGATTTCATTGTTAAGATTAATAATATGAATGACCCGTTAAATATGGGTCTGCACTGACTGGAAACTCTTGAAAAATGAAGTTCAAATCTTTGAATTGCGTTGTTTTACATGCACATCTTATATATTTTAAATTTAAAAGTTGGCTAAATGCGTGAATCAGCTTTCACAGGATATGATTATCAACATCTCATGTACCCCATAAATATATACACATACTATGTACTCACCAAAATTAAAAATTAGCAAGTAAACTTCTTTGCTTCCTGTGGCAAATTACAATAGCTTTTTTTTCTAGAAGTATTTCTAACATTTTATTTCTTGTGTGTTTCTTCATTTCATTCAATTATTAATTAAATATTTTAAATGTTCATTAAAGTTCAGTGGAAATGCCATTTCCACTAATTTTTTCTTTCATTTTTAACATTGCTGTAAGACTTTGACAATGTGTTGAACTTCTAAAATATTTGTTAATCATGCTGTCTTGTAAATGTATAGTCAAAAAACTGTGATTCAGTTAGAATATTAGTTTCTGTTTCTATATCCTGTTTGAGGATAGTAACAGTGTCTAATGCATCCCTCTTTCCTCTAGCTGTTAACACAATATTTGACACAGGGTAACAACTCGTTTAATATTTAAATATAAGAACCTAGAACAGAAAATGCCAGTCAATATAATGTAAAGGAGACACAGGGTATGTATTTTCTCACTATAATTCAAGCTGAGTGTTAAATATCACAGGCTCATAATTATTCTCTAAATTCAACTATATAATGTGTTTTGTCTTGCTAGAGTTGCCTCAAAACCAGTGGCTGGAGTTGCCTCAAAAACTGTTCAGGGGAGTTCCTTCAAGGGACTGATTCAAACGGTTCCATGAAGGGGCCAGTTGGGATTACACAGAAGGAAACACTGTAAGTCAGGGTGATAAATCCAAAGCATTTGCGGCATTAGGGGAACTTACATACAGAGGGTTAGCATCCTCATGACAGAAAAAAATACGTTCTACCCAAGTATGTCCTTAACCAGAGTGTCACCCCATGTAGTTTTATAAGAGTGTCAGGAATTTGGCCCAGGCCATTGCTAGATTCTATGTGTTTAGCAGCATGCTTGATATTTCAGGGCTTGGGAAAACAACCTGAACAACTTCATATGGGCCTTGGAGTACTCCTTGATACCGTCCAGGCCCCGGTTTGGTTTTAAGCCTGCAGGGGAACACATGAAGCTGGCTGGGTCACTGAGCACTAAGGGCACTCTGACTTTCTAGGTAAGGACAAAGAAAGACAATAGAGGACACTGGGGACTCTACATAATAAAGATATAATTTCCTCTGTGTTTAATAAACTCTGGGGTATACCAGATTAACACAACAAAATATTATGAACAAAAAATAACTCATATAAGGCATTCCCTGGTAGTTTCATGGATCTTTTCATGAGACTACCAGGGAATGCCTTGTGTGAGTTTTTTTTTTTTTTTAAACTGTATATTTTGATTTTATTAAAACATTTATTTGGAAATTGCATCTTTCTCTACCACAAAACTACCAGTAGACATTGTCCTTTATGAGAAGGCAAGGGATATGTGACTGAATAATGGTTCTACCACTTATCGATGAACTGAACTTAGTTCCTTAAAGTAGTAACTTTGGCTTTTAATTCAGTTAAATACTGATTATAACACAGAGTCAGTGAGAATATCAAAATGGTAATGTAAGAGGAAAAAAGGCTCCTGGACATGGTGTGTTTTTTAATAACAATAATTGAATAAAAGGATACATTAAAGTTCTACTTATGCAAAAAGAAATCATCATGCATATATTTCAGGCAAAGTGTATTTGTTGTGGACTATTTTTGTTAAAAGGCAATAAAATTAATTCTTCGTAGAGTACTGTACTGTTTCAGGCAAAAGATTATTCTCCAAACAAAACAATATGTTTACTTTTACTTATAAAAAGGAAATAAAAAATCTATTGTATTTTATTTCATAATCTATATTTCTAAGAAACCCAGATTCAATAATAAATCACAGCAGCCATATTGTAACAAGTTTTGATTATTCTATTTTATTTTGCTATTCATATATTCTCTTTTAAAATGTAAGTCTTTATTCAGTAAAGGGATCAGTACTAGAGTTGTGCGTTGAGGAATGAGAGCACAGAGATGTTATTTAATGCTGTGGGATGGGTTATGGACCTGTAGGCATGGAAATGGGTTGGCAGAAGTGATACTAGGCTAAGCTCTGGGACACCCACAATGAGGAGGTCTGGAAGATGAGGTTAATCCCACAAGAAGATTGAAGACTGAGGTGGAGGAGAACCAAGAGGGAAGGGCTCCAGAACCCCAGTGCAGGCAGTGCAGGGAGAGAGAACAGCCACTGTGACACATGCTACAGATTAAGGAAGATCTGACACAGAGCAGGAGTAATCCATTCACAGGAAGAAGAAGAAAGCACAGTGGATGGTTACAGAAGCAAGATACTTGGTAGATTTGGTGGAAGGGAAAAGGTTCAAGTTCTCTTTTATTTCTTTTGTCTTCCCAACAAAATTAGAGACACATTTGCTTTTTGCATGGGAGGAGGTAGCAGGGGTTGCTTCAGGTTTGAGGAAAGCGGGAGAAGACCTGGAACATTCCACTCCACTAAAAGACTAGGAGCTCAAAGGGATGAGGGAGAATTTCTAACCTCTCATTGGTCTGTGAATTTTTCAGTATTATGTTCATTAGATATAAAGTGCCATAGATGGTTTCTGGCGTAGTAGATTAATGTTTTATTTTGTAAATTATGGAGACATTGACTTAAAGAATCACAAAATAATTGCATTAAAGCCTGTGTTGTTAACATGTTGAATATTGCCCAACTTTAAATGACTGTAGACATTCTCTTATTTTAATTATGATAATTCTTTCATACAACATTTTAGTTTTCCTCTTCTCTGTTAAAAATACTATATTTTTAACATTTAAAATAGCTTTTGCTTTCTTTTCCTTTCTAAAAAGGCATAATATTCTGTAGTGATTCACTGTGTTTTGTTTTTACCCAGCCCCTATCCTCCCTCACACTTTCTCTTCTAGTTTGCTTTTTCTCTGGAACATATATTGCTTCTTTTTTAGTTTGCATTCTGCTCTGAATTCTGACTTTTGCATAGAGAAATATTTTTCATCTCTGGACGACAGAGAAGCAGTGTGAAAAAGGGAACTATTTTTCTAAAGACCTGGCCTATCCTTCTCATGTTTTCCCCTTGCTTACCTGTTTCTATTACAACTTCTATCAAGTGTTGGTTTTCTATTTGAAATACAGTTGAACCATATCTGGTGGCCTGGACATACTTTAAATATGCCTCAAAATGAACTGACATGTTTCAGGTCCCTCTCATACTTCAAAGGCTGCAGCCACTGTTCTGGAAGTTATTTTTTGATGTGCTGATTGCTGGATGGTATCAGTCCTGATAACTCCATTTAAGAAACCTCTGAAGAGAAAACTTTTATCAGTCTGTCATCATCAGGCCTTATCACCCACAAGCAAGTGGTCAAGCTAAAAGAACAGTGCAGGTCATAAAGAGCGCCCCATAGTAGATCATTATAGGAGATTGGCCACCCAGATGAAGCAAGTTGCATAGGACTCGCCTTTGCACTCCGAAACCAATAACAAGTATTCCAGTAACAGCATATCTATGAGGCTTCCTTAAACTACTTCCACACAGCATTGGCTCCGTAGGATTGGCAAGAATGGGATGTGTTCTTTTGCTCTCCTGCACGTGATGCTGAACGTGGGGTGCATGTGTTGCTTTTCTGCACAGCATTCTTTTCTCACAAAACGTCATCTTTTCCAGGTGTTAGCATACGTTCTCTTTATGTTAGGGGTATTGTGGTTTTTAGAATTTAAGACATTATACCAGTGGTTCTCGAAGTGACAATATCCACCAGATTCATGGAATATAGCTTTCAGGGGTTCTGTGAAGTTAAAAACCAAACCAAACCAAACTGTCTTCATAATAATGCTCACACAGTAGGTGGGATTTTTCAGTCTGTTGACCTTTGCACTAGTAGTGCACAAGCAATGGTGGACAAGACTGCTGCTCCTTAGCAGGAAGCACAGTGGCACAGAATAGTTTTAGTCATCATTTTACTCTTCACTATCACACAGTCACAGGAGGGGAAAAGCCGATTTAATTTAAGAATGTCCTTCAAGGCCGGGCGCGGTGGCTCAAGCCTGTAATCCCAGCACTTTGGGAGGCCGAGACGGGCAGATCACGAGGTCAAGAGATCAAGACCATCCTGGCTAACATGGTGAAACCCCGTCTCTACTAAAAAAATACAAAAAGCTAGCTGGGCGTGGTGGCGGCGCCTGTGGTCCCAGCTACTCGGGAGGCTGAGGCAGGAGAATGGCGTAAACCCGGGAGGCGGAGCTTGCAGTGAGCTGAGATCTGGCCACTGAGCTCCAGCCTGGGCGACAGAGTGAGACTGCATCTCAGAAAAAAAAAAAAAAAAGAATGTCCGTCAAGAGGCAGCAAAATATACTAATGTTTTATACCTAAACGCTTAACGGTGCTCTATTTGACAAAATTGTAACTACATAGTATACATTTTCTATGGCAAACAAAGATACAATAATTATCTTGAGGAAGAAGCAAGTGTGGATGATTTGAATTGTGAGATAAACTAGTTGCTTTTTGTTTCTTTTACACACATGGCCTATTATTCTTATTGGAAAAAAAAAGATGACTGGGAGACTATGATTATTAAGATTGAGGTATTATAGCCCCCTTTTTTCCAAAAATACACAGTGTATGTCAATTCAAGGAAATTCTTGGAATGTTTATCAATTGTTGACATTGACAAAATTTGTATTTTAAACAGTTTATCCTAAATAGAACTATTTTGTATTATAAATGTTTAATGTGTATTTTTCTCAAGTTATTTAAGATTATAAGGCCTAAATCAATGCCTCTTTTTTTGATTGGCCTCCTGATAATTTAATATCAATTCTGGCTTTTACTATGGATATTTATATTGTTAGATAGGCTTTATTTCTATTTGTATGACCTCAACTTTATACTGATTGTTTTATTCAGGAAGGTCCAAAAGTTCCATATAATTCTCTACCATTGAGTTATAGTCAATTTTGCTGTAGCTTGTTTAACCAACATTTCTCTCTCCCTTTTAGTGTGTGAATGTATAATACATTCTCAATAGTCTGTGAATACTTGTGAACAAAGAAAAAAAATTTATTTTCTATAGTATTTGTTGGAAAAATCATAAACATTTTGAGTATGCTTTTTAACCTGACTCTCAAATATCCTGATATATCACAGAAGTTTTAGCAGAAAGGTGTGGCAAGCTTCTCATGAGAATATTCAGGCATATGCAAATCTAAAAGAAAGATAAACTGTCTGGTATTTTATTTTATTTTATTTTATTTTTTTGAGACGGAGTCTCACTCTGTCACCTGGGCTGGAGTGCAGTGGCGCGATCTCGGCTCACTGCAAGCTCCACCACGGCGCCCGGCTAATTTTTTGTATTTTTTAGTAGAGACGGGATTTCATCGTGTTAGCCAGGATGGTCTCCATCTCCTGACCTCATGATCCGCCCTCGTTGGCCTCCCAAAGTGCTGGGATTACAGGCTTGAGCCACCGCGCCTGGCCTGGTATTTTATTTTTTAAAGTCCTTTGCTCTCTACCAAAATTGTATTATTTAAACAGAACTGTGGGCTATTATAAGCAATGTTTCATTTTGCTATTGTCTGTTTAAAAATATCATTTGTAAATTGCAATTGGTCTTGCATGAATGTGTTTCTAAAATTGTTTCGGAATACAAATGTAATTATGTACTAATAGACCTCCTGGGATATACTCCTTAGTTTACAAGGGTCGTTGTTAATGTTCTGCCATAGGAAAAGCTTAGTAACAGGAGTGGAGGTGTCGTCTTTGCCAAAAGCTCTTTCTTAAGTCTAAACAGCATGGCGGAACAAAGAGCTTGAGCTATTTTAATGACGCCAATAGTACTCCAAAAGTGGTTTCCCAACAGCTCTTGCAATGAACCACTGATCAGTATCTTTTTGGGGCCTGGTGGGGAACAGAATAACAGACCAAACACAGCTCAGGGCTTCCCAGAGCTTCTTCCCCTTTAACATGAGTAATTCTGCTTTTTTAAAAAACAAAACAAAACAAAACAAAGCAAACCTGATTCTCTCATTTTGTCTATTAAATTCTTCCTTCCTTCCTTCCTTCCTTCCTTCCTTCCTTCCTTCCTTCCTTCCTTCCTTCCTTCCTTTCTCTCTCTCTCTTTCTCTTTCTTTTCTTTCTTTCTCTCTCTCTCTCCCTCTTCCTTTCTTTCCTTTTCCGTCTTCTCTTCTCTTCTCTTCTCTTTTTTCTACAAAGTTTCACTCTTGTCGCCCAGGCTGGAGTTCAGTGGTGTGATCTGGGCTCACTGCAAACTCTGCCTCCTGGGTTCAAGTGATTCTCCTGCCTCAGCTTCCTTAGTAGCTGGGATTACAGGCACCCACCACCATGCCCAGCTGAGTTTTGTATTTTTAGTAGAGACGGGGTTTCACCATGTTGACCAGGCTGGTCTTGAACTCCTGACCTTAGGTGATCCACCTGCCTCAACCTCCCAAAGTGCTGGAATTACAGGCATGAGCCACCACAGCCGACCATATTTCATTTGATTTCAATACTTCAAATTTCATTTGAAGATGCAGTTTTCCTGAGTGAAAAAAATGAAGTCCTGGCTAATGAGTCCTTCGGGTCAGTGTTCTATTTGCTTGGGGATATGTTTACTGCTAGTAGGTAGCATGAGAGAAAGAATTTTATTAGAGCTTTATCCAGCCCCTCCTTGTAGCATTACCCTTCAGTGTCTGTCTCGGCCCTGAACTCTTGGTCACCATTTAGAATCCTTATTGTTTAATTGCCATAAAATAGGGATTCAAGGTAAAAAAAAAATTCTACCAGAATTAAGTTAAAAAAAAAGATTAAAATCTTCAAATTTACACTGAGTTTCTCTCCCTACTTAATTCTTTACCACTCTCTTCTTGGTGCTTAGAATATTAGTCCGTCTTGGTCCGAATGGCTAGGTCAATGTTTGGAAATGCAGCTTTCAAAGATTGTTAAGTCCTATTACCAGCTCCGAATAAGTTCATGGACTGGACAGTCTCTGTGTTAATTGTCTTTGTTTCTGATTACAGTCTTTTAAGAAAAATTTCTCTAAAGTAACTTCCTGATAGCTATTTTATATACTTCTCTACTCTGACTTAATTGTCTTCTTCCTTCAAGTAATCATAATTACGCAGACCTCCTTCAGAACAGTTCTACATTATTTTCCTGGGAAAGGTTAATTATAAGTTCAAAACAGTGGGGATATTGTGTGTGTGTGTGTGTGTGTAGAATTTGTAGTGTCTCGTATTTAAAGAAATGAAATCAATTCGAATTGGATCCCAAACACTGAAATGTATTTTTGGAAATAACAAGAAGTTCATGGGTAGGGCTAGAGTTCAGGGCTTCTGGTCCACTTCTCTGAGATTGTGTGTGTGTGTGTGTGTGTGTGTGCATGTGGGTAGGGTTTTTTCTGAGTAAGCTTGTTTGCACATAGATGTGCAGTTCCAGACATCATATTCAAGAAAAGAAAATGTATTTTCTTGCATTTATTAGTTGAGGATCAATTTATTATTTTTCAGATGCTCCCGGCAGACATGTACTTGGTGAGAAGTGAATCACATGCCGTGTGTGAAGGGATTAGCATAATCATTTAATGAAAACACCACTGACCAGTGGAGTGTTGAAGAGAAAAATACTTGACTACTACACATTACTAGATCCCATGAGAGAAGGTATACATTAAATATAATGTAGAAAACCTGCTCTTAAGTGCTTTATAGTTTATAGTTTATAGAGAGTTAAATGTATATGTAACATATGAATAACTCTGATATACCACAACTAGATGAGGCTGATGAGGTGTCTTTCACCTTGATAGGACAGCCTGTTTAGTTTAAGGCTTTACCAGTTAGGCACTATCTTAGCATCTGCTTGGTCCATTTAGCATAGTAGTACACAAGAAATACTCACCAATGGACTTAACAAATACTTGAATAAATGAAGAAAACTCAAAAAGAAATAAAATTTTAAGGCAGAAGTTTTTTTGGAATAAAAAACAGAAAGTCACCAAAATTCTTGTCTTTTTAAATTTTAAAATATTTATTTGATGAAAAAAGATTATGCATATTCAAAGTGTACAATGTGATGATTTGATATATATCTACATTGTGATATATACATCTACATATAATAAGCATCACAATCAAATGAACATATCCAGCACCACCCATGCTGTACATTGGATCCCCAGAACTTATTAATCTTATATATCAAAGTTTATACCCTTTGATCAATATTTCCCTTCCTCCCTCATGCTCACATCTTGACAATCACACTTCTACTCTATGTTTCTAAGAGTTTGATTTTGTAAGATTCTATATATAAGTCAGATCATACGTTATCTGGTATATTCATTTTGGAAAACTTTACAGTTTCCTAAAGAAATGGAAATAAAACTGTCATACAATCCAGCATTTCCATCTCTTGGTATATATCCAAATAAACTGAAATAAATATCTTGTAGAGATTTCTGCACCTCCTTGTTTATTTGCAGCATTATGCACAACAGCTAAAATGTAAAAACAACTTATATCAATCAACAGATGAATAAAGAAATTGTGATATATATGTATCATATATATGATACTGCAACGAAATGTAACAGCAATAAAAAGGTAGGAAATCCTGCAATTTGCAACAATGTGAATGAACCTGGAGAACATCATGCTAAGTAAAATAAGCCTATATTACTCTTTGACATGACAGGGTCTACTCTTCAATTATTTCACTCAGCCTGTGAAGTCTTATTGAGGATTATTGGACCTAGTCTTTTTTCTTCAAAGCACGTATCTTTGTTTGTGATTCGGCACTTACATGTGTGTTTCCTTGATTACTGGTAGTCTCCCTAACTTGATTTTAAGTTCTGTGAACACAGAGCCTTCTCTCATTTGATCACCAATTAAAACAAGGATATGGCTTAGTGTTAGGCTATACTGAAAAGCTTATCTAATTCTATATAATAATTGAACTAATAAATGGATTAAACTAAGTTGCCTGATATTTATGACTTTTAAATATGTTAATAGTGCTAGAAATGACTTTCCATTTAGTTAGGGATAACTTTTCAAATCCTAATGGAAAATCTCTTGGTGAATGCTAAAATTTTCCAATATTTTCCTGTTAAATGTTCACCTGCTCAAGTACCTAAGTAGACTCTCAACAACAAATACAGAATATGTTCTTCTAATGAAGTTATTTGGTAATCTTGATGCTCTTCAATATGAGAATACATCACCTTTTTCTTGTTCAATAGCCGTGATTAATTTTATAGATCACCTAATCAGCAAGAAACTAGGGATAGGCGTACAAGTCACTATAGTACATGCCTAACTATCTATTCTAACAAATTATTTATTACAAACAACCCAAAGATGCAGTGGGGCAGACTATGATTACATCTCAAAATAAGCTTAAGAACAAGTGCCTTAGTAGCTCAAGAAGGAGAGAGGAGATCACTCTGTCTTTCTGCAAGATGATCTGAACTGCACTCTGAAGGCTTAGCCAGTTCAGACAAGCTAAAAAGAAGGGATGAGGGACATTGTATGTGAAGAGAAAGCACGAGGAATAATGCTTTGAATTCATTTACTTCATGGTATTGGAACTGACCAGCAGCCAGGTTAATTAACGTAACCCTTAAACAAAGGTATTGTTTTGTTTATCTTTCTCTTTCCCTTTTGTTCCCTTCTACTTCCCTTTGCTTCCTTATAATTTCACTTTTCTTCTACACTTTCTGTTTCTTTCCTATTCCTATCCTTTCCTTCCCAATATTTCTCACCCACATCTATCCTCAACACACATATTATTTTACATTGTCGGACTTAGGATGTTTGATAGCTCTCTTACTTGGCCCCAACACACACGTCCTAGTTTCTAATATAAGAAGATAAAGCCTCCCTCTCCCCGATGTTTTCAGGTGACTGTGTTGGCAAGAACAAAAGTACAAAATTATGTTTAATGTTAAGGTTCTGAATTTTATGTCCATTTCTAGCTTTTTGGACTAGTGAGCACAAATGTAAATGTAGCTATAGTTATTCTCATCACCTCCTCCTTTTGTTTTATGGTTTATTTTGTTGTTTGTCTGTTTTACATTTTATTTTGTTTTCATCATACTGTGCATTATTTTTCAGAAGTTCAACTGTAATTTTCATTTAGGAGATCATGATAAAGCATTTGAAATTCATTCAGAGTCTAGATAATTGGGCATTTTCTTTTAGTTCTAATTCTCTTTTATATGTTCTCCTTAGCATAATGATTACTTCACAGTAATATTATAGTCCTTTCCTTACTTTAATTAATGTCACATCTCAATTCTAACTGCTTGTTTTCAGCCCAAGGGTACTAATTTCATATCTTGTTTCTTAAATTAGCCGACTATGGACTCAGACTTCTGGTGGTTATGGTAGTCATACAGCTATTCCATTTCCCCATCAATAAGAATAAATTAGTGTTTTAATGAAGGATTTTTTGCTATTCTCTAAGGTATTTGATTTTAAAAGAATTGTAGTATTGTTTCTTGGCCTTAAGTTTATGTGAAGCAATAATTGCTCTGCAGCTAATATATTTTTGTTATTGCTAGAATCATTCATAGTTTATAAAATGGCAGCAAATGTATACAAACTAATTATATGTGTCTTAAAATAACTTTGATTTGATTATTATCCTGTTTAATAAACCAATTTAGGAAATAATGCAGATTTCTTAAGGAACTTTAAGAAGATTTGTTTATGAAGTCTTTTTTTTCTCTTAATATTATCTAGGAACAAAAGAAAAACAAATTATCCAGAGATGTTAATAGTACTTCTAAACTTTTAGGAAAAATAAATAATTCTAAATGAAGCTTATAAAAATAGAAATTAGTATTTTTATGTTTATTACACTGAAAAATTTGAATCTTAAAACATTAATAGATAAGTGTGAATGTTTAAATACACTCTATTGTTTGTATTCAAGCATAACCTTTCTACTTTGTTTTCAATTTTTGTAAAATCCCACTGTGACTTTAACCTGCATTGGTCCCTAAGCACTGATACTTCTCCATTACCTCAGTGCTTGACTTCTTGTGCAGTTAGTGATGTTTATAGTAAAGTTCCACCATTGTTTGATAATTGCTTTAATCTGCTGCTTATTTTGTTGGAAAGATTTCCCTGTTATGTTTGTTCCTTGTATGCTGTAGAGAATGAAAGACTTCGCAAGTTTTATTAGTTTTTTAGGTAGAAGGATAATGCATTTTCTAAGTAGATGGGTCTTTGTTGGAATTAACAGCTTTATTAATGATTTGCAAGGATAATAACACAGATAAATTCAGAGTCCCAACATTTTATTTAAAATAAGAAGTTGAAAGACAGGATGATTCCAGTTAACTGTTGGCAGTTATTACATCATGACTTAAAAAAGTCAAGTGATTTTCAATGAAGAAGGAAATAACATTAATTTTGTGATAGAAAACAGATTGATTTAGTGGCATTGTATGTGAGTTAGTGTATGTATGTGTCTATATTTGTGTGTGTTTCTTCCTGAGAACATGATTTTAAACTGTATTGGAAGCATGAGGTAGATTCGAATACGTCGTGGCTGATAAAGCCTGAGAGTTTACAGGTGGTGGACGCTGCTTAGGCAGAGGCCCTGCAATAAAAAAAGAGCCTGTTTGTTTTGAAGAATGGGGATAAGTCCAGCTTGGTTCAACACAGAGAGGAAAATTACTGTGGTATTTTTAAAGGCAATTAATTTTTTTTAAATGGATGTTTATTTAATTTATTTTATTTTATTTTTAGATGGAGTCTCGCTCTGTCACCAGGCTGGAGTGCAGTGGCGCAATCTTGGCTCACTGCAAGCTCCACCTCCCGGATTCAAGCGATTCTCCTGCCTCAGCCTCCCGAGTAGCTGGGATTACAGGCATTTGCCACCATGCCTGGCTAACTTTTGTATTTTTAGTAGAGAGGGGGTTTCAGCATCTTGGCCAGGCTGGTCTTGAACTCCTGACCTTGTGATCCACCCGCCTGGGCCTCCCAAAGTGCTGGGATTACAGGCGTGAGCCACCGCGCCCAGCCATGGATATTTATTTGTACACTGCACGTGTCTTTACTGAGTTTATATTTGTTCTTTATATCCCTGTTGGATTTCTCAGTAGTGTACTACTCCACGTGACCATTATTTATAGGATATTTTTAATGTTGCAGATTTTCCTATCAAATATCTTAGAAGATTATCTTTATGAAAGGATGAATGATTGCATTCTGACATGTTGACTTCAATAGCTTTCTATTAGTACAGTGAATAACACAGATCATTCCTTCTTTTCTTTGTCCTTCACTTCTTTTTGTCTTTAAACTCTTCATTAAGAATTGTTCTTTAAAATGTATTTAAGACAATACCATAATCTCTGAGTACATTAACTGATGTCAAGGAGGGACAGGATGAAATCAGTAGTCTTACTTAATATTTGCTATTTGATATAAACTCCAAGTAATTAAAGAAATTTTGCACCATAATTTTAGATTCAGATGCCTATCATAGCTGAATATATGAATGACTTTCAACTGGGCTCTAATTATGAAGGCAAAGCTATGAGGGTTTATTCTTCCTGCTATGTCTATTAATCAACTAATATGTGGCTAGACATGGTCAAGGATACAACTAATATGTGGCTAGATATGACTAAGGATACAAAGTATTCATGATCCTTCTTTGGGGTTCAGAATCCTTATTTAAAGATAGAAGGATTCACTCTAGCCAGTTGAAACAAAAAAGGATATATCATGAATTGTAGCTTGCTCACTGAAACTTTCGGAAGTCTAATGGAAAAGGCTATATATAGGCTGAGCCTTCAGGAATCCCTGCCAGAATCATGCCGTTCAAGTGGCCCATGGATGGATCTGCTGCCTGTGTTACGATTGGGTACATGATAAGTTAGGAAACTAATACCACAGCCGAAGGCTCTAGATCTACATTTCTTCTGAAGTGATAAGACAGGGTAAAGTGGAAAGGACAATTCATGGAGCTGAATCCAAAAGAGTTTTTCTACCTGTTTCCAAGAGCAACTATGAAATATGACAGTATGAGCTTTCAAATGAGCAGTGCATTCTGATGAGGATTTGGACTGCTGGTTTTAGAGAGAACAAAAAATCAATGTTATTACTGGAGGTCTAGTAATGTCTAAAAACTATGAAGTTAGATATCAAAGGCAGCAAATACTGTTAGATTAGGAAAAGAAACTAAAGTCAACTTTTCAACCAAGAGAAATTTTGTTCTTGATTGTCCATGCATAATTTGATAACTTAATATTTTAATATATGATGCTATATCTCATTATTTATTAATTTAACCTCTTAATATAATCTGGCAAGGTGATTACTTAGAATGGCACATGGTTAAATATGGAGAAAACATTCCAGGCACTCCATATACTGTATAAAGCCTGAGTTTTATGAAACAATCTGGAGCCCTGATTTAGTAACAGGAAGAAGATAGTTTTGAATACTTTTTCCCATGATGCATTGTCTCCTTATATTCATTGTGAATTTCCACAATAATGCTGTACAAAAGCTATCCCAATAATTACTGACATAAAACAACAACTATTTATTATTTCTCACAATTCTTTGAATTGGCAGGGTGATTTCTTTTCATCTGAGCCATATTGTCTAATATCGGCTGGGTTTGCTCAGGCATCTCCAGTTAGTTGGTGGGTTGCCTGGAAGTTGGCTGGACCATGGATGGACCTGTTCAGTTCTGTTTCCTATGGCTTACATCTTTCCCCAAGGTAGGCCTGTATTCTTATAACCAAGGCAGGGGCCAAAGAGTTTTTGGAAGCATGCAAAACCTGTTATGTCCTAAGATCAGAACTGAGACATTGTGACTTTGGCTGCATTCTGCTAGCCTAGGCAAATTAACAGCATCCAGAGTTAAGGGATAAATAAGCTGTTGACAGGAGGCTGGCAGAGCTGTGGTGCAAACTATCTACTGCAGCCTCATGTACACTTGTGAGAAACAGATCCAACAAGGTGATTGTCCTGAATGAACATTCCTCAGCTGACTTCTTCCTTATTGAAACAGCAACTCAATTTCAAGTAAACACATCTCATTGCAGTCTGCGTATTTTCTTGCTAATATAATTAAACAAACATAACTAAATTTAAATGTAGTGAGCACATATGATTTGAAAATTTTGTGGCTGGGCAGGTGGCTCACGCCGGTAATCCCAGCACTTTGGAAGGCTGAGGTGGGTAGATCACGAGGTCAGAAACTCGAGACCATCCTGGCTGACGTGGTGAAACCCTGTCTACTAAAAATACAAAAAATTAGCAGAGCGTGGTGGCACACAACTGAGTCCCAGCTACTCTGGAGGCCGAGGCAGGAGAATTGCTTGAAGCTGGGAGGCGGAGGTTGCAGTGAGCCAAGATCGTGCCACTACACTCTAGCCTGGGCGACAGAGGGAGAGACTCCGTTTCAAAAAAAAAAAAGAAAGAAAAGAAAGAAAGAAAAGAAAGAAAAAAGAAAAAAAAGAAAGTTTTGCTATGTAAAATGCACATTTTAAAAAACACAGTAAATTATGTCTACCATTGTGGTCTCTTAATACCCATTCGATATTCTCTCCCTTTCCTCAGTCTAAATCCCACCCCCCTGGTGAGGAATTGTAACACACTGGTTCCCGAGAACAACCTGCAATGTTGTGAGATGCTACAAATGTCTTGAAATGCGTTCCTCTTCTGCGTTATTTCTTTAACAGATATCTATGATGCACATTTCAATTAATATATTTTGCTATGGGAATTTGATGAGCTAAGTAAATTAGAAGAGGTAATATAAATTAGATATTTATATTAATAACCTACATTTTTCTTTACAACAACCTTATAATTTAGGTGTTACTGTTATCCTCATTTTACAGATGATGAAGTGGAGGTACAGAAAAATAGTGCACATTTGAATTCATTCTTTAAATGCTTTGTTTTCTTTTCTTTTTTTTTTTTTTTTTTTTGAGACGGAGTCTCGCAGTCGCCCAGGCTGGAGTGCAGTGGCCGGATCTCAGCTCACTGCAAGCTCCGCCTCCTGGGTTTACGCCATTCTCCTGCCTCAGCCTCCCGAGTAGCTGGGACTACAGGCACCCGCCAACTCGCCCGGCTAGTTTTTTCTATTTTTTTTTTTAGTAGAGACGGGGTTTCGCCGTGTTAACCAGGATGGTCTCGATCTCCTGACCTCGCGATCCACCCGTCTCGGCCTCCCAAAGTGCTGGGATTACAGGCTTGAGCCACCGCGCCCGGCCTCTTTTCTTTTCTTTTTTTTTTTTTTTATTTTGAGACGGAGTCTCGCTCTGTCGCCCAGGCTGGAGTGCAGTGGCGCGATCTCGACTCACTGCAAGCTCCGCCTCCCGGGTTCCCGCCATTCTCCTGTCTCAGCCTCCCGTGTAGCTGGGACTACAGGCGCCGCCACCACACCCGGCTAATTTTTGTATTTTTTAAATAGAGACAGGGTTTCACCATATTGGCCAGGATGGTCTCGATCTCCTGACCTCGTGATCTGCCCGCCTCGGCCTCCCAAAGTGCTGGGATTACAGGCGTGAGCCACCGCGCTCAGCCTGATTGCTTTCTAATAACATTCAAGTAGATTATCTTTGATAAATATACGGGCCATTTCAAAAATTAATCAACATGGGGGCAGACCAGGTAATGCTGACTAAACTCTTGCTATTTTCCACAATATTTTAAAATTACTTACAATAAAATTATAATTCATTCTTATATTTAGAATGTAACATTATGTGCAAGTGCCTGTGTGTGTTGCAATGATCACGCAACTTGAATTTTGCCTGTTTTACATAACAAAGTAACATCAAGAGCATTTTTTCATCACCTGAAACCGTTTAGGATTTTCAGAAGCCAGAGTTGGCTTCTAAAATAGTAAACTGATGTCAGCTTTTGAGGGCTACGTTTGCTAATTGAAATAGTAACAATGGAAAGCAGGAAGTATTGTGGAGACATGGAATCGGGGTAAAAACTTATGCTCAGAAAAAGTTTGAAACTTAATCAAAACTCATTGTGTTCAATTTCTGAATCATGAACCAAACATAAGAAGTAGTTTAAAATTGAGTCATGCCATAGAAAGTTTAAGTACCTTTTTTTCTTCTCCTAGGCTCCTTTTCTTTAGTCTGTGATAGGACACCTCAAATTCGCACCCTAGTGCTATCACCATCCGAAAACAACTAAGAATAAAACTTGCTTCTGCTTCTGTTATGAATAGTCTCAATGAGACATGTATGTTACCGTTTTTACAAATGGCAGAATATGTAAAACTAGAAGTCAGGGCTATGCTGGAGCCTGATTGTATCACTTTATAAAAACTCACTGTTACATTTTCCAGAATTTTGTAAGCTGATTGTCAAACACAGCCATTACTAAAGATTATGTTATGTAAGCCACAAATATAAGCCAAATTAAAAGCAAAGGTAATAAATGCTCAAAACTCATCAGTTTCTAAGTATTTTGTTACATACACTATTATCTATATTCTATAGTTGACTTATATCTATTGTACATGTCTCCGTATGGTAGAAATAATATATAACTCCGTATTACTCCGCATCTTTTGAATACCACATTCAGTAATGTCACATTGGTGGCTGGTGTGCCATTTTTGTGTGAGAAATATCATGAATTTTTTTCCAAATGAATCCTCATAATTTCTCCATAAAGAATATTTCTTCAACTGTATCATACCCTTGATGTGAGATCTAGTTCATCTAACTGCTTCTTGGAAAGGGTGGGGAGATAATATTTTATATATATATATATATAAAATAAATATATATAATACATATATACATATACATATATACATATATATATGATTGAGGTTTTCCAGGAAAAGTAGAAGCCACATATTCTTTTTTTCAAACAAACCTACTTTTCAAAAATTGTTAAAATTGAATGAATTTAACACAGCACAATAGTCTCTAAATTGAAACTGAACTTCATTTTCCGTTCATTTTCAGATTTGATAGGAAGAAATGGTGGAAAGTTATGCAAATAACTCATTCCTTTCTTCACTAGTGTATGCAATTTAACCAACAAAAATTATCTGCAAAACTTTTGTTTTAGTATGTATTCCATTTAAGCCAGAGAATTATTAAGCCTGTTCAAATTTTGTAATGTTTGTCTAACATGTGCATGAAAACTGGCTACATCCAATAATGTTTCCTAGTAAGGATACTCTATTAGTCTTATTTCTCAGGTTGTTCTTGTTAAAACATAAAGAAATATTTGCTTTTGACAGAGTTTAGTGAAGAATCATTTACAGGGTAGGAGTTATGAGAAGATGAGACCAGATCTGACTTGTATTTCTGATACTATCATGGAACATTAAAAAAAAAAATCAGAGAAAAAGTGTATTTGAATTAGCGTAACCTAGTGAAAACATTTTTGACATTAATATGGTCCACTTCTCAGATTTTATAACATGGGGAAATACATTCAAATAAATTTGTTTATTTGGTAAAACTAAACATACACATCCATACATATGCACAGATATATACATTCGGTTTAGATAGAGAAAATATCTTCTAACTTTTGATGTATTTGTTTATATTCCTGTCATTGTAACTTAACCATAGTATCAACATATTATTAATTGTTTTGAATACCATCCCCATTTCTATACCTATTTGTGTTTATGTGTATTCTAATTGCATGTGTGTACAGATTGTGGAATATCAAATATTTGATATATTTATTAAAGCACACTTAATGAAATCTAATAATGGAAGTGAAATTTCAACAGAAGCTTCTGTGAAAAGAGGAGCTAATCTTACGTTTTGTGAAAAGTAATTGCCTCGAACACAGAAACTGATAATCAAATAAAATATCAGTGTGTTTGGTGAGCTGTAATGTTGAAAAAATCCAAGATATTTTGCCATACACAATTATACTTTTGAAACTGACATATGTGTGTATTATGAAAGGCCTTTCTCCTTTTTTGTAAGTTAAAAAAATGTTAATACTAAGTATATAAACTACACAGCAAAGTGATACTTTTACCTTCTAGGAGAAAAAGAAGTTACAAAAACTGCATCCAAATTTTACTCTCTCATGTACTTCTGTCATAAGAACTTTCAAAAATAATTGATGCATATACATTTTACTATGTTATTCATTACATTTTTTCATTATTACAATGAATAAAAATCTGTCATAATGTAAATATGTGAAATTTATACTGTTTACATGACTTTTATTTGTAAGTAGTTTTTTAGATAATTCTTAAATACATTATTTAAGTATAAAATGAATACTATAATATATATTTGGAAACTAAATATCAAGAAATACATTTTCAAATGTATTTCAGTTTTTCTCTGAAACGAAAAACTGAAAAGGAACATTTGCAAGTATAGTCAATAAATTATTTTTTGTTTATTTCATTTTTTGATGCAAAATAGTTGTACATACTTATGCAGTACATTTATATCTTGATACATGCATAAAATGTATAATGATTAAATTAGAATAATTAGGATATCTATGATCTCAGACATTATTTATGTCTTGGTTTTGTTAACATTCCATATCTTCTCTTCTAGCTATTTTGAAATCTACTGTAATTTCTCTGTAACTATAGTAGCCTTATTGTGCTATCGAACACTAGAACTTATTTTATCTAAACGTATTAATATTTTTATACTGATTAACCAACCTCTCTTCATTCTGCCTGCCTCACCTTCTCAGCCTCTGGTAATCACTATTATACTCTCTACCTTTATGAAATCTACATCTTTTAGATTCTACATGTGATTAAGATGACGTGATATTTGTGTTTCTGTGCTTGGCGTATTTCGTTGAACATAATGCCTCCTAGTTCCATCTATGTTGCTGCAAATGAGAAGTTTTATTTTTATGACTAATATTTTATTGTGTGTGTGTATATATATACACACACACAAACTATATTTTGTGTGTGTATATATGTATATTCAGTGTATATATGTATATATACACTCTATATCTTCTATATTTATCTCTATAAATGTATACATTTAAATTTAAATTTATGTGTAGCTTCCTTAAAGAACACACAATGATATTAACTGGAAACCTGGCTGACACTCAGCTCGTTGATGAGACCTGCAGTTTGTGATGGCCAGCATGTCACATTTGCCACCCGTTGTTACTACCTACCACTTTCCCTTTGGATTTATAAAAAATGAATAAATGAATAAAAAGCAAGAACTGTATGCAGGAACGGAAATATTACATGTTACATCTGGGGTGTGAATTTCAAAGAAGGTGCAATCTGACAGAAAATATATTCTAAGTAGGGTACTGTAGTTCATATTGTGTTAGCTTGTTTGTGGTGGGTGGTTGTTGGTCAAAGAACAAATATAGAGTGAATGAGATTTGTGAGGCATTTTTTCTTTTCTTTTAAGCACAGCACCACCGGAATAAGAGAAAGTGTCTCTTCACTTTGGTATTAAAATAGATGCATGCCTGGTATTCACAAGAAATTTGTCTAAGGGTTGTACATATCACCTTGACTTCCAACTTAGCGTCTGATAGGAGAACTTTATCGGCATACAAATGAGCAGACAGGGTGACTGATGTAGTGAGCTCTGCATTTTGCTTGTACTGAAAAGATTAAGATCTTTCCTTAACCGAGAATTAAGACAAATAACGAAGAAGAGAAAAAATCATAATTGAGCATTTTATACTACTATACCCAAAAGTTGGAATTTATAGATCCTGTAGAAACAGAGTAAAAGTAGTGTCGAATAATGATTTGTTGATCTTCTGTGTAAGTCATTTAATTTGATTCTGAGTGAAATATAAAGTAAAATCTACAAATAAAATATAAAATAATTGGGCTTTGTAAGGCAAGAAAAGAAAAATGAGTTGAAAAGCATATGTGAAGAGATAAGAAATGATTTGACATAAGATAATAAAACAAAGGATCAATGCCTAAATTAAATGTACCTTGGAAATGGCAAAAATATAATTATTACTATACAAAATCAAATCAGAATTGTAGCAGAAACATTAGAAGACATCAGAAGAAAATCTTAGAGGGATTAAAACCAATTTATTAGAAGATATTGTGGGAGACCAATGTAAACATATCCAAAGAAAGAGTAATGAGTAGAAATGAGTTAAAACAACGGCAAACAGATTTGACAGCCAAGTACAACAAATATTATCAAATTTTAAATTGTTTTATGAACTGCTTATTAATAACTATCCTTAATTTTTCAGATAAACAAATTTTAAAACTTATAAATTTACATGTAGTACTGTGGCAAGTTTGTTGATCATATTAGTCTTTATAGAGTGAAAAATTTTAAGTCTTTAAAAATAGACTGAAAACAATTTATATCAAATATTGTACAGACTTACCTTTATAAAACACTTTCTTTTACTTTTAAAAATGTATTTAATTCACAAATAAAAATTGCATCTATTTGAAGTGTTGTAACTTAATGATTTAATCATTGCATAGTGATTACCACAGCCAACACATCCAAACATCTTATTAATTTAATTGTAGCAAATAAAAAAGGTTAAAGTAATGATTCAACTAGTCTTACTAGATTTTTAAGTTGCTTGTAAATTCTGCTGGCAGTAGAATATTGTCTATTTTCTACTGCCAGCTGCTATAGCACGTGGCCTGCTATATCAAAAATGCTGCAAACTGGATGGGTTACATACAACATAAATTTATCTCCACTCTCCTGGAGACTGAAAAATTCATGATCAAGGCACCAGTACATTCAGCATCTGATGAGGGTTAGCGATTTGGTTTTTAGATGGCATTCTTGCTTTTTCTTCATGTAGTTGGCGCTAGCCAGCTCACTGTTGCCTCTTTTGTAAAGGCACTATGCCATCCATGAAGGCTCTGCTTCATGCGTAGAATCATAACCCACAGTCCCACCTTTTAATACTATCCTGTGGGGGATTAGGTTCCAATATATGAATTTTAGAGGAGCATAAGCATTCAGTCTGTAGCAATAGTTCACTGTAAGAAATGATCTTAAGTATGGTAAATTCATTTTGTGATGAATATGTATATTTTCATGAGGATCTGCTTATTCAGCTTCTGGTGATATGTAACGTTAGAAAATGCAAGGTGAATTATGGACTTAGAAAATGCACCTATTGAATAAGAATACATTATTTTTTGCCTGGGATATTACTTAAAGGAACATCATTTTATTTAAATAAGAATACAGAACCCATGTTCTGGGAAGAACTAATATATTGTGCTAGATGTGGACCTCTCTTCTTACTCTAGATCATGTTGTCAGTTAAATTTTAAATAAGGAGGAATGAGAAAAAAGAAATACATAAAATAAAGGCTAACTAGGAATATGGTCTAAATATATTTTAAGTAACAGAATTTTGTGTGAAATGACCCTTGAATAGTTTGTTACAATTTTGTTCACTGTGGAAGAGTGTTAACATTATAATTTGCCATCATCTAGCAGTTGGTAATACAAGTCTTTGTACAAATGGAAATCATGCAAAGGTTATCTTGTTCATCTGGGGAAATAAATGTTGTCAATAGGATTTTATTAAATGTTCTTAATAAAATATTTAGTGGAACGTTTCTTTTTTAAGGGATTTTTAGTCAATACTGGCAGTCCTCAGAGATGTTGAATAATATATGACGGTACGTGCATCAATCTCCCAAACTTTTATTTGACTGTGTAACTGTGCTTCCAATAACATTTTCACGAATATAAAAGCCTAAATATATTGTATGACAAAGAAGTATGTATAATGACAACTAATTCCAATAGATTATTGATAATCTGTCGGGGATAGTCAGTAGGGATGAATTACTATGTTTATATTAACTTAATTTGACATTTTAAAACATCATTGCCAAATGTCACCGTTCATATCTGAGGAAATGCGTTAATTTTATTTGCTTACTTTGTGTCATAACTTTTACCTCTACATAAATTACCATTTTTCTTGGTATTTTTAAGAGAAATATTAACTAATTAAATAAAAAACAATTGAAAATATGTTTCTGGGTGAATATTTAAAATGGTAAAACATATGTCCAAAAATGTAAGCTGGTAATTTTTTACCATTTTAGTTCATATTTATTTAAATGGGCCAAGCAAAAACAGTGATATTTAGTTTAACTGAATGTTTCAGGTATAATGTGATCAATGCTATTAATATTAAACTAAAACACAGAGTGATATGTTTAAAATTCTTTTGTGAAATTCATTAGATTTTTTTTTAGTTCCCTCTGTGATCCATATGTGCAAAAACAATTATATGAGAATGAAAAGGAATAGACAATTCATTTAAATGTTTGAAATCTTCATCTAAATATGTCAAGTTGTGTTAATACCTATGAAAGTCATAGCTAATATGGATATTTCTAATTGTTCTTTGGATAAATGGTGAGGTTTGTGATAGAGGCCGAGTTATCACCATTCAATAACCGTATCTACAACCAATATCAGATAAGTAACTTTATTTCTAGGGTTTAATTTTTTTGGGGGGATGGGACTTTAATTTTTTTCAGCTCTTGTTGCCCAGCCTGAAGTCCAATGGCATGATCTCGGCTCACTGCAACCTCCACTTCCTGGGTTCAAGGGATTCTCCTGTCTCAGCCTCCGAGTAGCTGGGATTACAGGCACGCGCCACCACATCCGGCTAATTTTGTATTTTTAGTAGAGATAGGGTTTCTCCATGTTGGTCAGACTGGTCTCAAACTCCCAACCTCAGGTGATCTGCCCACCTCAGCCTCCCAAAGTGTTGGGATTACATACATGAGCCACCACTCCCGGCTGGGGTATAATTTATATATACAAATTCGCCTTCATACTTTACTCTTAAAAATTATGTGTTGACTTATATGTGTATAGTAAAGAATACTGTTTTTTTAATATATGTCAATTACTACAATTCTATATATAGCTATATATTTGACACTGTCTATACAATAGTGCTGTATGAAAATTGTACGCTTCTCAATTTTATGTGTATATTTTATTCAAAAGGTTTTAACTTAAATTGTTTCTCCATATGTATTGAACTTCTATTATGACCAAGATACTGGGCAAGATTCTATATACAGAAAAGTGAATAATAGAAAGTTTGTATTTATATAAATAGCTAAGTGACTTAATTTCCTATTGATATAGTAACAAATTACCACAAAGTTAGCTTAAAACCACACAAATCTGTTATTTTACAGTTCTGTGGATCAGAAATTCGAAATGAATCATACAGGGCTAAAATCTAGTTGTTGGCATCTGTTACTTCTGAAAGCTGAGGTGAAAAATCCTTTTCCTAATCTTTTCCGGGTTCTAGAAGTTTCCCACATGCATTTGCTCATTTCCTGCATGCATTTGCTCATGGCCCCTTCTTCCATCTTCAAAGGCACCTGCTTGGCATCTTCAAATTCATCTCCCTATCTCTCCCTCTTTCTTGCTCTCACTCTCTTTTACTCTCACTCTCACGTTTGCTTTCCCTTTCTCTCTGACTTCTGCTTCTGTGGTTACATAGCCTTCTCTGACTCCCACCCTCTTTTCCTTATAAGAACCCTTGTGGTTACATCAGTGCCACTTGGATAATTCAGGATAATCTTCCCGTTTCATCTCAAGATCCTTTACTTAATCACATCTGTAAAATCATATTTTTTCATATAATTCAACATATTCACAGGTTCCAGGGATTATAAAGGGAATACTTTGAGGGAAGAGGGATTACTCTGTTTACCATTGTCAGTATATCTGCATTTTTATTACGGATTGTATTTATGTATAGGTACATACTGAATGGGAGAAAAAACACCTCAGTATTCTAATTTCAGATTGTAGCACAGTCCCTACACACATTAGTAAGTACTACTAAATTCTATGAGCCTTACTGAAGACTTTAACGTTCCTCATACTCCAAAATAAATGTAGATCCTGGTTTTGTGTTACCAGCATAAATAAATCTCACTTTATTTTTATGAACGCATTTTTATTACGGAATGTAAAAGGAAGAGAGACAAGAACATAAACTTAAACTTGCAGCGTAATGAGTATCTTTAAAATGAATAACCAACCGCATAGCCACTGCATAAGAGAAGAATAGAACCCAGCACTCTGGAATCCTTTGCGTGTCCCTTCTAGTGTAAAACCATTAGACGTAACCACTTTTCTATCTTCTGAGAACCATTTTTTTGATGACGTTTATCACTTATACATAGATCCTTAAATAAAATCATATCTGTTTTTATAATATAAATCAGTTCATTTTACCTATATCATGATAGTTATTTTCTTTGCTCAAATTATATTTTAAGATCCATCTATCTTTTTGTATATAACTTTGGATTATTTTAATTTTTGTATGACATTCCATTGCTTTAATTTATGATGCAATCATTTTAGTAACACTAAGCTACAGTACAAACAAATAGTAAGATAAAATGATAATACTAACAATGAAGAAAGCATTCAGAATTGATCAGAATCTACTGTGGCAACAATCTCCAAACTCCTTGACTTGTCTCTACACATACCTCACTAGTCTCCTCAACATGGAGTTTACACTCATAGTAGGAAGTAGCAGCCATATCTGGGATATTGACATGTTCTGTGGCAAAGGGAATGAGCAAATGGGCTGATCGTGCTCTGTCTTTTAAAGCTTCTGCCACGAACTGACACAGTTCATGTCCACTCCTAATTCATTGGCCACTGTAAGTCACATGCCCATATCTGATCTCAAGGAGGCAGAGGAGTATAATCACCTTTGTACCAAATGGGAAAAGACCTGTAAATATACGGCAAATCGCACTGACCAGTTAAACAACTGTGATATTAATTAGTCATCACATATTCAATCCACTGTCCTTTTTGCCCACAAAAGGCACTCACCCTCCATGATAGAGTGAATCCAAAAAGATCTCATAGAATCATACTCAAAGTGCAAGATACCAGAATGATGTGCAGTATTTTCATCATTAGTGCATAATGCACAGTTGTTGGTACTTTGACCCTGATCCGGAAACATGAAATTAAAAACATATTAACTTACTCACATCCACATCCCTTACTCAACCAACTTTCATTGGTGGAATAGGAACAGGGTACCCATAGAGAAAACACTCCATCAGAAAGGCGAGAAAGTTGAGATCTCACTGGTACATATTGATGCTGAAGTAACACTGGGTAGATGTTGTGGATATTCCAAATCTTAGTGGTGCAGTGTATTCCTTGATTAGACCTCATTTCTGGTTGAATTTCTCCCTGGCCCTGGTCTCCGTGGCCCTGGTCTCCATAACCCTTATTTTCACACTTTGTGTGGCACTTTCTCTCTCTCTGTCTCTCTCTCTGTCTCTCTCTCTCTCTCTCTCTCTCTCTCTCTCTCTCTCTCTCTCTCTCTCCTCTCTCTCTCTCTCTTTCTCTTTTTCCCCCTGAGATGATGTCTTGCTCTATCTCCCAGGCTGGAGTGCAATGGTGCAATCTCGGCTCACTGCAACCTCCGCCTCCTGGGTTCAAGATATTCTCCTGCGTCAGCCTCCTGAGTAGCTGGGATTACAAGTGCATGTCACCATGCCTGGCTAATTTTTTTGTATTTTTAGTAAAGACGGGGTTTCACCATGTTGGTTAGGCTGGTCTTGAACTCCCGACCTCGTGATCTGCACACCTTGGCCTCCCAAAGTGCTGGGTTTACAAGCATGAGCCACCGTGCCCAGCCAGCACTGTTCTTATATTTGCTTCTTAACTACCTCTGAAGAAGACAGTGGAGACCAGGAGTGTAGGCCTTCATAGGTTCTGGGTGGCCTAATGGTCCATTAAACTCTGAATATCTACAGACGATTTAGTCCTGGATAATGCTTTCTTTTATAAAATAAAGTGTCCTAAAACTGTCTATCATTTTCATTACAACTTTTTAATGTGCTAATAGAAAAGGAGATATATTCTTTAGATTTACCATAGTTTTTTGTTAATTTTTCATTTCACTTACTTCCAGTTCAATTATGGTTATATTGCAATTTTTTTTTTTTTTTCCTGAGTTATGGTCTCCCAGACTGGAATGCAGTGGTGCAGTGATCACAGCTCACTGCAGCACTTTGGGAGGCCAAGGTGGGCGGATAATAAGGTCAGGAGATTGAGACCATCCTGGCGAACACGGTGAAACCCTGTCTCTACTAAAAATACAAAAATATTAGCCAGGCGTGGTGGCGGGCGCCTGTTGTCCCAGGTACTCGGGAGGCTGAGGCAGGAGAACGGCGGGAATCCGGGAGACGGAGCTTGCAGTGAGCTGAGATCGAGCCCCTGCACTCCAACCTGGGTGACAGAGCGAGACTCCATCTAAAAAACAAACAAAAGAACACTTCTGAACTCAAACAATCCTCCTACTTTGGCCTCCCAAAATGCGGGGACTACAAGCATGAGCCACCATACCTTGCCAGTTGTATTTCATTTTTTTTGCCTTTAGTGAGAGAGCCACAAGTTAAGTCCCTTTTATCCTGTGGCATATTGCTCAGTAGAAAGGATTCGGTAGGTGCCAAATATATTATTTGTGTTTTTGCTCTGAAGCACCTCGATACAGTTGCAGTTACTTAACAGTGAATGTGACAGTCCTACCATTTATTTTATCCCTGCTGCAAGTCTGAGTTCAGTTGTCATTGTCACTCAAAGCTCTTCTCAGTTTTATATGCCCGTTGGCCTTGATTAGCGGTTGCATCTTCTAACCATGACAGTCTTTGCAATGCTTGTACTCTCACTCTCTCTACTATTTCTATGTCCTAACTCACTATTTTCTGATCTGGTCTGTTTCTTTTGACAGTTTGCCAAATTCAGCTCATAGGAACCAATCTATGCTTTTTTCAACCTTTTGCACTGGGACTCCAAATTCATTAAGTGCATACATTTTTCTTCCAAGTTATTACAGGTGGCCATTTTACCTGATAGTTCAGAACATGTGTCATGGATTCCATGTTCCCAGCCCTTCCTAGGAGTTTCCTTTTTGTCAATTCACAGATCCTAAGTCAGTGTCCCATGCATTAAAAAAAAAAAATGTTATGACAGCATTTGACTTCTAGTTACCAATTTCTGGTGTGATGGACCATGTTATCCTGCAATTACAAACAATTTTGAAGTCTTACTGACTGACCAAGAAATGTTTACTTATTGCTCTGTTTATATATCCATCATGGACTATCTGGGGCCTTTCTCTTTCTTTAAATCTGGACCCAGACTATTTGAACAGACACTATCTGCAGCATTAGGGGTCACTCTGGAGAAGGAAAATAAAGGAAATGGAGACTCCTCACTATTCTTTAACATTTTCTTCTGATACAGTTTGCTACCATTTGCATGTAATAGCTAGAGGAAGTCATATAGCCATAACTAACTTTAAGGGTGAAGGGGAATACGGTTCAGCCAAGTATCCAGAAGGGAAAACAGCCAGTAACACTGGTGAGCAACACTATAGAACAACACAAATGATAACAGCATTGAAAAATCTTTCAGATGGATTTATCTAGCTATGGGATACCCACATGCTAAATTGTACTCTACTCATTTTATCTCTCTTTGTTTTTTTCTTTTTGGAGATGGAGTCTTGCTCTGTCACTCAGGCTGGAGTGCAGTGGTGCGATCTCCACCCACTGCAACCTCTGACTCCTGGGTTCAAGCAATTCTCCTGCCTTAACCTCCGGAGTAGCTGGGATTACAGGCACATGCCACCATGCTCGGCTTTTTTTTTTTTTTTTTTTTTTGTATTTTTAGTAGAGACGGGGTTTCACCATTTGGCCCAGGCTGGTCTCGAACTCCTGAGTTCAGGCAGTCTGCCCACCTCATCCTCCCAAAGTGCTAGGATTACAAGTGTGAGCCACCATGCCCAGCCCGTTTTATTTCTTTCTAATTCTCTTTCTACAAAAGGTGACATGCAACGAAATCCTTCCTGTTGCAGACACCAGGCAAAACAAAGGAAAAGTTAAGCTACTGTTCCTCAAAAGAAATCTTGAATGTTAATAGAAAATAATTTATTTTTTGTTGTTGTTGTTTAAGGACAAAAAAGCTATAATTTTTAAGAATTGTTATTACCACCAAGAGTTAATAGTGGCGAGTGCCGTTTTATGACTCTGAGTTGCTTGGTCTCTGGTTACAATTTGAGATTCAGTTGTCAACGTTTTGGCTCAACCTTTGGTTAGTGATTTTACTTGGAGTTCTGTTAATTTTCTATTATATTGATGTGAAGGTATTTGTGTCTGCATTTATTGTGTCAGTATCTCCTGCTAATTTTTACTTGTTTTGAAGATCCCCCAAACTCATATTTATAGGAATACTGTAGTTTACTATAATGATACTCATCTACATTTTTTGAGTATAGAATTTTCAGAGCTCAAATATATTGAAACATTTAGATTTGGAAGGAGGTCAAAAGTGTCTACATCATGACAGGGTGTTTCCATACTTCTGAGCCCTGAACACCTAGAAGGATATAGCAAATTATAACCCTCATCAGATATTATTTTCTTCCCAACCTTAAATGGCTTACTCTTTGTTTAACATTACTTTTAAAAGTAATACCTGGGCCGGGCGCGGTGGCTCACGCCTGTAATCCCAGCACTTTGGGAGGCGGAGGAGGGTGTATCACGTGGCCAGGAGATCGAGACCATCCTGGCTAACATGGTGAAACCCCGTCTCTACTAAAAATACAAAAAATTAGCCAGGCGTGGTGGCGGGGCCTGTAGTCCCAGCTACTCGGGAGGCTGAGCCAGGAGAATAGTGGGAACCCAGGAGGCAGAGCTTGCAGTGAGCCGAGATCGCGCCACTGCGCTCCAGCCTGGGCTATAGAGCGAGATTCTGTCTCAACAACAACAACAAAAAAGTAGTAGCTGAAGGCACAATATGTTTTGTACTCTGTTACCATTTCTAAAATATTCTGGCAATAGATAAGAACATATATACCTTTACTCACATATAAACATATTTTTAGTACCATTTTATTGATAGAAAATCTTGAGGCTAGGCTATTCTGTGTATCTCTTGTTTTCTGAGAACTTAGTTTAGAATATTAATAGAGGCTCTTCAAAAGGTGCGAGTGACATGTGCAATGCCGTTTTAGTTCTTTATCTTCTTTTTCCCTCTATATTACTTTTTGACTTAAAATATAGCTATAATTATTGCCAGTATCTCAAGTTCATTGTCATAGTCTAAAAAAAACTACATTATTACATAGATAACAACAGTACTGAAAAAATACAATTAATAAATTTTCTTTTTTTCTTTTGAGACAGAGTCTCACTCTACTGCCCAGGCTGGACTGCAGTAGTAAGATCTGGGCACACTGCAACCTCCTCCTCCTGGGTTCAAGTGATTTTCACACCTAAGTAGCTGGAATTAAAGACATGTGCCACCACACTCAGCTAGTTTTTGTATTTTTAGTAGAGGCGGGCTTCACCACGTTGGCCAGGCTGGTCAGGAACTCCTGGCCTCAAGTGACCCACCCACCTCAGACTCCCAAAGTGCTGGGATTCCAGGGGTGAGCCACTGCACCCAGCCACAATTAATAAAGTTTGTTTGAACATATTATAAAATGTGTTTAACACATGTTGCCTATACTGTCAAACTTAAAAATTAGAAAAATACACTACCATTATTATACTAAAATATGACTGCTTATGTCAGAATACCATACAAAATTATATTACTTAAAAGAAATTATTTACAAATTAGAACTTTTCTAAGAAGTTTGCATTTACATATTGTGGCATTTCACAATACAGCACACTTAAAAAAAAATGTTGGTACTTAAACATGTGCCTATAAAATATTCTAAATCAGGTAAGAGGCTTCTATAGCATTCAATATGATTTATAAAAAATGTTGTCCAGATGCGGTGGCTCACCCCTGTAATCCCAGCACTTTGGGAGACTGAGGCAGGCGGATCACCTGAGGTCGGGAGTTCGAGACCAGCCTGACCAACATGGAGAAATCCTGTCTCTACTAAAAATACATAATTAGCTGGGCATGGTGGTGCATGCCTGTAGTCTCAGTTACTTGGGAGGCTAAGGCAGGAGAATCGCTTGAACCCAGGAGGCAGAGGTTACGGTGAGTAGAGATTACACCATTGCACTCCAGCCTGGGCAACAAGAGCGAAACTCCATCTAAAAAAATAAAAATAAAAATACCAAAACTGTTGAAAGTGTAAGAGTGAGTTTTTTTCAGTTGCTTCCAAATCCTGAGGATATCCTTTGAAAGCAGTTGTCACTTCATTTTTTTGTCTGTGTTGTGATTCTTTGTGTTCCTTGTATGACTTCTGTCCTTTCCTGTAATGAGTATAGGATATCAGCAGGAAAATGACATTGCGGATTTGTGTTGGTGGACTTGGGGGGAACCTTTGTTAACGGTGTTTCATTAGACTCAGCTTGCTTCAGATACCAGCTTATTACCATCTCCTCTAGCATCTATATCTGCAAAACAGAGAAACTCATGTCTTTTGCCCTACCTTTTGTCCTACTTCCAAGCTCTGATCAGGGCATATCAAAAAGCAGGTTCTGGCTCATGCTAGTTCCTTATCTTGGGAACAGCTGCAGTTCACATTCGCTAAGTGTGAGCAAGCACAGATGTCTTCATTGATTGTAAGGCACACGGTGAAAGAAAATGTCCCTTACTAGAAGAAAAATATCCCCTTACTAGTATGCCTTGAGTTGGCCCAGATGTTCCAGTCTCTCCAGTTCTTTCTGCAAACCAGCATTGCAGTACGTTTTAAACCTTGGTGTGATAGTAAAAACAAGACAAAGTCAGGGGTTTCAGAGTCAGATAGATGTGTTTGACCTGTCTTTTCTCCACCTCATTTTCATTATCTGTAAATTGAAGATGATTACAATAGTCATAGTTCCTCAATCTTAAGCTACATCTCTACTTGGTGTATTTATTTGCCTACTACATAGTAGGAAGCTATGAAAACTGGAAGAGTTGACTGGTATTTCCCTCTCCATATTGTGAACTATATGAATATAAGGGTTGCATCTTTTTTAACATTATTGCCACCCTCTCAAATCTCCAGCAATATTGTAAACAGAGAGCAACCCATATCTGCCTCTATTATGCTCTAACAGGTAATCGATTTTAGCAGTGACATATTTATAATAAATAATTAGTGTATGCTGATTTGAAAAATAATTAAAACTGAATTTTGTAACTAAACATTCTGATACCAAAATAGATATTTTCTGCTTCAATATACGACTGACACTTTCTTTGACACTGTGGAGGCCAACTTAGGTAAGGTAAAATAACCCTTTAATAGTCCTTGAAGTAATTTTTTGTCATACATATTCATCATTTTGTTCAGGTTACGGTATTTTAATGATAAATGATAGTTATATAATGAGGTCAGATGAATGGTGGTTACCCCAGAAGATGTGGCCACATCGGGATTCCCTGAACCTGTGAAGAAAGTTTTCTTATTTTGAAGAAGGATCTTTGCTTATGTAATTTAAGATCTTGATATGTAGAGGAATCCCAGATTCTCTGGGTGGGTTCTAAATTCAGACAGGTGTCTTTATAAGAACAAGGCAGAGGGGGATTTGAGACAGACAGACGTGAAGGAGGCAGTGGAACTATAGAGAAAGAGCAGGAGTGAGGCAGCCACAAATCAAGGGTTGCCGAAGGCCGCCAGAAGCTGTAAGAGGCAAAGAACAGATTCACCCCTAAAGCTTCAGAGGGAATGTGGCCCTGCTAAAATTTGGACTTCCAGCCTGAAGAGCTGTGAGAAAATACATTTTTGTTGTTTTAAGCCACCAGGTTTATAGTAATTTAGTTTGAAATCGTCAGAAAATGAATATAGATGTGTTAATGTCTCTCGTTCTTGGCATCTGTTTCTGAAGATTAAGCGTGACTTTTCATAAACAACCTTGATGCATTTTGTTTTCTTTGTAGAATACAAGAAGGAAATTAATATCCAAACTACCCAGGAAAAACATCGAATTGTAACAGTCTGTAGATATTTTATCTCACTTTCTGTCTGTTCACATGTGATGTAGGATAAATATTCAGGTAGTTTTTTAATTCACATTTTTGGAATTTTTACTTTCTAAGGGAAAGATTAAATTGTTCGAAAATATGTGTGCAGAAGTATATAAAATAAATATATAAAAACGGCTATGTATATGTACACATACATACTTATGTGAAAATATTTTAACCATCGATATACGAATATTTAGTTCTATGTGTGAAAAATAATTAATACCATTCTTTATTAAACTCAATTCCTTAATTATTAAAATTTACTCCTTTAATAAAAATAAATCTAAAATATTCACAAGTTTGTGTCTTACAAAGATTTACCTGGTTGGAAATATTCTGGTAATTTCTATGATAAGAAAACATTCATCATGAACAATTGTATAATGTGCTCACTAAAGATGATAGTGTCTCCAAGAATTTAGGACATAAAATTGTCATGGTGGTTTATAAGATTAATTCATAGTTTCTGTTTCAAGAGTATTTTTTATAGCTAGAATAAGTTTTCAGATTACTCTTTAGAAAGTGATTAAAATAATATTAAGATCCATTTTTTAAATCATTATACTTGGTATAATGTTATTGCTTTGTATTAATTATATATGCCATAGAGTAATAAGGATAAGGAACAAGACAGCTTGAAAAACAAATGACACTGGATATTTAAACACAGTTTTGTGGGATATAAAGACAAATAATTGCATCCTCCTAGGCATTGAAGCTAAATATTTCTATTTTGGTAACGTTGGCTAGAGCATCTGAAAATGCACACCAGGGCCTCTGGGCAGAACAAACACTCTCTGTAAGCCATACCTTCAATAAATGATTCTTGGTGAAAATAAAACCATTAACAGAAATACGATAATCTTTTCCTTTGGGGCTTTAATAAATCATCCTACTGATGCTAACAAATGAAGTATATTATAATATATGAAATAAATATAAGTCTTTAAAATCATCTGAGACTGCCATTTTTTCAGTCCAAGCCTCATCAGCTCTTTCTCTTAGGAGGATCACCAGGGTCCAGAATCTCATACCCTGATTTACAGCTATTATTTTATTCAGAAGTGCTCATGAAGAGCATATTCTTTGGTTTTCTCTTCTGTCATTTTTATTCAGACCACCATGAAGAAAGTCCTGGAAAATCGTTTTATTTTTCAACAATTTTAATATGTTACAATTCCTGAATCCACAGGCTAGTTTTCAAAAATGAACACTAATGAAATTTGAGGAGTCAAATTAATTCGTTGATAAAAATCTCTGAACATTGCTATGAGTCCAGAGTGTAGGGGTTACTCTGAGAAGGCTTACAGTGTGTGTAAACAACAGAGAAAATGTAATTTCTTAAATTAACCCTGATTTAACATGTACCCTGCTGTGAAGGACTCTATATTTTTAAAATGGGCTATTTATCTATAGTCCAGGAGGCAAAGACTCTCCATTCAGGAAGCAGTGGTACCCTAAACAATCCATACCTTCCCAGCATTGTACATTTTTGTAACCTTGATTTTTTTATTATGATAAAATTAGAAGACATAACATTTCATAATTTCAAAACTTATGACAGTTTCGTAAAAATGGTTTTCAAGTTTTTTTTTTTGCTAGAAATTTTGTAAAGTTGCTACAGGTACATGTAAACAAACTTGACATGTTGTAACAACACACTTCTCTTTATTTCCTGTAGATTGTTCTTCTATCAAGAGGCACTTATTTGTTGTCCGGTGTCTCCTTTAATGATGTTAGCAGCTATTGATGATCTTTGCTAGATCCATTAATTCACCGGCAGTTGGAAATGGTTCTGTTTTAATGCCACAATTCTTTTCTCATTTATTAGCAGATATTTTTATTTAAAAAAATCCTCTTATCAATGATATGGTTGCCAATTTTATCAGAAAGGCAGGATAAATGTTGGATTTCTCCTAAAAATTACTATATTCTAAAATAAAGTTTTGCATTCCTCACACCTTCATTAGTAATTAGTAGTTTTTATAAACATAATTATTAACAGTTAGATATGAGTGTATTTGATGGATTTCAGTCCACTCAAGACAGTCTCTTCATGCTCAGATTTTCTCCTCCTTTACTTGTGGAAGGCTCTTAAATTTGGCAGTTATTTTGACACTGCTCTGATAGTCTGGTGGAGGGCCTCCACACTATCTGGCATGACAAGGTGTTCCAGGCCTAGGTTGTATATCTTATGCACTAGACCAGGAATCAGGCATTTCTCCAAAGTGAACTGATTAACTGATTACTTTTAGTGGGAAATTATATCTGAACACCATAAATTGGATTCGGGGTATGCTCATTAGTACTGTATTGATCTTTGTTTCCAGACATTTTAGAAAGCAGAGCCAGAAAAATAATAGATACATGAAAGATTAGATAGATAGATGATAGAGATAATAAATAGATGAAATAAATCAAAAGTTCATCTGAGTGTTTTAATTCAAATTCAGTCTTAAGGGATTTTGCATAATTGGTCATATTACATCTTGATCTCCTTTCTTCTGGTTTATAACACTGGGAATAATTTAAAGTAACATTTGCTTTATTCCATGATGCACATAAAACATTCTCAGTTAGCAATAGCAAAAACAACTAATATGAATACTGTAAACATTTGTGACTTTTTTTTGGTAGTTTTTCTTGTCCATAGAGTGTATCTTGCTGTAAAATTATAGTCAAATTACTGTGACTGAAAGGCACTTGGATATTTTATGTTTGTGCGCATGTGCATATTTAATAATTGTAAATACATGTTTAACTTCACTTTTTAAATTATTTGACCGTTATTTTATTTATTTATTTATTTTTGAGATGGAGTCTCACTCTGTCGCGTGGGCTGGAGTGCAGTGGCACGATCTCGGCTTGCTGCAAGCTCCGCCTCCCAGGTTCATGCCATTCTCCTGCCTCAGCCTCCCAAGTAGCTGGGACTGCAGGCGCCCGCCACCACACCCGGCTAATTTTTTTGTATTTTTAGTAGAGACAACATTTCACCGTGTTAACCAGGATGGTGTCGGTCTCCCGACTTCATGGTCCGCCTGCCTTGGCCTCCCAAAGTGCTGGGATTACAGGCGTGAGCCGCCACACCTGTCCTTTATCGTTATTTTTTATTGTAATTATGTAAAATGTTTTTTGTGGTTTCTGGGTCAAAAAGCAAAGTAAAGTACGCATAGTAAAGTTTTATATTCACACACGTCTTTATTATATGCACTTTTCTTTTTTTCCTTATTAGTACATGGATATAAAACCATAATCAAATGTAAAGTACTCCTCATTCATTCATTTTCACAGCTATGATTTTGTAGGTGTAGCGTATTTTATTAAACTGTATTTATGTAGACAGGAATTTTGGTTGTTATTAGATTTTGAGGGATTTCCCTCTATCTCATAGAATGTCACAATTATTAGCCCTGGTCCTACATCTTTATAAAAATAATTTTGCCATAGTCCCTTTTTGTTATATTCAAAGAAGTTATACTGCTAGGTCAAAGGGTACTGATTAAGTTATTTTGTCACACATACCAAGTTACTATTCATCGTGATTTTAACATTTTTTTGTTTCACTGCAAATGTGTGAAGTTTCATATTTAGCCAGCCCCTCCTTAGCAGACTATATTGTTAGGCTTTTGGGTTTTCTCCATTGGAAGAGGTGAGAAAATGGTACTTTTGTTTCTTTATTATTTTCATTTCATTTTATATGAAGTGTGTTTCAATTTATCTATTTTTATAGGGTTATTGAAAATTTTATCTATTTTAAGTGTTCTTTATTAAACATATTAACTCTGATTATTCAGTTTTTATTTGTTTTAGATTGACTGTTTACTTGCGGTGTCCTTTGCCCTGTGAATTTTCAATGTAATCAAATGTACCTAATTTCTCATTGCGTCTGAATTTTGTTTTTTTTTTTCTTTTTTTTTTTTTTTTTTTTTAGACGGAGTCTCTCTCTGTCGCCCAGGCTGTAGTGCAGTGGTGCGATCTCGGCTCACTGCAAGCTCCGCCTCCTGGGTTCCCGCCATTCTCCTGCCTCAGCCTCCCGAGTAGCTGGGACTACAGGCGCTGCCACCATGCCCGGCTAATTTTTTGCATTTTTAGTAGAGACGGGGTTTCACCGTGTTAGCCAGGATGGTCTCGATCTCCTGACCTCGTGATCCACCCGCCTCGTCCTCCTAAAGTGCTGGGATTACAGGCGTGAGCCACCGCGCCCGACCTTGAGTTATAGTTTTAAAAGGGTTTCCCTCTCCTACTTGGAGAAAAGTTAACCAAATTTTCCTCTGTGTATAGTTCTATACTTTCACATTTCAATCTGGTCCTTTTGGAATTTACCCTGATATACAATATGATGAATTCACCAAATTTTATCTTTTTGATATTGTCTCTTTTTGTTTAAGTATTTTTTTCCCTTACTATTCTACTATGCTGTTTTTCTATTTTGACGCCTTGGTTTTTCCATCTATTTATGCACTAAAAATGCATTATTTAAAGTATGTTTGGTGTCTTGTAGGCCTTTTCTCCTTTTTGCTCATTTTTTTTTTCAGGAAGTGTTTTTTTGTTTTTTTCTAGCAATTATTTGTATTTATTTGTTCTTTACGATAACTTTCTACTTATATTCTAGCAATTCAGGGGAAATAAGAGTTGTGATCATATTGGCATTGCTGTCAATGCTTAAAGTAGTTAGTAGAAAACTTGATATGTTATTTCTCAACTTTTTTTTGTCTATTTTCATACCTTTCTTTTATCTTTTAAAAAATCCCAAGTCAAATTGTGTATTATGTACCAACATCATACAATTAAAAATCAACATTTTGGCTGGGTGCGGTGGCTCACACCTGTAATCCCAGCACTTTGGGAGGCCGAGGCGGGTGGATCACAAGGTCAGGAAATCAAGACCGTCCTGGCTAACATGGTGAAACCCCATCTCTATTAAAAATATAAAAAAATTAGCCGGGTATGGTGGCATGGTCGTGTAGTCCCTGCTACTCGGGAGGCTGAGACCACAGAATTGCTTGAACCCAGGAGGTGGAGTTTGCAGTGAGCCAAGATCGCGCCACTGTACTCCAGGGCAACAAAGTGAGACTCCATCTCAAAAAAGAAAAAAAAAATCAACATTTTAAATGACAAAGAAATCAAAATGATGAAAAGGCATTCAAAATAACTTAGAAGATAATATCCTTACCAAATTAGTTCAGGACTATACACTCCAAACCAAAACCATTGCTGAGAGAAAGCCAATGAAGTTTAAACACAGGGAGGGACACACGGTGATCACAGATCGGAAGAATCAACAATGTCAAGGTCTCCATTTCCCAAAATTGATTTACACAATTCATTCAATCAAAATGTCTCTTTTTGTCTTAAAGTTAGTATTTCCATTCTTTTGACATCTTCGAATTCCCCTTGTCATACAATACAAGAGAAATCCTCACCACTTTAAGTCAAACACCTCTGTTCCCAAATGTCCCACACATCTTCCTGCATTTATTTCTTCTTTCTTCTACTTACATTCCTAGATTTAACTACAAAGACAGCAAGACTAAGAAATCTAGTCTTGCTAGATACATCTTGTTTAATGAAATGCATAAGAAATGGAACATAGGAAAATGTAGAGGAACATAGGCATAAAAGCATATCAACATTAGTACAACTGATCTTTGAAATGTCAGGAGTCGCCATGTAGTGAAAAGCAAATTAATATATGATGCTGAAAGAAATAATGATCGTGAAGAATTTAAAAATATTACTGGCACTGATATGAATATTCTTCAAGCAATATTACTTTATACTAAAATGAATCCCTAATAGAGAGTCAAGTTGCTATCCACTGCAAGTTGGTACATCAAAGCCATTTTATTTTTCTTGATTACTCCACCAAATTTTTCATGGTTTCTTACCATTTAAAAACAAGAAAACCTGTGACAGTAATGAAACAACATTAGAACGAAGGGCTTTGAAGCCCATGCTGATATGAATTACAAATGATTTTTATAATAGATTCATTCACTGTAACAAGAAAAACAACGAAAACAAAAATATTTTAAATTGTGCTTACTTGCTTTTGATTATGCGTAATGTCTTTCACCATCTTGAGCATCACTTAGATGTTGTAAAATTGAATAGTTAATTTGAAGTTGAGTATAAAGCAAGAACAACTTACTGAAATTTATGTGTAACCACAATGATGGTAACAATCTTCATAACAGTTCTTTTGTCCATCAACGTATGCAATATGTTTTATAACATTAAATGTTGATCAAAACATTAGATAAATGTGCATACTTTTTATATAATAAAACCTTTAGTACTTTGTTATTCTGCAAAATTTTAAAGTAGTCTATAAATCTGTATGCTACAAACAATAAAATGAAGCCAAAAAGAAGTGGGTAAGAGGGTTATTGCAAAAGGAAGATATGGATAGTAAAGGATAGCCAACACAAGAGGATGTATAAATTAAAGATATATTCAGAAGAGATTTGGAATACCCAGTATGCATGGCACAATTCAGGACACTGACTACAAAAAGATGAATACATAAGATGGTTATTTACTGGATTTAATAGTCTTGTAGGGAAGATAGACAGTAACTCAGGTAGAGTGTGATAGATTTAACAATATCATTATACTTAAGGAGCTTGGTAAAATATTGGCGAGTGTGATTAAATTTGCCCGAGGGAAGAAGAAAGGCCAGTAAGCCTTCACAGAAGGGCTGGCATGTGGACAGCAAAAATGGCAATGTCTTTAAATTGCAGTTCTGCCTGGAAACTTTTGCAATAAAGAAGCACGTTTTCTGATAGTTTTTACAAGTGACAGTGGCTAAAGTGAGAATATGAATTTAATAATTTCTATGATAATATGCTGTTGTAAAAATTTTAAAAAGTAAGGTTTTAGAATATGTGATTATATATTGGTTATATATAATATAAACTTATAATATTGGTTACTGAGTAAAATATTTTAAAATATTATAGTTCATACAAATATACTTTGAGAAAATACACTATTTCTATTGGTTTTATGATAGCCTTACTTTGTCTTTAGTTTATATCCAGAGATTTTTGTTTTGTTTTGTTTTTTCATGGATTATAAAATGTTATAAAGGGAAAATTGTCTTTCTGACATGAATTTTGATCTGATTCTTCTGATCATATGTTTAGGTCTTCTGCAGTGATACTTAAATAATCTATAGGAACTGAAATTACTTGGAGGTATTAGGCAGCATTTTCCAGAGAAACAGAAACAATATATACTCAATAGAATATATATGTATATGTGTGTGTGTATATATACACGTGATTATGTAAAATACTTATAGGTTATATATGTGATTATATAAAATACTTGTGTGTGTGTGTGTGTATGTATTTCCTTTACTCAGCACCATTTAATGTATTAAAGAACAGCTTTAAAAAACACTTAAATTCACAGTTTCTTAAGAGCAGTACATTTAATACCTTCTCAAGATTTCAAATGAAAAACACACATTCATGCTACAGGTTTTAAATTTTCCTTGGATAACACCAAAGACGTGGTACTCAAACTGCATAAATCATGAGGAACACGAGCTATCATTTTGACACAAAGACAGGTGAAAAAAAATAAAGGCAATGTGGAACTACTCCAGCACCAGTGGACTTCCTGAAATCTCACGCTCTATCCCACTCCGGAGCTCATACTGCTGCCTTCTACTCCAGCACATGGAGCTCTCTGCCTCCGCAGTTCCTAGGCCATACACGTCATTTCAGCAAAAATGTAAATATTTAGAGATGTGTCACTGAATGAGAATTATTACAACATGCTTAAAAAAAAAAAGACAATTTATTTGTTGAATGTTGAAAGAAGGGGCTAGAATCAGTTGAAATTTTGAGTAGAAGGAAAATTGTGGAGTGACTCAGTCACTTCACTTTGGTTTCATTTTATTATTTATTTATTTATTTATTTATTTATTATTTATTTATTTATTGTTTGAGACAGAGTCTCGCTCTGTCGCCCAGGCTGTAGTGCAGTGGTGTGATCTCGGCTCACTGCCAGCTCCACCTCCTGGGTTCACGCCATTCTCCTGCCTCAGCCTCCCGAGTAGCTGGGACTACAGGTGCCCTCCACCACGCAGGGCTAATTTTTTGTATTTTTAATGGAGACCGGGTTTCACCGTGTTAGCCAGGATGATCTCAATCTCCTGACCTCGTGATCCGCCCGCCTCAGCCTCCCAAAGTGCTGGAATTACAGGCGTGAGCCACCGCGCCTGGCTATTGGAGACAGGGTCTAGCTCTGTCCCCCAGGCTGGAGTGCAGTGGTATGCTCATGACTCACTGCAGCCTCAAATTCCTGAACTCTAATATATATACATTTATATATAATATATATTTGTATACACACATACACGTGGGCACATACATGTATTTTATATAATATCTATCCTATTGATATATATTTATATATAATATATATTACATTCCAAGAAATAGAATCAATATTTAATCATCAGAATCTATCTATACTATATATAAAATATGTTTTTGATGTGTGTGTGCATATGTGCTAGCATGTATATATACAAATTTATTAAATACATGTATCTGTTGATATGTTTATAAAATACCCTATTATATAGGATATTTAAATTAGGATGATTTTTCATTATATAATATATAGGATAATAGGATGATAGACATATAGGATATATATAAGATGAAAAGTCAGTGCTGTGATTCCAGTCTGAATCTGAAGACCTGAGAACCAGAAGCACTGAGGGCAGGATAAGATGGATGTTCTAGCTCAAGCATTCAGGCAGAGAGAGTGCCAATCCTGCCTTCCTCCCATTTTCTCCTATTCAGGCTCTCAATGTATCCTATGCTGCTCAGCCACATTGGGGAGGGCCATGTGCTTTATTTACTCGGTACACCAATTGAAATGCTAATCCTTTTAAAGAAACAACTGTATAAACATACTCAGAAATTATGTTTGATCAGATATCTGGGCAGCCTGTGTCCAGTCAAGTTAACACATAAAATTAATCATCACAGAGGGTCTGTGCTTAATTATTATAACCTCATAAGTGAAGGCTTTCTCTAACTTTAATATTGTGGAGCAAGTAGGGATGCATATCATGCCTAAGCAAAAATGCAGAGAACAGATCCTTTCTACTGGAAGACACTTCACAGGTAGGGGCACCTCTCTTTGACTGCTTTGTCATCAGACAGCCTCTCTGGAAACATTTATTTCTCCGTGTAGGGAGAAGAAGATACTGTTAAAGTGGAGATTTAAAAATAAACCTAAAATGTGCAAATATACAATATTTAACACCAAAAACCTTAAGAGTAGACGTCTTCATTTTTAATTTTCCTTTAGAATCATTAAAAGTAGAGATGAATCCTGGGCCTGAAGCTGTTTCTGAGAGAAGCGTTTTTAGGAACTGCAGGAAGTATTCATCAGTACTTAAGTTGTCATAGTTATTAATAGTTCTGAGAATTTCCCTTAGATTTCTCAGTATATTCGGTTGATGTTCAAATCTTTGCAGAAAAGTTGACCGGAAAGATAATTAGGAAATTAACAGAATTAGAAAATAATTATAATCTGGGAATTATTCTTACAGTAGAAATGAAGTGTCAGTCTAAAGCTGTTTATCTCATACCATATTTACTAAAATTATTTATTTTGCTGGTAAGGCATGCATAAGCCACGTTTGTATTTCCAAAAGAATATCCAGCTCTTTCAGTGACGACTACTACTGTCTCTTTTCAAATGTAATGATTATAGGACCTTAGTTCAAATAAAACTAGCGTATATATGTGGTTCTATTTCTGGACTCTATTATGTTCCATGAATCTGTATTTCTATCATTATTCCAGCACTAAATTATCTTGATCTCTGTAAGTTTGTATAAAATCTTGAAATAAGGTAATGCACACTGTCTTTGTTCTTTATTTAAAAACTATTTTGACTATTTGAAGTCTTCCTTTTCCATAGAAATTTAAAACCTTCTTGGCAATTTCTCAAAAAAAAAATGTCTGCAGTTCATTTTGGGGGAATTACATTGAATCTATAGGTCAATGTGGAGATAATTCATATATTAGTAATATAGATTTTTCCAATCCAAGGTCATGGAATATTTCTCAATTTATTTAGATCTCTTTTGACTTCAGGAACTTTTTCTACTTTTTGATTTTTTATTTTACTTCGAGTTCTGCGATACATGTGCAGAATGTACAGGTTTGTTACATAGGTATACATGTTTCATGGTGATGTGCTGCACATATCAACCCGTCATCTAGGTTTTAAGCTCTGCATGCATTAGGTATTTGTCCTAATGCTCTCCCTCCCCTTGCCCCCCACCGCCCGACAAGCCCTGGTGTGTGTTGTTTCCCTCTCTGTGTCTGTGTGTTCTCATTGTTCAGTTCCCACTTTTGAGTGAGCACATGTGGTATTTGGTTTTGTTTTTGTGTTAGTTTGCTGAGAATGATGGCTTCCAGCTTCATCCATGTCTCTACAAAGGACATGATCTCATTATTTTTTGTGGCTGCATAGTATTACATGATGTATATGTGCCACATTCTCTTAATCCAGTCTATCATTGATGGGCAGTTGGGTTGATTCCAAGTCTTCGCTATTGTAAATAATGCTGCAATAAACATACATGTGCCTGTTTCTTTGTAGTAGAATGATTTATAATCCTTTGGGTGTATACTCAGTAATGGGATTGCTGGATCAAATGGTGTTTCTGGTTATAGATCCTTTAGGAATTACCACACTATCTTCCATAATGGTTGAACTAATTTACACTTCCCACCAACAGGGTAAAAGCACTCCTATTTCACCACAGCCTTCTACTTTTAAATGTTCAGGTTCCTTATAAGTTATGTGAAATTTCTTTCAAAGTATTTTGTGTTTTTATTACTGTAAATGGTATTATTTTTATGGCCAAGGTATTTTTCTTTGTGGATATAGAAATACAATTAATTATTGCATAATGAGCAGTACCTTGCTCAAAAATATATTTACTTATTCTTACAGATTTTTAAAATGTAATTTCTGTGAGTTGCTTACAAATTATCTGTGAATTAGTTTTACTTCCTGACAAGATTTATACTTTTTTCTTTGTTTTCTTGCCTGCTCTACTGCCTAGGGATTCCAGAAAAATTATGAATAGAGGTGGTGAGAGCAGATATCCTTGTCTTGTTCCTGATTTCAGGTAGAAAATATGGAAATTTTCACTATCAAATATGAGGTTAAATGTAGATTTTTAAAAGAGATTCTTGATCAGATTGAGGAAATGTTCATATATTCCTAGTTTGATGAGATATTTTATTATTAATTGATATTGAATTTTGTCAGATTTTGGAGGCATCTATCTTTATAATTATATGATTTTGTCTTTTATTTTATATATGTGATGACTTCCATTGTTTTATTTCCATTCTTGGGATAAATCCAGCTTCATCATGATATTGCCTATGTTATATACTGTTAGATTCATTTTTCTTATATTTTCTTTTGGATTTCTGTATCTATATTAGTGATAGTATTATTGTTTTCTGGTATTATATTTTTCTGCATTTGGTATAAAGATAATAGTATTTTTATAAAATTAATTGGGAAGTGCTCTCTGTTCATTTTATGAAAAAGTTTATAGAAGCTGGATGTTATTTTTTCTTAAATGGTTGACAAAATTTATGGACTATGTCATCTTGGTCAACTTTTTTTGTGGGAAGATTTTTAATATAGATATATTTTTAATAGTGGTATATTTGATTGATAGTATTCTTGTGTCAGTTTTGGTGGGTTTTGTCTTTCAAGGAAGTTAGGATGATTAAATTTATAGTTTTATTTTCCAATGTAATTTAAATCAATTAAAAAAAAACTTCTGTATCTGGCAATTTAGATATATTTTTATCGGTGATTCCTTATGGTTTAGATCATATAATCTGGAGGATTTAGTCATATTACACTTATTTAGACTATTTATGTTCCAGAATATTAAGTATCTTAGATAATATTTAATGTATATTTAAAAAGACTATTCAGGAGTTGTTGCTTGTCGTGTGTTGTTAATGTTTATTAGATAAATTTTGCTAATAGACTCATTCACATCTTCTAAATTCTGACCTAGTTTAGTCTACCTGTTTTACTTTCTCAGAGTGGAATGGTATGGCTTCTACCTATAATTGTTGATTGATTCCTTTTACTTCTGTTAGGATTTCCTTTCAGTTCTTCAGGTATTTGGAAGCACTGGTAGTGGCATACACATACAGGATTTTTATGTCTTTCTTGTGAAATGATTCTTATTATTTTGAAATGATCCCCATTATATCTAATCATGCTGTAATGAACTTAGGTCCTGATACTAATAGAGACTTCCCAGCCATCTTATGATTAGTGTTTGCATGATGTGTTTTTCCATGCTTATGTTTTTACATCTGTTTCCAATCCTTTCCAGTTTGCATTATTTCTGATGCACTGTCACCATTGTTCTTGTTTGTTCTTTTTTGCATTAAGTGACTTTTTTCTCTAGCTGCTGTCAAGATTTTTATAATTGATGTTTAGAAATATTGTTATGATACACCTCATTATAATTTCTTTATGTTTATCCTAATTAGAGATTATTAAGTTTTTTGAATTTGTGGGTTTGTATTGCTTCATAAAATGTGGAAATTTTCCACTGTCTATTTCTTCAGTCATTTTGTGCCCTCTCTTTTGGAACTCTAACTCCATGTATGTTGGACTGGCTGATGTTTTATCACAGTCAATGACGGATGCTTTGCTCATTTATTTTTTTCTCTCCATGTTTCAGTTTGGATAATTTTAATTATAATGTCCTAAAGTTTACTATTTTTCTTCTGTTAAGCACAGTCAGTGAGCATTTAATTTAGATTTTGTACTTATAGCCTTAAAGTTCTATTTTATTTTTTTTTCAGTGGTTTCCATTTCCCTTTATCCTGATTTATGTTTTCCTTCAAATCCTTGAATATGTATGCTAATTTCATTTTATTTTTCATTGATATATATTTCTGTGGATATATTTTCTCCTGCCTGTAGGTCACATTTCCATGAATTTTCAGTAGTCTATTTTTTTGTTGTTGTTATATGTTGGTCATCGTGATTATCATATTGTTGAGTTCCTAGATGTTGGTGTTTTCCTTTAAAGCAGACTGTATTTCTTTGTGGCAACAATTGAAACATTTCAGGGTTAAAATGATTTGCTTAAGCCCTGTTTTAAAGTATTTTAGGCTAGACTTTGTGGAGCCAGTACTCTAGAAGTAGCTTAGTTCTGCTTCAATGTTTTGGCCTTTTTGGGATCTATACTGAATATTCCGGTTACCCAACAAATCACTCTACTCTGCCTTAATGGAACTTGGACATCTCTCAGCAACCTGAGTTCTGGTAGCGTTCAAGTTTACCACTCTCCAGTAGTTGTTCTTTCCCTCTGTAAGATTAGCTCAGTATTCAACTATAGACTCGGTGGGACTCTTATGCTGATTTCTGGAGCTCCTTCTATATAGCCTCCTGTTCTATAATAATCTGACCTAAACTTTAGCCATCTCATCTCCTGTAAAGTTGCCTATGTGTCTTCACAGCACGTAGAAACCACTGGTGTCCTGTTCCCTCTCAGTATTGTGTCTAGTAAATGTCTCCAGGAAGAAAGTCAGGGTGATCTAGTTTTTCCCCCTTCTCTCAGGGATTAATATTCTCAACTGCCTGTTTACCAGATGTGACAGTATTTATTTTTTAATTCTGTTTCTTAGTTGTTTAGATGAGAGGGATTGTCTGGAGTCAACCATACCATCATGGCCGGCAATGGAAAGTTCACTATTTTTTTTTTGTAATAACGTATTAGTAATTGGCCACCTTTACAAGCCCTTTCCTTTCCATCTGGAAGACAATTCCATTATCATTTTGTTTGATTCTTTCAGATCTTAGTTTAAATGTCATTTTTTTTTCCATGAAGTTCACTGGAATCTGCATGTCCAGATGTCCTCTTTATATGCTGTCAGTACTCTGTGCTTTCTCCGTGAGTAAACTTACAGCACTATGCTGTGTTTATTTGCCCCTTACCTTGTATATATGCGTAACTGAATTACACACAATATAAATATATAGAAAAGTATAATAAAATAGAAAAGTAGAAAATATTTGGTGCCATAAATATGCATATTTAAATTAAAGTTTGGAAGAGAAAGAAATCCATTTTAAGTAGTGGGAAAGAAAATATCATGACTTTTATAAGACATGGTGAATGGGAGAATTTTGGAATGGGAGGGAGCCACATGATAGTCATGGTGGGGGGGACAATGTGAAAAATGGAACCAAAATTTGCAATTTTGAAAGCATAGAAGTGAATGTTTGAATATAACTTGGGTCAAAATGTGAAGAATATTGAATGATGCAGCGATGATGGAAAATTACATTCAGTCTATTAAGGGGTTTTGCAGTAAGAGACTGATGAGTTTAGATCATTCTGAAAGCATTTTAAGGGCAGAGGAGGCAGACTTAATTGGGCAGCTTTTAAAGTAGTTAGGTCAAAATATGATAACCAAACAGAGTGTGGGAGAGAGAGAAGGGGCATGTTCAAAGTGTATTCTTAATTTTTGTTTTTCTTGGTTAAATATATGGTTAAGTTTATAAATGAGATAGAGCATATGTGATAAGTGAAAAAAAGTTTTAGGGAAGAGGTCATATTATTTTTAGCATGTAAATGTGGAGATACCTGCTGCTTGTTCATGTGTATTGTCTGTTTGGCACTTAAATTATGGGTTTCCACGATGTACAGGGGCTAGAATAACAAGTTAGATAACATCATAAAGAAATAATCAGCCAAATCCATATGGGGGATTACATAGATAAAATGGCTTATTTTGTCTAGCATATCAATTATATGAGGAAAGAAACATTATTATTGAATAAAAAGTTTTATGAGCTTTGGTAAAGAATGCAGTATGTGAAATTTCTTTAATCATGATATGCAAAAAACAACTATAAATATATTTTGTAGGCATTTAGGGAAAAAGAATATGGATGGCATAGTATATGCTATTAAAGAAGGATTTTAACTTAATTAGTTGTGATGATTTTATAGTGGTTCCATTAGAAAAGAGTTTTATATTAGTTAAAGATGCATAATGAACTTATAGATAAAATGGTATGGTATCTCACATTTTCTTTAAGATACTGTAGCAAAGAACAATAAAGGAAAGACACAAAACAAAAATAACAACATTTTGATTATTCTTGAAACGTGAGTGTGATAGGTACATGGAAATGCTTTGTGCTACACTTTTATTCATCTGTGTATGTTTGACATTTCTGTGACATTAAAAATAGAGTCTGCCCAGAAAACTCTCTCTCTCTCTATATATATATATATAGCTAAATATTTGTATGTTTATGTGCATGTGTAGGATACTTTGAGTTACAAATTGTGTTAAATACCATTAGAATAGGATATAGAATTAGAAGGTCAAAAACAGACATCTTGGAGCCAGCAATAATTGAGGTTGTTGGGAAAATATTAGACATAGAAGAAGCCATACCAACATCTGGAAAAGTAGTAGTGGCAGGGAGTGGGCTTTTACTATGGCAATGAAAATTAAAATTATGAAGAAAGGCATGATGCAAGATGCAGCATTGTCTTGGTGAAATCCAAAAAGTGGCAACTGTTTCATATTGAGAGTAAAACACAGGGATAAATGCAATATTGCAACCAAGATTTTGTACTTGGCTGATCAGGAAGGATAAATGGTAATGCCATCAACCAAAATAACAGACAGAGAAAGAAGTGTAGCCTTGAGAGGAACTATGATGAATATTGGTCTTACTGTAAGATACTACACTAAAGAAAAGGCACCTCAGGAGATGTTTGCCATGTGAACCCTCACAGAGGCGAGTGGCACCCCATTGTCTTTCCATGCATTCTTAAATTTTGAGTCTGTTTAATTCCACTATTGAAATGTTTTAGTTTAAATATGTTTAAGAATTCTATTCATGTAAATTTTCTCATTTTAGTATCAGCTCATTACAGTGTTAAAATTGTTTATCTATGTGTCAAAGTCTCGTGGGTATTCCATTCTTTCTTTTTCCTTTTATTTAAACTTAATACATGCCAGTCTGGTTTTGTGTTAGTTACTCATGATTATTCATCACATCACTGTGACTAGCATAGTCTTTTTATATAAAATATTCTACTCTTGGTTAAATAAATGGCTTATTAATGTTATAACATAATCGTGGAGTTAGCATTGGCTTTAATATATGATATGAGCTCCTTTTTCAAAATAATATCTTTAAATTGATAATTTAATAAAACTATGGTAATATACAGCATATACACAACAGTTTCAGATCATTTAAACATAATTTGTGTAATTGCAGCACAATTTAGTTTGATTATATTTTTACAAATTAAATGAGATACTGATTCTATTCTTACACAGCCACGGGAGCATGTTTGTCAAAATGAGTTTTTAAAAAATATTTTCATTGCCTGTGAAGATGCATAAAATACTAGCAAATACTTCTGGAAAAAATCCTTAGAGTATTCTAAAACCAGTTAATCTGTAATTAATTTAATTTGTCATGTGGAACCATTATCATACCCCTTCATTTTCATCTATATGGAAGGTTCTTCTTACTTTAGTTAAGTCTTCACTGGTGAGTTTTTAATAGTCATACTCTCTGCTTCCTGCCCGTGACTCAGTATCTGGAAAAGATTCAGAGATAATCCCAATCCATATCCAATCTCCACCAGTTCTCTAAGGCACTCGTATACAAAAATGTCAAAAAAAAAAAAAGATGACTTGCTACTGTAGCATGCTTGTTCTGTAGTATTTCTGTCTCATTATAAAGAATGATGCATTGTTTTTTCTGTTTAGCAACAGAAACAAACAAAAATAAGGTAAATTCTGCATTATTCATCTTTGAATTCCAAAGGAGTAAATTTATTTTGGACACATTCAAACACTGTTGATTAGACAGTAATATATTCAGGAAAACAACATTTTGCCATCAAATCATTCATAATAAATGTTTGCCCTACATATTTAGTCTGGATATGCAGAGTATATAGGACAATACAAATATAGTATACCTAGTCAGAAAAAAATAATTGCTTGATAATCCTATGAAAGTTGTATTAGTCTTTTGTTTGCGTGCATATAGTAAACACCAAAAATTTTACTATGAAAGTCAAGTGTAAATAGATAGGTGATAGATAGATAGATAGATAGATGTATGTATAGCTTTAGTTATATATATCATATTCCCAGTATGGTATTCTTTGATGGTATTTTCTAGAAACCATAGAGAAAATGAGTTGAGAGTCACTTAACTTCATAAGATAATTTATTCCAGAAAACAGAATCATAATTATATACAGAGCTATGAATATAAACCTAAACATAAAGTTACAATTGCACGTGTGATGTGTCTCACAACAAAGACAATGTAGAAAATACGATCCAGGCTTGACTAAAAAGATGGCATGTGTTTTAGTAAAGGCTTAATATCTTCTTATTCATTAACTTTCACCTCTCTTTTCTCCCACACTGAGCTAATAGCTCTTCTTTGTACAAAATCCAAATTATTATTGGTAAAAATTTCAAGTTTCTGCACCCACAGGTTTTCAATTCATTGCAGAGCAGCAGCTGTATTCCTACAGATTTTTTTTTTTTTCACTTTTTTCTGATAGACTGTAAGATGCCTGCTACGTGTTCCTTATCCCCAAGGGTGACTTCACTATTTGTCTGTGGACTCATGGCTGTATCTTTCGCTCAACTGATATGTTACTCATTGTTGGGTTAATAGAAAGAATTATATATTTCCCTAAATTTTGGCAGGAAGTGCAATTCACTACTTGAACCTGAGCTAAAAGAAACTTCTACATTTGATATAAAAATGAATACTTTGCTGTGTTCTACGCAATACTTTTGAAAATTTTTCCTTGGCTGCTGTGCATGAGGTTATAGTCTTAACTCTTTTTGGCACACAGTATTATAGATTACAGTAGCTCTATGCATTAATGAAAATTTGGCTTTTGTATTTTTACAAAGATTATTAGCAGATTAGTTGGTAGTTTTGAAGATACTATGTAGGGTTATGATCAAAAAGCAATTACATATATAAAATTTTAGAAAGTAATCCTATATCATCATCTTTGTACATTGACAAATAAATGGGGGGGAGGAATTAATTTAATTACATTTTATAATGTGTTCCCTCTTATAAAATCTCCAGAGTGAGATTTTCCTTTATATGGAATCATCTGCATTTAAAATAAAACTTCATAAAACATGCAAAGAGCAGCTGCTTATATTTGCAGCTGCAAGACAGAAATTTTTACTACACAGTTTCTACTTGTACCAGGACAGGTGAAGTTTAAAAAGATTCATTCTAGGCAAAATGGTTAAGTCTTTGAAAAGCTTTATTGTTATTGCTCTTGTTTTATTGCTAGCCCAGTCAAGCATCCTTTTTGGAAAGTTCTTTCTCCAGTTTCAGAAATGTAGAACCTAGATAAGCTTCTCGTTCCTCCTAATATAAAAGATGCTTGTATTTAATATCAGGGAACCATTTAGGTGAAAGGTTCTGAACTCTGAAGTCAGCCTGGGCCTGAACCTCACTTCTGAAATTTATTAGCCATGTAATCTTCGGAAATTTAAATGTTTCTCCCTGTGTTTGCTTATTCGGAAATAGTTACTGAACTGTAGAGGGCGTGTGTATAGAATACTGGAAAAACTATCCTTTTAAGAATTAAATAAAATAATTTTAAAGAGACAGACTGTGGAATATAGTGTGTACTGAATGTAATCTAGATTTTCCTCTTTTCTATGTTAATCTGATTAATTATATTTTAAAATAGCACATTCACACTATTTTACTTGAATACAGCTAAATATGTGTATACATGGACCACATATACAAATATGGTCCCGTAAGATGATAATGGGGCTGGGCGTGGTGGCTCATGCCTGTAATCCCAGCACTTTGGGAGACCAAGGTGGGCAGATAATGAAGTCAAGTAATCGAGACCATCCTGACCAGCATGGTCACATCTAGTCTCTACTAAAAATACAGAAATTAGCTGGGTGTTGTGGCACACACCTGTAGTCCCAGCCACTTGGGAGGCAGGAGAATCGCTTGAATCCAAGAGGTAGAGGTTGCAGTAGGCCGAGATCACACTACTGCATTCCAGCTTGGCGACAGAGCAAGACACCATCCCCCTTCCCCCCGCCCCCCAAAAAGAAAAAAGATTATAATGGTTCTGAAATATTTCTATCACTTAGTGACAAAGTAGCTGTTGTAACACCTTAGCACATCGCATTACTCACCCATTTGTGATGATACTGATGTAAACAAACCTACTGGGCTGCCAGTCATATAAAAATATAGCACATATGTCTATATATAGTACGTAGTCTTTGACGATGATAATAAATGACAATTTCTGGCTTATCTAGTTATTACTCTGTACTTTTTACAGTTATTTTTGAGTGTATTTTTTCTATTTATAAAAGAGAAAACTTAAGTATTAAAGAGCCTCAGACAAGTTCATCAGGAGCTACTCCAAAAGCAGAGCTTGTTATCATAGGAGAGGATAGCTCCATGATGTTGTTGCCCCTGACGACCCTTCAGTGCGATAAGATATGGAGGTGGAAGACAGTGATACTGATGATCCTGACTCTCAGTAGGCCTATGCTAACGGCTAATGTGTGTTTGTGTCTTAGTTGTTTTTTTTTTTTTTTTTTATTATTATTATACTTTAAGTTCTAGGGTACATGTGCATAACGTGCAGGCTTGTTACATATGTATACTTATGCCATGTTGGTGTGCTGCACCCATCAACTCGTCAGCACCCATCAATTCATCATTTATATCATGTATAACTCCCCAATGCAGTCCCTCCCTCCTCCCCACTCCCCATGATAGGCCCCAGTGTGTGATGTTCCCCTTCCCGAGTCCAAGTGATCTCATTGTTCAGTTCCCACCTATGAGTGAGAACATGCGGTGTTTGGTTTTCTCTTCTTGTGATAGTTTGCTAAGAATGATGGTTTCCAGCTGCATCCATGTCCCTACAAAGGACGCAAACTCATCCTTTTTTATGGCTGCATAGTATTCCATGATGTATATGTGCCACATTTTCTTAATCCAGTCTGTCACAGATGGACATTTGAGTTGATTCCAAGTCTTTGCTATTGTGAATAGTGCTGCAATAAACATACGTGTGCATGTGTCTTTGTAGTAGAATAATTTATAATCCTTTGGGTATATACCCAGTAGTGGGATGGCTGGGTCATATGGTACATCTAGTTCTAGATCCTTAAGGAATTGCCATACTGTTTTCCATAATGGTTGAACTAGTTTACAATCCCACCAACAGTGTAAAAGTATTCCTATTTCTCCACATCCTCTCCAACACCTGTTGTTTCCTGACTTCTTAATGATTGCCGTTCTAACTGGTGTGAGATGGTATCTCATTGTGGTTTTGATTTGCATTTCTCTGATGGCGAGTGATGATGAACATTTTTTCATGTGTAGTTTTTAAGAAAACATCTTAAAAAGTATAAAAGGTAAAATAAAAAAATTGAAAGTAGAAAAAACTTATAAGGATATAAAGAAAAAATACCTTCGCATAACTGTACAATGTGTGTTTTAAGCTATGATTACAAAAAAAGTCAAATTTAAACAAAAAACGTTATATAGTAATAAATTACAGTATTATTAAGAAATAAAAATATTTTAATAAATCTAGTGTAGTCTAAGTTAACCATGTTTATAAAGTCTGCAGTAATATACAGTCATGTCCTAGACAATCTCATTCACTCAAAACTCACTCACTGACGCACTCTGAATGAGGTCATGTCCTGCAAGCTCCGTTTATGGTAATTGACCTCTTCAGGGGTTCAATTGTTTATCTTTTATATTCTATTTTTGTTAGACCTTTTCTATGTTTAGATACACAAATAATTAACCATTGTATTACAATTGCCTCCAGTATTTAGTACACTAACATACTGTACGTGTTTGTAGTCTGGGAGCAATAAGTTATACCATATAGGCTAGGCGTGTAGTAGGCTATGCTGTCTAGGTTTCTGTATGTCCACTCTGTGACATTCACACAATGGCGAAATTGCCTATGCGCTTCTCAGTAAGTTTCTCTGTCATTAAGCAATGCGTGATATTCTCTCTCTCCCTCTCTCTCTCTGTATATATATGATGTATGCATGTATGTATACTGTGTGCATGTCTTGTGTATGTGTATGGTGTTCTGTTTGATTTTTGTGGTTTAAACATTTATAATTTAAAAAAGTGAGTATACATAGACGTATATATGTGAATTATGTTGAACTCCAACATTGGTCTTGGTGAGAGATACATACTGGGGAAGAAAGAGATCCTGAAGTATAGAAATTTGTTATTGCCTGAGATATGGAAGACCTGAGAAAAGTCAGTTTATGCTTATCATGAATTCAAATATTTTGTGCCTTGGTAGATCTCAGTTAGACTCCTGAAGTTTTGATTTAGCATTTCTCATTGACAAGTCTTTTAAATATATCCACCTAATTTTCTGGCAGACTCAATTGTTTTATATTTTATTTAATTTTTGCAATATAAATATTTTCATCATGTGGACATCATATGGACAAAAAGATAAAAAGATAATGAATGAATGTTTGAAATAAGCATAAACAGTAGCTTACTTAGTAATATCACTGGTCTATATACTTCTATAATATATAATGATCTATATACTTCTTTAACATAAATATATTATTGTAGCATAAAATATTTGTTTTCAATACATTGCCATTGCAGGCAAGAATTTTACCAATTGGATTTCTAGTGAGTATTTGTGTTGTATTACAGCAAAATATGAGAATGGCTATTTTATTAAAGAGTAATATTTATTTCTTACAAAACATCTTAAAGTCTTACAACATTTTCTAAAATCTTTATATTTAATTTGAAAAAGGTTAAAATTAATTTAACAAAATTTAAAAGTGAAACAACTTAGGGACCACACTGCAACCTTATATCAGTAAAATTGGATGAATCTCATCTGTCAAATCATTTCTCTATTTCTTACTGTTTACATTTGGAAACTTAAGTTCTGTGCTATAGTGTTGTGTATGCAAGACGATACTGACTATGGTAAAATTTCTAGAACATTCTATAAAATGTGAAGATACAATAACAATATGACTTTATTAAATGGAGTATCTGCATTTCATATACACCATGAAATGTGAAAACAAGGACCCAATATCATAATTTTGATACACAATGACATTTTGTTTCAATTATTCCATTTAATTGTTTGTTCTTGACTATATTATATTTGAGTGAGCCCTACAACACTGACTAATGTTGGAGAGATTTTTGATCCAATCTAAATTATTGAGTTCAAATATTTCAGTATACGTAAGATCACTCCATACTGTAACAAAGAAGTCTCTGAAATACTTATTGAGAACTTTGGACTATTAATGTATGTTTAGGTTTTCTGTTACTATCTAGCACACCTCTGCTACACAATGATGGAAGAAATTGTTCTGTGAATTAATGTAAACAAGAAAAGTTAGATCCCTGAAAAAATTTATAAAACATGAATATTATTTGAAAATAGATAGGAAAAATATCAATAATCTTAAGACAGAATGAAGATTTGGGAAAACAATGATTATAGAGAAAAACAGATCAAAAATTTTAAGACGTAAAAAGGACTAAGTTAGAAATACAATGTCAGTAAGGCATTTGGTGCATTTTATTTATTTATTTTTCACTTATTTGTTCAATAAATAGGAATTGTTTACTATTTGTCAGATTTCAGGTTAAACAATTGTGTGGTAGGGTTGTTTTTAATATATTCACACCTAGATTGCCAAAACGATTATTGCAGATGATAGCCCACTGAAGCTGGACTTAACAACAATCTCATAATTGAGAATGGTTGAGAAATACGAGGGAGTGCAGTGCTCTCGTGTGTGTGTGTGTGTGTGTGTGTGTGTGGTTGTGTGTGAGAGATAACCTGTATAGGTTATATATGTGTGTGTTTAAAAATATATATGCACTATTATGTATCTGTACTGTTAGTGTCATATACATGTGATATATCCATATATGTATCTATATCTATTAGTGTTACTGGAAAGACCAATATGTATGCAAAGTCCATAGAGTAATTAGAAGAGCTAGGGAGCTGACGGTGCACTTTGTACATAATTGATAATTAATGCAGTCAGGCCAGGGGAAGGCTAAATGAGTAGAGATGTTGCAGTAGTGCCAAGTGAGCAATATCTTAGGTCTGTATGACAGATACAAAATTAGTTGCCCCAGTAGTGTGTAATCATGTTAGTTTTGTGTTTATAACAAACTTTCAATAAAGTTGGGTTTTACAGTCAGTCTGTTAATAACTGAAGAGTTTCTACCAAGTTCTTCAACATTGGGTGCACATGAGAATTGTTTTTCTTTAAGATTAACATGTGATTTTATGTTTCTAAAAAACCTACAAACTTACTTTTTGAAATAAATATTTAGGGTATATAATATGAAATTATTGCCCACTCTTCTGTTCCAGCCACAATTGGTGAGCTGCAATTTAATTCTGAAACTAACTACCTGAAATTAGTGCAGACTCCTCAGGTTAAGGGCTCAGTGCTCCATAAGACTGTTTCAGTGCAGACAGCAGCTGCAAATAAAGGACCCAGGCCATGCAAACTTCTGAATGATACAGATTCAGGGGTCCCCATGAGCCTCTCAGATTCAATCATTTGCTAGAATGACTCATATAATTCAAGAAAGTTATTACTCATGTATAATGTAAGATACGATTTAGGAAGACCTTATTGAAGAGACACATAGAGTAAAGTCTCCGAGGGTCCAAATACAGAGCTTTTGTGCCCTCTCCTAGTGGAATCAATATACTCTATTTTCCTGGCATATCGATGTGTTAAACAGCCCAGAAGCTCCTCTAAGCTAGAAGTCCACAGTCTTTACCAGGGTTTTATTACGCAGGCATGATTGATTCAACTGTTGGCCGCAAGACTGAACTCAGTCTTCAGCTTTCTTTCTTCTCTGGAGGTTGGGCTGATTCAGAGTTCCAGTTTTCTAATCATATGGTTGGTCTTTCTTGCATGACCAGCCCCCATCCTGAATCTAGGGGCCCACCATGGGTCAGTTCATTTGAACAAAATATCAGATGTGATCCAAGAAGCTCACGAATAACACAGGTACTCCTGTTATTTGGGAAATTCAAGGATTTGGAGTCTCCCTCCCAGGAACCAGGGACAATGGCCAAATTATTTATTACACAACAGCCACCATTTGTGTCACGTTGGAATTCAAAGTCATGTCTATGAGGATAAGAAGTAGGCTGTTGGGTACAGTTTAGATAATTTTGGAATAATTTATTTCACCAGATGCAATAGAATGTAAAATCGTTAAAAATATTTCATTTCATATTTGTTTCTTACTCACTCTCTGCATTATAGCTTTCAGAAATGATGAGAATTTCTGACAGAAGGGATTCTATACCAGGATCTTACTGTGTGTGTCACTGAACCATTTGATAATATATTTAGAGATACTTATTACTTTGTTGATATTCCCATATTTAATTCACCTCATAGTACCTAAAGAAAACTTTATTTTGCCACATCCAGTTACAGAAACAAATTCAAGGAAGGATTTACTTTACACAGGTATTTATCTGTAACACACTTGAAGTGTAATTATATTTTCACAAAATAAATTCTAAGATACGATTTCAAAACCACTTTATAGAATGAATGACAACTCTACTGGCAAGTTAAGAAAAATATTTTTCCTATTAAATACAAAAATAAAATGGGTCATGAGTTTGAAAAATATACATAAAACATTAAGATGAATGTTTGCTGATTCACCAGGTTGTAAATTTTCATGAGCAGTTGTGCTTAAAATTTTGTTTAAATACCAGTTTAGCAAATTACTAGCATAAAATATCACAATTTACATATGACTGTGGGCTGTTAAGAGAATGGAATATATTTGAATCAGCAGAAATTCTGTATGAAAAAGAAAGGTCCTCTCAAGTTCATACAATTTGTCTCCACACATTTAGTGTAAAAGTCCAAAGTGTGCATTACTATATTCCAGTCTTATGTTTGACATATGTTCTTAAATGATTGCAGCCATGGAAAAGAAAAAGAAAGTTCTTAGTAGTGATTGGCATGTATCATGGTTCAGACAAAGACCTGGAAAAAAAACCTGTCAGATTACCCAAAACCTTAGGAAGCAAGTAATCTTTATTTCTCAAAGTTGCCAGCATCAGCACTGATCCGAAATATATCCGTTATTGGGGAAGAAACCGGATTGATGTTTTATCTGTCAAAAAATATCATGAACAGTAGTTTAAGTTTGCCACTTAGAAGAAATTTGGCAGTTCCTGTGAGGAGATTAAACTGCCTTTATGAATAGATTTAAAAAAAGGGAAGTCCCAATTGCTTACTCAGTCCTTGTGCTTAAAATAATGAAGAGTCCAATTAGCATATTCTTTCATCCCCTTTTCTAAATACTAATGTTGAAGCAAAAAGAGATGTTCATATAATCATGTATTTCTGTCCTTGGTGTACGGCATTGAATTAATGATGTCAGGAATATAGACTAAGGAAATACAGTCAGCAATTCCACTGAAGAAGCTTACAGTTCAGTAAAAATAAAGATGAATGCATCACATTCGGTGTTGACAGCCAAAATAGAGGTCAGTGAGTACCTGTAGGAAAGAAGAAGTTGAAGTACTTCAAAGGCAGTTTACTGAAAGAAGGGAGGCTCTAGAGGGATGTAGGAAGGTAGAAGAGAGATGAAAAGCTCCGGTATTATCCAGAGTACAGCTAGTCTGTTTGGTCTTCTTCTCTGCTATGCTAAATATGTTTTAATTAATCAGCACTCTTCCCTCTTGAAAACATTTTTGTTTGCTTTATTTATTTATTTTTTGCTGAGGTTATTATTAATTGTTAGATTCAAAACATTGAATTGCCACAGTGTTTTTCTTTGCTATGCCTGCGTTGCTTGATATAACATACATGAATTAAGCATTAATGAATTTAGGTCTTTTAAGAGTCGTTTTCTGTACAGTTACCAACATGACACGATCATAATAGTTTCTTGTTTGTTTGTACTTTTGTTGCTGTTTGTTTGCTGAGTGTCAGGAACTGTTCTCAGAATTTACATGTGTTATCTATGTAATCATTACGAAAACCTTAAGGAGAAATCACTATCATCACTGCTATTTTTCAGATAAACAAATTGAAGTGAGTAAAATTTAAGTAAAAACAAAAGTTTCATATTTAGTAAGGTGGGACTGAAATACAATCCTATTTTTCTGTTCCCAGAGTCTTGTGTTCTAGCTGATAATTAGTACAGTGGGACCAGTGTGGGTTCTGATGGCCCCAGTTTTCTCCTGGCCCTGTCTGTCTGGATTAGACCAACGCAATGGATGAAAACTAACAGTGATTCCTGGAATCACTGCTAGTGTACTTGGAAGTCTCAACCAACACCCCAGGACCCAGAGAAAAATCTATTTATATTTAGCAAGACTGGACAGCCGCCACCAGGTGGCACTAAATTCAATTAAAACTACATGGCTGCAGTAGCATCCCTGATCATCCTTGGCTGGGCAAATTCAGCCTTATTTTTGTAGTACTGTAACTTACAGAATTGAAATATTTGCACTCCAATAGTCTTGCTTTGATAGGATTTTCTGTATTTTCATTTGAAGTTAAAAAATATTGAAAATAGATTATTACAATTTCATGGATGATTACAAATACTTTTTTGGAAAAACTATAGAAGTTTGACCTTTTGAAACAGAATGTTAGATTTGCAAAGAAGTTGAAAAGTCATTAATTTTAAACATAAAGAATTACTGAATTACATTTGCAAGATATTTGCAAAGAAGAATTGATACTGCCTGACCTTTCTAATGAGTAGTATAACCCTTAGAGACTAACTGGGCTACCTTTGGTCAGATGACAGAAGTTAGCAGTTATTAAATTGAGTCATAATCTGTGTTTTCAACTATTTTGTTTCTCTACAAAGTTCTAATTTTAGAAACATCATAAGACCAAATGAGGCAATTACAAATTAGCTTTTCTTCAGATATTTTTTAAAAACCATTATGATTTTTAGTTATGTTTAAGTTAATTTATTGCAACTTCCGTGCTTCTTATTTATTTTTTAATTGATTTACTTATTGAGGAAATGTTAATTGAGTGATTATTCTATGCCTGGTGTTAAGGGTCAACTAGTGAATCAAACAGATAGAAACTTTACCAATGTAGAGTTTACTGTCATGTGAAGAAAAGACAGTTCACAGATAAATAAATAGAGTGACTATCAATTGTGTTAGTTTTATACATGCAGCATGTAAAGACTTAAGATAACTATAACTACAAAAATGACTGAATTTGTATCATATACCAGGCACTATCTTAAATGCACTGTTGTATTTAATTCTCGTAACAGCCTTGTTAGAGTTTTGTTTTACTCCAAAGCAATCCTTGGTTTTGGTAATTCACTAGAAAATCTCAGAGGACTCAGAAAGTCTGTGGTGTTTATGGATACTGTTCATTCAGGGAAAAGATACAGATCAAAAGGGCAAAGGGAAATGGCAGACAGGGCAAATAGAAGCCAGGCATACATTTCTCGGTGTCCCCTACCAGTGTAATGACACCAGACACACTTAATTTTCCCCTAAATGATGAGTGACAGCACATGCAAAGTGCTGTCCACTAGAGTAGTTCATTTCAGCTTTGTTGTCCAGAAGTTTTATTGGAGTCTCTTACATAAGCATTCAGCACCCTCTAGACTGATTCAGCTACTCACTCCAGCCTCCTTCTAGAGCAAAAACAGATGCTCACATTAAATCACATGGTTTATCCAACTCGTGCTCTGACCAAAAGCCTCAGGCATACAAGTACTGGTGGTCAACATAAATACAGTGTGGCCCAAGGCCTCAACAATACATAACCACGCTTACCAGGGAGAATATTCTAAGGAGTATGTTGTCTCCAAAAAGCCAGCCAATTCTTTCTTTGGAATTCGGAGAGTTGGGGTAACTGAGACCTGCTGACTTTTTACTTATTCCACCCATCTGGCACTTGGCATACACTCTCTTACAGTAAAACTATAATATTTTCCTGAGCATTTATATTTATTATAACATTTATATTTTAATCACATTTATATTTCATCACAGAACAAATCAGTAAAAATTACAAATGTATTTGCTACGCCTTCCCTAATGAATTGACCCTTGTACATATACAGGATATTATTATAGACATAAGTCATTACGATTCATTATTTCTGGGTTATAAGTCAGTTGAGGTCAAAGCAATCTTTCTGCCTTGATCACAGGCTTGTGCTAAGATTGATATAATTAAGTTTGACTATGCTATGAGACCTCCCCATAACCTTTCCTGTCTAATGTTGAGGCCATTCTCTAAGGGAATTTGGACCCACCCTGTGATGCCTATTGCTTTATTCCCTGAGAAACCCATTGTATTTTTCAGGTCTGCTTAATAGCTTTCCAGGTACCAAAATAGGGCAAGATATATTTATACAAAGAACACTTTGACATTTAGGGCATACAGCTTCCTGTTTAGTACGTTGTAACCTGGAGCTCCTTTAAGCATTTGGTCATCAAGACTTATATAGTGATAAGTTTCCCAGAAGTTGTATACCATCATATTCTCTGATGGGCCAGTGGGGAGTAGTTTCTTGAAATATCTTTTCAAATGATAGCATTTGCAGTAGATGTAACCAGAAGAATAAGAGTCAAGAGACTCTTGCTAACATTGCTGCAAATCCACTCAGTCATTAAAAATTACTTACTTTTAATATTACACATTGCTAGAATTCCACCAAGTCATTAAAAATTATTGCAGATCATCATCACATTGTATGACCATATTGTTACCCAGAATGATGCCTCTTGAGTATGCCAGATTTTTATTTGAAGTTGCTAGGTTCAAATAAAACCACTGTCTTCCTGCTACATGGATTCCTAAGCAGTAATTTATCCCTCAACATATTGCATCTCTCTCAAAAAGTTTGTTTGGTGCAATAGAATCTTTCTGCTCAGTCACAAAATTCAGACTTAAACGCCATTTCATCAACTTGTATTAACAACCTGTATACAAATATTTAAATCTTTTACCGTAACCTGCTACCTACCCTTCTCTAAGTATTGCTTTATCTCCAAATGATGCTATTTTGTTGTTTCATGTCCTTTCTCTTTCTTTTATGTGAGTAACCTTTATATAAATGGCTTTCTAGATTTTTTTAATTGTGTTTTAGGGGTAAGCTGGGAATTACTACTGGATGAGTGGGTGGGAATTAAAGTGAACGTTCTTGTATAGTCTGCAGAGAGGACTGCCAATTTTCTCTCTCTCTTACCCTCCCCTTGAAATCTATTGTGCTTTATAATCAGATCATTAAAAATTTTAGCCATGATTAGATGTAGATTTTGAAGGGAAAAAAAGGATAATCCAATATCTATGATTACTTCTATAAAATGATTTAATCTTTGGTTTTAGTTTGAATAGCATAAAAGAGATATTTATAATGTATTTTTCTTAAAATTGTATAAGCTTGGACTTTAGGAAACAGAAAAAGAAGAGCACATTAACCTAAAGTAAGCATAATAGAACAAATACATCATTGAAATTGAAAACAGGAAATCAAAAGAGAAAAATCAATGTTTAATAAGATTAGATAAGATTAATAAGATTGACAAACTTAATTCTGTTCAGAGTTCCTCAAAAAATAGAAAAAAGAAACAGATGATTGATATCAGGAAAGAAAGTGGGGGCATCACTACAGATCTTATGGACATTAAAATAGTAAATGAATATTATAAAAATTATCTGCTTACGAATTTTATAACCTACACAAAATATACCAATTCCTTGAATGAGAAAGTCTTCCAGAACTCACAAGGAAGAAATAGATTATCTGAATAGGCCCATATTAAATAAATTGAATCCATAATTAATACAAAATAGTATCAATCACATATAAATTCATGGGTGAATTATACCAAACATTTAAGGAAGCAGTTACACTAATTCTCCATAATCTCTTTCAAAGGATAGAAGCAGAGGGAATACATCCTAATTATATATGGTCAGCATTACCCTAATACTAAACTACATAAAGATATTATAAGAAAAAAAACTACAGTCCAATATAGCTCATAAACATAGACGCAAAAATCCTCAACAAAATATTAGCAAATAGAATCCAACAATATATAAAAAATAATTTTACTTCACAACCAAGTGGGACTTACTCTGGATATGTAAGGCTGGTTCAACATTTGAAAATCAATGAATACATTTCCTCATATCAGCAGGCTAAAGAAGGAAAACACAGGATCCTAGATACAGAAAAAAATCTAATAAAATCCAACACCCATTCATGATAATAATTCTCAGCAAACAAACAATAGAGGGTAACTTCATCAACTGAAGCTGTACCAAAACCTACAGCTAACACCATACTTGGTGTTAAATTAGAGGCTTCCCCGTTAAGATTCAGGAATAAGCTAAGGATACGCCTTCTCATTAGTGCTTTTCATCATTGTACTGGAAGTCCTTGCTATGCAATACAAAACATAGAAGAAAGGAAAAGACATATAGACTGGGAAACAATAAATACAGCTGTCTTTCTTCACAGATGACAGGGGTGTTTATGTAAAAAATTCAAATAAAATTTTTAACGATCTGATTATAAAGCATAATAGATTTCAAGGGGAGGGTGAGAGAGAGAGAAAATTGGCAGTCCTCTCTGCAAACTATACCAGAACGTTCACTTTAATTCCCACCCACTCATCCAGTAGTAATTCCCAGGTTACCCCCAAAACACAATAAAAAAATCTAGAAAGCCATTTATATAAAGGTTACTCACATAAAAGTAGCAACGTTGAAGAGTATAAGGTTAATGTGTATCAATTACTTTCTTATATATTAGCAATAACCAAATAAAATTTGAAATTAAAACACATTACTATGTTAATACCTTCTAAAATGAAATACTAGAGTATAAATCTAAAAAAGGCTAAGAGCTATATGAAGACAATTACAAAACTATGACGAACAATATCAAAGGAGTACTAAATAAATGCAGATACATTATTAACTTATGTGTAGGAAATCTGAATATTGTCAGGATGCCAGTTTTTTCCAGCTCGACCTATAGATTCAACATAATCTCAATAAAATCATATTCTGTAGATATTAAGAAATGGATATCTGAAGTTCATGTGGAGAGGCAAAAGACTCAGAATGACCAACTCAGTATTGAAGCAGAAGAACAAAGTTGGAAGACTCCATTATTAGGCTTCAAGATTTACTATATGTCTACAGTACAGACAGTGTTGTTTTGAGGAAAGGATACAAAAATAGATCAATGAAACCGAGTAGAGGTCTCAGAAATAGACCCACATCATTATAGTCAGCTGATCTTTGATAAAGGAGCAAAGGTAATATACTGGAACAAATATAGTTTTTACAACAAATGATATTGGAACAACTGGATATCCATTCGCCAAAACTGAATCTAGACAATGACCTTAAATCCTTCACAAAAATTAATTCAAATGATCGATCATAGCCCTACATGTAAAATGTAAATCTATAAAACTCATAGAAGATAACAGAAAAAGATCTACATGACCTTGTGCATCGTAAGGATATTTTAGGTACACCAAAGGCACACTCTGTGAAAGAAATATTTGATAATCTGGACTTCATTACAATGGAAAACTATTGCTCTTGAAAGACCCTGTCGGGAGAATGAGAAGTGAAGCCACAGACTGAGAAAAATGTTTGCACAAGATACATATAATGGAGAATTGTTATCCAAAATATACAAATAACTCTTAAAATTCAACAACAAGAAAATGAACAACTTGATTAAAAATGGTCAAAACCCTGAGCAGACACCTCATCAAAGAAAATATACAGACAACGAGGCATGGTGGCTGATGCAGGTAATCCCAGCACTTTGGGAGGCTGAGACCGGAGGATGGCTTGAGCCCAGAAGTTTGAAACTAGCCTGGGCAACATGGTGAAACTCACTCTCTGCAAATAAAAACACAAAATATAAAAAGTAACCGGATGTGGTGGCACACACCTTTAGTCCCAGCTACTCAGGAGTCTGAGGTGGGAGGACCGCTTGACCCCAGGGAAGTTAAGGCTTCGGTGAGCCAAGATCGCGCCACTGCACTGAAGCCTGGGTGAGAGTGAGACTCTGTCTCAAAAAAATAAAATAAAATATACAGACAGCAAATAAGCATATGAAAAGATGTTGAACGTTATATGTCATTAGAGAATTATAAATTAAAACAATGAGATACCACAGCACCCTTATTATAATGGCCAAAATCCAAAACACTTGACAACAAAAAATGCTAGGGAGGATGTGGAACAAGACGAACATTCATTCATTGGTGGGGTGAATGGAAAATAGTACAGCCACTTTGGAAAACCTCTTGGCACTTTCTTACAAAACTAAACATATTCTTAATATATGATCCAGCAGTATCACTCCTTGGTATTATCCATATGAATTAAAAACTTATGACTGCACAAAAACCTAGATACAAACATTTATAGTGACTTTATTTAGGATGTCCTGTAGATGAATGAGTAAATTGTAATACATCCAGATAATGGAATATTATTCAGCACCAAAACGAAATGAGCTGTCAAATAATGAAAAGTCAAGGAGGAAGCTTAAGTGCATATTACCAAGTAGAAGAGCCAATGTGAAAACACTACCTACTGTACGATTCCAAGTATATGAGACTCTGGAAAAGGCGAAACTCTGGAAACAGCAAAATGTTCAGTGGTTTCCAGGGTTTGCAAGGGAAAGGATGAATAAGGGGAACACAGAGGCTATTTAGGGCAGTGGAATTACTCTGTTTGATACTTAAGTGGTGAATACACATGTCACTACGTGTTTACCAAAATGCATGGAATATATATTATGAGTGAACCTTAATGTAAGCCATAGAATATGCATGATGTTGATGTATCAATATAGGTTCATCAGTTGTAACAAATGCAGCACTGTGGCATAGGGTGTTCCTAGAGGAGGAAGGCTGTGCTTGTGTAGGGAGAGGGTTATGTGGGAACTCTCTGTACTTTCTTGTCAAGTTTGTTGTGAACTTAAAACAGCTCTGAAAAATAACATTTATTGATTGCTAAAAAGAAATCTTATGAGTTGTGAACTTCTGCCTTTCATCTGAAGGGTTTTGGAAACACTTTTCGGCTTTAAATTTTGATATTGTAATAGATTACACAGTCAATTAGACAGGGGTGTGGTAATACATTTATAATGTGATACTTTCAGCCACTGTTGTGATTAATTGCCATGCATTAAACATTGGCTGAGAAATGACACTTGAAAATGATGATGGGATTATTACTATTTAAACAGGTTCTAAACTAGGGGATGACAAGGACTTGTAGCATGTTTTCTTAAGGAAATATTCCAGATTACAAACGCCTATACGGCAATGTTCACTAAAAGATGAAGCATATAAAATTTAGAAAAAAAAAGTAGTTAGAACTAAACTGTAATGAACATTCATGTTTGCTAGACACTGGTAGTAAGAGAATTTGCATGAATAATGTTATTTAATCCTTCCTTTATCCCTAGTTGGTAAGGTATATTTTATCTTATTCTGATATTGAGAAAACTGTGAGGTACTCAGAGGTAAATAAATTGCTCTAAGTGACACAGAAAATGTTGAAGCCAGGTGTCATCTGGACACTCATCTCTGAAGTGTACCTTGTAACAATTTTCTCATACTGGTTTCCACTTTTCCTGTGTTGTTTTTCTTACCCACCCTTGACTGCCACAGACTGGAATAGCGAAGGCACTGAGTTTTGAAGAAAGTATTTGATGCAACCATTTTTCGAGGTCAGTAGGCATCTGACAAAATTGATGGGCAAAGAGAAAGAAAACAATAAGGAATATTTTGAAAATCTTATATATAGCTAAAAGGTAGTACAGCTGATTGAATTAAAACACAGGATAAATTATTGTACTCAAGAATGCTGATGGGGGTAGAATCAAAGGTCAATGTTCAATCAGCAGAATCATTTTTTTCCCTTGGTAGGTTAAATGGAAGGAATTATTCTAATTAGTATAGTGCTATAGCTTGTACATTATTTATATTTCTAAATGACAAGACTTCAGTCCCTTATGTTTTAAAAAGACTAATCACTGTAAGCAAAATTAATAAATTTTATGTCTTTTTTTCTCAAATAACCTTAATAAATCAGCGTAACACACATGGGCTGTGGCTTTTCCGCATTTTGATTTTTTTCCTCACCAAATAGAGATCATATTTTTTCCTTTTTTTTTCTGTGTAGTGCCCTATTTAATGGGCATTTGTTTCCAATTGTTTTCGGACAGAACAGTGACAAAATCATCAGTCTGGTAAATTAAGAGGAAAAAGGAACAGATTTTCACATACTGGAACCTCAGGCCAAAAATGTTTAAAAAGTTTTTAGATGCACTAACACCACCTTTATTTAAAAATATTATAATATTTGTCACATTTTACAAACCATTAAACCATAAAATCAACTTCCTTAGACATGTGTTTCATTTCAACCTAACATGTTTGAATCATGAGATTTTTTTAAATGTCTTTTTTTTCTAAACTTTTTATTCTAGTCATGTGCCATCTGTAAGTCTGAAAAGTTCTTCTGTGAAATGACACTTTAAAATAACTCTTTCTTAGCATATACTTTACATGTGCATTGCATATTGTACAGTTTTAGTCATATTTAACTATATAATCACTTGATTGCCATTTATAAAGTTTGGCATAATTATATGTGAGAAGCAAGTGCATTGGTTTAAAAGTATTTCAGCATTTAACTGGATAAAGTGTTTTCTCTCACTGAATGACACTATCAATTTTATCTAGAGCTGCAGGCGATTCATTAATACTTTAGTAGTTGAATATATGACATTTAAAATATTTATCTAACTGAAAATTGGACACTTATAAACTGCATCAAACATGCTGTTGGCTGAGATTTTTCTTAAAATTTGTGAACATTTGAAGTCTCTTCACATATACTTCTCAACTTATGATATTTTCCAAATGCATATTTTATAAAGAAGAACTACTAAAGAAATAAATTAAAAAATAAAACATTTTTGTTTATTTCACTTTTCCTGTTTGATCCTTTAAAAATTTACCCTGTTTATTATTTATGAGACTCAATAAGGGTGGACTTGACTAATGGTTATAGTGTGAAATGTATCTTCACTTCTTGCAAAGGAATTTGAGAGGGCAGAGTACTGTAAATAATTAATGTAACATTATGCCTGAAGCATAGAGGGTATTCAAATGTTGTGGAAATGAATTAGAACAATTATTCTTTTTTTTGTATATTTGATAACATACAAGAAAATTTATCTACTGATGGTAGAAAGATATCCCAGGGAACTATTTGTAGTTAGTTGCTAATTCCTTGGTATTCATTGGAAAGAAAGTAGACAATGTTCAATGGAATTAAATGTGACAAATAATGTTATGAAGGGTTATATATATAGTATTATACTTCAGAGTAGTTGCATTTCAGAGTAATACAGACTTGCTTAGAGACACATTAGTAGACTTTTTTCCCATTTCCTTTATAAGGTTGTCAATAGCAATAAACCTTGTATTTAGGTAGAAGTGTACCACGACAGTGAAGTCTGAAATAATGTATTTTCTGCATCTTAATTTAGTGAACATTGAAAGACAGAGTAGTGAATGACCATGAGAGTATTCTTTTGAAACGTGCTAAATTGAGTTTATTTAGTCATTTCTGTAGATTTCCTTAGGGCAAGGCAAGAACGTATCTCTGAAAGAAATGCCATAAAACCTCTTTTGAGAGAGGCATAGACAGTTGGATGTAAATACACTCATATCCTGGTGTATTAAATACTGAATCACCCTACATCTTTGGAATAATGATTAGCATACTTACATAAATAAACATCCCAGATACGATTCAAACTATCTGCCATATGTGTCATTTTTTATAAATGAGACTTCTGATGAAACTTGAGGCTACAACATAAAGATTCTGTGTGGCATGATTAGCATACCCCCAGATGTGAAAGGTTGCAAGACCTAGGATTGCATACAGGTGTGAAAATTAGAGGCTTAAACAAAACCTTTTTTTTTTTGAGAGGTTTCACTCTTGTCGCCCAGGCTGGAGTGCAGTAGCGCAATGTCAGCTCACTGCAACCTCCGCCTCCCAGGTTCCAGTGATTCTTCTGCCTCAGCCTCCCAAGTAGCTGGGATTATGAGCGTGCGCCACCACGCCTAGCTAATTTTTGTATTTTAGTAGAAATGAGGTTTCGCCATGGTGGCCAAGCTGGTCTCGAACTACTGACCTCAGATTGTCATCAGCCTACCTCGGCCTCCCCAAGTGCTGGGGTCACAGGCGTAAGTCGCCGCGCCTGGCTCACAAAACCTTTCTTTAAAGAATCAGTCATCCATTCCTTTGCATGGAGCATATTATGTGATAAGAGTGCTAGATTTAGAAAATAAAACACAAGATACCTAGTTAAATTTAAATTTCCAATAAGTGACGAATGCTTTCCTATTAATAGTATAAGTGTCTTTCACACAATATTTGAAACATGTTTCTAGGAAAAACATTAGTTTTTATTGGAAAAACAAATTGAACTGGGTTTCCTGTATTTTCTCTAGCAAGCCTATAGTAAGACAGCTTGGGGACAGATAAGGAGCAGCATCATTTTCACCGCATGACTAGTGCTGTCTAGGGGATAATGAATTTCCCACAGACTATGTTTCTGGAAGGCAATAAGTATGAATTTTATTTTTTTAAATTGAATTATTTCAGGAAATATTTGCTAAGTGCCTGCTTGATGTAAGAAATCCTGTTAGGTGCTTGTCAGGGAACTAATAAGATCACTGCCTTTAGGGAGAAAACAAGTTTAGCTAGGAGACAGGAAATTAAAATAATAATAATAATAATAATAATAAAACACCAACAGTTTAATTACAAATAAAGAAAACTGTCATGAGAAAAGAGAGCTATCTTTAAATAGAAAGGCCAGGGAAGGGTTAACTGAGAGGATATGTTTTGAGCTGAGGAGTGAAGACCAAGAATGATCTGAGATAGTCATGTCCAAAGCTAAGAAAAGAGCTTCCTAAGAACTGAGAATCTGTACATAATAATACCCTAAATCAAGAAAGGACTTGACATGGAGTGTAATGGAAAATTATTTCTAGAACATAGTGAAAAGTCAAATTATGTAGATCCTTGCAAGTCATAGTAATAAGGTTTTTTTTTTTTTAAATTTAAATTAAAGAGAAATAGGATGGCTTAAAACAGAAAAATAACATAATTTGCTATGTCTTTTTAGATGAGCCTGGTTAACAGAATAGATGGTAGAAGAGCAAGAACACAAACTGGGAAACAAGTCAAGATGTAAATGCAGTAATCCGGGGTCAAGGGGTGGGGAGGGCTGGTGATGGTAGACTTGAAAAACCAGGGTGGTGGCTGGGTGCGGTGGCTCAGGCCTGTAATCCCAGCGCTTTGGGAGGCCGAGGCAGGCAGATCACAAGGACAAAAGATCAAGACCATGCTGGCTAACATGGTGAAACTCCGTCTCTACTAAAAATACAAAAATTAGCCGGGCGTGGTGGTGGGTGCCTGTAGTCCCACCTACTCGGGAGGCTGAGGCAGGAGAATGACGTGAACCCGGGAGGTGGAGGGTTGCAGCGAGCCAGGATCGTGCCACTGCACTCTAGCCTGGGCAACGGAGCAAGACTCCATCTCAAAAAACAAACAAACAAACAAAAACAGGGTGGTAACATTAAAGATAGCAAGAAGTGGATTAATTTAAAGTTTGCTTTGGAATTAGTGAGCAGGGCATGTAGAAACTGTTAAGGATTTAGTTGTTAAGTCTGATAGAAAATGAGAATGAATCAGGCTGATTCTGTGCTTTAGCTGAGAGTAGCTAGTGTATTTATTCAGAGAGGGAAGCCATGGAGAAAAGAGATTCATGAAGTAGACTTCAGTGTTAGTGATCGGTAGTGACAAACTGGTTTGTACTATGGTAGGGTATCCACATTACTTCTGGATTGATTCCTAAAATGAGTAGCCCAACATTTCCATCTGATACCCCAAACAACTAATTTATGTCTTTAACCTTTTGTTTCTTTCCTTATCCCCAGAAGATTAATTCTCTGCAGAAAATTTGGTTTAAAACAGAAATGCCTGTGTTAACTTTCTATTTAAGAAATGTCCAGTAGTTATTCTAAAAAAGTGCATTAGACGTTCTGTGAGTTACCAGGAGTGCAGAAAACTAAAAGAGAGAGAGAGAGAGAGACAGAGAGAAACAGAGAAAGACAGAGAGAGAAAGAAAGAAAGAAGAAGGAAGGAAGGGAGGGAGGGAGGGAGGAAGGAAGGAAGGAAGGAAGGGAAAAGGAAGGAAGGAAGGAAGGAAGGAAAGAAGGAAGGAGGAAACTGTGACAAACTGGACTCTTTCAGTTAAGAAATAACACCTGTGAATTACTGGCAGCCCTAGGCTATTTTTATCACTGTGTTACCATCTCTGAATCACTTGACTGGAACTCTTAGATCAAATCAATCATACATTATCAGCCTGCATTGATAACACAATGCCATTTCCAATGTATTGGACCAAAAGTATCACCAGAATAATTAAAGAAAAAAACATAAATACTGAGAAATAGAGGTCATTCCAACCATCTATATATAGTTGAAATATCCTTCTAATGGTGATGGATAATCATAACTGAATTTCATTATTAACCATCTATCTTTCATATATATTGCTAATTTGGTGTTCTAACAAATTCTTACCTAATATCAATCTAGTTTTAACAAAATATTAACTCTAGAGTTTGCCTGAAAATGTGAATGGATTCCTGAGACATTTATACAATGTAACAAAGAATATTGAAACATGAACAAAATAAGAGTCAAAATATTTTGAGGAGGAAATTGATAAAATTTTAAGACAGTTTGAAAGTCAGAATATTTTAAATTTTTTTTTAAAATATTGCTTTCCATTAGGAATGTTTGAAGTTATTTCCTAAATAAAAATATTATATATTTAATTTTCTATGTTGAATACAATCAGGAAATTAAACTAAACCAAAGTTTGGTTTAAATAGGCATTTTTCTGTACTGCAGAATTGCTGTACTACTTACTTATGCTCAGGATTATAGAACTGTTTGTTGATGGAATAGTTAAGAAACAAAAAGCAAAGAGAAAACAACAGAGCCTGGAAGTTGAAATCTCCTAACAGATTATAACCAAAAATTACACCTAAATATAAATGTCTAGCCTGTATTCAACATCAGTGCCTGTTTACTTAGAACATTTATAGTTACTTTATTGGATCAACCATACTTAATTTATTCTGTAAAGGCAATTTCAGCCACATTTTAAAAAGAAAGAAAGCGATAGAATATATTGTAGGAGCAATTGTGAAAATTATCTCCCAGTGAATTTTTTTTATTCAAGAGATCTTTAGATACAGCAGAAACTTAAATGAAAATTGTGTAGATCCTATGTTTACTAATTCAGTGCTAGCAAATTATATCCTACAAATAAATCAGTGTTAAACCCTGTTTGTTATTTTCCTTTGTAATTACTATAACTACTTTCTAAATATGTTATGTATTTGCTTAAAGATTTCACCCATGATATATCTCTGACTCAAAATCCGTATTTATTCATTATCTTTAAAAGTGCATTTGCAGACTGTCTAGAAATGTACTATTACATGCTTCATTGGGTTTTTATGAACGGTTTTAGAAATATTTATTAATTAGCATTACCAAATGCACCTGAAATGCTCACCATTTCACATGAACAATAACCAATTATAAGTGAATTATAGTGCTGGTTTTATTTCATAGTCGTCTACCAAAAATAGCACATTTTACATATATATTTAAAGTCAGTAAAGTGAAAGGAAGTCATATATGACATTAATTTTTACTGAAATCCTTATTTTATAAAAAGTAATGCAATGTTAACATGTATTCCTTTCCCTTTCATTTTCTCACCTACTCTCTTTCTCTCTCTCCTCTCTCTCCCTCTCTTCCCCCCCCCCTTCTCTTCCCCTCTCTTCTCATCCCCTGCCCTCCCCACTTTCCTCCCTTTCTTCGTTCCTTTCTTCCTTCCAACAATGAACTGGACACTTTCTTCTCAATGAAATGAATTGACTTCATCTTCCTTGTCATATTGACCATAACTGCTTTTGCCATGGAACAATATAATGATAGGTAAGTTTATAAAATAAAAATAGAATATGTTGCTTGATAATGTCTGTCACATATTTTATAAAAATAGTTTATATATTATTTGATTTTAGATTGAATAGGAATTAAGGTGTGTTTTAATGTCATTGCGTTGAAATTAGTAATTTAAGTTGAAAATCATTTTATCTGATTAACTTAAACACAAGGGTATTAACAATTTAGTTACATAATAAAAACAATTTATTGCTGTTTTCTTCTTACAACGAAAAGCAATTCACATTTTTAAAAATGAAAACAACTAATCTGGATGGATTAATTTATCTATATTTTTATTTCTAGTAGAACAATGATAAGGCTGAATTTCGTTGATATTCTTGATTTTTCTTTTGCTAAAGTAAGAAAGAGAGAGAGAGAATTTGAGACAGAGAGAGCAATGGCTAGTTCAGCTAGTGGTAAATACAGTCACTACTGCCTGCTTTTAATTGTAATCCAAACATTCCGATTTTTAAGTTAATTTCTGATTGCTTCATATTTTCCTCCATAATTGTTAATTTTTAGATAAATGGTTCATTCAGCAAAGCAAAACCTTACTTTTCTGACTTTTTTCCAAAGAAGCAGACATTTCCTGTGAAAGGAATTTAATGTAAGAAAATATTATACATTATGTTTATGCTATGAGCCAGACACTGAGGTGGAAAGAGATGAATTAGACACATTTACTAACTTCATAGTCCAAGATCTCTATATCTGTATTTTTAATGTATGTTAGAACTAGTAATCTACCTTTACCTATATTAAATTTTATAAGCTTTTATTCTAGTCTATATTATTTTACAGAAGTAGAAATCACTTAAAAGTATCATAATTACATTTTTTAAAATAATATATTTTTAATATGTATATATTTTCTAAAAAATGATTAACTATTGTCACTACCTATGAAATGGTTCTCTTATGCTTGGACTTCAGGCTTGAAGAGACTACACATTTTGGCAGTTCATCAGTATCAGATATTTGCATAGTACAGGGTGAAATTTTCTCACAAAGGTGGTGTCTACCTTACAAGTCATTGAATTACTGAGGGTAGATTCAGAGATGAAAGCTCATAATATTCAAATGTTGTTCAGGCCAGAGGGGCTAACACATAAATTCTAATAATTATCAGAGCTTTCAGAGCTGCCTCTGAACTTTTACGCAAGAGTTTCATGAAATTAAGGTTTGACATGAATTCTAATGAATTTAAGATTAGGAGACTTTATATCTTAATGAATTTAAGATTTAAGATTCATTCTAATGAATGAATGAATAAGATTATGAACCTTTATATCTTAAACAAAGTAATAATTATCAGCTTTATCTTGATTTCTTTTTAAACAGCTACTTGGAAGTGTCTACTGACTATATTTGCTGATTGTATTATTAATTAACATTTTCTAATCGTCTACTTGATATATTTCTTATGCTGTATATTTGAAAGCAGTACAAAATCGAGTATACCTGAAACAAATTGAATTTTTTGCCTAGATTTCTTTTTTTCCTCCCCTCATATACTCCTTTGCCTTAAGAAATTATTCTCTTGGCATGAAATCACTAATCAGAAATTCCAGTCAATTCTAAAGTGACATTCTCCCCACATGCTATTGGTGTTAACTATAATTAATCCCAACAGCTGTTGTCTTCTTTTATGAGTGACATTTGTCAAGAAGCCATCCTCGTGGTTTCAGCTAATTATTTTGTATCTGGACTGTTTTATTCAAACTAGAAAATATATTTACTTCTTTACAGAAGTAAACATCTCTGGTTAATATATGTGTCAATTTCATGGGTAATAGACAGTTGTTTTCAGGTCATTTTTTTTCAAGTGCAGATGTAGGACATCATGGATTGACTCCAGTGTAAACTGCAGTGTCAGGCATATCCCCACGATGTAGCACAGTGGATCCACAGAGGGAGGACTCATCTGTTGTTTCAGTTTTCTGTTGATGTATAACAAAACAGAACTAAACTTCATAGCCTAACAGAAAAACAATTCATTATTTCTCATAATTCTTTGTTTGATTGAAAATTCCCTTTCATTGTCAACTGAACACTGGACTGCCAGACAGTCCCAAATGGCCTCCCTGAAATGCCTGACTGTTGGTGCCACTGCCATCTGGGAGATCAGCTGGAGCTTTTGAGCAGGACTTCATTTGTCCTTCATATTGGCTTCTCCTCATCACTACTTGGCCTTCCTCACAGACTGATGGCTACCATCCAACAAAGGATAGTTCCAATGGGTAATGAAAAGCTGTGTAACTCTTAAGACCCAGACCTCAAAGTTATACAGTGTTACATTTTCCCAATAAAACAATTAAATAAAAAATTATAATTTTATGGATACATAATAGTTGTACATTTTATGAGATACATGTGATAAATTCTATTTAGATATTCTACCCATTTTTAATCAGATCTGTTTGCTATTGCGTTGAGTTCCTTATATATTTTGTTATGAATCCTTTGTCAGGTGAAGAGTTTGCAAATATTTTCTCCCATTTTATAGATTGTTTCCTCACTCTGTTAACTGGCACTCTTACAACATTCAATTTGGTGAAAGAGTTTGTGAGATGAGATTACAGTCAAATAGGTAAATCTACTTTACCTTCTTTTAACTACTAAATAATATAATTTGTTTATTCAACAAATATTAATTGCTATGTTGAAGATACAGATGTTTCCAGAGAAGCAAACATTTTCTATGAAAGGAATTTAATACAAGAAAATACTATACATCAAAGATCAGCTTTTTATCTATTCAAACATTCATTCACTAATGAGTTTTTGCCTTGTTTCGCAAGAGGTTAGCATATTTATTGTGGTTTTTGGTAAAGCACTCTAAAACAGTACCATAAAATGAAGCAAGCCATCATCCTAGAAAGAAGGAAGAGTTATATAGAGAAATGAATACACTGTATTAATGTCTCAAGCCTCAAACTGTACCAATGCTGTGAGAAATTCAGGAACAAAAAGTAATTTAGTATGAAGTTATCAACATGATATTTCTCAGAAATGTGTGGTATGTATTCACGTGTGCTTTAAAGAACGTTGTGATATTCTGTGATCATTGCAAGTATATGAGTGGGTCATTTTCTTTTCTCATGAGTATTCGCCTTCAGTGTTGTTGAAAACAAGCTATATTCTGAAACCTAACCTACTGATCAAACTATACGTTTGTACGTTAGAAAAGGGCTTGCTTTGATTACATTTTTAAAAATGTAAGCACAGTTTTGTATGCCTTTGCCTAGATATCTTTCCGTTGTCTTGAGTTTCACTGAAATAAGGGAATACGCCAGTAGGAAGGAAAGGACTTTTGATTTGAGTTCTAATTTTTTATCATATTTAATGGAACACAGCTACTGTGTATATTTAATAGTTTCCTCTGTAAATAGGTAGTAGTTAAATGTGTCTCTTTACAGACTTACCATTTCGTAGTCCATAATAATCTCAGCATTTTATACAACTGAAAACCTGTTTAGTATGAGAATGGAATAGATAGTGTTAAGGCAGAATTATAAGGCAGAATTATACAGTTTACAATAACTAATTTGTTCTCATGCTTACTCAGTTACCAAAAACTTGTTGCATGCTTGTTGTGTGCATTGTCAAAAATTAAAATAAAGTCTTATTTCTCTTAAAATATGAATTTTGTGAATGTGCGAATGACTGATGGCCACACATCCTTTGTAGGACAACTGCTCGTCAATTAGGCCCTTTCTTGTCTTAGGGCCTTTACACTTTCTGATACTTCTACTGAAAAACCTTTCTGCAGACACTTTCAGAACTTGGTTTCTTCATTCCTTACTCAGTTCTTTTCTGAAATGTTTTCTTCTTTGTGACCGTTCCTTTAGTCCTTCAGTGTTTCTTATCCTCTTCCTACGGTTTTTTCCTGCACAGTATTTATCACCATCAGACAGATCTTGTATTCATTTATCAGTCTGCTGCCTGTCTCCCTGTTCCATTGGATGTAATCTCTGTTACCACAGGAAATAGTTTTTAGTTTAGTGTTGTTTACAGCCAGTCTTTGTGGCTTATGCCTATAATCCCAGCACTTTGGGAAGCTGAGGTAGGAGGATTCCTTGAGCCCACGAGTTTGAGACCAGCCTGGGCAACATGGTGAGACCCCTAAAAAAAATACAAATAAAATCTCTAAAAGAATACAAATAAAAATATTGTTCATTACTGCATCCCCAGCATCTGGAATAGCTACCAACACATAGTAGTCACTTAGTAATATTTTTGAACGAATAAATTGATCATTATTTAGGAAATGATAATTCAACATTAAAACTAATGAAGTATTTGACAAATATATTTTAACTGGTATTGATATAAACCTTCCCATGTTGATTCATGTAGAGTATTATTTAGTAACTTTATAATAATGTTAAATTGCGTAAGAGCAGTTGGAAATATATATTAGTTTCCACATTGACACACCTCACACAGTATAAGAGGCAAACATCTCTACCATGAATTCTCCGAACAGTAGAAAAATGTTTTAATAAATGGTTAAGGTTGAGTGTGGTTACTATTTTCAGGTTAAATCTAGAGTATGTCTTTTCTGATGAAATGAATTCCTCCAGTTTTATTCTGGCCTTAAGTTGCAGAGACAAGTGGCTTCAACTTTGATATTCATCTCTATTATCCCAGCTATTAATGTGATTCATGGTACTGAATAACATCTATAAATTTTGTCATGTGTCTGTTTTATCATTTTCATTAGTGTTTTGCTCTAGTTGAATTGGCTTTGATAAAATTTATATTAGCTATCTTCACCAAGCCAATTTTATTTTAGCTGTTCAATTTAGAATGTTACTTCACATGCAATAGCTATCATACCCCAGTGCACTGGAAAGGCAATATCTTTGTAAAATATACTCTGGTTATGATTTTAAGAGAGATTAGCACTTGGCAACTTGACATGTCGGGCAACGTTGTTCCTACTAAGATATATGTAGGCCTCATCCAAATCATTTTAGTCACTTACTCAAAGTGTTCTATGGAACATTTGCTCTTCTGTGAGATAAAATAAGTAGTCCAGGAAAAATAAGATAATTTAATAATTTTTAAAACCAAATTTTGAACGTGTACTTTTGTAATGTTTGTATTAAGTAATGCAATACAGATGGTAAATCATTCAACCAGCAGTAACTATGCATACATTCTGTGATATACTTGGTGCTAAAAATATGGTCTGGGAATAAGTAGCAGTTTTTGAGAAGCTACTAAATCTTAGGCATGGTGCTAAGGATGTTGTATAAATTACTTTATGCAGTCTGTACTACAACCATATGAGACAGGTGTTTATTTATTATTTCCATTTTATGGAAGAGGAAATTCAGGGACAGCAAGGTTAAAAAGTTTGCCTGGGTCACATAACTGATACATTATGAAGCCAGAATTAAAATGCTTGTGGTTTGACTTCAGAAGCAACACTCTTAATCTCAGTGCTGTGATGGCCCCCACATAACTGTGAATAACAGAGCCACTGCGGATAGTGTGTATGAGAGAGAGAAACAAACAGATCTATCTTTACTGTGAAGTGAATTTTATGGCAATGGTAAGTAAGAGATGTCATGAGGATATATTAGTGGGGGCAGCTAAATCAGCTTTGGGAGGTAAAGACATGAGGAAATGGTAAGGGGAGAGGCCTTGTGTATCTTTTCACTGTCATATTCCCCAACCTGGCCATGGCAGTACTTGGCAAGAGAATGTGCTGAACAGATACTGCTGAACTGGTAAATATGATTATAATGTAGATGAGTCTGAGACTTACTTGTTCTACACCTTGTTATATTCTTACTGTATTGTACCTAAAACAACACCTCAATATTACTGACCAAGAAGACTAAGTGTCACTCCAATTTGCTGTAGTAAGGCTACATTGGAAAAATAACAAAAAAGTAAAATTAAAAGAAAAACCAACCAACTTCATGATCCCACATTTTCATTTTAAAGATCTAGCAGTTGATACATGTAAAGAGATAGGATTGAATGCTGACCACTACATTTTAATCAGTTTATGATCCTAATAAGAATTTACCAGAATGTTTATTATCTTAGGTATTAAAATGATAAAGGAGAAAAACATTTGTTTTCTAATACTTATATAGTCATAAAAGTGTTACTTGGGAAATGTGTTTTGGCTTTGAAGGGATTTTACTATTATTATACAATTTTTGTTTGAATTATATACAATGCTTTGAAAAGAGGTAATTTAGCTTATTGAGGTCATACTTCTGATAAAATTAAGGTTAGGGAATTTGTGGAGGAAGAGATACAACCAGGGAATTCATTTCTATAACGACATGGGAAATGCTAATGACTTCACTTGCCAATGGAGTGCTTTAAAGTTGGGATTTATAAAAGAAAAAAAAAAAAGCAAAGGAAAAAGTAATCTTTTATGATACTTTCAAAGAGTGGTGAACATTCTCTGTTTTCACTGTGGAGTACATTTTGGCACGTTAAAGGCTGATAGCGTCATACAATGGTTTTCTTTTTTTTTTCTTTTTCTTTTTTATTATACTTTAAGTTCTAGGGTACATGTGCATAACATTTATATCATGTATAACTCCCCAATGCAATCCCTCCCTCCTCCCCCCTCCCCCTGATAGGCCCCAGTGTGTGATGTTCCCTTCAAATGGGCTGCTTCTTAGAATCACCTTGGGGATCCTTTAAAATCTGGTGTCTGGGCTCCCCCTATAGATTCGGATTTAAATGGCACAGGATGCAGACCTGGGCATGAATACATATGGTTAACCTCTCCAGGTGATTCTAATGCACAACCATTGTTAATAATAACTAATGCAGACCTCTATAGCACATTAAAATCAGGATGGTTATTGATTGGAAAGAGTTAACATTCAAATAACAGTATCTCTATGTGACATCCCAGTTTCTTGCCGATTTTCCATTCTAGTAAATACCTAGAGTATTAATATTGAAAGAAATTGTTCCTTTTTCTCTTGTTCTAATGAAATGAATCAACATTGAAAACCCTAGGCTTTTTCTAGGAAGAGAAAATGAATTGTATTATTTTGAAAATTGTTCACCAAATACTGTCATTTTAGCACTTCTACAGCCTATTTTTAAAAATAAGTTTCTGACTTGGAATGGGAGGGATGGCTGTAAATACACCACACTTACAGATGCATTTGTCCGAGGTGATAGAGGAGTCAGCACTAATTTAGTCAGTGTGGACAAATGACACCATATTTTCAGTAGGATGAGAGTAATGTGCATATGCAAAATAATGATACATTTCCCAGACATTTGATAGTACCTCAAAGCAAGTTAAAATGACAATTTAATCTTCTGCAGTTATGAAATAAAATCTAACATTTAACACACTCTTACAAAAACTGATATTCACTGTTGGTGGGTTTTGTCTTTTTTAGATTTATGGCTGAAATTAATAAGAGTGCCTGTCTAAAAATCATGTTCATCCATATGTTGTAGATGTCATTTTTGTTCTATACTTTGTTACTTTTGAGAGTAGTTGGAGATTAGCAAAGACTAATGTTGAAGGGTCTTCAAACTTAAGGCGTGTGATTATGAGCCATTTTCTTCAGGTACTCAATTTCATGTTTAGCTAACTGTCTTGTAATGACCCATGTCTAGTATGACTTTTGAAATTGCAGTCTTCCTTCTATAATTATTTCTACTTTACTTGTAAAAGATTACTTTTTCCTTTATATTTTCTAGTTTTTATGGAAAAATAATTATCAACATTTATTATTTGCTTTTCACTTTCAAAGTCAGCCAGACGATCACTTTGGGAAATGGTTTAGTCACATCTCCCAAAGCTTGTGTTGTAATATGACCCAACTTTTCTGCTCTTCCATATACTTGCAAGAAAAATATATTCATAGCAGCACTATTAAAAATAGCCCCAAATTGGAAACTATGTGGACTGCCAATCAGTATTAAAGTTTTAAGTGTGTTGTATTATGTTCACACATAAATATACTGTACGGTAATGAGAATTAACGTCTAAAGGAATATGCATAAAACTGGGTAATTTTCAATATATATTGAAGAAAAGGAATAAGAAGAATGTGTAATATACAGCTCCATTAATATACAATAAAAATACAGCCCAAACTAACATTTTTAGAAGACAGGATAGTGATAGTTAGCCAGGTCAAAGTGAAGAAGCAGGTTGCAGTGATTATAACATAAGAGATGCTTCTGGAGCACTGATATGGTTCTCTTTCTTGACATAGATTCTAGTTATTTTCAGTTTGTGACAGTTCATAGAGAGATAACTTTATAATGCATGCATTTTTCTCCATACCTATTATACTTTAAAAACATTATAAGAAAAATCTAAAATTTTTCAGAGCCCAAACTGCAACTCTAATCATACTAAATATAAGGATAGCTCTTATATTTGTCATTTTTCTAAAAATAGCTTACAGTATACATAAAAAGTAGAATTTGTGATTACTTCAAAAGACTTGTTAAAAGGGAATTTGTAATTACTGCAAAGGGATTGTTAAAACATCAATATTTTCCCAAGTCAAAAATCCACACCTCTCTTTTATATTTCAACTAGTTGAACTAATGGTTGGTCAATCTGAGTTTTATCACGTATATGTTCCAGTAGAAGGCCTAGGATTTCTTCTAAAACTGCCATTATCCTACTTTTTCCATCTAATAGTCTTCTTAAACTTTCAAATAAATTTTATGAACATACTAAATGAGATTTAGGCTAATTTCTAGGGGGAAAATACAGTTTTTAAAAGGTTCAAATGTAAGAAATAAGGTGATTGATAGATAAGAAAACTACTCTTTTTAGAATTTATTGTGACTTATGGAAAGCAAGGTTTTTTGAGGGAAGGGAAATACTAGTCCTTTATTTCCAATTTATCGTCTAGTAACTAATTTAGATAGGTTTTATGTTACACGATCAGCAGATTACAAAATTTAGTAAATAGAAATTAAGATGATCACAATTTAGAAATCATTAGTATGGGAAAATAAATTGGTTCCTGATTTTTTGAAGGTAGTTGGATCACTGCTCTTTAAAAGGGTAAATCATACTAAATAGGACAAGTAGTAGAGTTTTTACTTGTTTTACATGCATTACAACATTGCCTGTTTTTTATTTGTGTATCTGTTCTTCCGAATTGCCCCAGGTAAGCCAATCCTGGGGTAAACGTACTGAAGATACATATGACAGTATCATAAATACATAGTAATATTTAAATGTAGTTGTTGGCCAGTGGCTCACGCCTGTAATCCCAGCACTTTGGGAGGCCAAGGCAGGTGGATTGCCTGGGTTCAGGAGTTCAAGACAAGTCAGGGCAACACGGTGAAACCCCGTCTTTAATAAAATACAAGCAATTAGCCAGGCGTGGCGGCGTGCGCATGTAGTCCCAGCTACTCGGGAGGCTGAGGCAGTAGAATCGCTTGAACCTGGGAGGTAGAGCTTGCAGTGAGCTGAGATCGTGCCACTGCACTCCAGCCTTGGCGACCAAGTGAAACTCCCGTCTCAAAAAAAAAAAAAAATAATAATAATAATATTTCAGATCAAATGACAGTGAGATTCTTAAATATGACAATTAAGTATGTAACCAATATTATGATTGAAAACTTGGAATTTCAACCTTATTCCTAGATATTCAACTGATTCTGTTGCCTCAAATATACAGTAGTTCCTGTACTATAATTTAACACAATCAGTTTTCAGCCTTTAGAATATAATGTTCTTAGGAAAGTGTGTGTGTCTGTGTGTGTGTGAGAGAGAGAGAGAAAATTAGTAATTTAAATGACATTTTAAACATGAATTTTAAATACTGTAAAACATGTACATTTAAGATGCACCTATTTACTTGAAAGCTTTATGAGTGTTTTGATGATTATGTTTCAAGTGATTATGATAAAAGACAATTGAGCACAATCAGTTCTTCTCATATTGCCTTTAATTCATCTTATTTTTCATTCACACCTTTTCTGCTTAGGTACTTTGCAAGACCTTGCATTTTGTATTGAGTATCTACTGTATAATAATGAAATTTGCTCTAGCTTTTAATATTAAAAGTTGTCTCCAAAAATTACAAAAAATCCAAAACTTTAAGAAAAGTTTGCAGACATTCACTGTTTCAAACATACTAGTAGTTTTTTCCCCTAGTTTGCAAAAGTATGTGAATAATATTTGATAAAAGATTGCTTCAATATTAGCCCCATTATTCTGAAACAGATCAGGTTGAATAACTAGGTGTGATTGGGGCAGGAGGGAAATAGTTTATTATTAATTGCCCTGAAAATGAGGAAACATTATAATCAGACATGGTTAAATTTTTGTAACATATAGTATATGTTTGTAGGGATATGTTGACATTTATTAAATGTATAAGTCTGAAAATGATATAGCGTTTAAAGATAGTTATGCAAAAAGTAATTTATGATATGAGTTTAATAATTTTTAGTTTGTCATGAGTTTACCATTTTTTTCTTTCTCTTTTTACCCCCAAATGTATTGCTTTTAGAGGAGCATTATGGCATAGACAAAGCAAATTATCGCTAGTCCCATTATAAAGAGAAGTGAATTATGTTAAAGCTATCAAAAATTAGTTTTCAAAGGTCACAAAGGTAATAGTTGTTTGTGTAATGACTCAAATTTGCGTCTTCTATTTTTTTGTCTCTTTTCTAAGAAACTTAAAATTTGTGCTCTGATTTGGCCAGAACATTATAAAACGTGATGGCTATTAAATAAATGTTTCAAGTTTACATTTGAAATTAGTTCAAGTCAATGAAATAAAAGAAAACCTAAGATTTTATGGATCCTTTGGCATCTAATTAAGTTCATAATTTTGGGAATAATTTTATTTTCATAAAATTTTGAAAAATGGATAAGACCATGCTAACTAATATGCTAATGGGTAAGAAACAATTTAATTATTGGCAGTAATTAATTTAATCCTGTTTTCTATTTATACAAAACAGTAATACATCTGAATCTCAAGAAATTTTATCATGTAAGTGTTTAATTTATATTTAGTAAAAGTTTACAATATGAAAATAATTATTTTGACAAAAACATGATTTATCTGAATATAGCCTATACTTGTAATTTTCTACAATTTTTATTCCTTCATATATAAAATCCTTCATATATAAAAATTCATGATGATAGAATAGCTTTATTTAATGTATCTTTGAAAATACATTGAAAAAAGAACAGAAAAATAATTTTCTGTGAAATTTCTGCCTAAAAACAACAATACAAATCTAAATATACAAATTAGTTTCTTTTTGATTTTAAAAAAAGATAATAAAATTTGAGAAGGGAAACAAAGTGGGTAGGTATGCTTTTTTAAAAAAAAATTTGAAGCTGGGCACAGTATCTCACGCCTGTAATGCCAGCACTTTGGGCGGCCAAGGCGGATGGATCACCTGAGGTTAGCAATTCGAGACTAGCCTGGCCAACGTGGTGAAACCCTGTCTCTATTAAAAATACAAAAATTAGCCAGGCATGGTGGTTTGTGCCAGCTACTCGGAGGCAGGAGAATCCCTGGAACCTGGGAGGCGGAGGTTACAGTGAGCCGAGATAGCGCCACTGCACTCCAGACTGGGTGACAGAGCAAAACTCCATCTAAAACAGTAGCTACTACTAAAGAGAGCGCTGTTTAATTTTACCAGACAACATCATTTTAAAATTATACTTATTAGTTCATATAGTCATGCTGCAGCACATACTTTTTAACATTTATTTCCCTGGTGAGTTTTAGCCTCCAACTTCCATATTGTGCTTCTCCAATAGCAACAACCACAAAAAAAGGAAATTCTATGTCAATCAGTTACATTTATCAAACTTCATCCTATTCCCGATAATATGTAGGCTCTGGGTCATGGAGGGCTTTCAAAGGAGAAAGCATCTTTTACTTTCTGTTGTTCAATGATGTCATTTTAAACAAAGAGTTAAACAAATGATTTGGAAATTATAGAACTATGATATGACATGAACCATGCAAATAGAAGATTATGACAGAAATGGTGCTAGTTATTAAAACTTTATTTCTTCCTGGGGATTACACCATCCCAGTTTGTATAATTGTTATGCCTTGGATATTCATTAAACCTGACTCACTACTGAATGAGCACATTATTGAGATAACACATGGAATTGTCTTGAGATTAGAAATCTGTAGGGGAAATTATGTTGGCAGGGTCAGTTAGTGTGTCTGAACTTCTAGACTGCAAACTTTATTATAAAATTGTACTTATAGACAATTTTATCATAAGCTAAATGAGTGTGATCCATGTGATTCTCACTGTGTTGATACAAATAAATACTTCTGCAAAAATGGTGGATATTCAATTATTTGACTATGTCTGAGTGTTTTACAGGGTCAAAATGAAGTGTTTATAACTTTACCCAGCCTGGTTACATGTGATTTAAGTAGCCTTCCTCTTTTATCGTTCTATAATGTTAATATTGTATATTTGAAGTAGGACAAGCAGAGTTCCCATAAGGAAGTACAAGTGAGGGGCTGGGAAAGTGAATATGGAACAGATAATGCAAACAATAGCAATACTTAGAGCAAATAACTATTTAGATATAGGTTAAGATCCACTAACAGCTACAATAGATAATAACTACTTACAAATTTTAGCCAATTTTCAGTAGTGTATGGAAGTGAGAACAAATTTGGAGGTAATTGTTTTTCATGTTTGATGATGGTGTTATGATATAATTACATATCCATAAAAATATTTAATAAATATACTTTGAAACAAAAAGGAATATTTATTTTAGAAGACTAAATTTTTTTTATAACTAGCTATGGGTTAAAATAGCACCAATATTCTCTTTTCATTGTGCTATTCTCTACAGGAAGCTCTTATTAAAAATCATGCAGAATATAATTCTACTGATGTCCCCTTAATAGTAAGCAAGACTCTAGACTAAAAGAAGTGCTTGATAAATAATTTCGTAGGGGCTCTTCGACTTTTAAATCATGAAGCAGATACTCAAATGTATATACATTGTAGATGACACAATTACATAATGCCAATGAATTGCAAGGAAGGACAGAGCTAATTACATCATATGCATCTTGTGGATCACAGGATACACAAGGCAAGATATGTGACTGGTTCTGTTCATTTAAGAAACAAAGGCATATAAAGAGCTAGATATAATGTGCCTTGAGTGGTAATTAAAAAATAAATTTTAAAAACCTTCAGAGCACAGAACCTTTTCTTCAAGTTCAATTTGATGTAAGGCCCCATTATATACAAAGTATAAAAGTAAGGCAGATTAAATGGGGCAGGTGTCTTGGAAACTAGCCCAGAAACTTATGAGAACCCTCCAGGGAGTCCAAGCATTCAACAGAACACATGTGCATTTTAAATTATACAGTGTTAGAACCAATAAAACTTTAGCATTTATCTCGTCTCACTTCTTTTTTGTACAAATGAGATATTAAAGTTCATCAGGTTGGGAGGTTTGCCTTTAATCCCATAGAAAATAATAAGAAACTGTGTCTTTTGAAGCCAAATCAATGGTATTAAACCATTCTATTTTTAATGTTTTGTTCAGTTGGTCTCTATTTTAATAGCAAATATGTTGAAAGTGAAGTTTTTAATATATAATAAAATAAAAATAAAACTGGGTCATTTCTTAAAGGGTGCCTTTGAAGTTAATAATGGCTGAAAATATAACACTCTTTTGCTTCTAGATAAGATTTAAAAGTTGTGTAAATGAGGATGTCAAGGATTAATAAGTGGATGTTAAAATTTCCAAACTTGGCCAGACGTGCTGGCTCCTGCCTGTAATCCTAGCACTTTGGGAGGCCAAGGCAGGAGGATCCCTTGAACTCTGGAGTTTGAGACCAGCCAGGGCAACATAGCAAGACCTCGTCTCTATTAAAAAAAAAAAAACAAAAAAAACAAAAAAAAACATAAATTCCAGACTTGATTTTAACAAGTTTTGGAAAGTATCATAATTCAAAGTTAAGCAAGATTCACATTTTCAAAAGTGATCCTAAACCTGGTTATTTTTGTATTGCTCTTAAATCCTCACCCACTAGAAATCATAAAATGATGAATTTGTTGGATAAGTTTATAGAAGAGTATTTTTGAAATGAATTTCTTTGGATAAAATTGCCGGTAATTTACTCCATTCTGATGCAAAGGCAAGGATGTGAGTTCATGCTCTTGTCTTTTCTGGTCAGCCTTTAACTAGTCTACATAGAAATCTCAGTATGTGTCTCTTAATGTCAGAGCAATACTGTAAAGTGGTGTCTGCCTAGTTTCTGAGTGGTCTGTAGGATGATAGATGGGCAAGATGGTTGTATTTGTATTTGTAATGGAACAAAGGAGAGCATTCTGCTAGGCTGGGATCATTCTTAATTTCTGCAATATATCCAAGAGAAGAATGCATATGTGTTTACACTGATCAAATTTGGACTATGCAGAAGAGATGCATTCACTGGGGAAGAAGGGACTTGATTTAGACTCTACGCAATTGGGCGATGAAAACTCACCAGGCAGAAGTGGGGGAGAAACCATTGGCCCCTGGCTGGTAAAAAGTGAATAAGCAATATCTGTAAGTGTTAGTGCAAATGAGGAAACATTTCCAAAAACCTACAGAATGTGTGTTCTGAACAAATGAGTTAGTTTTAAGCATCCCCCAGTTCCAAGAATCAAGAGCTATCTTTGGGCGTTACCAATCAAATAAGATCTTAGTTGCTTTACCTCTCTTATCTATCCACCCATCTTCAATGCCCAACTTTTTATCCAGGGGCAAGAGAAGAAATTTCATCACTAAGTAAGTTGAATGAAGCAATAGGATAAAAATAAATTTGCTCTTCTGGTTCGACTCTGAGTCCTCTTCTTCAGTGTTCTGGTTATTTATTACCACTGGTGCTAACAATACACTTGGAAGGAGATTAAGTATGCACTATTGGTTTGGATTAGGAATCTTCCCAGTTCTCTTCCACGGACATAATTAAGTTCATGTGTATATTTGAGATAGTCTATTGCAGGAAGTGAGAAGAAGCTCTAGAACAAGCCTGCCTGGGATCAAGTTTTAGCTCTACTGTTTACTAACAGGATGACTTTGGACAACTTATTTATCTTCTTGGTGCCTTTATTTTCTCATCTGTAAAATGAGTCTTAAGAATAGCATGTACTTTATATGCTCTTTTGAGGAATAAATGGGTTGCAGAATTCCTAGCATATGTGAAGTGGCATATGTAAAGTACATGTAAAGTTCCACAAAATTATTGTTGCTAATATTGTTATAAATTACAGTTAGTTGGATATCTTGTTACTGACAATGTTAGATCAAAGGCCGTGTATATTTACGTACAGTATTTATTAGATACTGTCAAACTACCATCTAAAAGCTTTTTACAAATAATTCTCTCTCTAGATATAATATAAAAAGCTAATTATAAATGGAGGCTGTGGGAAGGAAACCGTCAGGAGGTCCCTTTAGCAATGAATGATAGTTTACAGAAAGTCAACCACTTTGAAAGTTATTTGGGAGAAATATACAGAACAGGTGGACTGCCTGACCTGTTTGCCCTGTGAAAATTGGTATTTGAAATGACCTGATTCTCAACCTGAGAATTTTCAAAGTGACAAATTACACTCATTTGGCTTGTAATGATGTTCTGATTATAGGCTATAAGACCAATGATGGATTTCCTTGACTTCTTTTCTTAATGTTCTCAAATCCTGTTGTGACCTTTCCATATTCAAGCATGTAACAATGTTTTCTGAAACAATTAAAATTTTCATAATTATATAGTTAAATATGTGTTTTTTCCTTAAGACAAACTGATATGCTTTACTTTAAATCAATTATTCTATATGCAACTTAATTTTAATGTTATGCCTTTAATTTACATACATACAAAACTGTGTGATGTTTAAAGCAGTTGTAAGAATTATCTGATTTCTTTGGTAGGATTTGTGAAGCTCTGCAAATCAGAGATATTTTAGATAGAGTTCTATGAAAGATATTGGCACTATTTGTTTTGGCTTGTTTTCGTTAATTTTAATTATCATCATTAATTTATTCTACATCCTCAGTATTTATTGAGTTTCTTCTGTGCAGCAGGAAATAAAGCCAGGCACTGAAAATACAAATGAGAACAAGAGAGATGAGGTCACTGTCCTTATGATGATTGCAACCCAGTGGGGGATGAACAATGTTACATTTTGACATGTTGACATAGAGGAGAAATGGGTTAGATCACCTAAGCCAAATAGAGAAAAGGACTGATATTTAAAACCTGAAGAGAAGCCGGGTGCGGTGATTCATGCCTGTAATCCCAGCACTTTGGGAGGCCGAGGTGGGTGGATCACCTGAGGTCAGTAGTTCAAGACCAGCCTGGCTAACATGGAGAAACCCCATTTCTACTAAAAATACAAAAAAATTAGCCTGGCATGGTGGCGCGCCCCTGTAATCCCAGCTACCTTGTAGGCTGAAGCAGGAGAATCACTTGAACCCCAGAGGTGGAGGTTGTGGTGAGCCGAGATTGCACCATTGCACTCCAGCTTGGGCAGCAAGAGGGAAACTCCGTCAAAAACAAAACAAAACAAAAGCAAAAATGAAAAACCTGATGAGAGGAGAAGAAGCAAATGAGTGAGAAAGAAAAGCAATTTAGATGGGATAAAAATCATGACCGTGCTCTAAAGCAAAGTGTAGAGGAGACTGTTTCAAAAGAAGGTGGTAAATAGAGCATTTAGAGTAAATAGAGTAAATAAATAAAGTCCACATATGATATTAATATATGGAAGTAATTGAAATATTGAGCAAGCCTGTTGGTTGCAGTGGTGGGTGCTGAAACCAAACTGAAGAGGATTTAGAAGTGAATCAGAGAATTAGAGGCAACACAAAGAAGCATTACTTACAAAAAGTTTAGCTGAACAGGATGCGGAGAATTGGGATGTTTGTTGTAGAGAAATGAGGAATAAAGGGAGAGTTTTGGACAGAACAGCATAACAAACAAACAAAAATCCACAAAGGGCTGAGACTGATGATGAAGGAAACAACAACAACAGCAACAACAACAACAGCAACAACAACAACAGCAACAACAACAAAAACAACCCTGAGTGAATAGAGTGAATAAGACATGGTTCTAGCATGGTAAGAGGTCACAGTGAACCTGCAAGTTGAAGTCAGGCATACAGACCTAATAATTACACATAAGAAGAGTCTTGAGAGAAAGAGGTTTCCTGGACCAGAACACCAGGTTCCAGATATTTTCTGTAGATCCTGGCGTTATGAGGCAAGGGGAATAAACTGACAGACCAGACACAGGCACACAACTTTAAGAAAGATGCAAAAATACTTTACTCATACTTACCAATCGTGGGCTATATCCTTCTTCAGATTAACTTTTCTATTCAAAATACGTAGTTTTGAATTTAGTAGATATTGGCTCCAAACAAAGCTCCTTTTATGGATTATTCAAGTTAACTATCCCCATCTCTCTGTTTATCCCAGTCCATTGTAACAGAAAAGGTCTCTGTGTCTATCTTGTCTAGCCAGTCTACGTCCATAATAAGCACTCGCATTACAGTTGAATGAATGAAAGGATTATAGGTATGCAATACTGGTGTTTTATTAGATTATTATTTGTCTTAATATATAACAAAATAAATAATGAAATTTCCTGTAAATTCTGTCCTGTTTTAGCCATACTAAGGGGGAAGAAAAGACAAAGCTACTTAGTCGTGATTGCAGAAATGGGAAGTTAAGTACAGCCTGTCCTGGGAATAATTGTGGTCATAACAAGGAAAACATAAGTGAAAAACCTTATAAAACAGTTGAAAATAATGTGAGAATAAAAGGATAGTTCTTTTCTTTTTCTCTTTCTTTTTCTTTCTTTCTTTTTTTTTTTTTTTGAGATGGAGTCTCGCTCTGTCACCAGACTGGAGTGCAGTGGCGCGATCTCGGCTCACTGCAACCTCTCCCTCCCGGGTTCAAGCAATTCTCCTGCCTCAGCCTCCCGAGTAGCTGGGACTACATGTGCATGTCACCATGCCTGGCAAATTTTTATATTTTTAGTAGAGACAGGATTTCACCATGTTGGCCAGGAGTGTCTCAATCTGTTGACCTCGTGATCCACCCACCTTGGCCTCCTTGCCAAAGTGCTGGGATTGCAGGCGTCAGCCACTTCACCCGGCCTCAGTTCTTTTCATTTTTATGACAGTTACAGTTCTATTGAGAAATTCCCAACATATTGTTATTCTTGCATTATTATATCAAATTTTGAGGAGAATATAACTGTTACAATTAAAGATGGGTATTGAATTTAAAATATTTTTATTAATCTTGCTGATTTTTATGTGCCTTGTATTAAATTGTTTTAATTTCATATCAAAATACCAAAAAATTACATAATTTTCCAAAAACAAGGAACGCAACGAGAAAGAATGAAAATATGATGATACATACAGTCTACATTTAATCTTATCATTAGACATACTTTCCTAATGTCTAGTTCCATATACATGGAATACAATGTATAGTTTCATAGTAGGACAAATTCTAAGCTTCAGCAATAGCTCTAATTTCTCTACTATTAAAACTGTAATTGCAATTAGTGTATGTTTTGTTTTCATTTAAGTATATTTTAATTTGCCATGTGGTTATTCATTTCTCTGATTCTTTATCAGAAAATCATTTCAGGCTAGAGGGACTTGGAAACATAAGGATATGAATGAAACCACATTTATAAAGAGAGTTGCTGAGTTCTGATTATATCTTAGGACTTGACCTAAACTTTTTAAATCTATAAACTCATATACTTTTATTTTATAAAGATGTGAAAACTGAGATAAATGGACACACAATTTAACTAGTTCAAGTTAGTTTAACTAGTAAGGGCAAACCCATCCTTATCCTTATTACTCTGTTGTACACTCAGTGTTTCCACAGAGTACAATAGCACTAATAAATCTTACTGGTAGCTATGGTATTAAACTTGTACCAAATTGGTAGCTATGATATTAAATATGTACAAAATTAAATTGAGAAACACAAACTTGACAGATTTAAATATTTTATTTTACATTTTTAAATTTTGAATATTTAATTGACAAATATGGGCTAAAAAATATCTATTTTTTCAAGGTATACAATGGGAGTGATTTTATATATATATATATATATACACACACACACACACATACATACACACACACATTGTCTAATAATTACTGCAATCAAATTAGCTAACATCCATCACCACTCATGTTGTACATAAGATTTTCTGAACTTCTTCATCTTTTGACTAAAAGTTCGTACCCTTTGACCAACATTTTCCCATTTCCATCACCCTGAGCTTCTGGCAACCATCATTTCAGTCTCTGCTTCTATGAAGTCAAATTTTTTAGATCTGTATATAAATTAGATTATGCAATGTTTATATTTCTGTGTGTCCAGTTTTATCTGTGAAATGAATGATAATGAAAGGAGTAGAGAGGATGTTATGAGTTTAAGATTAGGGAATGAGTGTTACAGCAACCACTGAGGAAATATGGAAATGGAGAACAGAAACAAACATCATTCATTTGTTCGTATTGCCATATTTTGGTAGGAAACAAACAGAACCTCAAAGAAATAAACATGCATAAGTATGTAAAATTGCTAAGATGTAGCAAACATAACCCCCAACTTAGTGTCCTAAACTGTGGAATCAGGGGGAAAAAACTGAATTTTAAAAGCATGCCATGTTTACAACTTTCAGTAAAATTGTTCTACAGATAAAGCTTTGGGTTTGTATCTCATCCTTAAAGACCTATACAGAAATACATGCATAGAAAATGAAATATTCAGTTAAAAACAGAGTTCAAAGGAAAAGCAGAATAATTAATCAATGTGCATTTTTCTTTTCAATATCACTGTATTTTTGCTTCTATTATGACATGAGAGTCTGTCTGTACAAATCATCCCAAGGGCATAAAACTCTAAAAATTGACATTAATATAACACCATTAGCAAGAACTAAGTTTTTATATGATAAATAAAAAGCAAAATCTAGAATCTGAAAGACATTTTCTATTTTGTAGAAAATGATAAGAAAATGATATGACTAAAAATTATTCTGATGTATGTTTGATCAACTGACTCTTGAACATGTATTTTGACAGCATGTGCAGTACTCCAGACATGATTGCTGTAGCTGTAATGCATTCTCCAAAGTGTAAAAATGAAATGTTAGACTCTGGTAATAGTTTCTCAGTTTTATACATTCAAAAGTGCCAAACCTAGGAATTAAGTCACTGAATGATGAAATAAAACTATGATCTACATTGATCATATGTACTTATAATGAGGATGGAGAGGTAGTTTAAAATTGTGACACAGGTGATTAAGATCTGAGTTTAAATAATTAAAATAATCTGACTTCTTAAAATATATTTTACATTCTCAGTCAACTTTAGCTGGATCAGTGTATGAAGTTTTTGTAATCCTACATGATGTAAATTCTAACCAAAAACCTTTTGGTGTGATTAAGGTCCTGTAGCATGATAGACACTGAGAAACCTCACTCAGTTCCCGCTTTAAGAAATAATTTGCTGCTCCTCCTTCTGTGAATTTTGTCAGACTTAGCTGTCAGCACCTCTAAGGACTGCCTCAACCGCAGAGAGCTACCTCACCAGGAGTCATGCCCTTCCTGGGGTAACCCACATCCAATAACTGATTGGGACTGGGCAAAAGGGACTGACCATTTCTTCCCAACACAAGATAACTCTTTTGAGCCATTTCAGCTCCACAGCTTCCTATGAGGATTGCTGAACCTGTTGGGCCTTCATTTTACATCACGGTTGAATTTTTCTTTCTTCTCAATCCTTGCTTCCTGCCCTCCTTTCCGCAGGGGTTGGTTCTTCAGCACTAGATGTTTCTTGGAGTCTGCTTCACCAAGAATCCAACTTGTGACATAAGATGTATGGATCTCATCAACAAATGTATAGTCTAGGCCCTAGGGTCACAAGATCAAATTCCAAAGGAGCCAAGTGAATAGCCTGTGGAGTAAGTGGGTTCAAGTATCAAGTGGTGAGTGTGGAGGTGATATGGCAGGGATCGGAAACTGGAGAGCACAGACCTCTGAAAAGTCACATTTTATCAAAATAAAATGTGATTGTATTTTGAGGTGAATTGGTTTGGATCTGTGTCTCCACCCAAATCTCATGCCCACTTGTTATCCTCACTGTTGGAGGTGGGGCCTGGTGGCAGGTGATTGGATCATGGGGGCAGTTTCTCATGAATGATTTAACATCATCCCCTTCGGTGCTGTTCTTGTGGTAGTGAGTGAGTTCTTGTGAGATCTCATTGTTTAAAAGCGTGTAGCACGTAGCACCTTCCCCTCACTCCTCCTGCTCCAACCATATGAGATACACCTGCTCCTGTGTTGCCGTCTTCTATGAGAAAAGCTTGCTGAGACCTCCCCAGAAGCAGAAGCCATTATGCTTCCCACAGAACCAGTGGAACTGTGAGCCAGCTAAACCTCGTTTTTTTTGTTTGTTTTGTTTTGTTTTGTTTTTGAGATAGAGTCTCTGTCACCCAGGCTGGAGTGCAGTGGCACGATCTCAGCTCACTGCAACTTCCGCCTCTCCGGTTCAAGTGATTTTCCTGCTTCAGCCTCCTGAGTAGCTAGGATTGCATGTGCCCACCACCATGCCCAACTAACTTTGGTATTTTTAGTAGAGATGACGTTTCACCATGTTGACTAGGCTGGTCTCGAACTCCTGACCTCAATTGATCTGCCCACCTTGTCCTCCAAAAGTGTTGGGATTACAGGCATGAGCCACCATGCCCGGCCCCTCTTTGCTTTATAAAGTAGGCAGTCTCAGGTGTTTCTTTATAGAGGTGCAGAAACAGACAAATACATGAGGCAAACAAAATATGTTTTATAACCAAAGAGAAGACTCTCTGTTAAATCTTCCAAGCATAAAGCCATATGTGAAGAGGCATAGAAATAAAGCAATACTCAGGGATTTCAAACCTAAAATCCTGATGAACACGTTGCATTTTCTATCTAAAATAGGACTGTGCAAGGTCTAACACATATTATTTCTGTGTTTTCTCATATGAGGGATAAGCCTTGCCAATTCCCTTCCAAATCTGTGGCTAACGAGTTGAGAATCTAGAGATGTTTGGGATCGTAAGAAACACTAAACACTAGCTGAGGGATTTTCTAGGCAACCACTGAGTGGGTTGGGAGGGAAGCTCTTGAGCATGGCTAACATGGAGCCAAATATCATTTAGCCATTGTGAAATGGACAGCATTGCACCTTTCATGACAAAATACTGAGTTTGAAGATTGCCTTTACCGTTACTATGACTGGAGATACAACCAGTGGTCTCCATGCCTGTCTCCTCCTCTGCCGAGTTATGTTAATATTAAAACTTCCTACTTTACCTGGTTCATATCACTCTTATGGGTAATCATGTGAGTTAACATATATGACAACTATTTTTATGTCTTTTTTGTATGTATTTATTCTTCAGAATTTTTTCAGCTGCTACTCATCTACCTAAACAGAATGTAGTTATTTTTTAAATATGTAAAGTATATATATGTGTGTGTGTGTATATTTATTTGGTGGTCTGTCCTTTCTACATTTTTGATATAGTTAACTGGATTCTATCAATTTGCATTTTAATACAATTAAAGTAAGTATAAGTTTCTTTTTTTCCATTTACTTTGAGTAAGAATAATCATGTAGAATACAGTGGATGGAAGTGTTCTTTCAAGTTGGCTGGAATGTATTTTACTGGAAAGAAATGATATAAAAAATGCATTGAATTATCGCTTTCTTACCTTGAATAGAGAATAACCTTATAGAAAGGTGAATTAAAATGCTTTAGAAGTTGAATGGAAACCTACTAGTTCACTTAATAAAATCAAGCATTGACTCTCCAAGGCTAGCAATGGAGAAAAAATAATTCTTATCATTCTGACTCTTGTCCTCAAGATTTACTTTATTCTCAAGGTCTGTTGATAATAACGACTGGAGTAAGGCTGTGGGAACAGAAAAAAACAGACCTCATGTGTTCTTTAAGACCCCTGCCTAATGTGGCTATAAACGTCCCTGTTTCTCTCTGTATTGTCTACCGTACACCCTTCAAATCAACGGCACGGAACTTAGCACATAAAAAAGTACTTGCTGCCGGGCGCCGTGGCTCACGCCTGTAATCCCAGCACTTTGGGAAGCCAAGGCGGGCGGATCACAAGGTCAGGAGATCGAGACCACGGTGAAACCCCGTCTCTACTAAAAATACAAAAAATTAGCCTGGCGCGGTGGCGGGCGCCTGTAGTCCCAGCTACTCAGGAGGCTGAGACAGGAGAATGGCGTGAACCCGGGAGGCGGAGCTTGCAGTGAGCCGAGATGGCGCCACTGCACTCCAGCCTGGGCGACAGAGCCAGACTCCGTCTCAAAAAAAAAAAAAAAAAAAAAGTACTTGCTGTGAGATTTCTGAATGAACATAAACGTCAGAGAACAGAACGGAGCATTCAAGAGAGTTTTTACCACTGTCTCAGAGATCAAATAAAAGGACACAAGCATGGAAAATTAACTTTCCATTATGTATCTGGGTGGCAAATTCAGGCTCAGTTCAGAGCTCCTGTATGTAGGGTTGCCTTCTGTTCTGCTTTGCTGGAACAGTCCTATTTATGATTTTTGTCCTAGGATAAAAATTCATTTCTCTGTAAAGTCTTAAATGTAACCCAGTTTGTATGCATTGTATGATCACTCTACATTTCGATAGCCCCATCTTCATTTATAGTTTATGGAAAGAGTCAGTCCTCCTCCACTTCTAAGGAACATCTAATATATCCAGAATATTTTTTTGGATTCAGGTTTTATTAATGTCTTTCATTGCAAAATGTTTCCAATTATAAAACAATCAGAGAGCTCTGCATTAATAAACTTGCCTGTTTTTCATAAGGGCCAGAGATTTTGAAATGCCTGGTAGACAGACAGACATATGCAAACACACATACACAGTGCTACTAGCAGGTTGTTACAACCATATCTAAAGTATTCCAAATGCGGACTTGTGTGGCTCAGACCTGGGTAGAGATGAAAAACCTCACGACTGAGCTTGGAGAAAAAGCGGCTGAAGCTTAGCATCCAGGCCCAAGGGAGCAAGACATGGAGGCAAACAGGATTCTTACCCCTTCCTGTCTTGGGTCTTCCTCCAATTCTGATGACCTGTCTGAAAAGCGTCTTCCTGTGAAAATGACTAGCCTTGAGAGTAGTGATCTCATTCAGACTGTAGACGCAATCAACTTTGAATGATTTTTCTTCATGACCTCAGTAAAGAACACAAAAATAATAAAGTAAGATTAATATCTACGTAAGAAATACACATTACCACTGCATAGATTATTTCCAGTATAATAGGATAGACGTATGTCAGTTTGTAAAAACTTTATTAACACAAATTTTTGTTGTCCTGTTCTATCATTGTCTGATATTCTTATACTTATGAATGTGAGCTATTTATGTCACATTTCATGTCTTCTGTTTGACAAAATGGTTCACCATTAGAACCTGGCTCTTTAAATACTCCTAAGTATTTATACAATTGTTTACACTCTCATAAGTGGCCACTAAAGAGATAATTCACATGCTCTTAATTATATTGCTGCGCATATTAGCGTAAGATAATTTTTGCCACTCCATCAAGACCGCCCCCAAATTGTCAGGGATTCCAAGAAAGAAAATGTCTCTCTCTCTTTTTTCTTTTTTTTTTGTTTTTTAATTCACAAGGAGGCAGCCCAAAAGAAAAAGGGAAGAGAGTAATAACCAAGATAAAGTTAAGATTGGACTAATTCAGCTGACAGATAACTATCACCATGAAACCCAGACTTGACCCCTAGTAACAATGCCGTGAAAGAATAAATAGAAATGCACTTTGAAAAAAAATGACACTTACTTTGGAAAACGATCAAGCGGACTTGCATGGGTCACAACACTTACTTCATGCCAGGAAGTGCTGCGTGAGGGTTCTCAGAAGTCGCATGACTCATGTAGTCCCTCAACTCTCAGGAATGGGTTCTGAGAATTCCGAATAAGACAACCCCATGCCAGAAAAAAAAAAAAAAGCCCTGAAATCTTTATTGTATTTCATTAGCAGTTTTTCTAGCTGTTACTTTACAAGGTTTAAGAAATAAAGAAGATAGAAACCAATAGGTGGACAGATAAAACTGTCAAATGCAATTTGTAAAGCCTTAGAACTTTCTGGTCACTGTGAAACATGAAATCAGACACATAGAAAATGCAGATTATATTTATAAACTTTTTTTTTGCCGTTTAACTTACTACAGTGCTATCTTGTATTTTACAGAAAATCATTTGACTCAGTTAGTGACAAAATGAAAAAAGATGGTCTTAAAAAATAGTTCCAATTAATGTGGTCTTTCTTTTTTTTTTTTTTTGAAGTGTCAACCCTCCCAACAGCATTGTGGTTTCATCTTTGAGAAATAAAATTAGTCTTATAAATTGTGTGTATGTTTGTGTGTGTGTGTGAGATAGTTTTCTTGTCTGATGCTTTTCTAACCCTAGTCCACAGATTCTTGGGTGTAGTGATAATGTTTGTATAGATCTTTCTTCTCCAACATTATGTATCAGAGTGCATATTAATGAATGCATAATTGGAGAATACTTTTTGTGATTTTAATATATACTTTCACTTTCAGAGCAGTTTGATAACAGAATACCCTAATGAAAGTGAAACTTAATGAGAGACTACAGATATTTCCTAATACCGCATGTGTGGATAACTAAGCACATCTCCAAAGTGAAACAACTTTCCCGTTTTCATCCCATTTCTTTGCCATGCATGTGTACAATTTATTTTATTAGTTATTAGGAAATACGAGAAGCAAGACTATGAATATGAGTTTATTATCCAATTCGAGAAGTTTATCTTTGAGCTGGTATGAAATAGTTTATACCTAAAGCAACACAATTCCCCAAGATCATGATTTTCAATTATGCTGCTCCCACTACCTTTTTGTAAGGAATACTCCTAATGACATAGATGCTGTGCCCTGTGACCAGTAGGTGAATGCCAGAATCACAAAACAGCAAGTTTACCTCCTGGGAATCCCAGCTTAGGCAATCTGAATAGGACTCCATAACAACAAGTGACTATGAAATTCTGACAAACTAAAGGACAGTAGTGATATGTTTGTGTAGTGAATTAATGGAAATAAAATTATTATCCAGAAGGAAAGAAGTTGGAAGACTCAGGCCGATTAAATATTCACTAGAGGGATATCTGTGATCCTTAAACTTGGGTACACAATGTAGTTCAACCCCAGTTATTGTTAGTATATACTGTTGTAATCTTCCACAGCATGTTTAACGAAGTAGATAGTGTAAAGCAGTGGTTCGTTCCTATCTGCACGTTTGAATCCTTTAAGGAGATGCACTCACTCCAGATTTTCTGTTTCCAGCATTCGAGGGCAGCAGGTCTCAAATAATGGTCTCTGGACTTACAGCTTCAGCATCATCTGGGGACTTTTTAGAAATCTAAACCCTGCTATTTCTCTAGACCTTCTAAATCAGAAAATATGGATGGTCTCAAAATCATGTTAAAAAAAAGACTTCCAGGTGGTCTTACTGCATCCCAAACTTGAGAATCAGTATCTAGGATGAGGTCTCTGCATCAGTACCGCCTAAATGTTTCTTGCAAATCTCATGGAATCTGGAGTTGAGAAGCACAAGCCTTACAGGACCTTCTTTAAAAGGTGAAGGAGCATAACATAGTGGTTTTAGAGAGTCGTGAGGAGCCAGTGTTGGCTTTGGAGCTGGAATATCAGGGTTAAAATTAATGCACCTCCACTTACCAATTTTGTGACTTTGTATAAATTACTCTGTGCCTCAGTTTACCACCATGCAAATCTGGTGATGATAATTGTACACACTTCTTAGTGAAGTTCTGATGATTAAATAGGCCAAGAAATGTAAAATACTTAAAATAGTGCATGGCACCAAATAAATGCTCAATAAATGTGAGCTACAATACTTATCATTACAGTATTATAACTACATGCTTTGAGTATAAAGCGAATTTCCATGTTTATTTTTGAAGCAGGATTTTGCTCTTTTTACCCAGACTGGAGTGCAATGGTATGATCTTGGCTCACCACAACCTCCGTCTCCTAGGTTCAAGCAGTTCTCCTCCCTCAGCCTCCCGAGTAGCTGGAATTACAGGCATGCACCACCACGCCTGGCGAATTTTGTATTTTTAGTAGAGAAAGGGTTTCTCCATGTTGGTCAGGCTGGTCTCGATCTCCCAACCTCGGGTCATCTGCCCGCCTCAGCCTCCCAAAGCGCTGGGATTACAGGCATGAGCCACAGAGCCTGGCCCATGCTTGGTTTTTATGCTTTAAAAAGTAATTAATTTTGGATAGGTTGAACTTAAAAAATTTAGGTTAAATTCTCAAACTGTTAACTTGCACTAATGAAAAATCCTAAATATTAATAAGTGGATATTTTCCATTTCACCAATATCTATTAAAAATATTAATTTTGGATGGATGAATTTCTAGGATATATATTTCACATATTTTTATCAGGGTATATCAGATATGATTATTTGCCACTGTGACCATCACTATTAATAACAGTTGTCTCCAATTTCACAGGCTACTCCAATCTTCAGTTTTTAACCTGGAGTCCAAGAGCACCAACAATTTAATGGACTGAACTCTATATTAATATAGTTGGTATTTTTGGAACTCACTTTGATTTTATAGATTTAAATTATAATTGTGAGAGTCACTAGACTCTTAAATGAATTCTTGGCACAAATATTTTAAAAATTAAAATATGAAGGACTCCCGTATAAGAGGAATCTGACTTTTAAATTAATTGGCTCCTTTTACCTATCTATGGCTTTTGCTTTGTCTTGTTTTCTTGCCTCTGTTGTTAATTACTAGCTCTATATCTGATTATTATTTATTTATGCTCACATATTTCACCTAGAAAATCTGAAAAACAAACCTCTATACTCTAAGATAAGAATATACCTTTTTTTTTTTTTTTTTTTTTTGAGGCGGAGTCTAGCTCTGTCGCCCGTACTGGAGTGCAGTGGCCGGATCTCAGCTCACTGCAAGCTCCGCCTCCCGGGTTCACGCCATTCTCCTGCCTCAGCCTCCCGAGTAGCTGGGACTACAGGCGCCCGCCACCTCGCCCGGCTAGTTTTTGTATTTTTAGTAGAGACGGGGTTTCACTGTGTTAGCCAGGATTGTCTCGATCTCCTGACCTCGTGATCCGCCCGCCTCGGCCTCCCAAAGTGCTGGGATTACAGGCTTGAGCCACCGCGCCCGGCCGAATATACCATTTTTGAAAGCTTGTAAGCATAAACCACACAGACTTTCCACACATGGATTTAATGGCATTTGTTTTTGCCTGTACAAAGTTCCTTTGGAGTATCATTTCATATGTACAGGGTGAGTGAATTTAGAACTGCTAAGACATCAGGGTAAGTGAATTTAGAACTGCTTATACAATTGCCCAGTAGTCTCATTTCCTATGGGTTACAAATTTTTTATCATTCATTCCTGGATCACAGAGTCTATTGCATTTCCTAATACATGCTATTGCTCAATCAATAGTTTATGAGTAAAGAAACTACAAAAACTCTAGGAGATGCTGCTTTTCTGTAGAAGTTCTATAATAGGCGGCAACAGTGTAAAGAATTAAAATGTCAGTATTTGAGACAGATAAGACTTAAGATTTTTTCCTGATTACTTTTTAAAATATATAGATATTGAGATCTTTTTACGTTTTATCATTGTGGTTCAGATTGGTTGGTTTATGACTGTAGAGGCTTATTTGTAACTTAAGTTACAAATGTTTAATAGTATTCATTTTATATGAGTTCTTCCTTAGAGCTATGCCAATATGTAATCAGTTTACTTACAACCATGTAAGTCTATTTGTTTCCTCTTATTAATGAACAAATCATTTTGATATTGTGACAGAATACTTACCATAGTTAACACTGAAAGTTACTCATTAATTCAACAAGTGTCTATTGAGTATCAACAAGTATCTTATAACATACTGGTTTATTTTTACCTCCAGTTACTGCATATGCTCCATCTTCAATTTTGCCATAGGAGTATTTGCTGAGTCAGAGCTCACATATAAGTTATTCTACCTTTATCTCCTTTGGTTCTTACAATTTTAGCATCTCGTCCTTTGACATCTACCGCTGCTGCCATCTTGGCATAGCAATTATTTATAGAGAGCCATGCCATGTAATGAAAATATAAATATTATTATTTATGATGCTCTAGTTATTGCTGAATTTATTTATATGGTCATATTTTATTTTTGAGATTTTCAGTAGCTTTCTTATACAGGGTACTTGATAGAAAACACGTATTATTTAACCTTGTGTTGCATAATCTTTTAAAATCAATTTGACAAAGGGATTTCTTTGGAAGAAAGATATTTGTTTTGCTCACTGTTTTGTAAATAACATTTTCAGACTCATGATGCTTTTTAAGGCTGAAAAGAAAGCCATATTGAAAATTAGAGTTGGATTCTAGCCAATATTCTGACAATGTGTCGTCTAAACTTGACATTCAGATTAACACAGATCCCTTAGTTTTTGCCATGAATATTTACATATACCAAAGTTCAACTGTCCACTTTATTTGAAAGAACCTTTATCAGACTGGTGATACATCTACTCTCTATTATATAGAAAAAAATTTTAGAAAAATTGGGCTATTGCCAATTTATTCATATCATTGCATATAGCCATCTGGCAAATATTTTCCTTAAGTGCTTTTTGATGTGTTATGCACAGCAAGGAGCTGCTGTAACTCTCCTGACTACAATTTTTACGTAAATATAGAACTTATCCTTTTTAAGTAGATATTTCCACTTTCCGTTCACTCTTTGCCTCCTTTGTGTAAGTGCGAACTCTCTTTTTCCAAGCACACATATCATTCACTTTAATAATGGACTTCTGAGATATTTGATGGAAGTTTCTGCAAAATGACATACATATATATTTGCAGGTGAACATTCCCGTGTATATGTATGTGTGACATGTACACACAAGAAAGAGTCTAACAGTAAACCTTTTTCATTTCTTGTTCTCCTAATCTACCAATAATAGTGTGGACATTATATTTCACCTGTCAACAAAAATTAAATATACTTTAATACCCAAACTGAACATTTGTTGATTTTCTACATACACCTGCAGACTCTTCATCACAATTTTCTCATAAAACTGTATTTAGTTTTTACATTGTTTATCAACATGTCGGAATTAACTGTGACACTTTAGAATTATATTTTAATTTATATTAGTCTGTGAACACTACTGCATACCAGTTGAATCAGAAACTGATGGAATATAACCTTTAAGTTTTTTTGGGCATTCTGATGTACTTCATCTTTGTTTAAGACCTGTTTTGTTGTGTACATTATGTGGCTTCTATCTTAAGTTTAGATAATTTTTAATAACTAGTGATACATTATAAAGCCTACACTTGTTTTCATTTGAAATGGAAAACAAGGAAATGCAATTAACACTATACATTACTTGCATTTGTATATTTGACTACTTAGAAGAAATATCCAGGAACTTTAATATTTTAAGAACAACTTTAAACTTTTAAGAACTGTTAAGAGTGATTTTCTTACCCTATTCAGCAGCTATAACAAAATACCATAGACTGAGGTAGCCTATAAACAGCAGGGATGTATTTCACACAGTTGTGGAAGCTGAAAAGTCCAAGATTAAGGTGTCAGCAGATTTGGTATCTGGTGAGGATGAGCCTCCTGTTTCACAAATGGCAGCTTTTAGAGGTGTACTCACATGGTAGAATGGGCAAGGTAGCTCTCTGTGGCTTATCATATAAGGGTTCTAATCCCATTCATGAAAGCTTTGCCCTCGTAACTTAATTAGTTCCCAAAAGTCCAACTCCTGAAGCTATTACATTGGTGATTAGTTGTCAATATATGACATTTAAGGGGACCCAAACATTCAGCTTGTAGCAGTACTCTTAGCAACTTATTCAATTTCTTGTCTTCTAAAATACATACTATGCTTTTTAGGACATCATAGGTAATTAGCAAATGTTAGTTAAATGAATGAAGAGTATTCAGAGTACCGTGTGGGTGATAGAATGATGGTTAACTTGCATTTTGTTGTTTTCATTTGTAATACATTAAATTTCATATCAAAGTTATAAATTCTTATTTTGTAATAATAAATTCACTATTACACCTTGTGTAGGACAGATTTTTTACAACATGAAGTTGTGAAAGCTCTTGAAAACTTCTATTATCACTTAACTATTCAAACAGCATTCAAAAACTTATTTAAATTAGTTGTATATGGAAGGATATAAAAGTGGATCCACCTAATTATAGTTGATTCACCTAATTATTCTAAATTAATTATAATCCATGATGCTGCTGTGACCTTGAAGAAAGATTCCTTGGCGTATTGAAATATCACATAGTCTTACTGGATTTGAACATTTCATAGCATCAGAAACACCACCCACATTAAATTCATGGGGCAAAACAAGCTTTAAGAACTAGGCCTAGGGAACTGATTTTTTTAATGGCTTTAGGTTACAGGTGTTGTTATATGCTTCTGTGACATAAAATTACATGTTTTATCACTTTTTCAAATTTATCACAATTAGGAATGTAGGATATCTTGAATTTGTACCTTAGTTCTTTGGTATAGAAATTGGAGAAAATGTAACTATTTTTGTAAGCCTTATTAATTAAAGGATGAATGCACACATATATTGAACAGGAACCCAATGGAATAATATGAAGCACTTCTTGGTCTGGTATCTATAACATTTACAGTGAAATCAGAATATTATAGATATTAAATTATGTTTTATTAAATTTATAAGCAAATAATTTGCACATGGATGAAGAGATTGCCACTATCATTTTCTGTAGACTATACAAGGTATTTATCAGTATCTCAACAAGCCAAAACCACATCCATTCACATCTTTAAGAATTTTCACATTTATTTTAGAAAATAAAAAATTAAACTATAGACATTGTGATTATTATTGAGTGTTAAAATAAAATGGAGGTGCAGTACAAGATACCTTATCAATTATATAGTCATAATTGTTTGCATGCATACAGCATTTAACACAGATTAATCAGAATATTGTTATGTTGAAATAAAATTTGTCTTATTAATTGGGAAAAGGTTTAGCATACTAGAGGTGTAATTTAAAGAGTGGGAAAGAATGTGTACATTGGTAATTTTTGGCACTTAGGAAGAAGCAGAATGTTATCTATCTTGGATGTTTTTATTGGTCTGTATATCTGCACAATTACCCTGTGATCTACCACTAGGGTGGGTGTTGAGAGATGGAACTTGAATAGTGAATGGGAATTAAAGACACTGCTTAAATCTGTCATGCCAAGCAAGGAATCAAGACTGTACCTGTAACACAAGAGAACAAAACAAGAGTGTAAACTACTCGAACGAAGGTGTAAGGTGCGCTTTCCCACAGATAATTTAATAAGATCCTGACTGTTGGGAACAGGACACAAAGTTATTGACAGCTTATAAAAATCTCTGACCTGCAAGCGCAAACTTAAGCTATGGGTTATGTAGACTGATTCAGGTACCCACTCCAAATACCTATTCCAGGATGGCATGAGGACCGGCCAATCAATAGGAGACTGAGAATATGTGAGGAAAGAAAACTAAAACTTTAAGTACAGGAAGACACTCACCTCCCCAAATAGTAAAATATCGTATAACTCATATTCTTAAAAATGGGCTGAAACACTAAATATTATAGTTGAATGTAAACTGCATATTATCAGGGCAATACAGATGCTTTAGTCTCTTCTTTTTCATATGCCTTGTCAAGAAGATTAAACAGAAGCTCTGAAACATTGACCTAATTGTGCTTTTTAATGGGTTCTGTAAAACGGGTATGACTGTCATTCTTCCAACTTAAATAAGCAAAACTATGCCTATGAATTATTAAATAACTGTTTAATACATTATTAAATTTTTGTGTCTGTGAACTTGAGTAACCAACTTAATTGAAATGTTGTGTTAGATCATAAGCCCCTTTGAAGTTATTTATAATCAGTTGCTAGAAAAAATTTTCCAAAATATATTGAAAATATACTAAGCTATAAATATTTCCAAGGTACAAATTGCAATAAAAATGTTTAAATTGTGGAATGTAACAATGGACAATGATGTATGACCTTGAGTCAACTGACAATGAATAAAATAGAACATATTAAAAGTATGTTTTAATTATCACTTCAAACCATTTAAATGTCTTTAGACTAATAAAATCCAATCTGTACTAGGCAGCAGGGGAGGGAGGAATTGATGTCTCTGTTGTAATATTAATACCAGTTAGAAGACTTTGTAATATTTAGAGCCCGAGTGGGCTGCCATCTACTAAATGTCATAATTTTATTTCTTGTTTTCACTGTTAGGATGACCTTGGGTAAAAGACAGCATCTTTTTATTTTAGCTTATTTATGGTAAAATATACATGGTTGTAAGTTTCAGCTTTTATTCAGTCGGTTTATTTGATGATATCAGATTCTGATTCTAAAACCGTGAAAACTTGAAAGGTGGAACTACTTTTGTGGAGATTATTGTAGAGGAGACCTTAAGAAAACAAAACAAAACAAAACAAAACAACAACAACAAAAAACCTTTGACGTTTTCTCCCTGTATATGCTTAGCTTATAGGCTAAAATGACCATATAAAAATAAGTTACAATTTAATTATTAAAACTCTCAATATAATTTTTCTCATTGTATCATTTTATGTAATACTCAGTAAGTTTTTAGATTCAACCTAAAATGATCTGCTTACTGTTATAAATATTTTTTCTTTTTCTTTGTTCTATGTTCAATAATGTAAACCTAGTTGACACTGGGCTATAAGATTTGTATCCTTAATAGGCAGGGGTTGAACAGGATCATTTTTTAAACCTGGAATGGCACATTGATGCCTCATGTATGCTGTGATTTCATGTAAAAATAATTCTGAATCTGTGAAATATATTGATTTTGTACTTTAATGTGATTGCTTTATCGACACCTTGACATTCCCCACTCTCAGCATCCTATTAAGAGATAACTTTGAGAACATGAAATGCTAATGGTCGCTAGGCTAGGGTCAGGAATTTATTGCCATTTCTAGGGTTGATAATGGATTTGGCTTGGGTTTTATTTATTTACTTATGAGATGAGTCTTGCTTCGTCACCCAGGCTGGAGTGCAGTGGCAGGATTACAGCTCACCACAGCCCCGAACTTCTGTACTCAAGTAATCATCCTGTCTCAGCTTCCCATATAGCTCAGAATGTAGATATACCACAAAATGCCCAGTTAATTTATTTTTATTTATTTATTTTCATGAAGACTGGGTCTTGCTATGTTTTCCAGTCTCAAATTCCTTGGCCTCCCAAAGTAATGGGATTACAGGTGTGAGCCACAATGCCCAGCCTAGCTTGGGTTTTAAGGTATAGTGAGACATCTGGTATGGGTGGGAGCTTGTCCTGGTCACATGAGGCAGGATGGGAAAAGGACAGGGAGACTTGCAGCTAGTCATGGAAATGGGTCCACCAACAAAGGTCTAGGTTATTGCAGAGGTTGTCTGTTATAAAATTCTATTCTTTTATAGTCTGCTATTATAAAAACTCTGATTCTGCTCTGTGTTATAAAATTGAAAGAATATGTGTGTTCTACACATAAGATAAAATGTACAAGGGCTGAGAAGTGTCCCTCAGAAAACTGAGGAGAGGAAACAGTGGCAGACACTAGCCGAGTCTTGCGATGTTCCCCAAAAATGATACTTGCCATATTATTGCTTTCCCCTCAACCCCCAAAGACAGCAACATGGCATTATGGCAAGATACTGGGACTAAAACATTCTGGAAAACCTGTCCAAAGCACATACTTAGAATTTCTTAGCCATATCTGAGGATTAGTATGGGATTGGAAGGACTGGCCAACCTTCCATTGTGGAAGTCAAGAGCTCTTACTCCATAATGTGTCTTAGAGGAGGACATAGAAAATAAACAATTGCTTTTCATGCCATGAAATAATGGAAGTGCATTGATAGATCAAACTTGAATGTGCAATATATTGTTTTCTCTTATCTCTAACCAAATACAAGTTACATTAAGACATTTTATTAGAAAAATGGGTTAATTTGGCAAGACCGTATCCATTGCTAAATATTGACTCTTTTGTACTTACTGAACTTAGACAATAGATTGAAAACATAAAAGGGTAAAATGCAGTGTTTATTTGCAAATGAAAATAATTCTAAACTACCTGATCATTTGAGGTTCATAACCGAAAAACACTTGCATCACCTAGATTCTATAAGTTGATGAACTAATTTATTTAATGATTTTCAAAATACTGAGATATTTAAGAGCACCAGCACACTCCATGACATATTTACTGTAAGAATTCTTCATAAAGTACAAGTAATTAAAAACTTAAGGAGTAAAGAGACTTCAAGAACAATTTCTTCTTTCAGAGTTATTTAAGAGTACCATGACGGTGAGATCTGATTCAGGAGGACAAGTTTACCTTGATTATCACAACAGGCAGGGCCTCTTTGTTGACTGGAAATACAATGAAGCACTTTATCTTGAAGAAGGGCAACCAGAGACTTATTATAGGACAGGTCAGCTGGACCGTTGCCCAGGCCTGTAATCTATAAGGAATGTCAAAATGTCATTAAAAGGCAATGAGGTGGAGCACATCTTATTTACTAGAACTCCCCTAGAGGGAGAATGTGTTGTAGTTCAAAGGGATACTTTGATATATTTACCAGTGGTGTGGGGTAAGGCAGAGGAGGGAGAGAGTTGGGAGGGTGGGAAATGGAAGAAACTACTAGGCTGGATGCCAAGGTAGCTTCCATATAGGAGAAGTACAGGAGTTTACTGATACTCTCCCCAAACACACACACACACACACATACATGGATTAGTATTATCAAGTGTTTCCACCAGCTGTTTATTTCATAGATTGCTAAATACATTTTAACAATCTTAAACTCAGTACTAAATAAACCTACACATCAATACTATTTTAAAAATTATACCTTTATTAGAATTCAGTTCCAAAGTCAACAGCATCTCCTCCCCGAATACGAACTTAGCAGTTCTTGAGCCATTTCTTCTAAAAAGCACAGAAACTTCTTGCTTAACAAAAGCATGTCTGACTTCCAGCAAACTATTTTTATGAGGAGAAACAAAATACTGTGGTATTTACCAGGAATTGTGATAATTCATCTATACACACACTTTATTTAATCCTTACCATAACCATAGATGACTTACATATGCTAAGAGCCAGGACTCTAGTCCAATTCAAATCTGACCCCAGAATCCTTAGCATGTTCGATGTGTTTCTGGAAATAGCCTTAGTTTCAGTACCATAAACCGCAGTTGCACTTTTTACCACCTAATGTGTTAGTGGGGATTATTTCATTATTACTTTTAGTTACAGAAAATACCTAGGCTAAGTATACTGAAATATGGAATACATGCTTCAGGAAAAACAAAGCAAGCAACAACAACAACAAAAACAACAACAACAAAAAAAACAGGGCATGCATTTTCCAAAAGAACAGCTTGGTCCAACATTGAAGTGCTGTTATTTTGCTCTGTGCTGTGGTCATTGCTTCTTTTTACATGTCCCTGTCCTTTTTTTCTCTCCCAGAATATTGACTTCCCTTGTTCCTTATCTCCTATAGTAGAAATATACTGTCCACTGCAGCCTGGAGAGTTTCTGGCCTGGCTTGACGATACGCTCCTGAGGATAGGAACTTGTTAAGTCCTGTTAACCCTGATTCCCAATTCTTTACCTCAACTACTGGCAAAGATTTGGAAAATCTGGATCTATTGTACATTGGTGATGGGAATGTAAAATAGTACAGCCACTTGTGAAATCTGTTTAGAAGTTTCTTATAAAACTAAATGTACAAATACCTGTATATCTCAATGATTTCATGCTTGGGTGTGTGTCCTAGAGAAATGATAGCATACACTCACACAAAAACTCAATGTAAATGTCCATAGCGGCTTTATTTGTGATAGCCAAAAACTGGAATCAACCCATATGTCCTTCAAGAGGTGAATGGTTAAATAAATTGTAGAAAATACGTATCACCAAATATTAGTAATAAAAAGTAATAAACTAAACTTGCAACAATTTGGATGAATTTTCAAGGAATTATGCGGAATGAAAAAAGCCAATTCAAAAAAGTTGTATGTTGTACAATTCCACTTATCTGAAATGTTTGAAATAGTAAAATTTACGAGTTGAAGAAAAGATTATTGGTTGTCAATGGTTAGCGACATCCGAGGGGCAAGTGAGAAGGAAATGAGTGTGAGAACAAAATGGCAAGATGAGAGAGAGCCTTGTGATGTTGGCAATGTTTGGTGTCATGCCTGTGACTGTGGTGGTAGACATGCAAAGATGTACAGATGATAAAACTGTAGAGAGATTAATACACACACCTATACACACATACAAATGAATACAGGTAAACCTGGAGAAAGCTAACTAAGAGAGGTGGGCATATCAGTGAAGATATCATGGTTGCGATACTATAGTTTTGCAAAATGTTATCACTGGAGGAATTGGACAAAATGTACATGAGGTATCTCTACATTACTTATATTTGTATGTGAATCTGCAATTATCTGTGGGTTTTTTTTTTTTTTTTTTGAGACGGAGTCTCTCTCTGTCGCCCAGGCTGGAGTGCAGTGGCGCGATCTCGGCTCCCTGCAAGCTCCGCCTCCCGGGTTCCCGCCATTCTCCTGCCTCAGCCTCCCGAGTAGCTGGGACTACAGGCGCTCACCACGACGCCCGGCTACTTTTTTTGTATTTTTAGTAGAGACGGGGTTTCACTGTGTTAGCCAGGATGGTCTCAATCTCCTGACCTCGTGATCCGCCCGCCTCGGCCTCCCAAAGTGCTGGGATTACAGGCGTGAGCCACTGTGCCCAGCCTATCTGTGCTTTTAAAACGTAGATCACTAACTGGTTGTCCCCCAGATGAGTGAATGTGTAAATGAATTAATGATATTTAGTTGCCTGTTAATCTATAAGGAATGATGACTCATCTTCTTTTTTACTTTTTAATTGATGACCTAAAATTACATTTATATTTGCTGGATTGGTTTGTACCAGCTGTAGCAAATAGAAAGATGAGCATTTTTCTAATGGGAATGAAATGGGTGGTATATTTAACTTCTAACGTTCATACTAAGTTCTAAGGGGGCAACCACTGACTAAAGGTTAAACTAGAGTTTAAATTATTTTAGAGCTACAGACACAGTTTTTGAAAGATGATTCCCAATATTAAACAGATTTATGAATAGCATTATAATACTGTTAAGTTATTTAACATATGATATATAGTTCGTGATCTCTTACCAATATACTGGGAAACTACATTGCCCGAATTCTGAGTAATGCATGCTTTTTCAAGAATTTTCAAGATAAAAGCACTGAGTAGATGCTATTAGGAATAATGCTTTAGAGATGTGTCACATTACAGCATCCATGTGCCTTTTACACCTAAAAGGAATCCTGTTCTTCTGTCTACAGTTCTCCAAATACTCAGACCTATTTGAAAAACATTCTGTTAGTATTCAAGTTTTATACGAACATGGCTGCCCATTGTGTTATAATGTTATATTAACATATGGATATGACATCAACTGAAAACATAAAATAACAAGTTATACTCCAAGTACTTATGAAGAAGTACATAGTCTGCTCTTTGATATCTCTTATAAAATAAAACCTGCCTAATGTAAACACACACATAGTATTTAGGGGTGATTGGAGGACGTTCCAGGCCTTCCGATCATAGACCTTTTGATCAACTCAGATCCACAGAACTGAATATTTGACAACCACATTTTGACGGTTGACACAAAGTACACATTTTTTCCTTGAACCCTTTGTGATTCATTTTGGAGGACAGTACCTGAACACCAACTTCTACCTTAAGCTCAACCTGGTAAGACATAACAAAACTAAATTCTAAATGTTTATTTTCCTTGCTTCTCTGAATGAATTTCAGTCATACTAAAGATGTGTAGGAAGTGGAGCTCATGGTGTTGTGTGGGTGTATTTTGTGCTTTCCACTTATTTTTGTGTAGCTTTCCAATTTTTGAGAATTACAGTCTTTCCAAGTAAAGAATTTTATGAAAAATGTTTATAGATTGAGATTGTTGAAATAAGCATGGTAATTACCCATTTTCTGCATTCTTTAGTAATGTCAGTATTTCTAAATAGCTAGCTCCATTATTCTTTCCATGATATCTCATTTCGGAGAAGCACTTGCTATATTTTGCAAAGCTTAGTGAAAACTTGATTTGAGTAGGGTCACATATGTAATATGGGTGCCAGGATAATTGGCCAATTAGCTGCAATGCCTTGGAACTTGATTTCTTCTTACCAATCCAAGTAATTGTCTTTAGGAACTCCTAAGTGGTGTTTCTTGAGAAAATACAGAATGTGCTATCAGCACAAGGCATTATAAGGAAGAACCATTTACAATCAAGTTTTAGACCCTCAAATATATTTGACATGTAATTTGGGCAGAGGTAGTCAATAAATAACTAGTGTGTTTTGACTATGTGCTAGACACTGCTCTGGGTACCAGGGGGAATATATATATATGGTGTGTGTGTGTATGTATATATATATTCTATATATATTCTATATGTATGTGTATATATACACTATATATACACACATATATGTAATACATGTACATATATGTGTATCTAATATGTGTATATATATGTGTATATATGGTTAAACAGAATTATTACTGCCTCAAATATGCAACAAACATGAAAAGGAAATTAGGATTGTCTTATTACAAGGATTTAAACTCTGATATAATTAATTTTAGCTTAAAGTAGTACTAAAAGAAACTCTTGGCAAGTGGAGTGATGTAATCCTGGAAATACGCTGATTTTAGAAGTCTTTTGAATACATCGAGGGACATGAAATATTGAAGTCTGACCTTCAGAGGCCCGTATCTCTGACGGCTGGTACTGAAGTTTTACTGATCATTTTATTTGTGATGATCAAAGACTTAAACAATTGTGATAATGGAAATATGGTGCAGTACTGGGAGCCGACCCAGATGCTGCATGACTAGCGAAGTTATGTGCATAAAATTATCTGTGTATGCGTGTGCTCATCATTATGCAAAGAGGAAAGCATACTGCATCAGAACCTTTCAGAATACAATGATTTTGGCAATGCTGCATGGAACACAGTCATAGAGATGTACTCATGTGAGAGCAGCATTGTTGAGGTATTCGAAGAATATATATAAAGATCATTTTTAACACAGAAAGTTTACTAAACTAATAATTCTTAAACGTTGCTCTGATAAATAGAGTTCATACATGTTTTCAGTCTCTTCAAGAGTATATGTGTGCCTGTAATCCCAGCACTTTGGAGGCCAAGGCAGGCAAATCTCTTGAGGTCAGGTGTTCAAGACCAGCCTGGCCAACATGGTGAAACCTCACCTCTACTTAAAACAAAAACAAAAACAAAAGCAAAATTAGCCGAGCGTGGTGGTGCAGGCCTGTAATCCCAGCTATTTAGTAGGTTGAGATAGGAGAATCGCTTGATCCTGAGAGGCAAAGATTTCAGTGAGCTGAGATCATGCCACTGCACTGCAGCCTAGGAAACAGAGCAAAGATTCCGTTTCAAAAAAATAAAAATAAAATAAACAGAGTAGCGTGTGTGTGTGTGTACATGCATGCATGCCTGTGTTTATGTGTATACGCTGTAAGATGTTTGATGAAGATTCTTTTCATGAACAGAAAAGAAACAATATTGTTTAACTCCTTTTCCTGCCTCTTTCCACTTGGATGGGAAAATATATAAATAGTGCGATAAGAAGAGAGCTAAAATTTAATATGAGCTGAATTTGAATGCTGATAAAATATTCTTTTATAACTAAAATAGACACTGTTTAAGGAGCTTCAAGGAAAGCTAGACCTGTTCTTTCAAAACCCTGAGACTATGTATCAGGACTTTGGGTCTCAGTTTTACTGTACCCAAGGCAATTTTTGACATGTAATTTGGGCAGAGATAGTCAATAAATAACTAGTGGCTTTTGACTATGTTCCAGGCACTATTCTGGGCAACAGGAAAATCAAATAGTCAAAATCCCAGACCCTTAATTATCTGGCATGAGGAGTCTCTAACATCTGGGAAAGAAAATGCAACAAAAAACAGAAGAAGTAGAAAAATCACAGTGAATAAAGGGAGTATGTGGGGGAAGGGTTGATTAAAAACTAGAGCAGATGTAGGGTACTGCTGTGTTTTGAGGGATCATAATTAATCACATTTTTTTCTTCCCCTGTGAGTTACAAACCAACTGAGAAATAGACATGGAGTTGGACAGATGGAGAACAAAACTTTAGCTTTATTATTGCTAAAACTGGTTGGAAGGACATGACCTAGATACGTGGCCACAATCTGGTGTTCTAATACTTGCTATCTGAGTTGAACTTCTCCATACAAAACTACAGCTTGCCCCAGTAGCATTACTGTAAGATTAGGGAACACAGCCAAATGCATTGTCCTGTCCTTAGCCAGGAGCTGAACCCCACACGCCCAGTTCCTTCTCTCTAGCTTATCAATTATATCTCATCAGTCTTGGTTATGGTGAATAAGGCTTCAAGGATAGGTAGACATGTTCTTTCAATACATGAGCTTGGTGAAGATTTGAATGAGGATTTCTTTCCTCTAGAAATATGAAGAGAGTTTGCTTCACGTTCCCTTAGGTACACATAGGAAAACCCTGGATAATAGGCCAGAGCTACATAACACAAATTAAAAGAAAAAAATAATCCTAAGGTCTTTAGCAAGTGTCTCCTGGTTGGAGCCGGTAACTTGGAAACCTTGGTTGAAGTTTTGTCTGTTAACTCAGGGCAAGTGATTATCTTTGAGAATCATAGACTCCCCAAAGAAACAAAGCTGTTTTTTTAAACTTAGAAGGACTAGCAATGTAATGACTGAAGGTGGAAGGGGTGTACCTAGCAGATGCTGAGGGTGCCAGGGAGTTTTTATCTGGGTAGAAATTCCAGTTTCTGCTGTCATGGTATGTGAGACAGTCAGACAAGAAGGAAAGAAGTAAACAATATATCTGATATTTGACCACAATCATAACACACCATACCACCAGGTCTTTGCGATTGCTCAGTATAAGCAACACGGAAAATCAATACGTAGGTAAATTACATATAGTGGTCTAAGCCTGTGCACAAATCCTAGAACACAAAGTCCAAAAACAAGAGTGTACAAGACAGTTCATCTGGCCTAGAAACATAGAATAAAGATTCCTAGCTGGGTATGTGTTACTGGTACCTAACTAATATTTGGGTATGCGTTTTTATTTCTCAGATTTACTTAATTATGGCTCTTGCATAAGTGAAAGTTTGAAAGGTGCTATGGAAATGAAAAAAAATCTTAAAAAAATAGTTTCTACATGTAGTCGGGTGAATTCTGAAAGTGGTTTCTCAAGATTCTCATACTGCGGTTATTCAATCAAACACGCATCTAGGTACTGCTAGGAAGGGACTTTGAAGGTAGAATTAATTAACTCAGTAATTGATTTTAAACTAGGGAGATTATCCTGGATTATCCAGGTGGGTCCAGTGTCATCACATCAATGTTTACAAGCAGCAGAGGGAGCTAATGGATCAGTCGGATAAATGCCTCAAAAAATAATGGTAGAGGTGAGTTGATGAAGAAGGGGAGGGTGGAGGGAGTCAAAGTAAGAGAAAGGCGCCACCACATCTGCTAGCATTGAAAACGGGACCAAAAACAGGGGATGGAGGTGGCTTTAGGAAGATGACAGGAACCACAGGCTGAATGCTGGGAAGAAAATGGAAACCTCGGCCCCACAACCACGTAGAACCAAATTCTATAAACAGCCATAGAATCTCCAGAATGGAATGCGTTCCTGCCAGCACCTTGATTTTGGCGCTGTGCACAGGGCTAGCTGTTCCATATTGTGCCCATACTTCTGACTCACAGAAACTGTGAAATAGTTAATGGGTGTTGTTTAAGCTGTTAAGTGTGTGGTCATTTATTATGGCAAAAATAGAGAACACTTTGCACAAATGTGTGTAGGATATTCTATTGGGTAAGTCTTAGGACTTGTGAGCATGGCCTATAAGCTGAACCAAGAGCTGTTCAAAGAGTCCAGTGCCTAATAAAGTTAAGTTACCAGATTCCATCTAGCATATATCGAAAAAGAAATGATACGAGAATTAGTTCTCACTTTAGAGATTTGTGACAAAGTGTACTCTCAGAAAGCTCTCTTGGTGTTCAATACGGAGGGCCACAAACTGGATAGTTAAAGTTGTGGTAGGCAGAATAATGGCCCCAAAGATGTCCATGTGTCTGGAACGGGTGATTATATGTCAAAAAATAATTAAGGTTGCCAGTGGAATTAGAATTGTTAATTGGCTGGTCTTAAACTAGAAAGATTATTATATAATAAAAAGTAGATGGGTCCAATGTAATCCCAGGAGTCCTTAAAATAGTTTGAGTGAGATATAACTATGGAAGAAAGGCAGAGATGTGCAACTTTACTGGCTTTGAAGACTGGAAAGAGGCCTCTATAACCTGGAAAAGGCAAGGAAGTGAAATCTCCCTTAGAACCTTCAGAAAGGAACACAACCCTGCTGGCACTTTAATTTTAACCCAATAAGCGGGGCACAGTGGCTCTTGCCTGTAATCCCAGCACTTCGGGAGACCGAGGCGGGCAGATCACCTGAGCTCAGGTGTTCAAGTCCAGCCTGGCCAACATGGTGGAACCCTGTTTCTACTAAAAATACAAAATTAGCTGGGCATGGTGGCACATACCTGTAATCCCAGCTACTTGAGAGGCCGAGGCAGGAGAGTCACTTCAACTCGGGAGGCAGAGGTTGCAGTGAGCTGAGATCGCACCGTTGCACTCCAGCCTGGGCGATGAGGGTGAAACTCTGTCTCAAAAAAATAAATAAATAAACAAAATAGAAAATAAAATAAGCAAATAAATAAATAAATAAATAAACATTTTACCCCGGTAAGACTTGTGTCAGACTTCTGGCATATGTCAAATACAAATTACAGATTCGTGTTATTTACCAAGCTTGCCCAACCCGTGGCCCACGGGCCACATGAGGCCCAGGATGGCTTTGAATGCAGCCCAACACAAATTCATACACTTTCTTAAAATGTTATGAGATGTTTTTCTTTCAAAATTTTTTTTTAACTCATCAGCTTTATTATTAGTGTTAGTGTATTTTATGTGTGGCCCAAGACAGTTCTTCTGATGTGGCTCAGGGAAGCCAAAAGCTTAGACACCCCTGGACTTGAAAGCCACCAAGGTTGTGATAATTTGCTTCAGCAGCAAATAGAAAACAAATACAAAAGTCAATTGGCTAAAGTAGACCTTACATTATTTCTACTCAATTTAAAACATTTACAGTCACATGAGAATGTTTTAGTCAACCATGGGCTGCGTATATGATGGTAATCTCATAAAACTATAATGGAATGAAATTTTCCTGTCACCTAGTGACATTGTAGACTTTATTACATCATAGTGAAAGCACATTATTCATGTGTTTGTGATGATGATGATGATGTAAACAAAGCTACTGTGTTGCCAGTCAGTAAAAGCATAGCACATACCTTTATGTATACTGCATAGTACTTGATAATGATGATTAGTGTCTTTGTTATAGGTTTTGATATTTACTACACTATAATTTTGTCATTATTTTGGAGTGTACCTTTTCTACTTGTTAAAAAAAGTTAACTGTAAAACAGCCTCATGCTGGTCTTTCAGGAAATATTTCAGACGGCCGTTACCATAGGAGATGAAAGCTCTATGCTTGTTACTGCCTTTGAAGACCTTCTATTGGGACACGGTGTGGAGGTAAAAGACAGTGATATTGATCATTCTTATCCTAGGCTAATGTGTGTGTTTGCATCACAGTTTTTAACAAAAAGGATTAAACAGTGAAACCTAAAGAACTTTAAAAGTAGGAAAAAAGCTTATAGAATAAGGTTTTGAAGAAAGAAAATATTTATGTACAGCTGTACAATGTGTTTGGGTTTCAAGCTATTACAAAAGTCAAAACGTTAAAAAAAATCTTTATAAAGTAAAAAAGTTACAGTAAAGTAATTTATAATTAAAAATTAAAATATTTTTTATAAATTGGTGTAGCCTAAGTATACCGTGTATATAAAGTCTACAGTAGTGTATAGTAATGTTCTAGGCCTCCACGTGCACTCACCACTCATTCATTTAGTCACTCTCAGCAACTTCTCTAGTCATGCAAGTTCTATTCATGGTAAATGTCATATACAGGTGTATCACTTTTTTCTTAGTTTTTGTAGTGTGTTTTACTGTACCTGTTCCATGTTAAAGATACAAATACTTATAATTGTGTTATGATTACCTATAGTATTCAGTACAGTAATATGCTATAAAAGTGTTTAGTCTAGGGGAAATAGTCTATACTGTGTAGCCTAGGTTTGTAGTATACTGTAGCATCTAGGTCTGTGTAAGCAAATTCTGTGATGGCACACAATGATAAAATTACCTAAGGACACATTTTCCAGAAGGTATCTCCATCATTAAGCAATTCGTGAGTGTATTTAGTTCAGTCCCTTCAATGAACTATTGTTCATCTTATTTCATCACTTTCATGTATTCTACTCTACCTCCTAAATCTATTTCCATTCCAATAATTCATCAAAATGATACTATTATGTATTTCATAATTTAATGTGCCCATGAATCACCTTCTTATTATGTTAGAATGTAAATTCTGATTCAAACTGGGGTGGGGCCTTAGATTCTGCATGTTTGATAAACTGCTGGGGCACAAAGTATACTTTGCTATACTGAGCTGATAAGATTGCCACAGGTGGCACTAAAAGTGTAACTTGCTTCATTACACCTTGCTAATATTGCTCTTGACAGATATTTCATATTTTACAAATTGAACTTTTGTGGCAACCCTGCCTAGCGTAAGTCTGTCAGTGTTATTTTTCCAGGAGCATGTACTCACCTCGTGTCTCTGTGTCATGTTTCAGTAATTCTTACAATATTGCAAACTTTCTCACTAATATATCTGTTATGATGGTCTGTGATCAGTGATCTTTGAAGATAAAATTGTAATTGTTTTGGGGTACCACAAACTGTACTCATATGACATGATGAATTCTTCAGTAACTGTTGTGCATTCCTACTGCTTCATTCATTGGCCATTCCCTTGTTTTTCTCCCTCTCCTCTGGTCTCCCTGTTCTCCAACACATAATAATATTGAAATTTAGTCAATTACCACCCCTACAATGGCCTCTAAGTGTTCAAGTGAAGGAAAGAGTTAAACAGGTCTCTCAATTTAAAACAAAGTATAGAAGTGATTCACCAAATTTTCCAGGAAGTCATGTGAAAACATAGGCTGAAATCTATCCTCTCATTTCAAAAAGCCACGTTATTGGAGGAAATTAAAAGTGTTCCTCCATTAAACACTTAGGTGAAAAGAAGGAAAGACAGCTTTATTGCTAACACAGAGAAAGTTTTATTAGTCTAGCTAGAAGATCAAACCAGTGGTAATATTCCTTTAAACTATTGCCTAATCCAGAGCAATAGCCTAATATTATTCAATTCTGCAAAGGCTGTGGGAGCTAGAGAAGAAAAAGTTTGAAATTACCAGAGGTTGGCACATGAAATTTAAAAAAAGAAGCCATCTTCATAAAAGTGTTAGGTGAAATTGGAAGTAGTGATGGAGAAGCTGCAGCAAGTTATCCAGTAGATCCAGATAAGATCCAGATATTGATGAAGATGGCTACAGTAGACAACACATTCTCAGTGTGGGTGAAATAACATTCTATTGGAAGGAGATACCATCTATGTGACTTTCATAGCTACAGAGAAGTTAATGCCTGGTTTCAAAGCTTCAAAGTACAGATGTCTCTCTTGGTATGGGGCAGGAGGTGGCTAATGCAGCTGGTGACTAATTGGAGTCCAGTGCTTATTTACTATTTTGAAAGTCTAATGCCCTTAAGAATTACGCTAAATCTCCTCTGCCTGTGCATATAAATGGACCAACAAAACCTGGATGATAGCACATAGCTTTATAGCATGATGTACTGAATATTTTAAGCCTACAGTTGAGACCTACTACACAAGAAAAAAGATTCCTTTCAAATATTACTGATTATTAATTGACAGTGAATCTTGTCACCCAAGAGTTCTGAAGTAGATGTACAAGGAGATAAATGTTTTCATGCCTGCTAACACAACATGCATTCTACAGTTCATGGATCAAGCAGTAATCTTAACTTTGAAGTATTTTTAAAGCAATACATTTCATAAGGCTATAGCTAATAATTCCTCTGATGGATCTGGGCAAAGTAAATTAAAAACTTTCTGGAAAGGATTCACCACTCTGCATGCCATTAAGATGTAATTAATGGGAAGAAGTCAAAATGTCAACAGTAACAGCAGTTTGGAATAAGTTGGTTCCACCCTTCATGGTTGACTTGAGCGGTTCCAAATGTCAGTCAGAATGTAACTTCAGATGTGGTGGAAATAAAGAGAGAACTAGAGTAAAAGTGGAGCATGAAGATTTGACTAAATTGCTGCAATCTTATGACAAAACTTTAACAAACAAGGAGTTTCTTCCTATGGATGAGCAAAGAAAGTCGTTTCTTCAGATGGAATCTACACCTGGTCAAGACACTATGAACGTTGTTGAAATGTAGCAAAGGATTTAGAATATTACTTACAGTTGGTAAGGCAGCAGCAAGTTTTGAGAGGATTGACTCTCATTTTCAAAGAAGTTCTACTGTGGATAAAATGCTATAAAAAAACATTGAATCCTACAGAGAATTTTTTTTGTGAAACAAAGAGTCAATGGATGCACCAATCTTTACTGTTGTCTTATTTTAATAAATTGGCACAACCACCTCAATCTTCAGTAACCACTGCCTGATCAGTCAGCAGCCATGAATGTTGAAGCAAAACCCTCCACCAGTAAAAAGAATATGACTTATTGAGGTTTAATGATTGTTAGGATTTTATAACAACAAAGTATGTTTTAATTAAAGTATGTACCTTTTTACTTTAGACAAAATGCTATTGTCCACTTAATAGATTAATGTATGGTATCAGCATAACTTTTATTTGAACGAGGAAACCAAAAATTTGTGTGACTCACAGTTTTGTGATACATACTTTATTGCCGAGGTCTAAAACCTAACCTGCAATGTCTCTGACATATGCTTGTGCCTTTAACGTGCCAACCGATTGTTACAGACGTATCTCTATATATGTTAAGAAGTGGTTAATAATATATGTGTATATAATTTTATTAACCACTTATTAAAACTACATTATATATATAACTATATATCAAATATATATGTTATATATAAACAAAGACTCATTCTTGGAAAATTATTATGTAAACTAGAGACTCTAAATTTCTAACTTCCATATTGAGGAAATAATAATTGAGAACTTAAGTAACATTATCAGGATTAGATTTGCTTGTGATAATCTCCAAAACATTGTTCCTCAAAGTACCCACAGTACTATGAAAAAATGCTTGGGTACTTTCCTGTCTTGTTTACAAAGCAAACCTCTTGATAATTAGTGGTTAGTCTCTAGGAAAATGTACTGAGACATGAAAATTTCTTCTGTGTTGTATCTTTTTAATTTTATGAGTTCTCCAGTATTCAATACCAATTACAAAACCAAATGAATCTGTCTGATAGTCTGACTTAGTGCAAAGATCATCACTTCCTTTTGAAATTCAAAATTCAGTCATTACACATAGTCATTATCCCCAAGGAGAGGTATAGTTAGATGGTAGTTTAAGTAATAATTTCCTGGTAATTTCAAGAGATGATTTAAATAAAGCAGTGCACACCACTCAGTTTATGCTCTCCGTCACTCATCCTTCTTCCAGGTAATTCACATGATTTTGCTTGAGTCTCAACCCAAGATTTTCACTATTTTCAATCATAAAGGGGCTTTTAAAAAGCAGTATTTAATGACAGAATGATTTATATTCCTTTGGTTCTGTAACCATTAATAGGATTGCTGAGTCGAGTGGTAGTTCTGGTTTAAGTTCTTTGAGAATTCTCCAAACTGTTCTTCACTTGGTTGAACTAATTTACATTCCCACCAGCAGTATGTAAGTGTTCCCTTTTGTCTGAAACCTTGCCAGAATCTGTACCCCAAATCCTGGTGACACGCAATTTAATCATGTAACAAACATGCACATGCACCCCCTGAACCCAAAATAAAAGTTGGAAGAAAATAACTGCATAAAAAGCAGGATTTAAGTCTCATTCCAGACCCTAAAGCAGAATCCCTCGTGGTAGACCTAAAGCGTTATTTTTGATTGTTTGTTTTTAAAAGCTCTCCAGATGATTCTGTTAGTCGGTCAACTCAGGGTTGAGGTTCGTTTGTCTATAACGTCACTGCCTAATACAGTAACCACTAGCCACATGTTAGCATGGAACACTGGATGTTTTCAGAGTTTGAATTGAGATGTTCTATAAATGCAAAAGTGCACCAAATTTTGAAGATTAATGTGAAAAATGAATGTGAAATATCTCATTTTAATTTTGATCATCTATTGACATACTAATAAGTTGTATATACATGATTAAATAAAATACTTTGTTTAATTTCTCATATTTATTTTTATTTTGTTCATGTGGCTACTAGAAATTTTAAAATTATATATGTGGCTCACACTTATGGCTTGTCTGAGATTTCTATCCAGGACTGGTCTGGAAAGGCATATACTCATCTATTTTGTTAACTCACAGAGCACCTCTTTCTTCTGCTGTTATTTTACTTTTCCTTTTAACACACTTCAATGTGCTGGATGCTCAAGTCATCCTCCTGCTACTTTAGTGAATAGTTTTACATCGGGTAAACCAAATCAGCTAACAAAGACGTCTCCAGAGCATTCCCTATAGAAATTATCTTCTTCTTATTTCTGAAGTAATAGGTGAGCTCTGAAAATGGTAATGTCATTATTTATTTCATTGTTCATGGTCATTAGAATTTCACTACATAAGGAAGCATGATACACATCAGTACTCTGAAAGAAATTCTTGCAGGAGAAATCCTCCTTCCAAAAATAATAATTGAAAAATAGATTTGTAAGTACAGGTTAAGGAAAAGTAGAAACGTGTAACCTCCTTTATTTTGGAAATTGTTCGTAGCTTCATGTGCGTGAGAGGAATATGGCAACCTGTGATTATTTACACAGTAACTATTTGTTTTTCCATTCTCTTCTTCATCTGCCTTTTGATTTCTTCTACATCTTTAACTTTATTCATATTATAGAGAATGGGGGAATATAAAGCTTTCAAAACTGTATTTTATCTAGTGAGCTGGACAAATTATTTAACCCTTTTTAGGGTACATAGGAAGGGATTTCCCCCTGAGCCAGTTCACTTTCACTGTATGAGAAAATCTAAACGAAAACATTATAAACTCTTGAATTCTATTTTTCATTCATTTTCTGGACTCTTTCTTTGGAACATACTGTTTTATTGATCCACATGAACTCTGGCTTTTATTAGTAGTATCTATATGTGTCATTACTTTTAATATTCCTTTTAAAAAAACAATAATTTTTGTAATGAATCCATAAAATCTTGAAGGTTTTATTTTTCATATTTTTATGAAAAACCAAAATTACATTCTGGGAGTGTCTGTGTGTGTGTATATATGCACACACACATATACATAAACATACACACACATATATAAACATACTACACATATATATGTACTACATATGATATATATGGCTAATAGATATATGACTAATATATGACTAGTACACACAACACACACACACATTTATCCTGGTTTGTACACACACTTACATACATAGAGACTTATATATACATGTATACAGCCATACATACACACACACACACACACCACACACACACACACACAGATAAATTTTAAGGAATTTATATTAAGGATATATATCTATGTGTGTGTGTGTGTATATAGATAGATACACATATATAAATATGCGTATATATATATATGAATATATGTACCAGGTCTCACAGCCACATGAGTTAATTCCTTTTTATATATAATATATAATATGTAAAATAATAAATATATAAAGAAAAATATATAAATATAAAATATAAATTATATATTATTTATATAATATACAAGTTATATATTTATTTATATAATAATTTATTTTATATACTTCTACATATTAAAATATATAAAGGAATTAACTCATGTGGCTGTGAGAGCTGGCAGTTGTGAAATCTGTACAGTTGTCTGTCAGTTGGAAACTCAGACAAGGTTTTCATGTTACAGTCTTGAGAGAGAAATATTTCTTTTGTGAGAAACCTCAGTTTTGCTCTTAAGACCTTCAATTGATTAGATAGCTCCCACTCACATTATTGAGAGTAATTTCCTTTACTTAAGGTTGAATGTAAATGTTAATAACATATGCAAATGGCATATCTTCACAGCAACATTTAGACTTGCTTTTGATTAAACAATTGATACCATAGCCTAGCCAAATGGATACATAAAATTAAGCATATGATTGTATTCATATATATTTATATGAATGACTTTATTCAGTGTGAACAATTTATAATACAGTTACTATATTCTGAAGTGATTAAGAGCCTCACAAGATGAAGTGAGTAGTTATCTTAATTTTTCATGAAAATCTCATATATATGTGTGTATACACACACACACACATACACACATATATGTTTGGAGAGGGAGGGATGAAGTCTTTAGGAAGCCAATGGAGTAGTGAATCCATCCCTCCAAGGTATGCATACATAATTCAAGACTCCCATTCTCTTAAGTTATGGAACTTCTATGGTAATACAATTAAAATCAATTCTATTGTTTAATGTATTCTAGTAAACTTTTTAATAGTATAATACTGTTGGAAGTAGGCTCATTAACTAGAATGCAAAAAATTTGTGCCATTTATAATTTTTTATAAAATATGTCCAGTTTGGAAGTGCAAATTTAATATACCTGTATAATTGTTGGTAAAATCACATGTTTTTGGAATATATCAGTTAAGATGCATGGAATACAGACAAGTACTAAAGGAGATGTTATTTTGAAATACTCTATAATTACAGAAAGTAAATATAATCCAGATGGATCTACCCTACCAACTTGGGAGAAAGTACATAGTATGAATTCAGTTCATTTAGTTTAAAAGTTCTAAATTTTCATGACTTATCTCTTCATAGAAACATCAGGATTACATTATGTAGTATACATTGGACTATAGAATAGATATGTATTTTTGATACAGTCTTACTATAATGAAATGTCAATTAATTTGTATGTATTTGATCTCCTACCAATATATTTACTATCTTTGGTTTCCAGCTTTGTATTGATCCCCTCTATACTTGGCTATTTCAATTCATTTTGACATGTTTCTTCAGTGTCACTCACGTTTTCATTCTTTGCCTTTACTGAAGTTAGATTTTGTAGCTACGAGCAAGTTAATAAATAGATCTGAACACATGTAATTGTATTCACTAAAACATTAAATTTCCTTATATCTTGGTAATGCGTGTTAAAACACATCATAAAATCTTTTTCATTAATTTCAATTGCACAAAACTTAATTGAGTGAATACAGTGGAATGAAAATATAATGTACTAATTGGTATGCAAATCATTAGGAAGATGAACCTGAAAGATTTAAAAATAGAATCACTTCACAATTTCTATTAAAGGAAAACTTTATATTATACACATTTAGGCGGAATCCCATGTATTTTCTATATCCTCGTGAAAAAAACGGGAAAAACTGTAGGGAGGAGAACATCACACACCGGGGCCTGTTGGGGGGTGGGGGGTCTAGGGAAGGGATAACATTAGGAGAAATACCTAATGTAGGTGACGGGTTAACACCATGGCACGTGTATATCTATGTGACAAAACTGCACATTCTGTGCTTGTACCCTAGAACTTAAAGCATAATAAAAAGTAACATTTAAAAAATTATGAACACTCTAAATATCCCTTCCCTGTCCCTTTTTACTGAAATTTATTGACATTTAGCAATCAGTTTTTTTTTTTCCATTAATTAAGGATGTGTGATGCCATTAAGCGGGGAAAATACAAAATCCCCTGGCAAATGTGGATATGAATCCCTCTTCTGGTAGCGACTAACTGTGAGGTCACAGGCAGCTTACTTAACTCTTTGTCAGACTCTAAGAAAGATAATCTTATAAAAATGAGGAAAATAACATTTTCCGTCTAGCTATAAAACAATGTATAATTCTTTGCATACAATAAATATTCAATAAGTGGAAGCTATACTAACAGATATATAAATGACACACTTATATTGTTGATGTTGCTTGAATACATAAATGCATAGAATATAGTTTATACCCTGGCATACAAAATTATATATTGTATTACCCCTCTGCTTAGTGCTTTACATGTTATATTAATGCCCATAAAAACTTTGATGAGGTAGGATTATTACCCTCAATATTGATAAAGTAACTGGTGTTCACAAACGCCAAGCAACTCTAATCCCTTCAAACAGAAGCAGGAATCACATGTGAGACTGTTTATGTCTGTTCCTCTGCAGTGTGACATCTGCTTCTTCCAAACTACTGAAATTATTCATTTAAATTTTATCAGTGTCTGAAAGATCACCAAATCTAATGCTTTTGTTTCTGGTTTTGGTTTTGTTCTGTTTTGTTTTAAATTATCTGGGTGGGGTGGCCCACATCTGTAATCCCAGATATTTGGGATGCTGAGGCGAGAGGATCACTCGAAGCCAGGAGTTTAAGACCAGCCTGGGAAACATAGTGACATCCCATCTCTTAAAAAAAAAAAAAAATATATATATATATATATATGTGTGTGTGTGTGTGTGTGTGTGTGTGTGTGTGTATGCATTGTGGTGCATGCCAGTAGTTCCAGCTACTTGAGAGGCTGAGGTGGGAGGATCACTTGAGCCTAGGAGTTGGATGCCACAGTGAGCTATGATGGTGCCACTGCACTCCAGCTTCAGTGATAGAGACCCTGCCTCAAAAAAAAAAAATTAAAATTAAAAAATAAACTAAATAAGAAATTGTATTTTATCTCAGGGAGGCATTATATATGACTTTTGTATATGAATGTATATGACCTTTATATGTGAATATATATATATATATATGTAATCAATTTATTTGAGAATACCTCTTCAACCTATATTCCTAATTTATCATAACATGTACTGCTCCTGTAGAGGAGCAGAACTATTTGCTGTCTATCCAAAATATTTTGCCCACAACCTGATTTGCTTATTTTGAATAGTAGACTTTTAAAAAAAAAAGTCTACTATTTCTGAAATTAAAAGTGCTCTGTAAACATTTTTGTCTCTCTCTCTCTCTCTCTCTCTCTCTGTTTTTTTTTTTTTTTTAACATTATGGTATTTGACATGCCCTTGGACTTCTTCCTCTTTCCCTGAAGTCAGATCAGTTTGTTGTGATAATGCATGCTGTGGTAAAAAGAATGAATTATGGAAACAGATCTGTATTAGAATCCTATGATCTTGAGCAAGACACATACTTCTGAAACTTGTTTTCTCATCAGTAGATAACATTGACACCTATCTTGCAGGGATAGTATAAAGCTTAAATGGAAAACATTTGTCAAGCATCTAACATAATTCACATCATGACATATCATATCACTTCAAAATTTGGTTACGCCACATTACATACTTATTTTTGAGATTGTGGCCACAAGGTATATGGGTTTTCTAAAGTTCTGCCATTGAACCTTTTTCACCCTATGTATTTTATTTCTGTGTATATGCATTGTGGTGCGTGCCAGTAGTTCCAGCTACTTGAGAGGCTGAGGTGGGAGGATCACTTGAGCCTAGGATTGAAAATTTCATCCACACTCGTGTTTATAAGTATTGTTTTATTATGAGGCTATCCATAATCATTCTGCTTTTTTGATCCAGATACATCTTTCTCTTCCTCACTACCTGCTTAGTCTCTGTTCTGTTTCCTCTATTTTATGTCTGTTCTCTACCCTTTTCTCAAAATATCCTCTTAATGTATATATTTTACCTTAACAGAGTCTAAAATTATCAATGAATATTCATTGCTACACAAAAGACTAAAAGTCAGATAAATAACTTTTATATATGAATATATGATATATATGACCTTTATATATGAATATATATCTTTTTAAAATTTATTTGAGAATACCCCTGCAACCTATATTCCTAATTTATCATAACATGTACCTCTCCTGTAGAGGAGCAGAACTGTTTGTTGTTTATCCAAAATATTTTGCCCAAAACCTGATTTGCTTATTTTAAATAGCAGACTTTAAAAAAACAGTCTACTGTTTCTGAAATTAAACCCATTATTCAAAGACGAATTCTGATTTTACCCTATAACTAAAGTTATTAAAGCTCCTTCTAAAGAGAATGGTGTCTTCCCTTATACATGTTTGCTTCTTAAATACTCTGTTGATTACTTGTGTGGATTATTATTATCATTTTCCTTTTGTTTTATGCAACACACATATATGCATAATCATTTAGCACTCTTAGTCCTCATACTATTTACTAAACTGCCTTATTAAATGTCAAATTGTGTTGAATCACCTTTACATAATTTCTTATATGATTTTTCATTCTATAAATATAAAATTTAATTAGGAAATTTCTAGAATCACAAAAATACCCATGCAATAACAACAGATTCAACAGCATTTAGTATTTTTAAGAAATTTACTCTTATTTTTCAGATGTTTTCATTTCGTATCTGTGAGAACCATTATACATAATCAATACTATGCTTTAAAACTCATTACTATCTAGTTATATTCTCTATAATAAAGTATTTCTTTTCTGGTGTGTCACAAAGCTCATGATTTCAGGTTATATAAAGGAAATGGTGAATAAATTGCAAGGAAAATATTACTCTTCTTTCTTTCAAGCTAAATATGCGTATTTCCATTCAGTAATCGCCAACATAGAGAGTGCCAGTATTAGATTTTTGTGAGCCATGCAGTGCCCTTAAGAATTTATAAAACAGGGAAACATAAAGTTTGAGTGAGTGCACCATGCTGTGTTATGTGATATATAGCAGATTTTGTCAGTATTGTGGAAGCAGCCTTGCTCTGAAAGTTCTTTTCCAACTAGAGTTTGATTGAAGCACACGACTGAAAGAGAAAACAGTCATATTAATAAAATTCAGAAGTCAATGCTTTATCTCAAAACATTGCCGAACTGCATACAATATAAACAGAGATAAAGTGACATGCCTAAGACGAATAAAACATCATCTAAAAACAGAAAATAAAGCAGAAAACGCATTCGCAATCATCACATTTCAAACACAATTGGGGAGGCCTGAAAGATAGTCCATATGAAAGAGAAAGCAGTGCAGGACAAGGTGTGGAGTGGGAGGCCCAGGGCTCTCTGGAACATTTATCATCATTGTAGAGCTCAGAAAGTATTTTTCTTATGAAGCCACTGACACTCGGTTTTCAATCCAGCCATAGAAATGTGAAGCAGTTTGAGAGTCAGCACAGAATGTTAAAGACAAAATTTTCCCCCATGGGTGTTATCAAGTACTACAAAGTCTTTAAGACTTGAAAGTTTTTCACATTTCCACGCTTCTGTGAATAAGAAAGAAATTTCTGCAAGAAGGAAAAGCAATTTTGTTTGCTGTGAGAGTTAGTGAATGGCCCTCCATTGTGCTTCAGATGTTACTGTATTTCCACTGTGCTTAAGATGTCTTTGTTTTATCCTAAATATACAGAATATTTAAAGATAATCCAGGTAGAATATAAGCAAATATGTAGGTGCTATTCTTTTATCTATAGCTTATACTTTCAAATAGCTGTACTTCACCAATGAATTGTTTTAATTTTTTTGTACGAAATACTTGTAATCATTGCAGAAGCACATAAAATATACATTAAATATGTTTTTAGAGGTAATATAAAACTTTACCTCTAAATTTCACACAAAAGTTCTCATTTTATATTATGTACATTCATTGAATCCTAAATAAAATTAATATAAAGAGGATAATATCTATACAGTGGCAATATTTACTAAAGTTTTGTTTGTAATATATGATTAGCAGACAAGACTGAACCTGAACAGATGCCCTTATCTTAGGAAGCCTATTGTAAAATTAATAGATTTTAATGTTATATGTAGAACCATTGTCCATAGCATTCCTCTTAGCAATTGTAAAACCATTAAAACCAGTGATGAAATAGAAAAGATCGTTGCATATTACCTTAAAAATTGTCAACTATAAAAGAAAAATAAGAACTCTGCTTCATTATATGTTAGAATGGCATGTATGAAATGTTGGCTCCTTTCCAAATCATACAAAATAATTTACAGTTTCTGGAGAGGACTTAAAATTACCCCCATAAAAGACGTGGAATCAACCCAAATGCCCATCAACAATAGACTGAAGAAAACGTGGTACATATAAACCGTAGAATACTATGCAGCCATGAAAAGGAATGTGTTCATGTCCTTTGCAGGGACATGGATGAAGCTGGGAACCATTATCCTCAGCAAACTAACACAGGAACTGGAAGCCAAACAACACATGTTCTCACTTAAAAGTGGGAGCTGAACAATGAGAACACATTGACACAGGATGGGGAACAACACCCTCTGGGGCTTGTCAGGGTGTCAGGGAGAGAGAATATTAGGAAAGATAGCAAATACAAATACATGCTGGGCTTAATACCCAGGTAATGGGTTGACAGGTGCAGCGAACCACCATGGCACATGTTTATCCATGTAACAAACCTGCACGTCCTGCACATGTACCCCAGATCTAAAAAATACAAAAAAAAAAAAAAAAAAAAATCAAGTACCCAATATATATTGTTTATTTTGAAGGTGATGAAATTTACATATAAGGCAGTTTGTAGAATTTCTCCAAGCTCACATCATGAATTAATGTCATAGCTATATCTCAGTGTGTTAATTAAATGGTGCTAAATAACTTATTACAAGGGTCAGCATATGTATGCATATTTTATCACTAGTACTAGATATAAACCTGTTTATTTTATTTAAATTTCAGTTTTTTTCTATTTAATAATCTTTACTCATAAATTTCACCTAAAATTAAAGTTGTAAAATATGCAGCAAATTAAAATTAAATTGAATTTCCAGAAATCACAGCATGTAGTAATATTCCAAAATTGATTTGAAATGAGGCCAACACACCAAAGAATTAATGAACATACTTATCTATTATCATACATGGCAATATCTAAATTGTTCTACCAAAAAGAAACCTGCGTTTGTATGTTTATCACAGCACTACTCACAATAGCAAAGACATGGGATCAGCCTAGTGGCTATCGATAGTGGTGGTACAAACACACCATGGAATAGTAGGCCACCATAAAAAGAATGAAATCGTGTCCTTTGTGGCAATGTGGATGCAGCTGGAGGCCATTTTCGTAAGCAAATTAACGCAGAAACAGAAAATCAAATGCTGCATGTTCTCACTCATAAGTGAGATATAAACATTAGCACACACAGACACAAAGATGGGAACAGTAGACACGGGGATTTCAAAAGCGGGGAGGGAAGAAGGGAGGCAAAGGATGAGAAACTACCTATCGGGTGCTATGTGCAGTACTGGGACGACAGGATTATTAGAAGCACAAACCTCAGCATCCTACAAAAGACCCATATAACAAACCTGCCCCAAATTCAAAATTAAAATAAAAAAATAAAATACTTCAGTTTTGGATTTCAGAATAGGCAACATAAAGGGAAACAGAAACAAATGTATGTGAGCTACGTTAATATTGATTACTTCAGATTTAATTTTGAGTAAACACAACTTAGAATAACACTTAGCAATCCCTGATAGAGTTTTCACTGCAAAGACTAAAGGAGAAGATAGTATTTGAATTTTAGCAAGGTAGTTTTGTTGCACTAAATGTGCATTGCCCATTCTGTTTATTTCAGAACTAAATGCCCATTCTGTTTATTTCAGAACTAAAAATATATAAAATACTACCAAACCTTAAAAGTAGCAAGAAAGCCAAATGCCCTGATGAGGTCATAGTTGATTTGCCTTGAACCATCTGAAGATGTCTGTATGTGTGGTTGTTATTCACAAAGGACAGCCTGCTTAGAGTCAAAGGCTATATTAGTAGTGAAGAGGAACAAACAGAGCTTTTGGAATTCTGTGCAATATAGTTCAATCAGTTTAGAAACAGAGCTCTTACAATTCACACACTGTCCATCTTCACCTAGGAACAACACAAGGGTACTTTAACATTAGAACGCGTATTAATACGCTTGATCACCTTAATAGATCAAAGGAGGAAAAATATGAATATGATTATCGAAGTTGATGGAAGAAGAGAAAGAATTTAAAACTCATGTATAATAAGAACTATTAGCAAGTTGGGAATAAATAATCTTACTCTGATAAATTCTATGAAGAGCCTATGGCACATATAATTAATGGAGAAATTTAGTTCACATCATCTTTGAAGTAAGGCATAAGACAATGTTACTGCAGACAAGTACTCTATTGAACATAAAGATATTAATAAGTGCCATAGTGAAATAATAATAAGTAAGTAAATAATTTAAAAGGACTGGAAAAGAAAAATCATGCTATTATTGCAGATTATATAACTGATGACAGTAAATCAAGAGAATCTACAGGCAAACTATTAAGGTCTATTAAAATGTTCACCTAGATCACTGAATCTACATTTCATATAAAGAAAAGGTGGTTACTATAAAAACATAAAAGATGATACTTAAGTTCAAATAAAAAGATACTTTTTAGAGTTGTAAATATGTCATATAGAAGTAAAGTTAAAAATAATGTACAAGTGCTTTGTAGAGATATAGAAAACATAGTCAAAACCCCAAGAATCTAGATAATAACAAGATATGTTTATTGTTAGAAAGATGAAACATAATGGTGAATAATTTAATAAAATAATATGCAAATCCAATGCAGTTCCAAACAGCATTTCATAGTTTTTCATAGAACATGAGCTTCTGAATCTAATATGAATTTGGAAATGTAAATGTTGATGAATAGCAAAGATTATTTTGAAGAATAAAACAAATACTTTGCATACATACATTTATTTAATATTCATGCACCCGATGGCTCCGCTCTTATTAGATGAGACACATAGAGTCAAGAATGTCAAGGAAGTTGCCCAAAGTTGCATAGCCGGGAAGTGGTACATCTGGCAATTGCGTTCTAATAGTTATCTTCCGGATTAAGTGCTTATTTCATTATCTCATTCTGCCTATGAGTCTCTTTTGTTCATACCATATTGTATGCGAATCTAGTCCCTAACTAGTTCAATAAGTACTTAGTGAATCCATTCTTGTATCAGTTATTGTTCTTGGGCTGGTAGTATGGAAGCGAAAAGGATTTTTCATGAACCAAAAATATATTAGCCATCTCAGAAGTACTTTAAGCTTCTCTGAACTATAAATTGGTCAGTGTTTTGGAGATTACATTAAGCCTTGTATAAAATCAATAAAAATATCATATAAAATTATTAAAATATATGCACAAGAACTGTTCTAACAGATTTGTATTTATTTGAGAGAAACACACACAAGTAAGAGGTAATTATTATTATTCTCATTTTAGCAATGAGTAATCTTAGGCACATAAATTGTATGGACTTTGTCTAAATTCTCATAGTCATGAGGTGCCTGAGCTGGGTGATTAGTCTCTGTCAGCAGTCATGAAATGCTATTTGTTGCAAAAAGAAAAAAATTAGAAAATACATTATTTTTAGTTATTTTAATTACTCTATAATGTATTAAAAAATTGAAAGAAGCAACCATTATTCTATATTTATCTCATGCATATTATTGTATATTTATCTCATCCATATTCTTCTAAGTTTTTAAAAAAATCATTGTCTCACTTTTTTTTGAGATCGTGATGATAAAAGGTAATTTCAGATTTGTTTGATTTTAATGTCTTGTATAAAAACATAAAAATTGGCCACGCTGTCTATTCCCAAAGTATTTATTTTGTTTCCATTATGTGATTTTACTGGACCATGTATTCCAAGTCTGAGGCCCAAAGATACTAAAGCACTCCTTTTCACTCACAATGTGCTTTCATCCTATAAGTACAAATATTCTGTGATGTTTCTTCTTTCCTGTCTATCCCCTCTCTTTCCCACTATCATCTCACCACGATGAAAAATATCAAATCTGTCTTATTCATCTTTGTAAATTGTTTTGCTGTCAGTAGGGTGCTTAGCCATAATCTATTTTTAAGAATTGTGTCAAAATTTAATCATGTTGCCCTCCAAAATGTTCTCAGGTGATGTTAGAACCAGAAAATGGGAAAATCACACTTTCATGAGAGTTCTGTTCAAGGGCTTATAATTTAAGCACAAAAATATTACATAAAATATACTTCGGTCTTGGTTCATTAACAACACTTCTGGTAATACCTATGGAGTTCCGAACCATGGACAGAGTATGCTTTCCTACTTTCTGCCCATAGTTGTAGGTGACTGGAATATTTTATTATAGAAAGTGATATGAGAGATATGCAGACACAATTTGGGAAATTACAACATATTTCTGAGGACATTACTCCAGTGTGTGCTGGATGTCAAATTTTGAAAATTTAAAAATTTGCGAAAATTAACAGGGAATTTCTGGCAAGATGAGTGATTGAGAATTAATTATTGCTAAAACCCTAGAAGTGATATATTGATGTTCACTAAGAAAATTTGAAAGTAGAATGCCAAAAGTACCTAGTTGCCTAACTCTTGAAGCTATCGAGCTGATTTAGTAGATGAGGGAGCAGTAAATTTAGCAGAACTTTTCATAAAACAGAGATGTGCATGGAACATCCAAAATATTACCTAATAAATTGAGCTTCTCTGGGATTTATGTGGCAGTTATCCCTTTTATAATTTAATGGGCAAAGTTCTGACAAAAAACTTACAGGAATATATGTATCATTCTCATGTACTTCCTGGGAAAACAGTGTAAGATTTTCACTTTTGGAAAAAGACACAGAATATAAAATTAAATAGAACTGCCAAAAGACTTGGCTTATTATAAGTATAATTTTTTACTATATAATTAATGCATATAATTATGGGCAACTGCTAATGACTGTATGTATTAAACTATGTTTCAAGGACAGTTTTAATAGTTTAATAATTGTTAGAAATTTTTAAGGGGCAGAATATAGGAGAGTTTATTTAATATATCTTGGTTCTAAAATCTTGAAAAAATTTCCACTGGAGTAAATATTATACAGAATAATTTTCTTCGATTTGAGGGGAACTTATAATGAGATATTATTTATGGATATTATGTAGGTCATATTGTTTCCAACCACACACATCTTACATTAATGTGTCATTTTCTCATCTATTGAGGTCTGAGATTTCCAAACAACTGATGGATATCTCTTTAAATGTAAAACCTTATTTGTGTATATAATTACCACTTTACATAATTATTTTACATTCATTTTGTATGTTTTCTGCCTACATACACAGCATATGCTCAACACAATGGCTTTTCTTGATGAAATTTTACCATTATGAAAGCCAGCTTTCTTAATTGTAATATATTTTCCTCAGTCGTGTCAGTTGTTTAGCTCCTAACTCAGAAGCACCCCTTCACATATTCACCTACACTCTTAAAGATAATTTTAAATCCTTTCTCCCCAGTTATTTTGCAGGAAGGGTGAGGTCTGATGATACTTGATTCATAGAGAGGATCGTAAGGAGCTTTCTGATGGTTGAGGGCTCTAGACACCTGTCACCCAAATAATGCTGGAGTTACTTACGTTTTTACCAGTTATGCATGTTTGCATTTTTGTTATACTCAAATTATATGAAGAAAATGGAAACAAATAATTTTTGAAGAACACATAAATAGATACACATTCATATATAAATTACCAATAAAAAACAGATTACTGACTTGTGAAAACTGGTTACGTTAATATGAACAATGCTATTTATAAAAGCACTGAATTAAATTTTGTTTTAGGTTTTAGAGGAATCAGTTAATAATCACTGTTGAGTTTCAATTGTACAGCTGTAGCTGAATATTGCTTGAGTTGCCACTTGATGGCAGTCGTGTCTTTGGCATCAAAAGGGCAGTTTGCTTCTCTTCTGGTAAATAGGATTTAGAGTATTTAAAAATACAGTCAATGATCTTAGGAAAATTTAACTTGTTATGGGAAAAATAACATCCGTTAATAGGACTAATTTTTGCTCTATACGTAAACATATATTTCATGCATGATTTTTAATTATGTGTAGACATTATTAGAAAAAGTTTTCAAAGTATTTTAGCTTTTAGAATTATTTTCTGGTGGAATCCCAACATTGCTTTAGTTTTATATGCCATCCTTTCTATCAGTGTCATAAACTGTAGGAGCAACTCACCCATGTGCTGTATTTGACGAAGAATTTAAAAAATTCCAAAGTCTTTTGACATATTTAATTACAAAATGGTTTCCAAATGTTGTTTCTTGAAGACCTGAAAATTTCCATAGTCTTAAAATTATGGGTATTTTGCAGAAAATTTCTGTATTTCTACTTTTCCTTTGAGGTAGAAGGACTTAGTTGCTTTTCCTGAAATGTTAACTAATTTTCTTATTTTGCACTTTTATTTTTTTAAAAAATTATCAGTTAAGTTTGAGAGGTAGTTGTTGGTTTTGTTCTGTGACTTCTTTCTATGTTAAGTTTTTCTTTTCCACTTAACAGAAGAAAGAAGATCGATAAAACATTGGCAAGTTCTTCTTTCTTTGTTTTGTTTTGCTTTTAGTTCCGTCTCCCTCTCCAAGACACATTCTTCACAATCAGGATGAAAGTTGACTTTTTTACCTTGGAAATGTCCTATGGCTAGCTGCATTAAAAAGATGTTCAACCATTCTTCTGTTTCCCATAAAGCTCCAACTTTTACATTTTTCTCAGTTTATGTCATTTAAACTGGAGTTCCCTTACTGTTGACCTCTCATAATATATGATTTCTTTTCTTTAATAGTCAAAAACACGTTTCTTAACTCTTTAGAAGCAATAGAGTATTTTTAATTTGACATGCCATTTTCTCTTCATGTTGACATTTTAATCAAATTAATTATTGAAATGATCAGCTCATAAGATACTACAAAATTTGTATTGTTTAGATAGAAATAATCATATTAAATATTGATTGCTGTCTGGACAGCGGTATTGAATGCACTTAAATTTCAAAACTTGTTTTAAGGTATATTGTGAGTGCAAATGATGTTTTGGCATTACCCACTATGGATACAAATAACATGTAAAACACAATAAGTTGTATGTCAGCAACCTCTAAAAATGCTGAAATTCAATAACATGTTTCCCCACGGAAGTAGTAGTTTGGGTCATAATGCAGTTTCTCTTTGCTATCTAAGAGTATCAATAAAAATTACCATTTTTTCTTTGTTATTAGAATAGAAGTAATAGAGTGAAATCTGGTGATATTACCATATACCATTATCAATAGAAATACCTAATTTTTGAAAGAAGTTATACTTTTTATGTAGTGTGTGATGGAGAGTTCATTTATCAGTAGGTATATACAGTACTCTATTTAAAGAGCATATAAAAGTTCATAATTTTTACATGTTGTCAATTGTCATATACTCCGATGACAAAGAGTGTATTTAAAATACTCATAGACATTTTACTAATACTAGTTTCAGGAAAATTTATTAATATTGGATTGCCACTCAAGTGAAATGTGTGGGGGATAGTTCTGCACTGTTTTGTATGTCCATTCATTAACAATCTACAATGCACTAGAGAAGCACCTTGCCCTGGAAGTACTCTAGTTAATGCAGGAGTAAAATAGGACCCCTTTGCTCATGAACTTAAAGTCTATCAAAAAAAGAAAAAAGTAATAAATAAATGGATAAATATGTGCAATGCTAGGAAAAATACAAGACACGATGTGAGCACATAATAGATGCATCTTGCTTAGTTTAACGACAGGATCAGTAAGACTCCTTGTAAGAATATATATTGAATATACACTTACATTTTATTTAAATGGGAATATGCATAAGAAAGAATTTAAATTAACTTAGAATGTGTATGAACTCTTTTCTTAAAAGAGTGTTGAAGTATTGATTTATTTCCAAAGAAACATTTTCTGTGTTAAAGTGCTCAGAGAAAAAAATGTGCTGATTTTCAATTTTATAATAACTTTATTTAGTGAAGACATTTCTCATTTGCACATTATCCGTGGTGTGAATCATACATGCAGTTGTTTTCCTGGCATTAATGACCTCTTAACCCAAGCTTTTCCTATAAGTTAATGAGTGTCTGAAGTAGAGGGAGCTTTTAAGCAGAGTAGAGGACCCTTGATCCATATGATTATTACCTTACGAGAAATGCCTGACCAACAGGTCATTATTGCTGTTACTGTGCTAAGAATTTAAATGAATGATGAATAAATTGTTCAGTAGATTCTTTTTCAATTCAAGTAGATATTTAGTAATAAGCAAATTGCAGCTAAGGGTATTTTAATTCCATCTTTACTTTTATAGTGCCTACTTTTATAATGGCATAATGTCTGCTATAATATTTTCCAGTTTTAAAAGTGAAACACTGTAGCAAAATAGTTTTGAAGTTATTTCCACATATCCATCAGGCAAGTCAGAATAGGGCATGGAATTCAATTATTTAAGCACGTTTTGTCTTAGGTAATGTTATGGCAGGTACACAGTTAAAACATTTTTAAAAATTGGGGAGAGAATTTAACATGAATTTTAACATGCTTTAGTAAGAAGGATTTTTTTTAAAAGCTTCATATCTTTGCTTTTTTAAATCAATTCAATTTTTTATAAGAACTTAATAAAATGTGTTTAAGCTTTTGGCAAGGAAGAAGTACTTGGGATTGAAATGTTACAGGAACTTTGCAGGGAAATTTAAGAAATAGTTTTATTCATTTCTTCTCTGATTAAATAATATCAAATTTATTTGTTATATATGTAAATTAATGTGACCAGCACTTGAAAAAATATATAAGTAGGTAAACCTAATCCACTTCATTTTCTCAATTCATTGTATTAAATTGATTAATCATAAAATTCTCCAGAAATACCTAAAATTATAAACGAAAAATGCTATAGTTCAAATAGTCAATCTATCCTCAAATCAGTTAGGACCCTTTGTATTGAATATAACAGAAAATTGAAATAAAAATTTCAATTTGATTTATATAGTGAACAGAATTACTTGACTCATCTAACTGAAATGCATACAAGTTGTAGATGAAACTTTATCTAGCACCTTAAACTCAGCAGAAAATTTGCTCCTCCATCTGTGCACTATTGTTGACTAATACCCTGAACTCAGATCTCAGCTTATGGGTCAATGCCCCTAAAGACTCATCCTCAACCCCTATCTTTACTGAAATAGATCAAGGCCCCTTGTTATATGTCCTCATAGAACCATCGATTGTTACTCTTATTATTAGTGGTAATATAGTCATTACATTTCATTACTGATTATTTCCTTGGTTGGCATATCATAGGCATGTAATGTGTACTTATTGAGTTAATGAATGCTTGAATGAAGTCAAGCATCCATTACCATTCTTAACCCATAGAATGACCAGGGACATAAATATCCTGAATAGTGTTCTTCTCTCTTCGCCTTGTTTAGTGCTTGTCATTGCATCTCTGATGAAATTTTACCCTCTATGAAACTTCCTTGATTATGCAAGCAATAAATAAATAAATAAATAAATAAATAAAGCACTTCCTATCTAGGAAATCCCAAGAAGATGTTATCTCTCTCTTTTGATATTGATCACAATCGTAAATGTAATACAGTAATTTCTGCTAAATTACAGTTTGGAGAACAAAAATTATGTCATTTTTCCTTCTATTCTCCATGGTGGAGAATTCGTTGATATCACAATCATCAATAAATATTTTTAAGTCAATAAATCAATGAAATGAAACTTATGTTATACCTTTTATTGGTGATTTGGTTGTTTTAACTGTTTTAAAGTATCAGCTTTTTTTTTTTTTTCAAATGTGAAAGTAATTTTATTGTGATTTGTGCAGTTAGTGGTCTGCAAAAATGTATTTAATCAAATTTGTACAAATTAAAACATAAAAGACTAGCTTCTTTTAAAATAATTATCCCCTAATAAATAACAAATACATTTTCATTACTTAATAGTCTCCAAATATCCATTTGTAAATAAAGTGAGATAAACTCGGGTCTTTTTATGATGCCTAGTATTTAATAAACTTTTAGATACTCATTAGGTAACTTTATAGTTCCTCTTTCCCGTGAGATAGATTCTTGGAGAAATCAGTAGATATGTAAGATCTAAATAATGAAGATTTAGCTACACAATATAGGTAGTTACTAAACCCAATGAGATGTAAAATGAAAATGATGCTCCATGTTTTCCACACCGGTCCCTGTAAAAATATTTTTCAGGTTTTAATATCTAAAGACTGTGTATAGCCGTAACAGTGAAGATGTGTATTTTGATAAATGAGAGAAAACTATTTCAAGGTAATCTATGCTGTATATTTACATTTATTTTTTTTTTTTTTTTTTTTTTTTTTTTTTTTTTTGAGACGGAGTCTCGCTCTGTCCCCCAGGCTGGAGTGCAGTGGCCGGATCTCAGCTCACTGCAAGCTCCGCCTCCCGGGTTTATGCCATTCTCTCGCCTCAGCCTCCCAAGTAGCTGGGACTACAGGCGCCCGCCACATCGCCCGGCTAATTTTTTGTATTTTTTTAGTAGAGACGGGGTTTCACCATGTTAGCCAGGATGGTCTCGATCTCCTGACCTCGTGATCCACCCGTCTCGGCCTCCCAAAGTGCTGGGATTACAGGCTTGAGCCACCGCGCCCGGCCCATTTATTCTTAATAATTTTACCTTCCTTTAGGAACATTGGTAATTTATTTATTTTACCTTCCTTTGGGAACATTGGTAATTTCTTTATAACAATTAAAGCATGAACACAGAGTTCTGATAAAATAAGTATTTTTATAAACTAGTGAGAGGCCATTGGTTCCTACTTTTGTAGGCATTTTCAAAATAAAATCTATTAATCTTGGGGGCTTTGGATTTAAGTTTATGATACTGCAGTAATTATAAAACTCTTTATTCGGGATTGTTTTCCACAGCATCTCAAAGGACATATCAATAAACTTATAAGGCCCTTACAGGTTCAGGCAATAGGCAGTAGTCACAGAGGTCACTCTGTACGTGTGTGTGTGTGGCATGGGGAGTGCATGCACACGTATGCATTTTACAAATAAAATTTGGAGTCTTCATGCTTTCCCTAATGTCCACAGTATCACTAGGAACAAAATAATCTTTAAGCACTTTGGCAGAGTTGGATGTTTAGGATAGAAAACTAGAGTTGTGCCGACAATAGTGTTTCATTACAATTCCTTGTCGCATTTGTCTATTTTCAACATTTTTCTGTCTTTTTATTTTCCTTAAGGCCAAACCTGCTAACCTTAGACTACTGCTCATTATTTATGTTTTTATCCCTGCTCTCTCTGCTTTTCAGATCATTAATTACTGATTGATATTTAATCCTATTTCTGGAGGCACGTGGTTGGTATTTTCACAAGAATGAACAGAAAGAATACAACTATAATGGGCATGACTACCTAATTCCATAATCCTTTCATTAGTCAGGCATCCCATTTAGTAGCGTATTTAATCCTGCAGAGAGCCCTGAGAAATCAGCTCATATTGTCACTGTGTTTTCAAATTTTTTAAGGTTCCATATCATTGCATCTTCTAAGGAAAATTCTACCTAGCTACTTTCTCTAATTAGCTATATCAGTAGGTAAGATGGAACGTAAAACTCTGGGCATATTTAAATATTTTACAGCAAACGATAGTATAATTATGAACATTGTGAGTACTATTTTCTCTTTCTGGCATTTGAACTCAGAGATAATTTTTTTTTTTCTATGAATTAGGAGGAAAAAGTGTTTCTTTAAATGATCTTTTAGCTTACCTTTCAGCCTCAAGATTATGTTTAAATAAAGGATTTATATCCTAGATTAAGGATTTCTATTTCGTTTTGTTTTTCCCTCTTATGAAAGCACATACTTTATTGGACCGCTGAAGGTTTACTGTTTTTCAAATTAATTTGAGACTTGTCTTTTCAGAAATTTTAAGTAAAGATAAATTCATTTTCCCATACAGCTATATTTCCTAATAAAGGGCATTAATGCAAAAAAAAAAAAAAAATGAAAGCAAATTTCACAAATTATACAGTATAGTTATGGTTTCAATGGAATTTCTTAACCAATATTCATATTTAGCATTACTTGGTAGTTTTATACTTGTAAAATGCTGAATTGCATATATTTAAAAAAATGATACTTCCTATGAAGAATCTTTCATTTCTTTGTTAAATTTTGTCCAGGGAATTGTAATTCTTTTTTTTTTTTTTTTGAGACGGAGTCTTGCTCTGTTGCCCAGGCTGGAGTCCAGTGGTGCGATCTCTGCTCACTGCAAGCTCTGCCTTCCGGGTTCCCACCATTCTCATGCCTCAGCCTCCCGAGTAGCTGGGACTACAGGCGCCCACCACCATGCCCGGCTAGTTTTTTGTATTTTTAGTAGAGACGGAGTTTCACCATGTTGGCCAGGATGGTCTCGATCTCCTGACCTCATGATCCACCTGGCTTGGCCTCCCAAAGTGCTGGGATTACAGGAGTGAGCCACCATGCCTGGCCCTTAATCCTTAAAACCAAATCTCCCATCATCAAGGTAAATTTACAAAATAATAATAATATATATGTTTTTTGAGAATGAGTCTCACTCTATTGCCCCAGCTGGGGTACAGTGGTGCCATCTCAGCTCACTGCCACCTCTGTCTCCCAGGTTCAAGCAATTCTTTTGTCTCGGCCTCCCGAGTAGCTGGGACCACAGGCGCCTGCCACCACACCCAGCAATTTTTTTTTTTTATTTTTAGTAGAAATGAGGTTTTGTCATCTTGGCCGGGCTGCTTTCAAACTCTTGATCTCAGGTGATCCACCTGTCTCAGCCTCCCAAAGTGCTGGGATTACAGGGATGAGCCACCGTGCCCAGTCAAAACAATATTATTTATTTTAATTTGCCATAAGAACTTATTATTAGAACAAAAATTAAAAAGCTAGTTTGATTTACTTCATTGTTTTCATTTAAAATAATACATAAATTTATTTGCTTAGTCAAACAATATTTATCTAACATTATTCATTGGAAGTTTGACAGATTGTATTGCTTGATCTGGTGAATGAAAATGTTTATTCTGTATATTCTGAACATGGAAATTACAGAATTCCAAATATATTATTGCATACATATAAAACTCAGAAAACAGATAATGTGAAATCATAAACATGTTCATAACAGTGAACATTTTAGTTTTGAGGGGAAATTAAATTTAAAAATAGATTTTTGTTTTTAATTAAATAGAATGTGGTATGTCAATACTCTTTTTCTTCTTAATATTAGTATTTATTAACTCAGGCCTGCATCAGAGCACTTTTCAAAAGAGTTAGGGCATGTAAAAATAGAATCATTGGTCATTTCGGTAACAAACAGTAGAGTGATTCTCTTTCTTGTAAGTAATAAGTTGGCCATTTTCTACCGACGTAATCAACTAGAAGTTCAAAGAGTTGCTTACATCAATTTCCTGGGGTTGCAAAATGGCAGCTCCTCAAATATGTATTAAAATACTGATAAAGGCTTCAATCACATGGCATAATCTTCTCAGAGCAATTCTCCTCCGTGGGTCATTATAGCAGATAATGGAAGCATTTGTAATCTCTAGTTACAATTGGACTAAATGAAATTAGATTCCCAATTTCCTTCATATAAGAATATTTCAAAATGTTGTCAGCATTTATTGAGCAATAAACAGGGGGTGGGGTTGACACTGTGCAAAGATACACAGTGCTCCCTCATCTCCTTTATCTTTGCCTCTAGAATGTTTATTCTTTAAATTAAACATTTATGCAAACAGCAAGTTCAGATGTTGGGTGAGCTCAATGCTAAAAGCGTTGGCCAGAAATTTTTCCCTGAGGCATTGGCAACCCATAGTAAAAATATATATAAAATGTTTCAATGTGGAAAGGGAGAGAGTGCCTCCCACCACAGCCATCTTCAGGCAATGCTCATCCAAGTAGACATCTAGAGCAGAACATTTTAAAAGGGAAAATATGTGGTGGATGCAAGAGACAGGATGCAAGCAGTCTGATGCCCATCATCTATATGTAGGGTATGGCTCTTTGTAACCAGCAATGCTACAAAAAATTATCTCCCTTTAAAGATATTACTAGATATTATGGATAATGGTTCAATATTAGGGTGATATTAGTAAAAGTGGACTTTCTATTGTTAAACATTGAATTTGAAGGTATTATATAGATCACCTAATTATTAAACCCTCCTTTAAAACTTTCAGGTGATGTGTTCCTGTACATGGAATTAGTGGCCATTCAGGAATAAATTCAGACACTGATTCCTAAATGGTAGAATTTTTTTTCTCTGCTGTTAAAAGCACATTTTGTCATTAGTCAGTCTTTTCAAAAACTATTTTTGAAGACTATACCTGGAGGACAGGTAGACTTAAAAGGAAAATTCCCTAATATATAAAATATATACACCTTAAATAGAGGTGGACTAGCGTTTTAAAAATTAAGGTTGGGATTCTTTTAAATCTTGTGTCTATATTTATATAAATGCTAATTATGTTAGGTAACCTCAAGTATTTTTTTTTCCTTCCAAAGGATACTTGACTCAGGAAAATCACTCTCTTTTTCTCTCTCTCTCTGTCTCTCTTCGCCTCTTTTTGTCTCCCTTTATGTCTCTGTCTCATTTAAGCTTATACACACATACACAATATGACACCATCATCTACAAAATGGTATTTATCACCTGTCTTCTGTTTCTTCTAGAAGAAGATGTGTTTGAGCTAAATATGTAGTTTTAGTGTTGCAAAGTGTCTCTACTGAAGAAATGTTAAAAGTAAGATTTAAACTAACACGGTTTTAAAAGAGACTATGTCAAATGCCCAACAGATTTCTTTCAGATGTTTATGGATAGTCCTGTATTCCCATTGGTGGTGACATACATTCTTAAAACGTAATGTGCCAAAGCATACCATATTTTCTCAAAATTGTATAGAGTTTTAACTACTGAAACATTTGCATGCAAAAATATATTACATAATTTTGCTAAAATGCTAAAAAAAAAAAAGCAAAAAAAAAGCTACAATTTTGCGCAAATTCTTTCTGAGAAAAAAAAATGGATTCTTACATAAGATTATTGGATATCCAGCCAAAGGGAAGGCTACTTCAGTTTTCTGTCTCTTTACCAGAGAGCCTTATGGTGTGGTGGAAAATACATATAACCCAGACTCTGGTTCTGGCTCCGTCATTAATTACCTACATTGTCTCTGGAGAAATCCCCTAACTTCTTTGAATGACAACTTATTCTTCTGTAAAATTTTGAATTCTATAATAGTTTATTATTCTTATTTTTGTACCTACCATGTCATATTTTTCTTACATCAACCCCAGTGAGGTGAATCTCCTTGTCACTTAAAATGACACTGTGACCTGGTTAAGTAAAAATAATTTATTTAGGATTTATAGTGAATTTAGGCAAGCTACTCACCTTCTGTGTTTCAATTCTTACCTGAAAATAGTGGGGATAATTATATATATATATATCACAGGATTTTGAGGATTAGTTAATATTTATAAAATGTTTAGAATAGTCTTTGGGACAAATAAATATTTCAATTAATATTGTTGTTGATGATGTTTTAACAGCATCATTATTGTTAGCATTATCATGTCACAGTTACAATTGCTTGGGCCTTATATGACAATATTATAGTTATTTGATGAAAGCAAACTATATATGGCATCTGAATGTATCTTGAAGACTATAATATTTTACATTTGTAAAGTGTGATTTATAAATTCAGAATACGATAGTATATGATGCAAACACTTTCAATTAAAAACACAAATGGACCTTTAGAATGTCAAGAAAAGGACAATGACAAAAAAATGACTTTTAAAAAATATATTGTGCTTTTGGAAATGATTTCTACTCATTGACTTTAAAAAATAAATTCCTGATGATTTATCAATGTAAAAGTCCTTGTCTAAATTATTCTAAATGATAAAAACATATAGTACTTTCACACTTTATATAGGTTGGGTCTTTTTACATTAACTTCTAAGTTCTCCTTTGAATTATATAGCATATAAGTTGTTACCTTCTATATTGTATAAATTATGGAATTAAATGCATATAAGCTAATTAACTTGGACAAGCTCATTGAAAATATGTGACGGAGTTCAGGCTGTAGCCCAGAGTTATTCAGTGCAAATCACATGTGCTTTACCCACTGCAGTAGGGCAGATGGTGAAGAGGGGTCTAATGGCAGGCAGTCTAGGAAACCTTGCCAACTCCATTCATGTGAAGGAACTGCCAGGTTGTAAAGGGCTTATTCCAGGTAATTTAAATAACAGAAACCAAGGCTCTGATTTTTTTTTTTTTAATAACATAATCTGTAGTTTGGTACAAAAGGCTGCATACTGCTGATCTCCATGTTGACGAGCGTCTGCTTAGAGAACGTTTTGTTTTTGATCGATAAAATTTGATGCTGAGTGTTCAAAAACTGCCATTATTTGGTTAGCTTCTACACTAATTGATAGTACAAGTAGGAGGAAAAAATATTGCTCATTGTAAAAATTGTCTCTAGCTAGAAATCTGTTTTGAAAGCTTGAAGACTAATAATCAAGTAAAAATTCAGAAAATATTAAAATAATGAACCTCAGAATAAGAATGTGGAAAGTAAATTATTCAGCCTGCCATTACACTAAAGTTGTCAAATACCTATTAAATTTCTGGAATTATGTTAAATGGTGAAATACACATTTGATATATACAAAGTACATAGACAAATGTTTACCAGATGTTTGTTATTAAAAAAAGAAAACCTCCCTATTGTCTTTATTTTTAATTTAACTTTTTATCTTTCCAAAATATTTGACAAATAATTGTATATATTTATGTGATACAACGTGATGCTTTGATATATGTGTGCATAGTGGAATTACTAAATGAAGCTAATTGGCAAGTCCATCACTTAACACACTTATTTTTTGTAGTGAAAACATTTTAAATCTACTTTTTAAAACAATTTTGAAATATGCAATGCATTATTATTTATCACAGTCATTCTGTACAATAGATCAATAATGCTTATTCCTCATATCTAACTGAAACCTTTTTATCCTTTTAGCAACATCTCCTCTTTTCCCAACCACCTGTGTTTCTATAACTGGTAATCTCCATTCTGTTGTCTACTTCTATGGGTTCAACTTTCTAAGATTCTAGGTGTCAGTGAGATCCTGCCTTAGTAGTCTTTCTGTGCTTGGCTTATTAGCATAATGGCCTCTAGCTTTATCCCTGTTGCTGGAAATGACAGAATTTCCTTCCTGTTCAGCCGAATAGTATTCCATTGTATATATATACATATATACCACATTGTATTTATCCGTCTATCTGATGACAGATACTTAGTTTGTTTCCATATCTTAAAAAAACTATTGTGAATCATACTGCAATGTTTGAATATCTTTTTGGCATAATAATATCCATTTCTTTGTTATTTGTTCTTAATATTTGAGTAGGAGGAAAGGCGTTTGGAATTGCTATGAAGGGAAATAGGTATATGGGAAATGTATGAAAGTAGAAATGACAAAAGCAGGAGAAATTATAGAAGAAAACATATAGGGAAAGATAATTATTCTCTGTGTATTTTGGACTCTCTTATTTCAAAAAATAAAAGCAGATGAACTTTCAGCTAAGGTTTCATACATAATTAAATTAATACTTCATACATAGAATGTAAAGATGAAGCAGGGAATCTTAAAAGAGACACAGAAAACCCACAGGGCAAAATACTTCCTACGTTTTAAGAACCAAAGAAATAATATAATGTCAGTGCAAGCGGCAGTTGCATGAAACTCAGTGTCCCAGAGGTTCAATATTTCTATTAATAAAGAGCAAAAGTCTTAGAACTACGGGAAGAAATAATTTAGAATGCATAGATATTTTCCAGGCCATCTGAGAATGAGAGTTACACCTTGAAAAAAGTCATAAAATACTATTAGATTTTTTTGTAGGGGAAATATTATAGCTCATAAAGTTTAGCACAGGTTCAGTTATTACTGATTGAAATGTGTGTGGTGCCGTATTACCCTTTTTCGGGTTTTGGGTTTTAAGAAGTACAGACATGCTTGGGCTAACCAGTTGATGAAAATTTATTTTACAGTTAAGATATGTCAAGAAAGAAGTCTTCAAAACTGTTTCCCATATTACAGTTGGCTGACTTTGGCTTTGGTTATGACACCTGGTTCTGATATTTGTGCCCATGGTGGCATGCCCACCATCACATGTCTATCTAGCTTAAGAAACCTGAGACCATTCCTCTAAAAAGAATTCTAGTCCACTCAAATGCTGCTTAGAAGATGGACATGTTCCATGGCTTACAAATCCATATTGCATCCACTAGAACAGGTCCTAAAGCTCACACACATCTGGGAGCCTTATGATGGAAAGAATAGATAGAGGATGGTATGGGTCCTATTCAAGGAAGGTTCTATTCAAGGAAAGTAAGATAAAGTTGATCTTTAACATAATAAAATATGAGGAAGATAAAGAGCAATGATTCCAATTACTGTATGCACATAAGGATCACCTGGAGAATGCTTTTTAATGATTATATTTGTTCCCTTAAATTATGAGTAAATAGATCAGGGAATAGGACCCAAGCATTGGTAAATTTTAAGAGCTTCCAGTGTAATCTAATGTATAATCAGACGTGATATTCATTGGTCTAGATTAGGAAGTATGTTTGTTTGTTTAAGTAACTGTAACAATGTGAGGGTGATTTAGATTGGTGGCGAGTTCTTGAACAAGGAACACAGGCTATCCTCTTTTATCCATCTCCTGAAAGTTTCGACTAGCTAGTCAAAAGAATAAAATCCCTTTACTATAAAAGGAAACCTTTTATTGCTCCCAAGAAGAAAAAAAAAATAGAGGTCACAAAAATGTCAAAGCCCATAGTGACTGGAAATGTTTATTTAGTATAAATTTGATGAACTGTAGTCAAATACTGTACACAATTTATGCATATTGTAATAAACCCATCATAAACTCTCAGGTACCTTGGTGCTTTTCCTTCTTAGAAGAAGATGAAATTTTGTTATAGATAATATTAAGTTTTCACACAAAAATTAGCTTTAATAATTTTGGTTTTAGTTGAATTTATCATGTGCTCTCCATATTAAATGCCAAAATTATATATAAACCACAATTTAGAAAACAGGCTGGGCACGGTGTCTCATGCCTGTAATCCCAGCACTTTGGGAGGCCGAGGCGGGTGGATCACGAGGTCAAGAGATCGAGACCATCCTAGCCAACTTGGTGAAACCCCATTTCTACTAAAAATACAGAAATTAGCCGGGCGTGGTGGCAGGCGCCTGTAATTCCAGCTACTCGGGAGGCTGAGGCAGGAGAATCACTTGAACCTGGGAGGCAGAGGTTGCAGTGAGCCGAGATCATGCCACTGCACTCCAGCGTGGACGACAGAGCGAGACTCCGTCTCAAAAAACAAAACAAAAAACAAACAACAACAGAAAAAACAAGGACATGCTGTATTACAGCATTTCAATGTGATATCCGTTAACATCATTGAATATCTGTTTTCCCAACTGCTTCCTTGAATTTAAACTGTAACACACAGAACCAGAAGTCCAAATTATTCAAATCACCATATAAAATAGACACAAAATAACCCGTATTCAAGGGGGTATACACCCTCCAAGGACTGATGTGAAGACTGAGAGTGTCCAGAGACATCTGGGATCATACCTTACATGTTTCTTCATTTTTCTGTGTGCTGGCCGTACCGTTCATTGCCACTACATTTTATGCACATGCATTCCTCTGAGCTTTTGCTATTCTGTTTGCACAGGTACGTTTTTATCTCTATATCATTCATTCTTCATTCAGAGGTCAACTATTATCAACTTCTCGGTATGCTACACTCACCATTTCCATGCGTCAGATAATTAATGGCTAACTCCCTTGCAATTCCACAAGTTTTTGCTGTCTTACCACATTCTGTGTTCATATATGAGTGATTGCATATATGTTGAACCCTTCTTGTGTTTTGTTTGTAAGTTATTTAATAACATGGGCATCACTTTTCCTTTTGACGTAAGCATAAGTTTTCGCTGTTGTTGGGTGTACACGGGAAGTTGTTTTCTCACAGACAGAAAAGTAATGGCACCCAGCTGCAGTGGCCAGACATGGGCCAGACTCAGGCAGATTGTCAGGAAAAGCCATGAAGATAATGTGGGTCAGGGTAGCTTCTTCTTTGGACCAAAATTGCCCAAAATTGCCTCTCTAAACATATGCCTAAATATTTCACAGCACTGATTCCCCAAAATCATGTTGTAAACACCAAAGTTCATAAGCTGTTTGTTTCATAACTTTATTTCTCAGGTGCTTTTTCATAAAACCCTCAGTTACATTATTTCTTTCTTTCTTCCTTGAGGGAGAGGAAGTTAGGTGGATGGTAGATGAGAGATAGGGAGATGGTAGAGAGGTAAATGGCAGATGGTTAGTGAGAGAGATAAGGAAGATAAGATAAGGAGGATAAGAGAAGGAAGGAAGATAAGTAGGTAGACAGGTTAGATATGTGTTGATAGATGGTAGATGTGGTTTTAAAATATGTCCATAAATTTTGGATAGCTGTCTTTTCAAGTTATGAAGTTGAATTTCCTCCACTTTGGTGTGGATTGTACTTAATGACTTACTTCTGACAAATATAGCTAAAATGACAGTGTACTACTTTGAAGACTAGTGATAAAACATACTGAGCCTTTCTCCTCCCTTGCTGTCTCTTGGATCCCTCAATTTTGGGGAAGTTATCTGCCATGCCACTCAACCAGCCCATGAAGAGTCTCATGGGAACGGAGGTTTCTTACCACCGGTCATGTAAGTGAGTGATCTCGGAAGTGAACCGTCTAAATGATATCCTGACTGCAAGCTCATATAAAACCCTAGCCAAAACCATTCAGCTAAGGCACTCTTGAGTTCTCGATCTCGATAAACTATGAGGTAAATATTTGTTGTTTTCGGTGATTATTTTTGGGGTAATTTGATATGCAGCAATAGATAATATAGTGGATGAGAGACAAATTGATAGATGATAAATCAGAGATAAGTAGAAAAATTAACATATACCAATAGATTTGCATAGAAAAGATATGTTATTGCAGAAATATGTTTGAAAATTCAAAAACATATGTAATAATAGAGTGATAGTTGCCATTTTATGTAAATTAATTTTGCCACAAATTTGAGGTTTTGGTAATAACCAATTTGATATAAATCTGTGAGCTTTTATTCTCTATTTCATCTTTAGTGTACTTTCTAGATATTCTCAATAATCGCATTGAATGAAAATAAGCAAAATAAATCAATGAAAGTTGTCTGTTCGATGTAATTTTCTCACTCTCAATATTTGGTTCAAATTTTAAATTTAAACATGCATTTTTGAAACTTTTGAGAAAGCTGTCAATTATTATCTTCTTCTATCTTCTGAAGTGCAGTGGCTATAAACGTACTGTGTAGATGGGGAAGACTAAGGCAACATAGCTAGTGAGTGGCCAGTATGTAAATTACGGGCTAGCATGTGAATTATTGAACTTGCACTTTATCTTGAATAATAGCATTTAACTTACGGGGTAAACAGCTTTCCATTGCACTGTCTCTGTAGTCCGTCTCATAGAGTTTAATATGTTTTAACAAAAACTTTTGGCTGGGCGCGTTGACTCACGCCCCTAATCCCAGCACTTTGGGAGGCCGAGGTGGGCGGATCACGAGGTCAGGAGATTGAGACCATCCTGGCTAACACAGTGAAACCCCGTCTCTACTAAAAATACAAAAAATTAGCCGGGCGTGGTGGCGACGCCTGTAGTCCCAGCTACTCGGGAGGCTGAGGCAGAAGAATGATGGGAACCCGGGAGGCGGAGCTTGCAGTGAGCTGAGATCCCGCCGCTGCACTCCAGCCTGGGCGACAGAGCGAGACTCCATCTCAAACAACAACAACAACAAAAATAATAAATAAATAATAAATTTTAAAAATTAAAAAAATAAACTTTAGGCAGAGGGATTTTGCTTACTTTTAGGGCTGTTTCAAGAAGTCAAAGAGAAACGAAATACAAAATCAATTTCTGAAATTAAAAGTTTAAGATCTATTTTATCTTAGAATATCTGCGTTTCACTAACTATGCTTTGGGTGAATGATCTATCTCAGTATTCCTAAAATTATTACTGTGAATGTGAAATATAGCTACCCTATAATTTATGGTGAATTATTTTTATCTCATCAGGAATTTTGTGTTGAATGAAATGAGTCACCATGTAATCACATTGTTTACCTTAACCAGTGTTTGCTTTAGATAGATTCATATTTCTACCTAATTACGATATTACATGTTTAAAGGTATGAATAATGCACATTTATTTCTACTCACATCTGCTTTATTTTGATTGTCCAGTACATACTTTTTATGATTTTATCATAATCAGAATAAATTATCATAGTAGGAATCAATTTGTCTGAATGAAAATATTTTTCTTCTAATGCTCATCACTGCCAGTAGTATTTGTTTTCCTGCCTTCCTTCCTCCTTCCATTCCTCATCCTTTTCTCCTTTCCCTTCTTCCTTCTTTCTCTTCAATTCTTTTAATTTATGAGTTTAAACTGACTTTAAATTTCTGTAGTTGGGGATAAGGCATATAGAGAGGACAGAATGTGAGGGAAGAGGCACTTGTGTATTTGTGTTTCGTATCTTTTGAGTTTTTCAATTCAAGTAAATAGACAATAATATTATATAAGTATATGTATAAATAAGTAAATTCTACATGTATATGGAATCCTTATACATATATAAGTATATGTATAAATAAGTAAATTCTACATGTATATGGAATATTATATATGTATAAATAAATTCTACATGTAAATGAAATTGAGAAAAAAGTATTATTTCCTTTTTATAGATATAAATCTTCAGGAACAAAAAGTCTAATTGACTTGTTTGTTTGTATGCTTAGTTCTTCTCAGAGCTTCTTTTTTGTTGTTGTTGTTAGACCATGCAGTTATATAAAAGTAACCTGAATTATGATTTCCAAGCTACTTTTCTTTCTATTTATTTGATGAATTAGATGTTAATATTCTGTCACCACTTAATTTCATTTTGACTATCATTAAGCAATTGAGTAACTTTACTTTTCTTCCTCTTTATAATCTTCCGATGTTCTTTTTTAAAAAAATTTCCTTGAATCACAGGAAAAAATTGTCACATTTTAGACCTGCCTTACAATAAATGGCTTCTTAGAATCTAGTACTTTCTTTAGCAGACAATCAGTACCTCCACAATTATTTATTTATGTGTTTATTTTTGCCTGTGCTTTAGGTCAATAGCAGAGTGTCCCTGCAAGAAACAAGATATTTTCCACAGATAAAATGACAGTTGTTAAAATTTGATATGAATCAACTGTTCATAGTCTTCTTCTATTAAATTATTTAAATCTATGAATTTTTCTACGACATTAGACTGCAGTAAAAAAAAAATGACATCTGATTTAGCACATCCACAAGTATTTAATCATTTTAAGAGTAATGAATGAAGCGTACCACCAAGTGTAACCTGCCTCTCTATGGTCTGGCATTTGAATGATTTCAAGAACCACTGCCCTGAGGTCCTCTTTTGTGCTGGTTGAAAATGTGCAGTAATAGGTTCAGATAGACTAATTTGTGCCTAAGTGATAGCTAATATATCTTCCTCCCAGGTAGTATTTAGCTTGATTAAAATGGACAGGTCAACATAAGGCATTTCTAGTGGGAATTTCAAGCACCACTGAAAGCTAATTGAGCAAGACAAAGCTTATCAAGAAGAAAGTACACTTGGAGTTACCAAACTTCTAACTGGATGCTAGAAAAAAATTGTATCTGCATTAAATTTGTTACAAGCACTGTGGTCCTTCTCAACTCATGCTCTCTAGGGAGGTGCATACTTGTGAGTTTAATCTCATTACTCATTAGCAAATTGGAGAAAAGTTGCTGTTGACATGCCACATAATGCAACCATATGTGCCATGTATTTACAAAGTTTGCATTTGATGGACAGAGCTTTTTGAAGAATGCATAAAAATATGATTAGACTTTTTTTCTAACAGTAAGCAAAGAAATTATAAATATATGCAACACCTGGGTCAGTAAGTCTAGGTCTTACACAGACTGTGGAAGGTAACAATTATTAGTGAAGAGATCAGGTGGAGACCCTGCAAGCCTCAGTGTGAATGATTTATCAAAAGTCATAAGTTTTTTTTTCAAATTAAAATTCATGTTTTTTTTTCTTTTTTTTTGAGGCGGAGTCTTGCTCTGCCGCCTAGGCTGGAGAGCATTGGTGCGATCTCGGCTCACTGCAAGCTCCACCTCCCAGGTTCACGACATTCTCCTGCCTCAGCCTCCCGAGTAGCTGGGACTACAGGCGCCTGCCACTATGCCGGGCTAATTTTTTTGTATTTTTAGTAGAGACGGGGTTTCACTGTGTTAGCCAGGATGGTCTCAATCTCCTGACCTCGTGATCCGCAACACCTGGCTTATCTATTCTCTTTCCTGGGGAAAGGATTAAATATGTTGTGTTTTTGTTTTTTTCTTATTGATTATATGTCATTAGAGAAAGCTAAGTGCTCTTTATCTAACATAAGCTAGAATTATTGTTTTGTTTCATTTTATTTTACTTTAAGTTCCAGGATACATGTGCAGAATGTGCAGGTTTGTTACATAGGTATACATGTGCCATGGTGGTTTGCTGCACCTATCAACTCATCATCTAGGTTTTAAGCCCCACATGCATTAGATTTTTGTCTTAATGCTCTCCCTCTCCTTGCTCCCCACCCTCTGTGTTGTTCCCCTCCCTGCGTCCATGTATTCTGGTTGTTCAGCTCCCACTTACGATTGAGAACTTGTGGTGCTGGTTTTCTGTTCCTGTGTTAGCTTACTGAGAATGATGGCTTCCAGCTTCATCCACGTCCCTGCAAAGGACATGATTATGTTTTTTATGGCTGCATAGTATTCCATGGTGTATATATGCCACATTTTGTGTATCCAGTCTATCATTGATGGGCATTTGAGTTGGTTCCAAGACTTTGTTATTGTGAATAGTGCTGCAGTAAACATACGTGTGCCTTTGGGTGTATACCCAGTAATGGGATTACAGGGTCAAGTGGTATTTCTGGTTCTACATCCTTGAGGAATCACCATGCTGTCTTCCACAGTGGTTGAATATCCTTTGCCCACTTTTTGATGTTTTTTTTTTTTTTTTCTTGTAAATTCGTTTAAGTTTCTTTTAGATTCTTGATTTTTGACCTTTGTCAGATGGGTAGATTGCAAAAATTTTCTCCCATTCTGTAGGTTGCCTGTTCACTCTGATGCTACTTTCTTTTTTTTTTTTTTTTTTTTTTTTTTTTTTTTTTGAGACGGAGTCTTTCTCTTTCGTCCGGGCTGGAGTGCACTGGCCGGATCTCAGCTCACTGCAAGCTCCGCCTCCCGGGTTTTACGCCATTCTCCTGCCTCAGCCTCCGGAGTAGCTGGGACTACAGGCGCCCGCCACCTCGCCCGGCTAGTTTTTTGTATTTTTTAGTAGAGACGGGGTTTCACCGTGTTAGCCAGGATGGTCTCGATCTCCTGACCTCGTGATCCGCCCGTCTCGGCCTCCCAAAGTGCTGGGATTACAGGCTTGAGCCACCGCGCCCGGCCGATGCTACTTTCTTATGCTGTGCAGAACCTCTTTAGTTAAATTAGATCCTATTTGTCAATTGTGGCTTTTGCTGCAATTGCTTTTGGTGTTTGAATCATGAAGTCATTGCCTATGCCTATGTCCTGAATGGTATCGCCTATGTTTTCTTCTAGGGTTTTTACAGTTTGGGGTTCAAAGGATATGAACAGACACTTCTCAAAAGGAGGCATTTATGTGGCCAAGAAACATGAAAAAAGTTCAACATCACTGTTTGTTAGAGAAATGCAAATCAAAACCACAATGAGATAACATCGCATGCCAGTCAGAATGGTGATTATTAAAATGTGAAGAAATGATAGATGCTGGCGTGGCTGTAGAGAAATAGTAACGCTTTTACACTCTTGGTGGGGATGTAAATTAGAATTATTCTTAACAAGATAACTTTGTGTATCCCTGAATCAGACTTTCTTTGCTTTATAAGCTATCCAAATTTGCCCTTAAAATATAATCTTTATTATATAAAATTATGTAATACAATATGTAAGATAGATACTCTCCTTTATTATATAAAATATGAACAATTATATCCCATATAATATATACAATATAATCTAATCACCTTCATTATATAAGACATAATCTAGTCAATCGATCATAGAATATGCCAAAGCACCTGAGAGTGATGCAAGAAAATTTTTCAAAACTGAAATCAAAATAAAACAAAAGAAGAGTGACATGTGTAGAGTTACTTGATGCTATAAGCAGTAATGCAATTTTATATCAAGCAGCTAAACAAATGAAGCTATTTCCACACCCATACACTCTTATTACATTTTTAAACACTTGAGAAATTATGCTGGATAAACCAGTAGCCAAATTAAAGTAAAGTGAAAATGAATTCATCTCGTGTCAAACCTCCAAAACTGTTATTTTTCTTTATTTTCTCCTGTCTACTCTCCCTCCCCTCATTTCCTTCCTTCCTGCTCTTGCAGGGACATTGCTATCTTACCACTCAGACAAGTCAAGCCTTACATTTTATGTCTCACATATATATATAGATGATCCTCTCTTGTAATGACATCCGAAGCATTTTCATAATCTTACTCCAGATTGTCAAATCTCCCAGCACTAAAAGCTCCTGGAAAATTGGCCATTTTTCTCATTCTGTGTGTTTTTTTTATTTTACTCTTTCCGTTTTCCCTTGTCTCTGATCTTAATTTCTCAATAATTAGAAGCCTACGTCATTGGACCGCTTCTTCTAAAGTCCTTTTACAATTCTCTGCCAGTATTACTGTTACCCTTCTTTTTACTACTATCACACTTTGCTTATGGACTCTTCTCATGTTCTTTTTTTTTTTTTTTTTTTTTTTTTTTTTTTTTTTTTGAGACGGAGTCTCGCAGTCGCCCAGGCTGGAGTGCAGTGGCCGGATCTCAGCTCACTGCAAGCTCCGCCTCCCGGGTTTACGCCATTCTCCTGCCTCAGCCTCCCGAGTAGCTGGGACTACAGGCGCCCGCCAACTCGCCCGGCTAGTTTTTTCTATTTTTTAGTAGAGACGGGGTTTCGCCGTGTTAGCCAGGATGGTCTCGATCTCCTGACCTCGCGATGCACCCGTCTCGGCCTCCCAAAGTGCTGGGATTACAGACTTGAGCCACGCGCCCGGCCTCATGTTCTTTCTTGAATATCAAAATGGATGGTTATGTCTCAGGTTTCCTATGAAATTCATTCAGCAATTTGAATGGAAGTGGATTCATTTTGGTGATTTTTAACAGTACGTGGTAGTTCCTCCTTTACGTGGTGGTTCCTCAGTAAGCACTGCTTATTATGGTCTGAATGTTTGTCTTTTCCAAATTTATGTGCTGCAACTTTATTACCAGTAGTATAATATTAGGTGGGGGGCCTTTGGGAGGTGATTAGGTCATTAGAGCCCTCATAAATGGGATTGGGGTCCTTTTAAAGAGACCTCAGAGAACTGCCCTGCCCCTTCCACAATGAAGGACACAGCTAGAAGGCTCCATCAATGAACCAGAAAACAAACCTCACCTAAATCTTTGACTTGCCAGCCTTCAAAACAGTAAGAAATAAACGTTTGTTGTTTATAAGCAATACCATTTTTGGTAATTGGTTATAGCAGCCCAAACATACTAAGACACTATTTGGATGAACTAGCTTACATTCTGCCAAAATTTAGAAATGGTTTTGTTTGTTTCTATACTAGAAAATTATTCAAACTTAAAACGCTTACACTATGAACTTGTAGATATCAGGGAAATCGCTTAAACGCTTGAGTTCTAAGGCCCAGTAGGTAACTAGCCTAGATTTCATACACAGAATTACAGTGATTTATATGCTCAGGCTTTTGTCATCGGACCTCAGTGAAATATCCTTCATTTTATCCAAGTATACAGGAAATTTCAAAATGCAGAGGGATTATAAAATGTAAGATCTGTGGAGGATACCCGATTTTAAGAATCAGAAAGAAGAACATAAAAATGTGTCAAACCAAAAGCTTACACCAGAAAATAAAGTAGTACTAAAACAAGGGTTCACTCTCAGGAGTCTGAAAATCAAGTCAGTAAATTTTCATTTTATTTAGTTTCATTTGTCTTATTTATATTTTTGTCTCAACTTAGTATCAAATGCTGCACTTAGCACATTTAGAGTATTATTCCTTTGATTTCTCAGACAGAATGTATAACATAAATGCTACTCATCTGCCACTTGGCAAGTGAAGAATCTGAAACTGAAAAATCATGAAATTTGACTGAAGTTACACAGCTATTAAGTCGAAATGTCAGCCTATCTACTCAGGTTTGATGTTGAAACCTGAGCTTTTAATCACTCATAACCCTGACTCAGAAATCTAGATCAATTGCCTGTAATAGAAGATGTTCTTTATAGCTTGAATTTTAATCTGCTAGTTAAGTCGTGTTTGTGGTTGATCAGAAAATGGCATGTTGATAACTTGATACACTTTTCTCCTCAAGTTTCTTCTTCTTCCTTCTTCTGGAGCATTATTTAGAAAAAAGGTGAACTTTAATGTCTAGACCATAGCAAGTCATCTGGACCATAGTCTTCTTACCATGCTAATGGCTGAAGTTGACCCTATGATACTATGCAGCTCATTTCACCTTTTCCTTTGCCCATTCTAGTTGTAAAGAGCTATAATGGAACAGGATACCTCTAAAGCAGGAAAAAATATGCATGAAGTGTGTGTAGGGGTGTTAGAATAAGAAGAGCACCTCAGTGATAGGGTTATAGGCCCTCCATTTTTGGCAAGGTTGTTTTTGGCACAACAGTTGTGAAGATAGGCAGATGTTACATATGTTATTTCTAACAATATGTAGCCACTGGGTGTTTGTGCATGTGTGTGTGTGTGTGTGTGTGTGTATGTGTACCCATACAGCATATATGTGTGTGTTTGTATATATGTATGTGTGTGTTTTGTGTATATGTGTGTGTGTGTATATATATAGTGTTTATATAAAATACTGAAAGTTATCAATAATGTTTTGCATCGAAACAGGTTTGGGTGCCAACTGGTATCTTGGATAGAGTACACACCAAGCTATCAGAATAATATGAACAGTTTGGGAAGGGCACAGGTTAAATGTCGGGATCTCATGGTTTTTTGAAGGCTGGGATCGCAGTAGCCCTTTATGTCTCATAGGACTGTCTGTGGTCTTAGCACTGAATCAGTTACCCTTGAGTACACTGGAGTACACTGGGACAGGCCTTAGCTCACAAGTAGCTTACAGACATCCCTGTGAGGTGTGTTCTATTTATTGAAGAGACTGAGATGTGAATGTGCCTCTCATGTTGCACTTTGTTAAAGTCTTTGCCTCCCAGGATCTAAGGCTAGCCGTTCAGTAAAGCAGGGCTTCACCTTCTGTGAAATCTCAAAGCTGTCTCTGCTCACTTCTGCCTCTCTGGCACCAGGGCCAGGAGGGAGTAATCCATTGCTGTCATTATACTGTATCCTTCAGCTGATAGTGTTTCTGCTTCTGTGATGGGAGCCTTTTGGAAGTGTTTGATTGTAAAAATCTTTCAAACTGTTCTGAAGAATGCTGTGTGTTTTCTTAACTTCATAGCACTAACCACTTCCTAACGTATAATCTACTTCTCATCTTTCTTTGTGTCCCAGCTACTAGAATGTAAATTTCACAGTGGTACAGTTTTCCATCTTTTGTCTTGACAAAGGTGACCAAACTGCCTAGAATGGTTGACTGGCATGAGTAGGTTTCTCTAAATATTTGTTAAGTAAACACAGTCCAACTTAGTTGGCATAGACTGAGATGTGCCTTATCAACTCTAGGCTGTGATGATTAGGTTTAAGAGTCTCAGGGTGCCGGAGTCCCTTGGAAATTGGCTCTTTCCTCAGAATACAGCTTCATTCTGTCCTTGGTGAAGCTTGACTGTGACCTCAACATAATCTCCAATTATGACCAACAACATAGAGAATTATGGTAGTAACTGCCTCCTTAGTGTAAGTCCATGGCCCTGCCTAGGCCCATGTTTAAAGCCAAATTTCAATAATGTAGTGCATAGTGGGTTAGGCAGATTAGAATGGAGACATAAAAAATAATATTTCTGGCTGGGTGGGGTGGCTCACACCTGTAATCCCAGCCCTTTGGGAGGCCGAGGTGGGTGGATCACCTGAGGTCAGGAGTTTGAGACCAGCTTGGCCAACATGGCAAAACCTCATCTCTACTAAAAATAACAAAAATTAGCTGGGCGTGGTGGTAGGTGCCTGTAAGCCCAGCGACTAGGGAGGCTAAGGCAGGAGAATCACTTGAACCTGGGAGGCGGAAGTTGCAGTGAGCTAAGATCACTCCATTGCACTCCAGCCTGGGCAACAAGAGCAAAAAACTCTGTCTCAAATAATAATAATAATAATAATAGTAGTAGTATTTCTAATTACTAGGCTACTATAGACACTACTGGGGACCAGACTACTCCTGTTCATTGCCTGTAGACATTTATTATTTTAGCTGGATGGTATAAGGTTTGATGATGGGCTATTCATAACTTCTTGCAAATGCAGTGAACTATATTACACACCATTAATTGTTGAAGTCTTCCACACTCGGATTCTATGAAAGTCCCCCTTATTTGTTGATGACATAAAGCTCCACCTCTACAATCATATGCCTTTTTTAAGCAGTGTTGTGGATCCAAATACTGAGATCAGAGACTCACATAAGTTCAATTCAAATAACCCTTTACAATGTATTTTACATATATTATAGTTTGTAACTATAAACATTCAACTACCGTTCTGTTAATGGACTTCTAAGAGAAGACAAGTCATTTCTGTGTGTTGGAACCTCCTGTGATCATCATCCAGAGGAAGTTTCATATACGCTGGAAGTCCAGTTTCATAAAACACTACCTAAAAAGTAATGACCTCAAGTGAAGTGTACTCAGTAACTCTAGAATAAGAATGGTCTTCTGATCTTTGCAAAGATTGCAGAGGCATCTCTGATGAGATAATTAAGTTCCTCTCTTTATTTTCTGAATTGAACCTGCAGCAATTCATCTTTTTAATCAAGCTGCTAAAGTACAACGGATCTCTGCAGTGATTCAGGATGTCCAGTTCTAAGAAGCATTGTTCTGGGCTTTCAAAATGTAGGAGGAGATCTTTGTAATATTTCAGTCTTTTTGATAAACAAGTCATAAAGAAGAAACCAGTTGTCTGAGATTGCCATAAACTGTAAACTCTTTGACAGTAAAATAAAGAGATGGATTGAATTGGAATACAACCAAATGTACCTGGAGGTTCTGAACAAAGGCTTGTCACTGAAGTAATCATAGAATTGACAGCCAGGCACTCCTTTCCATCAGTTAAGTAAAGAATGAAGTATACTGTTTACATGATTTTATCCCCCATTCTAAATGGAAGAGAAAAGCTTCAGGAACCCTTGATGGCAGAAAAAATGTCCTATAGAGTCTTCTTGGTAATAATTAGAGCACGTGACTTTATAATCTGAGAAGTAAGAACCCAAACAATTTAACAATGTCTTCAAATATTTTGCTAGATTAGACAGTACAAAAAATAAAAATCAAGAATATGGAAACTGTGATGTACAAGAAAGACCATTCAATGTTGATTCTTTCTCTCTCTCTCTCTCTCTCTCTCCTCTTTTGAGACAGAGTCTCACTCTGCAATGGTGTGGTCTCAGCTCACTGCAACCTCCACCTCCCAGGTTCAAGCAATTCTCCTGCCTAAACCTCCTGAGTAGCTGGGGTTCCAGGCACCCACCATTATGCCCGGCTACTTTTTGTATTTTTAGTAGAGACAGGGTTTCACCACATTGGCCAGGCTGGTCTCAAACTCCTGACCTCATGATCTGCCCTCCTCAGGCTCCCGAAGTGCTGAGATTACAGGCATGAGCCACCGCACCCGGCCCACGTGTTGATTGTTATGTGATTGGTCCATTCACACACATATGGTGAAGAGGTGAGATCCACATATGCAGGCTTGCAGTTATTGGGGGAACCTTAGATAAATGCATCGTATCCTTGTTCTTGGTTGTTATTTCTATTTAGTTTCCTAATGCCTTGAACTTGTGAGTAAGGGGACTGATTGATGAAGTTTAAAAGCACAAGTTCAGGACAGATTCGCACACATTTAATTATCTTGAAAAACAACTTGGGTAGAAAAAGTGAAACTTACCTGTGAGTCACAGAATATGTGTTTTTTTGCTATGAATTTTCTACTTTAAAGTATAGGTATTTAATATGCACTAGTAATACTTTCTTCACATCTGCTAAAGTTCTAGGGTAAGTAATAAAATATTGAGGGGATTTTCAAGATGACTGACTAGGAACATCAGATGCCAGTTCTGCTCAGAGCAAAGATCAAAGTTACTGATGAATGGACATTTTCCTAATGGAAAACTAAGGGAGAGAGCCAGGAATTGTCAGAGTGCCCATGGGAACTAGCTGGGGTGAAAAAAACAAAAGCAGAGAGAGTCTGGTAGAGACTGACTCCTGAGGTAATCACAGCCCCACAGAAAGGGCAAGTGGGAGAGCTTCTCTGCTTCATCCACCCCTGCAACAACCTGCTGACTGCCAATCTTCTGGGGAGACCCTCCATCCTCAAGACCTAAGGAAACAGTCAGTGGCAATATAGGAACTTGTTAGGGTTAGAGAACCAGGTGGCTGGCTTACAGCTGAGACTGCTCTCTCCTGAAACATGAACTGGGATGGCAGGCGCCATACTGGTCGTGCACGCATGGTGGACCACTGCCCTCCCCAGGGAACCTACACCCGTGAGTCACTGCACCCTCAATTTTCCCACAAACATACCCACATGACTCTCTCTGACTTTGGCAAGCACAGTGGACTGGTAGGTGCCTGGGGAGCTGTAGGATCCCTGGACATATACACCTAGGTTTGGGCTGCCACTAAAGGAGAGAAAAGTACAGCTCCATAAAGCTCCTCTTGGAACAAAGGAAACACAGACAGGGCACCAGTTGCGGAATGGGGAGGCACTGATGGCCACGAACAGATATGGAGGGAGGGTCATCACTGTCCCTTGCCCCATTCATTGCTGAAGATGAAGCAGTCGCTCTCCCTGCAAAGGTCATCATATTTGCACCTGGAGAAAGTGCTCTTCACACTTTTTGTGGTGGCTCCACTGCCCCTGAAAATGAGGATGTGCAGCTTGGACTTACAAAATGAGTGGGGCCCAACTTCCCCTCCCAACAGTGTGGCAGCATCCCAGCAACAGAGGACAGACAAGCCATAGAATTGTCTGCTGTGGACTGAGAAGAAGAGTCTCTATGCTGAGCCCATTTTGGTGGTAGCCATCAGAGGGGCATATTCATGGTCCACAGCCCCACTGTGGCCAGGAACCAAAGCACAAAAACCATATGAACTGAAGGTCATAAGTCCTGCAGTAGCAGCATGTTAGGGAAGAGGATTGCAATCTTGCCTACTCAGGATGAGGAGCTGGTGCACCCCACTACCCCTTCTCTGAGTTCTCAGTACACTCCAATACAATCTCCCTTAAACCCCACCCCTAATCAGGGTGGATGCCTCCAAACTTAATCAGCTTACCAGAGGATGAGCTGGTTCTTACTCTTAAATGCCACCTACTGAACTGGAGCCCAGAATTCACCATCAAATAAAAAACCTGCTACTAGAATGGCTTAGCGCTAGTTCATGTGATAGGATTACTGAGATCACTGCACCCTCAGCCCAGCAGTACAGAATTTGTTGGGTCAAATGTTCAATGGAGTGCTACAACAACAGCCATCTGAGAAAGCCACTGCACAGAAGCTGTCCACAACCAAAACACTCATTACAGAGCCTTGGGCCCCTGAAAACACCCAGAAATGAATCCAAACAACCATACACAGCCTAAATCACAGTCACACCCTCATGGAAAAAATAATTGTTTAAAAGTTACATCCAAATAAAAATAAAAAGTAACACACACACACATATGCAAATAATTCAGGATGTGAAAGACAAGATAGCTGTGTTAAAAAAAGTAACATCTGAAATTTAAATTTCACTAAAGAAATTTCAAAATAAAAGTGGAATTATGAGCAATAGAATAGACCAGGCAGAAGAAACAATTTTAGAGACTGAAGGCCAGTTTTTCAAATGAACCCAGTCAGACAAAAATAAAGGAAAATAGAATTAAAAAGAACAAATCCTTCAAGAGATGTAGGATTATGTAAAACAACCAAACCCATGACTTATTGGCATTCCTGAGATAGAAGAAAAAGTGAGCAGCTTGGAAAACATAATTGAGGGAATAATAATTCCAAAAAAAAAAAAAATCCTAATCTTCCTAGAGAGATAGATATCCAGATACAAGAAATTCAGACAACCACCTGCAAGATACAGTACAAGACAATCATAACCAAGGTAAATAGCCATCAGACTATCCAAAGTCAACACAAAATTAAAAAATCTTAAGGCAGCTAAAAAAAAAGGTACAAATTACCTGTGAAGGAAATCTCGTTAGAGTAACAGCAGACTTTTCAGCAGAAATTTCAAAGGCTGGAAGAGACTAGGGAGTTATTTTTAGCCTTCTTGAAAAAAAAAAAAAAATGGCAGCCAAGAATTTTATTTCCTGCCAAACTAAGGTTTATAAATAAAGGAGAAATAAAGTCTTTCCCAGACAAGCAAAGAGTAAGGAAATTTGTCACCACCAGACCACCACTACAAGAAATGCTCAAAGGAGTCCTAAACATTGAACTGAAAGTACAGTACTTCCTATAATAAAAGCATATGTAAGTACAAAGTTCACAGATCCTGTAAATCCATTACATGACTGAGACCACAAAGTAAGTAGCTAACAGTACAAAACCTCACATACCAATATTAACCTTGAACTGAAATAGTCTGATTTTTATACTTAAAAGACATAGATTCGCAAATTGGATTTAAAAAAAATACTCAGCCACCATCTGTTGCCTTCAAGAGACCCATCTCATGCGTATTGATACCCACAGTCTCAAAAGATTGAAGTTATGTCACACAAATGGGAGAAAATATTTGCAAGCGATGCCTCTGACAAAGGATTGATACCCAGAATCTATAGGGAACTTAAAGAAATCAACAAGAAATAAACAAATAACCCTGTTAAAAACTGGGCAAAGGAAATGAACAGGTACCTCTTAAAAGAAGACATACAAGTGGCCAACAAAGATATGAATAAATGCTAAACATCAGTAATCATCAGATAAATGCAAATTAAAACCACAATTCAATAACATTTGACACCAGCCAGAATGGCTATTATTAAAAAGTCAAGAAGTAACAGATGTTGGTGAGGCTGAGATGAAAAGGAAATGCTTATACATCATCAATGAGAATGTAAATTAGTTCAACCCCAGTGGAAAACAGTCTGGAGATTTCTCAAAGAGCTAAAAATAGAACTACCATTTGACCTAGCAGTTCCATTACTGAGTACCTACGCAAAGGAAAATAAATCACTTTTTCAAAATGACACCTGCACTTGTATGTTTATAATAGCACTATTCACAATAGAAAAGTTATAGAATCAACCTAAGTGTCAATCAGTAGTGGATTATATAAATGAAATGTATGTGTATGTATATATACACACACACACACATACACACACATATATATAATTTTATTATGATCTTTGGCATAAGTGTGTGTACATATATATACATATATATATATATTCCACCATATATACATATACACACATGTGTGTGTGTATATATATAGTGGAATATATGTATGTGTGTGTGTGTGTATATATAGTGGAATACTAAACAGACATTAAAAATAATGCAATCATGTCCTTCACAATAACATGGAGCTAGAGGCCATTATCCTATGTGAAATAACTCAGAAACAGAAAATCAAATGCCACATATTCTCACTTGTAAGTGGGAGCTGAGCAGTGGATACACATGGATATATAGGTGGACACTGGGGACTTCAAATGCGGAAAAAGGAGAGGGGGAATGTGTTAAATAATGTCCTATTGAGTACTACTCACTATGTTCACCATTTGGATGATGGGCTCAGTAGAGGCCCAAACCTCAGCATTACTCAATTACTCATGTAACAAACCTGTACATGTACACCTGAATCTGTAATAAAAAAATTAAAGTACAAAAGATTGTTTTATTATTAACACAAGCAGCTCTGTTGTATCAGATGTAATGATTGAATGAAAAATATTAATGAATAAATGAGGGTGTTATTTCATAGAACTCACTGATACAGTAATAGTCACCTTTCTTTAGAATCAATTAGAATAAATTCAAATGTTTTTGCTTCCTTTTACCAGATATTTAAAGAAAATGATTTGATTTTAAAAACACTTTCAAAAATATGAGTAAAATAATTAGCTTTCCTTTTCTGAGGATGAGAGTGGGGAGTAGAGTTGCATCTTTTTATTTGGGAAATTTAGACTTAAACATACTGTTTTTTACTCTTTCAACTAATTCAACTACTGTATTCCTAAATTATTTAAGAAACATTATAGATGTCTGCATTGTTCCAGCCTCTGAGAATGACCCTGAGGTTTAATAAATTCAGTAAGACATTGTCTTTTCTCAGCACAAATTGCATTCTAATTAGAGATATTGCCATATAAACAAATAATTATGCCCCAAATGAGCTGTGGAAGCTCATTTGAGAGACAGACATATGCAGTTTGTTGCACAGGTAAACTTATGTCATAGGATTTGTTGTACAGATTATTTCATCACCCATGTATTAAGCCTAGGTACCCATTAGTTATTTTTCCTAATCCTCTCCCTTCTCCCACCAAGGAAGTATCCGATGTGTAAACAGCAAATCACCAGGGGAAGCAGTTTGGAAAGGAGTCATACTTCCATGTGACCAAATTTGAAGCATACGGCATACTTGAATATTCAATTATGTTTCTTATCATACTAGTTAGACATAGATAAAGCACTTTTGATACTATTTCAATTTTTCTTACAATTGGTCAAGAAACTTGGTGGCTCCAAGCATACTTATTACATTATAATAAGCTTTGTTTAGTACACAATGTTCTTCAAATATTTACTAAGGCAATAGACTGTTTTCATTTTGCTTTATAAGAATAAAACTTTAAATTTTGCACTGCATTTCCTATTCCTCACCAGGGTAATAGAGTATTTGAACATTTGAGTATATAATGTCTACAGCTTGTTGTACAACCTTTCCAAGGCTGGTAATCTTAAGCATGTCAATCAACATCATCAAATGCAGGAAAACTAATTTTGCTTAAATAAATTCCACTTAAGTTTGGATTGTGTAAAGATTTTCTCAGTTCATTTGGAGGGAAAAGATTGCAGACACAATTTTGATTGGCAGTCTCCACTCAGTGGTATACGAACACGGAGCAATTGTCTTAAGTGAAACAAACAAAAAATATATATATATACATTTGTCTTTGTGAGCTCCTCTAGATTTAAGAGAAGGAGTTACTATTACAGCATTTAACATTTATTGATTATTTACTATGTGTCAAACACTGATTTAAATTCTTTATACTAATTCTTATAAATATGATGGAGCTAGTATTATATTCAGAGTTTTATGTAAGAAAGTACTAAAGACAGAAGGTTTGTTTCTTATAGTTTATACAGTTAATTGGATACCTCACAGATAGACTCTTGGTTTAATGTCCCTTCCTGAGATATCATCTGTGTATCTGGTGAGGAGGGAGAATGAGCTCATATACAGCTGTGGCTACTGGTGGGACCCTTAGATTCATGCTCATATTCTGCTTATTGGTTCAGCTGCAGTATTTTTGGCTCTTGTGAATTTCTGACTCTTTGAACTGCTTATTTAGAGAAATTTCTGGTGAATATGTGGTTTGCTCGCATGACTCGGTTTGAGTCAAGGGGCTCCCTCATGCTGCCACAGCACCATCTCATTTTTTTTTTTTTAATTGTTATTATACTTTAAGTTCTAGGGTACATGTGCACAACGTGCAGGTTTGTTACCTATATATATATATATATATTATATATATATATATGTGCCATGTTGGTGTGCTGCACCCACTTACTCGTCATTTACATTATATATATCTCCTAATGCTATCCCTCCCCCCTACCCCCTCCCGACAATAGGCCCCGGTGTGTGATGTTCCCCTTCTCCAGTCCAAGTGATCTCATTGTTCAATTCCCACCTATGAGCGAGAACATGCAGTGTTTGGTTTTCTGTTCTTGTGATAGTTTGCTGAGAATGATGGTTTCCAGCTGCATCCATGTCCCTACAAAGGACACGAACTCATCCTTTTTTATGGCTGCGTAGTATTCCATGGTGTATATGTGCCACATTTTCTTAATCCAGTCTGTCACTGATGGACATTTGGGTTGATTCCAAGTCTTTACTATTGTGAATAGTGCTGCAATAAACATACGTGTGCATGTGTCTTTATAGCAGCATGATTTATAATCCTTTGGGTATATACCCAGTAATGGGATGGCTGGGTGAAATGGGAACAGCACCAGCCTTCAGCTCCCAGCGTGAGCAACACAGAAGAGGGGTGATTTCTGCAGTTTCAACTGAGGTACCGGTTTCATCTCACTGGAGGGTGTTGGACAGTTGGTGCTGGTCAGCGGGTGCAGCCCGACCAGTGAGAGCTGAAGCAGGGCAAGGCATGGCCTCACCTGGGAAGTGCAAGGGGGAAGGGAATTCCTTTTCCTAGCCAAGGGAAACTGAGACACACAACACCTGGAAAATCAGGTAACTCCCACCCTAATACTGCGCTTTTCCAAGGGTCTTAGCAATTGGCACACCTGGAGATTATATCCCACACCTGGCCCGGAGGGTTCCATGCCCAGGGAGCCTCCCTCATTGCTAGCACAGCAGTGTGAGATCTAATTATAAGGCAGCAGCGAGGCTGGGGGAGGGGCGCCCGCCATTGCTGAGGCTTAAGTAGGTAAACAAAGCCTCTGGGAAGCTCGAATCGGGTGGAGTCCACTGCAGCTCAAGGAGGCCTGCCTGCCTCTGTAGACACCATCTCAGTTTTTATTGGTGCTGAGGATTTTTCAGAGTTCAGCTCCATGTTCCATCCCACTCGTGGCTGCTGTGCACCTCAAGGTCAGTCACTTATCTCTCACCGACGACTTTCTAACAGCAAGTCTAGTGACTGAAGCTACATTGTGTTGCATGGAGTTTGTTTGGGTTTGGGGACATTGCACCTTCCCACACAACACAGGAGCCAAGAATTACTCAACAGCATGACACTATTTCTCTTTTGGACTTACTGTGCCACAGTGAAATATTTTCTTTGCTTCCTGGCAGTGTTTAACACTGATGCAGGGTCACCATCTTGGGAGTCACCTCGTGCTGTTTTTCTCTCTCTCAAACACATGCGTTCACATTCACACACACACACACACACACACACACACACAGCCACACAAAATTGTGAGCTCCAATTTCTGTATATCAGCCTTTCTCTCAATATGTGGAAAACCTCTCACTGTTATTGTAGCTCAAGCTGGGAAGCCATTGTACACAAGAATATATCTGATATCCCCATAATCCTCTCTTCTGATTCATTCTGCTACATAGGAGAAGGGATGGACTGTTTGTTGCCTCTTCCAATCTGTAAGGAATCCCCCAAGGTTAATTTTTTTCTTCATTCTGAGAAGGTACCAAGTTTGGCCCTTCACTTAAATTCTTTAGTAACATCAACAGAATAGCACCAAGTATTTTGGAGATCGAAAGTTGATTCAGGCTAGGAATTACAGTCTAAGCACAGGTGCACTTAAATCTAACTATGGATCTTTCAGAAACAGATAAACCTGAACCCTGTCCCCACATGTAACCTGAGATTGTTAGACCAGAGATCCTGGAGACACCTTCAGGCTAGAATCATCCAAGATTCTGAGATGCCTGAAATACTTCCACTGAAAAAACATAAGCAAAAGGTTGTTTCTGTATTTAGCCACTCCAATTTATTTGCCGTTTTAAAACTTATTTGTCATTCTTTCCCTGTCTTTATGAATACTTTGGAGTACATTCTTTGTAAACTATGTTTCCTTTGTATAATACTTAATCTTGGTACTAAACATAAATGTCCCTGGCTATAATATAAAGAGCTCCTACAACTGATTGGAGGCCTGAGAAACAGAATTGCTGTTTACTACTTAAAACATTTAAATGGTTGATTTTATGGAAAGTGAGAGTTTTTCAGCCTGGTGAAATATTTTTCCTATGGCTGCATCACAGCAAACTTCATCAGCAGTTGAAACACATCTCCTCAGTGAATCTATGCATGGCTTTTGAATGAACCAAGTAATTAATGAGTAAATTGTTGGATAATTCTTTGATTATAGATGCCGATTTTATTTGAGTAATCACTGTTACCATGTGCTATGGAAAACCTACACATGCCTTGTAATATTCTTTCTAAATTGTTTATGTTAAGGGTATGCCTTTAGAAATATTTTGGAATCTGTAATGTAAAGTTCATGTTACAGTAATTGTATGATTGGCACTAAACAGAAGAAATGAGTATAGTCTCACATTAATGGTAACATCTTTCATAGGTCTCTCATTTTAGTGCTTCTAATTAAAACCATTATTTTCTAATGTGGAAGAGGGTGTTTTCTTTTTTTTCCTACATTATTTTGTAGTAGCATTTGCAGTACTCTGATCAAGGTTTCACGTTTTCTGACAGTGTACATCAAAGTTTACTATTAAGCAATATAAGTGTTGAATATCTAGTAGTATCATATAATTTGTGAAAGAAAGGAAGGCAAAACCTTCTGACTGAACCTTTATGTAGCAGATATGTTTGATTTCTGATTTGTCAGGTTTATAAACGAGGTTTATGCTAACCTTAATCGAAAGAGAGGCTACCTGCATTGGGGAAGACAAAGCACTTATATAGGCGTCTGGAGACTTAGGTATTAGGCACAGTGCAAACACTCCTATAATTTAATTTAGTACTGCATAATATTAGTGGTGATAAAAAAAACTTACAATATGTCCTATGTTGGCTTCATCAGGGCAGCTAAATAACTTACATGTCTAAGTGTTGCCTATTGAAATAAACTTGGATTGGATGTAGAATTTGGGATTAGCTGCCTCTTCAAGATATTTTACTTTTAATTACATATCACTCTCAAAGTAAGTGATGGGTGACCTGTTCCTGGTCTCATAATGTACTCAGGGCCTAACTACCACATAAGCACAGATTGGTTGACTAATCTCTTGGACAACATTCCCCAGCCTGACTGGCATTAAGATATATTTCCTACTTTTATTTACATTAAGTGATACAAGACAAAAAGGAATTACTTTAAAACAAAAATATGAGACAGGTGATCATATTGCTTACTGGTTTTTAAATATTAAAGTGAGATTTTACTTTTACTGATAAACTAATTGCTAGGTATTTCTATGCAATAATGTTTATTTAATTATGTTTGGAATTATGACTTCTATATTTACTTCTTAAATGTATTGCATGCTATTTAATTCATACAGTACATTTTAGGAAAATAATCATTTCTCTCTATTTTCAAAACAGAAGCATATTAAACCAGCATAAGCCTCATTTCATAAACATTTCCTTTTTAGTATGACATATTTCACTTTAATTTTTTGGTGAGCCCAGGTTTCTACATGCTTGACATTTGGGAGATTTTCAAAACTAATTGATTTTTTTTTTTTTTTTCAGTTTTGTGGCTTGATGTCTGATGGGCTTGTAACAATTATGTAATACATTGCCTGACCATCATGGCCTTCCCTAGTTCATCATCTCTGCACTTTTTAAAACAGATATTCTAATCTTCTTTTTTAGTTCTTTCTTTTATTTGAACCTTATTTTCCCTTTGTATTCACATGGCCTCTTCTGGACATCAATTAATTTTTCAGTACTGATTATTTAGATGACTTTTTTGTACATTTTATGTTCACATGTGACGTGTATATTTGAAATGAAAAACACACACATACTACTGAATAAAGCAAGTCTACTGAGAATGATGTAGATTTAAAATTGGTTTTTATTGTATTCAACTTTTAAACCCAACAAAAGTCTAAAAAGAATGTATTTAATTTTTGTTTTATTTTTGCTAAAGTACATATTCATTTATGCACAAATATTTTAGCTTGCATTTTCTTCCAGACCTGTGCTGGGTTTATAGACTAAGATTAATGAGGCAGACATTGTTACCATTTTCTGAGAACGTATCATCCTGTGGAGAGACAAATGTGTGAATAAAATTGCATATGTGTTATGTGCTCCTAGAGAATAGTATAGAAACTAAAAACAAACAGCCTTCTTCAGTTTTAGATTAATTTTAACTTAAATAGCACTAAATTATTTTGTATAGGGTAATATCATGCCTTTAAATTTTCTTTACGTTTTCTGAATATTAAAAATTATGTAACACTTATCAAGCTGTTTCTGTGCAATGTGTTATATGCTGTAAGAAAAAGTATTACAGGATTTTAGAAGACAATGAAAGGCTATTTGGAGCACTATTCAGAAGGCAATGTGGCTGTTTGGAGTACTCATGTATAACTGATAGGAATATTCATAGTTGAGAAAAAGGAAAGAGCTCTAATAAATAAGAAACAAAATGTAAAAGGAGATAGAGTGGGGCCTTTAGCAAAATGTCCTGATAGTTTACTATTTTTTGTTTGTTTTATTTTGATTTTGTTAGAATTAAGTTCTAGTAAGGTCAGGTGATGTCCAGATTGTTAAAAAGCTTAAATGGTAAAGTGTGAAGGAGTTTGGGTTTTATTTATATACAGTGGGAAGTGTATTTGTCCTAGAGATTGTAGACATATTAGACTGCCATAGTCCAACCCAGTGCTGATCACATTTTAATGTGTGCTGAAATCAACTTAAATTATACATTGTGATTATTCTGAAATGGCACTTGAGATTCTGTACTATAAAGAAGCTTCTAATTGAGGTCACTAGTATTGGACTTGTAACCACTTTCTGTGTAGTAATAGTTAGCATCTGTAAGTTAATTACTTAAACATGAGACTCCTTGGCCTTACACCAGATATATTGAACTAGAATTTCCAGGGGTGAGACCAAAACTAAATTTAAAAACTACACACATATACCAGAAAAAAACACGTGCGCGCACGCGCACACACACACACACACACACACACACACAAAGTTCCTCAGATGTTTCTGATAAATTCAATACCTGACCTTACTCAATTTTGCAGAATATTCACTGGACCAACCTAGCAATGGGGAGACTAAAACTAAGCAAGAATGCAAAAGAGAGGCATATTTAAGGGACATTAAGAAAAGAATGAGTTAGATTTTTTGAGTATTTATATTTGAGAAAAGGAGATATAATCTTATACACTTCTTAATTATCTGGCAAATAGGCTCAGTGGATAACCATTACATCGCTGAAGATGAGTAATAAGGAATAAGATAAGAGAGAAAGAGACTGCTCTTGAGTTTTGATATGCCAAATTGGAGAAATATAAATTTTTCAAAGTAATATGATATTTAATGTATTAGCAAATATATTTCCAGACTCCAAAATGATAAGAGGGACATGCATTCACACACACACACACACACACACACACACACACACAATCTGTAATTAAAATATAGAAAAGGTGATTAAGGGATAAGGTGATGGTGGCCCATATAGAAGGACCAAACAAATGGCTGGATTCAAATCTGGTTTCACCGTGTATTGGCTGAGTGGCTAGTAGCAATGACACAATCCTTTGCCTCAGCCTTCTCATCTCTAAAATAGGAGTGAAATAGTATCTACTTGATAGAAATGTTTGAGGAATAAAGTAGTTACTGTGGGTATGCATAGTAAATATCATATGTGTTTGTAGCACAGGAAGATAGATAGAACACCAAGAGAAGAAAACAAAGAAGATATTGCTAAGAAACGAATATTTAAGGGATACATGGTAGAAGAGGTACTATATACTACTATATACTGTACTATATACGATCCTTACTAATATAAGAATAGGAAAGTGAGCAAACTGTAAATATGTAGGTGTCAGGAAACAGGAGGGTTAAAGAACAAAGCAGTTGGCAGGATCTCATTCTTATGTCAAATAAAAATGAAAACTGAAAACTGTTATTGAGTTTGAAAATTATGGTTTATCTTAAGAGCACTAAACTTATTAGTAGAATGGAGAGGACAGAATAAAAAATAAAGAAGAATAGGTACTAGAAAGTTCATTTTTTAAAACAATGTAATGACAGGTAGGATATACTGGATTAATTTGAGAAAGGGTTAGGGAGAGAATTTTTTTATATTATTTGGTTGTTTTGTTTTATTTTCTCTTTGGTTTTAAATTAGTATTTCTTGTTTAGGATGAAAATTATTAAAGAGTGTGCATAGCTTGACAGGAAAAGTGTTATAGAAAAAGAATCACTAAGAAGTTTAGGCCAGCTGCGTTGGCTCATTCCTTTAATCCTAGCACTTTGGGAGGCCAAGGCAGGCAGATCACCTGAGGTTGGGAGTTCGAGACTAACGTGACCAACATGGAGAAACCCCGTCTCTACTAAAAATACAAAATCAGCCGGGCTTTGTGACGCATGGCTGTAATCCCAGCTACTCCGGAGGCTGAAGCAGGAGAATCGCTTGAACCCGGGAAACCGAGGTTGCGGTGAGCTGAGATCGCACCATTGCACTCCAGCCTGGGCAACAAGAGCGAAACTCCATCTCCAAAAAAAAAAAAAAAAAAGTTTAATCAGTTAGCCCTGGAGGGATTCAGATGACCTAGTAACAGGGACATTTACTTTCCTAATTGAAGATGAGAAGGTCAAAGAGGTTTGAGTACAGATATAAAGAGGTATGCAGGTAAAGAGGAACTACAGTAAAATCTTTATTTTCTTGTTACAATTAAAGAAACAATAACAATTTTTAAAAAATATTCATGAGTTCCTAAAATGTTTGACGTTAGAGAATTTCTCTCCTAAGTGATCCAAGATTTCTGAAATTGTTTGAATACTGTAGCAATTTTCAGAATCAAATAATCCACCTAGGCTGTTGTAATACACTGTTATAAAAATCCAATAACAAGGAGAGAATAATTAAATAATGTAAATAATCTTACAGTAGATAACATTTTAAAATATGTTTCAATGAGAAAATTTTATTCATTTGCTATAATCAATAATTTATAAGAACATTTTAAGGAGTAATACTCTGAGAGTTTCTATAATTACTAAATAAATATCTTAGTCTTTTAACTCTGTTAATGTGGAAGCCTAGAAAAATAAAAAAGTGCTTGTTGAAAAATGTTAAAGCTCATTGTCCCAAGATCAATCAGTGTCTTAAGTTATCTCCGCATGTCTCATGAAATTCTAAGTGAACCAAAGTAGGTGTTGTGTCAGACAGTTAGAAGACTGTTTCAGTTGTCAGTTTTTAAATCTCTGTAAGTGATAAACTCATTTTAAATGCCATTGCTAAATGTTGTATCAAATAGCAAAGGGCTCTTGCTACCCTGATGGAACTTAGAAATGCTAATACATTCATTATATTTATATTACTATAAATTTTAAAAATCTCTTTTGACTGTTTGCTCTGGGTGCTTATATTATAAATATTTATTTAATTTCTGTTATGATATTGATTTTCTTTGATATAATGTTACCTATGTTTTATTTTGAGACATAACCTTTATTTAAAAAATAAATTTGGGCCAGGCACAGTAGCTCACGCCTGTAATCCCAGCACTTTGGGAGGCCGAGGGGGGCAGATCATGAGGTCTGGAGATCGACACCATCCTGGCTAACACAGTGAAACCCCGTCCCTACTAAAAATACAAAAGTATTAGCCAGGCGAGGTGGCGGCGCCCATAGTCCCAGCTACTCGGGAGGCTGAGGCAGGAGAATGTCGGGAACCCGGGAGGTGGAGCTTGCAGTGAGCTGAGATCGCCCCACTGCACTCCAGCCTGAGTGACAGAGCAAGATTCTGCCTCAAAAAAAAAAAAAAAGAAGAAAGAAAAAAGAAAAAGAAAAAATAAATAAATTTGTGGCCTTATATTTTTCCCTCCATTAGCTGATTATGAGAAATACCCAAAATTCTGTCTCCCTACCTTTCTCGGAGGTAAACACTCCATAGTGAAATTCTTTGTCGTATCAATAACCGTTTTATTAACAGAGGTAGAAAATCGTAACGTCTCTGACTTTTCTCCTTTATCACTAATGTTTTAACTGATCACAGATGTAACTTACCTTGAATCTTTTGTTACACCTGTTCTCTACCTTTTCATATTCTTTGCCACAAGTCAACTCATATATTTATCACAACATACCCTCGTGTTTTTATCTCCTTTCCTTCAATTTGTCAGTAATTTTACCTCACAACCAATCTTTACTAAATACCAATTTTATCATGAAAGTTTTTATTTATAAGTAATTAATGGACAAAAATTCAAGTCAGTTGTTTCTGATATTCTCCTGAGTATTTTCCAAACTATTTTTCCAATATTTCAACAATATTCTAGATGAGATGAACCTTGTCTATACTGATCTACTTCCTAAATATTCCTTGAACATGTCTGCCTTACCCACTGTGGAATGCCCTTATTCTTTTCTATCCTTTTATAACAATATCTATGGCATTTTTTTTATTTTTTATGTTTTATTTTCCTCTCTAAAGTCTTCTTGATCATAAATTTTATAATGGCCGAAATGGATCCAACCCATCTTATTTTGTTTTTCATAATTTTATGTACCCCATAGTCCTCACAAATTAATCTTAAACTCCTTGATATTAGAAAGTATTTCTTGCTATTTTTGTGTATTATCATATTTAGAAGAGGGATTTGCAAAATACATATAGTTAACAAATACTTATGAGTATGGTACATAATTTTTAATTAACCCAACTCTACTTTTAAGATTGTTATTTCATGCAATTCTTTGGGATTTATTTACAGAGAATATATATTTATCATGCATTTACTTTTGAGTCCTTTGGTTTAAAACTTTTCCTTACCTTAAGTAAGAAATTTGTGATGATATTTATAGATAGCTATCAGATGTTTCATTCTTGACAGTTTTCTCCAAACATAACTTTCTGACATTAGGAAACTATTTAGTTTTCTTCTGACTGCTATAGGTGATAAACTCATCACCTACATTATATTGATGTGTGTCAAAAATCAGCCACTAGGGCAATGATTAAGGCACGACCTCAAATTTTAGTTCTGTAGGTTTTTACTAATATGTCAATGTTTATAGTTCGATTAGAGCAAATTTGGTCTTTGGGAAATATAGTGAAGTGGATAATTATATTTTCTTTATATATTTTAAACATATATAGCAATGAAATATATCATTGTGCCCAGTCACCAAAATGTCCATGAATAATATGTCTTAATTAATATGTGCATTGGTGATTGGTACTGAATGAAAAATTAACCAGATATTTAATATAAATTAACTAATTCCATGGTCAATTTTATTTTATTAAAATGAATTAATGTTATTTTTCATGTACATCGACAAATCAGTATAAACAGTTTTCAGAACTGTATTTGACTTTTAAAGTTTCTATATCTTTCAAGTTCTGTCTTTTTTATAAACCCTTCCTTAGAAAAGCAAATTTACTCCTAAGGTCAGTGGTCGGCATTAAGTAATAATTCGCACACATTTCTTAGATGCTCTGAAATCCTTACATGAAGTCATTCCAAAATTATATGTTGTTAATGCAGTCGGTGTTCTGTACCCAGCACACGATTAGCTCTTGGTAAGTGTCAATTATTCTGCCATTCATTCATGTATTATTAGTTTGGGAGAAATAAAGTTTGATGAATGAGCCCTCAGTTCCAGAAATTTATATTTAAATAAGGTAGAGAACCAAATAGAATGATCAACAAAACATGTTTTATTTGTATAATGGAAATTCCTACTGATCCAAGATATTTATTTGTTGATACCATAGATGGGTCTATCACACACTGTTTTGTAAAGTTCATGACATTTTATGTTTTCTTTGAAGATAGAAAGTAGGAAGCCATGAGGGGTTGTATAAAAAAAGGAGATTCGAACAGACAAAACAGTTTGGGCAAATGGACGGTGGTGGGCAAGTGTGAGTCAGTTGGAGAGGAGAAGAGAGGGAATGAATCCTAGGTGATCATAGCATTGGAAATGAGTAATAGCAAATAAACTTGGAAAAGCAATTGTCCTTCCAATTATAATTCGTATGGTAAGGGACAAATTAAATCCATTTTGAAGATTTTTTAGAGTGAAATTAAACATAGTTTTAGAAATATATGCATGCAGTAGCCTGAGAAATACATTAGAGGGAAAAGAGATTAAAGAGGCAAAAGTGAGAAAAAGATATGCACTGGTAGATGAAATATATTGAATTAAAATTAATGAGTGCATGTATTTAAAAATTTAAAAAATGCATACAAGTAGTTTATATTGGCAATGCTTGGAAACTGATTGATGGTGACTAAAAATGGGATAGTGAACAGTGAGCAAATTTTGATTTTAGAGGAATGTGTTTGGTTTGCATATAGAAAATTCAAAATTAAAGTATGCTAATGTTAACTGCAGGTTGCAGATTGCAAGATTAGATTTTGAGAAAGTACAGTTTTAGGGGATTATATCTTAAAGAAGAAAGTAAAGGGAGGAAAGAAAAGAGAAAACACATAATTATAATTTCCCCCTTTTTTTCAAACTTGTAATATATTTTCTGCTTCCTTCCCTTCTATCCATAAACATTCTCAAGTCTTCTCAATTTATAAAATCTATGCCCTACTGCCCAGAATTCTGGATTCCAGTAACCCTATACATCTTTTCAGATTCAAGCTTCTTATAAGGACAATCTCAAATTTCTTGAGTTCTGCATTTTGCCTCTGTTGACCTCATTCCACTTAAGCTGACTTCAAAAAGAAAATTAGTTACTTATTTAAAGGAAAAGAAATCTGAATTTTCATTGGAATTGGCATTAATGGTTTATCTATAAGAAAAGTAGACAAGTGAAAAAGAGAGTTTAGGTAAGAGTGCCTCTTACCTAAACTCTTACCTAAACTCTCTTTTTCCTTTGCCTACTTTTCTTATTCTTTCTGACTTGAACTTTTCTTTTTCTTTCTGAAACATTAGATATATTTGAACATTTATTGAGCCTCTATAATATCACAACCATTCTCTGAGTATTGGTGAATTATGAATAAAATAGGACCCAGGAAAGTCACGTAGACCCTGCCCAAGTTTCCCAGAGAGGTTTCTGGAAAGGAGGAGGGAATTTAACAATTTAAGATGGAGAGTATGAGGAAACATGTTTTAATGAGCTTAAACAGCATAATTACCAGTTTATTTTTTTCCTCAATAAATATGTTGTTCCTTCCTCCTGTTCTTGATTACACATTGTATTTCTTTAAATACTTTCATCATAGTTGTGTTATATCTTTAGCATAAAAATTATGTTAGTTGAAATTTCATGGGTTTATTTCTCCTATTTGCTGTTTCAACTGACCCCTGCTTACGGGCCTTATTTCACCATGTGTTTTATAATGTCAGAATATACCCCAAGGTTGAAGACAGCCTCATTTATAACATTATTGGCCAATATGGGCCTATGGTATGGTTCTTCTGAATGGTTTTTGTGATTGTTTTTGTCACTTAGCTGTGAGTCCTACATGTGAGACTGCTTTTTAGTTTTTCTCAGGTTGAGGTTTTCCAAAGCACACATGTCTATAATTAAAATCCCGAACATGGGATATGGCAGAACTTCTGGTTTATCCAATGAGAAACATGTTCCCCCTTCCCAGCTTGGGGGAGGCAGATTTCCTTGTAATTTCCCTTCGCCATTGGGTTGATTGATTTTATACCCTCCCTTGATTATAAATCTTATTCCAGTCCAGTGTTGCCTGGTGTTCTTGTTTTGTTTTTGTTTTGTGAGACGGAAGTTCACTCTTGTTGTCCAAGCTGGATTACAGTGGTGCTATCTGGGCTCACCGCAACCTCCACCTTCCAGCTTCAAGCTCCTGCCTCAGGCTCTGGAGTAGCTGGGATTACAGGGCCTTGCCACCACACCCAGCTAATTTTTGTATTTTTAGTAGAGACGGAGTTTTACCATGTTTGCCAGGCTGGTCTCGAACTCCTGACCTTGTGATCTGCCCTCCTCGGCCTCCCAAAGTGCTGGGATTACAGTCGTGGTTGTTATCTGGCGTGCTGTCGCAGCTTGTTGTTCTGGGAATACTTGGATCCTGTCTGTGTGTAGTCTGTGTTCACTGAAATAGCATTTTGGTTACTATGATCAATAAATTCCCAGTGCAGGTGTGTACTCTAGTTTCAGATCTTCCTTTATTTACCTCTTGCAGCTTTGTCACTTTGCCAAAAGCTCAACTACATGCATTTGAACGCATGGAAGGTGAGACGGAGTTTAGAAAATAGTCATGCTCTCTTTTCTACCATATTGTTAGAAATACGTCAATTCATATTAAAATAACACTTTGTTTATCTTCTAAAATTCCAGATATTCAAGTATTTTATTTCAAATTTCACAAAAAAAGATTATTTAAAGTATCAGGCATCTCCTCTCTTTTATTGTCCTGGATCCTTCACTTCCCTTATTGATCTTGTGAAAATCAGTGCTTCTTCATCTTACTCTGTGCAGTGCTTTCTTTCCTTTGTATACCTGCGTTCACAGACATTTTTTTAGTAGGTGTCTACGTGTAGTTAATTTACATATGTGTGTGTGTGTGTGTCTGTAGTTGTTATAATGATAGTATAGGATTTATGCAACTGTTGGGCAAACACTTATCTTTGGCTATTGCCCAATGTGCTTTCACATATAAGACCTAATCTCTGAATAAGGAATAGATTGTCTGAGTGTGAATTGTTCATTTACCCTGACTAACCGAATTTTAAACTATCATCTTGACTAAATACTGTATTTAGTCTGATTGTTAAATGCATAATAAAGTAACATGTATAATGATAGATCATGTTTTACAAAACTTGCATTTTTCTTTATAGGTTATAAAAAATTGGGGGGAAATAATCAGCATTTGGACCACGTGGTTTACACATCATGCATTAAAATCTTACTACAAATCTTGTTTAAAAATCACCATTAATTGTTTCTCAATTTTTTTTTCAGCTCTTCTTCAAGTGACAATTTCACTTAGCAAAGTAGAGCTTAGTGTGGGAGAATCTAAATTCTTCACATGTACAGGTATGTATTTCTACAAATATCTTCAGATAACTTGATTTCTGTTAAAATATTAATAAAATACATTAACTAAATTTAACTAGTTAAAAACTCAATTCTCTAACAGTAACATCTTACTTTTTTTGTTGTTGTTGTTTTTGTTGTTTTTGAGACGGAGTCTTGCTCTGTCTCCCAGACTGGAGGGCAGTGGTGTCATCTCAGCTCACTGCAACCTCCCTCTCCTGGGTTCAAGTCATTCTCCTGCCTCAGCCTCCTGAGTAGCTGGGACTATAGGGGCACACCACCATGCCTGGCTAATTTTTGTATTTTTGTATTTTTTTAGTAGAGACGGGGTTTCACCATGTTGGCCAGGCTGATCTCAAACTCCTGACCTCAAGTGATCTGCCTGCCTTGGCCTCCCTAAGTGCTGGGATTACCTTCTCCTGCCTCAGCCTCCTGAGTAGCTGGGACTACAGGTGCGCACCACCACGCCTGGCTAATTTTTGTATTTTTGTATTTTTTTAGTAGAAACAGGGTTTCACTATGTTGGCCAGGCTGGTCTCAAACTCCTGACCTCAAGTGATCTGCCCTCCTTGGCATCCCTAAGTGCTGGGATTACAGGTGTGAGCCAGTGTACCTGGCCATCATTGGGTTTATAATGATTGGAAAAGTGCTAATAACCATAAATTGCATATTAAATGATACGAATTTTATTTTTGTTAATTTAATTTGTTAATTTAGACTGCTAATCTTGATCATTTTGAAAATAACTTATGCATGCATTATATCTGATAATAACTTAAATCAATTTTATAATTTATTTATTAAATATCAATTTAAATATTATTTCTGTCTAAACAGTAATATTAGGATGAATATAGAGATTATAACTTAACCATTTTTGTAAATATGCAATGAATAAATTTGGTATGGCACACTGCACTATAGTTATACTTGAATGAAAATATTAGGCCAAAAATTTATTCTAATATTCATTGAAGAGATAGATAGTTATTTAGTCAGGAAAGCTTTGGTCAGATTTTTATGACAATGGAAAGAATCATATGTCATCATGCCTATAGCATATTTTATGGGCCTCATTCAGTATAGTAATATATATATGGTGTTCTTTCAAAAGACATTTAAATATTTCAGCATCAAAGTTTAATTAAACGTATTATAGAACTGACAAATAAATACATTATTTGTTTAGATTCAATATATTCATTTTTACAAATACAAGTCTTCATATCCAAACTATGATATACCTAAAGAATTTTTTAAACCTTAGTGCTAAAATTAGTTATGAGGCTACTTTAGAATTGTTTCTAATCTTGATTACACTACATCTACTTAAAACTGGATTAAAATAGACACTAGAAACATAAAATGCATTATAAATGTTGTCTTGAGGATGACATGATTTATTTAAGCCAAGATTCAAATTTATAAATATAGATATAGTTATAACATTTTATAAATCATATTTAGAGTATATATGTATAAAATATCACATTTTATAGAAACATTAATAGAGCCCATGATTCTTTATACATTTTCCTTCTTAAAGGTGTGAATTGATAGTTATGTTAATACAAGTATTTGTTTATTGACAAATGAAAAAATCAGAGAGTATGGAAGAGATTGATTCAGCATCACATATGATGTCAGCAGAAATTTGACACAAGCTTATAGGTCACTGTTTCTAAATCCCATCCATATTTTATTAATATCTTCATAAATTATGACACACTGAATTCTATCACATAAAGATGTAATAATAAAATAGTTTAAAAATCAATTTTGAAAATACAATGAAACTGTTGTACTTTTATGTATTTGTATATTACTATGAAATATGTTGCGTAGACTAACTGCCTGTATGTATTGCATAGCTCAAATTAAGACATGCTTTAAAAGTGAATTAAGGCCATTCATTGGTGATGAGTTTTGCTTTTAATAAGAATGTAAACTAAGTAAGCATTTATTTTCTTTTATATAAAAATGTATCACCTAGAGCTTTTCTATAGTATTGGAAATAGTCTTATTTATGTTAAATATAGTAGTAAAACAAGACTCTAAAAATAAAAATATTGGAAAACCATGCAAACCACTATGCTTGTATGTATTTTTCTGCTACAATGCTGACAACCTAGATACGCCTCCAAAATTTCCAGACGCCTTAAAAATATACGGAATCTAAAACTCAATTAAAATAAACATCTTAAATTTAAACTAGAAGGATGTTATACCTTCAAAGAGCTAAAGAAGTGTCATACAGAAAATTGTTGTAACTACATTTTAAGAAAATAAAAAGTTTAATGCTATTTATAAATAATCTGTACGATAATCCAGCCTTATCAAAATGGAAAATTTTGATAGAAATTATTATTTGTTAGAGATACTTGAAAGAAAACAATTTTAACAGCTTTATGAAAAGCCACAATAAACTGTCAATGAAACTGAAATTTATATTATATTAAGAATGAGAAGGTCCAAAATATTTATCAGAATATCCTGTTTAACTTGCTATATAAAGTATTATTTTGTATTATTCAAATGTAAAGAAGTGCATATTTAAATTATTTTTTGTAACTTCTCCGTAGATGGAGGAATTAAATAAAACACATCCCTCCCCTTCAAATGCATTACTGTGTAACAACTGTGGTTTTATGATTTGTTTAGAAAAAACTGAAGATAACGTAACTAAGATCTATTTAAGATTCACTAAACTTTCTTTCATACTTTTACTCAAGCATGTCTAATTTCTTATAGAAAGGAGGATAATTTGTTTCTAAAACTATTTCTTAGGAAAAATGAGAAGGGATAATTTTCTTCAAAGAGGTCCTGCAGATGTTAGTTGACTTTATACATTTCCCCACCGATACTTTTGAGTTAATAGTGTATGCTGCTTCCATAAATGCTATCTGAAGTAATTAGGTGAAATACATCCTTTTGGTGACTAAAAGCAGATACAGAAATCTTCAGCTTTTACGAAAGGATAATAACCTAGATTCTGAATTGGAAAACTTAAATAAATGTTTACCCTGTAATGATTTGGTTATAATTACTTAGCAGTGAAAGTATCATTTCGATGCATTGTAATTATCATACGATTAAGTAGTTAACAGTTTTAGATTAAAATAATGAAACTACTTTTTTCTCTTGGGAAAAGAGATTAAGACATTATTCTAAAAATGGTCATTGGCCTTATCTATTCAAGTTTAGCAACTAGGGAAATTCATTTCAAATTTAGTATTATCAAAGGCCAGAGTTCGTTTTGTGAAAGATTTACATTTTTTTAAGCTCGGCATTATCAGAGTTTTAAGTGCTATCTCCTGACCCTAGCAAAGACAATTGAGCAAATGAAATCGTATTAATAATTGTGGTTCTGTTCACATATTATCTTTAAGTGGGTTTTATGCCTGGGTTGGTGGTCAAGGAAGTTTAAGAACTTAAATGTAATAATCCATTGATTACTAAGGGAAAATTTCAACAATCATGGCTTAAATACTACACAAGAAGTTTGCTGTGGAATTTTAGGTATTGCTTACTCAAGCGTGAATCCTCCATGTTGGTTAAACAAAGATGAACATTTGCACTAACATTTGCATTTACTTTCAGTTTTGTAAGCTTGTCAGATTTCCAGTCTCTTACATAATTTTTTTCTAAATTGTTAATGTTATTACATAATAGTAAATGCCAATGCTCAAGCAAATATTTGCAACATATTTTCAAACCTTTGTTTTCCATGGCTCTTTGCAGCGATTGGTGAACCTGAAAGTATAGATTGGTATAATCCTCAAGGAGAGAAGATAATTTCAACACAGAGGATAGTAGTGCAAAAGGAAGGTGTTAGGTCACGGTTAACCATCTACAATGCAAATATAGAAGATGCAGGGATATATCGTTGTCAAGCAACAGATGCCAAAGGACAGACACAAGAAGCTACAGTAGTTTTGGAAATTTACCGTAAGTCATGTGTTTTTATGTTTTAGTTTATTAAATTTCAGTTGCTTATAAATAATTGAAACAAAATAAAATGTTTGATAATAAAACTTAACACTTATTAAGAACTACATGCTTTAAAAATAAATATCATTTATTTATGCTTTACCAGACTGTATCTTAGAATACAATAGATAACAGATAATAAGTGGTTATAAACATATATATGGCATCAATTATATTAATAATGTTAGTAAAAATCTTTTCATTTTCTCAAGCCATTAAGAATTTACTGGGTATATAGAGAATAGTGGTTTATTTAGTGGTATGATATTTATTCAGTGTTTTTTTTTTTCACTGTAAAATAGAAGGTCATGATTAGAATAAATGAAAATATGTGACAGCCCTGACCATTGTAGAATGAGAATCTGGGGAAGGGTGAGTGAACAGGAGTAGTCAGAAAGTTGAAACTAATCTAGTAGCCAATAATATTAAGCCAGGATTCTTTATCACTAAGTGTTTGTATGAGCAAAGTTTTCCACATTTGCACTTCTTTTTATGTACTGGAATAGATTTCTTCCTATGTGCCTTTCTCCTTCTCATATTTAGGAATCATTAACCTGTTTAGGAACATTGAAATCTGTTGACTCCTGTATTTTAAAGCAAGATATTCCAATTACTTTTGTGACCTTGAGCAAATCATGTATCCTCTCTGTCTTTAGTTTCCTCATATATAAAATGAGGATAATAATGGTACCTATGTGATATATGGAGTTTGAGTACTACCTTAAATTATATTGCATAAAGTACTTACAACAATGTCTTACAATTAATAGGTAGTTAGCATTTCTACCAGTGATAAATTATGTATATATATTTGAAATGCAAACCCTTAAATCGTCTAATATCTGTAGCTTTGTGTTTTGTTTATTATTCTAGAAATAGGATATGATAAACAAAGTCAGAACATTCCTACAGTAGGACTTCCTGTTTGATGACCAGGGCAATTTGTGGGCACATTGTTGCTCTTGTGTTTCCTGGTATGGAATTTTCCCCTCCCATTTGATTCTAAACTTCTGAAGAAATGATGTTGTCCTAATTTATGTAATCCCCTGGAGTATCTATTTTGCAATAGCAAATAATTAAATTGAAATGGCCATTTTATAGATATAGTGTTTGGAAATACTTTTATTATTTTAAATGATGCAAAAGAAGAATCCTGACATTTCATTTGTGAAGGTAAACAACATTTTTTTGCAAGAACAATTCATTACTTCTATGACAATTTCTCATCAAGCATAAATATCCATGTTCACTCATTCATTCATTTATTCATTCAAGACACTTATTGGGTGTGTATACACTATAATTCTGAGTCCTAGCCAGAGACAGACAATAAATACGCTGAAACAAATACACAGATGCTAGCTAAACATGCTGTGGAATTCTACGGAAAATAAATTACGTGGGGTGGAAAGGTAAAGAACCTTGAAATGGAAAGGAATATTACTATTTTATATAGGCAGGTTGGAAAAGAATCTGAATGAATTGAAGGGGGTGCAAATGCCCTGTGGTGAGAACAAACCTGGAATGTTCAAGGAACCTCCAAGAAGACAGTTTTCCTGGAGCAGAGTGACAAGGAAGAGAGAGGAGACATTGAATTGGAGTTGAGGAGATAGACTCCAGTTTATATAGAACCTCATATTGCATTGAAAGATCTTTGGATTTTATTCTCAGTGAGATACGAAGGTATTAGGGAGAAGAAGTAGATTAGTTTAAGATTTTAAAGTATCTAGGTTTTCCTAATTATTTTATTATAGTATCAATGGAGTCTGGATTATGTTATTGGGAGAAAGAAGCAATGATAGTTTTGTGATTTGTGATTTGTTTTACTTTGTTGATACAGAAAAACTCACTTTCAGAGAAGTGGTGTCTCCACAAGAATTCAAACAAGGAGAAGATGCAGAAGTGGTTTGCCGAGTTAGCAGTTCACCTGCGCCTGCTGTCAGCTGGTTGTATCATAATGAGGAAGTCACCACTATTTCCGACAGTTAGTATTTTGGTAACTCCCTAAATTATATGTTCTAATACTATTGCAGTTTTTAAAAAATCTGAATCTGTGTGTCTAATTGTAGAAATTGGAATTTTTGACCCCAAATATTCAACAACTATTTTGAGAACCTTTGAGCTCTACATTAGGATTTTGCAATCTAGGGGTCTCGGCAAATTCAATGCCCTTTACCCCTCTGTTGTAATCAGAACACAGTTATGCCCATTCGCCACATACTGTCTGTGGCAGCTTTGGAGGCAGAGTTGAGAAGCTGTGGCACGCACAGTTGATTCAGCCTAAACAAATATACAATCATTAGTATCTGGAGGTTTACAGAAAAGGTTTGCTGACCTTTGCTCCAGTGTCAAGGAAAGATTTATATATTATAAGCAGTACTAAGTACATAAAGGAGTACATCCTGCTGTATTCAAATTCTATATAATTTATATATGAGTCTATGGGATCACTATATGTCAACTTAATATCGATGTGAATTATGTTTATTATTCTGGGGCTGTACTTTCAAGGATACTTACCTGTTCTAAATATTATGGGAAGATCCGTAGAGATAATAGAAGTGCACATTAATTCAGATTGTCCTCATGATTTTGATTTAGACTGACTGAGCTAAAATTTCAGAATAATATGACATCTGAAATCAAATGTATAATTTGCTTACATTATGTTCCTTTACCATATGCATAGGGAGCATTTTCAATTTAGAATATTTTTCAATGCACCTGCATTGCAGAGAGGTACAAAATAATTGAATCTTTTAAAGTACTTTCCATCTTCGGTGATTCTGATTTGTGTCCAAGGTACGAAGATTCTACAGCATAAAAGAGAGACAGAAAATAATATCTATTTTTGAGTATGTGGGGAGAATGTATGATAATCATGTTCAATAGTCATTTTTTTAATTTTGAAAGAATTTTTCTGAGCTTAGCATATTCAATGCTTGTCAGTTTCCATTATAATACATTAATGAGAAATAACACTTTATTTCCTCTTGTTTCAGCATAACTCTGTAGAGTGTATTAACAAGTCATATGAGTAAATGGTTTTGATGTATTTTTAGCTCTTTCCCCCTCAATAATAAAGAAAAAGCAGTTATTTTGTAATGGTGGAATGACAATGTCTAAATATTTTCAGATTGTCTAATCTTACACCTCAAGTGTAGGTTTATTGTAAACCTTTATTAATAGAATATTTTGAAGTAAATTTTATTTTTAAAAGGCATGTAGAGCAAAGCCTCAAAGCAAAGACTGAATGACAACAGGTAGTGATGATGGAGAAGTGATATTTCCATGCTGCAACTCATACATATTTCCCCAGCATCCCAGGACTAAATGACATACAGCCAAATTTCCATCTTGGCTTTCCTCCTTTCCTTGACCCTGAAGCTTTGAACATCTTTTCTAAATGTTCTGTGCCTAAATCAGACTCTTTATCTGTTAAATATAGATGATTGCCTTCATTTAAAATAATGGCTTTGTGTCATAAATGAGACATTAGACATAAAGTCGTTTCTTGATGTCTATGGATGATTTGTTCCAGGACCTCCCACAGATACCAAAATAAGCCGATGCCAAAGTCTCTTATATAAAAAAGCATAGTATTTGATATAACCTGTGTACATCCTACCATATATTCAAAATTATATCTGGATTATTCATAATATCAGATAAAACATAAAGACTATGTCCATGGTTGCTATACAGTATTATTTGGGAAATAATGACACGGAATAGCCTGTACATGTTCAATAAAGATGCAGTTTTAAAAAAATATATCTTTCATCAGCAGTTGTTTGAATCCACGTATGTGGAATCCATAGATAGGGGAGCCAGCTATACTTCATTTGTTAAGTGAATGAATAAAATAATTTGGCTATATGTTAGATTCTTAACAAATGACATTTATCACTCTCATTCCTTCTCTATGAGTTTTTAAATCTTGGAATCGGTTTTGCTAAAATTACATGCATTTAGGTTATATCTAGAACCAGAAAATCCAATGTAGAAGAAATGGGTATAGTTTAACATGAAACATAACACTAAGTTGTGTGGCAGGTGAAAAAAATAATAGAATAAATAAAATAGAATTTTTAACTATAGAATTCAAAGTATTCAAGTAAATTATCAGGAACGACACACTTTTCTAACCTTGTAATAGTGTAGAAACTTATCACATAACTCATTGTTGAACAATTTGTACATTTATAATGGATTCATATGAAATAGTATTATTCACTGCTTATACCTCATATGGTTGTTTTATTAAAGCTAATGAAATAAGATCAAGATTACAATTATGTATGAGGATTTAGAATAATGTCACAGACCCAGATATCTTTCTTTTGCTGTAATCTGATTCAAAAGTAAAATATAGATATTCCAGAGGAAACCATGAAAGCTTGGAAATGCCCATCTTATTAGCTATGCTTTTGATTGTAGCTGTGTGGCAGATATTCAGAATTAAATTTCCTGCAGAAAAGCAGTGGATATTTTCCATGTTGCTCATAGAAAGGAGATTCATATTCTAAAGGATCCAAGCATTGTGGGAGTAAAGATGACATTTTATTATACAAGTTGAATATCCTGACTTTTAGTGTCATCCTGATGGAAGGATACGCTATTTGCTGATAACAGTTCAACCTTGTCCCGTTTGGAAATTATCTCTTAAATTTTGTAAATGCTTTGTTCAACACCTAATTGATATACTCCTTCTGCATTAAAAAACAGATTAAAATTACTTTGTTCAATACAATTTTTACATAACCTACTTCTAGTATAAAATATTAATTCAATAATTATTGAATACATAGGATCTATTCTATAGTGCACCAGATGTTTATGATTCATGGTAAGCAAGATAAGTTCACTGCCTTCAAAATACTAACCATCTAGAGGGAAAAATAAATAGGTAAATCAGTGTGAGAACAAGATACATTGAGTGTATGATAACGAAATTGTGGTAATAAAGGATGATAAAATAAATGTAAACTACTTAGGATAAGAGAGAGAGTATCAAAGATGCCTGCCAGGAGGAAAAAGTTACCTTTATATAGAGAGACACATATTAGCCAGGCAAACATCGGTGTGGAATTTTCGGGAAGAGAGAAGACCATGTGCAATGGCCCAGAGGTGAAAGGCAGCATAAAAGCATATTTCTGAAACTGGAATAAGTTTATTATTACTAGAACTTATTAATAAGTACAACTTAAATACTTACACAAATGAGTAAATCTAGCTAAGATTTTTCAATAAAGGACTAATAAGAAAGGAAGCTGAAGAAGGAAGTCAAACAAAGTCAACACAGCCTTGATATCTGCTACAGAGTTTGTAATTTATTTAAAGGGGGCATCATTAAAGGGATTTAATCAATGCAGTGACGTAACCTAACATGCAGTTGAGAAGAATATTTGTATGTCAGTGAAGAGAACAAATTAGATGGGAGACAAGGCAAAACTCCTGAGACTGAGAATAGTTCAGGTCATAATGAAATATTGCTGAGGGAGAAGACTTAAATAATGATGAACAGAGAAGTGATGAGACATGGAGTCTGATTGGGTGTTCAGACTCAGAGAGATTAAGATGTCAAGAATGACTCGTGGAATTTGCCTTCCCCAGAGTTCCATCACTTATGGAATATTCCTTTGGCAAGTAGTTCTATGTAAAGGCATGTGAAGACAGAACTGTAGAATGCCAGATGATAAATTTCAGCTGGAGATACTGAGCTAAATTTTAGATATACTGATATCGAGGTACTTAAATTCCTCCTAAGTACGTATATCTATTAGACTGTTAGAAATGCTGCAGAACTCATAGGAATGATCTGATCTGAAGAAAAATGGTGAGTCCTTAAGATACAGATGGTGATTGAAGCCGTGTGGATAGATGAGACAAATCATTGAGTGGGCAGCTAATGAGGAAAAAACAGGACTTAGAAATAACTAAGTTATTACAGGCGCGGTGGCTGACACCTGTAATCCCAGCACTCTGGGAGGCCAAGGAGGGCGGATCATGAGGTCAGGAGATCGAGACCATCCTGGCTAACATGGTGAAACCCCGTCTCTACCAAAAATACAAAAAAAAAAAAAAAAAAAAAAAAATTAGCCAGGCGTGGTGGCCGGCGCTACTTGGGAGGCTGAGGCAGGAGAATGGTGTGAACCCGGGAGGTGGAGCTTGCAGTGAGCCGAGATCACACCACTGCACTCCAGCCTGGGCAACAAAGCAAGACTCTGTCTCAAAAAAAAAAAGAAAAAAAAAAAGAGAGAGAGAAATAACTAAGTTAAGGAAACAAAGCAGACACTTTATTGGTTATTATCTGATTACACTTATTTTCTTACTTTGATGATGAAAATTGGGTTTCTGTATAACTGAGAAAAACAATCTAAAATAATATTTCAAATAAAATAGTTATTTGTGACTGATTAAAGCTATGCTTTCTTCAAATGTTTTCTGGAAACACCTATTATGGGCTTTGTTTTGATGATAGTTTACTAACAATATCGAATTCATGGGCCTCACAAACACATTTGGAATCTGACATGCAATTTTCACATAGTTTTCTGTGTGGGAAATATTTTACATATATATAGTATGTATTTTGATTTAGCAGGTAATTAATATTTTCCTAAAGTTTTAAGTTTTCATTCAGTAGAAATAATGCATTAAAATGGCCATTGCAAACTGAAATTTTTCAATGAAAAAAATGCTGATATATTTCCATAAAATATGTATTATGTGATTCTAATTATTGGTCCTTAATGTAAAGCACTGCCTTTCTGATTAAAACAATATTTCTCCTTACTATTCATATTTTTCCTAATTCACATTAAATATCAGTAAAAATCATTATAGGTGAAGGATGATAGGTATTTTAGTAAGTTAGAAAATGCAGTAATACAGTGATCTAAGTATGATAATGTTCCTCTTCATTTTAAATTTTATTTATTTATAATTGCCTCTCTTCTACATTTCTGGCCACACACTTGAAGAGAGGATTTTTAATTGACTTTGAAACTTTATGACATTTCAGGAGTTTTGAGTTATTTCAGGACCACTTATGAGTTATCCTCCAACATTTCTTGTGGATTGGTTTTCTTTCTCCCCAGTCTTTCTTTCGATGAGGGCATTTCATGTTTGTGCTTTAATTTATCAGGGGAAAGAATCTGAACAAACATTTTTTGTCTCTCTTCTTAGGTTCAACCTAAGGAAAAAGTGAACATTATGGAAAAGTTTACACCTCATAGGCCGCAAATCATGTGGCCATAGCGTTAGAATCACTATTTTCACTTTGGGGGAGCCTCTGAATCTGTGCATTTCCACCCCTGAGTAGTTATCTCTTAAACAAAAAGCAACCACATGCTTGTCGGTTTGATGAGTATCTATGCTCTGATGACTCTTCTATTTGTTATTTCTAGCCCACACTTCTCCCCCCTCAGTAAGGAACTACTATGACGAATTCACCCCCAAATCAGAGTGACCCACCACCTTAGCAGTTTATGGCTGACTCCCCTAGCAGTTTATGGCTCACTCATGCAAAGTCCAATGGATGGCAGAGGTAGAGGAAGGATCCTACCATATCCCTTCCTTGATCAGGCTGATGGAGACTCTGCCTTTTTCACATGTGGCTTCAGTGGTTTTCCTAAACTCATTATCAAGCCAACAGAGAGGGAAAAAAGCAGTAAACATTGGAACTGGCCCAAAGAGTAAACAATAGACTGTAGATAAGTTAAAGGCTGGGTACCTTAAAATAATCACCTTTCTACCTGATCAAAAAGCCAAAGGCATAGAGGCGGTGTGTTTCTTATTCATCAAAGTGTCTCATATACAGTATCCAGCAAACAGATAATAGTCAATGAGATCTATGGATGTGTTAATTAAGGAAATTTAAGATATTGCCCATACAAAGAGTTTCAGAATTGGACTATATGTAAAAGCATTCTTTGAATGATAAGGTGAGAGAAGGTTTTAGCATGGCAGCAAGATTGTGATGCTTATGAAATCAGGGCAGACAAAAAGTAATGCCAGGCTGAGATGCTGCTTAGGCGTCACAGATTATTGTAGCGGATTACTTTACACGATCCATGAATGAAGGCTGTATACCAGCTTATTTATGTATATATGCATGTGCGCACACACACACACACACACAAATGGAATCTTGAAATAACAAAATGTCATTGATTTACCCCTTTACAGATTATCTTGTTAGCCAAAAAAATCCCTTAAATAAATTTGAGATATAATCATTTTTATGTCCTATATATGACTTGAATACTATTATATCATTTAGTTGCCGCCACAGAGATGCAAAATTTTGAATTATTGTATAAAGAAGGATGTTGAATAAATTTCCTAGCCCTTTTCAACCCATGTTGCCACATATTTGCAGTCAAAAGTTTGCACATCTGTGATACCTAATCTCTCTGCGTTGTTCTTTTGTGTATCATTTCTGCATCCAAAGTACCAAGGGGAAATAATAGCCTAACCATTTTATGTGGATATAAAGTCTTGAATGTATTTTATTTTTTTTTTAGAAAAAAAAAAAAGGTGTAACAGCAGTGTAGAGTGGAAACACTGAAGTCATGAAATTACATTTTACTTTCAAATTTGAATTTGCTGATGCAAAGGTTGATAGTGTCAGACAATGCCATATTTTAACTATTAACAATTTAGGGCACTCTGAACTTAGCCTTCAATTACCGATATCGTTTTCTCCTCTTTGCTTTCTTTCCAGATCGGTTCGCTATGTTAGCAAACAATAACCTGCAGATTCTCAACATCAATAAAAGCGATGAAGGTATATACAGATGTGAAGGAAGAGTGGAGGCCAGGGGAGAAATTGACTTCCGTGATATCATTGTTATTGTTAACGGTAAGCAGTAAATAATTTGTACATGTTTTATGGTTTTATTTTAGCAATGCTTTTTACTAAATGGCAACCATGTGAACTCAAAATACAAGTTTTATCTAATAAATCTCTTCTATACCAGGAAGCAATCTTTCCATCTTTATTATGGCGTCTGTAACATTGTATTACAGCCTCAAGGCAGGATCTATGACTTATTTTACATTGTCATTCTCATAACCCTTTTCAAATAGGCCATATGTGAGTAATTGCCTTTTGCTGGAATTGTAGTTGTTGAAAGAATATCAAATAAACATAGTACAGTATCATACTAAATGTCACTTTTAAATTACATGAATTTTTTGTTGCTTAAATTTACGTATTTTACACTATTTACATTTTTCTCAAATTTAAAAATTAAATTTTTAAGGTTTTATTTACAAGTATTAATGGACATTGTTGGCTGGTTTTATGAAATCTCTTGCGCCAAAGTTGCTTCTCCTATATAGTTCTTGCCTGTGTTGACATGACATTCTATGCAGCTGGAAAATACGTTACAGTTATCTTGGATGTCTCCTGTACTAACCCATTTTCACACTGCTATAAAGAATACTCGAGACTGAGTAATTTATAAAGAAAGGAGATTTAATTGACTCACAGTTCCAAATGACTGGGGAGGCCTCAAGACACTTACAATCATGGCAGAAGGCAGAGGAGAAGCAAAGGCATGTCTTACATGACAGCAGGCAAGAGTGTGTGAGAAAGAGTGAGGAAATGCCACACTTAAAGCCATCAGCTCCCATGAGAACTCCCTCACTGTCACAAGAACAGCTTGGGGAAAACTGCCTCCACGATCCAGTAACCTCTCACCAGTCCCCTCCCTTGGATACTTGGAAATTATTAATACAACATGGGATGAGATTTTGTTGAAGACACAGAGATTTTGTTGAACCATGTCATCTCCACTTTGTCAGTCTAATCTGTTATCAAGACATATCCATTGTATATTTTAACATCTCTCAAACATACTCTATTTTCTCTATCATCTTGTTTTCCATGAGAATGCTGATCTAATTTTTTTTTCTTGAATTCATACAACTTGGTTTCTGTATACTTCATCTCCCAATTCCACCTTTCTCTCCACCAAGACTTTCAACTGTCATAATTCTTCAGTGCTTCTCACTACTGTCAAGACAAAATCAAAACGACTTTTCACGGCATAAAAAACCCATTATGATCCACCCCTTCCCTGAGCATTCTGCCATTAGATGTCAGTCACAGGGAAACTAGGTCTTTAGAGGAGATCTAGCATTTTCGAATGGCCTTTTTAGAAGTACAGAGTCTGATATTTTTTATTAAGGGTGCCATAATGAGAGGAGTAGTTAACCTTCAGTGCGGGAGGAAGATTAACGGATAGGTTTAAATAGAGAGGTGTCTGTAGCTATACCTTTTTCTATATCTATATGTAACTCTTTTTTTCTCTTTATTATGTACAATAAACAAGGGTAATATATAGTGGCTATTTAGTTTGTTTATTATCAAATTGTCTACCATACTTTGTATCCAAAAAGATTTATGGTGAAATATGTAAGTGTATTTCATCATGAGCAGTCTTTGTGTTAAGTATGTACTTATGAAAAAGGGAATTATAATAAAAATTAATATATGTGAAATTCTTTAAAATTGGTAAGTTTATAGGAAACAGTATATAAATATTTCCTATTATTGTTATTATATATACATATAATTACACTAAAATATTAATTCAAGTTTGATATTAAAATGAAATTTATACAGCAGGCATAGTAACCCTTTGTTATTCATTCTGCTATTGTAGTTTCTACTTTAATATGTGGTTGGTGCAAAAGTACTTGCGGTGTTTATCATTACTTTTAATGTCAGAAACCGTAATTATTTTTGCACCAACCTAATATTTTCTTTAATATATTTATAGCATGTAGTAATCTATTCCCCTGCTAGAATATCTGTGAGTGTTTGTGTACTTATTATTACATTCATTTTAAAGGAATGATTATTCAGGTATGAATATTCTTTTAATAAAGTGTCAGTCTTCATGTCCATCATGGTCTGCATTTAAACTGGAATATTTAGTTTTATATTTCTATACTTATTTATTTCAGGATTTATAAGGAGAGAAATATAGGAATATGTTTTTATGTGCCATTCTGATCACTCATGCAAATAATTCCTGTTTTGTCTGTATAGTTTGACCCTCCCAAAAGCAAATTCTTCTTCTCTGTCTCCCACTTTCCTCTAACAGAATCAACCATAGATTCTAATGTGACCTTCTTTGCTTGGACATTGATAATTAGTCTTATTTCTTCCCTTTAGGGTCACAAACTCTAGTAGCTTAAAAGTCCTGGTATCTCTTTTATTTTAAATAAGTGTTCATAAAATCAGGTATCAATTGATTTTTGTTCTGGAGGATGCAGTTGGACACTGCCGAGAGAATGCATTGACTAATGCTATCAGACGACTATGCTTTTCTCTCACATTTTGCCTTAAGCCAGAAAAATCATTTTACTTCAGTCTTATTGACTTTCTCCGTGCTTACTGGCTCCTTTTAAATCTTGAGTTTTTTTTAAAGTTTTCCCTTATTATGCCTCTTTTATAAAACTCCTGAACGATGTTTCAGTGAAAATTTTGAGGCTGCAAAAAATAATACCAATAAAATAAAAGCACCACTTTTATTCATATTATTTGATCTTTAATTACAGACTCTGACTACTGCCCTATTCTCTTCCTCTCCATTTACATTCCCAGTCCTCTCACTTAATTGCTACTAATTTTTATCTTTACCAATTTGACATTTATTCTGGTCCTCTTTCATTCATCTTCTCCCACCTCAAGTATACCAAAGTCCCACCCAAATGCCCCAGTCAAGTGTTTTTCCATATGCAACGTTTCCTTGTCAAATCTTGGCCTTGTAGGAGGACCTGCCCTTTATTCTATGTTTTGTTCTTTGCAAACTTTTCCATCACATTTCTATCATACCAATTCATACTCTTTTGCTTCAATAATTAGTTGAAAGATATCCTTGCTGGCTTCCTTTGTAGTACCAGCAATAATAAATGTTTAGGATCGTATTACTTATTTTATTTTTTCTTACCTCCCTCTATGACTTTCTTAATGTATTTTTGAATGCCTGGCTCTTGTTTTTCACAAATATCCTTCCCCTTCCTTGAAGAAGGTTATACATCAGTGCCTTTGATATGGGAAGTATGACGCCTCCAATGGAAGGATTATGCATCAGCACCCAGTTGATCATGTGACTTGCTCTAGCCAATGGCATAGAAGCAAGCAAAATACACACCATGACTGAAATCAAACTACTAGAAAACATCACATATTTTCTCTTAATTCTCTTGTTTTTTCCTTCTGCCATGAAAATAGCATGACCCAAATAGGGACTTCCCTTCATCCTGGGCACCATGATGGAGACGGGAGAAGCAGAGTCACAGATGATCTGCCGGTGCAGACAACATAACATGAGTACAGAATAAAGCATGTTTTTAAGCCCTGAGATTTTTAAAGTTATTATCATACACACACACACACACAAATGCAAAACCAATGCTTTTGTCTGTTTTGTTTCTCTCTCTCTCTCTCTGTCTTTAAACATTCAATTTAAGCACCATCTGACCTAGGTGTACTTTTGAAATTACTTACCTGGGTGTCCCTTTTCACCTTCCCTGATAGTGATCATTTATGACAAGTTTTATCACCTTATTGAAATACTGGAAATTTAGCTGAAGAGTTTTTACTGTCACTTCAAAATGATTTTATATTTATTTCATATGTTTATTCAACAGGTATATGCAAAGTGCTGGCTATATGTTTTACACGATGTTGTGCTTGGACTACTAATATTCCTAACACAGCATCATTTCCCTTAAGACACTTAGAGTTTTATCTCAACAACTTAAAAGAATCAACTTTACTAAAGTCCTTTATTGTTTATGGGGTAGCTGGATTCAAAAGCATTTAACAAATGCAGCTTTCCTAGATATTCACAGACTACGGACACCCAACAAGAATGGACACCCATTCTCATTGAATGGACACCCAATGCAGCTGAAGACAGGAGAGTTCTCTGGTATTAAAGATAAATGTAATGAAGGAAAACTGTTATTTCAGAGAGTAGAGCAAGAATATGTTGCAGACAGAAGACCAACACTTGTAAAACAAACAAGAGCATAAGGAGTGAAAAAATCCAGGCACCTAACTGTGATTGAAATATACTCTTTTTAACAGAAATAAGAGTAATGGTGTGTTGGTTGGTTTGGAGATTAGGTGAAGGTGCAGCTGAAAAGCAGGTAGCAGTCAGTCAGGGAGGACCATCGATGATTTATTAAAAACCTGATTTATGGGACAAAGAGCTGCCATTGAGAAGCAAGTAATTCAGAGAGCAAGGGGATTGACACAAGGATATTGGCAGGGAGAAAAAGTGAGTTCATGTGAGAGATAATTGGGGCCTTTGCTAAAGGACAGGAAATGAAGAGGAAGGCCTACAATAACACTAGATTTATAGCAAAATCATCATGTTATACCTGTGTCACAGAGATAAGAGAAAACAAGGGTATTTTTAAGACTTCCAGTGTGGGTTTTAGGGCCTCCAGTTGTCAAATGCAAGCAGAAATGACCAATAGAGTGTGCACAAAAATAAGTGTGCTGAATTTAGAGATTATGAGGTTGCAAGGGACATTATGGTAAATGATATTTCTTAAGTAGCTTGGGTCAAATTCAGATTACATTGAAGCATAAAGGTACACATGTATTTTTTAAAGGATGAAAGCTAAAAAAAAAAAAAAACCTCAGGTTTTTGGACTTAGCTATTAAATGGGGAACATCCCAAAGCTGAGCTAATGACTTTAGGATATTGATGGGGTTTTAGGACAATATTAAGGAATATTACCTTAAACATAAGGAGAATATGTTTTATATTGAGCCTGGAGGAAATGAGTTAAAAAATGAGTGAAGATGTACCTAAATTCATAGGTAGATTTGGTCAATAATTTGAGAGAAATCCTGCTACATGACTTCAATATTCTGTTTTCAATTAGCTGGTTTCCCTCACCAAACAAACATTGATATATTCTTGATAGTCATAAAAAATGTATACGTGCTTATATTAAACTTTTTATTGGATCTTCAGGTAAGCTCTCCAACCTGTCTAAAACCTTTCTGTTCCTGAACCTCCTAGTAAATGCTTTCCTCATGTCATCATACCTTCTTTCACTCAGACATACTATGTGAAATCTTTCAAAAACAGATGAACAGAGACATTGACTGAATTGGCTGGCTGCCTTTTCCATAAATTCGTACACTCTTTTAACTAGATAATTGTGCTATACATGTAAACAAACATGCCCACTTACACATTCTTCTGAAAGAGGATCAGTATTGTCTGTCTTTAACCCAGGTATATTCTCCCACCATCTGATTCCTAGGCCTTAGTTAAATAATACACACTGTACTACTCAAAAACAAATGCTCATATAGATGAAAGACCTGGAAATAACTTTTAAGTTTAAAATATAATCAGTGGAGTGTTCATATGTAAAATGCTCTTCTAGTGTATAGTGATTTATTATTTCCTGAATATTTTGTAAATTTGTGAAGAGTGATTCACTAACTGCAGGTTCAAATTTGGGGTAATGGAGGCAGGAACAATTGAGATTGGATAAAAAACACCTAGTAATGCAATTGTAAAACAATTGTTTCTTTAGTCGGTCTTTGAACAGTAAAATCAACAGTGGGTGATAATGGCCAGAGATGTCTGTACAAATGACTGTCTGAATGTATAGTGCACTTTGTTATGTCAGTAACCCTCAGGCAATCATTTTTGTATTCCTACCTATTTCTTGCAATTTCTTAAAGTCACGAAAATGAGGAAAAATACTTTTCTCTTTATAATAAATGAAAAGTTAAGTCAAAATTTTCTCTTTAAGTAGTATGCAGTGTTTGATAATGTAAAGCACATACAAGTATGAAAGAGTGAATTTGTCTCTTGTAGATGAATCATGTAATTGAATCAACCATTCAGACAGCTATTTTAAGTCAGTTTAATGAGTGCAAATTATGAGGGAATTTGTAATTTGTAACAATGTTATGTAATATACAATATATAATTTACCCAAATCAATATTTACCGAAACCAGAGTATTTTCTAATTTTATTAATTTTGTATCCCTAATGATTTCATTAAATTTCAAGAATAGGCCGTCTTAGAATACAAAAAAGAAAGGTATGTCTTTTTCTCCTTATCTCTTATATAACTATTATTTCAGAAATTTTTAGTTTATAAAAACTAGAGAAATGATAAATAGAAGATAGATAGATATTAGATAGAGAGAGAGAGAGAGACAGATAGATAGATATAACCTACACTGATCTGGGCACATCTTTCTTTGCTTTTCTCTTCCACATAAGTAATTTATGTAAGTATTTAATGTAGTTCATTACTTTTACTTAAGTCTCTATTTATCTTCTACCCAGAAGTACACTTGGTGGCATAACATCACATTTGAAAGGCTGTAGAAAGCATGTATTCGTTTTTCAACATTGTACTTTTAATCCCCGATTAAAGATATGGCAGAATGTTCTCATTGTTTGAATCGGATTCCCATTCTGAATTTATCTGTTTCAAGTGTAACAGTCTTCTGCTTGTCGATTAGGGATTGATCTTTGTATTTTGTTCTCGAAAACTTCTATATAAGTTGTGGTTTCACAAATGATAGGATTCACTTCTGTACTCATCAAATAAATTGTAGAGAATTTTTATCATTTCATAGAATCAATAAGTAAAATCAAAGTCACCATCAAGAGACAATCTGCCATTGTGGAGATGAATGGCATTCAGGAAAATTAATGTCTAAATAACTTTGGAGAGACATTCATGGGTCCTGTTCCTCAAAATGTGCTGCACTAAAGGATAACCTACGAAACCACATCAGTATTTTATTCACATTGAAGTTCACATATGACCAGTATCACCACTATCTCTTGCCTTTTTTTTTTGCTTGTGTCATATCCTATGGCTTTTAATAAAAGCATAGGTATTCAGAGAATGTCTGTTTCTAATGGTGAAAGTAATTAAGCAGACAGAATTCAACTCACATTACATAAAAATGAAATAACCACTCAGTTATAAGTAAAACTAGTTCCATGTGCTACATCATCTTCTTAAGCATAGTTTGTTTTTGTTTTTATGCTGATATGTTTAATTTCTCTAGGATGAGATTGCATAATCTCTGTCTAAAATATTATTCTCTCTCTCTGTCTCTCTCTCTTCCTCCCTCCTTCCCTCCCTCTCTTTTTAGCCAGCCTCTCTTTTTGCTATTTGTCTTATAAAACTTAGTCCATGCACCATTTCTAGAACTAGAAAGCAATTCTAAATATGATCTGCCTTATTGCAAGATTTCTCCCCATGAGATCTCATAGTACTAGGTCCACTCTGTAAACTTTTTCAAAGCTAAAGTATTTGAAAGGACTCAGCAGACTTCACAAAGTACAGTTGTTCCTTGGTATCTATGGGAAGTTGGTTCTAGGACCAACATCCATGGGATACCAAATCCACGAATGCTCAAATCCCTTTGTGTAAAAAGGCATAGTATTTGCATATAGCCTACACACATTCTTCCCGTATACTTTAAATCAACTCTAGATTAGTTATAATACTCAATACAATGTAAATGCTGTACAAATAGTGTTACACTGTATTTTTTTAAAAAATTGTATTATTTTTATTGCTGTATTAGTATTTTAAATGATTTTTTAAAATATTTTTGATCCCTGCTTCATTGAATCCTCAGATGCAGACTGGGGATACAGAGGGCTGACGGTATAGTCATGTAAATACCCTATTCTTAAAAAAAGGTTATGGTGCAGCCAGAGAGAAAGAATGCAAAGTGTCAGGCCTTTGAGAGACAATCCCCTGCGGCACAAGATTTCCAAGGGCCCTGTTTGCAAACAAGATGATGTGTATGTTCACCTTGAACCACAAAAATCTGAATGAGGCACCTCAAAGAGACTCCCAGGTAGAGGCCTTTTAAGTAATTTAGCCAAGCTTCACAAATTGTTTAGGTCAAGCGCAAACTATCAGCACAGAAAATGACTTTGGAGATTGCCGGGAAACTTTCTGGTCCATCATAAATTCCAATGTCCTTACCTTAGCCAAAAGTCATCCACATATCTTTGGAGATATTGATAGAACTTTTCCAGCTGAGCCAGAAACCAATTCTATTCCAACAGCCTCTTTAACAGTGTACCTATCACATTGACTTGAAATTATCCATTTATGTGTGACGTTATCTCACAGATAACACCATTAATCCTTCAAGGAAAAAGGTGATATTTTATAACCTTAAGGTATACCTTAGAGATTTGCATATAAGAGGTGGTCCATAACTTCTGGAAAGATTTCTTTAATTTTTAATTATTTTGTGCAAATATGTGATTATCTCAATCACAAAGATATTTTATTTCATAACTATTACTGCTTAGTTTTTTCTCTATCCCTTTAGATTAAATAATCCAAGTTATTTAGTATTATCTTGAGGACATTTCCTCCTTAAACTACCAATCTAGTAATGCACTTCCAGATATCTTGCATGTATTTTAACAGTTTGTCATGTACAGTAAGCTGCATAGATTTAAAATGTCAACATATATTTATTAATGTATGTATATATATATATATGTGTGTGTTTGTGTGTCTGAAAAATAATTACCACAGATAGTGAATATATCTTCTTTCGAGAAGTATTTGTTCATGTCCTTTGCCCATTTTTTTAAATGGGATTATTTGTTTTTTGCTTGATGATCTGTTTAAGTTCCTTAGAGACTCTAGATATTAGATCTTTGTTGGAGGCATACTTTGTGAATATTTCCTCCCATTCTTTAAATTGTCTGTTTATTCTATTGATCACTTCTTTTGCTGTGTAAGAGCTCTTTAGTTTATTTGGGTCCATGTTAGTCAATTTTTATTTTGTTGCAGTTGTTTCTGGGGACTCAGCCAAAAATTATTTGCAAAATTAGATGTCTAGAAGGGTATTTCTTAGGTTTTCTTTTAGGATTTGTATATTTTGGGGTCTTTTATTTAAGTCTTTAATCCATCTTGAGTTAATTTTTGTAGCTGATGAAGGGTAAGGGTCCAGTTTCAGTCTTCTGCATATGACCAGCCAGTTATCCTAGCACTATTTATTGAATAGGGAGTTCTTTCCCCATTGCTTGTTTTTGTTGGCCTTGTTGAAGCTGAAATGATTCTAAGTGTATGATTTTTCTATTGTGTTCCATTGAAGTGTGTGTCTGATTTTTCTGTACCAGTACCACGTTGTTTTGGTTATGCTTATTATCACTAATCATTAGATAAATGCAAATCAAAACCACAATGAGATACCATCTCACACCACTCAGAAGGCTATTATTAAAAAGTCAAAAAAACTACAGATGTTGAAGGCGGCAGAGAAAAGGGAATATATGTAACTGTTGTTGGAAAAGTAAGTCAGTTCAGCCACTGTGGAAAGCAATTTGGAGACTTCTTAAGAAACTTAAAACAAATATACTATTCAACCCAGCAGTCTCTTTACTGGGTGTATACCCAAAGGAATATAGATCATTTTACCAAAAAGACATACAGACTTGTATGTTCATCACTGCAGTATTCACAATAGTACACACATGGAATCAACCTAGATTCCCATCAAGATTGGATTGGATAAATAAAATGTGTTACATATGCACCATGGAATACTGTGAAGCTATAAAAAGAATAAGATCATGTTCTTTGCAGCAACATGGATGAAGCTGCAGACCGTAATTGTAAGTGATCTAGTGCACAAACAGAAAACCAAATATCACATATTTTCACTTACAAATCAGAGCTAATCCTTGAACACACATGAACCTCGACATGGTAACCACAGACACTGCAGAATACTAGAGCAGGGAGACAGAAAGGGAGGTGTGGCCTGAAAAACAACCTTTTGGGTACTGTGCTCACTGCTTGGTTGTAATACGCCCATGTGACAAACCTGCACATGTACCCCTGTATCTAAAGTTGAAAACAAAACAAGAATATAAAGCTTTAAAAAGGAGTAAGAAATGGAAATGAAAACATAATAAACTTTATTAAATGCTGAAAAAGATAGTGAGTATTATGAATATATCCATTATCCATAGTAATTTCTAAAAATGTTATATAACCATGCAATATGTATTATCTTTTAAGTGGATTCTTACCCTTTTTTCATTCAAAAATTATTTTGAGATTCTTTTTTTTCCCCCATGCCATACTATGTCATCCCATTTTATTGCTATTAATATTCCATTTTAAGAATATTTCACAATTTTCTTACCCATTCACCAAAATGGCTTTTGGGAAGTTTCAGGTTTTTGGCTTATAAATATATACACATTTATGTATTAGTCTCGGTATGGGCATATGTTTTCATTTCTCTTGTTTAAATACCTGTGAGAGGTAATGGCTGGATTACGTGCTAAGTGTATGTTTGTCACCTTTAAAAAACACTTCCTGAAAGTTTTCCAGAGTGATTGTACTATTTTACCTTCCCCAAAGTAGTATACGGGTATTTCACTTGCTCCACATCCTCACCAAAATTTCATGTGCTCAGGACTTTATGTTTAGACATCCTAATACGTGTTTAGTGGTTTCACACTGTAGATTTAATTTACATTTCCCTAATGCCTCAGGATGTTGAATGTCTTCTCATATACAACTCAGCATTGATCATTTTTGATAAAATGTCTTTTCAAATACTTAACCTAGTTTTAACTGGGCTGTTTTCTAATTATTTAGTTTACTGAATTCTTTATGTATTTTGAATGTAATTCGCTTATCAAATATGTGATTTAGAAATATTTTTATCCAATCTGTGGCTTGTCTTTCTGTTTATTCAACCACTGCCTTTCAGTGGGTGAAAGATGTTGATGAGGTTGAATTTTTATTTTTTATATGAATCGTGCTTATTGTTTCAAATCTACGAATGTGTTGTGTAAAACAAATATGTTCATACTAAGATTTCCCCAATTATTCTTTCTAGAAGTTTTGTAGTTTTTGGCAAGTTTAGGTTTATGAGAATTTTTTTTTAATTTCTCGTGCTATTGTAACAGATTGGCGAAAGGTTTTGTTTGGTTTTTTTTTTTTTTTTTTTTGGCATGTGAATGTCCAATTTTTCATCATGGGCTAAAAAGACCATACTTTACCAATGTAATTGCCTTTTCATTATTTAAAATTTAATATATGTGCTTTAGGGAATCTATTCTCTTCCATTGATCTATTTATTTGTCCCTTTGCACCAACAAAAGCTGTTATGATAAGTTGGAATAATGTATTATAAGTCCTCCAACTTTGTTCTTTTCACAGTAGTTTTAATATAGAATAAAATACTCTAGGTTCTCTTCTCTTCCATGTTAATTTTAGAATCAAGCTTTCAATTTTTACACATACATATGTACTAACACACACATACACACCCACTACCATAACTTTGATTAGAATTGTGTTGAAGTTATAGATCACTTTGAGGAGAATTGTCTTCTTGACATTATTGATCCTTCTGTTCCAGAAACACAGAAAATCTCTGTATATTCAGGTTTTCTTTAATTTCTCTCAGCAGTATTCTTAAGTGTTTTTTATACAGTCCTAACTCGTCTTTTGTCAGATTTATCTCTAATTATTCCATATATTTTGATGCTATTGTAAACCACATTTTCTTTTAATTGTTAATTGTAACATCATATGTAAAGATAGATAATGTATTCTGAAATGTTACCAAATGCATTTATTTTAGTAGCTCATAATTAGCTTGTAGTTCCACAGTATTCTCTACATAAATAATAATATCACTGTGGGCCAGGCGCGGTGGCTCACGCCTGTAATCCCAGCATTTTGGGAGGCCAAGGTGGGTGGATCACCTGAGGTCAGGAGTTCAAGACCAGACTGGCCAACATGGTGCAATCCCATCTCTATTAAAAATACAAAAATTAGCTGAGCGTGGTGGCAGGCACCTGTAATCCCAGATACTTGGGAGGCTGAGGCATAAGAATCACTTGAACACAGCAGGCAGAGGTTGCAGTGAGCCAAGATTATGCCAATGCACTCCAGCCGGGGCGATAGAGCAGGACTTTGTCTCAAATAATAACAATAATAACAACAACAACAATAATAATAATATCACTATGAATAAAGACATTTTTACTTATTCCTTTCTCATCTGTGTGTTTTTCCACTTTGCCTTGTTGTACTGGGTAGACAGACTCTACTGGTGAATGGAAGTGATACAATTGAAAACACTTGGCCTCATCCATAAACTTTGGGGACCAGGGCATTCATTCTTTTAATATCAAATATGTTTTTAGATATAGGCTTTTCAGGGATTTTTTAATCAAGCTGAGAAAATGACCTTTTCCTAGATTACTAAGAGATTTTTTATCAATAATGAATGTTTCTCTTTCTGCCTCCTTTCTGATCAGACTGGATAGAGTTTTATTAGTTATATTGATCTCTCAAAGAAACAGCTTTTGGTTTTTCTTGATTTTTATATTCGTTTTTCCTTTTCCTATTTTATCAGCTTGCCATCTGATCTTTATTATTTTATCTTTTCTGACTTCTTGGGGGTATATTGATCTTTTTTTCTGTTTTCTTAAGGTTCAACCTGAGAACACTGATGTGAAATCTTTCTTCTCTTCTAACGCATGCATTTAGTGCTGAATAATTCCCTATATGTCTCCTTCAACTTTATTTCACAAGTTTTGATATATTGTGTATGCATTGCCATTCATTTTAAAATGTTTTGTAATTTCCCTTTTGATTTATTATTTATCCCATGAAACATTTAGAAGCATGTCACTTAGCATCCAATTGTATGTGAATTTTCCAGATATGGTTCTGTCATGAATTTCTAATTTGATTTTAGTGAAGTCAGATAACATACTATGATTTAGGTCATTTCAAGAATATTCCTGATGCACTTTAAAATAATGTGTACTTTGTTGATGTAGGTTAATGTTTTGGTAATTATCAGTTAGGTTGTGGTCAATTGGTAATGTTAATCAAGTCTTCTGTATCTATTTTATCTACTTGCTCTATTAGTTATTGAGAAATAGCTATTTAAACTCTAATAATATTAAGAATTTGTCTGTTACTCTTCACAATTCTATCAGTTTATTCTTCATGTCTTTTTTTTTTTTTTTCCGAGATGGAGCCTCTCTGTCTCCCAGGCTGGAGTGCAGTGGCGCGATCTCGGCTCACTGCAAGCTCCGCCTCCCGGGTTCCCGCCATTCTCCTGCCTCAGTCTCCCGAGTAGCTGGGACTACAGGCGCCGCCACAACGCCTGGCTGATTTTTTGTGTTTTTAGTAGAGACAGGGTTTTACCTTGTTAGCCAGGATGGTCTCGATCTCCTGACCTCGTGATCCACCCGCCTTGGCCTCCTAAAGTGCTGGGATTTCAGGCGTGAGCCAATGCACCTGGACTATTCTTCATGTATTTTTAAGCTCTCTTATTATATAGATAAAAGTTTAGAATCATGATGTCCTCCTGATGAATTGACTTCTTTCTCATTAGGAATTGATTCTGTTTCTCCCAGATAATATTTGCTCCAATACCTAAGTGTTAGCAATATAGCTACCCCAGCATTTTTTACATTAGGGTTTACATTATGTATCTGTTTTCCTTTCTTTTAATTTAAACGTATTTTAATTTTGAAGGTACATAGTAGGCATATATATTTATGGGGTACTTGAGATTTTCTGATACAAGGATGCAATGTGAAAGAAGCGTATTTACATGAGAATGGGGTATGCATCCCCTCAAACATTTTTCCTTTGAGTTACAAGCAATCCAGTTACACTCTAAGAGATTTTAAAATGTACAATTGCATTGTTATTGACTATAGTCACCCTGTTATGGTATCAAATAGTAAGACTTTTTGATTCTTTCTATTTTTGTACTCATTTACCATCCTCACCTCCCCCCGCAACCCCCGCTACAATTCCCAGACCCTGTTAATCATCCTTGTACTCTCTGTTCCGTGAATTCAATTGCTTTGATGTTTAGATCCTAAAAATAAGTAAGAACATGCATTGTTTGCTTTTCTGTGCCTGGCTTATTTCACTTAACGTAATGATTTCCAGTACTATCCGTGTTGTTGCAAATATGCATTTATCTATATTTAAAGTGGGTTTTTGTAGGATGTATACAGTTGAGTTTTTTTCATCCATTCTGACAATGTCTACCTTTGAATTAGAGTGCTACACATTGAATATATTATTGATGTAATTGGGTTTAAGCCTACCATGTTGCTGTGTATTGTCTGATATCTTATCGGTTCATAGTTTTCTTCTGTTTCTTTTTTTCACTTTTGTTTTTTTTTTTTTTTTTTTTTGAGACGGAGTCTCACTCTGTAGCCCAGGCTGGAGTGCAGTGGCGTGATCTCCGCTCACTGCAAGCTCCGCCTCCCGGGTTCATGCCATTCTCCTGCCTCAGCCTCCTGAGTAGCTGGGACTACAGGCGCTGCCACCACCTCCGGCTATTTTTTTGTATTTTTAGTAGAGACAGGGTTTCACCGAGTCAGCCAGGATGGTCTCGGTCTCCTGACCTTGTGGTCCCCCTGCCTCGGCCTCCCAAAGTGCTGGGATTACAGGCGTGAGTCACCACGCCTGGCTCATTTTTGAATATTTTTAATGAATCAATTAATTTCCTATTTTGTTTTATTAACTATAACTCATTCTTACTTTAGTACATGGTTTTCAGTCTTTTTTCAAATGATGTTGCACTGCTTCACATATAATGTAAAATGTACCCCCTCTAGCCTTTGTGCTAAGTTTATCAGATAGTGTTACATTAATCATAAAACTCATAGTGTTCTATTTCTGCTGCAACAAATTACAACAAATTTTGTGGCTCAAAACAGCATAAATTAATTATTAGGTGAGAAGTCCACATAGGCTCTGCTGGGATCTGCTCAGCATATTACAAGATCACAATCCAGGGGTCAGGAGGAATGCGATCTTTCCTGGAGGCTCTCGGGCAGAATCCTTCCTAATGTAATTCAGGTTGTTGGCAGAATTCAGCCTCTTTCTTCTGTTGGACTGAGGTCCTGTTTGCTTGTTAGAAGTCACCTGGAGGAGTCTGTCTTTACCTTTGAGCAACTCCTTTCTGATCCTTGAATGGGAGTCTCTGAAGCTCTGTGCCAGCAGCAGTATGTTCAATCCAGCCTATACTTGGAATGTTTCCAACGCATCTCTCTTCTGCTGCATCTCTTCTGCCTTCCTCTTCTTACAGCGGAAGAGAAATCTCTGCTTTTAATATCAGATGAAAAGAGGATCATGTGATTGGCCTCGCCTAGATAATTCATGATAATTTCCTCGGTTAATGTCCGTAACCTTAAAAAACACTTGCAAAGTCTTTTTTAATCATGATATTTAATGTGTTCATAGGTGGCCAGGTGTTAGGGCACTGACATCTTTGGGAAGAGGCATTATTCTTCCCCCAACAACTGTGCTATGCATACACACACACACACACACACACACACACACACACACAATGTATAGCTTCAAACTTCCAATTAGCTCATATTAATAAATGATTACATTAAAATAAGTTATTAGAAAAAAGTATTTTATATTTATCTACATAGTAGTATTTGCAAGGTTTTTCAATACTTTGTGTAAATCCAGATTTCTATCTGGTATAAGTCCCCAGATGCTTGAATGACTTCCTTTAGCATTTCTTGTAGTGCACTTCTGTTGCTGACGATTCAGTTCACCTACCGTATGTCTGAGAAAACCTTTATTTTACTTTTATATATAAAACACATTTTTGCTATAAATAGAATTCTAAATTAACAGGTTTTATTCTTTCAGTACTATAAAAATTATGAATCATTATGTTTGCCTGAGTTTTTTTAGTTGGAAACTCCTCTGACATTTTGTTCCTCTATACATAAAGTACCCCATCCAACCAGTCACCCCCAAATTCTTAGAGATGTTTGTTTTATCGCTTTTCTTAAGCAGTATGGGTACATTATACCTTGGTGAAGCTTTCTTCATCATACTTGTACCTAGGTTTTGCTGATGACCTTGGTTGATCATTTTTAACAAATTTAGAAAAGTTTTAGTCATTAGATGTTCACATATTGTTCTCTGTCCCACATTCCTTTGGGACTCCAATTTCACATATATAGGCCACTTGAATGTACCCAACTGATCTTGATCTTATCTTTCATTTTCTGAATAATTTTCGGAAAATAATCTTATGTTTCATTTTTGATCATTTTCTTTTTTTTTCTTTGTGTATTAATTTTTGGATATTCTCTCTTATTGCATGTTCTAGTTTACTAATCTTTTCTTTGGCAATGTTTAATCCACTGTTCATTCTGCTGAAGTCTTCTTCTCAGGCACTTTAGCTTTTAATATGTAGACACATGATTTTTAAAATACCTACCCCAGAACTGAAAATAAAAATAAAAATAAGTTTAATTTCTATGAAGTCTTCAACATGATGATTCTTTCATCTAGATTATTGGTTGCAAGGAATGCCATCATAATAACTGATTTACTGTTATTGTGTACTATCATCTGTGTTATTCCTGGGTTAGTTTTCAACCGATTATATTTTATCCTCATTATATCTTATATTTCCTGCTTCTTTTCATAATAATTTTAGCTTGGATGCTAGACATTATAAATGTTACCTCTTTATCTGCTTTTTTTTTGTTGTTGTTGCTGTTCTTTTCAATATTTTAGAACTTTTTTTTTCTGGAAATATAGATGAACTACTTGGAAATAGTTTAATCCTTCAGTCTTTGCCTTCAAGCTTTGTTAAGTTTGATCAGAATAGTTCTGGACTTTCTTTGCCTCACCCGTGAGATAAGAATGTTTCTTAATTCCTTACCTGTCATGCATTAGGGGTTGGTTTTATTCTGGCTCATGAGAATATGAACTTTTGTTTGCTCTGTTTGAGCTTGGAAATGGTCCCTTCCAATTCTTTTGCATAGTTCTTTCCCTGGCCTCAGTTTCCTCTCGTGGGTGCACTCATCAGTGCTCATCTGGAGACTCCAGGGTTAATCTCTGCAAATCTCAGGGAATCCTCACCTTACCATTCAGTCCCATCTGGCACTGTGCCCTGTGAACTATAGCCAGTATCCACTTCCCTGCACTACTAGCACTACCTCTTTACTCAGGGGGACCTCTAAACTCCAGCTAGGATCCTCATTCCTGTGCTGCAGTCTAGAAACTCTCTAGACAGTAAGGTGAGGCACAGCAGGATTCACCTCATTTCCCCGCATGTTTTAGGAATTTCTATTGAATGATTTCATTGACTGATTCACAAAGTCTTGAAAAACAGTTGTTTTATACAATGTTTCTGCTATTTTTAGCTGTTTCAGTTGCTAAGATAAATCGGATACATGTTTCTGCATCGTGGTTGGAAACTGATATTTTTGGATATATGTTTCAGTACAGCAAACAAAATTTCAGTGTTTTAAGATTTTGAAAAATGTATCCTAGTAATAGGAAGACCTGACTTCTAAATATTTTTGTCTCTTATACTGTAATAAACTCAAAGCAATTTCAGATAGCTATTGCTATGTCTGAATTTCACTTTCTGCCTACTTTATCCATACATTTTGTTCTATAATTAAATTATTTTTATTAGCTAATGGCTTTAATTCTACCTGAGGTTTGCCAGTGAATTTTTAACAGCAGGATATCACAATGGTTTTTCAAAATATGTTGTGCTATGAATTGAAACATGGCCCACATTTTAGGTGTCTCAGGAACATGAAGAATATACAACCAGTGCAATCTGAAGTTCATAACAAAGACAAACAGTAGGAAGTGAAGGAATCTTCCGAATACTTTGGTTAGATCAGAGCAATGATTTAAAGAAAGAGGGAGAGTCTGATGAACTGAAGTAGAAACAGGCATTCTTTGAACAAGAGTCACGATTCCCTCACATAGGCAGAATTAAAAATGTTTTTCTGCTTTAGAACAATCAGGAACTGACTTCTCCAGGAGGATGGGCTGTTTCAGAGCATCAGCTTATTGAATCTGATTGTAATTGTTACAAAACACAATGACAATTTTTTAAACTATCAATATGATTTTTAATGTTTGTTTTCAAGTTAACATACAGTAAAATTTACTTTTTTAATTGTAGAGTTCTATGAATTTTAACATATACATAGATTCATCTTGGCACTACTACAGTCGGTACAGAATTGTTCTTTCACCCCAAATCACCTCTAATCCCTTTGTAATCACTTCTTCTTTCAATCTCTAAACACTGACAATCACCACTTCTTTCCCTGCCATTATAAGTTTATCTTTTCCAGGGTGCCATATTAGCACAGCTTTAAAAGAGCTTTAAGTGATCTCATTGTTCGGTTCCCACCTATGAGTGAGAACATGCAGTGTTTGGTTTTCTGTTCTTGCGATAGTTTGCTGAGAATGATGGTTTCCAGCTGCATCCATGTCCCTACAAAGGACTCAAACTCATCCTTTTTTACGGCTGCATAGTATTCCATGGTGTATATGTGCCACATTTTCTTAATCATCACTTGGACTCGGGAAGGGGAGCATCACACACCAGGGCCTATAACGGGGAGGGGGGATGGGGGAGGGATTGCATTGGGAGTTATATCTGATGTAAATGACGAGTTGATGGGTGCTGACGAGTTGATGGGTGCTGACGAGTTGATGGGTGCAGCACACCAACATGGCACAAGTATACATATGTGACAAACCTGCACATTATGCACATGTACCCTAGAACTTAAAGTATAATAAAAATAAATAAATAAACAAAAAAAATAAACACACACACACACACACACACACACACACAAATCTTATAACCACGTATCTTAAGTTGCTAACAATTTAACTTCAATTGCATACAAAATCTCTACTCTTTTACTCCTCTCACACACTTTATGTTATTAATGTCACAAATTACATATTTTTATAATAGGTACCATTAGCATATTTTATAGTGACACTTATTTTTATACTTTTGTCTTGTAACTTCTATACCAAAATTAAAAGTATGTTATGCACTACCAAAAAAAAAAAAAAAAACAGCTTTATAGTAAGTTCCACAGTTGAAACCTACTGCTCAGGAAATATTTCTTTCAAAATATTACAGTGCATTGACAATGCACTTAAAATCAGGTAGTATCATTTATCCAACTGTTCTTTTACAAAAGGGTTCTAGAAATTATAATTTATTTGCCTTCTAATTAAAGTTTCACAACAATTTGTCTGCACAAACATATCAGGCTGGGATTTTAATCAGAATTGTGAAAAAGCTGGCCGGGCGCGGTGGCTCAAGCCTGTAATCCCAGCACTTTGGGAGGCCGAGACGGGCGGATCACGAGGTCAGGAGATCGAGACCATCCTGGCGAACACTGCGAAACCCCGTCTCTACTAAAAAAATACAAAAAAAAACTAGCCGGGCGAGGTGGCGGCCGTCTGTAGTCCCAGCTACTCGGGAGGCTGAGGCAGGAGAATGGCGTAAACCCGGGAGGCGGAGCTTGCAGTGAGCTGAGATCCGGCCACTGCACTCCAGCCCCAGCGACAGAGCAAGACTCCGTCTCAAAAAAAAAAAAAAAGAAAAGAAAAAGCTTTATATTAGTTTTGAAAGAATTTGACTTTTTTTCTATCTTGAGTCTACAAATATATTAATATGGTATGACTTCTTATTTATTAAAGTCTTTTTTTTTTGTTTCCATTATCAGATCCATTGTAGTTTTCAACATTCAGATATCATACATAAATTTTGCTTGACTGGCACCTAAGTATGATAGTTTTGGAGCTGTTGTACATTTTTTTTAAAATTTTGATTTCCAAATGTTTATTGCTAATACGCATATAAGATTTGATTTGGGGTGTTTTTCTTTAATCCTTTGACTGTGTTACACTCAATAATTAGTTCTAACAATTTTTTAAAGATTCCTTGAGCTTATATTGTATATAACAATCTATTTCTAATTTCAGCAAAATAGAAAACATTTATTTCTTTTCTGCCTGTGTGTCTTAAATCTATTTTTACTTGCCTAGTACTGCATTGTTCTATCAGTATGAAGTTTAATAGGAGTCCTGACAGTGAATTTCCTTACTTGCTCCTGATCTTACAGATAAAGTATTCACTTCTTTACCTATATATCAATGTTAGGTCTAAATTTTTTGGCAGATGTTTTTCGTCATGATAAAGAAGTCTTCTTTGTTCATAGTTTGTTCAGAGTTTTTATCATGAATGGATGTGAAATTTTGTTTTTATGTTTTAGCCTCAACTCATATTATTAAATGCTTTTTTCTTTAAACTGTTAAGTTAGGTAAATTAATTGGCTCTTGATTAATATGCTTAATATACTTGATATAATTTAATTATACTTAATGTAATTAATATGATTTAAATATATTCAATTAATTTATTCACCTAACAGTTTAAAGAACAATTATTTAATAATATGAGTTGATGCTAAAAGGTTCAGAGGTTTCTGAAGTTCTATTCATTAATGTTGTATAACTAAATTATATTAATACTCAATCTATCCAACCTAACAGTTTAAAGAAACTGTTTACTGGTAACAGCATTGTGTCAGCCTTACATTCACAAAAACTTAGTGTTGATATATTTCTACTTACAGCTAGATTCTATTTACAGCTAGATTTTTTTCTAATTTTTTTTTTAGTGAAAGCACCTATTTTCATGAGATATTGGTATGTAGGCTTATTTTCTGGTACCATATATGACTTATTAAATTATCAGCATAATGCTGTGTTCATAAAATGAGTTGAAAAACATTCTCTCCTCTTATATTTTCTGAAACGGATTGTATAGAAATGCTATTATTTCTTCTTTAAGTATGTTTTTAAATTTAACACATAAACTATCTGGGTCTAAATATCTCCTTTCAGGAGACTTTTGATTTATCTTTAAATAAATGTATTTTTTATATTTTTTAATAATTATAGGATTGTTTTTGTTATGTATTTTATTTTGAGTAACTTTGTGGTTTCTGGTTTTCAAGGAAGTGGTTCGTATTTTCGATATTGATGTTTGTATGCATAACGTTCTCTGGATTTTTTAAAATATTTTTATTATCTGTCGAATCTGCGCTGATATCTCTTCTTTCAATCCTGATATTGGCAATATGTGTCATCTCTATTTTTTTCATCCTGAGTCTATTTGGAGGTTTAATTATTGTATTATGATTAATTATAATCAGTTATTCCAAATAAACTTCATTTAAAAAAATTTTCTCATTTTGTTTTGTTTTCAGTTTCATTATTGTCCTGTTCTTTTATATTGTTTTCTTCCTTCTGCTTAATTTTTGCTTATTTTGCTCATGTTTATCTAGTTTATTCGGCTATCCCAAACAGTAATTGTGAATTTGTTCCACTTTTTTTTGTCTGTCAGATTTTGCTTCATATATTTTGAAGCACTTTTTCAAGTTGATGCACATGTTTTCCTGCTTGTCATATACTGATTGTCATGTTTTCCTGCTGAATTGGCCCTTTTATCATTATGTAATATTCTCTTTTACATCTTTTAATTTCATTTGTTCTGAAACCTACATTTTCTGATATTAACATAGCCACTGCAGCTTTCTTTTGATTAGAATTTGAATGGCACTTTTTCTATTGTTTTTATTTTATCCTGGCTTTATCATTACATTTCAAGCAATTTCTTATAGACAGCATATATTTAGGTTATATTTTATTCATTATGCCAGTTTCTGTGTTTTTATTCATGAAATTAATCCATTTACACTTCATTCAGATGTGCCTTTTTAAAATGTTATTTTAGTTTGTTCTTTTTGTCTTTCATTCTTCTATCTTCCCTGCTCTAAATTCTCGATTATCGAACATTATTTAGAATTTGATTTTATTGTATCTATGATGCTTCTGGCTATATCTGTTTTCACAATTTGTGGGGAGAGGGTGTTGCCCTTGTAATTCAATGTCCCTATTTAACTTAGAATCAATGTTTACCATTTCAATTTGAATGTAGAAAGTATAGCATCATATAGGTCTCTACATCTTCTCCTCTTTATATCATACTTTTCTTATGTATTATACCTCCATCATTGAAAATTCCATCAGATAATTTATTTTTTCTTTTAACCATTAAATTACTTTAAATAACTTAAAAAGTGAATAGTGTGACGTGTTTCTCAGATATTTACCGTTTGTAACTCATTCTTTATTTCTAGAGTTTGATATTTCCTTTGATTTAATTTACTTTCTCTTTGAACAAGTGCCTTGAGCAATTCTTTTATATCAGGTCTGCTGGGAGAAATTGTAATAGTTCTCCTTTACCTTCATGTCTGAAGGATATTTTGCTGAACATAGACCTTGCTTTGACAGTTCTGTTCTTTTAGAACTTTACAAATTTTGTTTCATTTCCTTTTGGCCTTCATGATTTCTGGTAAGAAATTCACAGTCATGTGAATCATTGTTCTCCTATAGCTATTGCATATTTTGGTATTTATATATTTTTGGTTTGTAGAGGTTTGATTATGATGTATCTCTACGTGAACTGCTTTGGGTTTATCTTGGGTTTGATGCTGTTGGCCTATTTGAGAAGTTTTCAGATGTCAGATGCATTGATACATATACGTGTGTGTGTGTGTGTGTGTGTGTGTGTGTGTGTGTGTGTGTGTGTGCCTACATTATTTTGTACTGGTTCTCTTTCTCTTTTCCTTCTTGGATTTCATGACATTTTGGTATTGTCTAAGAAGTTCCTGAAGGCTATTCATTTTTTCTTTAATATTTTTCCTTTTGTTTTCAAAATTGGATAACTTCCATTTGTGATTCTTTGTGTTTGATAACTCTCTGTCAGTCCATTCAGCACATCCAAGAATTTTGTTGTTGTTGTTAACTTAAGTAGAATGCTAATATTTATTTGGGGTTTTAAAAATATATTATATGCCTTTGGAGAGACTTTCTATATTTCCATTTATTTCATCTAATTATTTAGAACATGTTTTAAACAGTTGCTTTAAAATAGCTTATAGATAATCCAACATGTGTCAGCATGCCATTGACATTTCCAATGACATGATTTTCCTGGTTCTTAACAAGTGAAACAATAGATTATATTTAGGACTTTCAATATTATATAATCAGACTCTGGATCTTATTTCAGTATTATGGAAAATGTTCACTTTTTTGTTATTTTTGTAGGCAATCAGTTTGTTTAGATCAGACAACAAATTCTGACCATCCTTCTTGGTTTTACATACAGATTCCATTTTCATTACCTTTCAGTATTTGTCAGTGTGTACCAATGACCATTCCACAACCTTTGTGGAGGTTTACCTTTTAGTTAAATTCACAAAATCTTGGCACTGTTTAGAATCAGATTCAATAAGCACAGCTCAGGACAGAGCTCAAGATTTCATAAAGAACTTGCTGTGGATGCTTTTCTAAGACCTTCCTACTCTATGATCTCTGATGCACTTTCCTGTTCCTTAGGTCACCACTTTTTAGTCCTCTGACCAGAAAGCTGGGATCTTATTTATCACTCTCTGCACCAAATATGCCCTTATTCTGGTTCAACTGTTCCAATAAATGAGGAAGATAAAAGCAATGGGAGATTTTGCTCTTAGGACTACAGTTTATCTGATTGAAGAAGCATGTCATCTCTCAGAGAATTGGGTGTTTGCACCTTTCCTCTGTTGACATTGTCATTGCCAGATTTACTTCCTGCTTCCTGAGTCTGAACTGGAAGGCTTCTCTTTCTTGGACCTTTCTTGAGCAGTGTTGATGACAACTTCTGGGTTTTGTGATGCCATCAATTCAGGCTATGGAATTCTGAAAAAAAAAGAATTTGTTATCTCACAGTTTGTCTGGTGATGTTTTAAATTCTGTTATATTCTTAGTAGCAATATTTCTGCTGCGATTTACTTTTAAGAGTCTTCAAATAGATTTCATACACATTCTCTCCAAATATAATGGTCATATTAAGTGGGGAGATAGGACACTGCAAGGTTTCTCGAATTAACTTCATTGTGACTTTGAACATTTAGCCTACCATTTAGGATTCTTACTGCCTTTTGAAAGCTTTGTATTTAATGCCATACTTTTCTTAGTTAATGGGATAAAAATTAAAAGATTTATAGGGGAGAAAATGAAAGTGGTTCCAATTCTTCTTTCTTTCTGGCAGTTTATCAAAGGTAGAAATAATGCTATTCTTACAAAATGTGTTATTTTATTTATTTTGTTATTATTATACTTTAAGTTCTAGGGTACATGTGCACAACGTGCAGGTTTGCTACATATGTATACATGTGCCATGTTGGTGTGCTGCACCCATTAACTTATTTTAAAAACATGCAGTAATAACTTGCCAAAATTGAAACACCAGATCATATATTTATTTTTTGTATTATTAAGATATTACACTAAAATGACCAGTTTTTAAAACCAAGATAACTCTTTCTCCCTGACATCTCCATCATCTTCCAATTTTATCTGTATTCTTTTTTTTTTTTTTTTTTTTTTGTTACGGAGTCTCGCTCTGTTGCCCAGGTTGGAGTGCAATGGCTCAATCTCGGCTCACTGCAACCTCTGCCTCCCAGGTTGAAGTGATTCTCCTGCCTCAGCCTCCTGAGTTGCTGGAATTACAGGCGCCTACCTCCACGTTTGACTAATTTTTGTATTTTTAGTAGAGATGGGGTGTCACCATGTGGGCCAGGCTGGTCTCCAACTCCTGACCTCAGGCGATCTGCCCGCCTCAGCCTCCCAAAGTGCTGGGATTACAGCCATTAGTCACCGCGCCCGGCCATCTTTATTCTTGGTATATAAATAAAACAATTATAGCCCCTGTATATTGGTCCTTGGACCATTAGCACATAAACCCACCAATGCCAAATTCAAAAATTTACACATCCAACTGTTTTAAATTACCCTGCATAAGCCTATTTTAAACATTTACAATCAGCCTGCTTTGGAAACTGCAAAACTGTACCCAACTTCTGCTAGCCATACACAAACTCCAAGGGCAATACAAGATACCAAGCCCATAGCTGCCCTTCTACCTTCTGAGAGAGTCTGAGAGACTCTGCTGTACTGCTGAGTGACATCACCTGGACACATGAGCTCCCTCTCAGATTCTTCACTCTTCCAGGAGTTCCCTTCCCTCTTCTCCTACTCTCTGAGCGGTGACTGGACATGGCGTCTTTAAACAGCCCCCTGCTATCAGGACTTCCCATGTCAAGCAACCTGTATGAGTACCACCTAAGTCAAATTCATTGTGCCTTAATGCCTTCTATCATCATACCTTTTTCCTTGATCAGTCCTGAAATCTTCACACTTACCTGTACTTTCCATCAGAATATTTTCTGCAGAATTTTGCAAAAGTGAGTATTACCAACTCTAAAACTATGTTCTGAAATCTTACACCTTTAGATCACTTTTCAGTACACACTATGACTTTTATTATACATTATTTTTCTCATAAGTTTTATATGATTTTTAAAATTAATTATTATTTTTTTGAGACAGAGTCTTACTCTATTGCCTAGGCTGGAGTGCAGTGGCACAATCACAGGTCACTATGACCTTGACTTTCCAGGTTCAAGCTATCCTCCCATCTCAGCCTCTTAAATAGCTGGGACTACAGGCACACACCATCCTATCCAGCTAATTTTTTCTGTGGTTTTTTTTTGTTTGTTTTTTGTTTTTGTAGCAACAGGGTCTCATTATGTTTCTCAGGCTCATCTCAATCTCCTGGGCTCATGTGATTCTCCTGCCTCAGCCTCCCAGATTGCTGGGATTACAGGTGCGAGCCACCATGCTAGGCCTTGACTTCTTTTTAAATTTGAATTACCAACTTGTATTCTAATCCATTTTGTACTCCAGGCGGTCTCAAAACTTTTCCTTAATGTATAAGTTGACATAAAACAGGTGAATTATCAGATCTGTTTCTGCATTCAGTCTTTCCTAATATATTTTAGAACCTGAGAAAGACTTTCGGATAAGGAGATAATTGAACTTTTTCTCCATTAGCACAGTCCAATAGCTGCCTTTCTCAGAAGAAAATCCATCTGCACACAGATACTTGGTTGGAAAAGGGGTGACCCAAGAGAACTTCTGAAAGGTGTTTGGGACCTCAAGGTTTCTTGAAACACTCTGAGGGCCTTTGATGTAGAGTATTGTTAACTGTAGAATGTATACTGCAAGAGTATAAAAACTGCTGTGTTTAATGGTGCAATTAGCTTTCAAGAATTAAAGGAACATTCAAGCTTGCATTTACTTATTTGTGTATTTATTGACCTGAGAGATCTTCCATATTGACTATGGCCTTTTATTTAATTATTATCTTGTACTGTGGAAAGACTTCTTTTGACACAAATAAAGTCACAGTAATGTTTTCTCTACTTTCAACTGTATCTTTTCACTTAGATTTTATTTAATAAGCCCTTTAGTTTGGTGGTAAAATGTTGTAGACATCTGGTGATGGATTAGCTTTAGTAAATTGTATAAAAATATTTATTAGGCCGGGCGCGGTGGCTCAAGCCTGTAATCCCAGCACTTTGGGAGGCCGAGACGGGCGGATCATGAGGTCAGGAGATCGAGACCGTCCTGGCTAACACAGTGAAACCCCGTCTCTACTAAAAAATACAAAAAACTAGCTGGGCGAGGTAGTGGGCGCCTATAGTCCCAGCTATCGGGAGGCTGAGGCAGGAGAATGGCGTAAGCCCAGGAGGCGGAGCTTGCAGTGAGCTGAGATCCGGCCACTGCACTCCAGCCTGGGCGACAGAGCCAGACTCCGTCTCAAAAAAAAAAAAAAAAAATTTACATTTTTTTTGTGTTTTTAAATTTGTTAATTTATACTTCTCTGATTATAAAAATAATCCAATGTTAGTATAGAAAATTGCATAATGTCTACTAAGGACAATTCAAAAGAGATGATTAATATTTTTAAATCAACATGTTAAACATTCATTTACCATTTTTACCTATGAATTTCAATTATGGTTAATTAAATGTAGAATTGATTGTGTAAACAAATGCTGTAATAGATATATATCTGGTCATATTTGGCCAGGTGACTTATATTTGCCCAATAGTGTAACCACAGGGTTTGGAATACTGATCAGTTTGAATGAGAGTGAGGACTGATTTATATACTGACATAAATATTTCTCTTACATGTAATGTCAACTTGATAAAAGAAGCAGAATACAGACACAGGTGTGTTTTTAAAAGAAAGAAGAAAATATTGAAATATTAATCAGTGTTTACATACATAAATGCAAGTGCTGACCAGGCTCTGTGGGATACTCATGAGGCAGGAGTACTGCTTGAGCCCATGAGTTGGGGACTGCAGTGAGAGGCTGTGATCACACCACTGCATGTCAGCTTGGGTGACAGAGGGAGACTCCATATCAAAATGAAAAAAAAGAAAAAAAATGCAAACACAGTCAGCTTTTCATATCGTTGGTCTTACACTTGTGTTTTCAACCAATTTGGATGGAATTTTTTTTTTTAAATAGCAATAAAATTAACAATACAACAATGAAAACATACAAATAAAGAACAATACAGTATAACAACTATCTGATGGATTTCCTAGAATCAATCCTCTGTGAATATCAGTTAACAACTGTAATTAATAAAAATAACTAACCAAGGCTGGGCGCAGTGGCTCACGCCTGTAATCCCAGCACTTTGGGAGGCTGAAGCGGGTGGATCACAAGGTCAAGAGTTTGAGACAAGCCTGGCCAATATGGTGAAACCCTATCTCTATTAAAAATACAAAAATTAGTCATGATGGCGCAGGCCTGTAGTCCCAGCTGCTCGGGAGACTGAGGCAGGAGAATCACTTGAACCCAGGAGGCAGAGGTTGCAGTGAGCTGAGATCACACCACTGCACTCCAGCCTGTCTGACAGAGTGAGACTCCATCTCAAAAAGAAAAAGAAAAGAAACAATAATAACTAACCAGGAAAATGATAAGGTCAATGATTTTAATTGCCTCTTATTTTATTTTATTTTTGATCTTGTACATGTGATCTATGTAAAAAGCCAATGTAAAAGAACATAATAATCAGGTTCCTTTGGCAAATAATTAGAAAATGCAGAAAAGCATAATTATGAAAATGCAACAAAGCATCAGTTAACAATTTTTCATTGTTTTTGTACTTGCTGTCTGAGGAAGGAAATACTTATTTGATTAAACTGCTGATTCCTCTTATATTAACTGTCACTAAGAATGTAACTTTAAATGTCAATGGAACCTTTTTTTGATTTTTCTTAAACCAACTTAATGAGGCAATTTGATCCTCACTCTTCTACAGTCCGATGGTACTGTATAAAGCCCTTACTGTGTTGTTCAGATAGGTTTGATTTTAGAAGTCAGTACTCAATACATTATGGCAGTTATGCCACTGCTTTACTCTATTCACAAATTAGGAACAACCATGTAGAAAATGCCCAAAATTTTCTATTAGTCAAATATGCGTAGAAATGCTCTATTGACTAGATTTTGTAACAGGACAGATACACCAAATCAGTTGGCACTCAAGATTGAAGACCACTCAGATACATTTATTTAAAAAGAATTGTATGCACGTATTTAGTTTATAGTAATCAGGAAGATAGACTTTTTTTTCCAAATGAAATTATAAAATTAATTATTGTTCTTTATGCCTATCATTTTATACTTTGCATTTTTAAATTTTGTATTCATTTTAAGTTCCAGAATAGTATTCTCATTAAATAGCACTTTAAATTGATCACCCTCATAAATTCAGAATGGAAGATTCTGACAATTAACCAGAAACAATATTAATGAAAACTGAGAGCTGTTAGATCGTACTACAGCATTTGCAGCAGTAGGGAAGAGCAAAACATACAAATTTTTAAAAAAGAAAACAGATGGATTTCATTGATGCCTGATATGACTATATGAAAGTAACAATTTCATGATCAAAATCATGATGAATGCATTCTCCACAATTGAGATGTCTTATTGTATATTGAGAGGCTATGTAATATTAAAATACTTGTCATTCCTTACCTCATATTGTAAGCAGTTAAGTATCTGAAAAATTGTCAAAGATGTAAATTGTAAAATGAGGGTACTTGATTTGTTATCAAAGGAAGGTTCTTAAAATTAACTGAAAACATGTAATTTCTTACTATCCATGAGTAATAAAAATCAGCTTTGCAAATGTGGTTTCCCAGGTGTTTCACTTTTCTGACTTCATATAATAAAATGCAGTGAAAGAAGTATGTTAATGAAATTACGGGAAGACCCAAAGAAATAACCTAATTAGCTTTTCATACAGACTGAGGATATAAATAGTGAATGTTAGAACTATCAGATACTTTGGTGTTAATCTGCTCTATCTATTCACTTGACCAGGAATCAAGATCACTTCTGTGACTTTCTAATGAACACACAGCCCTACATGTAAAATCATTTTTCTGATGACTAGTGATAACGAGCATTTTTTCATATGTTTCTTGGTCACTTTTATGTTTTCTTTTGAGAAATTTCTGTTCATGTCATTTTCCCATTTTTAATTGGATCTTTTTTCTTGTTAAGTTCCTTATAGATTCCAGATATTCGACCTTTATCAGAGGTATAGATTGCAAACATTTTCTCCCATTCTGTAGGCTGTCTGTTCATTCTGTTGATAATTTGTTTTGCTGTGCAGAAGCTGTTTGATTAGGTCTCACTTGTCAATTTTTGGATTTGTTGCAATTGCTTTTGGGGACTTAGCCATAAATTCTTTGCCAAAGCCAGTGTCAAAAAGTGTATGTTCTATGTGTTTTTATATACTTTTTTTTACAGTTTGAGGCCTTACATTGAACCCTTTAATCCATCTTGAGTTAATGTTTGTATATGATGAAATGTAGTGGTCCAGTTGGTTCCTTTGCATATGGTTTTCCAGTTATCCCAGCACCACTTACTGAATAAGGAGTCAACATTTTGTTAACTTTGTCAAAGTTCCGACGGATATAAGTGTGCAACTTTCATCCTCAGCGAAATGTAAATCAAAACCACAATGAGATACCATCTCACACCAGTCAGAATGACTATTATTTAAAAAGTCAAAAAATAACAGATGCTGTCAAGACTTCAGAGAAAAGGGAATGCTTATACACTGTTGATGGGAATGCAAATAGCTCAACCATTGTGTAAAGTAATTTTGAGATTTTGCAAAGAACTTAAGCAGAACTGCTGTTTGAGCCAGCAATCCCATTATTGGGTAAATACCAAAAGGAAAATAAATTGTAAAAGACACATGCACTTGGATGATTATCACAGTGCTATTCACAATAGCAAGGACATGGTGTCAACCTAGGTACCCATCAGCGGTGGACTGGATAAATAAAATGCAGTACATATACACCATGGAATACTACACTGCAAAAAAAAAAAAAAAAAAAGAACGATGAAGTCATGTCTTTTGCTGCAACATGAATGCAACTGTAGGCCATAATCCTAAGCAAATTAACACAGGAACAGAAAATCAAATACTTCATATTCTCACATTGAATACCCATGGACATAAAGAAGGGAGCAATAGACACTGAGGACTACTAGAGAAGGGAAAGAGGGAGGTGGGATGGTCTGAAAAACTACCTGTTGAGTACCATACTCACTACCTGGATGACAGAATCACCTTTACCCCAAACCTCAGAATCATGCAAGATACCCAGTTAACAAACCTGCCTATGTGCCCCCTGAATCCAAAAAAAGAAAATTTACGTAAAAACAAGTAAAGAGAGAAAAAGGGTTGTGAGTCTTAAGATTAGCAGTCCTCTGCTAGATGAAAAATCTATGTGTGCATTTATTTGTTGCTTTATATTTAAAACAATTGGAATTACAAATGAGTATACTTCCTGGCTGTGCTTGAGTGGAGTTAGCTTTCCTTGGCTCAGATACATTTGAAGGAATTAGTGGGTGCTGGTTAATCTGAACCAAACAAGCTGGGACGTGAATAGGCATTTCATGGTTAGTATCTTTATCTTCTGAGAAATATTTGAGGATTGGGGGAAAGACTTGTAAGACTCAGAAAACATAGGAAGTTGCCGAATGCCATTATTGATAAAAAGTAAATCCGTCTGTCAAATTAATGGTATCTCTGTTGCCGAAGCAGCCAGTCAGGGGAATTAAAACTTGAAGGTAGACTAATATGTCCATGTTAGTGGGAGTTAATAGAACTACTTCACTATACATCCCCGTGTCCTTCCAGCTAAAGAATAAAATAGAAACTTTCCAGGAAGTGTTGACTACTCAACACATACAGAATACAAATCCTTGAAAGAATTCATTTCATTGTAATTCTCTAAGGGATTAAAAGACTTTACTGTACTAAAGAGAGTAATACTGCTCTTGCAACTAAATGTATAAATAATGATACGCAAAATATACATTTTGTTTGAAATGTTATTTTCCATAATTACAAAGGAAGAAAAACAGGGTACAGATAGTCAAATGACAATGTACTTAAAATTCAGAGTTAATATCTGAGAAAGTTCTATCTTTCGTAATACTGGTAATTATTATGTTACTTTAGAGTCAACATGTCAGATTATGTTTCTTGTATCTAAATTCATAAAGGCAGAAACTTGATTTATTGTGTTTAATTACTAAGTTACATACCAGTTCTTATCTCTACCATCAATGGAGGTAATGCGGCATAAACGCTGACCTGAATTGTAGAGATATTTGAGTGTAATCACACTTCTAAATGTCTGTCTGATATTGTTTAGTGTATGTAAAAATTATTAATATACTTAATTTTTGGAATATTACTTTATGATATTCAGCTTAAAATTATGAAAGTGTTCATGAGTCACAATTTATGCTCTACTTCGAAATTTAGCTTCTATTGTGGATGCCAGTGATTTGTTTATTGCAAACAGTGCATTTCAGTAACAGTTTCAACATGTTCCAAATGTGCAGTATATACAGTTTTTCCAATGTAATTAGTTAGAAATTGGAGATGCTTAATTTTAAAATTGAATAGTTCATGAAAATCTATTTCCATTTTCTGTATGGCTTATGCAGTTTCTCTTCATAAAATGTTCTATAGTTGCTTGAAGAAATTAAGTGTAGTTAATCAGAAAGAACATTATGGTTTGACACCTAATTTGAAAGCCCTGTTTTGAAGCAGTGATCGATTGCTTATGGCATTACACAGACCAATGAGAACCCAAATAGGAAATCCATTTATGCTCAAAGTAGATCCTCAAATTAATGTAAGTTAGGGTGGTGGTGTGTTTTTCTGAGACATAGTTCCTAAAAGTATATATGTTTGCTAGAATGTATACTTTATTGTTTAATTTAATAGATTTAATAGTGAAATAGCTTTACAATGAATTGATATAATTGTTGCACATTAGAACGCAGATCAGTGATAAAGTTATTTTACTATGAAACCAAATCTGTTTCATTAATATAAATGGAGATGTGAAGGATGATGTTTGAAAGCTTAAAATGTGGCAAAAAATATCTAAATGATGTTAGTGAAGGTGTTTTCATCTCTATTTATTCTATATTCATCTCTCCTTCAGTGCCGCCAGCAATCTCAATGCCTCAGAAATCTTTTAATGCCACGGCAGAGAGAGGAGAAGAGATGACATTTTCCTGCAGGGCCTCAGGCTCTCCAGAACCTGCCATCTCCTGGTTCAGGTAGGTTATGCACCCCCCTCCCTCTGGCTTGTGTCCATTGTCAGGCTCATGGAACAGTATTGGGATCTTAATCGTTTTGGTAGAAAGCAAAACATTGCATTTTAGTTTCATTAAAAAAAAAAAATTCTGGTGCTATTTTTGGGGCTTAAAGTGGTTAAACTGCTAAAGAGATCAACAGTGTGACCCCTCTCTAATATTCTGAGTCAAAGTCTGTACCCATTATACTTATTCTGTCTGTAAAAGCAGACTTTTGGAAACATGGGACCAGGAGCACCTGTGACTTAGTCAAACATTTTATTATCCCTACAATGTATCTTGAAATGGATATTCTAGTGTTATTGACACCACTGTCATATGTATACAATGTCATATTTTATTATAATATAATTGTGTATATTTGTATTATACACAAAATATTGTATTATAGAAAAAAGCTGATTTTATAGAGTTAAAATTCCATAAATTTGGTATGTAATTTTTAAAAATCAGCTCATCAAATGAGTAAATTCTGTATTCTACATCTATAATTTGATAGTTTACTTACTTTTTTAAGAATTTTAAAATACTATTTGATTTTTATTAAGATCAAGAATATTTTTAAATATTCCATTCTTTTAGATTGTGTCTCAAACTACTAACTTGGAGACAATAAACTTTAAAACTGGACCATCTTGTAAATATGCATTAGTAATGCAGGTTATTACAAAAACATTAGGTATAAGTATTTACAGAATCACTTCATAAACCATATAGTGAAAAATAATTTTAAAAGATTAGTAAAATATACATCAAATGTACAAAAGTGTCCTTACTAAGGATTAGGTTATTGTTTTAAAAGTTCTTTGAAGGACAGTAATTGAAATCCCAAACTAACTTTTATTCTTTTTTGCTTGAGCATGTACTGACATTCCCCTCAACTTTCAACCCTTTGTTTATACTGCTTATCATTTTAATAGAGGATGTAACAATACATGAGATGTTTCTTCAAATATTATGCATTTAGATGTTTTTTTCAGACAATAATTTTCTTGTGACAAACTGTTGGTATTTTTTAGTAGGATTACACCTTGAATATTAACATATTCACCCCAGATAATCATCGTCTGTCCCAGTGACTGCTGGTTTACTCGTGTGGATCCTTAAAAGTCTATATCAGACCTAATTGTATTACAGAAAAGCTACTGAATTATTCATTCCACTGAACAAATATTGTTCTACAATCTTTTTTCCTATGGTTTTGTATTTCCAAAGAGATTTATTTTTTCTTATTTGAACAACATTGATGTAACAGATAAAGAAAGTAAAGCACAAAAATAATATGAGTAGGAAATTGAACAACAAAAATGAGCTTGCTATACTCATAGTTCCACTTTGGTATGTAGTGGCAAAAACATCCTAAACTTCAAGTCTGTGCCGAGCTTAGCTAATGTAATTGACGATTCCACAAACCAATAGTGGGAATAGTAGCTGGTAGGAAAGTACAGGTGAATAAGCCTTGTTTTGAAATAATTTTTCAGTCATTTATTAAGGAATGCTATAAAACATAAACTGTGCTGTGTAAAGGGGCTAGAAGTCTTCCTGCATTCAAGAGCAAGAAGGGAGCTTGTATCTTTATCCTGTGAATTCATACTTAAGGGCACTTCATCATTTCTGAGGGAGAAATACATGGAAACTGGGTGTGTGATTGTTACAGTGTTAGAACATATGCCCTTGAAAAATATGACTCCAGGTTTAAGAAGAAAATCTCCTTTACTTCCGAGATAACTTGATCACAGAGATTACAAGTTTGATAGTAATTTCAGATTCCCCACCTATTTATGTTGATATTAAGTTATGAAGATTTATAATTAGTCCCATATTTAAGACAATATTAGAACACTTACAATCAAGTGAGAATAGTAATTGTGAGACTGGATGCTTTTAGTTTGGTCATATTTAGTTGTCTACGCCACAACCCCTTCAAATAACAGCTTACCAATTACTTCTCACCAGAATACCAAGATTCTCCAGCAGATGGGAAGTTTTAGCTGCTTGGTTTTTCAGAGAGACTTCTTCTCTGCTGAGATTTTTTTTTCTTAAAGTTTTACATTTCTTCAAAATTGTTTTATCATATTTAATTGGAAATATTATTATATAGACGAGTATAAATCAGATTCAGAGAATAATATAATGAGTAATTTAAATCTATATTTTTTCTTCTCCATATTTTCATATGGCATTATTTCATCCTTCCGATAGAATGAAATAATAATTTATTGAAAACCTAAATAATTGTTCTAGTCTCTGGATATAAAATATATACTGGGAGGATGAGAATATGTGGTTGTAACATTAACAAAGGTAAAATTTGTGTTAGAGGGAAATTCTGACCTTTCATCTGTACATGTAGACATGTCATGTTTGTGGAAAAGAAAAAATTCCCACAAGTATCAGGAAATGTAGGGTAGTAGCCCTGAGAGAAATGTCTAGACCATTTCATAGAGATAATATTTCCAAGCAAGATAAGTGAAGTCAGTTGTACTAGTCAGCTTGAGCTGCTGAAACAAAATGCCACCCACTGGATAGTTCACACAACAGGAATTCCTTGATCTCTTGACCTCATGATCCGCCCGCCTTTGCCTCCCAAAGTGCTGGGATTACAGGCTTGAGCCACCGCCAACATGGTGAAACCCCGTCTGCACTGAAAATACAAAAATTAGCCAGGCGTGGTGGTGCGCGCCTGTAGTCCTAGCTACTCTGGAGGCTGAAGCAGGAGAATCGCTTGAACCAGGGAGGCAGAGGTTGCAGTGAACCGAATTTACGCCACTGCAATCCAGCCTGGCAACAGAGCGAGACTCCATCAAAAAAAAAAAAAAAAAAAAAGAATTTCTTTTCCCACAATTCTGGAGGCTAGGTATTTAAGATCAAGGTACCTGCAGGGTGGCCTTCCCTCTGTGTACAAACTCATAGAGAGGGTTCTGGTTATCTTCCTCCTCTTTCAGAAACACAATTCTTTTTTGTTTGTTTGTTTTTTTATAATTTCAACTTTTATCTTATGTTACTGGTTTATGTATTACTATAGTGTACTTTTAATCATTATTTTAGAGTATACTCCTTCTACTTATAAAAGAGAAAAGTTAACTATAAAATAGCCTGAGGCAGTTTCTTTAGGTAATATTCCATAAGAAAGCATTGCTATCCTAGGAGATGACAACTCCATGCCTGTTACTGCCCCAAAAGACCTTGTAGTGGGATGAGATGTGGAGGTGGAAGACATTGATATTGATAATCCTGACCCTGAGTCGGCTGAGGCTAATGTGGGTATCTTCCTTTTTTGAAAAAAAATTAGTGATTAAAAACTTAAACAAGAAAAAATATATATCCTTATGAAATAAACAATAAAGAAAATATTTTGTATAGCTATACAATGTGTTTGTACTTTAAGCTATTATTAAAAAAGAATCAAGAGTTTAAACATTTTAAGAGTATATAAAGTAAAAAAGCTAAGGTGAATTTTATTATTGAAGAAAGAAAATGTTTAGTGTAGCCGAAGTATACAGTGTTTATAAAGTCTAGGGTACTATACAGTAATGTCCCAGGCCTTCACAGTCACTCACCACTTACTCACTGAGTCACCCAGAAGAACTTCTAGTTCCGGAAGCTCCATTTACAACAGTAAATGTCATATATATATATATATAGCATTAACTTCATTTATTTATTTGTTTATTTATTTATTGAGACAGTCTCGCTTTGTCACCCAGGTTGGAGTGCAGTGGTGCAATCTCAGCTCCCTGTAACTTCTGCCTCCCGGGTTCAAGTGATTCTCCTGCCTCAGCCTCCTGAGTAGCTGGGACTACAGAGGCGTGCCACCATGCTCGGCTAATTTTTGTTTAGTAGAGACGGCGTTTCACCATGTTGGTGAGGCTGGTCTTGAACTCCTTGTGATTAGCCTGCCTCGGCCTCCCAAAGTGCTGAGATTATGGGTGTGAGCCACCACACCTAGCAAGAAAAACTTTTATACCATATTTTTTACTGTACCTTTTCTATGTTTGATATATTTAGATACACAGATATTTACTATTATGTTACAATTGCTTCCAATATCCAGTATAGTAACATGCTGTACAAGTTTGCAGCCTAGGAGAAATAGGCCATACCATATAGTTTAGGTGTGTAATAAGCTATACTATCTTGGTTTGTGTAAGTACACTCTATGATGTAAACAGTGCTACAAAATTGACTAGGGACATATTTCTTAGAACATACCCCTGTGGTTAGGCAAAGCATGACTGCATTATCCTTTTTATGCATTGCTGGAATCAATGTGTCAATATTTGTTAAGAATTTTTTATATGCATGGTTATGAGAAATATTATTCTATCAATTTTTGTTCTTGACTTTTTAGGGGTCAGGGCATTACTAGTCTCATAGAATGAGTAGTGAAGTATTTCTTCCTCTTCTGTTTTCTAATATAACTTTTATATAATATTTCTTATTTCTTACTTAAATGTCTGGAAAAATTCCCAGTGAAACCATCTGTGTCATGATTTTTCTTCAGTTCACATTTGAGTACAAATTCAATAATATTTTTCATAGAAATAGGGCTATTCAGGTAATTTTCTTTAGTGAGCTTAGTTGATTTATGCAATTCCAGGAATTTGTCCATTTCTTTTAAATGATATTTACTAGCATTAAGTCATTCATAGTATCCCTTTGTTATGCTTCAATTTGCATGTTTTCTGTAGTATTCTCACCTCTCTCATCTTGATAACCTCATAACTGGTTATTTGTTCTACTCTCTTTTTTATCCTGATTATTCTAGATGTAGGTTTACACACATACTAATTTCAGTGAATCTGCTTTTGGCTTCAATTGTTTTTTGTTTCCTATTCTCTATTTCATTAATTTCTGGTTTTATTTTTATTATTATTTTCCTTCTGTTTACTTTGTCTTTAATTTTCTCTTCCATTTTTGGTCGCTTAAGGTGGACTTATGCCATTGATTCTAATCATTTATTCTTTCTAATATAAGCATCTGTTTTTCCTCACTAAATATGGCTATAATTGTACCCTGCTAATTTTGATATGTCATATTTCCATTTTAGGGGGGAGTTTAAATAGTTTTTAAAATTCTCATGTTATTTTTAATGCTCTTCATTTAAAAGTATATGCCGATTTGTTTCTAGGTATTTGGGTATATTTCATAAATATTACTGCTGTTGATTTTTGACTAAATTCTATATTTATCAGGAAATAGACTTTTTAATGGTTTCAATGTATTTAACTTTATTGAGTCTTAAATTATAGCATGTGGGCCGGGCGCGGTGGCTCAAGCCTGTAATCCCAGCACTTTGGGAGGCCGAGACGGGCGGATCACGAGGTCAGGAGATCGAGACCATCCTGGCTAACACGGTGAAACCCCGTCTCTACTAAAAAATACAAAAAACTAGCCGGGCGACGTGGCGGGCGCCTGTAGTCCCAGCTACTCGGGAGGCTGAGGCAGGAGAATGGCGTAAACCCGGGAGGCGGAGCTCGCAGTGAGCTGAGATCCGGCACTGCACTCCAGCCTGGGCGACAGAGCGAGACTCCGTCTCAAAAAAAAAAAAAAAAAAAAATTATAGCATGTGTATTTCACTATTATTGTATGGAGAAATCCCTAATATTAAATGGATTAACTCCTTTGATAGTATGTTGAAGTCTTCTATATTTTTTTGTAATGATTCTTCTCCAACTTTATTTTTAAATGTGTCTATTTTTATATTCAGTTCTCTCTGTTTTGCTTCATATTTTTTGAAGCTCTAGTACTATGTGTTTAAATATTTATTCATGTACATCAGCATGTGAAAATTATTATTTAAGGGCTTTGTTTAAGGATGGAAAAAATGATACCATATAGAACTTTGTTTCAGTCTTCTGCTTTTCATTTTGCTGTATCTTCAAGTTAACTAAGTTACGTCACTATATCTTCAGGTTACCAATCTTTTCTACTGTAATGTCTAATGTTGTAATCCCATCAGAGTATTTCTCATCATTTTATTTTTCTTCTCTGAGAGTTTCAAAGAGATGTTTTGTATGTCCTCCATGCCTCTCTTACCATTCTCATGTTTTGCTTCCTTGAAAATATTGGAATATATTTCTAATAGTTGTTTTAATAGGCATCTACTCACTTACCCTCTGTATCATATCTACATTTTGTAATTGATTGATTTTTCTCCTTTTTTTCTTTATTTTTTGGAGACAGGTTCTCACTCTGCCACCCAGGCAGGAGTGCAGTGGCACTCATTGCAACCTCCAACTCACGGGTTCAAGTGATCTTCCTGATTCAGCATCCCCGGTAGCTGGGACTATAGACATGTGCCACAATGCCCAGTTAATTTTTTATTGCTATTTAGAGAAGTGGTTTCAGTATGTTGCCAGGGTTGATCTTCAAATCCTGGCTTCAAGAAATCCTCCTGCCTTGGTCTCCCAAAGTGCTGGGCGTACAGGTGTGAGTCACTGTGCCTGGTGATTTTTCTCTTTCCTCTGGGTCATAGGTCATATTTTCATGTTTATTTACTATCTTGGTATTTTTTTTTTTTTTTTTTTTTTTGAGGCAGAATCTCGCTCCGTCGCCCAGGTTGGAGTGCAGTGGTGTGATCTTGGCCCACTGCAACCTTCACCTCCCTGGTTCAGGCGATTCTTCTGCCTCAGCCTGCAAGTAGCTGGGAATACAGGCATGTGCCGCCACATGGCTAATTTTTGTATTTTTCGTAGAGATGGGGTTTTGCTATGTTGGCCAGGCTGGTCTTGAACTCCTGACCCTCAGATCACCGCAGGTGATCTGCCCACCTTGGCATCCGAAGGTGCTGGGATTGCAGGTGTTAGCCACCACGCCTGGCTGTTTCCTGTTGTCCAGGCTGGAGTGCAGTGATGTGATCTTGGCTCACTTCAACCTCTACCTCCCAGATTCAAGTGATTCTCCTGCCTCAACCTTCCAAGTAGCTGGGACTACAGGCACCCGCCACCATACCCAGCTAATTATTTTGTACTTTTTGTAGAAACGGGGTTTCACCATATTGGCCAAGCTGATCTGTAACTCCTGAGCTTGTGATCTGCCCACCTTGGCCTCCCAAAGTGATAGGATTACAGGCATGAGCCACCATGCCCAGCCAGGAATTTTTAATTGGGTTCCAGACATTCAGAATTTTGTGTTTTGGGGTGCTGAATATTTTTGTATTATTTTACTTTGTTTTATAGATGTAGTTAAGTGACTTGGAAAAAGTTTTATTTGAGGAAGAACTTCCATTTAGACTCTTCTAGGTGGATCCAAACCACCTTCAGTCTAGGGTTAATCTGGTTCCATTACTGATGCAATATTATCCTAAGGACATGATTCAAGTCCTGTGTTTTAGGATATCTTTTTACTCTGGGTGGTTGAGTTGCAGATTATTCCCGGTGCTATGTGAGTTTCTGGGATTATTATACTTTATATTTTCTAATGGTTCTTTCCCTCATCTGATAAAGCCTTACTAGTATACACTCATTGATCAATACTCAGTTAAAGATTTGTTGGGAACCCTCCGCAGATATCTATAGCTCTGTTGCTTGTGCAACTCTCTTCTCTCACATTATCTGACCCGCACCTTCTAGTCGCTTTGACCTTCCCCAACTGCACACTCTTGTCTTCCAACCCAGATACACTACCTGACTCTGTTCGTGTTCTCTCCCTCCCCCAGCTGCAGCCTGAAAACTCTCTGCAGGCAGTCAGTGATGGAGGTACTCATAGGCCACTGTCATATGCAATCAGTTGGCTAATGTTTGAAAACTATTGTTTTGGATGTGTAGCCAGTGTTTTTGTTGTTTAAATTGGGAGCATATAGTTCCTGTTACTATAATATTGTTCAAAATGAAATTATCATTCAATTCTTTACTGTTTACATTAATTCTGTGTTCCTGACCCCTATATTCTTGTACCTGAAAAATGGGGCACTTAGAGAAGTGGTTTGAGTTTGAAAGAATGGGCTTCATGCATGTATCAGAATCCCTTGGAGTGATTTTAGACATTAACATTTCACGGACAAGGATTGTGAATAGCAATAGGAGCATATTCTGTCCGACTTTACTGGGAGGGAGTAATAAGGTATATATTGGGAGGAAGTAATAAAGTGTTAGTAATATTTCCTTATTTATGGTGGCTTAATCATATTTCCTATTGAGCATTTAAAGTGATTGTAATTTGTACACACTTATCTTCTCTAAATACGTTAAGATTTCCCCCTCTATTTCAAAGGCCAAATCAAGGATTTTTATTTTCCCATGAAAATTCCCAGAGTAGTACAACCATCTTTCTTGTCATATCTCCGGTTAAAACAGATCACCTCCCTCTCAAAAAAGTTGTAAGTCCACTAATGGAATCTGCATTAACCTCTATTAATGCCAACCAGATTATGGATTCCTCATGATGGGTGGCAACTAATTTGCTATACATCAAACATTTAGCACAATATTTTATATGAAGTAAGGAGATAACCCTCTTTATTAGAAAGAACACTGGAACTTAATTAACCTGCCGCTTTTATTAATGGGTGAGCCTGTCTTTTTATTTGTGAGTTGAGGAGCGGAGATACACACATACTGTAGTTCTCTGATTTTGAATGAGTAAGCAGAGGGAAAATGCACATTATTTATAATTGTGAGTGCTGAAACCTCTACTGTGCTATGATTATTATTATAATTACATTAGGAAACAAATGAATAATTTTCATTGAAGATATTGAGAAATAGATCACTAATTATGATAAAAACCCATCTACATATTAAATTCTAGACAAAAACTCTGAAATGTCATTTTTATACCTGTTGTAAAGATTGCATTAGTAATAATATCAAATATATATATAAAAGATACTATATATGCATTTATTATTATTATTATTTCTTTTTTCGGACAGTCTCACTCTGTAGCCTAGGCTGGAGTGCAGTGGTGTGATCTCAGTTCACTACAGCCTGCCTCAGCATTTCTCCCAAGTAGCTGGGATTACAGGCGCCTGCTACCACGCCTGACTAATCTTTGTATTTATAGTAGAGACAGAGTTTTACCATGATGGTCAGGCTGGCCTCGAACTCCTGACCTCAAGTGATCCACCGGCCTGTGCCTTCCAAGGTGCTGGGATTACAGGCGTGGGCCACCGCACCCCAACCCATTTGTTATTATTTTATGAATCCTAACTTTGCAGTCTTCCACTCCTCTTAAGAAATGTTACGTACTTCGTGGTACATTTAGAGATGTCATGAGAAACTGGAAAACAAATTCTTTTGAGCATAGACATATAAAGATTATGTTCATATAGGTATTAGTGGTTTCTGGAAAGTAGAACCAGAATTCACTGGAAGGAACTGTGTAGTGTATCAGAGAAATGTTTGATTTTATTTTAGGAAATAGCTTTAATAATATTTATAGAGATTTGTGTTTTAATTTAAACTTGTATGGACAAGCAAATCTCTCCACCTCAATGGACAAATTCCAAAACTTTTCATTAGTGGTTTTAAAATCAATTCAGTCATCCAAAATACTATTATAAGAAAAATATAGGAGGAGATGCAAAGAAGAGAAAAGAGGAAAAAAGATATATAAAATGAAAGTGAGGAGAATATGCAGCATAAAAAGATTTCAGAAATACTGAAGGAAATCATAGAAATATTTCAGATTTTAATATATTGAAAATATTTCTTACTGTAGATTATAGTAAAGATGTTTGAAAGCCATGGTTTTAAAGGACAACATAGACTAGAATTGAACAGAATGAGATGTATTTCAGTAGAGAAAAAAATCTTAAAATATTGATAATTATTGGTGACTAAGAGGAAACAGAGAAACAATTTATTTTCCTCATTGAAGAATAAAATTATCATATTCAAAATAGTTTCTAAATTAATTGTGTTTTCATATAATTCTCCAATCTTACTATTTTATCATCAGTACTTACATGCAATATACATTTATGATGTATTTACATTGTATTTACTTTGAAGCTTCTTTGAAGAAATTTTCTATGTAAATTATTTTAAATGTGTCCCAGGAAGGGAGTAAATAAATATATATAATAAATATGTATTGTCTCACCAACATTTAATTGTGTGTGGTATTAAAAACAGCAAACAAAATTTTTTTTTTTTAACTAATAAAGTACAGATTTAACTGATAGACTTTTTGCCTGGTAACTGTAGAGATTTTGACATAGCTCAAATGTTATTCTTGTGTCTATATTCAAAAACAATTTCAAGTATAATTTTATTGTTTATTCATTAGGTTCTGAAGCTACTAAAAATATATTTTTGATTGGAATATAGCCCTGTCTTTCAATGATGATAACCATGTAGTCATCAATGTCTATAGATAAAAAAGTTGATTATAATCTCCTAAATTATAAAGTCAGATTTGTGAGGATGAACCTCTTTTTTCTTCTTTAGGAATGGCAAACTCATTGAAGAAAATGAAAAGTATATATTGAAAGGGAGCAATACAGAACTGACTGTCAGGAACATAATCAATAGTGATGGTGGTCCTTATGTCTGTAGGGCCACAAATAAGGCAGGAGAAGATGAAAAGCAAGCTTTCCTCCAGGTCTTTGGTAAGTATTATAGCATAGTGGTTAAAACTGTTGTGTCTAGTGGAAGATCGGAGTCAAATTCTACTCTAATAATTTGAACTATTTAAACTTTCTGTATTAAACCCATTTCATCTTCTCTGTAATACGTTTTAAATTTTAGCTACCAGATAGAATTATCTGAAGAATAACATAAAATTACACATGCAAATTTTTGTAAGTCTTTGATACACTTGTAACGGAAGCTGGAAAAAATTCATTTAAATTACACCTAGTGAGGTTTGTCATCCGTATCTGTAAGGCTGGATCTTTGTAAGTCTCTAAATGACACATGTTAGGATCAGTTTTACTTACAATATATTTCAAAAGGGCACCTTTATAAGGCTACAGTTTAAAAACATTGACTTGTAACTGTACTTAAATATTCTCTTTCATTTAATTAAATGAAAGTATAAGATAAATATCTTCCGTATTTACCAAGAGCCATATTATCTTCTTTGGGTTACTTAGACAGCATAGAAAACTAGTACTTTACAAACATATATTGATGTAGCTTCAATTATGTTTACAAGAAGAAGACAATGATGGCAGTGGGTGTTTCTAATAGAATTTTTCCGTTTCAGTAGTGTAACACTAAAAACTATATGCCCTCTTAACATTTAATATGTTTTCTCCAACTTTAAAAACATTGTTATTGAAGTGCTTTCACAACAAAATTAAGGAAAAGGAAGGAAGCAGAAATCTGAGAGTAAGAAGGACTAGTGTTTGCAGTTGACAGGTGCAGAGGTGCCCCTTGCACTGACCATGAGATGAATGGTAACCCCTGCATGGACGTGCCCTCTGCTGATTGGCCCTGTAGTCACTGCTGGAAGCATTTTCTGAACTAGAGAGATATTTATAAAGCTGATATTCGAGTGGAGTGACACGGAGAATAAACAGCTATACCAAAATGTATTAAAATAAAAAATACAATTTTAAAAGTAGAGATGTTTTGAGAGTGAAACTGGATAAATCAGGTAGCATTGGATAAAGAGAAGAATTGTTTTGGATAGCATGATGTTGGAAAATTATTCTGAAGGATAATGTTTAGGTGGTGTTTACACAAAAATCTAATGATCAGAAGTAGGCCAAGCTAAGTCTAGAGAAGATTGTTCACTTAGAGGGAAGAGTAAATATACTTAACATTTTTAGAAATTGTTGAAAGTCCCTAACTTGTTCTAGCAGTGTTCCTCACTTGAAAATATTTTTTTCTATAAAACCTACAAAATTGAATAAGTATGACTTAATATAAAAATAATCGTATTAGAAATAGTATTGTGTGAGATTATTCCCAAGAGTAGACGGTCTTAATCTGCCTCAGTGTACTCATCTGAAATAGTAGTTACATCCTTTTTATCAGGATTGGAATGGAAAAGAAAAAAGAGATATTTTTACATTTCTGAGATATTTTCATCCTTTCCAGTAGAAAATAATACATGAAAATTGTACATGTTATGTTATTGTTGTAGTCACTTTTGTGCAGTAACATTCAACAAACTTTTGTTGCTCTTGACACAAAATTGTATGGGTATTGTGGGAATATAACTAAATCTATTAAAGTGAATGAAATAAAGAGTGAATTGTTAAAAAATTCTGTATGCTGTTTTTCTGATACCAAGACTGTTATTTTCTGAGCTTAAGAACAACTTATTTGTGTTTCTTGGTTAAATGTGTTAAAAGATGTTAAAAGTAACTCACACTGAAATAATGAGTACTCGATTGTATCCATTTTATATCTAAACAAGCAAAAATTTAGGAAATGCAGATAACACAGATTTCAAAAAATGAAGCTCTCTGAAACTATTTAAGTTTATGGAGGGACATATTTCACTATTGAGATAATTAAAATTAGTAGACATAATGCTTTTCTTTTTATACAATTTATGATTAAAATTTAGTTCTGTTATCTAATATATTATTAAGTAAACTGAAGTCCAAATAAATCAAGTGGAATAATATATATACATAACATGTAAATATATTTACTTAGTAAATGTTTCAAAATTTTATATGATTCTACTTGCGACATTTTCAGGATATATCATCATTTACTTCTTTGGTGAAATTTTTAAAGGTTAAGAGAGAATTAAAACAATTGTGTGTGCCTGTGTCTGTATAAATATATTCATGTGTATGTACATGTGTGTATATACATATATGTGCACACATATGCACCTATATACATGTGCTTTTAAAGGAAGAAATTTTGATTTTGTGGCTTTAAGATAGGAAAATAAATATAGAAATGGCTTTTAAATTGGCAAAATTTTGAAACAAATTATAATTATTATAATTTGGGTGTTGGTTTCTAAGCCACCTCAAGTTGTTTTGCATAATGAAAACAAATGAATATTATTTCCTAAATGTTTCTTCCTATACTATTCAACTGTCCTGGCACATCTGTAAAGCAAAGCAGGTCACTGTAATTCTGCAAAGCTAATAATATCATACTATACTAAAGTAGACTTAAATACCCATAATGCCTTTTGTCTGAGAAGTAATATTTTCCTCCAATACCGATTGAGTAATATATATATTCTTTACAGTACAGCCTCACATAATACAGCTTAAAAATGAAACTACATTTGAGAATGGTCAAGTCACACTCATATGTGATGCAGAAGGGGAGCCTATTCCAGAAATCACTTGGAAGAGAGCTGTGGATGGCTTCACGTTCACTGAAGGCGACAAGGTAACCACATCTCAATATGTAATGTTTCCATTACCATACAATTTCAGTATTTTCAATATCATTAAATCTCAAATTAGTCTTCAATGTACCTAGTAACTTGTAGGATCAAATAAATGGTTTAATTTTTAAAAAGGTAACTAACACAATGTCGGCCTTACCACTTTGGCGGGGGGAGGAATGTCAATGTGAAAAATTTAAAGATGTTCTTTATTAAGTCACAAACATTTAGGCTATTGGTATTATTAATGTTGCTTAACTGGACTTTTGTTATACATTGAATCTATAATATATGTTATTGCAGTTTTAACCCCTGCTGTATAAATATCTGGCCTTTGCAAATTCACTGACCATGAGAAAAGTGCTAGGACAAATAATATTGCCATTTTAATAACAGGAATAAAGATTTACAAACCAGTACATTCCACTTTAAACCTCAGCAGTTTCAGTTTAGTAAAGAAATGATTCTATATTTAGAAAATACTCTGGTGAGTGATGAGCATTGGAAGGGATTTGTGAAGAAGATTTACTTCAAATTAATTTAATGTGTTTTCTGCTTAGACAGGTGTCAACAAACTACAGTACATAGGGCAAATTTGGCCTCCGGCTTGTTTTGGTAAATAAAGTTTTATTGAAACTAAAGCAAAAAGTAATTTAAATTCAAAGAAATCTGGCTGTCATTCAATGCTTTACCCTTTAGAATTGTCTTTCTGCAGTAGAAGTGTAGGTTCTGCTTTCATATAATTTAGAATCTAATGTAGAGAAATAAGTACAAACAAATTACATCATTGTCATGACCTTTAACCAGAATGCATTCAACTTGCTTAGAAATTAATGAAACATTACTATATGTTTCACTATACTTCATGGATTTTAATTACTATTCTCTTTCACAACTATTCATACAAACTTCAAATACAAACAAAAGAGAAAGGAAAAGATGGTGAAATATTGAAATGATAGAACTGGCAATTTCACATAAGTGAAGATTATAAAATTAGGGTATTACATTGCTTTTCTCTACTCAATGTTAAAGAGAAACCTCCTTTAAACTTTTTTCATTATTAACTTTATTTAGGTAAAGAGTCCGATTTCTAAAGTATTCATACACCTCAATATGACTTTGATTTATTAGCATTAATAGTAAAAAAAAAAAAAAAAAGAAATAGAAATGTTTGTCCATAGTACACTTTACGTCAGTCCATCCCATCATGTTATATTTAACAACTGGCTAAACCCATAAATTCACCAAAAAAGTAATCTCTCTGGTCAATTTATTACGTTCCTTTTGGAAGACTGTGTTATCATATATATTACTCTTTTTTGTCTCATTTTCTCCTCCTAATGGCATTTTCAGAGATTATGTCTATTTGATAATTGTACTGTTTTGACATACTTATTTTATATATTCAAGTTGAAAATCAAATTTATAAAATGTGAATGACAATCATAATCTTCAGCAACCCAGATAAAAGTTATAGTTCGTTTTAATATATTCTTAAGAGAAAATCATGTATGTTACTATGACACAGTTGCCACATCTGAAAAGAATTAAATTTCTGTGAAATTAAAAAAATACAATCAGATATCTGAAACCATAGAGGACTGTTTTTATGTTTCAATTTTGCACATTTATTTAGATTACCTCACTCAAAAGTATTTACTTTCATGCCCTTAGACTGTTTTTATCATACCTCCATATTTCTAATGCTGTTTTCTAATTATTTTTCAGCTTACTTTAAAATTCTTAAAAGTTATCTTCTCAAAGAGAGTTTTTACTCTTCATTTAATGAATGTTACTTTACATATTATGCAGAGAATGAAAGATAAATTATACTCAGTTATTTTATTAATAAAATGTCATCAAGTAACAAGAAAGCTGTTATATTTTATTCTTGGATCTATGCCCCAGGCCACCCCAAACTACACATACATATTTATTCTGTAGTAACTGTGAAAAATAATCTTAAAGCTTTTGTTTCCTAAGGAGTATATTAAAAAACACATCTTGTTTTAAGAAAATCTGACTTGGATTCTTTGCAAAAAAAATTATAGAATCTCAAATATGCTTTTCTACACAAGTTTAATCCAGTCAATAAAGAAATTAAGTCTATTGTATTTCTATTATATTTCTCCAAATATATTTTAAGATCCTCTACCTATTTCTATCCTCCAGTAAGCTTCTTTTCCCCTCATATTTCCTGTTTCTTGAATAGCATAATTCACAAATCAAGTGATTGAGCTAAACTTTGAAGTAAACTAAATCTAGTTTTGAATCTCAACTCTGTCATTTATGATGCCTCAGCATGATAAAATTGAGTTCAAAGAGTCCAAATAACATTGTCAGTGTTGTTTGAACTCTTTTTAATATGAATTTTTATTTATTTTTATTTTTTTATTATTTTTTTTTTGAGACGGAGTCTTGCTCTGTCGCCCAGGCTGGAGTTCAGTGGCCGGATCTCAGCTCACTGCAATCTCCGCCTCGCGGTTTCACGCCATTCTCCTGCCTCAGCCTCCCGAGTAGCTGGGACTACAGGCGCCTGCCTCCTCTCCCGGCTAATTTTTTTTTTTATTTTGTATTTTTTAGTAGAGACGGGTTTTCACCGAGTTAGCCTGGATGGTCTCGATCTCCTGACCTTGTGATCCACCTGTCTCGGCCTCCCAAAGTGCTGGGATTACAGGCTTGAGCCACCGCGCCCGGCCATGAATTTTTAATATGATTTTTTTCATCTATAAAATGTTGATAATATTTACCCGCTTGTTATAAGGAAGATGAGTACATTACAAATGCATATCAATATTTACCATATTATAAATATCCAATACACTTTAGTTTTTACCTTGTCATATTACAAATTTACAGTATAAATTTACAAATTTTACTTTGTCATATTACAAATTTACAGTACGGCCTCATATAATACAGATTAAAAATGAAACTACATATGACAATGGTCAAGTCACACCTGAAGCATGGTTTATCTTGTTGCCTCCATAAAGTATAACACCTAAGGTTTGATTAAATTTGATGAGATCATATTATTCCTATCATGGAAAGTAGCATGGGATTGTACTTTCCATAAGAATCACTTGGGAAGACTATCAAAGTGCAGATTCTAGATTTCCACTTCTTAAAGTTGATTTAGTATGTGTAGCCCAGGGTATAGGAATGCATATTAAATCAACTCATTAGTTGGTGTGATACTATTAGTCTTCAGGCCATATTTTGGGAAACAATTTCAAGTAAGGATGAAATTTAACAGCTAATATTTTCAACAGAAAAATGATCTTAACCAATTAGTTGACACCTGATAGGGGCTTGGGAAGTATAAAACTAAACTAAACTAAAATTTCATTATGCATCTATCAGTCAAGTTTTGATGAAACTGAAATATATAGGTCAAAAATAGTGAAATATCACTGATGTCATATAGTAAAAACTAATAATTTCATCCAACAACATGGCATTGTATTTAGCAAATATGTTCATTCTTTTAGATTTTTCAAAGAGGGAAGGTCTCAATTAACTTTTTTTTTTTTTTTTTTTTTTTTTTGGTCTAACTTCTCAATCACCAGTTAAGACAAAAAAAAAATGGGGATAAAATACCATGTGACTTAAATGTATAGATAAGTGAATGCTCTTATACTGAGTTCAAGAATTAAATAAACATACTCAACACAGTCCCAAGTAGCATGAGACTTACAGCCCTCCCCTGTGTGAGAAGACATGCTAAGATAACCTTGACCAAGGGAGACAATGGTGAGCCCATTGTCTCTTTGGGATGGTCCTTTCTGAAAAGAAAAAAAAGGAGTGGTTAGGAAGTGTATTTAATTTTTTGTGTCTCCATAGTTACCAATCAGATATCTTTTAACTTCCCATGGGAGAAATAAGTAAGGGACTTGAAGAGTCCAACTGTGGTATGTTAGAAGACCTTCCTCCCCATGGAATAAAAGATTAAGAGTTCATGAATAGCATTCACTGCCCAATTAACAATATGCTAATAACCTTTAAATCACCATATACACAACTATCTCGATGTATCTTCTAGTATTAGTACTGCATAGTAAATGACCTGATAATATAATGGCACAAACCAGTAATTTTCTCTCACTTTTGATTTTGTGCATCAGAAGTTTGAGTAAGGCTTGGCCCAATGGTTATCAGTTGGAATCTTTAATGTGCTTGTATCAGATGTTGCTACTAGTGTTGCTTGTAGTTGTAGTTATGAGAAGGTTCAACTTTGCTGAGAAGCCAACATGGCTCACTTAAATGGCTAGCATTCAGTCTTGACTGTGGGCTGCAAGCTCAGGTGGCGCTGTTTTTGGAAAACCTGTATGAAGCCTCTCCAGTGTGGCTCAGAGCAGTCTGCTCTCTCTTGTGGCAGCAGGCTTTCTCCACAGAGAACATTTCAAAAGAATCAGGCCAGACAGACACTACCTGGTCTACTCTGACGTAGTCTTGGAAGTCACACATTGTCACTTCTGCCACAGTATATTGGTTACAAACAAATTATAAGGTTCTCTAATCCAACATGAGAGGAATTAGGCACTCCTCTTGATGGGGAAGGATTCATAGTCATATTATAGATGAGTATGTAGAGTAGGAGATATTGTTAAGGTCATCTTTGAAAATGCATCTACAATTTATCTCAAAATATTCCCATGACTTAAGTCCAAGCATTTTCCCAGGCTTGCAGATGAGGAAACTGAGGCTCAGGAAAATTCAGGGATTTTTACAAGGTCACACAGGGAGTAAGTGGCAGTGCCAGGATTTGAACAGTGGTTTCTCACTCTGCATAGTGCATGCTCATGCAAGGGCTTCAGAATTCTACTAAAGTGTATGCTGGCACTCTCATATGAATTTAAATGATATTTCTGTTTAATCAAATATAATTGAAAAGTCAGAAGAAACTTTGTTTTTAAACTTATTTATAATCTGATATTACCTATTTTAAACTATTTATAATGTTCAGTAAACACCAAAACTATTTACTGGTTTTTGTTAACATAGGTATATGTAAAAAATTACTTCATATAATGGGTGCTACCAAAATGTTTGAAAGCCCATGCCATATAAAACAATCTAGAGGTATGGGAGGGGGAGCAAAATGACAGAATAGAAGCCTCCACCGATCTTCTCCCCAACCCTCCAAGGACACCAAGTTAACAACCATCTATACACACACACACAAATAAACACACACACACACACAAAACACCTTCATAAGAACCAAAAAGCAGGTGAACACTCATAGTACTTGGTTTTAACTTCATATTGCTGAAAGAGTCACTGAAGAGATAGAAAAAAACAGTCCTGAATCAACAACACCATACCTCCGCCACCCTCAGCAACCTTGACATGGTGTAGAGAGCTTCTCTGGGAGCGGGGGGAGAGAGAACATAGCAATTTTGAGGCAGTGAACTCAGTCCTGACCTGTTAGAGCAGAAAGGAAAACAAGACCTAATTCAGCTGACACCTACCCACAGAGAGACCATTTAAACCAGCCCTAGCCCGAAAGGAATCACCTATCCCAGCAGTGCAAACTTGGGTGCCTGCAAACCTCACCAGTGAGGAACAAAGTGCTCTGTGTCTCCCAGTAAACTTTAAAGGAAGTCTAGATCATAAGGACTGCAACTCTTAGGAGAGTCCTAGTGCTGAACTGGGCCATGAGACAGTGGACTGGTGTGGAGTGGGGAGGAATGTGACATACTGATATACCAGCTGGGGTGGCCAAAGGAGTGCTGTCATCATCCCTCCCCTAACCCCAGCCTGCAGAGCTTGTGGCTCCCAAAGAGACCTCTTCTGGTTGTGAGAGGAAAGGAAAGAGTAGGGAGGACTCGGATAGTAGCTCTGCCACAGCAAGATAGGGCAACGGTCAGAGTTAGGAAGACGTTGTTCCATGTCCTATCTCCCAAATGGTGCTTCTATAATAGACAAACTCTGGGCCAGATGAGAACACACTGGTTTTCATGAAAGGACCCAGTCCTGGCAGCATTCATCACCAGATAACTAAAGAGGCCTTGGCCCTGAATAATCCACAGTGATACCCGGGTACTACATCAAGGGCTTTGGTAAAGCCTCTGAGACTTGCTGGGTCCAAATAATAGCACAGCCACAGGGGGTAGAGCATGAAGTGGGCTCTTAGGGTCTCCCAATCCAGGACCTGACTCTTGGATGCCATTTCTGGACCTGCTGTGGGTCACTGTCCTGAAATGTGAGTGCAGGCCAGGCAGCATTCACCACAAGCTGACTTAAGAGCACCTTAGCCTCAGGGAACATTGTTGTAGTCTAGCAGTACTCCTTGTGGTCTGGTGTGGTGGTGGCTACAGGGTAAGGCTCCTCTGCCTTTGGAAATGCAAGGGAAGAGTGGGAAGAACTGCATCTTGTGGTTTGAGTGCCAGATCAGCCACAGTATCATGGAACACCAGGTAGACTTCTAAGGTTTTAGACCTCTAGTCTCTGACTCCTGGAGAGCACCTCTGGACCCACCTGGGGCAAGGGGGACCTCGCTTCCCTGAAGGGAAGCATGCAGGCCTGATTGGCTTTGCCTCCTGCTGATTGTAGAGCCCCAGAACCTTGAGCGAACATAGGCAGTAGCCAGGGAGAGGTTACAACAGGCTTTAGGTGAGTCTGGGCTCTAGTGGCTTGAGGTCTAATACAGCACAGCCTTACTGCTGGTGGCCACAGGAGGGCTTATGTCATTCTTCTTCCAGCTTTATGTGAGTCAGAAAATAGAGTGAGACTGTGTTTGGGAGAAAGTAAGGGAAGAGAACAAGAGTCTCTGCCTGGTAATACAGATAATTTTCCCAGATCTTGTCCAAGACGATCAAGGCAGTACCTACCTCTATGAGTCTGCAAGAACCTCAACATTACTGGGCTTTGGGTCCCTCTAAAGCAAATACAACTTAGATCACAACACCCAAGGCTTTTCAAATATCTGGGAAGCCTTCCTAAGTAGGATGGATACAAATAAGCCCAAACAGTGAAGACTGCAATAAATACCTAACTCTTTAATAACGAGACACTGAAGAACAACTACTAGCATTAACACCATCCAGCAAAACATGACCTCACCAAATGAACTAAATAAGACACCAGAGACCAATCCTGGAGAAATAGGAATATGTGACTTCTCAGACAGAGAATTCAAAATAGTTGTGTTGATGAAACTCAAGAAAATCAAGATAACATGTAAATGGAATTCATAATTGGAATTCATGTGGAATTCATTCCATAGTTGGAATTCATAATTCTATCAGATAAATCTAACAGAGATTGAAATAATTACAAAGAATCAAGCAGAAATTTTGGAGCTGAAAAATGCAGCAATCATTGAAGAATGCCTTAGAGTCCTTTAATAGCCGAATTGATCAAGCAGAAGAAATAGTCAGCTTGAAGACAAGCTAGTTGAAAATACACAGAGGAGAAAAAAAAAAAAAAGAATAAACAACAATGAAGCATGCCTATAGGATCTAGAAAATAGCCTCAAAATGAAAATCAAGAGTCTTGTCCTTAAAAAGGAGGTAGAGAAAGAGATAGGTATAGAAAGTTTATGCAAAGGGATAATAATAAGGAACTTCGTAAACCTAGAGAAAAATATCAATATCTAACCACAGGAAGGTTATAGAACACCAAAAGGTTTCCCCAAAGAAGACTACTTCAAGGCATTTAATACTGAAACTCCCAAAGGTCAAGGATAAAGGAAAGCATCCTAAAAAGCAATATGAGAAAATAAACAAATAACTTACAGTGGAGCTCCAATATGTCTGGCAGAAAACTTTTAAGTGGAAACCTTATAGGTCAGGAGGGAGGGCCATGGATGAAAGAAAGGATCCTAAAAACCAACAAGAGAAAATAAACAAGTTACATACAATGGGACTCCAATACATCTGGCAGAAGACATTTAAGTGGAAGCATTACAGGCCAGGAGAGAGTGGCATGACATATTTAAAGTGCTGATACTAAAAAAATCTTTTACCCTAGAATTGTATATTTGGAGAAAATATCCTTCAAGCATGAAGGAGAAATAAAAACTTGCCCATATAAACAAAAGCTGAGGGATTTCATCAACACCAGATCTGTCCTATAAGGAATGCTAAAGGAAGTACTTAAATCAGAAAGAAAATGGCATTGATGAGCAATTAGTAATTACCTGATGGTACAAAACTCACTGGTAATAGGAAGTACACAAGAAAACACAGAATATTATAACATTGTAATGGTGGTATGTACCATTTACTCTTATCCTAAGTAGAAAGATTAAACAATGAAGTAATCAAAAATTATAACTACAACAACTTTTCAAGAGAATCAGTACAAGAAGATATAAATTGAAACAACAAAAGGTTACAAAGTGGGGGGGACAAATTTAAGGCATAGAGTTTTTATTAGTTTTCTTTTTGCTTGTTTGTTAGTTTGTCTATGCAAATAGTGTTAAATTATTATCAGTTTAAAATAATGGGTTATGAGATGTTATCTGAAAGACTAAAACTGAAACAACATACAGTGGAGACACAAAAAATACAAAGCAAGAAACTAAATTGTATCACCAGAGAAAACCACCTTCACTAAAGGAAGACGGGAAGGATAGAAAGAAGGAAGAGAAGACCACAACACAACTGGAAAACAACAAAATGGTAATAGTAAGTCCTAACTTACGAATAATAACACTGAATATAAATGGACTAAACTCTCCAATCAAAAAACATAGACTGGCTGAATGGATGAAAAAACAAGGCCCATTGATCTATTGCCTACAAGAAACATGCTTCATCTATGAAGACTCACATAGACTGAAAATGAAGGTGTAGAAAAAGATATTCCATGCCAACTGAAACCAAAAAAAAACAGGAGTAACTATACTTATGTCAAACAAAATAGATTTCAAAACAAAAACTATAAGAAAAGACAAAGAAGGTTAATATATAATGACAAGTGTGTAAATTCAGCAGGAGGATATAATAAATAAATATCTATGCACCCAACATGGGGGCACCCAGATACATAATGGGAATATTATTAGAGCTGAAGAGAGAGGTCCCATTACAATAATAGCTGGAGACTTCAACACCCAATTTTCAGCATTGGACAAATGTTTCAGACAGAAAATCAACAAAGAAACTTCAGATGTAATCTGCACCATAGATCTAATGGATCTGGTAAATATTTATAGAACATTTCATCCAATGACTGCAGAATACACATTCTTTTCCTTAGCACATGGATCATTCTCAAGGATATATACTATATTGCAAAGCAAGTCTTAATATACTTTAAAAATTAATATCAAGCATCCTTTCTGACCACAATGCAACAAAACTAGAAATTAATAATGAGGAATTCTGGAAAGTATACAAATACATGTAAATTAAACAATATGCTCCTGAATGACCAGTGTGTCAATGAAGAAATTCAGAAGGAAATTTAAAAACTTCTTGAAAGAAATGATAATGGAAGCACAAAATACAAAAATCTATGGGATACAGCAAAAGCAGTACTAAGAGGGAATTTTATAGCTATAGAAGCCTACATCAAAAAAAGAGGAAAAACTTCAAATATGCCATCGCATGATAAATCATAAAGAATGGAAAAGCAAGAGCAAACCAAACCCAAGGTTAGTGGAAGAAAATAGATAATGGAGAACAGAGCAGAAATAAATGAAATTGAATGAAAAAAATACAAAAGGTCAATGAAACAATAAGTTACTTTTTTAAAAAGTTAAACAAAATGTACAAAACTTTAGACAGACTAAGAAACAAAGAAGATACAAGTAAATACAGTTATAAATGAAAAAGCAGACATTTCAACTGATACTGATGAGCAATTATATGCCAATAAATTGGAAAATCTAGAAGAAATGGACAAATTCCTATACACATATGACCTACACATAAACAAAATTGAGTGACATTTTTCACTATAGAAATAGAAAAAACTTTCTAAAATTTATATGGAAACACAAAAGACTCAGACTAGCCAAAGCTATCCTAAGCAAAAAGAACAAAACTGGACAATTCACATTACCTGACTTCAAATTATTCTACAGAGCTATAGTAACCAAAACAGTGTGGTACAGGAAGAAAGCCAAAACCTGAACAGACCAATAACAAGTAATGAGGTTAAAGCCATAATAAAAAGCCTGCATAAAGAAAAGCTTGGAACCTGATGGCTTCACTGCTGTATTCTACCAAACATTTAAAGAAGAGCTAATCCCAGTCCTACTCAAACGATTTCAAAAAATAGAGAAGGAAAGAATACTTCCAAGCTCATTCTATGAGGCCAGTATTACTTTCATACTTAAAAAGAAGACACATCAAAAAAAGTGTCTGATGAATATTGATGCAAAAATCCTCAACAAAATACTAGCAACCAGATTCAACAATACATTATACAAATAATTCATCGTGACAAAGTGGGATTTTTCCCTGGATCAACATACATAAATCAATCAATGTGATACATCATATCAACAGAATGAAGCATAAAAACCATATGATCATTTCAGTTGATACTGAAAGAGCATTTGATAAAATTTAACATCCATTCATGATAAAAACCCTCAAAAAAACTGGGGATAGAAGGAATATATGTGAAAATAATAGGGGCCATATATGACAGCCCTACAGCTAGTGTCATACTGAATGTAGAAATACTGAAAGTGTTTCCTCTAAGATCTGAAACATTACAAGGACACCCACTGTCACCACTGTTATTCAACTTAATAATCAAAGTACCAACTAGAACAATCAGACAACAGAAAGATATAAATGATATCCAAATTGGAAAGGAAGAAGTCAAATTACCCTTGTTTTTAGATGATGTGGTCATATGTTTGGAAAACTCTAGAGACTTCACAAGAAAACTGTTAGAACTGATAAATTCAGTAAAGTTGCAAGACACAAAATCAACATACAAAAATCAGTAGCGTTTTAATATGTCAACAGTGAACAATGTGAAAAATAAAAGCTATCCCATTTACAATAGCTGCACATAAAATTAAATACCTAGGAATTAACCAAAGAAATGAAATGTATCTGTAATGAAAACTTTATAAACACTGATGAAAGAAATTGAAGAGGACACCAAAAAATGGGAAAATATTGCATAGTCATGGATTGGAAGAATCAATATTTTAAAATGTCCATATTACCCAAAGCAATCTACAGATTCAATGCAATCCCCCTTCAAAATTTAATGACACTTTTCACAGAAATAGAAAAACCTTTCTAAAATTTATATGGAACCACAAAAGACTCAGAATAGCCAAATCTTCCCTAAGCAAAAAGAAAACTACTGGACAAATCACATTACCTGACTTCAAATGACACAATAGAGCTATAGTAACCAAAGCATCATGGCACTGGTATACACAGATACGTAGACCCATGGAACAGAATAGAGAACCTAGAAACATATCCACACAACTACAGTCAAGTCATTTTCAGCAAAAGTGCCAATCATATACACTGGGGAAAAGACAGTCTGTTCAATAAAAGGTGCTGGGGAAACTGGATATCCATATGCAGAAGAACAAAACTTGACCCGTGTCTCTCACCAAACACAAAAATCCAATCAAAATGGATTAAAGACTTAAATCTAAGACCTCAAACTGTGAAGCTACTACAAGAAATCATTGGGGAAAATCTCCAGGACATTGGCCTGGGCATAATTTTTTGAGCAATACCCCACAAGCACAGGCAACCAAAGCAAACATAGGCAAGTGGGACAAATTAAAAACATCACATCAAATTAAAAACCTTCTGCATGTCAAAGGTTATCATCAACAAAGTGATGAGACAAGGAACAGAATGGGAGAAGATATTTGTAAACTACCCATCTGACAAGGGATTAACCAGAATATATATAAAGCTCAAATAATTCTATAGAAAAAATACAATTATCTAATCAAAAACTGGGCAAAATATTTGAATACACATTTCTCAAAAAAGACATACAAATGGCAAACAGATATGTGAAAAGGTGCTCAACGTCATGGATCCTCAGACAAATGCAAATGAAAACTACAATGAGATGTCTTCTCACTCCAATTAAAATGGCTTATATCCAAAAACTATGCAATAAGAAATGCTGACAAGGACGTATAGAAAAGGGAATCTTTTGTACACTCTGAGTGGGGAGATAAAATAGTAAAATAACAATGAAGAACAGTTTGGAGGTTCATCTAAAAAACTAAAAATTGAGCTACTATGTGATCCAACAATCCCACTGCTGGGCATACGCCAAAAAGAAAGGAAATCGGTACAACAAAGAGATAGCTGCACTCCTATGTTTGTTGCAGCACTGTTACAATAGCTAAGATTTGGAAGCAACGTAAGTGTCCATCAAGAGATGAAATGGATAAAGAAAATATACACAGTTGGGTACTATTCAGCCCTAAAAAGATGAGATCCAGTCATATGCAACAGCACGGATGGAACTGGAGATCATTGTGTTAAGTGAAATAAGCCAGGCATAGAAACACAAATATCACATGTTCTCACTTATTTTGGGGATCTAAAAATCAAAACAATTGAACTCAAGGACATAGCTCATAGAAGGATGGTAACCAGATAATGGGAAGTGTAGTGAGGTGGGGGGTGGTAAGGATGGTTAATTGGCAAAAGAAATAGAAAGAATGAATAAGACCTACTATTTGATAGTCCAACAGGGTGAGTATAGTTAATACTAACTTAATTGTACCTTTTAAAAAACTCAAAAAGTGTAATTGGATTTTGACTCAAAGAATAAATGCTTGAGGGGGTGAATACCCCATGTTCTTGAAGTGCTTTTTTCACATTGCGTGCCTGTATCAAAACATCTCATTTACCCCACAAAAACATACACCTACTACATACCCCAAAACTTAAAAATTAAAAAAATCTAGAATCTTAACACTATTCTCACTGTAAAATAAATGATTAAGATAGTAAATAAATATTTTCAGAATTCATCTTCGACGATCATGGGTTAAAGTTTTAATAACTGTAACTCACTAACTACTATGTGTTCCTAATTGTTTTTATTTTATTATTGGGCACAATTTTATACTACAATCTAGGACAGCTTCAAATAGAATTATATTATTTCACATAAATGCTACCGGGAAAAAATTATGCCTTTTGTATGAAATTTCTAATATTCTACTGGTTTCTGATGCTAATAACCCTTCATTGCTTTGAGGAAGATACTGAACTGTTGAACTGTTCATATGAATACGGCATAAACTAGCCTTGTATAATGTGTTATCATTCAGAAACAACAACAGAATTCACAGTGGTTAAAAACAGATCTATTTTAAACTAATGACTATTGTTATTTGTAATCCAAAGCATTTTATGTACATGTAAAATAATATATGTAATTTTTAAACCTGTTCAGATCAATTTCAGATATACATATAAGCATATCTATTTTCCTTAGAAATATTTTCTAATATCCAGGCCGGGTGCAATGGCTCACGCCTGTAATCTCAGCACTTTGGGAGGCCGAGGTGGGTGGATTACGAGGTCAGGAGATCAAGACCATCCTGGCTAACACGGTGAAATTCCATCCCTACTAAAAATACAAAAAAAAAAAAAATTTGCCGGGCGTGGTGGCGGGTGCCTGTAGTCCCAGCTACTCAGGAGACTGAGGCAGGAGAATGGCTTGAACCTGGGAGGCGGAGCTTGCAGTGAGTGGAGATCATGCCACTGCACTCCAGCTTGGGTAACAGAGCGAGATTCTGTCTCAAAAAAAAAAAAAAAAAAAAAAAAAATTCTATTATCCAATATTATTTCAAGATAATTTTTTCTGTATTTTATTGAGTTAGTTGTCACTAACTTTTAATTATTAGTTTATTTTAAATTTCTAGGCAATTTATTTTAGTGATAACTCAAATATTATTGGCGATATTTCCATTAAAATATAATTGATGTACAGTAGTAGGGTGATCCAAAAATATATTAAATCAACAGCTTAATCTTTTTGTCATAATTTGGCATTTTCCTAAGATGCACTTGTGTATACAAATTGGAAACCGTGACATCTTTAATTAATGTTGTGTACTTAGTTGTAATATTTAAAAGTATATAATAAAGCTTAAGACAAACCAAAGCTCTTTCCCCAGAATATGAAATAGCCATAAATCAAAATTTTGAATTGTCTTCTACATACTAAGCAATCTGTTGTTTTTATTAAAAACCTTTCTTTATTAAATTAAACCATGCTTTTTTCAAAGCCTTGATCTGAGATATATGTGAGATTGTATGTTCAAAGTGTTTTAACATAATTTTGTCACATAACGAACACCCACTAAATATTGCCACTTTATATGAACATCTCTCATCTATTTGTTCATTTGTTTGTTTTGTTTTTTGAGACAGAGTCTAGCTCTGTTGCCCAGGCTGGAGTGAAGTGGCACGATCTTGGCTCACTGGAACCTCTGCCTACCAGGTTCCAGTGATTATCCTACCTCAGCCTCTCGAGTCGCTGGGATTACAGGCACACGCCATCACACCCGGCTAATTTTTTATTATTATTACTAGAGACAGGGTTTCACCATATAGGCCAGGCTGGTCTTGAATACCTGACTTCAGGTGATCCTCCCACCTCAGTCTCCCCAAATGCTGGGATTACAGGCTCTCATCTGTTTTTGAACCAAAGCTGGTTTGTTGTTGTTGTTTGCTTGTTTTTTTGAGACAGGGTCTTGCTCTGTCACACAGGCTGGAGTGCAGAGATGCAATCACAGCTCAATGAAGCTTCAACCTCCCAGCCTCAAGCATCCTCCCACCTCAGCCTCCTGAGTAGGGGGACTACAGGCACGTGCCACCATGACCAGCTAAATTTTGTAGGCTTTTATTTTATTGTATTTTTTATTTGGCTGTTATTGTTGTTGTTGTTTTGTAGAGACAGGGTTTTGTCATGTTTCCCAGGCTCGTCATGAACTCCTGGACTCAAGCAATCCACCTGCCTGAGCCTCCCAGAGGGCTGGGATTACAGACGTGAGCCACCTTGCCTGGCCCCAAAATTTATTTAGATCATCTCTTATTATCATTCTTCATGATCAATAAATGTTAGTATACATAGAAATCACAGATATTGATGAATTATAATGGGAAGTCATGGAAAGTGTTACAAAATCAAAGTTTAATTCTGACTTTCTTGCTTTTGGTGTGTCATTGACCATGTTAGTTCTTATCTCTGAATTCAGTTTCTGCATGTACAAATCAGGATAGAAGACCTACCTGAAAAAGGGTTCTGAAGATGAAATGAGATTACATGTAACAATATCTCAGATACAAGCCAAACAACTTGAAAGTGCTTTTTTGTTTGTATTTGTTTTTGTTTTTGTTTTTTTTTTGAGATGGAGTCTCACTCTGTTGACCAGCTGGAGTGCAGTGGCACAATCCCGGCTCACCACAACCTCCGCCTCCCAGGTTCAAGCAATTTTCCTGCCTCAGCCTCCCGAGTAGCTGGGATTACAGGTGCCTGTCACCACGTCCAGCTAATTTTTGTATTTTTAGTAGAGATGGGGTTTCACCCTGTTACCATGTTGGCCAGGCTAGAAAGTGTTATTTTCCATTATTCTTGGAGTTATCTTATCTTCATTCTACATTATACATACTGTTATGTTGCAATTAAATTTTTCTTAAAGAAATATTAATATGTTAACTGCGTTTCAATGATTGCTGTCACACAAGAGACTAGATAAAAAATTTTAAGCATAGTCATATGTACTTGATGATGGAATACCATCTAAAAAACGACTGAGTCTTCTACCCCTAGTTGTCAGAGATTGTGCTTGCTTATCATAGCTACAAAGTTTGCTCTAAAATAATCTCTAGCAATATTAATTCAATGATTCATATATCAGGTTTTGCCACACTAAATTCCAGACCTTGTGACTGTATATCACATTTCTCTTGGAAGTGGACAATGTCGGAAGTCTGCATTTGGCTCTTGTCATCACCGCCTTGTGTTTGCCTTCAATCTCCATCCATGCAGGGGAGTGCAGATGAAGTCCCTAGGGTCCTGTGCTAAATGAGAATAGATTCTCAGGCCGCTGTTAAGTGATGAAGGACGGTCTCTACCTATGAGACACAAAATCAGGTTAGAAATATAGATTTCTTATATCATCATCTTTTTCTTCCCTTTCTCTCACATCTGTCTGGCCTAACACCTCCAGATTTTTCCTATGCGGGAAGTGAGTCAGTTTTTTCCTTCTTTGGGCCATTGTACACCTTTCACATTTTATAACAGTACATACTGATTTGGAGATCCTTCAACATTCTAAGAAGTACCTAAATAAGGCATTAAGGTAGGAAAAAAAGAACACGTTTTGCTCCACAAAACAAGTTATTGAAGAATGCTTTGTTCTTCATCCGTTTTTCAAAATATGTTTATATATCATGTGATAAAACTGGTTTTTTTAGATTTGTCTAAAAATATTATGTTACTTGTCAATTTTAGTATTAAATTGAAGTAAAAAGTTCTACCGAGGGAGTGATTTTGCCTCTAGAATTCTTACAAAATGACAAACATAACAGTAAGTAATTTTATGTATGTGAATAGAATGTTTTATGTCATAAATATAAAGTGCTTATTATATCAGCTAGCAGATGACATCTCCCTTGTATCATTTATCATCTCTTAAGATACAGAATCTATAATTATTTTATTCCTGTTGTACGTGTCCTACCTAGTAAATAGACCTACATCCATTAGAAATTAATCCCACTCTGCATTGAATAAGTATCTGAAATGTACAGCAATAAATTATAAAATTATAACTATCTTAAGGCAGCATTTCTCAACTTCAGTCATTTGATAATTAGCTTCATCTCTTTTCTGTATTCATGTGCTGCCTGAACTGTCACATGTCCTCTTTCTTCTTTAAATTGAATTGTTTTTATTTATTCTTATCTTTACCCAAATGATCAATGAAATTAAAAGTATGGTACATATGCCAGTTATATTTTTAAATACACATTAAAATTAATACAAAATATACAATAAAAATTTTTTTTCAAACTATTACCTAACCTCCCCCAGTGGTTCACAGATCACATTTTTTTTTTTTTTTTTTTTTTTTTGAGACGGAGTCTCGCTCTGTCGCCCAGGCTGGAGTGCAGTGGCCGGATCTCAGCTCATTGCAAGCTCCGCCTCCGGGTTTTTTACGCCATTCTCTCGCCTCAGCCTCCCGAGTAGCTGGGACTACAGGCGCCCGCCATCTCGCCTGGCTAATTTTTTGTATATTTTTAGTAGAGACGGGTTTCACCGTGTTAGCCAGGATGGTCTCGATCTCCTGACCTCGTGATCCGCCCGTCTCGGCCTCCCAAAGTGCTGGGATTACAGGCTTGAGCCACCGCGCCCGGCCCACAGATCACATTTTTATAAATTCTGCTTTTGTGTCCAAATATATTTCAAATTAATGTGATACAAAATTTAGCTATGAAATATTGAGTGGGACACGTTTGAAGATGTTTTAATTAGGATAGAACCCATTTTCCATCCTCCTATTTGTGGGTCCATGCACTTTTCTCCAGTAAAAAATATGCTTCACTTCACTAATGGGTACTGAGTTTATTCACAAATCATTGTAACAGAAACTCATTTAATTCCAATCCTTAGTGCTAAATGATTCTTTTAGGATGATGCCAATAAACTGAATAATTAAGGCAGTGAAATTAGCTTTAAAATAAATTTCTTTCCTTTTTTCTGCTAAAGTGAAATAATAAAATGCTGGCCTTGGTCTTAGGCTAGATCACCTGCATAACTTGTAATCACAATAGTAGTATTTTCTGTTATTTTGCATTTATTGAGAAAATGTATCTTTCTGTATTAAATAAAATAAACTGATCCAACATTAATTTTTGTACTGTGAGTGCAGTTTTAACTTCTGTTCCTTCCAATAAGTAGAAGTATTAAAATTGAAATTTAAGATTATTTCATTACTGGGCATGGTGGCTCAAGCCTGTCATTCCAGCATTTTGGGAGGCTTAGGTAGGTGAATCGCTTGAGGCCAGCAGTTCGAGCCCACCCTGGCCAACATGGCAAGAACCCATCACAACCAAAAATACAAAAAATTAGCCGAGCCTGGTGGTGTGCACCTGTAGTTCCAGCCACTCAGGATGGGGCGGGGAAAAGGAGGTTGCAGGGGGCTGAGACAGGAGAATAACTTGAACCCAGGAAGCAGAGGTTGCAGGGAGCCAAGATCCTGCCACTGCACTCCAGCCTGAGTGACAGACTGAGACTGTGGGAAAAAAAAAAAAGAAAGAGAGTGAAGGGAAGGGAAGAGAAGGGGAAGGGGAAGGGGAAGGGGAAGCGGAAGGGGAAGCGAGAAGAAAGAAAAATAAAAGAAAAGAAGAAAAAGAAAAAAGGCAGGGAGGGAAGGAGAGAAGGAAGGAAGGAAGGAAGGAAGGAGAAAATATTTCTTTGAATTGTATTATTATTATTATTATTATTATTAGAGATGGAGATGGAGTCTCTCTCTGTCACCCAAGCTGGAGTGCAGTGGCATGATCTCCGTTCACTGCAACCTCTGCCTCCTGAGTTCAAATGATTCTCCTGACACAGCCTCCAGAGTAGCACAGACTCCAGGCTCGTGCCACCACGCCTGGTTAATTTTGTATTTTTAGTAGAGATGGGTTTTACCATGTTGGCCAGGCTGGTCTTGAACTCCTGACCTCAGGAGATCCACCCACCTCAGCCTCCCAAAGTGCTGGGATTACAGACATGAGCCACTGCTCCTGGTCTTAATTTTAATTCAAAGTAGGGATAGTCACCTTTAACAATTAGCTTTACATCAACACACACAGATACACATAAATTGTGGTTTTACCAAAGTGGTCCTTGCTGTTTCCATAGTGTAGAAATAGTATTTTCCTCCATTAATTTAGACACAATGATCTGAAGAATACATAGTTAAAATATTTTTGCAGATTAAAATACCAGTTCAAAAGGAATTTCTCTCGGTAATAAAGTTAGGCAGTTCCTTAAATACAAGTACGTGAATAAAATATGATGCTTTAAAATTTCTAACAATTTAAATATCTCACCATGTAAATATTTCTTATAACACGGCTGCAATCATTATTATATTATTGTTTTATTCTCAATTATATTATTCTGTATTATATACATAGAAATATTTTATTGCAATTTAATATTGTCATTTATGGTTCAGGGTTCCTGCCGTGGATTTAAGCAAACGCTATATGTATATATTTTTTATATATTTTTATTTTTTTAATTTTTTATTATTATTATACTTTAAGTTCTAGGGTACATGTGCATAACATGCAGGTTTGTTACATATGTATACTTGTGCCATGTTGGTGTGCTGCACCCATCAACTCGTCAGCAACCATCAACTCATCATTTACATCAGGTATAACTCCCAATGCAATCCCTCCCCCCTCCCCCCTCCCCATAATAGGCCCCGGTGTGTGATGTTCCCCTTCCGGAGTCCAAGTGATCTCATTGTTCAGTTCCCACCTATGAGTGAGAACAGGCAGTGTTTGGTTTTCTGTTCTTGCGATAGTTTGCTGAGAATGATGGTTTCCAACTGCATCCATGTCCCTACAAAGGACACAAGCTCATCCTTTTTTATGGCTGCATAGTATTCCATGGTGTATATGTGCCACATTTTCTTAATCCAGTCTGTCACAGATGGACATTTGGGTTGATTCCAAGTCTTTGCTATTGTGAATAGTGCCGCAATGAACATACGTGTGCATGTGTCTTTGTAGCAGCATGATTTATAATCCTTTGGGTATATACCCAGTAATGGGATGGCTGGGTCATATGGTACTTCTAGTTCTAGATCTTTGAGGAATTGCCATACTGTTTTCCATAATGGTTGAACTAGTTTACAATCCCACCAACAGTGTAAAAGTGTTCCTATTTGTCCACATCCTCTCCAGCACCTGTTGTTTCCTGACTTTTTAATGATTGCCATTCTAACTGGTGTGAGATGGTATCTCATTGTGGTTTTGATTTGCATTTCTCTGATGGTCAGTGATCACGAGCATTTTTTCATGTGTCTGTTGGCTGTATGCATGTCTTCTTTTGAGAAATGTCTGTTCATATCCTTTGCCCACTTTTTGATAGGGTTGTTTGTTTTTTTCTTGTAAATTTGTTTGAATTCTTTGTGGGTTCTGGATATTAGCCCTTTGTCAGATGAGTACATTGCAAAAATTTTCTCCCATTCTGTAGGTTGCCTGTTCACTCTGATGGTAGTTTCTTTTGCTGTGCAGAAGCTCTTTAGTTTAATCATATCCCATTTGTCAATTTTGGCTTTTATTGCCGTTGCTTTTGGTGTTTTAGACATGAAGTCCTTGCCCATGCCTATGTCCTGAATGGTACTACCTAGGTTTTCTTCTAGGGTTTTGATGGTATTAGGTCTAACATTTAAGTCTCTAATCCATCTTGAATTAATTTTCGTATAAGGAGTAAGGAAAGGATCCAGTTTCAGCTTTCTACTTATGGCTAGCCAATTTTCCCAGCACCATTTATTAAATAGGGAGTCTTTTCCCCATTTCTTGTTTCAGGTTTGTCAAAGATCAGATGGCTGTAGATGTGTGGTATTATTTCTGAGGACTCTGTTCTGTTCCATTGGTCTATATCTCTGTTTTGGTACCAGTACCATGCTGTTTTGGTTACTGTAGCCTTGTAGTATAGTTTGAAGTCAGGTAGCATGATGCCTCCAGCTTTGTCCTTTTGACTTAGGATTGTCTTGGCAATGCGGGCTCTTTTTTGGTTCCATATGAACTTTAAAGCAGTTTTTTCCAATTCTGTGAAGAAACTCATTGGTAGCTTGATGGGGATGGCATTAAATCTGTAAATTACCTTGGGCAGTATGGCCATTTTCACGATATTGACTCTTCCCATCCATGAGCATGGTATGTTCTTCCATTTGTTTGTGTCCTCTTTTATTTCACTGAGCAGTGATTTGTAGTTCTCCTTGAAGAGGTCCTTTACATCCCTTGTAAGTTGGATTCCTAGGTATTTTATTCTCTTTGAAGCAATTGTGAATGGAAGTTCACTCGTGATTTGGCTCTCTGTTTGTCTGTTACTGGTGTATAAGAATGCCTGTGATTTTTGCACATTAATTTTGTATCCTGAGACTTTGCTAAAGTTGCTTATCAGCTTAAGGAGATTTTGGGCTGTGATGATGGGGTTTTCTAAATATACAGTCATGTCATCTGCAAACAGGGACAATTTGACTTCGTCTTTTCCTAACTGAATACCCTTGATTTCTTTCTCTTGCCTGATTGCCGTAGCCAAACTTCCAACACTATGTTGAATAGGAGTGGTGAGAGAGGACATCCCTGTCTTGTGCCAATTTTCCAAGGAAATGCTTCCAGTTTTTGCCCATTCAGTATGATATTGGTTGTGGGTTTGTCATAAATAGCTCTTATTATTTTGAGATACGTTCCATCAATACCGAATGTATTGAGAGTTTTTAGCATGAAGGGCTGTTGAATTTTGTGAAAGGCCTTTTCTGCATCTATTGAGATAATCATGTGGTTTTTGTCTCTGGTTCTGTTTATATGCTGGATTATGTTTATTGTTTTATGTATTTTGAACCAGCCTTGCATCCCAGGGATGAAGCCCACTTGATCATGGTGGATTAGCTTTTTGATGTGCTGCTGGATTCGGTTTTTCAGTATTTTATTGAGGATTTTTGCATCGATGTTCATCAGGGATATTGGTCTAAAATTCTCTTTTTTTGTTGTGTCTCTGCCAGGCTTTGGTGTCAGGATGATGTTGGCCTCACAAAATGAGTTAGGGAGGATTCTCTCTTTTTCTATTGATTGGAAGATTTTCAGAAGAAATGGTACCAGCTCCACCTTGTACCTCTGGTAGAATTCAGCTGTGAATCCATCTGGTCCTGGACTTTTTTTGGTTGGTAGGCTATTAATTATTGCCTCAATTTCAGAGCCTGCTACTGGTCTATTCAGGGATTCAACTTCTTCCTGGTTTAGTCTTGGGAGAGTGTAAGTGTCCAGGAAATTATCCATTTCTTCTAGATTTTCTAGTTTGTTTGCGTAGAGGTGTTTATAGTATTTTCTGATGGTAGTCTGTATTTCTGTGGGGTCAGTGGTGATATCCCCTTTATCATTTTTTAATTGCATCTATTTGATTCTTCTCTCTTTTCTTCTTTATTAGTCTAGCTAGCAGTCTGTCAATTTTGTTGATCTTTTCAAAAAACCAACTCCTGGATTCATTGATTTTTTGGAGGGTTTTTGTATCTATCTCCTTCAGTTCTGCTGTGATCTTAGTTATTTCTTGCCTTCTCCTAGCTTTTAAATGTTTTTGCTCTTGCTTCTCTAGTTCTTTTAATTGTGATGTTAGAGTGTCAATTTTAGATCTTTCCAGCTTTCTCTTGTGGGCATTTAGTGCTATAAATTTCCCTCTACACACTGCTTTAAATGTGTCCCAGAGATTCTGGTATGTTGTATCTTTGTTCTCATTGGTTTCAAAGAACATCTTTATTTCTGCCTTCATTTCGTTATGTACCCAGCAGTCATTCAGGAGCAGGTTGTTCAGTTTCCATGTAGCTGAGCGGTTTTGATTGAGTTTCTTAGTCCTGAGTTCTAGTTTGATTGCATTGTTATCTGAGAGACAGTTTGTTATAATTTCTGTTCTTTGACATTTGCTGAGGAGTGCTTTACTTCCAATTATGTGGTCAATTTTGGAATAAGTGTGATGCAAACACTATATTTTACAAATTATTTACTTAAACCGGTTTTATTGGAAGGCAGAAAACAATGGAGTGAACTTTCGCATCACATTTAACTGTCCACTGAAAATTCTTAGATGATTTTTATTTATAAAATGTGAAGATTACGTTAAATTGTTTTTCTTTTTTTATTCTTAGGAAAATGTAACTTCTTGAAAATAAATTTTATAAAATATAAGCAGTGAATTAATCAGTCATAGGAATTTATGTAGCTAACATTTCCTTTATTACTAACCCCAATTCACTTAACAACTATCAACAAATATTGAAGACTTTTATATTGGCATGTGCTAATGTAGACACAAGGAGTGTAGCACTAAAAAATACAAGTTTTGCCAGGCTCAGTGGCTCAGACCTGTAATCCCAGCACTTTGGGATGCCCAGGAGGGTAAATCATCTGAGGTCGGGAGTTCGAGACAAATGTGGCCAACATGGAGAAACCCCATCTCTACTAAAAATACAAAATTAGCAGAGTGTGGTGGCACCTGCCTGTAATCCCAGCTGCTCAGAAAGCTGAGGCAGGAGAATCTCTTGAACCCCAGAGGCAGAGGTTGCGGTGAGCCAAGATCATGCCATTGCACTCCAGCCTGGGAAACAAGAGCGAAACTCCGTCTATAAATAAATAAATAAATGTTTCTTGCTTTATCGTGCATACAATTTAGGAGGGGAGATGAAATTAAACTATATTTAAAATTAATAATCATTTTTGATGAATATACACTTTTGAAATATGCAGTTTTCATAAAGAAAATACCAGTGTTGAGTATGGACTTTCACAAGGTCACAAATATAGCTTTGGCATATTTCTTTACACTTATTCCGACCCCGTTCGATGAGTTTGCCTCACAGTCCTCCTTTTCAGTGTATTTTGCAAACTATATCATGAAAATATCTCCTCGTAATTTGTTTCAGGCTGACAAAAATTACTTAGACTTTGATTATAAAGAATACAAAACTTAAAAAATGTGTAATGGTATACTTTATTAGAAGCAACTTAATATTATAGGGAGCATTTTCAGATTTTAAACTTCCTTTATTCTGCTTCAAATAGAAATCACCAAAAGGAGACCAACAAATCCATAATTATTGATTTAAAATATGGAGTCTGTAGCATTTCAAATATCTGCACTTTTTAAAAAACTCTGGTGAAATGAAAAACTAAAATATAATATTATATTTTATTTATAGCACTGTCTTTAAGATTGAAGGACAGTATATAAGTCTTTTTTTATATATCCTTGTGAGTAGTTTTACTTCTGGGCAAATTTTTTATAACTTTATTTTTATTACTTTTATGAGGAATTTTATTTGTACCTTTTTACCAGACCCTGAAGGTGCATTCTGGGATGCAGTTATAGACAATTCTTAGTGTTTGATTCTAAACAAATAAAAAACCAAATAATAGAGAACAAAAAGCCAAGAACAAATGTCAAGGAGAGAGGCCTATTATAAAAATCAAATAAATAAATAAACTTAATAAAATACTTTAGCAAATAACTGAAGTCACAATAATATGTTCAGGTATTTTAGTCATACATACAGCCGAACTAGACACATTGCTTACTTACCATGCATGGTAGTACATCAACAGGGTTGTAATCACAGAAACGCGTAGAATTTCCAACAATCAGAGATTATGGATAATGGAATGCACTACATTCCAGACAAGAGAATGTCTATTCCTTTGAATTTCTCTAGCATAATCTGCAAGATCATCAATGTCTAAAACAAAATATTTTCATTTGATGTGATGTTGCATTAGAGGGTCTCAAATAATCTAGATTTCCCTGATATTCTGTCTTGTTTAGGATTTAGATCTGTGAGTTAATATTCGGCGTAGTGGGACTAGCTCACTTTTGTACATTAGAATCACATAAGGAGCTGTATACAAGTAAACCTGATTGAGCCTCCCTCCCTAGGATATAACTGCACCTACCTTTCAGATCTTTTGATACACTAAACTTTCGGTGGGGATTAAAGAGCTTTATTTTGCAAATGTCCAGAAATGATTCTTGTGTGTATGTACTATAGAGATCCTCTGTCTTTGAAATTACTGTATTTATTACATCACAGACCCACACACGCACGCAAAACACAAAAATACACACACATCCACATTCATGAAATATTTGTTACTTAGAAAAATTATTATGATTTTGATATTAAATACAACTGCATATAGAGTAAGTTACATAAAACAAATTAGTTAATATGACTCCTGTCTTCCTAATCATAATAGTTTTGGCATTCCAAGTTTACATAAAATAGAGCTTAATGAACTAGTATTATGTGGTAGTTGTAACACTGATTTGTCTGCTGTGTGATAGCAGGTAAATTATTATACCTTTTTCTGGTACAAGTCCACCACTTATAAATAAGTTTCCTTCAATCTGCAACATTCCTTGTTCTGTAGGTCTTCCAATTGACTCAGTAAATATTAAAAAATTTTAGATAGTTTTTATTCATATAAATTAGATATTTACTAACTTTTTAGTTGATGATTTTCTAATAACATTGTATAGTGAGGGAGTGTTTCTTCAATTTTCTTCTGTTTAGCTTTCCATATAAATCAATTAGTAAGGAAAGCCAAGGTTACTTGGATAATGTCTTTGAATTGGAAACAAAAGTCAATTTCTGATTGTAGAGAAGAATGCTAAACAGCATACCACCAGTTCCTGGCATCTGTAGATTTTAACGCTGTGTATCTGAAGGATTTTTTATTTGAATGACATTTTAAAGATCTACCTAATGCATTTTTTCATACTAGTGCTCCGAGAGCAATAGTCTAGGTCCCTGCTGGGCAGTAGGCAAAATGGATACTTCTATTCCCCATCTGATGTAGGTGGTAGAATATAATCAGGCCTGTTAGAAATCTTCCTTGATGCTTCTGAGCTTGCTGAGAGGTGGGTCTTCAATCATTTACAACTTTCTGAAATCTTTTTCTGCACACAGCTTGAATAAAGATTTTCAGAAAAGTCTAGTCGTGTGTTGCAAAAATCATTTTAAAAAATTATCTTTGAAATAATTCTAGATAATATTTTTAAATTGAATATGTCTTTTTAAAACATCATGTACTAATAAACGATTATTTTGAAGTCTATAATAAGTCCTTTCACTTAAAAAACTGTCATCAGTTTTAAAAGATGATGTGATAATAGTTTACAATTTTATGATAGTTATTTGGGGGAAGATGTTTATATACTAAAAGTGATTTTAATAAGGCTTTGCAGCAAAACATGTATTATTTTCTTCTTATAAATACCATATTCTAACATGCAGACTTCAGTTAGCATTTACATCTGCTTATGAAGTAGTGTACAGCTACACTTGAAGAAAACATATAATTGTATCACTATAAAGAAACTCATATACATCAGTGAATATTAATAGGCTTAACAAAAAGAACAAATTTCTAGTAATGTAATTTGAATTAGGTATGTGGTATTCTAGTGTATAATGTTAGATATGTCTAAACAACAAGATGAAATAAATTTGAATGAATGTATATACAGCAATGCGTTTTGGTTCAATTTTTAAAAAATATATAGAAAAACAATTTGAATAAATTATATACAAGTAAGTGCAATATGAAAATATTTGAGCAGACGTAATAAAAATTGCAGAAAAGCATACATTTGATGAATTTCATTGTCGAGCTTAAGCATGCAACAAAAACCAGTGTGTAAGATAATATCGCTTTCACAATAATTAATGAATAACTTTGAATCCATTACAACAAAAATTGCCTTAACACAGAAGTTGCAATGGATTCATTGCTCTTGACTCAGGGATTAACATAATAAATTTTAAAAAGATATATTCAATGAACATATTCAGTTATACCATGTGTTTAGTAGCTGTGTTTATTGAGGGTGAAAACCTCTTAGATAAGAATCTTTCTTCACTATGATATTATATCCTCATGATCTATCTCTTATGATAGCATCATTGCTTCTGTTTTGTGACCTACAAAGTTTTTGTCTAAGTCTTTCATTCTCAGAAGTTAGATGATTTTTAGATTGACAATAATATATCTACTTATAAGATAATGTATTTCGTACTCTATCAAATAAGTAGGAATAGTAAAATTCTAGTATGCATAAATCCTACCATTTCCCCCCGGTTCATAGCGCTTACTTTGCTCACTCCTTTTAATCACCAACTTATATTTTACTGTCTGTTACAATAATCAGTGCATTGTGTGTATGCCAGACTTTTTTTTTTTTTTTTTTTTTGCTTAAAGAAACATTTCTGGCAAAACACAAGTCATGGTTTACTTTTATCCCCTTTCTCCACATGCAGTAGCACAGCTGAACGTAGCTGAAGAAAATCCCACAGTCATTTTAAATGGTCTCTATTTAAAATTATGATCCAGAACATAATGTGAATTCTTTCTGCTGCCTAGAACTCATCCTACCTTTTCTTGGTTAATTTTCTTGATCACTGTTTTAGATAACTACTTCAAAACTTGTTATCACGTGAACCCGGGAGGCAGAGCTTGCAGTGAGCAGAGATCGCGCCACTGCACTCCAGCCTTGGCAACTGAGCAAGACTCCGTCTCAAAAAAAAAAAAAAAAAATATATATATATATATATATATTCTCAAATTTATAAAACTTCTCTATTATCAAAAAGCTCAGCTGATGATTCACTTCCTCTTTTACTAACTAGTTGGAAACAGAAGAAAATGTTAATAAATCCTGACTACTACACCTGCACGCATACCCAGTGGAACCTGTGTGTTAACATGAATGAAGTATCTGAGTTTTCACATGGCGTCTAGATTTCATCCTCTCTAACATATTGTGGATATAAGTCCAGTAATTCATCTCTCTATACCCAGCATGTTTTATAATCATACCTCATTGATCATTACCATAACATTTGAAGTTATTCTTATTTATCTTGATACACACACACATACAAACGCACACACATCCTTCATACGTATGTGTATATTTATGTGTCTGCCTATTCCTCCAATTATCTCTTGGACATACTCCGGTTAGATTTTACCACTCCACTGAAACTCTCTGGCAAGCTTACCAGTAACCTTCACTTTATGAAACCTAATGGTTGACCTAGTTAAACAATCTCTTCTGTTTGTACCATGTTTTTTGTCTTCTAGTGAACTCTCTTGGTTTTTCTCTTACTACGCTGTTCACTTCCTCAATCTCTTTTGATCATTCTTTGTGTTCTAGTTGACATCTAAATAATTGGGTACCCTAGTCTGGCATTTGTTCTTGGATTTCTCTAATGATGCTGAGTCCTTGGTGATTTCATCCAGTCTTACGGCTTTAATGATCAACTGGATGCTGTAATCTCCAAATTTCTACTGTGGACCTCTCTACTGAACTCATCTTCTATGTCCAATGACTTACCAGACAGCTCCACTTGGATATTAAATAAATCTTTCAAAGTTAAAATATTCAGTTCAATACTGTACTTCTTTTCCCCTTGATTCGCTCTTCCCCCAGTCATCCTATTCTCATTAAGTGGTGTCTTTTCCATTTAGGAAAATGCTTCAAATCATCTTTGACTTTTATTTATTTTTATTTTGGCTAGAAATGCATTTTTTAACTATTACTTTTGGTTCAGAGGTACATGTACAGGTCTGTTACATAGGTAAATTATATATTGTGGGGGATTGAAGTCCAAATTATAGAAATCCATATTTTTAGCAAATTTTGTTAGCCGTACTTTAAATATATCCATAATTCGATTACTTTTCAACAACCAGCTGTTACTGCCTTGGCCCAAGTCATCCATCATTACTTGCCTGCATTATTTCAATAACTTCTTAAGAGGTCTTAATGCATCCACACTTATGCCAGTTATTCTCATTAAAATGGTTAGATTGATTCACCAGAAACAAGCTATATAATATCATTGTTCTGTTCAAAAGTGTTTAATATTCTCATATTATGTGGAATTCTCTGCTCTTACTTAATGGTTTTACATGATAGACCACTTTTCCAATTGCTGTTACCACCTGCTTTGCCTTATATTCTACTTAAAAAAAAAAAAAAAAACACCTGAGACAGGGTCTTGCTCTTTCACCCAGGCTGAGTGCAGTGCTGCAATCAAGGCTCACTGAAACCTCAAACTCCAAGATCAACCAATCCTCCCACCTCAGCTTTCTGGGTAGCTGTGACTACAGGCACATGCCACCATGCCCGGCTTATCCTACTCTTAAGCTCAATTAATTTTAGCTAAATGAAATTTCATGTTTCCTCCATCAATCCTAGGGCATAGCAAACTCTTCAATGGTAATTTATCCATTTAGAAGACTGAAAATTGCAAATCTTAAATTCAGTGAAAGCTATTTCAAAACTTTAATATGCTTACTGCAGTTTTGAATGATTTTTTGTATTTTCTGAGAGAGTGCTTGAACTGTCAAACTGAAATCTATATGATTGACTATTGATTTTTAACAGGTAATAACTATGAATATATTTAGGTTAATTGTTGGATTCTTTAGACAAAAACTAACGATAAAGTTCAGTCCACTGTCATTCAGCTTACAAAATGAAAAGTCAATTCAGAGCTTAAGTATATGAAACACTATAGTTGATTTTCTGTATGGCTATTTGCATTTAATTCCAAAGTTCACTATACCCAGTAGAGTGACAAGAGCTTTGATAATACTGGAATCAAAATTTAAAACCAAACACAAATTTATATTAATTTTCTAGTAGCATATTCATTGACAAACATTTGAATAAATAGATGTAAATTTTTGATTGGTGAATAATTTGTTTATAAACTAGAATCTCTTTTGGGGCCAAATGATAAAGTGATAATTAACATATCATACACAAGTTTATAGAAGCAAGAGACTAAAGAGCAATGAAACTGCATGCTTCATTGTGTGTATTATAGAGAACATGTTAGAGATTTATTGTGACATAACTACCTCTTTCTACGTTACTGGAAACATGGCTAGCTTTGTTTAGATCAGCATCATGAGTTGGCACACTGCAGATATCACCACTGGGTAGAATACTTTTTAAATACCCACTCATACAGTTTGCCACAATTTTCCCTGTACTATAAATACTCAAACACTTTTCATACCTGCATGTCCTAACACAGTATTAGAAGCTGGATAAAGGCTGTTTCTCATCATTTTTATATGTTAGCAAAAATACATATAATTTCCTAGACCATTTCTGCTTCTTGGGTCTTTAGCACCCCTGTCACCAGACTTACCTTTAATGAAAATATTCATAGTGTTTTATTAATCATCTGGTGATTGATACATATTAGTGTAAAGATTCATCACAACCTGACACACATTTTTCCTTGATTTTTATAGAAAAGGTATCATATGGAAAATATTCTATGCCTTGTATTCTTTTAATTTTGTTTTTTTTACAAAATCCATACTGTATCAATGGTTTATGGTTGTTGCAGCATTGTATATTTTATCCGACACTGGGAAGGTATTTTAATAAGACTTCTGGTTTTGCTTGAAAAGGATACATTTTATCAACATTTCCAATCCTGTTTCTCCAACACACTATTTTATCTTAATAACTTCTAGGCCGGGCGCGGTGGCTCAAGCCTGCAATCCCAGCACTTTGGGAGGCCGAGACGGGCGGATCCCGAGGTCAGGAGATCGAGACCATCCTGGCTAACACGGTGAAATCCCGTCTCTACTAAAAAAATACAAAAACTAGCCAGGCGAGGTGGCGGGCGCCTGTAGTCCCAGCTACGCAGGAGGCTGAGGCAGGAGAATGGCGTGAACCCAGGAGGCGGAGCTTGCAGTGAGCTGAGGTCGCGCCACTGCACTCCAGCCTGGGCGACAGAGTGAGACTCCGTCTCAAAAAAAAAAAAAAATGAACTTCTGTTACATCCTCTCTGAAGAGTTTCTTGTCTTTTAATTGAAGACTTCTAAGAATTACAAAAAGCTCGATCCGTATATACAGTGTTTATATAAATTACCTATTCTTCATGGAGGGTTACTTTACGCTAAGACAAACAAAAAGCAAAAACAAAACCAAACAAAAGCAGCTCAATGGAGTTCATTTATGTGTTATCCAGTTATTGGTTGTTTCTATATCTCTATAAAAAAATAATTTGATGAAACTGTGATTTTCAGACTTTGATTTTTTTAGTAGTTTTGATGTGTCTTTCATGTTCTATATAAAATATTTCCAATAAATATAGGCATATTTATTTAAAGATAAAGGTTATAAATTATATATGAGTTAGGTAGAAAGACAGCCTGAGGATCATTCAAAGCTCACAATATAGATATATTCTACCCTTCTTGAACTTCTCACCCAATGTGTAGTTATAAGGCGTCATGGCATATCAAGTGTATGAACCATTCAGCATGTCTCCATATTCAAAATGAAACATATATTTGCTATAATAATATCAGCACATAAAACTATAATTATACACATAGGTTATACAAGATTTCTTATACATCTAATGACATAGATATGTTAACATGTATTTAGTATAATGTGATTGTTTAAAAAGAAAATATGTGTGTGTGTAACCTGCATATAAATATACATATATGTATGTATATATTGCCAGAAACTTTTAATTTTCTGGTATCAATGCAATAAAATCAATGCTTTTAATAATGTTGTGTTCTATAACATAACAAATCTCATACTGGTGACAAAATGTGGTCATTAGATGGCACTGATATTATGGAACTAGTGCCAATTTAAAATACTTTTTAGAACTTCCATAATGGGCGAAGTAGAGTCTGATTTGCACGATGAACTTAAAAATCCTCAGCAACAACAAAACAACATGTACAGTATGTTGGGCAGCACACTGATCCCCAAGAGAAGAGAAGCATGTGATGTAAGCTGCATTAGTGCTGAAGCCTACTGTCTAGAGAGAGGTTTCAGGCTGGAGCACAGGGATGAATCATTCAATTCTTTTCCCTGTTAGGAGACAGTGTTCTGAGTTTGGGTGACAACGTGTGCAGGAATTCACACAGCGGGGTAGCAGAAAGGACAGAGTCCTGTGAAGAAGACAACATTTCAGAGAGAGAGAGAAATAGCTCTGGAGATCTTCAGTGCTTTCTGTTGGAGATTTCAGTTAATTATGGCTTAGTGCCTGTGTGTGTGGAAACAATGCAAGGCCATAGAAAGAAGCATTGGAATGCTAGAAGTGTCGCTTTGGTTGTGTGGTCAAAATAGGCCTAAACTAAAGGCTGTTCCTAACTCACCTAACAGCTTCAAAGCAAACCTCAAAGGAATAAAATTGTTTTCAAGTAGCTTAGTGTCGCAGAAGAGAGACTGGACATACTTAAGGAATACAAAAACATACAGCACTCAAAATATATCAATTACAATGTCTGACATAAAATAAAAAATCATGGCATATGGAAGCTGAAAAAACCCATACTAAGGAAAAACAGAAAGAGTATCAATAGAAACATACCATTGATGACATAGATGATGGCAGTAGACAGGAACACTACCCGATCCATTTTTTTACGTGCCCTGCGTATGTATTTAGAAGATACAGAAAAGACAAGCACAACAAGGAGAGATGCCGATGATATAAAACAGATCAAATAAAATTTTTATATATTGAAAGAACAACATTTTCAATATTGAAAAAGACCTTGAATAGGATTAGTAGCACAGTGGATACTGCAGAAAAAGACTAGCAAAATCAAGACATAGCACCATAATCTTTCCAAAGGTCAGGTGCTATGATTTCCTCTTGGGGGAGTGGATACCCAGTAATGGGACTGCTGTGTCGATTGGTATGTTTAGTTCTTTGAAAAAGCTTTGTACTGTTTCCTGTTTTAGGCAGGAAAAAGGTGGACGTATCATTTGACATGATCTGTGTCTTTTCCATGCTGTGAGTATGGAGTGGACAAAGGCTCAGAATGGGACTTTTGTTTGTCGTGGTAGATAAAGCAAGAAGCATAGAGAAGTAATGTTCCCAAAATATTCTGAATTTCTTCATAGTGTATTTTTGGACAATAGAATGTTTTATGGCGATGTATGTGAAAACATACTGAAGGACAAGCACCATGACTAGAGTTAACATTTGTTTAATAGGTACTATACATCACACATTGTTACAAGCATATCATCTGATATTGTAGCATCTCCTGTAGGGTATTGTGCTTCTTGCTTAAAAAAAAAATCTCGCATTTGTCTGTAATTTCAACGAGATTACTATACTGCTTAGGCACTGGGTATTAATTATATCACTGATTGTAACAATATTTATCATGTACCTAGCACTAATCCTGCCTAATCTTATTTAATTCTCACCAGACTTGGATTAAAGCAACCAACACTAAATATGTGTATTAGTCCACTTGTGCTGTCATAATTCTTCAAATTAAATGTCATCAAGATCTCAGTAGCTTTCAATACAAAAATCTGTAGTTGTCTTTTAAGTATGCTATAGCAGCATGCTGTAGACTTGAGTCTGGGTTCTGATCTGCTCCACATATTCTCTTAATTCAGGAAACAGGCTGCAGGAAAAGATCCCATCTGGGGTGTGATGTTTGAAAATTTCCATGATAAAATACAAAATGTAGTTTTAAAAGAAGACAAATGCTAGAGAATAGTGTGATAAAATCCTATGTATATGTCACCCAGCTTCAATAGTTATCAATACTTTGCCCTTCCAATTCACACATTTTAAGTATCACACTTTATCTGTTTTCCAGTAGGGAATTTTGACTTCGTATTAGATACCAAAACATTTTAAATTTTAGATTTTAAAAATAGTTGATCCATATGATGTATGACTCCCTCAAAACCTTGAAACAGTGCAGTCAATACTTACTAGTGACTAGTTGCGTGACTTGAGAGCAGTGTGGTTTAATAACATGGTTTCAGTGTTCACAGGGTGAATTCAATTGTGTGGCATAAATTATCACCACATCTCTGACCATGTTATAATACAGTTTTAAAAGGAAGAGCTTCGTAATATAATTTGGCTGATTCTTTCAGATCTCTGTTTGCAGTTTTCATAGTTTTATGATATGAAAGTAAATTTTACCTCAAGATGTACATTTTAGATCTATCTTCTTGGCTTCTTTATCTCTTGGTGATTTTTCTTTTTATAGATGTAGGGGGTACGACTTAAATTTTGTTTTATCGATTTATTACATGGTAGTGAAATCTGAGCTTTTATATTAACCATCATCCTGATAATGTACCTTGACATGGAGTCATGTGAAATGTTTTATTATTTGTTATAGGAATTGTCTCTTCCTGTAGTAGTTTTTTGTCCTAATTGTATTTTGTCTTTTACTAAATATGTATTGGCCATGGAAAAATATTATAAACTATTTGCATGTGGTTCACAGGATCAGGAGAAAACTCTAGCAGCAAAATACATTGTCAATTAAATAGAGTATGGGAAAGTTATTACTTTACTTTGAGATGGAATATATGTAGAATGCTTTTGGAAATCACAATGAAATAGATGGGTGTATGAAACTCATATTTGTTGCTTAGATCTGCGTATCAGTGCTTTAGCCAATTTATTATGTGCTTAACAAATGCTAAAATCTTTACAAATATTCATTCATTTAATCTGCATAGGTATCCTTTGAAATCTGTATTCTTATCATACCCATTATACAGAAAGGCAAACTGAGATACCGCTAAGTAAAGTAGTTAACCTCAGGTTTTCGAGATGATAGGTGCCACAGCCAGAATATAAGCCTATCCATTCTGGTTCTGCAGTTTATGGTCCTAACTATTGTATTACATTAAAGTAGGTAGGATGCCTGTGCAATAAAATAATTACTCAGGTCACATTTTGAAAACCAGTATTTTGACAACTGTCAGTTTGAACCACCTAGTCTCATGTTTTAAGTTTAAAAATAAAAATGTCTAAAAGGTTTATTTTACTAAAGCTTTATTACCATAATATTTTAATTTTAAATATTCATTTTAAAGTATTGAACATGGAATATTGAATAGACTGTGTACATGTATTAAAATATGGGTACTTATATTAAAATATAAATGCATACAGCCATAGTATAATTTTATATAGCTATAATAATCTAATGTAGATAATATTTTATACCTAAGGGGTCTGTGACAGAATGCTAGAAATTTCTTTCTAGCATTCTCCTTTCTTTCATCAACACTTCCCCATTTGGTCATTTACTAAAAACACTGCCAATTCCACCTTAACATATTTCTGGAATCCACTCACTCTTTCCATTTTCACTACCATTGCCTTTTCCAGCATGTCATCAGTGTAATATATTCCCGGTTGTTCTCCCTCCCCACCATCTTAGTCTTTCACGCTGCTGTAACAAAATACCATAAAGTGGCTTCTACACAACAGAAATTTACTTCCCACAGTTCTAGAAACTAGGAAGTCCAAAATCAAGGTGCTAGTAGGATGGATTTGGTGTGTGCTGAGGGCTCACTTTCTCATAGATGCTGTTTTCTTCTTGTGTTCTTATATGGTGGAAGGGGCTAGCTAGCTTTCTGTGGGCTCTTTTATAGGTCACTAATTCTAATAACAAGGGCTTTACCCTCATGATCTAATCAACTCCCAAAGGCCCAACCTCCAAAAATACCATCACAGTGGGGCTTAGGATTTCAATATATGAACTTTGAGGGGACACAAACATTGAGACCATAGCACCCTCTGTAATTTACTTTTTTTTCCCGGCTGTGTGAGTGATATTTTTAAATCACAAGTGCATCTGCCTTACTCCTCTGCCTAAAACCTATCCTGTCCTTTTCCAATTGTTCATAAAACACCCAATAACCTTCAATAGGTATTTACCTTTCCACAGTGTTATTTACATATAAGTCACATAGCACAAAATTCACCCATTAAACTGTATGATTAGAAGCCTTTATTCCTAGAGTTGTGCAACCATAAACACAATCAATTTTGGATCATCTAATCACTTCTTTTGGTCATCACCCCCCAGTCTCCTCACCACCACCTCGTATTCCCTTGCCTGCCCTAAGCAGCCTATTCTGGAAATTTCAAAGAAATTGAATTATTCAATATTTGCCCTTTGTTATCAGCTTTTTCCTCTTACTGTAACATTTTCATGGTTCATCCATGTTGAAGCATGTGTGAGTACTTCATTTTGTTTTTGTTTTTGTTTTTTTTTTTTGTTTTTGCCAAATAATATTCCTTTGTGTGTGTGTGTGTGTGTGTGTGTGTGTGTATATATATATATATATATATATATATATCACTCGTTTGTTTCAATCCATGAACCAGTGAATAGGCATTTCAGTTGTTTATGCTTTTTGGCATTATTAATAATGCTGTTATTAGCATTTATGTACAAGTTGTTGTGTGGACATACATCGTCATTTCTCAGTGGAATGTAATTGTAACTCTCTGTTTAACATTTGGAGGAACCGTCAAATATTTTATCCAAAACATCTGCACCATTTTACATTCCCACTCACAGTGCATGAGCGTGCCAATTTCTTCACATCCTGGCCAATGTGCTACTATTTGCCTTTTTCATCATAGCCACTCCAGTGAATGCAAAGTAGTATCACGGTTTTGATTTAAATGTCCTTGATGGCTAATGATTTTCAGCATCTTCTCTTGATCTTATTGGTCTTTCTTTGGCTTTGGTACTTCTTATTGTAGTCTGGTTTGTTTCTCTAACTCTTTCATATCTTACCCCTTCCACTTCTTATTTAATTTGATAGCTCCAGTGAGCTCCTTTAAACTCTTTCAATATAGCATTTTTTTCCCTTCAAGTTCAAGCTCACGTAGTTCCCATTTTAATCCTACTTTTCTTACTTTTTTCTTGGTGAGGACTGACTTTGGAGGGGTACAACCTGTGCAACTGCACAGGTTCCACACTCTGAAGGACCCCAAGTTTAGGCTAATATGCTGCGGTCATCATCTTGACATTTTAATAGATTTTGAATAGAAACCCCCATGTTTAATTTTGCAGTTGACCTTTAAAATTCCATAGCCAGTACAGTTCCTGACTTATCATTACGACTTGTCCTTCCATTTGACATAAGTACCTACCAGAAACTCTTCCTCACGTTTGTCTACCAAATTAGGTTTCCTTTCTGAATGTCATCTATATCAGCATGCATTATAATTTGTAATTTTTTCCTCTGATCTTTATGAGCTGAGAGACCAAGGGCTTTGCTTTTCTTATCCATTTTTCTTTTTTAGATATGTAAAAGTAAACATGCTACTTTATTGATTCCCATTAAAGCATCGAAAATAAATGTTTTGTGTCTAATTTTTGAAACCAAATATTGTACATGCCATCACATGTTTAAAATATCTTACTGGCATGTTTTGGTGTTTAAAATCCTCATTTTAAATTGAATAACATATTTTAAAAATAGAAGTTACAAAAACCACTAATGAAATAAACACATTTAGTAGGCAAAAATGTCCACTTTTCAATTTGGATGCAAGCATGTTTCTAGCCCCAGAACCCAGCAAAGTGTCTATTACATAGCTGCGGTACATACATAGTTCAGCCTCACAGTTGTTACTCAGGCGGTAAATCATATATCAAAAATAATTAAACATGAACGCTGGGGCCAGACAACCTGGGCATTCAGCTGCTAAAGCTCATAAGCTGTGGGACATGGGCCAGTTATTGAATATTTATGTGTCTCAATTTCCTAATCTTAACATGGAGATACTAGCCTCAACCTCATCGTGATATCAGGAGATTAAATAGACTAGTAAATGTAAAGCTTTTTGGATGTTGTCTGACAAGTATAATTTGTCATATGTATGTATTGCCTTTTATCATTATTACATTCAATTCCTATTTGTTGAATAAAGTTTTGATTTTATTATCAAAGAAAAGAGGAAGACACCAGGACCTAATAAGGAAACTACCAAAGTGAAGAACTTTGATTGCATATGTTTACCTTTCTGACATCATTTACACTGCTAGGAGAAAGGGTAATTATACAAGAGGTCAGCTCATGAAATTGAAATAAGAATACGATTAGAAAGCTAGGAGCAAACCCAGAGGAAATATCATTATTGCTAGTAGTAAATAGAAGAATCTTCCAGGGAGAGGAAACAGTATTTCTGTTTAAAATTCTTAGTGTGACTGTAGAAACTGATGGATGTGATATCATATTAAAACAATTTTGAGAAGGTAGTTTGGATAAATTAATTCTAATAACCTTTGGAGAGCATTGGTCTTTCTGTCTACATATTTAGCAGTTATGCATTGTCTTTACCTCAAAGTATTTGAAGTTCAATTGACTTACTCAACAGAGAAATAATGTCATTAGAAATGAGGCAAACAGAATATCTAAAGCAGGGGTCCACCTAGGGTGCATATTCTTTTGTGGATCTGCATTGATCTTGGGTTCTGCCTGTGGTCCCTATATATCTGTCCATCATCAGGAGAACCGCATGACCCCACTCTCTTCTGTGCATATTCTTGCTTCTCTCACTTCTTTCTTATGTCCTCTTAGGGCATCTGCCTGGAATTATTTCCTCAACACCACCCTTCTTTCACTATTTACAGATCACAATCCACACTTTGGTTTGTCAGGAAACATACCTACCCCATTCCTCCACTTACTCCTAGAAAGATACAGTTTGCCTACATGGTACTTTTCACATTTATTTGTATTGTACTGTAAAATTAGTATCTATCTTATTTGTTTAATTTTAATGCCACCAAGGATATAAACTATTACAGTTTACTCAGCACTGCATTCCAGTGCCTGGCTGCTTATTGTAAAATGCATGTGCGCACGTGCACACACACACACACACACACACACACTGACACAAAATAATTGTTGAATGGTTAAGTGACATGATCCATCAATCTCCCAAAAGGCCAAAGGAGCTAATGGTTCTAAAAATGTTCCATGACACAGTGGAAAGAAAAGAAAGTTCTGTAATACTGGCCACCTCAAATATGATGTGAGCTATAATCAGATTCTAAATTTCGCAATACATGTTTAGTCAGGTGAGGTCACAAAAAATAACCTATAAACATGACACATTATATAATTTCAATTGTTTGACAATTAAAATAGTCAACAAAAACTTTATGTTGGAAATAAATTCAAGAAGTGGTTATCACATAGATATTTGATTGAGGGATTTTTGAAAGGACAATAAACTCTAAAAATAATTATATTTTAAAAATATTGAAATACCATTTAAGTAAGCGGTTCTTAAATTGACCTTCTAGAAAGGCAAAGAACATAACATCAAATCAAATTTCAGAGAGTGCATTTTTGTAAAGGATGGAATAATAATGTACAGTCAGACACTTTGCTTTCTAATCATCTTACTTAATTCAGTGATAGAACCTGGAAATACTAGAGAGACAGCTAAAATGCCCATTAACCTGTCTCAATCAGGGATCAGATGCCTTAAATGAATCTTCAGTAGGTGTTGAATCAGAGCCAAGATATAAATGAATTTTCTTTCTGATATTTGTAATGTGTTTCTGTAGCACAAAGAGAGACATGTCCTTTAGAATGTCAGAAACGGGAAAAAAAAAAAAAAATGACCCTGGACTTTTAGTGCAAGTATTTGACTCAAATGCATATTGTGCATCATTACAGAGCCAATGATGATTCTGAGAATGGCTTCTAATTTTGCTAGGAATCACACACTTGGGCAAAGTGCCTGTTTTTCCAGAATTTAAGTTAATAATTTCAGGTATATTGATAATAAGTTTTAAATGCCAACATTTGTACTGATAATATCTATATACACCAGCAGTTTTTCACAAGTCAAAACCTTATCATGTATAACAGGTAATTACAAGAGAACATGTTTATTTTCAAGCGAAGATCATGTAAATTTAAAATTTACTTTTCTTTTTTTTATTTATTTATTTTTATTATACTTTAAGTTCTAGGGTACATGTGCATAACGTGCAGGTTTGTTACATATGTATACTTGTGCCATGTTGGTGTGCTGCACCCATCAACGCGTCAGCACCCATCAATTCATCATTTACATCATGTATAACTTCCCAATGCAATCCCTCCCCCCTCCCCCCTCCCCATGATAGGCCCCGGTGTGTGATGTTCCCCTTCCTGGGTCCAAGTGATCTCATTGTTCAGTTCCCACCTATGAGTGAGAACAGGCGGTGTTTGGTTTTCGCTTCTTGTGATAGTTTGCTAAGAATGATGGTTTCCAGCTGCATCCATGTCCCTACAAAGGACGCAAACTCATCCTTTTTTATGGCTGCATAGTATTCCATGGTGTATATGTGCCACATTTTCTTAATCCAGTCTGTCACAGATGGACATTTGGGTTGATTCCAAGTCTTTGCTATTGTGAATAGTGCCACAATAAACATACGTGTGCATGTGTCTTTGTAGTAGAATAATTTATAATCCTTTGGGTATACACCCAGTAGTGGGATGGCTGGGTCATATGGTACATCTAGTTCTAGATCCTTGAGGAATTGCCATACTCTTTTCCATAATGGTTGAACTAGTTTACAATCCCACCAAGAGTGTAAAAGTGTTCCTATTTCTCCACATCCTCTCCAGCACCTGTTGCTTCCTGATTTTTTAATGATTGCCGTTCTAACTGGTGTGAGATGGTATCTCATTGTGGTTTTGATTTGCATTTCTCTGATGGCGAGTGATGATGAGCATTTTTTCATGTGTCTGTTGGCTGTATGAATGTCTTCTTTTGAGAAATGTCTGTTCATATCCTTTGCCCACTTTTTGATGGGGTTGTTTGTTTTTTTCTTGTATATTGTTTGAGTTCTTTGTAGGTTCTGGATATTAGCCCTTTGTCAGATGAGTAGATTGCAAAAATTTTCTCCCATTCTGTAGGTTGCCTGTTCACTCTGATGGTAGTTTCTTTTGCTGTGCAGAAGCTCTTTAGTTTAATTAGATCCCATTTGTCAATTTTGGCTTTTGCTGCCGTTGCTTTTGGTGTTTTAGACATGAAGTCCTTGTCCATGCCTATGTCCTGAATGGTACTACCTAGATTTTCTTCTAGCGTTTTTATGGTATTAGGTCTAACATTTAAGTCTCTAATACATCTTGAATTAATCTTCATATAAGGAGTAAGGAAAGGACCCAGTTTCAGCTTTCTACTTATGGCTAGCCAATTTTCCCAGCACCATTTATTAAATAGGGAATCCTTTCCCCATTTCTTGTTTTTCTCAGGTTTGTCAAAGATCAGATGGCTGTAGATGTGTGGTATTATTTCTGAGGATTCTGTTCTGTTCCATTGGTCTATATCTCTGTTTTGGTACCAGTACCATGCTGTTTTGGTTACTGTAGCCTTGTAGTCTTGTAGTTTGAAGTCAAGTAGCGTGACACCTCCAGCTTGATCCTTTTGACTTAGGATTGTCTTGGCAATGCGGGCTCTTTTTTGGTTCCATATGAACTTTAAAGCAGTTTTTTTGCAATTCTGTGAAGAAACTCATTGGTAGCTTGATGGGGATGGCACTGAATCTATAAATAACCTCGGGCAGTATGGCCATTTTCACGATATTGATTCTTCCTATCCATGAGCATGGTATGTTCTTCCATTTGTTTGTGTCCTCTTTTATTTCACTGAGCAGTGGTTTGTAGTTCTCCTTGAAGAGGACCTTTACATCCCTTATAAGTTGGATTCCTAGGTATTTTATTCTCTTTGAAGCAATTGTGAATGGAAGTTCATTCCTGATTTGGCTCTCTGCTTGTCTGTTACTGGTGTATAGAATGCTTGTGATTTTTGCACATTAATTTTGTATCCTGAGACTTTGCTGAAGTTGCTTATCAGCTTAAGGAGATTTTGGGCTGAGATGATGGGGTTTTCTAAATATACAATCATGTCATCTGCAAACAGGGACAATTTGACTTCTTCTTTTCCTAACTGAATACCCTTGATTTCTTTCTCTTGCCTGATTGCCCTAGCCACAACTTCCAAGACTATGTTGAATAGGAGTGGTGAGAGAGGGCATCCCTGTCTTGTGCCAGTTTTCAAAGGGAATTTTTTCAGTTTTTGCCCATTCAGTATGATATTGGCTGTGGATTTGTCATAAATAGCTCTTATTATTTTGAAGTACATTCCATCTATACCGAATTTATTGAGCGTTTTTAGCATGAAGGGCTGTTGAATTTTGTCAAAAGCCTTTTCTGCATCTATTGAGATAATCATGTGGTTCTTGTCTTTGGTTCTGTTTATATGCCTGATTACGTTTATTGATTTGTGAATGTTGAACCAGCCTTGCATCCCGGGGATGAAGCCCACTTGATCATGGTGGATAAGCTTTTTGATGTGCTGCTGAATCCGGTTTGCCAGTATTTTATTGAGGATTTTTGCATCGATGTTCATCAGTGATATTGGTCTAAAATTCTCTTTTTTTGTTGTGTCTCCGCCAGGCTTTGGTATCAGGATGATGTTGGCCTCATAAAATGAGTTAGGGAGGATTCCCTCTTTTTCTATTGATTGGAATAGTTTCAGAAGGAATGGTGCCAGCTCCTCCTTGTACCTCTGGTAGAATTCAGCTGTGAATCCATCTGGTCCTGGACTTTTTTTGGTTGGTAGGCTATTAATTGTTGCCTCAATTTCAGAGCCTGCTATTGGTCTATTCAGGGATTCAACTTCTTCCTGGTTTAGTCTTGGGAGAGTGTAAGTGTCCAGGAAATTATCCATTTCTTCTAGATTTTCTAGTTTATTTGCGTAGAGGTATTTATAGTATTTTCTGATGATAGTTTGTATTTCTGTGGGGTCGGTGGTGATATCTCCTTTATCATTTTTTATTGCATCTATTTGATTCTTCTCTCTTTTCTTCTTTATTAGTCTTGCTAGCGGTCTGTCAATTTTGTTGATCTTTTCAAAAAACCAACTACCGGATTCATTGATTTTTTGGAGGATTTTTTGTGTCTCTATCTCCTTCAGTTCTGCTCTGATCTTAGTTATTTCTTGCCTTCTCCTAGCTTTTGAATGTGTTTGCTCTTGCCTCTCTAGTTCTTTTATTTGTGATGTTAGAGTGTCAATTTTAGATCTTTCCAGCTTTCTCTTGTGGGCATTAATGCTATAATTTCCCTCTACACACTGCTTTAAATGTGTCCCAGAGATTCTGGTATGTTGTATCTTTGTTCTCATTGGTTCAAAGAACATCTTTATTTCTGCTTTCATTTCGTTATGTACCCAGTAGTCATTCAGGAGCAGGTTGTTCAGTTTCCATGTAGTTGAGTGGTTTTGATTGAGTTTCTTAGTCCTGAGTTCCAGTTTGATTGCACTGTGGTCTGAGAGACAGTTTGTTATAATTTCTGTTCTTTTACATTTGCTGAGCAGTGCTTTACTTCCAATTATGTGGTCAATTTTGGAATAAGTGTGATGTGGTGCTCAGAAGAATGTATATTCTGTTGATTTGGGGTGGAGAGTTCTATAGATGTCTATTAGGTCCACTTGGTGCAGAGATGAGTTCAATTCCTGGATATCCTTGTTAACTTTCTGTCTCGTTGATCTGTCTAATGTTGACAGTGGAGTGTTGAAGTCTCGCATTATTATTGTATGGGAGTCTAAGTCTCTTTGTAAGTCTCTAAGGACTTGCTTTATGAATCTGGGTGCTCCTGTATTGGGTGCATATATATTTAGGAGAGTTAGCTCTTCCTGTTGAATTGATCCCTTTACCATTATGTAATGGCCTTCTTTGTCTCTTTTGATCTTTGATGGTTTAAAGTCTGTTTTATCAGAGACTAGGATTGCAACCCCTGCTTTTTTTTGTTCTCCATTTGCTTGGTAGATCTTCCTCCATCCCTTTTTTGAGCCTATGTATGTCTCTGCATGTGAGATGGGTCTCCTGAACACAGCAGACTGATGGGTCTTGACTCTTGATCCAGTTTGCCAGTCTGTGTCTTTTAATGGGAGCATTTAGTCCATTAACATTTAAGGTTAATATTGTTATGTGTGAACTTGATCCTGCCATTATGATATTAACTGGTTATTTTGCTCGTTAGTTGATGCAGTTTCTTCCTAGCCTCGATGGTCTTTACATTTTGGCATGTTTTTGCAATGGCTGGTACCGGTTGTTCCTTTCCATGTTTAGGGCTTCCTTCAGGGTCTCTTGCAAGGCAGGCCTGGTGGTGACAAAATCTCTAAGCATTTGCTTATCTGTAAAGGATTTTATTTCTCCTTCACTTATGAAACTTAGTTTGGCTGGATATGAAATTCTGGGTTGAAAATTCTTTTCTTTAAGAACGATGAATATTGGCCCCCACTCTCTTCTGGCTTGTAAAGTTTCTGCTGAGAGATCTGCTGTTAGTCTGATGGGCTTCCCTTTGTGGGTAACCCGACCTTTCTCTCTGGCTGCCCTTAAGATTTTTTCCTTCATTTCAACTTTGGTGAATCTGGCAATTATGTGTCTTGGAGTTGCTCTTCTGGAGGAGTATCTTTGTGGCATTCTCTGTATTTCCTGAATTTGAATGTTGGCCTGGCCTACTAGGTTGGGGCAGTTCTCCTGGATGATATCCTGAAGAGTGTTTTCCAGCTTGGTTCCATTTTCCCCCTCACTTTCAGGCACCCCAATCAGACGTAGATTTGGTCTTTTTACATAATCCCATACTTCTTGCAGGCTTTGTTCATTTCTTTTTCTTCTTTTTTCTTTTGGTTTCTCTTCTCTCTTCATTTCATTCATTTGATCCTCAATCGCTGATACTCTTTCTTCCAGTTGATCGAGTCGGTTACTGAAGCTTGTGCATTTGTCACATATTTCTCGTGTCATGGTTTTCATCTCTGTCATTTCCTTTATGACCTTCTCTGCATTAATTAGTCTAGCTGTCAATTCTTCCACTCTTTTTTCAAGATTTTTAGTTTCTTTGCGCTGGGTACGTAATTCCTCCTTTAGCTCTGAGAAGTTTGATGGACTGAAGCCTTCTTCTCTCATCTCGTCAAAGTCATTCTCTGACCAGCTTTGATCCGTTGCTGACATTGGCTGCGCTCCTTTGCAGGGGGAGATGTGCTCTTATTTTTTGAATTTCCAGCTTTTCTGCCCTGCTTTTTCCCCATCTTTGTGGTTTTATCTGTCTCTGGTCTTTGATGATGGTGAAGTAATGATGGGGTTTTGGTATAGGTGTCCTTCCTGTTTGATAGTTTTCCTTCTGACAGTCAGGACCCTCAGCTATAGGTCTGTTGGAGACTGCTTGAGGTCCACTCCAGACCCTGTTTGCCTGGGTATCAGCAGCAGAGGTTGCACAAGATAGAATATTGCTGAACAGCGAGTGTACCTGTCTGATTCTTACTTTGGAAACTTCCTCTCAGGGGTGTACTCCACCCTGTGAGGTGTGGGGTGTCAGACTGCCCCTAGTGGGGGAAGTCTCCCAGTTAGGCTACTCAGGGGTCAGGGACCCACTTGAGCGGGCAGTCTGTCCGTTCTCAGATCTCAACCTCCGTGTTGGGAGATCCACTGCTCTCTTCAAAGCTGTCAGACAGAGTCGTTCGCGTCTGCACAGGCCTCTGCTGCTTCCCCTGTTGTTTTTTAGCTGTGCCCTGTCCCCAGAGGTGGAGTCTACAGAGACAGGCAGGTTTCCTTGAGCTGCTGTGAGCTCCACCCAGTTCGAGCTTCCCAGCGGCTTAAGCCTCAGCAATGGGGGGCACCCCTCCCCCAGCCTCGCTGCTGCCTTGCGGTTAGATCGCGGCAGACTGCTGTGTTAGCAATGAGGGAGGCTCCGTGGGCGTGGGACCCTCCTGGCCAGGTGTGGGATATATTCTCCTGGTGTGCCCGTTTGCTTAAAGTGCAGTATTGGGGTGGGAGTTACCCGATTTTCCAGGTGTTGTGTGTCTCAGTTCCCCTGGCTAGGAAAAGGGATTCCCCTCCCCCTTGCGCTTCCCAGGTGAGGCGATGCCTCGCCCTGCTTCAGCTCTCGCTGGTCAGGCTGCAGCAGCTGACCAGCACCGATTGTCCGGCACTCCCTAGTGAGATGACCCCAGTACCTCAGTTGAAAATGCAGAAATCACCAGTCTTCTGTGTCGCTCGCGCTGGGAGTTGGAGCCTGGAGCTGTTCCTATTCGGCCATCTTGCTCAACCCCCCCCTAAAATTTACTTTTCAATACTGTGAAATAATTACATTTTCTTTATAAAAATGAATGATTTGCTTTGCATTGTTAATAATGTATTTCGTTGTTTTATTCCAATAAAGTTAATTAAGTACAAATGTTTAACTCATAGTAAATAATAGCTGCAGGAGTACATTTTCTTTATGAAACTGCATGTAAATTTTACTACAACATAATTTGCTTTCTAAAAATATTAGAATATAATGTTTCTGTCCTAGAAGTTTAAATGACTTTTACATGAAGTACTATAAGTATTTTCTCACATTTGTTCAACTATACTATCACACTATGGGATGAAATCTGAAGTTCCAACAAGACTTTAGTAAAAGTAATTTATTCTGAGAAAAGTATGTAGTTGAAATAAGTCATAATTATTTGTTTAGGCAATCAGGAACTATTTTTAATATAATATGAAAATTTGCCGGTAACTCAAAGGAAAGTAGGATGTTGCCATGTATATACAGTGAAAGGGGAAAAGTGTAAAACAGGTCTGTGAAGAGTATTTATTCAAAGCACAGGATATTGTGGAGAGTACAAGTAATTCAAAATAATTGGAATTGATGACATCTAAATTGTAAAGTGTGCTTGGACAGACAGGTGATACCACATGAGAGGTCTTTAAGCATCAGGCTGAGTGATTGGGTTTTATTTGGAGTCACTGAAATGCTTTTTATCATTATACAGCCAGGGTACATGAAACCTTCATGAAGCTATGAGAATGTAAAAAGTGTGCTTTTTTAAAAAAACTTATTCTTAGCTATACAAGAAATACTTTCTACATCAGGAATGATTTCTTTTTTCTTTTTGCCAAAGAAACATAGGAAGTAACATAATGTTATATGTTTGGTCACCATTTTGCACACACAAGCATAAAATCTTTCTTTTTCCTGAATCGATGTAAACAGAGCCCAGACGGCCGTATCGAAGTCAAAGGGCAGCATGGAAGCTCGTCACTGCATATTAAAGATGTGAAGTTGTCAGATTCAGGGAGATATGACTGTGAAGCTGCAAGTAGAATTGGAGGGCACCAAAAGAGCATGTACCTTGATATTGAATGTAAGTTGCTTTCCTTTTGTATTTTCATTAAAAGAACTTTGTGTGCTTTGAAAAAATATGATTTTTAGAGGCAAACCAAAATATATATATAGTTCATGTTTCAGTATTTAATGCATAGCTTTAATGCATATCTAAAATATGATTTTTAGAGGAAAACCAAAATATATATGTAGTTCATGTTTCAGTATTTAATGCATAGCTTTAGAGAAAATATGGTAAAATCATTCAGTCAGTTATTGGAGACATCTAGTGGATATTACGAGACATTCCACAGTACTGTGTATTTCATCATTTTGATACTGCTTTTTCTGAAAATGGTGACTTTCTTTTTTTGCAACTTTGAACTCAAAACACAATATAAACTGAAAAATATTAATTATCAGTAATTGGTCAATATCACTTTAGATTTTTTATTTCTTTATAATATTTATGATTATGTCTCAGATATGTAGTGTTTACATATCTTATTCAAATTGTTACACCATTTTACATTTTCAGAAACTTTAAATAGTATTTTAAATGCAGTGAAATGTACTAATATATCTTATCAAAATAGTGTTTATTTTCTGTCTGGAAGAAAGGACCATGGCGAGGATAGTTTTTAAAATAAATTAAAAAATGTACATAACTATGTGAGATTTGGGAAATGGGAGGGCTAATGTAAGTGAAGCTTTCACAAAACCCCTCTGGTCACTGCATGGAATTTAAAAATAATTTGGTATACATGCTGTTTAAAAAGGAAGAAACTTTAACATCGTTCTCAATAAATATTTATGAAGCATCAATATTGGAAAGTCTCTGATGCTTGAAAGGACATAGCTGTTCTTAGTGGAATGTATGAGATATTCTTATTGACAAAGTATTTCTATTGGAGCATGTCTAGTACATTAATATTGATAGAATGCAATGGTAACTGTGAAACAAGATGCATTCTCTTATCAAGAATGCCTTCAGAAAGAAAATATTTTCTCAAGAATACACATAAGTTATCCATATTATTTTACATTTTTATAGACTGTGCTTGTCAAGAAATTCATGGAAAAACCAATCAGAAACTTCTAAAGGAAGAAAGGATTATGAAAGGTAGTCAACAATAGAAGGCAACTTCAGTCTGACACAAATTACTGACTTCATTTGCTGATATTAGGCAGCTTTTAAGAAAGCCACTTTATCTCCATCACCCTTTCTAAAAAACAGAAAAACGGAAAGCATTGATAATATTGAGAACACACAAAGGAGGAAGTGATGCCAATAACTTATTTAGCTTTTTCCCCTAATAGTTTTTTCTGCTTTTTTCCCATTATTACAGTATATTTCTTTTTCAGATCAACAACATCATTAGCAAATTATAAATACTTTACACATTTACAGTACATTTGTTATATTTTTAATTAAAATTTGTATTTTTAACCCAAAATTTAATTTATGATTTTTTAAAAATGTGAATCTAAATGAATAAAAGAAAACCTTAAGAATACCAACATATGATTTATATGAGACCTCCTGGCCTCTTGCACTGTCCTACAAAAGTCCTAGGCAACACATTATCTTAATGAAACTATATTTAGGACTTTTCTTCTTTTCATTTCATTTATATTTTAAAACATTTGATATATAATAGGATTAGTACTAAATCTCTGTTGCAGGTACACAGAAAAGTGGAGTTTATGAGAAATGAGCACCGCTGATATTTCCAAAGCACAGTAAGGCAGAGTGGCTCATGTAAGATATGCTAGTATCAGAATAATAGGACTAGCTAATATGCTAATTAATAGTGTGTTATGTGTCCCTGGGTCCTCAATTTCCTTAGTTATAAAATAAAAGGGTTTAAAGAAGAGACTCTTGGGAGCTATTTATACTCAAGCATTTAAAGATACTTGTATTCAAGCGTATCCACATTCTCCAAAGATGCCCTGGGATTTCTCAATTATTGTACATGCATGACAGCACAGGTATTTGTATAAAACAAATGAAAACCTAAACTAAGATTATAATTTATGTATGTTTATGTTGTAAAACTTGATTGAAAACAGTTTTAAAAACCATACTAGGTCCACGTTAAGCTTCAGGTTTTGTGCTCAGTGATAATGGACACCAAGATGAATAAAACATAGCTCCGCCTTTATTAGAAGTCTACCATCATCTGGAGTTTAAATTAAACCGCAGCGTGTATTTAGATTTCAAAGTGAGAATGAAGAAAATATCAAGATAATGTAAAATGCTGATATGATTTTTCGTTATTGGTTTTAGCTCGGTAGAAAATAATGGTATAAACAAACAACTATATATTACAATTTGAATTATTTGCTCTTGTAATCTATTCATACCATGAATTAATAACTAACACAAAAAAGTACATTGGATACTTTATTTTTCAAGGACTGATTTCTAACAAAGTACAAGTTGCTTTAGATCACATTGCACTCCTTCTTTATAGGTTTAAATATTGGTTTATGTTTCTGCTTAATTATTCTGAGGTAAATGTGTAGACTGAAGCTCACCAGAAAATTATGTAGTTTAGTTTATCTTTTTTAAACAGGGATGAAAGGTCTTGATTTGTAAAAGGATGTTTTGAGAATTCTTTGAGTATCTGCTGAGATTATTATTGCCACCATGTTAATCAGAGGGTAACTAGGTTAATATACTTTGAAAAAAAATATTTTTCCTACTATTAAACTATCGTTTAAATGTAACTACTTTTTGTTTTCCCTAAACATTATTTTTCTGCAAATATTGTTGAAAATGAGTTGAATGGCTCTGATAACACTTGGTTATTTTTCCTTTTTTTCCAAAATGAAACATTTAAATGTATTCTACTTCAGTGGGGATAATTAGGAAAAGAAATATCATCTGTTTTAAGACATTATTCAAGATATTTAAGTACAATAAAAGCCCATATATCATGTAAAATATGATGAGTTTTGACCTGTGTATACACCACCAAATCTATCATCATCTTCAAGATAAACATTTACACCACCCTCAAGAATTTTCTCAAGTCACTTTAAAATCTGTCCCTCCTTTTTACAATTATCCCTAGGCATCTATTTACCTACTTTTGGTCACTATAATTTAGTTTACATTTACATGTAAGAATGTATATACATGGAATTATGCAGTATTATTTTTAATTTATTTTCTTGTCTTTGAAATATACTTATTTACTTTTATTTAGGAATAGTTGACAAATAAGAATTATGTATATTTAAGGTGTACAAAAGTGATGCTTTTAAAAATATAACATTAACATTATTTTTGACTGACAAACAATGATTACATACATTTATGGGGTACAATGTGATTTTTGTTATATGTATGTAGTGTTAAATGATTCAGTTAAGCTCATTAACATATCCATTACCTCACCTACCTATTATTTTTATGGTGAGACATTTACAATTTACTCTTAGTTACTTTGAAAAGCACATTATTATTGACTGTAGTGATCCAGCTGTGCAATAACTCTCAAAACCTATTTCTCCTGTCTATCTGCCTGTCTACCCTTTGATCAATAACACTCCATTTCCTTCCTCCCCGTGCACCCACCCCAGCCTCTGCTGACAGAATTTTACTCTCTATTTCTGTGAGTTAAACTTTATAAGCTTCCACAGTTAAGGAAGATTATGAGGTAGTTGTCTTTCTGTGTCTGGCTTATTTCAGTAAACACGATGTCCTCCAGATTCATCCATGTTGTGCAAATGACAAGATTTATCATTTTTTATATGCTCAATAGTATTCCACTCTGTATCTATACCACATTTCCTTTATCCTTTCATTACTGATGGACGTTTAGGTTGATTCCATATCTAGGCTGTTGTGAATAATACTGTCATGAACATGGGACTGCAGGTACCTCTACCAGGTACAGATTTCTTTTCCTTTGGGTATAAACCCAGACAAAGGATTCCTGAATTATACGGTGGTTCTCATTTTCTTTTTGGGAGGAACTTTTATACCATTTTCTATGATGGCCATGCTAATTTACATTCCCAACAACAGTGTTCCTTTTTATCTACTTCCTCTTCAATACTTGTTATTGTTCATCTCTTTCAATAAAGCCATTCTCATGAAGTGATTTCTCACTGTGGTTTTAATTTGCATTCCCCTAATGAGTAGTGATGCTGGGCACTTTTTTATGTACTTGCCGGCCATTTGTATGTCTTCTTTTGCGAAATATCAGTTAAAGATAATTTGCCCATTTTAAAATCAGGTTGTTTTCTTGATATTGATTTGTTTGAGTTCTTTGTATATTTCAGATATTAACCCTTTATCAGATGTGTGGTTTGCAAATATTTTCTCACATTATTTGAATTGTCTCTGCTGAGCTTTCACAGCTGGCAGACATTGGCATGTGGATGTGTTCATCAATAATTTATACTACTTGTTCCTGTTATTACATCATACAGATATAACAGAGTTTGTTTATCTAGTACCTATTGATGAACATTTTATGTGTTTTTAGTTATTGACTACTATGACAAAAAACCTCTGCGAAGATTTTTTAAGATTGTGTGGATATATAGGTACTATTCTCTGGAATAAACATTTTTCTTTGATTTCTTAAGTTCGAATTTTCAAAAGCAAAGAATTATAATTCTGCTGTAGTCTAGTTTATTAAATTTATCAAACTGGACTTTTACATGTTACACTATTAGTGTTTTTTCTGAAAAATTATTGTTTAATTTAAGGCCATGACAATTTATGTCTATGCTTTCTTTTTAAAAGTGTTGTCGATTTTAGTTTTACCTTAGGGCTGTGATTCATTTTGAGTTCATTTTTGTGGAGTAGGTATTCATTGTTTTTCCATGTTTATGTCTAGTTGATCAAGCACTACTTAATAGAAAGGACTTTTCTTTTTCTAGCTAAGAGTTTGACAAAATTGTTGATTATTTCAGAGTATTAGTTTTCCATTTTGTTAATTCATATTTTCTGTAATCTGTCTGTTTTCCAGTTTGATGATTCTGGCTTTGTCGTCATTATTTCCTTTCTTCTATGTATTTTAAATTCACCTTTCACGTGTCATAGATTTTTTTAGGTGGAATCTTAGTGTATGTATTTTAGATAATTCTTATTTTCTAATAGAATCACATAACTCCAAATTTTCACTAAGCAGTGCTTTAACTGAATCCCCCAGTATTGTACTATGTTCCATTTTTGTTATGATTAATTAAAAATATAATTTTCCTTTCAATTTCATCTTTGGCTCATAGCTGTGTATAAGAATCTGTTTAACTTTCCGATATTTGGATTTTTCCTTGATATTTTGCTGTTATTGAGCTCTAATTTAGTTCAGTTGTGCTCAGAAAGCACTTTATTTTTTATTTTTATATGTATTAAGATCTGATTTATATCCAACCATACTATTTGGTGAATAGACGATTGTACTTGAAAAGTACATATATTCTGTAGTTGTGTTTTAATGTCAGTTAGATCAAGGTAAATTATGGTATTTGTACTAGTCAGGGTTCCTCAGAGGGACAGAATTTTATATATATATATTTATATATAAATTATATTTATATATATATATTTTATATAATATATATTTATATATAAATTATATATATATATATATTTTATATATATTTATATATAAATTATATATTTATATATATTTATATATTTATATATAAATTATATATTTATATATTTATATATATTTATATATAAATTATATTTATATATATTTTATATATATTTATATATAAATTATATATTATATATAAAATATATATTATATATATATAAATTATATATTTATATATATTTATATAAATTATATATTATATATATTTATATATATTTTATATATACATTATATATTATATATATTTTATATATAATATATTTTTTACATATAATATATATTTTATATAATTTATATAATTTATATAATATATATTTATTATATATACTATATATTTATATATAATTTTCATGTATAATTTATATATATAAAATATATGATTATATATATATTTATATAATTATATCTTATATTTATATATAATTCATATTATATATAATTATATATTATATATTTTATATAATATATAATTTATATAATATATATATATAATATATACTTTATATAATATATATTTTATATATAATTATATATATATATAATATATATTTTATATATAATTATATATTATATAAATTATATAAATTATATATTATATAATATATTTATATATAATAATTATATATAAATTATTTATTATATAAAATAGATTATATATTATATATAAATTATTTATTATATAAAATAGATTATATATATATATAATATATATATATAATAAATATATAATATACATAATTTATGTAATATATAAATTATATAAATTATATATAATATATATAATATATATTCCATATATTCCATATAATTATATATGATTATATATTATATAAATTATATATATACAATATATTACAGAATTTTATACATATAATAAATTCATATGTATATGAGTTTATTAAGGAATATTAACGCATACCATCACAGGGTGCCGCAATAAGCCGTCTGCAGGCTGAGGACCAAGAAAGCCAGTCCGAGTTAAAATGTTAATCTCCTTTGGCAACACCCTCGCAGACACATCCAAGATCAATACTTTGCCTCCTTCAATCCAATCAAGTTGACACTCAGTATTAACCATCACAGCATTGTTTTAAACTTCTGTCCTTACTAAATTTTGAATATAGCTCTTCTATCACATTAAGAGGTATTAAAATCTTCTACCACGACTGTGAACTGTTTTTTCTCTCTGTTGATCTTTGCATTATGTATTTTGAGGCTTACAATGAGGCACATACACATTTCTACTTTGTGTGTTGTGTTACTTTCCTGTTGCTGCTGTAATCAATTACAAAAGACTTAGTTTTATAACAAAACAAACTTACTGTCTTAACCATTTTGGAAGTCAGAGGTCTGAAATGATTCTCACTGGGCCAAAATCAAGTGTGGGTTGGGCTGTGTTCCCTTGTGGAAGCTCCAGGATTCTGTTATCTTGCTTTATTTCAGCTTCTCAGAGGCTGCCCACATTCCTTGACTCGTGGATTCCTTCCATCCTCAGAGCCTGCAATGGCAGATCTCATCTTTCTCACATCGTATCACTCTGACTCTGTTTTCTCCTTCACAAGTCCATCTCTGCCTCAGACTTTCTTGCAATTAATTGCATCCACTTGGATAATTCAAGATAACCTTCTCATGTCAACATCTTTACTTTAGTCATAGCTGGTAATATGTTTGCAGTTTCTGAAGATAAAGATATTAGTATCTTCGGGAGGTCATTATTCTCCCTCCTGTTTGTGTCTTTATGAATTTCTCCTTTTATTGGAATAAAATATCTCTTTTTCTCTGCTGATCTCTCACTTGACATATCTTAGCTAATAATCAAATATCTACGCTAGCCCTCTTATGCTTTTTGTTTGTATAACATTTTCCATTCATTTACTTTTAACCTATCTGCATTTTTATGTGAAGTTAAAATGTGTCGTTTTAGGCAGCATATGATAGAATATTGCTTTCTCATTGACTGTAAATCTACCTTATAATTGGAGTGTTTAAACAAGCAGTCAGTAATTAACAGGATCAGGGAATAAATATTTTACTTTTTCTGGGCTACGTACAGTCTCTGCCATATTTTTTTTTTCTCTTGTAAACCACGAAAAAAGTAAAGACCATCCTCATCTCTAAGCCACATATAAAAGAAGCCCTTGGGCAAGACTTTGCCATGGGCTATAATTTGCCATCCACTGGTTTGCCATCCACTGGTCTATTACATTTAATCCCATTGTTGATACTCTTTCATTGAGGCCTACAATTTTTATTTATCTTCTGTTTTATTCCTATGTTTTTTTCACATTCTGTGCCCATTTTTCTGCCTTCCATTGAATTATTCAAAGTTTTAGTATTTTATTTTAATTTATATATTGGCAATATTTGTGGGTTTTGTTTTGTTTCATTTTGTTTTGTTTTAGATGATTCTATAGGAATTATAAGATACAAACCTACATTTTGAGAGTCTCCTTGAAATAGACTTGAGTTCATATTTTGACACTTTACATAAAATGTAAAACATTGCAACCATATGGATTCCTTACGCACACCTTATCTAGTTTTCTTTTTGACATCATGTATTACATCTAAAATCATTGAAAATCCCATCAGGAATCATGATAATTTTTCTGTTAAGTAGTTACAATATATATATATATATATATATATATATATATATTTTTTTTTTTTTTTTTTTTTTTTTTTTTTTTTGAGACGGAGTCTCGCTCTGTCGCCCAGGCTGGAGTGCAGTGGCCGGATCTCAGCTCACTGCAAGCTCCGCCTCCCGGGTTTACGCCATTCTCCTGCCTCAGCCTCCCGAGTAGCTGGGACTACAGGCGCCCGCCACCACGCCCGGCTAGTTTTTTGTATTTTTTTTTTTTTTTTTAGTAGAGACGGGGTTTCACTGTGTTAGCCAGGATGGTCTCGATCTCCTGACCTCGTGATCCGCCCGTCTCGGCCTCCCAAAGTGCTGGGATTACAGGCTTGAGCCACCGCGCCCGGCCTCAAATATTTTAAAGAACTAAAGAGAAAAAAAAATTTTATACGTATTCATCTATATGTGGTTTCTTTGTTCTCCCTTCATTTTTGAAGATCCCAATTTATGTTTTTCATCTGAAAAAGTTTCTTCTCCATTTCTTTTAGAGCAGATTTTCTGGAGATAAATTCCACTTATTTATATTTCCTCAAATGTCCACTACACCTCTTCCTTCCTATTTCTGAAGGATTGTTTTTCTTTGCTCTTGAGAATTCTATGTTGACATTTCTTTAAGCATGGGGTTTCACTATCTTCTAGTCTCCTATGTTTTCTGTTTTTTATATATATATATATATATATATACACACATATATATATACACACACACACACACACACACACATATATTATACTTTAAGTTCTAGGGTACATGTGCACACATGCAGGTTTGTTACATAGGTATACATGTGCCATGTTGATGTTCTCAGTCATAGGTGTGAACTGAACAATGAGAACGCTTGGACACAGGAAGTATTCTCCTATGTTTTCAAAGAGAAAACTGTATAAATTGACTCATTGTTCCTTCATATGCCATGTATTATTTTATCTAACTGCTTTAAAGCTATTTTCTTTACCTTTGTTATTTATCAGTTTGATTAGGATGAGTCTAAGTGTTGCTTGTTTGAATTTTCTTATTTGGAGTGTACTGAGCTTCTGGAATGTGGGGATTTATATTTGTCAACATGCTTGAGCCACGGTTTCTTTCTGGCCACTATTTCTTCAATTTGTGTGTGTGTATGTACTCTCTTACTCATCCCTGGGACTTTACTTACACATATGTCATATCCTTTGAAATTGTTTCACAGGCTCATGAGATACTTCTCAGTTTTATCTATCTCATTTCTCACTGCCCTTCCAATTAGGTAATGTTCTCTTATTTCCTCTTCAAATTAACTGACTCTTTACTCCACCATCTCATTTCTGCTGTTGAGTCAGTGAATTTTTTGTTTTATTTCAGATATTTTTATTATTATTATTTATTTATCTATGTTTAAGATGGAGTCTTGCTCTGTCACCCAGGCTGGAATGCAATGGCGTGATCTCCGCTCACTGCAACCTTCGCCTCCTGGGTTCAAGCGATTCTCCTCCCCCAACCTTCCGAGTAACTGGGATTACAGGTGCGTGCCACCATGCCTGACTAATTTTTTTTTTTTTTTGTAGTTTTAGTAGAGACGGGGTTTCACTGTGTTGACCAGGCTGGTCTCAAACTCCTGGCCTCGTGATCCACCTGCCTCGGCCTCCCAAAGAGCTGGGATTCAGGCGGGAGCCACTGTGACTGGCCCAGATATTATTATTATTTTTTAGTTCCAATATTTCAATTTGCTGTATTTTATTCTTTCTGTCTTTTTACTGAGAAGTCCTGTAGTTTTATCCATTTCATTTTATCTATTTTAGAATATATACATTTTCTTCACCTCATAAATGATAAGCAGAGCTGCTCTAAAATAGTTGCTCTAAAATCTACTATCTGATAAATTCAGCATCTAGGTCATTTTAGCATTTGCATATGTTCGTTGTATTTTTCCTTTACAGTTGACCTCACTGTTCTGATTGTCAAAAAATATTGAATCATGTCCTGGATATTGTAAATATTATGTTGTGCATTCTCTGCATCTTTAGATAAATATCTGGGAATTTTATTTTTCAAGCAGTTAATCACCTCTAAGTTCTGTGTTCCATCCTGTCAGCAGTGACTCAAAACCTCAAGTGATTTCTCGAAGCTTTTGCTATGCTGGCTTGTGCATGCAGAGCTAGGGCATAGACTGAAGTTTCTGTGGGTTTATACTCAGAATTTTTACATACCCTTCTCTGTCTCCTATCTGAGATTACCCTCACACTCTCCAACATGATGTATGCTTCTTTCCAAGATATCTCTGTCCTTCTGGACAAGTTTTAGTTACCACAATCACTTTGAACCTCCTCAACTAGGGCTCGTCCTCTGAGAAAAGTCTTGAGAGAAAAATAAAGAAAAAATAATGGAAACTAGTTTTCATTTCCCATCACAATCTTCCTGATTTTTTTTTTCCTCTTAAGAACCCTTGGATAGTTGTTTTTTTTAAATTTATTTCATATTATTTTCAGAGTTCTAAATTCTTATTAGTAGTGAAGATATACTATCTTGGGTTTCAACTGCCATTATATAATGAGAAATCTTTATATATTCTACTTCTAATACAACTTTAAAGCATAAATATATTTGGTATGTGTAACCAATAACCTACATGTTTTAGTTTCAGTTTTCAGCAGTATTTTTATTATTTTTCTTTTATAAAATTTATTTTTCAAATTGGTTAGAGTATTTTACATCATATATTCTCAGAAACATTATTTTTGTAATGTAAGATGTTTAAACTACAAAATTTTAAAAAATGTTTAAGTATCTTTTCTTTCTGTCAGTGTATCAGTCCTTTGGACAGTCAATTTTGTTTAATATTTTCTTCATTAGCCTGGTGTTTGTTGACATGTTTACATATAGACAAAAATTTCATGAAAACTGTAATAAGTTTACTGGTAGATATATAAGTATTTTATATTTTAATTTGAAAGATATTATAACTTTAGCTGAATTTAGAGTTACATATTTAAAGTCTTGAATAGTATCCTTTAACTATAAAATGTTATTTCTACTCATATAGAATGAATTTCACATAAAGCAAAAGAAAATCTTTAAGATCACTAAACAAATTCTCAAATTTTATCATGGATTCTATTTACATATTTTATTTTTTATTTCTGTTGAAAGGTTTTTTTTTTCTTATGGATCTAACCTATGCTTGATGAATGCCGTATTTAGACTGTCTGGTTATTAACGTCTTCCATGTTTGTTATAAATTACTTGTGAGTCTCTAGAAGCCTTTTTAATTAATCCGAATTCTTATAGTATTTCTTTACATACATTCATGAAAATTTATTATTTTTCACAAAGTTACTAATGAATTCCAGGAAAATACCAAATATATTGGAAATCTACCTCACTTTTCCAAACTTTTGCTACATTTAAGAATACATTTTTGGCCGGGCGCGGTGGCTCAAGCCAGTAATCTCAGCACTTTGGGAGGCCGAGATGGGCGGATCACGAGGTCAAGAGATCGAGACCATCCTGGCTAACACGGTGAAACCCCGTCTCTACTAAAAAATACAAAAAACTAGCCGGGCGAAGTGGCGGGTGCCTGTAGTCCCAGCTACTCTGGAGGCTGAGGCAGGATAATGGCGTAAACCCGGGAGGCGGAGCTTGCAGTGAGCTGAGATCCGGCCACTGCACTCCAGCCTGGGCGACAGAGCGAGGCTCCGTCTCAAAAAAAATAAAAGAATACATTTTTAACTTTAGCATGATACTGATTTGCTCATATATTTGCCTAACCTCTTCACTATTATACAGATACAAGATTATTACCTTCTAAGTGACTTATAATTAATTAAAAGACCAAATCACGTAGTAAATAATGTTTAAAGTAGATGAATATGATGATAGAAAATTCACTTATGGTAAGTTATAT